>NC_140592.1:297882137-299268497 GCF_964204655.1 Triturus cristatus | reverse complement strand
GTCATTGCAATTGTAGGGTTTTTGATATATTTATGAATATTGCCATTCTTTTGAGAAATCTGATCAATTTCTTGATCGTTTTTCATCAACTGATACCATTTTTCTTAAAGACATATTTCACCTGTTGAATGTAGGTATTTTGGCTGAAAATGATTAATACTTTTTTAGGGGTGGCTTGACAGCAGAGCTGTCTCTCTCCCACATTCTATTGGCTATTCAGTGTATCGATTCACTTTCCAGCAAATGCTTCCATTGAAATGCATGAGGGATTATTTTACATCTGAAAAGGACACTTAATCATCAAAGTGTTTGCCAAATTCAGTTCATTATTTTCCATATTCATTCTAATCAGAAAACAATCCTTTCTTGCTACTTTTTACGCAGTTGCAGAACAGCCAATAGGAAATGCTTAAATGTGGTAAATAGCATGTGTGCCCACAACATGGTTTTGGTTCATGAAGGACTGTTTGTCTATGAGTCGTAAATAGACAGGACACCATTTCCTAATATGACATTTCAGAATGACACTAAATTGTGGCTGAATAGTACAGTTGGCTGCACAAGCACCATTTATCTGTATGACTGACTATGTTTAGTATGACGGGTGAATGAAAAGCCAATAGTTTCCTTTGTAAGCCATGGGGACTACAAAAGAAGATGGTTTCCCATCATCCCAACCAATTTGACATCCCTGGGACCTGCGCCTCAGAAACTGGGTTCACTGCCCTCACCTGTCTGGGTTGGACTGGAACGTTCTTCTGCAGTATAACTTCTGGTCAACCACAGGCATCGGGAGCTTCACCAGGAAGCTCTAGACTTAATTTATAGATTCCTGTGTTGGAATGCCCATCCAACATCAGTTTCATCACTGTTTTAATGTCCTCCCACAGGTGCAACTGAATTGTGCCACAAAAACACTATGGGTTGGATGGCTGAGCACCTGAAATTCAAAGGTGGGATAAGGACTCATAGGGCCCTGACTTTCAGGCAGTAGCTTTATTTTAATATGATATTGGCTGTCCAAATCAGCACTGAGTGCTGTTTTGAGTTTCAGCTTCAAGGTTTAGAGAAACCTTGTCGGGTCTGGGACAGTATCACATAGACCCTTGAGATTTGGAATAAGTTTAAGGGACTTGAAGAACCCCATACAGCTGCCAGGCCTTGCAGGAGTAACAGGAGGAGTTTGCCAGCTCTGACTGAAGTTTATTTATGATAGAGGACAAATGTCAAGACCAACCCGAGACTGTCTCTAGCCCCAGTTCAAGGAAGAGCCATCTGACAGGAGACACCGCATGGTCACTCACTGGGACCCAAGTCAAAGACCATCAAGATGGTTGTACTTGTTGTACAGATTGCCTTGGAAATCCAGCCAGCATCCAGTTGCAGGCAATTCGCACATTGCAAGAACTTTTTGATTTCCATATGCTTCACCAGGAGGTGCCCAAAGGGAACCCATTAACTTCACACCCTGGAAGGGAACTCCAGAAACTGTAAACAATTGTGTGTTACCAAGGGGATTTATTAGCGGGCCACTGTCTTTCGACTGCATTGCAATGCTGCATTTGCTGTTTTGCTTTTGAATTCCCACCTTCTGCAGGTAGCCAAATTGTAGTCTTTTATAAACACCCAGTGGTGGTTGCCACTCTGCACATTATTTCACCACTGGCTCATTATTAACACCGGGTCCCATCCCTTTGTCGAGTCCCCATCTTTAATTTACCGTTGCAAGGGTGTCAAGCCCTCAGCCATGCTCAGCAACCTAAGAAACCAAACACATATTCGAGGGACCCGCTAGGCATGCCAATAAATACAGACTATAGGTGTAAATTGCACTCTAGCGTAGGACTGAGTTAATCTGGCCATGTGTGACATTATTCATAGTTAATATCTGTTTGCTTGCTCTAACCTTTCTATCCTTAGGCATGGGGAACATAGAACTGGTTTGTAGTCCATGGATCATAATAATTATTTAGTGCAGGAGATTAGTTCTAACATAATGTTTATTCCTAAAATTGCCACCCTCCTGCACTACACAGGATCTGAGCACAAATGCAAGCCATTTTCACCTCACACATATCCAGCATCAGGGTGTGGAACTCTGTTCAAACTCCTCTGGAGGCATTTATTGTTGCCCCTTTTCCTTACCAGACTCTAAGATGTCTATCCATCAATGAGCAGGTCACCCCAGTGAGGATGGTGAGTTGGACCTCCAAGTGCCTGTCTGCTTTCGGATCTCCTGTCAACTGGCAAAAATCCAACAAACAGTTCAGAGATGCATTTAACCTATAATCAGAAGGTGTTACTTTGGTCATAGTGGTAAAATATGAAAAAAAACACAGGCAAGGGTTTCCTTTTGGTACATGTTATTAGTTTCCAAGATGGATGAATACCCATTTTGTTTTGTGTTTTGTATTGTTAACTCCGAGACAACTTCACCACCCACATCCATATGTATCCGTCAATGATTTTCTACTCTTAAATTATTCCTGATAGCACTTAAGAGTAAGAGGGACAGTTAAATCACTCACCTTATAATTAAATGAGACAGGACAAGTAGAAAACTCGACACACTGGCAAGGTTGGTTCATGGTGGAATTGGCAGACTGGGACATTGCATTTAGGCGGCCAAGGACTAAAGACAAGAGTCCACACATCCCTTTATTTATAATTTCACATTGAAAAATTAACCACCTCTATTTCATGAACCTGAGCATTCCACTTCAAACTGGCCTTCCTCTCTCTCTCCCTGAGAGTTCTTTTCTGTGGATTAAGTACACATTTCTGTTTCTAGGTGGATTCATTTAGCAAAATGTACTCATCAAGATGTTTCAAATGAGGTCTGTCTGGATTGATTGGAAGGTTTTGATATCCATGACATCACTTTAACCACTAAGTAAGCAACTGTTATCTTTCCTCATTATCTTTCTATTAAGTCACCAAACTAACCCATCCAATGTGTTATTTTGGAATAATGGCCTCGGGTAAAAGAGAAGTTTTTACATTTCTATGGATCAACAAGCACTTTTAAGCTTACTTTTCTTATGACCAACCATGTCATTTTGAAACCATACATCTTTGTTGATTAGTCTCTTAAAAATATTTAAGGTAATCGACAATATTGAAGTTTTGACTCCGATTTTGTTGTCAGAAAATTATCAGGTATGTTTTTGGACATAGTAATTATCAGTAACAACTAATTGAGAGTGCATTTGATTTCTATAAAATAAAAGTCTAATTTAATAATGTATTTCATGTAAATATGCTTTGGCTCATTCCTGACAATCTAAATGGGACTTCTTTTCTCTCATATACTCTGGTACATATTTATCAAGTAGTTGTGTCATCCTTGCACTACGCAAAGGAGCGCAAGGGCAGCACCACCACAAAGTTAGATTTATCAGGCCACAGAAGGCCACCAATGCGTAGCCCTGAGTGGCTTGATAAATCCAGAGTAACGCAAAACAGCTCATATTGCTTTCATCAGTGGCAAATCTGGGAATGTGTTAAAATGCTATGCCTCTCCAGGTGAGGCGTAACGAGGAGAAATAGCCCCTTCCTGCAGAAAAGCAATCCTGCTTATAATGCAGGCTCGCTTGCACCCTGGTGCAAGGGTGCCTACATTGGCGCTAGGCAGCCAAGAGGATGCCAGTGCAAGGAAAGGACAGGAATGCCACATATTATGTTGAATAAGGCGCATTCCTGCCCTTTCAGGCAGTGCAGTAAGGTGGATTGCTGTGCTGCATGAAATCTACTTAAATATGGCCCTTTGTTTGTAGTAGCACTTAACTAAACTCGTAATTAATGAACTAACTAACTAATTAACAAACTAAACTGGTGCACGATTTGTAGTCAGGCAGACCTGATTTTCCTGAGAATAGACATGGTTTCCCAATCCTTTAAATGTTTGGTAGTTGTAAGTAAATCTTTATGAATTAAAAACAAAGAGGCTGAAAAGTTATTTTCAACTAGATCATCAACAAAGGCCAAGCAATTTCCTCCTGCCAGCATGATGCGGATTCGAAGTACCTCAAAGAGATACAATTACAGTTAGTGACTCAAATATATATGGAGCAATTTCATCAATGGCCATGACTCAAAAGTTGAAGAGAATCACTCAGCAGGAAAAGGTACATTTCCAACATTTGTAGACTTCCACCTACCATAATTTATACAATAAAGGAAGTCAAGGGAACATTATTTGATTTCCTATTAGGACATCCAAATTGCAACATCAGTGCTTAGTAAGTCATCATATATGTAACATGCATCTTTGGGTTCTGGTTTTATTTAATGAAAAGAGAAATCCCTTTGAGATATGTGTCTGCACCTACTTTTTAACAACATCATCCAATTTCTTGTCTTTTTAGGGAAAGCAAGATGATTGTATACCGCATATCGTCATGTGAGATGAAAGGGTTGATTTAGAGCTGGGTGGATGTCCTGTTCTGTCAGCTTCCTAAATTCGTGCCCCCACCATGTGGCCACTCATCCTCTTCTTTCAGAAACTCCCTCTGCTTTGAGGGATCTCTGCCAAACGTGCATCTTGTGTGGCAAATACAATTTCAGCTAACCTAAATGCTGAGTGGAACACCACTTCTTGAGTGTTTTAAAATGTCCACTTAATGCAAAATGACTCAAAAGCATTAAGTAAGGTATGAGTATATTTTGGTGCTCTTGAGCTTGATGTTGCAAACAGTAAAATACAGAACTTCCACTCAGTTTACAGAATTATCCTGTTGTAAACCCATTTAATAAGCAACCTCAGTAATGCACAACTTAAATAGAGTTTGTGCCACAATAGAAGCTTAGCCACCACCTTGTTCAATTAGGAAGCCTTTATTACATTTGATACTACTACCAAATCTCGTGTGCAATTACCTAATACTTCCCATTGCCAAATCTGTGTTGAGGATTCCATTACTTTGACATTGCCAGACTCTAAGATGTCACTTATCAAGGGTAACCGATGCCAAACCTTTATTGTTACTTTATTCAACTTTCTATACTGAACATAAGGACAACATTCAAGGGCCTGACTATGACCCAAGCGGTCCAGGAATCGCCTTGGTTTTTGGCAGTCCGACTGCCTGCATACCTGGCGGTCGGACCACTGGATCAGAATGTGTGTGTGGGGGGGGCGCATCCAGACCACCTCCAGACCGCCACCTCCACCAAGATCTGAGCTCCCAGGGCAGCAGCTTTGGGGACAGTGGCGGTCAATGGTGGGGGTGCCGGTGCTGGAGCAGAGTTTTCTTTTAGAAAATTCATGGGCTTTGAAGCTCTGGCATGTCTATGCGTTTTATTAATTTATTAATAATTAACAATTAATTATTTGTTTTGTGCAAGTGTGTATTTTATTAATCAATTCGTTTGTCTTAACATAAGAGAAAGTTACACGAGGGTTAGCGCGTGTGTGCTGTTTTTGTTTTCTAATAATAACGTGCAAGTTTTTATGTTTAAACGTTGCTGTGTGCTATTTATTTTAAGCACAAAACGCTGTCTGAATTAATGCTTTTTATGTCGCAAAGCTAGATAAATACATACACATAAGGGTATTAGTGGGGTTAACACTGTTTAATCATTATGCTGTAGTAACGTTTATTTTGTCTCTTTAATTAAGATGGTCTATTGTGGCCTATGAAGGCCTTAATCGAGCTGACAGTATTTCGAAGCCTGGCTGTGGCATATTCTGTGATGTGGCAAGAGAGACCCCTGCTGGAAAAAGGTCGAAGACAACTGACCATGGTCCTTATTGTAAATTTCCATGAGGACATCAGCAGTTTGGAGGATCTCCAAAAGAAATGGAACGTCCTTGGCAAACAAAGGAGCTTCAGAAACGAACAATGTACTGTGGCCCGGCTGCCGAGGGAAGTTGAACAAGTTGGATACTTTGATAGTTTCTTGGTTCCTGTTCCGTAGTTCACGTCTTGTGACTTTTCCTGAGCGAAGATTTTCAGATGTAGCAATGTTACATCCCTTCCTTCTCGCTCTGTTTAGTGATACAGTTTATTCTGCCAACTTTATGTGTGTTTCCATTGTATTTTTCATTATAAGAATTGTTAGCTTAGGGAGGGTTTTTGCCACTTGCCATTTTACCTTTGCTGCGTGAACTTGCGTTGCTGAGGATCGATGCTGAGGGACTTCGTCCTGAGAGACTTTACCGAGAGACTTGTCCTGACCCGTTCTGACACTTAGTTAGAATAGGTAACTATGAGAAATGATTTATTCTGATTGATCTACTTTGACTAATTTTAGATAAAGCAATATAATTTTTAAACATGGTGTTGAATTTCCTTTCTTGTCAATTATTGTGTATATTTTGATCATTATTGTATAGATTGTATAGAGTATGTTTAAGGACAACCACTATAATCAGGTCCTATCGTCCTAGATATAGATGCAGGGTGTTTAGGTGTTTTCTTTCCACAGGTTTATTGCTGGCAGAGTATTTGAGCGTATGTTAGTGAAATGGGCCCTAGCGTATGATGAATGTATGTGCGTATAACTGTGTGATTACACTATCCGTGGTAGTGGGCATATTTTAGATACCCTGATCTCTATCAATTTCTCTGGTAGCAGAGGATGGTTATAGATGGTTGTCTTGATCTGATAAGATAAGATTGCTTGTATATTAGCTTATTGATTATTGATTTATTTTTGATGATATTGGTATATGTACTAATACTATATGTTGAAGTCGTCATGTTGAGTTATATGTAGTGCTTCTGGAACTTGGAAGCTGTTGTAGCAGTTCCGTAGTAGGGCAGAGGGAAGTATATGCTGCTCTCGGGAAAGACGGGATTGTAAGGAATAACGTGTGACAATTGAAGTTGCGCGTTCACATTGTCTGGGTTCGGAATCAGTGACATCGTCGTATGTTACTATTAGATATTTCTGGTATGTAAGGAGTGTGTATTGTAGTGAAGGTTATCTTTGAAACTCTGGTCTTAAGTCCCAGGGATCCATAAGGATTTCCGTTAAAGCTTATCGCGGGAGGAGTAATAGGTATTCTCTGAGCTTGTTTGAGGAACTGGGCGAAGTTGCTTAGTTAATGTGTGTTATAATTCTGTAGTGGGACAGATTGTGCGCTGTTTCCAGAAAACAGGATTCTGTGTGCATGTACTATATTTTTCTTGCATGAATGTGCGTGGATGTTTGTACATTTAGTTGATTGTAAGACTCTTTGGACAAGTCCTAGAGGAAACAGTTAATGAATGTATGTTAGTAGGGCAGAGTAGAAGAAGTGCTACTGTGTCAATGAAAGGTTTCTTATGAAAAGACTCTCTTTTACTATTCTGTGGTTAGCGAAGCAGACAATGGAGATGTTTTTATGTTGTAACTAATAGATTTTGTAGAAATCTTGACACGAAGTCTACTGAGAGATTTTGTAAAGGAGGGGTAGACGAGTGACAGAAGACAGAGACAAACTGCAGCGACTGTTGACGTCAGAAAGTCCGCGCTCTGATTGGATAGTGGATCAGAATAGGGTTCGCGCTAGGATTGGTGCGTTAGTGTGAGTCGCGCAGGGATTGGAAGAGCTGTTTAGTGACGTAGACGCTCCAGGATTGGTGCGTTAGTGTGAGTCGGGCTGCTATTGGTTGAAAACTCGTATTGTTTATTTATAATACGGAGAGAGTAGAGAGTTTTAGTAAGCGCTAAAATGTATTATCAAGAGGAGAAAAAGAAAAAAACATTCTTTGGGAAAGTTAAAAAGTGGTTTACCAAGGATAAAGAGGTTAAAACGAGAGAGGGTGAGTTGCTACCTCCAGCGAAAACACCTGCATCCTTCATGGTTGCGAAATATGGATTACATACCTGTATATGGTTGCAGAATTGGGTTAGGTATACTAAAGAAGATGGTGTTCTAGCATTTCCAGAACATGGTTCATTTAATTTGGCCGTGTTGAGAAATTTACGGGAAAAGATGGTACGTCTGGACCCGAAGCCGAGACCTACGCAGTTCGAGGCTTTAGTGGAATGGGAAGAGGAAGTTCATGAGCGAGAAAAGCAAAGGTCTGGAGGGTATTACAGGAACATGTTTGGAAGGAGACATGATCGTGAAACACATCATGATCGAATGAAAAGATGGCGAGATGTTAATATGACGGAGGGATTATATCCAATGAGAACAGTTGAAGTTTCTGCTCCTTCTGTAGAAAGGGTTCCTGAGTCAGATATGAGAAGATATGGAGAGTATGAGGATGAGGTCTTAAATGACATGATTTACAAGAGACCACCTCCATATAGACCAGAACCGGATGAGAGTACACCAGTTGTTTCTCCGATAAAAGATACAGTCTGTATTATTGAAAAAGAAAAGGTAACACCTGAATCAAGAAGTAATAGTTCTTTCAGGGAGAGAGAGAATCGAAGTAGTGAGGAAAATGCCAGAAAACTAGCAAAAACGACAACAGAACTGACTGAGAAAATTAGGGAGTTAACGAAGAATCTGGAAGCTGTTACGGTGCCTGTAACAATAGGTCCAGTTATGCCTGTGTTTGACAAACAGAGAACAGGTGAGAATGGACTAGTGATTCCATATGTTGGGAATAATCTGACAAATTCAGTTGGTCCATCAGGAGATTCAGATAAAAGAGCAGAAAGAAGTGACCTGAGGCAAACAAGACATGACACATGTAGTGAACTATTGGATGTTAGTGAACCCAGTTGTTCAGGGATGCCAATTTTAGAACCGCAGAAAAAAGTGGTTCCAGTGAGAAAAACTGCTGAAATAACAGTTGATGATTTGAATGATTGGATGAAGGTTCTTCAGAAAAAGGATAAGGATTCACAAGTTATTGATGTGGTTAAGTTACGTATAGAATTAGAAGAGCTTGTGACAGGAACAGTTCCAACAGAAATTCTGAAGAGTCATCATGATGGTGAATTAATGTTTATGTGTAAAAGCATAACATGGAGAGCAAGAAATACTCATGATAGACTAAGAGCGATAGCAAATGAGCAAGGAGTTGACATTGATAAAGTAAAGGTTTTGCAGAAAACTTACAGGATGGATTTCACAGAGAAAGACATTGAAAATTTGAATACTTCTGGTAGAACAGGACAGATTAAAGAAATGGTGGCATTATTGCGAAGATGGGGTGATGTAGAAAAGTGGAAGGATAGGTGGTATAAGAAAAGAGAGGAATCTGAAGATAGAACAACTTATTCAGCATTTCCAGTGAGAGAAAAGGAGAAACCAGTGGAGCATTATCCTATGAGAGAAATACCTGGAGGAGGATATGTACATGTTCCTTGGACCAGACAGGATATTTTATCATTTACGAATGATTTCCCTCGATTGAGATAAAAGCCCGTCGAGTGGTATAGGCAGGTAGATAGGTTTGTGAAGTTGTCAAAAGTGCTGTGGGTTGACCTGAATAGTCTGTTTGATATAATTGTTCCAGCAGACTTGTGGACTGAGTGTAAAATAGTTGTGAGTTGGCCTACTGAGGAATATCCAAGAGATCCAAGAACAGGGGCACCAGATCCAGAAGTGATGAGGAAGTATGATCAGGTGATGGTATACCTGAAGAGTAAAGTTCCTCCAAAAGAGACAGACTGGGTTAAGATAGATCGAACACAACAGGAAGCAAAAGAATCAGTTCATGCTTTTTACGAAAGGCTGATACTGGCTTTTAAACAATTCAGTGGAGATGAACACCTGGGTGACAAGGATTTGAGTCATTTTGTATACAGATTTGTATATGGTTTAAGACCTGAAATTGGTGAGAGAATTCGTGAGCACACGGTGGATTGGCAGAGTAAAAAAGTAGATGAGATTCTGAGACATGCAAAATACTTCAGTGATGAAATTGAAGCAAAACAAAGAAAGCTGAAAGAGAAAGCAATGTGGGCACAGGTGAAAGTTGCAGAAAGACAGGAAGCACAGTTAGTGGAACAGGCGAATAATCCAGGAAATAATGCAGGAAATAGACCCAGATATGCAGGAAAGGGGAAAGGAAGTCTTGAGGAAGTGAAGAAAAAGTTCCCTTGTCACAACTGTGGCCAGCTGGGACATTGGAGATCTGAATGTCCTAATCCACCATTAGTGAATAATGAGGGTAAATCCTTAAATCAACAGGTGCAGAATGAAGGGAATAACCAGCAGCAACAGCAACAGAAAGTTGTGAGACAACAGAGTCAGGAGCCAAAACCGCCCTTGCCGCAGAATAGAGGGGTACAAAAAAGTACAATCAGGACTCGGGATTCTTCAATGATGAGCAGGTAAACAAACCAAGACGTTCTAACAAAGTACAGCAGTACTTGTTAAAGAGTGAAGGGAGTGAGTCTGAGGGTGATTATTGACGGTGCCGAAGAGAGGAGGAAGAGTGCATACTTGGTGCAACTCTAGAAATAGACCAGGCAGGACCATTTGTGGATGGGAAAATAAATGAGGAGAGTGTTACTTTTTTGGTAGACACAGGAGCGACAAGATCAACTGTCAGGTCAACAGATGTTAGAAATCTTCCTCTCTCGGATGAAGCAATCCAAGTAGTTGGTGTAGCCAATACACAAATCAGAACACGTCTTACTGAACCAGTAAGAGTACAGATAGGGAAATTTTCAGACATGCACAGATTTATTGTCTGTGACACGAGTCCAGTGAACCTGTTAGGTAGGGACTTATTGTGTAAGATGAATTGCACAATTTTTTGTACACCAGATGGAATAGCTTTTGAAACACCAGATGATGATGTTTTGTACCGAATGACTCTAGAAAATAGAGAAAATGAGTTAATTGGTGCATTTGCTGTGTTCAATCCGGAGGATTTGCCTCAAGAGCTGAGAGACACAGTGAAAAGAGCAGTTTGGGATTTTACAGGAGAGGATGTGGGATTGATGAATAATGTAGATCCAGTAAAAATTGCAGTGAAAGAGGGAATTACATATCCTAACATTCCTCAGTACAAAATGACACCAGAAATAATTGAAGGGATAACTCCTATAATTGAGAAAATGATTCAGCAAGGAGTTCTGAGAGAACTACTGAGTAGTCCGTGTAATTCACCGATAATGGGACTGAAAAAGCCCAATGGCAAATTTAGGATCGTACAGGATCTGAGAAAAGTTAATCAAATTGTGGTGGCATGTTGTCCCATTGTGCCAAATCCATCAGTGATTTTGTATCAAATTCCACATGATGCTGAGTGGTATACAGTGATTGATTTGTGTCATGCGTTCTTTTCAATTCCATTGCATCATGACAGCCAGCCGATTTTTGCATTTAGGTTTGGCCAGCGTATTTTAGCATGGTGTCGAATCCCACAGGGGTATACGGAGAGTCCTTCGATATTCAATCAGTTATTGAAGAAATCGTTGGAGAGTTTAATTATGCCCGAAAACTCAGTGTTAGTGCAGTATATTGATGACCTACTGGTGGCATCAAAGACACGTGAAGCTTGTGAAGTAGATACCATAGCTTTACTGAATCATCTGGCAGATGGAGGATTAAAGGTATCTCCAGCCAAATTGCAGTTTTGCAAGAAAGAGGTTCATTATCTTGGACACAATATTGAAAAAGGTCTGAGAAAAGTGACTACTGACAGGATCAGAATAATCAGAGAAATGAAAGCTCCAAAAACCCAGAGGGAAGTGAGAATGTTCCTGGGTATGGTGGGATATTGTCGTCAGTGGATAATTAATTTTTCTCTGATAGCAAAACCACTGATTAAGCTGACGAAAAGTGAAATGAAAGATCCATTAGATCTGGATGCAGAACAATTGGCAGCATTTGAAGAGCTCAAAAGTAAAATGTGTGAGGCTCCAGCTTTGGGTATGCCTGACTATGAGAAAGAGTTCGAGTTGTACTGCAGTGAGAGAAATGGATGTGCACTTTCAGTGTTAATCCAGAAACATGGACAATTGAGAAGGCCTATTGCATACTTCTCATCGACACTTGACCCTGTAGCTGTGGGTTTACCGGGTTGTCTAAAATCTGTGGCTGCAACATGCAGAAGCCTGGAACAAAGTGAGGGGATCATAATGGGATATCCTGTAAGGGTATTCGTACCTCACAATGTGGCAATTCTTTTGACAAGAAGCAGAACTCAGCATATGTCACATAGTCGGCTGACTAAGTACGAAAAAGTGATTCTGGGAGCTTCAAATGTGACTCTTGAGAGATGTGTGAATGTGAATCCAGCAACACTCTTGCCGGATATTGAAAATGTGGGTATAAAGATGGAAGATGATCATGATTGTTTGGATGTGCTTGAGTATTGTACAAAACCGAGACCAGACATAAGGGATATTCCCTTACCTGAGAATGACCATGTGTTGTTTGTGGATGGATCATGCCTGAGGAATGATGATGGTGTGCTATGTGCAGCATATGCAGTGTGCAAAGTTTCAGAGGTCATGGAAGCATCACCATTGAAAGGAGTGAAATCTGCGCAAGTTGCTGAATTAGTGGCATTGACAAAAGCTTGTGAGATTGGGAAGGATTTGAGGACAACCGTGTTGACTGATAGTCAGTATGGATTTGGAGTGGTGCATGATTTTGGCCAACTGTGGCTGCAAAGAGGTTTCTTGACATCGGGTGGAACTCCGATAAAGAATGCTGAATTGATTGGAAAATTGCTTGAGGCGATACAGCTGCCTGAGGAGTTAGCTGTTGTAAAATGTGCTGCCCATGGTCCAGGGGATGATTTTATCACGGTTGGAAACCGTTACGCCAACGATGTGGCGCAGTATTGTGCTAAGACAAATCAGTCATTTAATCGGGACAGAATGGAGGAAATGTCTTTTCTTTCTGTGATGTTTACTAATGTCCTAGAAACGTGGGATGAAGTAAAGCAGTTACAAGATGAGGCAGGAGAAGAAGAGAAACAAGATTGGGTTAAAGCAGGATGTGCTCCAAGAGAAACAGACCATGTTTGGGTCTACAGAGATGGCAGACCAGTGATGCCTAACTCAATCTTGTCGTCAATGGCAAGGATGTATCATGGCCAGGGACATCTGGGGAGGGATGCGATGGTGAGGTCGTTCAAGCAGACCTGGTACAATGCAAAGTTCAGGACAATTGCAGAGAGCATCTGTCAAAAGTGTTTAATTTGTCAGCAATTTAACACTGGGAAAAAGACAGTGGTGAGTCTGGGAACAATAGGCAGAGAAGGAGGTCCTTTTACAAGAATGCAAATTGATTTCATTGAGATGCCCCAAGTGAACAGACTAAGGTATGTTCTAGTGGTAGTCTGTTTGTTTTCAAGGTGGGTGGAAGCTTACCCGACTAGAAGAAATGATGGATTAACAGTGGCAAAATTACTGTTGAGAGAGTTGATTCCTAGGTACGGGTTTCCAGTTACAGTTGAGTCTGACAGAGGTAGACACTTTCAAAATGAACTCATAGGTTTGATTTGTGAAGCATTGAAAATACAGCAGAAGCTACATTGTGCATACCGACCAGAGGCTTCTGGTGTGGTTGAGCAGATCAATGGCACAATCAAGAATAGAATTGGAAAGATGTGTTTAGCTACTGGCATGAAATGGCCAGATGTGTTACCTCTAGTTCTGATGACTATGAGATCTACTCCAGATAGAACTACTGGTTTGAGCCCGCATGAAATAATCATGGGACGTGCTATGCGCCATGCATTCGTGCCTGTCAATAAGTTGGTGACAATAACTGATGACATGATTTTGGATTACTGTAAAGGCCTGGCTGACGCAGTTCATTCTGTGTTTCACCAGGTTGGAGAAGAAGCTACCACACTTGAGAAGAAGCAAGCCCATGATCTGAGTCCAGGAGATTGGGTGAGGATAAAAGTTCACAGGAGAAGAAATTGCTTGATTCCAAGGTGGGGAAGGCCAAGACAAGTTATTCTGACTACGACGACTGCAGTAAAGTGTGCTGGAGTGAAGCACTGGGTACATGCAAGTCATACTCTGAGAGTTCCAAACCCGAAAGAGGGGACTGGTAAAGAGTATTTTGAAGAGTCAGATTCCAGTGATGATGAAGATACTGAAGATACGGAATCAGTGAGAAAAGAAGCACAGAGAGCTTCAAGAGAATCACTGCGAGTATCAGAGAAAAGATCAGATTCTGTTAGAGAGCCTGAAGTTTCAAGTAGCAGTGGAGGGAAAAGAAAAGAAAAAAGAAATCACACAGAGATTACTCCTGAATCAGAAGAGGAGGAGATTGAAGAACCACTTGAGATTATTCTTGAAGAAACAGGGTCAGAAGAAGATAGAGAGGGACAGATTGCGGAAGACCCCCGAGGAGGTGTAGGGAACATTGATGAGGAGCTAGGTGAAGGGACAAGTAGACAGCAAGAAGATTGTGTGTCGGAGACCCGAGGAGGGACAGAAGTAGGGAAGTCTCAAATAGTGGTGAAAAAATCTGTGGAAGAAAAGAAAACTGCTAAGAAACGAAAGCAAAAGGCAATTGAAACAGAATCGGATGATGAAAATGAACAAACAGAGGGTCGAGTTCTGAGAAAGAGAACTTCGATTGGAGAAAAGAGTGTTAAAGAATTAAGGCCGAAAAAGGTTGTGAAAGGAGATCGTTGGCCTAACAACCGAGTTAAAAGGGTGAGATACAGAGTAATAAGAGCAAATTCATCGAAAGCTGAACAAGTAAATGAAATATCAAGTCAAACTTCAAAGGCTGAAGGAGAAGAATCAAAGAAATCAAAAGAACCAGTAGAAATAAGAAGAGTTAAAAGACCCAACCAAAAGTACAGATCACCGGAATGGTCTTATGTGACACTGTCTGAAGAAGGAAAAGAAGAAACAGTGACTCGAGATAATCCGGAAGTGGTCTTGAGAGAAGTGGTTGAGGAAGATACTGGTGAAATTCTGAAAGTACTCTTGACTGACATTGGAGAAGAGTCGAGTACTGAGGATTCTGACGTTGGAGATCTGATACAATTTGATGTTGAAGAAATTGAAGTGAAGAATGACAAATATCCAAACTGAGTGAAAGAAGGATTCACTTGGATCAAGTGAACGAGGAGATCATTTGGATAAACTGAAAGCTGAAGAATTGTTGAAGAATTGAAGAAGTTCAAACAGTAGTGGAGTAGTAGAGGCTAAACTAAAATGGCTAACATAGAGAATAATAGTAATAGATGTGCCTTCTTTAAGAGGTGGTGTAGAATGTGCTGCTGTTGTACTGGATTATTAATGCTTCTATGGGGTGTTTTAATTTTATTAGTTACTTTTAGAGTAGAGTTTGGAATGAATATAGAGAATGTGACAAATGTAGAGAAGAATTCACAAAAAGTAGTTCCAATTAGAAGTAGTAGTTACATACACAAAGATAGGTCAATTAATAATTTTTCTAGTAATGTTTTTTCTAAACTGTTATATGAATATGTGAAAACAATGGAAGTAAGGGATTGCTACGTCTGTATGCAATTACCTGCATCTGTTTCAGAGGGTGTTACTTATCACCATTTACCAGCTACATATGGTATTTCCTGTAGTATTTTAAGTAGTGTTTTTTATTTGTTAGGGAAAATAGATTATAAGATGTCTAACAGAGATAGTATTTTTGGGCACTTGCCAATGAACAAAGAGCTGAATCCAGCTAAAGAAGCTAATACTTTTGGTGAGATTTTTATTGAAGAAAAAGGATTAACATTAGATTACATTTTTAAGAATAATTTAACTTGCAGTTTGAAAGAAGAGGAGAGAGCTTTCCTGGATATGGTAGAAGAAAGGAGAGTGAACATGCATGAGAAAGGGGGAAAATATGTTTTTCCAGGAGTGTACTATGTTTGTGGGAACAAGGCTTATTACAAGTTACCTGACCATTGGTATGGCACGTGTTATGTGGGCCTGGTTTTTCCTAAGATTTTTCATACAGATAAAATAAGAGATGTAGAAGATATTAATTTATTAACACGTTTTAAGAGAGAAACTTGGTCTGAAATTGTGGGTGATATTTTTGGGGTTTTGATTCCAGCAGTGGGAATTTCTTTAAATGCTTATGGAATTCGGAAACTGTCCACAGTGGTTGATCGCTTATCGACAAATACCGCAGGAGGGTTTCTTTTGGTGAATACGGAATTAAGTGCCGTACGTGCCATGTCTATGCAAAATCGACTTGCCCTTGATATCCTATTGGCCAAGGAGGGTGGAGTTTGTGGAATTTTGAAAGTTCAACATTGTTGCACTTACATTCCTGACGAAAGTAAAGACCTGAGGGTCTATATCAAAAATATTACTGATTTACATGAAGAATTAGTTCCACTTGAAGCTGGGAGTTTGTGGACTAAAATAGCTAATAAAATGATAGCTGTTAAAGATTTTATTGCAAAAATAGGTAGTACTATTATAGGTAGAATATTGTTTCCCTTGTCTTGTATAATTGTGGCTTTATTAATAATAAGATTGGTGTGTGTGTGTTGTAAAAACAGGGGAGGGAGAAAGAAATTGAAAAGGAAAAGAAAAATAAGAAGTTGAAGAGAGAACCTCAAGAAATTGAACTAGAAGAATTGAGGGAGAGTGTTTACTTAGAGACAAAGAGAGATGATGAAAGAGTGACTGGTGTTTAATGTTGTGTAAGGGGAAAAGACATTTCTGATTTTTCCTAAAATGGGACTAAATTTTCACTAATTTTTTTTTTGGGTTTATTTGGTGATAAAATCACCAAAGGGGGGATTGCTGGAGCAGAGTTTTCTTTTAGAAAATTCATGGGCTTTTGAAGCTCTGGCATGTCTATGGGTTTTATTAATTTATTAATAATTAACAATTAATTATTTGTTTTGTGCAAGTGTGTATTTTATTAATCAATTCGTTTGTCTTAACATAAGAGAAAGTTACACGAGGGTTAGCGTGTGTGTGCTGTTTTTGTTTTCTAATAATAACGTGCAAGTTTTTATGTTTAAACGTTGCTGTGTGCTATTTATTTTAAGCACAAAACGCTGTCTGAATTAATGCTTTTTAAGTCGCAAAGCTAGATAAATACATACACATAAGGGTATTAGTGGGGTTAACACTGTTTAATCATTATGCTGTAGTAACGTTTATTTTGTCTCTTTAATTAAGATGGTCTATTGTGGCCTATGAAGGCCTTAATCGAGCTGACAGTATTTCGAAGCCTGGCTGTGGCATATTCTGTGATGTGGCAAGAGAGACCCCTGCTGGAAAAAGGTCGAAGACAACTGACCATGGTCCTTATTGTAAATTTCCATGAGGACATCAGCAGTTTGGAGGATCTCCAAAAGAAATGGAACGTCCTTGGCAAACAAAGGAGCTTCAGAAACGAACAATGTACTGTGGCCCGGCTGCCGAGGGAAGTTGAACAAGTTGGATACTTTGATAGTTTCTTGGTTCCTGTTCCGTAGTTCACGTCTTGTGACTTTTCCTGAGCGAAGATTTTCAGATGTAGCAATGTTACATCCCTTCCTTCTCGCTCTGTTTAGTGATACAGTTTATTCTGCCAACTTTATGTGTGTTTCCATTGTATTTTTCATTATAAGAATTGTTAGCTTAGGGAGGGTTTTTGCCACTTGCCATTTTACCTTTGCTGCGTGAACTTGCGTTGCTGAGGATCGATGCTGAGGGACTTCGTCCTGAGAGACTTTACCGAGAGACTTGTCCTGACCCGTTCTGACACTTAGTTAGAATAGGTAACTATTAGAAATGATTTATTCTGATTGATCTACTTTGACTAATTTTAGATAAAGCAATATAATTTTTAAACATGGTGTTGAATTTCCTTTCTTGTCAATTATTGTGTATATTTTGATCATTATTGTATAGATTGTATAGAGTATGTTTAAGGACAACCACTATAATCAGGTCCTATCGTCCTAGATATAGATGCAGGGTGTTTAGGTGTTTTCTTTCCACAGGTTTATTGCTGGTAGAGTATTTGAGCGTATGTTAGTGAAATGGGCCCTAGCGTATGATGAATGTATGTGCGTATAACTGTGTGATTACTCTATCCGTGGTAGTGGGCATATTTTAGATACCCTGATCTCTATCACCGGCATTGGCACCACTGTGTGCATTATGACCTGCCTTTCTGCCGTCTTTTTCCTGGTGGGGACACCGCCATGCGAAGGTCAGCGTAAAAGCAGGTTTTGGAGTGCAGAACTTTCTCCAGGGCAAGTATGCCCTTCAGACGAGTTAACAGGTGCCTGCATGCCCCCATGCCCCCATGCCATTGTGTCGGTTGCTCCCACTGTTTCCCTTGCAGAATATTCTGCAAGGAAACAGTGCGCTTGGCTGGCTGGGGGCAGTGCAGCATGGCCATCAACTGTTTTAGGCTCAGTAGCAGAGCCGAAGCATGCCGCCGCCATGTTTTCCCCAGACACACACAGCCAGTCCGCTGTGAACTCATGATGTGGCGGGCGGAATGCCGCCAGCTTGGCGGCATTTCATGGACCACCACTGCTGTGGGCTAGCGGTCTTCCTGCCAAACTCATAATCAGCCCTTAAGTCTTTCTTGGGTACAAAAAAAGAAGACACCTACCCGAGACTAGCAAAATCAACAATTAAGAAGATCCTCATGTTTAAAATCCTTTCAAATACCCTTCTCCTCTTCAGACTCAGTATACATCTGTCAAAAGAGTTTATAGACCCGGGCTTAAGTACAACAAAATAATCACAATCATGAACTAGTGGCAAGCAATGCAGTTTCTATTAAAAAACACATCGAAAAAAGAATAATGTGGCTTAATCACTGAAGATAATTGAACAATAACTCAATGCCTTTTTCATGTATTTGTGTATATGAATGACTTCCTTTTTTCTCAGAACTCACTGGTGTCCAGTGAACAGAAGGTATTAAAAAGTATCTTGGCAAACCATGCAACCTCTGTCATTAGAGTAGTTTCCAATGACAATATCAAGTGAAACAATGTTAGGATGATCCACCAAATGTGATGCACATGCGTTTGGAATAAATCTTAGCCCTGGTGTCAACATCCACAGCTTGATCCATGTCTACCATTATCTTTCTCACTCTGTAACTTGACTCTTGCTTAACCCGTGGTTGATCTGCATAAGTTCCAGAAGGCCATGGTCTAAAGAATCTTGAACCTGCAATGGTGGCCATAATACAATTGAATATCACCTTCAAGAACTAACATTGTGTTTACAGAACTTTTTTTCCAAAATATTCATTGGTCTTACTGGATAAGATGGCACAAGAAGAACCCTTCCACTACAATAATGACATGAACACAAATTGAGTCTCAGAGCCTTCTGTTCATCAGAAAATGACTCCCTCCTACTTCAGATTTGGATATGTTCCTCAGCAACAACACAAGGCTTATCCCCCATGAGAGATGATAGTGCCCCTAGCATGTAAACCTCTCTGTAAAATCTGCGGACCCCCCTAAGCAATTGTGTCCATATGTGGCCCCTGCCAGACAGTAAGTCGCCCCAGAACAGCACATTGCACACCTCTTCTCAAAGAGTGTGACTGCAGAGCAAGACATTAGCCTCACCCAAGTACTGACCCAGACGATCTGTGGTTCTGCTCATCAGAATTATTACATACAAAGGACTTGATGACTACAAGCACAGAATATGATAGAGTGTAAATAAGCTCTTAGATATATTGCCATGGGTTAGTCATCAAGATCATAAATCTGGGTGAGAAATAAACCCAACCATCTTAAAAGAGGAGGCTTTGTCTACAGACAGGGATTCAATTCACTCTGGACAGAGACATTTTTACTACGGACAGCCATTTCTGAACAGATATTTATTCAACAGATTATATACTACAGACGCTTAATTCATTTTTAGAAAGCAGCACTCGGATACATTCTATCAAAGAACATTTCTAGAACAGAGGAGATAACGTTTAGTGTAGATAGATATCCATTTGTAGGTCGGGCATTAGCAAAGACTTTTAAGTTTACTCAAATGTTATATGTGATATGCATACTTTCAGGGGCTTTCTACTAGCTATCTTCATCCATTAGCCTGTTGTTGTTTTACTCACATTGACTTCCGTTCACTAAAGCATACATCTTGGAACAATTGATCAGCCAACTTTAGCCCTTGGCTGACTTCACTGTGAGTAAAGTCATTCCTCTCTTCCACAAGAAGCACAACCATACACAAAGTAGTTCTCTTAATGCTCGAGACTATTGGAAATGGTGTGGAAATTAACCCCCGGGCGGAGTAGGCAGAGTTCTACAGAGTTGGCAATAAACCCCTCCCACCTCCCCGCAATAAATATTTTTTAAATAAAATTTACAATTAAAGTTAAATAAAAGCACACTTACCTTACCGCGGCATCCCGGGCTGCCCTCCTCCTCCTCGCCGTAATCCCGTACGTCATGGTAGGACTGTTCATGCACGTGCATGCGCTGTCCTACCATGAGTACGTCTGACGTAGGTATATATATATATATGTATGTAGATGTATAGGTAAGAAGAACATTCCTGGTAAGGGGTTGTATGATGAAACAACAAATGCCTTTCCCATGCATGCCTTTACAATGCGGTTGTTTACAATGAACATACCATTACCAACCACATATTTACCAAGCATGTCACAACAAAAGAGTACATTGTAAATACCTTTACCACGCATACCGTTAACATGCATATAATTACCAGGCATACAGTCACAACGTATTTTAAAAATAAAAATAATATTATATATTATAATAATATAAATACTTTTCTGGCAAGAATTTATTTTATTTTTTTAAACTTCTTAAGAATGAGTCAAACATCTGGCACAGTAATCATTTTTGTAACATAGTTCAGTGAAGGACATTATTGTAAAAACATATTGGAACACAATAATTTCCTAAATAAAAGTGTTTACACTTGACTTGCTTGTACTGTAGTCCTTCCTTTATTTTAATCCTAACTGCGTTACCTGCCCCTAATTAAAATGTCTGTCGTCATATGTGAGGCAAGTAAAAGAAGACTTTCTTCCAAAAAACAAAATAAACATCAGATTAATACTTGCATAAAACAACACATTCCAATTCATATTTTGTTTAAAATTAATGTATATCATCTCAAAAACCATATATAAGCAGCCGTCCACCATTTTGTGGTCAGTGGTTCACAGACATTGCTTGCAACCACACGCTTGACAGAGAGGAGGAAATCTGAGACAGTTTGCTGTACATATAGGTGCCGATTCTGATCCGTCAAAATAAATTTGCGTACGACTCGTATCCGTATATTTTCACGTACGAATCGTACAAGTACCGTACAAACTGCGAAGTACAGTTCGTACGTGAAAAATACATACGAATTGCGTTGAGAAAAGGGTACGAGATGGAGCTGAAAATGTTTACGTCCGAATAGCGTCGGGAAAAGTGTACGATAGGGAGCAGGACATTTTTACGTGCAAATCGTAAAACAGAAGTCCGAGCGCGCAAGTACGATTTAATTTTTTCCCTTTATGTCATTAACTTAAGGCACCATTTTACATGGATTTTTTAAATTAAATAAAGTAACTCTTGGACTTGGAAGTTCTTCATGAGCACAAACTGGAGTCAGGAACCTAATTTTACATTTCTCCCATAATTTCATTAAAATTTAGTGAATAGACACGTAAAATTCTGGTCCTGGTTCCGATTTGTGGCCAGTAATAATGTGCAAGGGACATTATTTCTTTAAAAATAAAAGATGCCTGTGAAATGGTGCTTAATTGTAATGATGAAATTAAAACAGTGTTTCAAATGGATTTTAAAAAAATAATACTATATCAATTGTAAGCTTTCCATTGCATTATACACCCACAATTGCATTACAATACAAATCGCATTTTAAACCAGACAAAGCATAGCCATTATCCATGGACTACTCCACACATGAGCAATCATGGCTATCAAAAGAGAAACTTCCCAATTACTCAACATAATGATGTAATCTTAGTTATCGCCACGTTTGGAAGGATGTCGAGCACAGACTGCTCCATCTATGACAGATTGTAGTAGCAGATGCAATTGCAGGTATGGAAAGATTTGTATCCAAACACATTTAGAAATTGACAAACGATATTTAGTGATTTTAAACTAAAGTTTTTATTGATTAAATTCAATGCGCATCTATTCTACCCAGAAAAATGGTATCACATAATCCCACCTCAAGTGTTTTTTTAGGCATACAAGATTCCTGAGACTTGGAAACGGCTCGTGTTTCAGATGCCAGAAAAAAGCAATGCACACACGCATTTGGAAAAAAAAGTTATCTTGTCCACAAACCTGATGCAGGTCCGGTTGTTCCTAATGTGGGAAGTGCTGCAGCTCCTGCGCTGCTGTATGCAGAGACAATTGTGCCTGCAAGGCTCCCGTTCCCGCCTCCAAGTTAGGCAGGATCACAGCACGATGCAGGCAGCATAAGGCAGGCCTCGTGGTTCTCGTGGGCTGGCTGACACAGCTCATGCTGGGCGTACATCAGCCATATCACCCTCCCACAGATAGGCTCCATTAGCCAGCAGGAGCAGCAGGTTTCTATGACGGCGGACACAATTAAGAGGGCTGAAAAAGCCCAAAATACAAACAAAGCATTGTACACGCATTCAAATAAAAAAGTTATCTTGTCCGCAAAACTGATGCAGGTCCGGTTGTTCCTAATATGGGAAGTGATGCAGCTCCTGCGCTGCTGTATGCAGAGACAATTGTGCCTGCAAGGCTCACGTTCTCGCCTCCAAGTCAGGCAGGGTCACAGCACGATGCAGGCAGCATAAGGCAGGCCTCGTGGTTCTCGTGGGCAGGCGGACACTGCTCATGCTGGGCTTGCATCAGCCACTTAACCCCGCCCCAGATAGGCTTCATTAGCCAGTAGGAGCAGCAGGTTCCTATGACGGACGACACAATTAAGAGGGCTGAAAAAGCCTAAAATATATACATAACAACGACGATAGGATGCTAAATTGAAAGTCAGGTCGCGAGCTACTGACAAGGTGTCAGCGAGCTACCAGTAGCTCGCGATCGACTGGTTGGAGACCCATGGTCTGGCTTAACGAATGTTTCTGTAGGATTCTCTGGCGCCCCTGTTCGCAATCCGGTTTCTTGTCCTTTGCCCATTTCCGTTGGTCCTTATGACTTGGAAGCTTCACTTCTATTAATGAATGGTTGTGGTGAGAATTTGTTGGGTCTAGACCTATTGAAAAGAATGCATGCTACAATATATTGTTCTCCTTCAGGCGTACATCTCACTCTAGGTCAGAAGTTGATCTCCCCAATGTATCTGTCCAAAGATCAGTTTCCTCCTGAGTTGCTTTCTATTCCGACAGCACTTTGGGCCACGGGTCCGAACGATGTGGGTTGTCTTGAGATACCGCCTTATGTTGTTACTCTCAAGCCCAATGTTGAATTACCACGTATTCCACAATATCGAATTTCTCCTGAAGGTGAAAAGGCGCTTGCAGAAATCATTCATGATCTCATTCGGAAGGGTGTGGTTGAAGAAACGAGAGGCAACACATGCAATAGTCCTATTCTTCCTGTTCTTAAACGTACTGATCCTTCTCAGCCTCCTGTGTACCGGTTTGTGATTGATCTGCGAGAAGTAAACAAAATTGTGATTCCACAATTTCCTGTTGTTCCAGATATCACTGCCTTGTTGACTATGATACCTTCCACAGCGACTTGGTTTTCTGTTATTGATCCAAAAAATGCCTTCTTCAGTATTCCAATTGCAGAAGAGAGTAGGGATATTTTTGGTTTTTCTCTTGGAGGCCGAAGCTTCCGATTTAAGCGCGCACCCCAAGGGTACTGTGAAAGTCCCTCCATTTACAGCCAAGCTTTGAAATGTCATCTTGATACTATTCACTTGCCGTCTGGTGCTGCTCTTATCCAATACATGGACGACTTGTTAGTCGCCGCCAATTCAGAAGATATCTGTAAGGATGTCACTGTTGCACTATTGCGTCACTTGTTTAAGCGGAAACACAAGGTTTCACCTTCCAAACTACAGTATGTTGTCGAGAGGTTACCTACTTGGGTCATCTTCTATCAAAGGAGGGACGACGATTGACAGCAGAGCGAATTCAGGCGATTGCTCGAATGTCCGTACCATCCACAGAAAGGGAAATATGTTCTTTTCTGGGAATCACTTCTTATTGTAGACAGTGGATCCCTAACTTCTCTTTGATTGCTAAACCTTTGTTGGCACTCACTTTAAAAGATACGCCTCAGCCTCTTCCTTGGACTGAAGAGTGCCAAAAGAGTTTCACTGATTTACGCACTGCTCTGTGTTCTGCTCCTGTACTGGGTACCCAGATTACACTAAGCCTTTTATGCTGTATGTTCACGAGAAAGAAGGTTGTGCATTATCAGTTTTGACACAACAATTTAGAGATAGACAGCGGCCATGTGCTTATTTTTCGGCTACGTTAGATCCCGTACCTAAAGCATTGCCTAGTTGTCTGAAAGCCACAGCAACCGCAGCAATTTCTATCCGACAGTCCGCTGGGATAGTGTTAGATAACACTCTCATTGTCATGGTGCCACATGCAGTGGATACCTTACTAAACAGAACGAAGACACAGCATCTCGCGAGTGCATGTTTAACTGGTTACGAGCTGACGCTATTGGCTAGTCACGTACACATCAAACGATGCAATACTCTGAATCCAGCCACTTTGTTGCCCCTTCCAAATGAGGAGAGTGTTGAGGATCAGCATGATTGTTTCTTCCGTACTGAGGAAGAGACAAAAGGAAGAATTGATTTGAGAGACACACCGTTAGAGAATCCAGATGGGACTCTATGGGTAGATGGTTCTTGTTTTAAGATGCCTAATGGAGATACGGTTTCCGCCTATGCTGTAACCACCTTACATACGATTGTGGAAACTGCACGTGTTAGACACAACTTCACATGGCACTAAGATACAGCATGGTCAGTTAGTGACTGATCTCCTTGAGTCACTTGCTTTACCTGTCCAAATAGCGATAGTGAAGTGTAGTGCTCACAAGAAGATTACGGATGATGTTGGACGAGGAAATGCATTTGCTGATGAAACAGCAAAGAAAACAGCGAGAGATTCAACGAGTCGAATGTATATGGCAGGTCCTGCGAATTGGGTCAGGGAGAGAGAAATGTGTGAGAATACAGTAGAAAGCGTGAAAACGATTCAGAAAGAGGCTACAGAAAGAGAGTTAAGCAAGTGGAGAGAAAGTACGGGAATGTTAGATGAGATGGGTTGTTGGGTAGAGTTATCCGAACATCAACGTTGGTTGTTACCGGATGCTTATGTACTCTCAGTGGTTACTATGGCTCATGGTCCAGCTCACTTTAGTGCAAAAGGCATTTGTAAACTTCTAGCTCCAGTTTGGCAGAATGAAAATATCCCGAAATGTGCAGACAACGTAGTAAAGCATTGTATTGTTTGTCTGATGTATAATCCAGGAAAGGGAACCCCCACTCCAGCAGGTCACTTTGCTCCTCCGACATACCCATTTGAAGTGTTGCAAATCGATTACATTCACATGGATCGATGCAACAACCTCAAATATGTTCTGGTGGTAGTATGTGCCTTTCAAGATGGATAGAAGCATACCCTTTGAAAGACAATACAGCTTTATCCACAGCCAAAATCCTTCTAAAAGAGTTCTTTCCCAGGTTTGGATTGCCGCGCATTGTCTGGAGTGACAATGGGAGCGAATTTGTTGGCCATGTCATGCAGAAAATTTGTGCAGGTCTTGGAATCAAGCAAAAGTTCCATGCGGCAAATCATCCCCAATCAGCGGGTTTAGTAGAATGCTACAATGGGACCTTGAAGTTAAAATTAGCGAAGATTCAAGCAAGTACGGGACTTAATTGGCCTGATGCTTTGCCGTTAGCTCTGCTATCCACCAGAACTGCAGTACACTCTCGTCTGGGACTTAGCCCTTACAAAGTGGTGTTTGGCCGTCCGGCCAACGTATGGGGAATACCTCGTCCTTAAAAGTTCTCAAATTTGCCCTACCCAATGTTGATTGACTATTTGCATGACCTTACAATTAAATTGCATGTCCTTCATCGACAGGTTCAGAGTGCTTTGCCAGAGGCTTCCACAGATCCAGGACACGCCATCCGACCAGGTGACTGGGTCTGCACCCGAGATTTTCAGAAGAAAAAGAATTTGGAGCCCAGATGGCGGGAGCCCCGAATGGTCCTACTAACGACGAGGACAGCAGTTAAAGTTGAAGGAAAGAAAAATTGGATTCACGGTGTGCATTGCAAGAAAGTACCTTTGCCCTTGCCTTTTGATCAGTGGGTTCGTAGAGGGGTTGGTGACTGTGAAGGCGAAATAGTTCCACGATTTGTACCCTTTAGCGATGCACACCTGAATAGGACATTGTCTGAAAAAGAGGACGACGACATTTTACAGGAAGCAATCCCATTGCATCATCGCTTGAATACGACTGAACCAAGAACATTGTTTCAAGATCAGAGTGTTCTAGGGAAGGAGCGCTACCATCTTAGGTCCAGACAAAAGAACAATTGAACTTTCTTCTTCTCCCTTGTGTAGTGTTCTGTTTAGGTTGCAGGGTCACGGTAGGAGTCTAGGTCACGACCTGAGTAGTGGCAATAGGTCTGCAGGATTTTCAGTGTCATAGGATGGTTGAGCATCGAGACTTCAGTGATTGAGGAAGATTGCCGTGAGCATCCACTAGTGAAAATGGAAACTACACCAAGTAATAAAGAGAGAAGAAATGAAATGAAGAAAGCGTCTTGTAAAATAATGTACAGTCGTTACAATGTAACTCTATGTGTTTTGATATCATTATGTATTGCTTTGGCGATTGGTGGTTGGATAGTTTATGTTTTACAGCCAAGAAACACCTCCCCTTCCTCCTCTTTGCCTTCTTCTAATATCTCTCCACACCTCTTTCATACTTTTCCTTCACATGAACTTGTCAGAAGAACCGAGTATTACAACAATTCCTTTGTCCAACTATTACACCAGCATCAATTAGTGGTTAACACAACTGATTGTTGGGTATGTGGTCTTATGCCGTATACTACTGAGAAAGGAATACCATTTCTAGTTCTTCCTTTCTCCTACGAGGGTTCTGCTTGGGCATTCTTTGTTATTTTCTCAAATGCATATCAAATTAAATTCAGACGGTCTGTTGCTTCACAAATTAATTATCCGGATTTTAGTCATAGTTCTTTGATTAAGGGTATGGTAGTTATGGCTAAAATCATGGAGAATAGCAAGATTTCTATTGATGAAAGAAAAGCATACACCAATTGGAACGTCACCCAATACATGTCGAGTCTTAATAATAAAATGGGAAAGGAGAAATCCTCACCAATCTGGACTGTACCGCATCAAGGTAACTTCTGTTTAAAAATAAACGATCGCTCTTCTGACACTGCACCAAAGAGTAACTGTTCCTACACATACATTTATTCCTCTCTGAACTCACCTCCTCTAGTACCGTCTCAAGGCACCTATTTAATTTGTCATGATAGAGCTTATACCTGGTTGCCAACGGGTTTCTCTGGTACCTGCTACATAGCTTTCCTTCTTCCTCCTACTTACACTGCTTCTGCCAATTATCACCGAACCCACCTCAGCTGAGGAATTATTGACTCAAAAGACACCACGGGACAAGCAGGAGGAGATTTCCTAAAAGGTTTTCTTCCCTTCTGGGGTCCAATGGCCAATAGCAGAAATATAAGGCAACTGGTCCGTGTCGTAGAGACTACAATAGACATCACTGTAGGAGCCTTGAGTAATATCACAGCGGAACTACAGGCGGATCGTCTTATGACCTTGCAAAATCGAGTTGCCTTAGACTTTAAACTTGCCGATCGTGGTGGAGTATGTAAATTGATCGGGTCAAGCTGTTGTATTTTCATTCCTAATGACGCTCCGACAGTATACCAAGCTATTTCCAAGTTGCATATAATCTCCGAGTCTATTCATCGGGACAAAGGAGATTGGGCCTTAACGGAATGGTTTTGGGGACTACTGTCCAAATGGGTCTGGAAAGCATTGACATTCCTTGGAATAATCTTGACAATCGTATTTTCCTGTTGCCTTTGTATGCTCTGTGGTCCCGCTATTTGTGATCTTTGTGCTACCATGTGAATTTCAAGACCCAAACCTCAAGTAACAGAAAACATAAGGATGATGTTACAACAACAGCTTGATGAACTCATGGCTATTGATGTGGACTCAGATTAACGTGAGTCTATCTTGCCTGAGTTCTGGCAAAAGGAGGGTCTGAGGAACTTTGATTTTCGATCACGATTGAATCGACCCGCCATTTTGTAACCCGCCGCCATTTTGTGTTGCCATCACTCAGGCAGCATGGCGAACAAAGTCTATTCTGCTTTTCCCGTAGCTTGGTGTCGAAATCCGTCCTCGGCCTTGTTTGTGAAGCTGATGTTTGGACAAGCCGAGTACACTAATCCGTGTCTGGCTTTCCTAATCCCTGTTTCAACTATCTGTAGGCTCACGACATTCTTTCCCGATCATATCTTATCGACTGGCCTTCACTGTCTCCTGCTAGCATTCTCTTGTGTCATGCCTGTCCTCCAATACACACAAACGTATCTCACCACCTGCAAGTCAGTTGTAATCTGTTAATAAATTAGTTCGGGGGTGGGATGACAAACACAGTTGGAGGAGAGGTCTCTTCGAGTCATCTTTCTGTTTTCGAACCCTTCTGACTGGTTCCGCTTTGTTTTCCACTTACCCTATTGGCTCTTTCCTTCTTTGCTTGGGGCGTGTGTTTTGTTAATAATTCTGTATTGTATGGTATTTAATCTGATGCGCCACAGAGTGAAGTGGCAGTCTCCTGAGAACCTACTTTGTGTACTTCTAGGATAACTGTACTAGCTGCAGCTAAATAAATCCAATCTTCTAACGCGGACAGAGTGTCCCGTGTCTCTGTGTAACGAAGCAGGTGAACCCAGAAGACGGAGGGCGTACCCTGCGCCGCCAGGTCCAAAAGGTTCTGGTTCTTCACCCCAGGCCCGTACCCCAGCCCTGCATCTGTACGCGCCGCACCCCAGGACCATACCCCAGCCCCGTACCTGTACGCACCGCGCCCCATGGCCGTATCCCAGCCCCGTACCTGTACGCACCGTACCCCAGCCCCGTACCTGTATGCACCGCACCCCATGGCCGTATCCCAGCCCCGTACCTGTACGCACCGTACCCCAGGCCCATACCCCAGCCCCGTACCTGTATGCACCGTACTCCAGGCCCGTACCCCAGCCCCGTATCTGTACGCACCGTACCCCATGCCGTACACCAGCCCCGCATCTGTACGCACCGCACCCCAGGACCGTACCCCAGCCCCGTACCTGTACGCACCGCACCCCATGGCCGTACCCCAGCCCCGTACCTGTACGCACTGTACCCCAGTCCCGTACCCCAGCCCCGTACCTGTACGCACCACACCCCATGTCCGTACCCCAGCCCCGTACCTGTACGCAACGCACCCCAGGCACGTACCCCAGCCCCGCACCTGTACGCGCCGCACCACAACACCGTACCCCAGCACCCTCACCCAGCATCGCGTATGTACGGACCTCACCTACACGAAAAAGACTCGTACAGAACCAGGACACTGTAAAACAGCACAAGGAGGGTCAATTCGACTCGCACAACACCACAAAACATGTCTACATGACAAAATACATCTCAATGACTGACCTGGGACATCCAAACAGAGGCCCAAAATCACAACCACCTCTTATAACACACCCACCAAAATTTCAAAATCAGACACACCCACAAATGGACCAATAAAAAGGGCCCACATACACAACCCATGAGCCTTTGCAACAGACCCACTGCTGCCAGACCCCACAGACAAACAACTGCACCTTACTCACACCTTAACTACACCTTAACTTACACACCTTCACACAACCTCCTTCACAAACACCCCCTCTTCACATTCACACACACACCGTCACATTCACACACACACCCACAACCATCCACACCCACACCCCACTCCATGCCCACAAACAAGAATCCAAAGTTCACAAGGGCGGAGCTGGACCTCCTTGTCAACGAAGTCATCAGAGTCGAGCCACAGCTGTTTGGAACATTGGTCAGACAGACCAGCATAGCCCAAAAAACTAGCCTGTGGCAGAGGATCGTCGATAAGGTGAATGCTGTTGCGTCCATCCGAAGGACCAGGCATGAATGCCAAGCCAGGTGGTACGATCTGCGCAGGGCAGTCAAGAGGAAAATGAACGAGGAATACGCCCAGAGTAACATCACTGGAGGTGGGCTGCCCCGCAGACCCGTACATTACCATCCCTGGGAGGAGAAGGTGATGGCCATGCTTCCGCCGGTGGGAGTACACGGAGTCGAAGGAGTCGCAGAGCCTGGTGAGTACACAAAGAACTCACGTAACATGGGGGGAATGGCATCCACACCACAAATACACCAAAGGCACGCAACTTCCCCCAAGCCCTCACCGCACACAACCACACTCAAAAACCACGCTCATGCCACTAACGTCTCCATGCCCCATTCACAAATAAAGGCAATGGCATGTCCCAGGCCACACCAACCACAAACCCAAGACTGGATGTCCGGGATGCTGGGAGGGTGGGGCACACACAACACATTGTGCAACTCAGAAGCAGACACCAATGCACTCAGCCCATATGGCCTAGGTACATACCCATGCACCATGCCCAATGCACAGGGACTGGCAAAGTACTGACAAGGTAGCTGACACTTGGCCCTGCTGTATGCAGCACAAGGCCCTCCTGTGACCACTGTACACTCAAACACCAACTCCACAAGCTCAAATATCTAGCACAGGAACTCACACTCACTGACATGCCAGCATGCACCATGAGGGAGACCCAATGACAAATCACACTACACCCACCATCAGGCCCGGTCACACACCCCCCCTTACACAAGCACACACCCCCGGGGCAGGCAATGGATTTACCCACACTCACAATGGACATGTGACACAACAAGACCAATCCATAGCCAAATAAGCATCCTAGCCAAAATTCAACAGGTCAAACACTCAGGAGAACATATCAATCTGTCCCCCGCAACATACCCATCCCCAAGTGGACATTGAGAGGAATGCTATGCACATCCAACTACCTGGAGGAACTGTGACAACTTGATTATATATGAAACATGGATGTGGCATGAGACAGCATTAACATTGTCTCTCTCTCACACACAGGGCAACGTCATGTACCTCCCCCCAGGCTCAGCGTGAAGATGATCCCACCGGCAGCGACGACTCTCACCACTCCGTGGATGACCCCGACCAACCTGGCCCCTCTGGTGCCCAAGCCCCTGCAGCATCTGCGTCCGGTACATCTGTGCCAACCGCCACCCCCATTCCTGCCACATCCCAGGAGACTCCCAGGAGCCCTGCTCACACTGAACAACACAGCCAGTCTGACCAGGAGGGACAAGGTTCTCCGGGCACCCAGGAAGAGGCAGACAACCCCGCAAATGCCATCCCTCAGGGGTCCCGTAGACCCGATGTGCCCACAACGGCAGGCCAGGCTCGTGTGGGCAGGGGTGGTGGGAGTGGAGGCAGGCGGAGGCGCGAACCTGACCAGCCAGCTGAGGGAACCAGTATGTTACACATACGCCACATCCTGGACACATACCGGCGTGACACCAGGGGCATCAGCCAGGTAGTGGCGAACCTCACAGAGATGAAGGGGACCCTCGACGAGATGAAGAACCTGCAGGCCGACCAACATGCCAGTCAACAACAACACCAAGGACGAATGGAGGCAAGACTGGCTGAGCTCCTGGCGGTGCAAACGGACATGAGCCGTTCACTCCGTCGGATCGCCGACAACATAGGCAACCCTCCCTGTGCAACCAGGCGAAGACCACCACCAGCCACAGGGAGGGAGGAGGAAGAGGATTCGTCCGACGGAGCATCACAGACATTGTCAAGGCCTGCATCTGAGCGTCACCCCAGGAAGGTGGGTTGTCCACGTAAAAGACCGTGAGAGTCAGTGGACCATCCACATCTCCCAGGTCACCTGGCCTGGCACCTGGCCCTCTGGCGCAACAGCAGCACCTAATCCAATGACATTCTCTGCCACATGGACTTGTTGGTCACAGTCTGACCAATGATGACTAACACTGTGTTCTGGACTCTGATGACTTCCAAAGCAAAGGATACCATCTCCCCCTGTGAACTTTGGATTCTATGCACCCGGTAGAGCACCTTAGTTCATCTACCAAAACACGTACCCCACCGTAAATAAATACTTAATTTTGTCATGAGATGTTGCTGTCATTTTGCATTAGTCCACAACATATGTGTGTGTAAATGTCAAACTATGCCTGAGTGTTGAACTAACTCCACCCATCCATACCCTGGGATCTGAGTCTGGTACAGGACACACATGGGTCACAATGTATCATTCAATGCAGACATGGAGCACAATACTCACCTGTGATGGCCTCAAGCTGCTGAGGGGGGGCTTGCAATACTGTGCGGACAGACCTATTTGGAAGAGTATCATTAAGGCGTAGAGGTCATGCCTCATTCGGAGGTTCCCGGGGAGGGAGTCCCAGGTATGTGTTCCCAGGTGGGAGAACTATGTCCTGCATGCTGGAGTATGGTGGATGTGAAGAATGGTGGCCAGGTCAAGGTTGGATGCACGGAGATGGCACTACGGGGTCTCGGATGACAGTGGTACAAGGTTGGTTTTGGGTCGGGGTTGTGGCCTGCCTCCTGAGTGTGGGTGGGGAGTCTGAAGGTGATCCTGTAGCACACAGTGATCCATTGCAGCTTTCTCTGCTGGACGGTGATGTGGCTGGGGCGCGGGATGTTGAAGCTGAGATGTGCAGATGCACCCTGGATGTGGACAAGTTTCCCGGGAGTTTGGATGTGAATGCTCCGTAGAGGGCAGGGCAGTATTTTACACGGATGTTGTCGTGGACCTGGGGGATGGTCCGTCTTTCCTTGGAGTGGATCTATCTGGGGATCATGTGCATAATGCAGAGGGTGTTGCAGTCTGAGGCACAGATGCTGCTGATTACCACGGCAAATGTGAGTAAGCAATCCATGATGCACACCATCTTGTGTGCGTGGACACTGGGTGCTTGTGCAGGGCTCTTGCGGGTGGGACACAAGCAGTTGACCCAGCTGTAAGGGGACAATCCTCAGATGTTGACCTCAGTCCTGTACAAGTCTAGCCTCAGGTGGCTGATGTTCAGCCATTCATCAATGGATGTCATGCAATCTTGAATATTGGGACTGGCAATGTCTGCGTCCTTGGTGAGGGTGAGGAGCACCTGGCTGTCAATGGCATACGAATTGATGATGAAGTGCCGTGCGCATGTGATGGTGGAGATGGGGGTCCTGGACACATTATAGATTGACACGCTGAGAGATGATACCTGTGCCATGTGCCTGACGACGACACCATACTACATGCAGAAGCCTTGAGTCCCACTCCCATGGCCTTGCTGGGGTACAGAGCTGGTGGGGAGTAGGAGGGACATGACCTGGTTGGTGTGACAGGGCCTGGAAGGTGTGGCAGTGCTGTGTAGGCAGTCGGAGTTGCACACTCATCATGCAAAGGTGTTGTGTGTGCGTTTAGTGTATGCCTGAGAGCAGGCGGGAGATTCGTGGATGGACATTACTTGGAGGGTGTCTGCAACATCAGACTGTAGTGTGATGTGGGTCATGCAAGGACCTGAGGGTCGTACAATGTGCACGTTGCATGTGCAGACGGTCCAGCCTTTGGCACCGCATGGCCGCAACTGTGGCACAGACAAGCTGAAGACAGCCAAATGAATGGGTTGAGGGAGGAAGGGAGGGGTTGATGTGTGTGTGTTGCCAAATCCGGAAACTTCGTGTGCCCTTGCTGCAGGGGCTGCAACAGCAGGCGGCATGTCCTGGAAACTATGCCATAAGTTCCACACAAAGACTAGGATGTCAGAAAGGACTACTGCAACAGGTGTATGTAAAGGAAGGAGTGTCCAGTTTTCCATGGCACACCCAGAGACAAAGGATGCACAATCACCAAAGATGACTGACAACGGTTCATGAAACTGAAGGGCGAGCTGCACACAGGAAACACACCCTCAGCAGGTGTTGACGGCCCGTTTTGGGGACCAACATGCCAAAACACATACACAGCCATGGACTCCATGCACAATAGAGAATCAAATACATGAAGAACAGCATGCAGGTTGCTAATCTACACATAGACTCATATGCACAATCTTTGACAACTATGCCAGAGATGCCGCATGCACAGTGGCAAGAGACCTGCATTGACAGAGATGAGGCACCTTGGAGGGTCAGGAACACCTTTATTACTCAGGCTCACACCTATGGAAATGCATCAATATGAACAGACTCACAGGTCTTTTGGATAAACATGTGGGACCTACACTGGACACCCCCTTCGCACCACAGATGCTGTAAATCCATTGGACTGGCACACAAGTGATGGGGGAGAGCCAAACATCCCCTGCTGCACACGGAGAGGCTGCAATTCCCCATTGAGCCTCTTAAGGGGATGTCCCACACTATGTCCACCCGTAGCATCCCGTATGTTTCAGAGGGAAGTTTTACACACATTGATGCCTTCATCACAATCCACAATCCCATTACAGATGACTGTCACGAAGTGTGACTATCAATTCATGTGAGTCATGCTACATGTCTTGTGCCCCATGGTGAGTCGACATGTATGCATAGTAACAAAACCTGCACAGGAGCAGTGCCCACACATTCCAAACAACTACCACACCCAAAATGGCTTGCTGCAATCCTTACCCAAAGGAGACATCTCACCATGTCCGTGCATGTAACGCTGATTCAGCTCACGTTGCAATACTCATGAGGAATAGCAGGAGCACAACGATGCCACGAGCAGACAGCATGTGCAACTACCGGGGGATGACATACACACAAGAAGTCGGGAAAAAGATAGTCATCCGCATGCATGGTAATTTACCCTACATGAATAAGGTTGACACCATACTAGTTGAAAACTGAGTGTGTCAGCTAAAATGTGTGGAATGACATCATCACTCGAGTGACACATCAGAACACACCTCTAAGTCACTTAGCATACAGTCAGCTGGACACACACATTGCAACACATGCCACACAAGGCTCCAAGCGTGCACACTCAGACCCAGGGACTCACCATTATGAGAAGAAGTTGTGTATGAGCTGACTCCGGATGTCCTCCTCCTCCTTCTCCTCCTCACTTGCCTCGTGACCAAGGCCTTCATCCTCCACGGGTGGATGTTCCTGCTCATCGGGATCCAGGATGAGTGGCACAGCTTTCTCCACTGCCATGTTGTACAGCATGCAGCACACAAGGAAGATTTAGCAGACCTTCACCGGTGCATATGGGAGGGACCCGCCTGTCTTGTGGAGGCACCGGAATCGGCTCTTCAGGAGGCCAAACGTCCTCTCAATCACTCGCCTCGTCTGCCCATGGGCGTTGATGTAACGGTGATCTGCAGCTGTTCTGGGGTTGCGTAGAGGCGTCACCAGCCATGGCATGTTGGGATAGCCAGAGTCCCCTACATGGAAACATCATGTAAAGAAGTGGGTCAGGTGATGCCGTAACATACAAAGATACAGCTAAATACAGCAAAAACAGAGTATACTCACCAACAAGACATGCTCGTTCGTTGTGCAGCCGCAGCATCATTTCTGGCACCCTGCTATGCCTCATGATGTAGGCATTGTGTGCTGACCCTGGAAAACGTGCACAGACATGGGAAATCAGCATGTTAGCAAGACACACCACAAGGGCATTGATGGAGTGATAATGTTTTCGGTTTCGATAGGCTACCTCCTGTGCTTGTGGTGGTACCAAAGCCACATGTGTCCCATCAATGGACCTAATTACATGGGGCATCCCTCCCAGGGCATAGAACTCACCCTTGATACCTGTCAACTGCTCACGAGTTGGAAAATGGATGAATTCATCCAGGTGCTCCAACATGGCTTCTAAAACATCATGCAGGACATGGCTGAACATGGTCTGGGACATGCCACCCACATCAGCCATGGTGAATTGAAACGTACCGGTGGCAAACAAATGTAGGGCTGCCATCACCTTCATCTTGGGGGTCAGCGCAGTAGGATAACTGTGTCGCGGTTGGAGATGTGGTGCCAGCCTGTTTGTCAGGTCTTCAATTAACTGTTGGGTGAATCTATAACGGCGTATGCAGTCACGTTCCCTCATGGCACCCAAGTCTGGCATTGATCGGGGGAGAGGCGGTGCCCTGCAGAAATTTGGAAGGAATAACCAAGATTGAGTACATTCAACACCAATGTCAATGAACTGAGCACATGTTAAACAGCCAATACACATCTGCTAAATACAGAGTCTGGTCTGTGCAATACATCCAGGACACGTATGCCAGCCAGGTGATACTCCTACTAAGAGGCAGCTACAAACGTTGATTGTCAAGGTCTACATGACATGCCATGAAACTAGCTGTGGCACAGTGCAAGTGAACAGCCAGACACATTACAGGAGTGACATACATCCACATATCTGCATTGGAAGGATGTTATCTCATTCAGACAGCTTGTGGCAAGCTAGACACACAGGTCACATGTCATTTAAAAATTACAGATCACACACATTGCCATGAAGGGGTACATGTCAAAACTCATAACACAGACATTGAGACAACGCAGATATGTCCTCAGGTCGAAATACCATGTTCGATGCATACAGACACACGTTACGTGGGATTCCACATGTGGCATGGTGTGCGTAATTGTGTGCCATGCCCATCTACACACATGTTGGATGCAGCAACAGCAGATGCAGTTGACGGAACACCAACAGCAAGCTCATGGGAACACATGACACACATATGACATAGTCACATAGTGGCACGATGGTAGTTAGATGTCAGGTGTAATTATCCCTGTACCTGGCATCAGGGGACAGCTGCGGGTGTTGGGGACTGTGCCATACCAGTGATGCAGTGCTTGACACGTTTGTACTACATGCAGACATGTGCAAAGTGTGAAGGGGAAGTGTGCAACATAGTGCCCCATCACACATGACATGTGTACACAGGTCACCACACATCGATTGTGCATAAACATGAGGAGACATGTGCCACATCACTGCCTGACACACCTAGGCCCTGCACATGAAGGACTGCACTGACAATGACTTGATGTACAGCCTTGTGTGAGTCTAACACCTCCATTCCTTTCCTGTGCGCCTCCTATCACCAGTGTAAGCTGTGAACCGCACAGTACACACGCTCTGAGGGCGTGTGTACGGTCGTATCACTATATTGGGTTTGGGTAGGAGTACGGTGTGTGTACGGACCGTACACACATACGTGTAAGACCAGTGTGTACACGTACGTGTACTACGGTAGTACGCGTACGTGTACGACCAGTGTGTACACCTAGGTGTACACACTGGTCGTACACGTACGTGTACACACTGGTCGTATCTCTATAGTAGTGTTGGCGTAGGTGTACGCCATAGTGATACGACCCGTACACGTGCGTGTAAGGGCCGTATCACTATGGCGTACACCTACGCCAACACTACTATAGGGATACGACCAGTGTGTACACGTACGTACACGTACATGTACACACTGGTCATATCGCTATAGTAGTGTTGGCGTAGGTGTACGCCATAGTGATACGACTCGTACACGCGCGTGTATGGGCCGTATCACTATGGCGTACACCTACGCCAACACTACTATAGGGATACGACACGTACACACGCGTGTACGGGCCGTATCACTATAGTAGTGGTGCCCTAGGGGTACGTGTGAAACGCACCGTACCTGTGTGGGGATTTTAAAATTACAATGGGGACACATAAGGGACAAGTATTAGGGCCTCAATGCATGCTGGTTGTCATGGATACCGAGTTCCAATATCAACATTTTCCATCATGTGGGCTGGAAAAAGCAGTTGGCCACATTATACATTGTTGCAAAGTGGTTGTTGACTTGACATGCTGCTGCAAATTTGAAAGATGCTAATGCTGTCACTGGTGTATGTTTAAAGGGATTGGAGGAAACGTAGGATGCAAATGCGTCTGACCAATCACTCTGTACTCCTGTAAATGAAATAGGCCAGCAAGGCAGATATAAGTCAGCCAGAACCCATGAGAGGGCACTTGCCTGCACAACACATCATTGGACACCACTGCTGCTGTCATTGCTTTCTCTGTCAACATGTCCAGGTCTGTGGAGGGGGCCCAGCCATTCACCCAGGAGGAGACTGAGGCATTGCTGGACGTCATCCTCCCACAGTACCCCAGCCTGTATGGGAGACCAGGGGAGCAGGTGAGTGCTGACTCCACTAGCTTTGACTGTGCCCTTTTTTTGTGACTGTCACTTCTGGCATTGTGTCCAGGTGTGACAGACATGCAATGTTGTTTAGAGTGGGTCCCAGGGGGGGGAATGCCTTATGTCTCCCATGCAGAGCATGATGTAGTTCATGTCTGCACTCCTCACTTGCATTGTGCTTACTGTGACAATCACTGCATGGTGCATGGCACATTTAGCCTGGCTAATCCTTTTGGGCATTTTTGTTCTATTGTCCTGATGTGATTCTGTGGTCCCCCCGGTGTGACAGGTGACTGTACCCACAGATGTGTGTGAGTTGAGTGGAGCTGTGGTGAGAGTGTCCAAATGATGTGTATGCCCCCTGGACATTGATGTGTGTGAATGTTCCTTGTCATGTGGGTGAGTGTCTATGTGGAGTGTTGCACCACAGCTGCATGCAGGAGGCATATGCTCTACCCATCTGATGTGAGAAGGAAGCCGTGCTATGTGTCTGACTTGCTGGGCTAACCCCACGTCTGTGACACCCCCCAGGAAAGTGGCACATGTGCAGAGTGAGGTTTGTATCCGCTTTTGCCAATGTCAGGTGAAAGATCTGTGCCTGTGTGTGTCTGTGTACTCTGCTGAGGTTGCGTCAGTGGCCTGGGGCATGTGACTGCTTGGAGGTGCTGTCCATCAGCCTTGTGTTGCTTGTGATGCACAGTGTGTGCCATGATCAGGGAGTGTGTCGAACCCCTCATGCCACCTGTGTACTTTCAATGCCATGTAGTGCATTGGCGCTTACACAGAGGCGAATGTCCCTATGACAAAGGTGCTATTAGTTGGCAGCATATTATGCCCTGTTCAACAAATCAATGATGTTAAAATGTGTGTCTCTGTGACATGGAGCAGGTGTAGTGATGTAGTCTCCCTTTGTCATCCTCACAGGTAACCGCCTACCAGAAGGGGAGAATTTGGAAGAGGGCCGCCAGGGCGTGAATACGGTGGAGGGTCGCAGTCGGCGCCTGCCCCAAGTGAGGAAACGCTGGCAGGACATCCGGTGCTGGACCAGGAGGATTGCCCGGGTCCTGCTGGGGGACTCACCACCACGCCCCCACAGCGGGCGCCGGCGCCTGACCCACCAAATGAAGCGTGTCCTGGCGGTGGTCTTCCCTGAGATGGATAGGCGGTTACAGGAGAGACAGCAGCAGGAAGGGGGTAGGTACATGTGTGTTTGTTGTGTGTCACCTGCTTTTGGAAGTGCTCATTCGCCTGGATACAGTGCCAGGGTTTATATGTGCAGTGCATATCCTGTTCCCCCAAGTCAACCGGTGCTGTTCTTCCTCCCTTCCCCTCCTTGACATGTGTTCCCTGTTCTGTGTGTAATCACTATTGCACATGGTCATCTAGGCTGCAAGTTAATCAAGGTGCACACTGCTTTCAGAATCATGGGTGGGGGTGGTCTGTGACATGTGTAGGTACCTTGCCTTTGCCCTGTCCTGTTCACTCATTTGGGGGTCCATAATTGTTGGCACTGTCCTGAGTCTCAACATAGGATTGTGAGGTTTCAAATAAACAGACTTGCAGCATGCATGACTGATGTAGTGGCCTCAGACATGATGTGCATGAGTGGGAGATATGCATAGTGCCAGGACGGTTGCTCGTGTTACAGTCAGATCATTCCAGGACCATGGAGCAGTGTGCCCACTCCAGTCCCCTGAGACACCTTTTCCTAGGAATCATGTGTGGCATCAAACACTGTGCCCATTCACTGTGTGTTCAGCATAGGTTGGCCTCTGTGGCATTGTTCCATGGCCTCATTTGTATTTACGTAAAGTGTGCTACATGTCTCCACTGTCCATGCTGACCCCATTAGGCTTCTGCATCCTCACACTGGGCAGTGCCTGTGTGTGTATGTACAACTATCTGTTGATGGTTGTTTGTCACAAATGTGTGTGGTCAGCCTCACGAGGTGATGTTGAGTACATATAGGAGTTCTTGATGCACATTTGTTCATCCCAGATTAAGAGGTGTAAGTACTTGCTCTGTCTCAATCACATTGTCTCAGGTATGGGTGGTTTGTGCAGGCAAGGCTTACATGTCCAAACCTTATGTCTCCTTGCCATGTCTGACCTGTGTGTGATAATTGTCTGGACAGACACTCTACGTGCAGTGACCCAGGCATGTTGTGCAGGGGGTAATGTATGTGCTTTGCAGCATGTGTCAGAAGTTAAAAGACATGTTTCCTGCTCATCCATTTTTGGCACTGGTGTGTGCTCCAGATGCTACGTAGTTTGGTATGTGTGTGCTGACATCTGTGTGGACATTCTTGGTTCCCATGAGGGTGTCTCCTCAGTGCAGGTGCTCCTTATTCCGATACAATTGTAGGGCCATTAGCTAATGCATTGTCCTGTGTCTGGACATGTGTGCCACTCCACATGACAGGTAGTGGGTCAGATGTGTTGCCAACTGTGTCATCGTGGTACGGATGGCCATGAGACAGGTGGCATGATTCAAGTTGTTAGTCAAGATGTCTTGTACCTTGGCACTGACTACACTTGTCAACATGTCTCAATAGTTTATATGCTTGACTTTGATATTTTGTTGTGAAGGACAATAATGTGCCTGCATGACAGATATCTCCCAAGGAAGTGCACAAGAAACCACCTTTACACTTTTAGGGGACACGCTGGCACATTTAAAACAAAGGTACAGTTCTGTAATGAAATTGATTAGAGATTATCCATATACATGTTCCCACAGTGTGGTTGCATTTGGGTTAGTCCTCGGTTATTGCTGATACCAACTTACGGGTGTCAAGTCATCCAGACCACCGTGGTGCCATGTATATGTACTTCCTGATACCACATTTCTTCTTAACAGTGGCTTATTTGCATTAGGCTGGCAGCTCATACAATGACTGTGTAAAAGTAGCTTTGTGTGCACCTCCTTGTGTGACTTCTGTTATCCAAGCGCATGTGTGTTCTGTTCCAAAAGTGGCACATTCACACATTCCAAACCTGTCGATTGTGTAAAGTGTTGTGATTCCCAAGGGATCACAATGTATTTCTTTAGGATTTACAAAGTACTCACAGGTCTCTGAGTGTGGGGACACCTTCAGCATTGGCCTCTGTTATTTGGCCTTGGGTGCACCAATACTGTTTCTTTCACAGTGAACAAGAGGTGGCATGCCTTCATAGTCTGGCTGTGCTCCACTGTTCACAGACACTAGCTTCTCTGTATAATTGGATATCGAGTTATTTGCAGTTGTGTCCTGATGTTCATTTTATCAGGTGGCATGGTGGGTGAACCAACTGGGGAGTGCATGGCTTACATATGTGCGGAGTATTCATTCTAGATGTTACTCATGATGCATTTCCTGATATGCACTGTGACCTATTTTGTTTGGACTCATGTGTCAGATGTAGACAGGTGACTGATTATTTCATGTCTCTTCACCTTGCACACAGCATCATCGGGGGACACCGAGGGAGACACCTGCATGGACCAGGAGGAGGGATCGAGCACCGGTGCCACCACTGCTGGGGAGTCGGCGGAATCAAGTGGCATGGAGGGCGAGGGGAGTCAGGCGGAGGACCTGTCTAGTACCAACACCGACTACGACACTGACGGGTCCGAGACTGAGCTCCCTGGGGGGGCGGAGGCTGCTCCAACAGCTGGCAGCAGCACTACAACTGTCACCGCCCCCTCCCTTCCCATCACCGCCCTCCCACTTGCTCGGGTCCCTTCTGTCTGTGTAGGGCAACAACGTGTCTCCTTCGTGCCAGGCACCGCACCCCCTGCCCCTGTCTCCCCTGCTGCCCTCACTGCCGAGTCTGTGGACATTCAGAGGCAGTTGCAGGTTGGGCAGACATTGATCCTGATTGTCCTCCATGGCCACACCAGGCTGCTGACACAGATGGTGTCGTACATTGAGGGCATGTCATCAGCGATGTCTGACCAACGGATGTTGCTGAGGTTCATGGACTCGTCACTGACGGCAGCAGTGAGTCTCCTGCAGCGCTTCGTCCCCCCCTACCCCTGCACCATCCACACTTCCCACTCCCATGCCTGTTCCAAGCACACCCAGACATTCCCAGCCACGCACCCCACCAGACACAGGCAGCACACCAACAGGGAAGGGCAAGTGCACACCTCCTGTCACCCACACTCAGGGGGAAGAAGGCACACCCACTGGGTCTAGGGCACACAGGCAGACACGCAGCCACAGTCCAAGTCCGCATGCCTCACTCCCCAGTCCCTTCAATGTCACTCCCCTTGGCTCCCCTGCCCCACAGTATGAGAAGGAGACATACTTGGCTGTGCTGGGCCTCAGCCCCACTGGTTCACCATCACGCAAACGGGCAAGGCACTCCACGGGTAGGAGAGTTGAGTCCCCCCCTGTCCACCACCTCCCCCAGTAGCGCTGCAACCCATCCCTCCGACCCCCCCCCCTCCTTGGGGCCTGTGGTTCCTTCGGGTGCAGGGGAGATGCTGGCCGAGCTTGCGGACATGTGCAGCGCCATGCTAACCGCCACCTTTGGCGCTGACCCACCCCCTGTGGTAGAGTCGTCCGTCCCTGCACCCACAACACCTACCCTTCCCTTTCCTGTCCCTGCGGTGCCTGGTCCTTCCCCACATGATGCCCCCCCAGTCGCTGAACCAGAGGTTTAGTATGTGCAGGCAAGCTCGGGGAGACGCGTGGACATGTGTCCCCCCCCCAGGACTTCGCATCTGGACTGGCCAATGGCCTTTGTAAATATTGTCCTTTTATACCTTTTAATTTAATGCTGAATAAAGCATTTTGTTTTTCCTTTGACCAGGATTGGTTTTCAGGTATTGATGTTGGTGCTGATGCTCCATGAGTTGGGGTGGTGATCATGTGTTAGGTGTCTGGGAAATGTTGCAGTCTGCTGCTCATGGGGTGGACCCTGGTATCTGCGTGCCATCACAAGGTATCAGAAAATAATATTTGGTCGTGTATGCTCTTTGTAGTTGGAGACATTGTCCCAAGGAGTGTTCCTTCCTCTGTGGCACCTGACATCTTCCCTGCAGGGAGTCGCACAATTGTTGTCCTGAACCTGTGTCTACATTTCCTTTGTGGGTGACGGATCCCTTCAACTACGGCCATGCCTGCTCATCAATGTCTCCGGCTGCATCGTCTGTGCCATCCTTGGTAGTCACTGTACTTGTGTATGGAGTATGTTGCCATGCCTTCATGTAGAAATTGTCCCTTTTTCACACTATGCATGTGTATACTCCCAGCCTGGCACACATATGGTACTTGTTCAGCAGGGTATTTGTTCACCTGACTCACAATTGTGGGCATTGTATCTGTGGGACGTCCTCCCTATTCCTTCCATGGGAGACAACAACTTGGTGGCTGTCCCAGCACCTGTACATTCCTATCAGTACTGAAATGTGCGTGACAGTGTGTGTTCCCTTTGGCTCTCTTAGTTTAGTAGGCTTTAACATGACTATACAGTCTAGTGACATGATCTCAGTGTGTGTATTGTGCTGCATCCGCCAGGGGTGGGTATGCATGTGTCATTTGTCCTCACACCCACATGTGGTGTGTCATGCAGTGGGGAGAACACATCCATCCTCATGGGAGTGGGACACTGCTGTCAGTGATGTGTTGTTATGGCACTCTCAACATAGTCGCACATTGGGGATGCGTTCATACACCCATGGAGTTGTGGTCATCTGAGAATGATGTACACACCCCCATGTCTCTGTCCACTGCTGGTAGTGAAATGCACCCACTCCTCATATGTCTGGGCACTGCTGGGGGTGATATGCACCCACCCCTCATATGTCGGGGCACTGCTGGGAGTGATATGCACCCACACCTCATATGTCTGGGCACTGCTGGGAGTGATATGCACCCACCCCTCATATGTCTGGGCACTGCTGGGAGTGATATGCACCCACCCCTCATATGTCTGGGCACTGCTGGTAGTCCTCTGCACCCACCACTCATATGTCTGGACACTGCTGGGAGTGATATGCACCCACCCCTCATATGTCTGGGCACTGCTGGGAGTGATATGCACCCACCCCCATATGTCTGGGCACTGCTGGGAGTGATATGCACCCACCCCTCATATGTCTGGGCACTGCTGGGAGTGATATGCACCCACCCCTCATATGTCTGGGCACTGCTGGTAGTCCTCTGCACCCACCCCTCATATGTCTGGACACTGCTGGTAGTGATATACACCCACCCCTCATATGTCTGGACACTGCTGGGAGTGATATGCACCCACCCCTAATATGTCTGGGCACTGCTGGGAGTGATATGCACCCACCCTTCATATGTCTGGGCACTGCTGGGAGTGATATGCACCCACCCCTCATATGTCTGGGCACTACTGGGAGTGATATGCACCCACCCCTCATATGTCTGGGCACTGCTGGGAGTCCTCTGCACCCACCCCTCATATGTCTGGACACTGCTGGTAGTGATATGCACCCACCCCTCATATGTCTGGACACTGCTGGGAGTGATATGCACCCACCCCTCATATGTCTGGGCACTGCTGGTAGTCCTCTGCACCCACCCCTCATATGTCTGGACACTGCTGGGAGTGATATGCACCCACCCCTCATATGTCTGGGCACTGTTGGGAGTGATATGCACCCACCCCCATATGTCTGGGCACTGCTGGGAGTGATATGCACCCACCCCTCATATGTCTGTGCACTGCTGGGAGTGATATGCACCCACCCCTCATATGTCTGGGCACTGCTGGTAGTCCTCTGCACCCACCCCTCATATGTCTGGACACTGCTGGTAGTGATATACACCCACCCCTCATATGTCTGGACACTGCTGGGAGTGATATGCACCCACCCCTAATATGTCTGGGCACTGCTGGGAGTGATATGCACCCACCTGTCATATGTCTGGGCACTGCTGGGAGTGATATGCACCCACCCCTCATATATCTGGGCACTGCTGGGAGTGATATGCACCCACCCCTCATATGTCTGGGCACTGCTGGGAGTCCTCTGCACACACCCCTCATATGTCTGGACACTGCTGGGAGTGATATGCACCCACCCCTCATATATCTGGGCACTGATGGGAGTGATATACACCCACCCCTCATATATCTGGGCACTGCTGGGAGTGATATACACCCACCCCTCATATGTCTGGACACTGCTGGGAGTCCTCTGCAGCCACCCACCCACCCACCCACCCCCTTGGTGCTTGGTGCAGTACACTGCTGTCCTGGCCATACACCCCCCCCCAAATTTACAGCTAATATGCTGCACCAGGCCGTAGTCCGACATTTGTGGCGTGTGTACGCCTTGTATCTATAATGTACTGGTGCCGTAGGGGTACGGGTGAGACGGACCGTACCCCTGCATTCATAGGGTGTGTACGGTCTGTACCACGGTGCCCCTACATCACCACAACAATGGTGGTACGGACCGTACCCACGCTCTGGGGGGCGTGAGTACGGTCCGTACCACCATTGGAGTGGTGACGTAGGGGTACGCGTGGCAAGGACCGTACCCACGCCCCCCAGAGCGTGGGTACGGTCCGTACCACCATTGGAGTGGTGACGTAGGGGTACGCGTGGTACGGACCGTACCCACGCCCCCCAGAGCGTGGGTACGGTCCGTACCACCATTGGAGTGGTGACGTGTATGCGTCCACGTCCACTTCCATTGTGGCGGTACCTGGGATTGGTGGACACGCCCCCCTGAAGTGACCAGACCATGGAGGTAATTTATGTGCAGGATGTATATGTTTTACATTGGGTGGGGGTTATGTTTCCTGCCCCTCACCCCCCCCCCTTTGCCCCTGGGTGTTGTTCTGACCTTCTGCGGCATCTGCGTCGGTTTCTGTGCACCAGGTCGTAGGCTAGGAGGGCCGGGATGACACGTAGGATGGGGTCCATGGCTGTCCGTCACGTACCGGTGCTCCTTCTTCGCGTCGTCCTCAATTTCCCGGGAGTTTTCGGCTGCCGTAAAAAATGAGCGGTGCGGAGTGACGTGGGCACGGATCGTACTTGCTGGTCCGTAAAACGCTGCCTGACTCCGTCCGGACATCACATACGCGATGTCCCGGATCGGAATTGTGGGTATTTTTTAGCCGGTCGGTGTTTTGCACGACTCGTACGGAAATGGTATTTCTGTATGAATCGTACTTGCGGGTTTGTAAGGTGGTTTTCCCGGGTACGAGTCGGATGGAGAATACGCTCCGTACGACCATTCGTACTCGGGTTTTACAGGATCGGAATCGGCACCATACTGTCATCTATCTGCACACAACTTCAATATTAACCGAGTAACTTCCAAAAACATATATAAATATATTTTTCTAAACAATTCCACATATTTTATCCGGATTTTGCCAAGACATTGTATTGGAAACAATTACTGGAATGCTAACACTGTAAGTGAGATTAGCAAAGATTGCTACAGAAATTACGTTAAGAAATAAAGTCACCCATAAACATATTATTCTAACTCCACCGGGTACTTACCTCAGAGAAGGTATGGGTCAGTGGCTAGTGAACAAAATTGAGAATTAAAAGACAAAGAATTCCTGCATTTTTTTTGGGTCATTAAAACAGATAGAACTACAAGCAAATCACCATCTGTGAGACATTCAAAGTCATTTTTAAGAACAACTACTCCATACTACACAGCAATGTCCATAAATAAATCAGCATTTTGTGAGCTAAAGTACATGAATGCATTTAGAAAGAACAAATAAAACACAGAAATAATGAAAAATGCTTATAAAAATCAATTCTCAAAATCTTACTCTCTACTTTTACCCAGATACCAACCTAAAGGCAACCTTGAGGAACTGAAAATCCACTGTCAAAGCAGAAAGCCCAAGAGACAACTCTTGACAACCAAAAGCGACAACCATCCAAATATCAGGTACAAAATCTTGTCAATACATTTCCCCTAACCTAACTAACAATATTTTTTTAACAATAAAAAGCAAACAGAACAATAAACGTCTCAATCCAACAGGGCATGTAATCTCACTTCTTTCTCCAGAGAGTGCTGCCAATAGCAAAACATGTTTTCTTTCTCTTAACAAGCAAGAATGGAGAGCTGCAAAATAAAACATTATAGTAAAAATACATTGATACACTCTTTTGTGTTTCGTTTCTTTCAACAGAACCAACCATAATGGATTCAGCTCCGCAAGCAATTTATAGCCAGTCAAAGCGGGGTAATGGGATTCTAAAATATGGTGGCTACATTTACTGTGAGGAAAGATTGACGGAACGCAGGAGTCATTGGAGGTGTGTAGAATATTTCTCATCCCATTGCAAAGACAGAGCTGTTACTCTGGGTGACACTGTGGAAAGGACAGTGAATTACCACTCTGCCTCTTCAATGGAAATGGACGTAAGAGAATACCTGCAACAGAAACATTATTAACAGGCACCTCCAATGAACCCTGCAGCTCAGCTTTGCATGTTGCAAGTAATATGCCCACAATCCCCAATTGGAGAAGAATGATTCAGAGAACAAAACAGGAGAGTAATCCACAAAGAATAACACCACAAACCTACTCAGATATTAACATCCCCCTAAACTCAATATTACTATTACTAATGAACCTTTCCTTCTGCATGAGAATGAAAACCCACTCAAACTTATAGTAAGTCTCTCCACAACACATAACTTGGTAACCTTAGAAAATACAGAAATTTGGATGATGGATGGTACTTTTGTGTTAACACCCCATCCATTCACCCACATGTACACTATTCATGGTAATATTAACATTACTACCATCCCCTTATTGTACAGCTTACTCCCTGACAATCACTCTTCAACTTACACTGAGTTTTTATCAGTTATAAAATCTAAACTTGCCAGTAAAAGTCCTAGGGAAAATAAAATTGGCTTCAGATTACAGAAGATAAATACAATTACTAACCAATACCCAGATGCCCAAATTCAAGAATGTTTTTTGCACTTTTCCCAGGCTAATTGGTGAAAATGTTTTAAAACATCCTTAGCTGAGGATTACATGTCAAACAGTAAACTGCATTACGAGTTGAAAAAAACTAACCTCCTGAGTGTGTGGATGACTTTTACACTTCAATTATACAGTCAAAGCATTTCACACAAAAGAAAGAAAAATTGGCTACCCTTCAAAATTATTTCAAAGATACTTGGACTGGCCATCGACGCAGGTCGGGTTGAATGAGTAAGTTAAGGCACCCCATTGACTGGTGGAACTGCTACTCGACCTGCTTAGAGGGAGGTGCAAAAACAAACAATGACATTGAAGAATGGCATAACTCCTTCAACAAAGTACTTGGCAAACGTCACCCAAACCTGTACCATTTCTTGGAAACTTAAACAAAGGGGCAACATTTCCAAGAAATGAGAGTAGCTCAATCATTTTCTGGTAGTCTGAATCCCCGAGTATCCAAAAGACGCAAAGAAACGTGTGTCAAACTATTGGCAAAAATCCATCAGTTTCCACTAATGGGGACTTCAGACTACCTGGTAAATATTGCTTGTATACTACATTATAAACCAAAACATTGTCCCTGTGAAATTATTCACCTGTTTTACAACCATATTTTTGATTCTATTGGCATTTTTCTAAAAATGTTTTAGCACATTTAAAAGTAAACAACACTTCCAAATCCTACCTGTAGATGTCTTCTTTTTTCGAGTCATGGTGATTTTTCAAAAATCCTGCCACTGTGAATCTAAAGCAATTCACTGAATCAATCCAAACAATCCAAATTGAGAAACCACAATCCACTACAGACCTTAGAAAAAAAGTGAAAATGTCCCACAAACCCAAAGATTATTTCCTTTTGAAAAAAAAAAAGTGTACAAAAGAATCTTCTATCCAAACAAAAAATGGCTCCAAACTGTTCATCTTCCCGAATCTGCTCTTCGTAGGCCATCCAAATGAGTTTGCCACCCTAAAAAGAATAAAATTTAGCTAAACAATCAAAAGCTCTCCTTCCAAAAATGAATCTTCTCCAAACCATCTTGTCATCCCCTCTTAGTCCTTCGTTTTCCTCTTTGTGAGACGTTACTCAATAATAAACAAAAATGCAATGCCACTAAGTAAAAATATTTCTTGTTTCTCAATATAGTTTTAAATTGGTGTTGTTATTTTTTAAAACCTCCTTTTATATGCCTACATTGAAAAAGAACAAACCATCCTGAAGTGTGTGTATGAAAGTAACCTGCATGATTATGAAAACATGGATTGAACAGTAGAAACATACATACTTTCTATCTACTACACCTAGTAACCTCCCCCCCATCTTTCCTTACAGTAAATCTGTCCACTGTACTATTTAAAAAAGTGAAATAAAGTTTTCTTTCTGGACCGCAGCTTTTCCTTGCTTCTGATCTTGACTGCGACACTCCACTGACTAAAGAAACAGACATAAAACTGCAGGCGCCAAGGCTGAAAGTAAAAACAGAAAAAGGACAGTTTTCCCTATTGAAGTCAATGGGAAAGCGTGGGAAAATACATTAAAAATACTATTTTAAAATGCTGTAAAGAATGAAAAATGAAGTTATATTTTTAAAAGATAGCATATATTTAAGCATTTTGTGATGTTTTTCAGATTTTTAAATAAATGTTTAATGAATATGTTATTTTAAAAACATGGTGTGGTTATTTCAGTGTCTCTTTTTAATTTTAAAGATCTAACATTATTTTTATGAATTTACTTTAAAGAATGTTTAAATAGAAAAAATATGTAGAGTAATTATAAACTTTTAATTTTTTATTTTCGTAGAAACTTGAACATTTTCTATTTTAAATTGTTTAAAAATGTATATTCAGGTATCAGAATTAATACCTGAGTAATAATACACTTTTCTACCCAATACTACGATATCCCTTGCATCCCGTCCCTGAAGGCATGTTCTGGAAGTAAAAAAAAAAAAAATGATTTTTAGACATCTACATCGGTATTGAAATTAATTATAAAGATTCATACTGAGGCATAAAATTAATAACTGAGTATTACTACACTTGCACACACAATACCCCTATATCCTGTTCCTAAAGGTGTGTGTTACATATTTTCTATATATTTTTTAATATACATTAGTATTAAATGTGTTGTTTTGTAAAACAAAATGATACTTATATAATTAATACCTGAGTATAAATACACTTCCCCACCCAGTATCCCTATATCCTTTGCATACCATCCCTAAAAGTTAGTGTGACAGCCCTGTCAATAATTTAATTCATTTAAAATATATTTAAATTGCATACATTATAGCCTTTAAGCATTAATACTCGGATATTCAGTTTCAGTTTCTTTACTTTATTCGGAAAGTTCACCCTTCCATAAAAGTGCATGCATATAAAACAGTCAACATTACATCCACATAAGTACATCGTCACATTAATATAAATCTGATAAAAACATATCTATACATAGCACAAAATGTTAAAACATCATTTAAAAACAAAGAGTAGCAGCGAGTCATTACAATAATAAAGTGCCAAGTATTCATTTTAATACCCCAGTATTAATACCGTTTCCCACCCAATATCCCCATATCTCCTGCATCCCATCCCTTAGGGTTAGTGTGACAGTCCTGCAAATAATTTTAATTATTCATTTTATATTTTAATAACATACATTTTAATCATTAAACTTTAATAGTCAGGTATTCATTTTAAAGTCTGAGTATTAATACACTACCCCTCCCAATATCCCTATAATCCTTGAATCCCATCCCTAAAGGTTTTTAAAAAAAACAACATATAGAACACATTAAAAACCATCAATAATATAGTATTAAATACTAATATTAAATCAGCAGATAAATAAACCATATACCTAAATGTAAACTTTCTACAAACTTACCTAATAATGCATGTTAAAGGCACACATGGTGGGTGTATAAGTTAATATTTAGTCGTAAAACATTGCATGGAAATGTCATGCATGTTAAAGGTATATGCGTGGCAGTGGCATACGTGGTAAAGACTGAAGCGTGGTAATGACTGCGTGGTTATGACTGGGTTGTAATGGTTTTTTCTGTGAATACTAGAATTAAGTCCATAGTAGTTTTTGTTAATTGATTGTAAATTCGGTTTCTTAAGAGCTAAACAATGCTAGAAGTTCTGGCCTGAGACTCTTTGTTCATTCGAAAAAGACTTCTTGGTGTGGCAAATGCTAAGGGCCTTATTACAAAATAAGGTTAGTGCTGCAGGTTTTTGGTCGATTACAAGTTGTAGGGTGTGTGCAGTTGCAACTGTCAATACCACCGCTTTTTTTCTCAAATTTTACTCCTTCTGATCTGAGAAACAGGACAGAAATTTTAGAAAAAAACACGCGGCCAAGTTCAACTTTGAAAAAATATCATTTTCTACCAAGCTCAATTTCTTTCCTTTTGTTTGCAACTACTGCATGTACTCTGGAGTTCCTGCCTTCAGTTCGCCTATCTGCAAATCAAGACAACCAAGCCCATTCAACTGGACATTAGGAGGATTTTGAATCTTCTTTTACATTCATAATGATGGTCCATCAAACACTGCTGTATTTAACTGCCCTTTACCATGCCTGTGACATCCTTAATGCAGGTGGGCCTGGGAGATTAGGACTTCATTGTTCTCGAACATGTTTTTGAGAAAAGGCAAGAGAAGTAAAATTATGTGGCTTAATGAGGCACACTTTGTGAGAGTATTACTTCATTATTTTGTCATTTATACCCATGTTAAAACTGTCTTGGCAAATGTTTCACGTCATTAGTACCACTTTAACATTCAAATACAGCAATAAATTAATGAAAAGTGACTAGTCAACCTTCTCGAAAGATGTCTCACTGCACAGCATCACATGTTGCAGCATTTTTAAGTAACTTTTGATCCGTTCGATCTAGAAACAATTTAGTTGACTAAAATCGGCAGATTATGTAGCAGTTGATGAATTATGTAGCAAATGTGGCAAATCCATAATCATGCGAGAAACGCTGCGGCCGCAGAATCGCAAAAGATCATACATTTTGCCTTGTTTAATGCTGCAAACCTGCTCCAAGTTTCCCTCTTGTTTGTTTAGGAGTGTGCAATCAATTTTAGTGGTGTCCATTTCAGTAAAATTGATCTTTTGCTGTGTTGCCTGACTCCATGTTCCATGATTGGTAAAATCTCATTCTTCTGTTCCTGCGCTCCATGGGTTTGCATTAATGCCCTCCGTCAATATCAACTCCATCCACGCCGCTCGAAATCTTTACTTGATCTAACTTTAAACGACAAATGTCACATATCACTTTCCCTCATCAGGGACTCGTGGGTTCCTCTGAGTGTTTTGAAAAGAGAGCCAAGGTAAACTGCAAAACATTTATCAAGAACTGGGAATATGCGATTCATGTAGACCTATTAGTATTGTTGTAAGTGAACATAATCCTACGAGCACAACGATTATTGGGCTATGAGTACCATGCGTAATTTCCTTGTGCTTACGCTGACAGGACCGGACAGGCCATTCAGTTGGCTGCAGACAAGGGGTGCACTTTCAGAGCGGGGGGGGGGGGTGCCATCACAACAATGACACATTCTAGTCCCAGCCTCCTGCAGTATGGAGCTGATATGAACATTTGTGCCAGGGCTAATTTTGGTTTCCAGTAAATACCCCATCATCACTTAGGGCCTAATTACGAGTCTGGCGGTCCATGGGCCAGTTAATGTAGTAGTTTGCAACTTCCTTAGAAAACAGTGAATGAAAAAACTCAACTGCCTAAAAAGCTAACACTGACTTTTGTACACATAACCCATGAAGCCGGGGCCCCACATCCCTGGCATTCACCCATGCATCCTTTGCTCCTGACATTCAAAGGAAACAGACTATTTCATTCTTCCGTACGCTGTGGTCATTGTTACAGTGATAAATGAACATTTTGCATTATGACGTCAGCTGGGTATGTTTTAGGGGTCCTGGTCTGTGAGCAGGGAGAGGCACTTATACATATAAGTTGCGAAGACTATGTGATTTTTTGGAGGCCTTGAACAAGCTCTGATACACCCTGCTATCCCAGTGTTCCCAGTCACCAGTCTGAGGCTGGGTGATCCTCTCCGTACAGGTTGGGCTGAACAATTTTTAATCATATTTTGCAGTATATAGCCTGGAACGCTACCTCATCATCTCACATCCATGAAGTTGCATTTTCCCTTTTAAAAAGGCCTTAAAAACCTGGCTGTTCACCCTGTAGGAAGGCACAGCATAATTATAAGTTTTTATAATAGTTCCGTTGTGCAGCATAGCAAGACTACAGTGCTTCGACACCCACGGGCCTTTGTTGTGCTTTATACATTTTGGTTATATCATATTGTATCATATCATATTATATATCATATCATATATCATATCATATCATATCATGAGGGAGTGGATCATCCTAATTTTTCAGTACTTCTTTATTGGGTTTTTCCACATCGATCATGAACAGTTCCATCATAAGTAACAGATATTTAGAAAATAAAATAAGCAGCAAGCAACCCAGCACTTCCTTGCTGTCCAAGTATCATCAGCAGGTATCACATTAGTAAATAAAACAGAGATGCAAAGCATAAGCTTGAGTATATCATCAGTCATCGCTGTTATGAAAGGAATTATCTCTTCCTGTGTATATATAAGACAGTGTCACATTCCCTGTTGACTGATTTCTACCAGCAGATGAGGAGTACCCATGAACCCATGCAGGAACAGCAGAGTGTATTACCTAGGATGCACCGATTTGTCTGGTTTTCCTCTACATCTTTGATTGCAATATAAGGCCAACCTACTGAGTTGATGTGAGGAGTAGGTATGGGCCATTGGTATTGGAAAAAGTTACAGTTCCTGAATGTGTAAGAAAAGCCCCAAGTATCTTCAAATAGGTTGCAGTTGATCTTGGAGCTTGTAAATGCATCTTTCATAGGTGGCCAGTCAGTATACAAACCTCTCTTAATGTATGGGTATATATGTGGAGCTCCAGCGACGCAAGAAACATATTTTGGCCACCATAAGGGCTGTCGATATCCATCGATGCCAGTGGGATGTTGTGTCATCGACATCCGTATTGTTTAGGAAAAAGGCCAGCTTGACAGAGCCTCTGAAAGACATAGGCTAGTATTGTGGAGTGTTTTCTAAATTGAGTGCCAGTAGTATGTTAGGGAGTCATAGAACCACAGTATGTGGCGTAGGGTACAGTCATTTGGGAATAGGTGGACCCTACGCAACTTATACAGAAACCAATACCAATTGTGGAAGATCTTCAAGTAAGATCATTTCAGTCAAGCTTCTCTGAGCCAGTGGTCATGGTACTCCATGATTTCTTTTCAGTCTCCATCTGACTAGGCAGTTCCTAACCTGTCCTGACAATAAGTTTTAGACGTCAGTTGTGTGCTATGGACGTATAAGTTATCAATAAGAATCCGGTAGAGGTTGGAGACAGCACCCCTAGAGAGGCCCCACTTCTCAGATAGTCTAAAACAGATGATTCAGGAAGGTGTAAACGGTACCACCCTAGTCTTCCCCGCAAGCAATGTTTAATTTGTCCATACTACAATTTTTGTGATGGGGGCAAGAAGAAGTCCGACTGAAGCTGTGCAAAAGGGTGAAAAGTGTCCTAACTAAGAAGATACCCAAAAGTTTCAATCTCACTTCTTTCCCATACCAGTCACCTAACTATTTCACGGCTGATGTGAATGCCCTCATTTGACCAGAGTGGTGCGCCTTTATAGACCAGGCTGTCTATACCTAGAAATAGGTGCGCTTCTTTCCAAGTTGTCCACATAGCTCAAAGTGTGGGAGGGCAGTGGGCCGACTTTGATGCTGTGGTGTCATAGAGGAGCCCTAGGCTGATTGGTGCATTTGCCATTGTACAATCCCAGAATGGGTTTTCCTGAGCTAGAATGGTGGGAGACATTGACACTTGCACCTGAATAGGGCTGTGCCTGTCCCCACACAAAGAGCTGCATACCCCCCTGTAGTGTGTCTGTTACCAGAGATTTAAGGGCAGGGTCTTGTGCACTACAAAGACCTTTCTTTGAAGTCTCTCTACTTCAAAGGCTAAAATGGGTATAAGTACTGGACCTCTGACCCCATATACTCAGAACAATTCTGAACTGAGAGCCTTCTGCAAGAAAGAAGAGCTGTTGTGCTGCCAAGAGGGACTGCCACTTTTCTGCTTGCTTTGCCGGTCGGCCTGCTGCCTGCTGCTTCTTGCCTGGGAGAGAAAGGGCTCTTGGAGGTGAATTTGGTGCTACAACCAAGAAATCAACGCATCAAACCAAAGTGTAATTTCGGAACCGGCGCATCCCTATGAAATCCACGCATCCCTGCTGCCTGCACTGAAGCCGTGGACACCGATGTGCACAACACAACAATCTCGACTTTCAACGAGCCCCAACTTTGCCACAGCGCCTCAGAAGAACCACCACTGCATTGGTATTGAACACCGCTTCACAGAAGTCTATGATGCACCGTTCTGAGTCTGACGCAGTCCCGGCCCTGCATGACTTTCGACTGACGCATCTCCTCCAGTCCAGTGGTTTTGACTTCCGCATCAAGGAATCGATGGACCGCGCACTTGACCGATTCTTCCTCAACACTGAGCCGCCTTCAGGAACCGAGGCCTCGCACCAGCAACCGATGCATCACCTCCTGTGCACAATGCATCGTTTCCAAGCTTCAAAGCCCCAACGAGCTTGCACCGCCTTCAGGAAGCGATGCATCACCTGTATCTGCGATGCCTCATCTCCTCTGCACAACATGTCATCTTCAATTTCTGACACCGCCAAGGTACTGTAAAGGGGTCTGTGTGACTCCTGTATCCGGCCGCGCTCCATTACAGTCAGACTGAACTTGTGGATATGTCCCAGTCAAACGTGACCACATAGCCCCAATTGGATCTATTGGCTTCTAAGCCCTGCATTTTGATTTTATCTTTAAACAGTCATATCTTGACTTCATTTTTGTCTTATTTTACTCAGATAAATATTGGTTATTTGTCTAAACTGGTGTTGAGTACTTTGTGGTGTTTTCACTTTGTACTGTGTGTTGCACAACTACTTTGCACATTGCCTCTTTAGTTTCGCCTGGTTGCTCTGTGCCAAGCTACCAGAGGGTGAGCACAGGTAAACTTTTAGTGTGTACCACACTTACCATGACCAGAGTGTGGGTCCCTTCTTAGACAAGCTGCATACCTCTGCCAACTAGAGACACCATTTCTAAAATTTGAGATCAGGGGTGAGGATAAGGCTTGCAGGTGTGCTATACATACAGTGATTGTTGTACACTACTTCAATATCTCAGACCATTACGTGCCAACTTACTATTTTTTTCTTTTTCCTCTTTTTTTTGCTACCTCTTGAGTTTTTGCAACAACCATGTCTCATCTAAAGAGCCATCAGCTGTACCTGCAGAGTTAGAGTTTGAGCAGGAGAAGTTGGAAATACCTGCACGGTCTCCCAGCTCAAAGGTTTCTGCAGGGAGCTCAAGTGTTCTTTTAAAGGCCTAATTAAAAAGGAAGCACCTAGATTGTCTGGATGCCTGTGGGGTGAGGGTGGGGTAGCCTGAATGGTGGAAGGACTCCCTCCAGAGCCGGCAGCAGAATTGTCGCTAAAAGTCAGCAGAGTTGAAAGACAGGCGGGAAGAATGGAAGCTCAAGTTGGACTTGGCAAAACTCAATGTGGATGTGGAAAAGCAAACATTGGCAACAGATAAGGATAAAGTGGCCATGGAGGAAAATAAAATGCTTTTGGCTCAGGAGTTGAGTATGAAAGAGCTTGATTTGAAAGCCAGGAGGGCTGAGTCCAGCACAGATGGTGACATGATTTCTTCAGTACACTCAAAGGGGAAGGTACACATACCCAAACATCTGGTGCCTGATTATGGAGTGGGAAATGACATAGATCAGTGGTTTCAGACCTATCAGATAGCTTTGGAGATGCATATGATTCCTGAGAGGGATAGGGGTGCAGGTTTGTGGAAGCATTTTTCAGTGGAGGGGAGGGGCACCTCACTGTCCCTGGAGAAGAAGGACAAGACAAGGTATCCTGCCATGAAGGAAGTCTTGATTAGGAAATATGGCCTGACTCCAAAGAAATACAGGCAAAGGTTTAGGGAAAGTTTGAATCTTGGTCCTAAGATTTGGGGAGAGTGTTTTGATTCTTTTCGCAGAGCACCGGATGGTTGGGTGAAGGCCACTGAGGTAACAGACTATCAAGGGCTGTATATTTTGATTGCACGAGAGCATGTTTAGTCTTTGCTTTCCAGTGCTGTGCCAGCATTTGATTGACATTGAGCTTTCTGACCCCGGGAAGCTTTCTAAGGAGGCAGACCTCTGGCCCAGCACCAGGGTCAAAAAGAAGTAGTATGTGGGAGACTCAGCCAAGCGTGGGCAGAGTCCCTGATTGAAGAAGGAGGAGGTTGACAAAAATAAAAGTAAGGGGTTCTTAAAGGGCCCAAACTAGTTCCCAGGGTAAGGATTCTAACCCTCTGTTGAAAAGAAGAGTTGATTCCATTCAGGAAAGCCTTAAGGGTGGTCAGAAGGACCTGGAGCCTGAAAGAGTGGCCCAAGTCTCTGCCAAGAAGAGGCGGGGCAAGGGGAATGGGAAACCCAATCATCAAATTCCCAACTTCCAGGAGGAGGCTGAACCTGAGGGTAATGCCCCGGAACCTACTGGGGAAGGTGTGGACGAACTGGGGAACATGCTTGAGCTGTCCCAGTTGCAGCAGTGCCCTGCTCTTGTGGATCTTCAGAAGCAGGCGGAGGCCCAGGCAGCTGGTGATGCCTCTGGAATTCACTTGACCTAATGGGAGAATGATCCCCTGCATAGCGATCCTAAGGTTGCTGAGCTTGGGGCAGCCCGTGGGCTCGTGGTACCCCAGCACTTTAGAGCCTTCCTACTGGGTCTGGCTCATGATGTGCCTCTGGTAGGTCATTTGGGGCAAGACAAGACCTTAGACAAGCTTGTCACCCACTTCTATAGTCCTCAAATTAGGAAGGCCTCAGATGCATTCTGCAGGTCCTGCCCTACCTGCCAGGTGAGTGGCAAGACAAGGGGGGAGATGTAAGGCTCCCCTGCAACCTATTTCTTTTGTGAGCGTCCCTTTTGAGTGGGTGGGCATTGACATTGTGGGGCCTCTGGATCCCAAAACAGCCATGGGCAACAGGTTCATCCTGGTCTTGGTGGACCATGCCACCCGGTACCCAGAAGCTATCCCTCTGAGGGCGGTGACTGTGCCCGTTGTGGCCAGGGCACTGATGGCGGATCTTTAACCAAACGGGTTTCCCACATGAGGTGGTATATGACCACGGTATCAACTTCATGTCCTTGTATATGAATACCATGTGGCATGCATGTGGAGTAACCTCTAAGTTCTCCACTCCCTACCACCCCCAAACCAATGCTTTGGTTGAAAGGTTCAACCGTACCCTCAAAGTCATGATTATGAGTCTCTCTGAACCCATGAGGCATAAGTAGAACGTACTCTTGCCATGCCTTTTATTTACCTACAGGGAAGTACCACAGAAGGGGGTTAGTGTCAGCCCTTTTGAACTTCTATATGGACACCCTGTGAGAGGACCTCTCAGATTGATGAATGAGGGCTGAGAGTAAGCTCCCTGGACGCCCCCTCAGGATGTATTCAGTTACATGCTGGCCTTCCGCAACTGGACTGCCCGCTTCTGGAAATTAGCCCAGGAGAATCTGGAAGCTAGCCAGGAGGTGACGAAACACTGGTATGACCAGAATATCACTCTGGTTGAGTTTCAGCCGGGTCAAAAGGTGTGGGTGATGGGACCCATAGAGCCCTGTCCTCTGCAACACCGTTGGTATGGACCATTTGAGGTGAAAGAACGCAAGAGTGAAGTCAGCTTCCTGATGGACTTGCAGACTCCTAGGAACCCTTTGAGGTCCCTTCAAAGGAACTGCCTCAAGCCACACTTTGAGAGGTCTGAGTTGACCATGATCTTAGTCACAGACAATGGAGTGGAAGAGGAGAGTGAACCTTTCGCTGACCTACTGTCTTCTAAAGTGCAGGATGGGTCAGTAGAGGGTGTGAGCCTCTCCTCTACTCTGGCCATAGTGCAGCAGTTACTGGGACAGTTTGCATCTCTGTTCTCACTCACCCCAGGAGTCACCCATTGGTGAACTCATGACATTGACACTGGGGATAGCCTTCCTGTTAAGCGCAAAACTCACAGGTTGTCTGACTGCGTGAGGGCCAGCATCAAAGAGGAATTCTCCTAGATGCTGGCATTAGGAGTTATTGAGCCTTCCAACAGCCCTTGTCTACCATTGAGACATGTCCTCCACAGTAAATCTGGGCAGTGCGGGTAGGGTAGAGCCAGCAATCCTTTGCCAGAAAGGCAGGACCTAGACCTGCCCTGCTCATTGTGAGGAACAGGCACCCCCATTCAGCTCTGTTGAATGCTTTTACTTAATCTAAGAGGAGCAGGAGCTTTTCATCTGTATGCCTGCGCATGTGCCAGATAATGTTTGCCAAGAGGCGCACATTGTTACATGAGGAGCAGCTGGGCACGAATCCTTCTTGCATGTCATGAATCAGGCTCAGGATGGCATGTTGCAGCTGGGTAGCTAGGACATTAGCAAGTATCTTCATATCTGAGTTAATGAGCGATAGCTGATGAAAAATGCCACAACTAATGGGGTCTGTGCCTGGTTTCAAAATGAGACTGATATCTGCCTTACTAAACTTCGGTCACAACTTGTTAGATGTTTCAAGGTCCCTAAACATTTTATTGTGTAGGAGTACCATCAAGTCTTTGTTGATTTTGTAAATTTCAGCAGGGAAGCCATCCACTTCTGGGGCTTTATTGTTGAATAACGCCATAATGGCTTCTGATATTTCGTCTTCCTTAATCTCCCCCTCGAGGAGCTGTTAGCCTGTTTTGGACAAAGTGGGCATACAGAGATCTGAGGAAAACGTTCTATTCTGAAGTAAGGTCATCTGGCGCCTCTGATCTGAAGAGAGGACCAAGATATTTTGCGAATGTATCTAAAATCTCTATTGGATGAGTTGCCAATTTGGCAGAGATGTTTTGCACCGCAGAGGTGGCAAAGCTGGCCTCTCGTTGGCATATTTGCACTGCCAGAAGTCTACACCCCACCTCACAATGGTGGCATTTTAGACGAGGGAGAGCTTATTCAGCCTTTATTGTGAAGTGTGCATTTGGGTGATATTTTGCTTGTCCTAACTGATGTAAGAGGTCCCTTGTGGGGAGCCTTGTGTTTTTCTCTGTAGGGTCACATATCTAGGTTTCTAACAGGACTTTGGTCTCTTAGATTTCACATGTTCTAACTGATGAATCCCATAGGAAGGTGCCCTCATAGGGTAGCCTTCCCTGCTGCCCAGAGAAACCTGTGATGAGGAAGTGGAAGATTAGTTGTCTTGTAGGTATCGACATAAATATGCCTGCAGCGTATGTGGGTCATGAGCAAGAAATCTATCCTTGAAAAAGTCCTGCGTACGCAAGAGAGGAGAGTATATTCTCTGTCTTGAGGGTATGCCAAACTTCATGAGTCATATAAATATCTTGTAACTCTGCTCTGACCCAGGCATTAGGTTTGTCTAGAGGTCCTGAGTGATCCAAGATGGTGTCCAGCGCTATATTCCATTCACCTCCCATTAGTACCTTAGTGTTGCCAAATTTTGTCAAGAATAAAAGGATGGTCTATCCTGGTTGGGGGTATAAATGGAACTCAGTATCATCAGTATCCTCAACACCTCCATCACCACAGCAATCTTACCAGACAGATGGAAACACACAGCCGTCAGACACTTCCTAAAGGAAACCTCTGTCGACCCCATTATCGTCCGATCTACCTGCTCCCCTACCTGGCCAAAATACTCGAGAAAGCCATTAATCAACAGCTCACCGAATTCCTGGAACAAAACCACCTACTAGACGCCTCAGGATTCCTTGCCAACTACAGCCCTGAGACCCTGCTGATTGCCGCCACAGACTACATTAGAACATCTCTACCGCGGAGAAACTGTGGCCTGATCTTTCTCGACCTCTCCACGGCATTTGACACTGTCTCCCATAGCACACTCATCAACAGACTCTACAACATAGGCATACAGCAAGACGCCCTTAAGTGGATCGCCTCCTTCCTCACAGGACACACACACAGCATCCGAATGCCTCTTTTCACCTCCGCACCCAAAGACATTAAATGTGACGTTCCCCAAGGATCATCCCTCAGCACCACCCTATTCATCATTCACATGACTCTCCTCGCAGACATCGTCAGATCCCATGGACTCAACATAATGTCCTATGCAGATAACACTCAACTGACTCTCTCACTTACCGAAGACCCCTCCAATGCCAAAACCAACTTCTGCAATGCCATGACCAACACAGCTAAATAGATAAGGGACAACTGGCTTCAACGCAACTGCAAGAAAACTGAAGTATTGATCTTCGGAAAGAACACCTCCGCATGGGACCACCACTGATGGGCTGCAAAACTTGGACCCACACCAACTGATCATCCACACAACCTCAGCATCATCCTCGACAGCCAACTAACCTTGGCCTCATCCTCAACAGTTAACTGACCATGAAACAACAAGTTCTCCTTTTCCCGCATTTTTCTTCATTACATATCACATGATTACCTCTTGGAACTACAAGTCTGTTTTCTTTGTAGTTCTCGTTTTCCCGCACTTTTCCTTATCACATGTCTATATATCACATGATTACCATCCATTACACTGACCGGAGCATTTCCAATTTGATTCTCCCGGGTTCAGGAGAACATATACATCACCATACCAACTGTAAGTTTGATCTTCCGTTACTTGTCAGATAGTGATTGTATTCTTTTAAAAGGCCCCACGCTGTATGTATTTTTGTTACCCACACCACCATCTAGATTTTTCTTTTCATTTCGTTTTTACTTTTTCCTACAATTTTGGCAAAAACACACCACATTACTTTGTCCTATATGGCATTTTCATTTTTTCATTTAATTTTTTTACTTACACTACCACCCAAACTTTCTTGGTCCATTTCGGCTTCACTATTTCCTATGACCTTGGTAAATGCACATCACAGTATGTTGTTTTAACATGTAAAACAAGTGGATATTTTCACATCACTTTGATGTGTAGTGTACCTCCATTTTGGTAATTACCAACACTGGTATTGTGTTTTTTTACTCATTACGAACGTATTACTTTTAATACTGTTTCAACATGACCATGTTTGTTACAATCAAAATCTACTGTATAATTGTTTGGATAAAAATTGTTCTTTTCCATTGAGTGTTTATAAAATGTATATATATACTGAACCCTATACCTTATCCTTTCAGAGTACCGCCCCTGAAGAAGGGCTTAAAAAAAGCCCGAAATGCATTGGGCAGTTGGATATATGATGCATTGATAAAGAATGAATACAATTCTTTGACTTCATTAACTTTGAACAACGGTTAATAAACTCAAGTTACACTTGAATAAATTCCGATTTACCCGAGTTTAATTTCACAAAAGAGATCATATCTCTGAGATTGAGTGCAAACCGAAAGACATTTTCCTATTCAGGAACGTGCTATCATTATCTACAATTTGAATTCCCTACTCAGGGGGATTAATTCGTTTGCACCAAGTAATTTTGCTTAAAATATTGACCTGGAGAAATTTTGAGTGCGCAACTTCTGTTCTAACTTTTCATGTGAATGTAAGCTGGCCAGCACGGAGTGGCTGGTGCTGGCAACAACTTGGAACTATGAACACCATGAAAACAGAAACAGAAAACACCAGCATTACAGCGAAATTTGCGGAGCATCATGTTGGCAGCAGGAGCAAGTACAGAGGTCACCCAATATGCAAACAGATGTGTCCGTGAGTTGCAGTGCACTGAGCTTGGAGCACTGGAGCTGTGTGTGCTCATGTGAAGAAAATGTCTAGGAATGTGTCCCTTAGGGAAATACCTAATGCAGCTGCAGTGGGGTGTGTTACACCTGCATCACCTTCCTCATCATCATCCAAGGACTCCCACACTGCCCAAGGTGAGATTGATGCGTGACCTCTCCACAGCACACAACTCATTCAGAAATGGTCCATGGTTCGTGGTACACTGAGTCAGTGGCACCTGGAGTGCTGAGCTGGGCATCAGGCAGATGACGGCATACACGACAGGTTTGACCAACTCTGACAGTCTGGCAGTAAGACACTTCCGACTCTGGCAGTTGTCATCTGGAGGTGGTCCTGGCGGTGGTGGCGTGTGCCTCCTGCGGTGATGCAACATCCTGGCCGGTCAGATCATGAATTGATGTGTGAGCCCTGGTGGACCGCAGTTGATGCCGGAGGCAGCGGACAACGCAGAGCCACAGACACATGGTGTTGATGTCCCAAGGCCATCGTCTCAGAGGTCATCCAATATATCAGAAGACAGGGTCCCTGGCTTGAACTGCACAGAGTTAGTGCCCCCGGATGCATTGGGGCAGGCACAGCACCCCGCCATGGGATGGTGACTTGCTTTCAAGTGAGATGGGCCACGGAGCTGAGCCTGTCCTCTTCAATGTCGAAGGTGAATGTAGCGGAGGGTTGCGTGGGACAGTGGAAGGTGTCCTCCAGGGCATGATGCAGAGGGCAGAAGCTGGCTGGAAGCAGCAAATGGAGGAGTGGAATGCGACTGCCTCATTTTTGTCACCAAGTCAGTATCACCGAAATGATGATGACGACAACCCTCATGCCTTGGACTCAGACGCCACCAAAGTTTAACCAGAAAGTGTCCTTGCATGTCGGGGAACAGACTTAGTGGCACCAGAGCTGAAATGGGATGCAGTCTGCAATGAGGCCAGTGCAATGACATACAATCGGACATGGATGAATCAAGACTGAGTGCCCAATGTGTGACCTACTCAACCACGGTGTAGGCCCGAGGCAGCGGTCAGCAAGGCACCACAGACAGGTGTTGTTGGGATGCTATGTACAGAAGTGCTGACACCTGATCAAAGGGAGTACAGTGAAATAAGGCTGCCTTGTCAATGTGGCATCGGACATCATGTTATCAAGACTCAGTTCCACATGTGTGTCCTTCTTGACCGCAGTTGCGGCTGGATGTGGCGGTAGAGTACATAAACAAGAAAGGAGTAGTGGGGGCCTGTGTCATGGGCCTCTGGCTTGGAGCTTGCGCTGGCACGTGGTGGGCCCTCCTTGACACACGCCGGTGTCGGAGGGTGTGCAGTGAGGCCTAGGTGCGCAGGGGCGGGCTAGACGGTTCTGCATAGGGCGGCCTGGGGTGCAGCAGGCGCACAGGACCGCAGGCACCACCGCTCATGAGGTCGGCCTCGTGGCGGGGTGAGAGGCGCTGCCCCGGAAGACACATTGGCAATTCCGGAAGAGAACCACACCCAGAGCAATGGTCTTTTTATTCACACCCCTACGCTGGCCTGGCGTACGCTGGGGCAGCCCACTCTGCTCACACCTACGGGGGGACGTAACGAGCTACTCTACCGCAATCTTCCCCACTGGCAGGGGTGACATGGTTGTATCCACTGTCTAGTACACTCCAAACAGCAGCAGTGTATAGCAACATGGGAATGTCCATGGTCTGCATACTCAGGTCTGTCCGTCACAACCACGCCACACTTGGCATTGTGTCTATTCCCATTCATGGGTAACATGCCCCCTTTGCACATGCCTGGTTCCAATCTCTGCCCACATTCTGCTATTGTGTGGCTGAGGGGCCATGCCGTTGATGGCCTGTGTACATGGCTGGCCCAGGTTGACACAGTGAGTTGTGCTGTCGTGTCTGGTATGTGGGCATGTTTGCTGTCATGTTGTATGTGATTTTGTAGGGTATGCATTCCCAGAGTTGTAAGTTGTATGTTGGTGGAGTTGAGGTGTGTTGTGTTGTGTGTTCAGTTGTCACCTATCGACGAGCAGTGCATGTCCCTAGGTGCCAGCCTCAGAGCGCTGGTTGATGATGGACTGTCAGAAGATGAAGGACTCATGCACACTGCCTGGGTAGTTGCCGACGACATTGGTGAGGAGTCCCCGGTGGTCCACGATTGCCTGCCCATTGTTGAAATGTGTGTGCTTTCTGTTGCAGTGATTGTGTGCAGTGTCGGCAGAGGGCACAAATGGGACATGTGTGCTGTCGATTGCCCCCAACACGTGCGGGAATCCAGCTATGGCGTGTAGTCCTTGCTTGGTCTACAGCTGTTCCTGCGCATTATGGGGGAGGTGTGGTTTCTGGGGTACCAGGCTGATGCTGACATACAGGACAGGTGTGTGGGACTTGGATGGGGCTGGCTGTGGCGATCCTCCGGCTCTGGCGGGTGGTGTTTGTGAGGTGCCAGGAGCCAACAGGTGCAGCACTGCCATCAGCTTTGTCTGAGGTGGTATGTTGGTAGTCAGCTGTGTTGGTGCCGTCAGCCTGTGGGCAGTGATGGTCAGAATGCAGAGGATGGTTGTCCTATTGGGCCTGTAGTGGGCAATGACATTGTCTGGTGATAGGTCTGTGAGGCTGGTGAGTTTCCTGAGGGTCCGCTGTCTTTGCGCTGCCTCTGTGGGGGTCCGGGGGGGGTGGTCCTGTGGGTGGTGGCGGTGTGTGTTGTTGCCCTCTTGGGGCTCCGGGCTGCTTGTTTAGTTGCTCGGGGGCATCTGTTGTTCTTGATGTTTGGCTCTGGGCTGTGCTCCCTTGGCTTCAGCAGGTTGTTGACTGTCCTCTGCACAGGTCAAAGAAGGTGTTAATTTCCTGCTGCTAACGCGCCTTATCGCATGTTTTGAGTTCTTATCGTCGATCTGGCTGGTCGTTGAGAATGTTGTGGTGTAGTGTTGTCGCTGTTTTTTGCACGGGAACACCTACTCTGCATCTCATTAGCGATAGTTGCCGGGGTCATCCGTGGTGATGTTTTTTGCGGATGCTATCGCCGGAAAAGTGGTGATGTTGGCTGTTTGCACCGGCTTGTGAATGGGGCGGTAAATTTATTGTGACTTTGGCTGCAAAAAAGTGGCGATAACTCGGCGATAGCTCCTTAAGAATGTGGCCCTTAGAGTGACCAACCCTCCGTAATTTACACGGTCTGTCCGTAAATTAGCCCTCTTGTCTGTAGTCCATGATGCTTGTTTAAATGGATGGCATTTGTCCGTAATTTTAGACTTTCTGTTAAAAGAGAAAGGTTAATTTGACACTTAAAGTGCTGCAATTTAAGAGGTGAGGGAGCCTCCTGTGAGGTCAAGGGAGGGACATGTTGCTACATTGCCTTCTTGCTAGGGTGCCTGCTGTCTGTAAGAAATTTAAACATGCAGTATTGGTTAATTTACAAATGTAAAGGCTGCTTGGAAGCCAGTATTCCTGCCACTTGATGGAGTCAATTGAAGCTTCATAATGATAACAATGTATCCTTTTTGAGAGGTGTTGTATGGGTATAACCAGCTGAGCTGTGGGGTACCTGCTTTTAATGGCGGTTACAAAATAATTTTTGCATTACGTACATACTATATAACTAATATCTATTCTTTGGAAGTGCTTTTTAGGTCTCGCCTGAGCCAGCGCTTTAGCGCTGCTCTGGCGAGAGCTATAGAAAGCGGGATTTGGAAGTGCAAACAAGTGCTTTTCAGGCCGCCAACTACAGTGCATGTGCGCCGGGCGCGCGGACCATTTGGCAGCCTGCTGATCACTTTCGCGGCCGCTTTGATGTTCTCAGTGAGCCGCGAGGCCACTGAGAACATCAAAGCGGCCGCGAAAGTGCTCACCATATGCCAGCCTTCCCTGTGTTGCTTTAGCACTCACGCCACCCCCCTTCCATGTCCTTTTGTGTCTGCAGTTACTTTTGAAGCTGGAAGCGCTGTAGTGCCTATGCTTGCTAATGGAGCAGTGCTCTTCCACCCTTAGAATCTTCAACTGTAGTGCCTCTATAAACAAGCATTGGCATAGCCAACAGGTCTCGCTTTTGGGACCTTAAAAGTATTTAGTTATGCAACTGTTGCATGGCTAAACACTTTTAAGGTCCCAAAAGCGAGACCTATTGGCTATGCCAATGCTTGTTTAATCTTAGACCTAATTCTTTTGCACATTTTGTGGCAGTGTATGTTATACTGTTGGTAACTCAAGTTTCAAATAAGGACTCACACATTCACAGTGCTTTTTGTCACAGGTAGGGTGACCACCCATCTGTTACTTACATGAACAGTGCGTAATTTCAGACTCTGTCCTTTGTCCGTAATGGTTTCTTCAGCTGATGCAGTTTGTCTGTAATTGCTGTACAGTGCAGGATGACAGCCAATGCTGTGGCTGGATTTCACCCTCCAGTGGCCTCAGAGGACTGTGGGCACAGCCTGTAACGTTACCTAGACTGGCTTGTATGTGATCAACCAATTCTAGGGCTTTTAACCCCTACCATCAGAATGTTTTAATTGTTCCTGTTGCTTGGGTCTGGCTTACTTTAGGGAAAGTCAAGCAAACCTTCGCTATTTTGCCTCCCTGGTTCCAGTGCAGGCTAGAGGGCTTATTGTAACCTGCTTTACGCATGTGTAAATGTTCTTCCCTCATGTCAAGTGAGGGGTTTGCAAACACAGCAGCACAATCAGGGGTGAGGGCACTACTGAAATGTCAAGCAGCGTACTGCTTGACCAAATTGTGTAAACCTAGGCAAATATTTTATTTGAAAAAGCCTCCTTTATCATTGTGAAATTTTAGAGGCGTGTGAGCCAACAAATTAACAGGGAGAGTAGATGTCCCCCATGTATGCAACAAGCATCATGTAATTTATATTAAAATCTCTTCAAATTTCAAACTGTGTTTCCTGAACATGCAGAAGTTTTGAACTTACTACTCATTTTAAAAGTAATTGTTTTTAAACCTGAACTTGGAACCCTTCCTGCCACTTCTGCACCCTGGCGACAATGCCATTAGTGAACTATGAGACAAGTCAATTGTCAAGTGCATACTGTATGTGGCTGCATTCTTATAGATAGGGCAATGTTATAGTCTAATAAATGAACACCCTAGTTTTTCTACAGCTTGTTGTTCTGAGCTCATGTATTTGAAGATGATTTGATATGTGATAATGAAGTGAATTGTAAAATAAAATATTTGCAGTAGGTCACACCATTTGGTTAAGCGGGAAGCCAAGATGAATCCCTAGTTTTCTGGTTTCAATTTGTACAAATCAATCACTATATACATATCCTTTTTACTTCAGATGTTAATGCTTTGATTTTAACTCTTTCTCTAGAAGTGTGGGCAGCAGGCACAAGCAACATGAAGCTCGGCTTGTTTTGGGCTCGAGGCTAAGCAAGGACATCTAGGGGAGCTAGAACCAAGCATCTGGCTCAAGCCTGAATCGAACTTACAGTAATTAGCTGTCAGAAATTGGGGTTCTGGTTGGCAGAGGTATGCACCCTGTCCAAGCAGGAACCACAATCCTAGTCAGGGTAAGTCACAACACAGCATAAATTATCCTGTGCTCACCATCGGGTAGCGTGGCACAGAGCAGTCAGGCTTAACTTAAGAGGCAATGTGTAAAGTATTTGTGCAACACTTCAAAGAGTAGCAAAGTGAAAACACCACAAAAAGACTTCACACCAGGTTAGAAAAATAGAGAATAATGTTATAAATAAAACAAGACCAAAATGACAAAACTCCAAAAAGTAGGGTTCAGATATGAATTGTCAAGGAATAAACTTCAAATATAGTGCTTAGAAGCAATAAGCGCTAAAATGGGATATCTAATCATGCTGGACTGGGGCAAAGTCAAAGGTTCAGGTAAACCGCGATAGATCATGGGCCAGAAACAGGGACCCACTTAGCCCCACTGAATTATAGTACTTTGATCTGGGATCCGTCGTTCTGGATGAAGATGCGAGGTGCAGCCACAGTGATGCGTTCGTGTCGAGCCACTCAGTGGATGAGATGTGTCGATTTTCTCCAGGCAACTGCGGTGATGCGTTGGTTCCAAGTGGGATGTTTATTTATTTATTTTTATAATTTTATATAGCGCTGAATCACCCTAAGGGGTATCTCTGCGCTTGCAACAGAAGACTATCTCGGCACTAAAAAAGATGCGTTTTCATCAGCTTTCTGAACTGGAGAAGGGGCATTTCCGCACGAAGATATTGGGGGAGACTGTTCCAGAACATTGGAGACAGGTACGAAAAGGCCCTGCCACCAGTGCGAGCTTTGTTAATTCTAGGAACAGAAAGGAGTTTTTTAGATCCTGATCTAAGTGAGCATCTAGGAATATATGCTTTCAGTTTCCTAGCAAGATAGAGGGGACTAAGCTCGTTAAGAGCCTTAAAAATCATGCAGCCCATTTTAAATTCCACTCTTTTTTTGACTGGCAGCCAATGTAGTTCATGCAGCAAAGGCAATGAGGGAGTCCTAGCAGGTGAATCAGTTACCAGACGGGCAGCCGTATTTTGGATGGCCTGCAATTTATCCAATGAAGCTGCATGGGCAGAAAGAAGAAGAGCATTACAGTAGTCAATCTTGCTCATGATCAGTGCCTGAGTTAGAGTCTTCCTGGTGGAAAGAGGGAGCAACGGAAAAACTCTTCTAAGTAAACTTAAAATGTGGTAGCAGGAACCAACGATTGTATTAACATGGGTCTGAAGGGTGAGTTTCTTATCGACCCTAATGCCCAGATTTTTAACTACCTCTTTAGGAGCAGGAGCTTTACCCAACTCCTCAGGCCACCAACTGGGCGACCAACAGATGTCAGCACCCCCAAACAACAAAATCTCAGATTTCTCAGAGTTTAACTGGAGATAGTTAGTTTTCATCCAGGAAGCAATTGCCATCATACCCTGAGAAAAAATGATTTGTGTATCTGATCTTGTTTTGTCGAAGGTGAGGAGGAGTTGGGTGTCATCTGCATAAGAGAAATGATTAAACCCCAAATCCCTCATCAGTTTAGCCAGGGGGGTCACATAGATGTTAAACAAGGTAGGGCTCAAACATGAGCCCTGGGGGACACCCCTGGTAACCTGTGAGGGAGCAGAAGAAAAGGAACCCAGTGACACTGCCTGAGTACGGTTGGACAAGAAATCTGACAACCACCTCAATGCAGATCCGTTAATACCGAACTCTTGTAATCTGTGCAGCAGAACTTGGTGAGAGATGGTATCGAATGCTGCTGAAAGGTCAAGCAGCAACAAAAGTGCCGCTTGACCTTGATCCAGAGCCATTCTAATATTGTCCGTTACCTCCACTAAGGCAGTCTCAGTGCTATATTTAGCACGAAAGCCTGACTGAGAAACATCAAGAGCACTAGAGGACTCAAGAAAAGCAGATAAGTGCTTATTAATATGTTTTTCAGTGATCTTACTCTGTAGTGGAAGCAAAGAAATCGGACGATAATTAGACAGTTCCTCAGGGGAGATGTTTAAGTTTTTACGAATGGGGATAATTTGAGCGTGTTTCCACCTTTGCGGAAGACTGGCAGATTTCAGAGAACTATTAATAATAGAGCATAGTGGAGAGGCTAGCTGAGCCGCAAATCTAGAAGAGATTTTAGCTGGGATGATATCCAGGGGGGATCCAGATCTGGTCCAAATGGGATGCGTGGTTATTGCTTACGCAGTAGAGGATGCGTCGATTCCGATGGCGATGCGCTGGTTCCTAGGGCGATGTGCCAGGTATGCTCCACGCAATGACAAGGATGCACTGGTTCCAACTCATGCAAAGGCAAAGATGCGCCGGTTATGATGAGGATGGGTGGGTTTTGGTCGAAACAGCACTTTATACCCACTTCCAATGGCCCAGGACTGGGTTGGCACCACTTGGCAGGGCAAGACTTGCAGCAAGCAAAGCCCAGGGGCTTTAGCAGGATGAGTTGAAGTCTCTGATGTCCCTGAGACTTAGAACAGGAGGCAAGCCAGCAAGCCCTTGGAGTCACTCTGGGCTTAAGTGAAACAGGTCCAGTCCTTACCACCCATGCAAGAGAATACCAGGCAGCAGGGCAGCTCAGCAAGGCAAGAGTCCAACAAAGCAGCAGTCCAGCAGAGTGACAGTCCTTTCAGCAGCACGGCAGGTCTTCTTCCCGGCAGAGTCGTCACAGGCCCCGAAGTGTACTGAAATCATGGTGTCTGGGGTTCAGTACTTATACCCAGTTGTGCCTTTGAAGTGGGGGAGACTTCAAAGAAAGCTTCAAAGGTACAGAGGTCCTCCCTTCCTGTCTGTCCTGGCTCTAGGCTCACTACAGGAGGGTATGCAGCATTTTGTGTGTGGAAACAGGCCATTCATGTGTAAGTGTGAGGCTGTGCCCAGCTCCGTCCTCGATCTCCTAGGGTGGCCCATCAAGACACACCTAAGCTTCCTTTGGTGTGGCTGTCTAGAGGGGATACACCCAGCCCAGACTGGTCAGAGACAGGAAGTAGGCACCAAATTGCTAGAGTAAATAAATGACAACTTTCTAAAAGTGGCATTTACCAAATTGTGATTTAAAATCCAACTTCCCCATAAGTTGTGATTTTAAATTGTGAGTCCAGTAACATCACACATGAAAAGTCTACCTCTTCACAATTGGGAATCCCAATGTTATCCTATGGGAGAGATGAACCTTGCAGTAGCGAAAAACGAAATTGGGAGTTTTTCGCTACCAAGACATGTAAAGCTTGAAAGTACATGTCCTGCCTTTTAAATACATGGCACCCTGCCCTGCGGGCTAGAAAGGGCCTACCCTAGGGGTGACGTTCATGTATATAAAGGGAAGGTTTAAGCCTGGCAAGAGGTTTATCTTGCCAGGTCGAAGTGACATTGTAAAACTGCACACACAGGCTCTCAAATTAGAGGCCTGAGCCATGATTAGAGGGCTACTTACGTGGGTTGCACAATGAGTGCTGCAGGCCCACTAGTAGCATTTAATTTGCAGGCCCTGGGAACATGTAGTACACTTTACTAGGGACTTAAAATTAAGCCAATTGTGGTTAAGACAATATGACCATGTTTAGGGGAGAGAACACAAGCACCTTAGCACTGGCTAGGAAAGGCTGGTTTCATATTTTTATCTAGCAATGTGGATTTCTGTGTTTGTTAAGCTGTAGTCCTACCTTTCTTGACAGTGTCCCACTGGAAACACTATTTATAATCCTGATTTTTAGAAACGGGGTAGCGTGGTGCAGAGCGGGTAGGCCAAACTTGGAGGCATTGTGTAAAGCATATGCGCAGCCCACTCACAGGCGACACACCAGGCACACTACAAAACGAGATCACACCAGGTTAGGTGGAAAAAAACAGCATATGTATTATGCAGAACACGTCATAAGGCAATCACAGTTGTAATACTGTGCCAACTGACACCAGGTAGTCATATACAAGGGGACTATTTATAAGGCAGGGCCAATCGGGCCGCTGCCAGAACCTCATAAGTCCAAGAATGAATGTAATTCCATCAATAAATGCGTAACATCCAGTTCCTACTGGCAAGTCCAGGCACTGGGCAACATCGCTACAAGCATCAGGCCTAAACATAAGGCATCGTCATTAGCATAGGTCCTGAAACCGTAATCAGGCAGGAACATAAAGCATTATAACTTTAGACTCCGACATAAATCACCTTTGCCGCAGGCCTGGAAGGAAAACATCAGGTTAGGCATAGCCATAAACATAAATGTAACATTAGGCATAGACGGGGACATCACACTATGCATTTTATCTGCATACATCACCCTGGACCTAAACCCATGAGGCATAAAAGCGTTATCATTAGGCATCAGTCATGAGTACAATATGCAGTCAGCAAAGTATTACTGAGGGATGTCTATCCTGCACCAAATCATCAGTGCGAAGGCATCATCCTTAGGGCGAAAAAAACCCATCATTGCAGTAGCCTGAAAACATGAGCCACCCCTTAGGCCGAAAAAGACATTAGGCATAACTCTATTCAGATGAGGCCTACACCATGAGCATGAATCACATTTGCATAAATCAGAGTCGGCCTAAACATATGCATGTGACATAGCATGACATTCATGAATAGCACGGTAATCCCATGTACCCTCCATCACTGCCCTAGACATAACCAGATAAAGGTAGTAGGCATAGCACAGGGCATCTCCTTAGGTATACATTCCAACAGCATTAAAAGTGTAACAGCCAGCAGCTACTGGCAAGATCACGGATGTGAGCGTAAATCCCTTTAGGCATATCTCAAGTTAGCATTAGGCATGACCCTCATTAGCACAAATGCATTAGGAATGGCGGTAATATTAGGCCTTCACCACACTAGGCGCAAAACCATCAGCGTAGCTGCATAATCACATGGGTGGAAAAGCGTTAGGCATACCCATCAGTATCACATTGACAGGAAAACACATTATGCATGGCAGTGGGCATAAAAACCTCAGCGGTGTAAGGGCCTTGAATGAAGGCCTAAAACGCAATCAGTAGCGCACACAGTGGCATACCAACAATAATTGCCCAAATGTTGCAGTTTAGTCTTTGGCGCCACTGCGCCTGGGGAGGCCCTACTCGGGGACTCTCAACAACAGGCTTGCACCGCCGTTGCAACTGCCCACTGTCCAGAGGGGCAGTTGTGTTCAGGAAATCAAGTAGGGAGGCACTGGTCCATTAGAGCCCCCCCCCTTTGGGACTCAGAGATCAAAGATGCCTACCGTTGCAGCGGCCACTGTCCGGCAGACCGCTGTGGAGACCCAAGAGCACTGGTGCTGGCCCTTACAGTGCCTTGGGAGGGAAAAGAGCCCTGCTCTGGGGCTCTACAAAACAATAATCACCCGCCTTCGTTGCAGCTCCCCGCCACTGTGGCGCCGCTGGGGAAGAATGCAGCACTGGCCCCCCAACACTGGGGCGGCAGCCGGATCCCAGTCCCACTCACCAGGATCCCGGTGGAGCTGCTCCGGTCTCTGCTCCGCTCCTCTTGCTGGCGGGAGGCGGGCTGCCGGAATGGAGGTGTGCCGCTCTGGCTCCTCGGTGGCTGCGGACTCAGCGGCGTCTCCGGGGAGCAGCACAGTGCTTCCGGTCCTCCCTGCAGCCACTGGAGCCCACGAGGCTCCACCGTCGGGACTCTCCCTTGGATGCTCCCGCCTTCTTGGGGCCGTCTCCTCTCCTGGCTTCACCCAGGACTTGAATTGGACAACCGCGAAGCTACGGACGATTCTCCATGGCCCCGCCCACAGTCAAGCTTCGTCTTCCGGGTTGCCACGGGCAGCGTGGCGGTCCTCTTCTCCTTCACAACCCGGGTTGCGGCGGTGATTTGCGGCATGATTAAAGTGCGGGGTGGGTTCCCGCTGACGTGACCATAAATCCGTGGGGTGGGCATCCGCTTGTTTCAAATGAACATCAAGGCAGCAATAATGCGAGGTGAGCACCTGCGAGGGCGGCAAAATGCGGGGTAGACTCCCGCTGTGCTTTTAAAACCACCAGCTCTCCCTGGCAGCATGTGCTGCAGAACCCACGCACCTTCTTCTCCTTGGCAGGTGCTGGAGGCAGCGCTCAGGCCAGGAATGCAGGACTAAGAGTCCTGGGGGCAGGGAAACAGTTGTGGCACTTCATGAGGCACTAGACGGCAAGCAGAGCACAGTCACTATGAATATAGCGCTCTGGCAGCACAGCGCTGCAGGACCCACACACCTTCTTCTCCTGGGCAGGTGCTGGAGGCAGCGCTCATGAGGCACTAGACGACTCACAGTCCCAGGGTCCCACCCGAGGGAGTAGCACCCACGCTCATCACCTCCTTGGAGTGCAGGCAACCAGATGATAGCGCTCACGAGGCGCTAGGGCAGGAGAGCAGGCAGGCAATGCTGGGCAAGATGAGCAGGCAGTGGGCACTCATCAGTACAGGACAGCAGTTCCTGGAAACGGTCAACTCCCATAAAGTGGCACTCCTCCTGACATAGCAGTCTTTACTCCAGCAAGGGGCTCTCACTGGCCCTGTGCACAACAGAGGGGTACAGGTGGGCTCTGGGGCCAGCACACAGGCCCTTGCGGCGGTACCTTCTGGCAGAGTGTCCCCTCTCAATCAAATCCACGCTCAGTCTGAGGACATGGAGGCACAGCTCCCCTATATATACCCCCCTCACCCCACCTACCAAAAAGGGCCAGAACCTTCTAGAAGGCTCCTGACAGTTCCAGTCCCAACTGTCACTGTGGGGGAGGTGTAGGGCACCCTGTCACTTCTAACACTAGACCGCCAACCAACCGCAGGCAGTCGGCACAAAGCACACAGCAATGGCGTCCATTTTAAAAGTGACATTTCCTTCCCTGGTGAAAATAAACCTCTGCACACCATTGCACAGCATTCAGCCACGCACATACAGCAAAATGGGTAGGGGGAAGGCGAAAAAGTTCAGGATGACCCTGCAAGCAGGGCAAAGTCCAACACTGATATGGAGGTTTTTGAAAAACATACACTCCCTTCTTAAGAGATTTAAATTGTATTTTTATATCAGACATCCATGACCATGTTGTGGGTCTGACCAGCGCATCATGTCTGTCACAAAACGTTAACAAAGGAAGATGCGCATTGGGATTGCGAGTTATAGCTACCATTATATTAGGAAAAGCTCATGGGTTTAAATGACTGGAAGATGCCAATTAGGTGGTACAATCTCAAACTATGCTCAAATGAGATGCAACTAAGCCTTCGAAAACTGCTAAAGGTATTATTTTCGTTGGGGATTAATATTTGATTTATTACTAGCTTCATTGCTTAGTTTAAGAGAGTAATTGTATTTTCCGTTCATACCAAAATCTTATTATGGTGGATTCTCTCCTGAAAACAATTTCAAAGATGCCTTCCTGCTATTACCATAAAAATAATGGCTTGGTCTCCCTCATCTTGCAAGTTGAGCTCCTGTGCACCTTAGCCCTCATCATTTGAAAGGCCTATATTTTTCACAGTCAAGCTGATAGAGAGAAACATTGTAGCTCAAATTGACACAGTAATAAATTAAATTGCATATTTTAAACCTACTGGAATTGAAAGTAACTACTTTGGTGCCATGGTACCTTCTTTCTTTGAATGCATTTTGGTTTTAAATACACTGATGTCAAATCCAAGGTTATAATTCTTATTGCTGAGCATAATTGAGCATATACAAATTGGCCGTATTTATCTTTCAGTTTGATAATGCTTTGTATTAAATTATTTAAAAAAGATAATTCAGGATAATGTTTTACAATAATATATACTCAAGCAAGAGAAACAAATTTGTAAAAGAAGTCCTGTCACAGTCCTCCTCACACCAGTGTTTGCATCGCCACCCTCCAACTGGAATGCAGGGAATACACTTCCACTGTCTGGGACACTGCCCTTGACCTCCATCTTGTTCTAACACAAACTAGAGGCATCCAAATGGATCCCGCTCTGCCTTGCAATGAATACAATGAGCAAAACATGAGGATGAACATTAGAAGATGCCTGCTCCAACATTTGCAGAATCCCGCTTTCAATGTGTACATTACTTGTCCATGTATTTTCTCACATTGCTATGATCTTGAGGTTGGTGCTTCCTTTGAGTGTAGCCCAAAGCTCTTTCTATTTCGTGACGTGTGTCCAGCCATTACTTTTTGCTTCCGTACCTTGAGCAGAACACCTGACCTGGCAGCAGTGATGGTCTAGCATTAGCCTAGTAGCTGAAAGACTGTTTACCTGATTCTAGTTATGAAAATACTTCATATAGCACAATCTGCATATGTAAATAATGTTGTTTCTTTCTACAGTCTTGCATCCTCAAACTACAAACATATCAAAAATATCTGCTCTATCCCTAAAATCCGGCATGAAAAACTGACCTTTAATTAAAACGACTGAATGCCACCTGTCCATTTTTCTTTAAAATTGTCTCCTTCCCTTTCATTCTCTGCATGCCACTTCTCTCTGAGCATAACCTAGTGTCACATGATTGGTAGCCTTAATCTTTACTAGTATATGTCTGCAAATTGCCCACAACTAATTTAAAGCACACAACATCTCTTTCCTCTGAAAGTCATACCCCTCCAACCCAAAATAACTAATTTTCTCTAGCTCACCTGTTAATCTCACCAAGAGCTCACATATCTCCCCTCCCCCACTAAATATTTAATCCACCACAAAGAAACTTAGGTAAACGAATGAAATGGTTTGTTTGGGCACACAGAACAATCCCAGGAGCTAACAATAACCAATTATACTAGACTAACCACTGACCCTTGGGTTCCAAAGCAGCATGCTGCCTGGCATAAAGCACTTCAACACCTCACTAGGGGTAGTAAACACTATTTAACTATAATTACAATATGTAAGTTCAAGAAGTGCACTGTAGAAAAACCTCATTTTTGATTTCACAGAATATAAAATTACTCCACCTGTAATATTCTAGCCCACAAATAGGTTGCCTATAACATCTGAGTAGTTCATTAGTGGCAATTCTATTATGGCATGGGTGTAGGGATGTTTCTAAGTTCATGTTTAATATCTATCACTTTTGATACACACCAATCAATTCAGTGTAGCTAGACTGTAAACTTCCTATATTACTGCTGCCAAGATCGATCTGGGGTAAGGCGAAGTATGCTATATAGGATGTATATAATACTTTCTTTCAGCCAACACTCGTTAGCCATTGGTCTGCTGTTATCATATCACATTTTACCAAAAGTCACGTAAATGAGGCGGAATCCTATGAAAACTATTTCAGTGGTGAAATCTTGATTAGTTTGCATATTTTTCATCTTCAAATGTGTCCAGTTACATATAAATCTGTACTCAATACTGTAATGTATTATATAGACCAAATGACACAAGCCTATTTTAAATTGTGGTTGAAATGGTAGGTGTCTATTCAATTACTTATTATATTATTGTTCTGAATTTTTTACCTGAATTTGGACCCTTTGTCCTGAATTTTCACATCCACCGTCCTGAATTTGCCTCCATGGCAGGTGTTCACCCTAGCCACACTTTGCTGCCGATATCAGGATTGGTTTCTAGGACAGTCAGGCGGTCTTCCATTGGTTCCTCCTTATGGGCGTGGCCTCGAGACGTGTATCTAAAGTACCAAGGTCATAAAGGTGAGCCATTCGGGATTATAACTATAGTGGCGAAATACAGAAATACAAATATTTCAGATGCCTTGTATAAACATATACAAACATTTTTGTATTCACATCATCTTCAATAAGGCAAAGAAATTAGGTAGGCATATAATAAATGGAAAACAATGTAAAGTGAGTGCAACACTTAATCCTAGCTAGGAATAGACTGTTGAAAACTCCTGGGTTGCAACTTAATTGGGACAATGAACAAATGGGGCCGCCAGAACGAAAAGTAAAATAATCAATTTTAATCGTATTACAAAAAACACACCTCAACGGCGCTCAAAAAAGATCAACCCACAAATTCCTATTAGCATTTGAAATAAGAAATACAGATTTATAGACAACCAGCAACAGTAGACACACTGACAAATCAATAGAAGCAGGAGTGCCTGTCAGAACTGCTCTCATTTGAAAATAATTGTTCTAGGGAAGAAGGTATAACCGCGTGCACTTTCCTGGTACAGCCCCTGGAGTGCATGTGTAAGCCCCTCTTAAGAGCCAGAGAGCAACCAGCAGCTTTCCAAGAAACAGCCTCGAGCTAAACCTTGATGGCTATCATCCCCCCTGAGTTCTGTTGAAGGTGAATGTGCATCTCACAGCCCATAAACATGCAAATAGATTGCCATGAGGTAGACTTGGGGGCCTGTTTACGAGCTGGTTTGAGTCGCTCTGACTGACGCAAACCTTAAGTCAGATTTGTGAAGGCATGCAGGGCCACTTTGCGTTGCTCCATAAATCTGGAGTAATGCAACACTGCACAAATCGCATTTTACAGCACACATATAAAGAGGAAAATGCCTTCCAGGATTGCTTTTGTGCAGGAAGGTGTCCCTTTCTGCACAAAAACAATCCTGCATGCAACGAAGGCCCCCCTGCACCATGGTGCAAGGAGGCCTGCATTGGTGCTAGGCTGCCAAAAGGGCCCCAGTGCAGAGGAAAAAGCAGGAATGCAATGTATTTACTTAAATATGACACACTCCTGCCCTTTTCCTGTCAAGCTGTGCAGCGCAGCATGGTGACTTGCTGCGCTGCGTGACTTTTTCATAAATAGGCCCCTTAATGTCTCGTTTGGTTGCGTCATGAATGTCAGTAGCTGATACTGCTGATTTGCCCTTTTCTGTTCTTGGTACCAAGGTGGCTGCCTCTGTACGCACAGGTTATGTGCCCATACCTATCTTTTTCAAAGTGAAAAGATATTGATGTAAAATGTCTAATGCGGTAGATGAATTAGTTTTGCTGATACATTACATTTAGGTGTACTGTACCTCAAGACGTGATGAATAAGAGCGGGAAAGGCACCTCTTGTGCATACAGTGTTTACGTGATCCTACTTTTCACCCCGATTGACCAGGGTCCAACACAATTGTTTTGTAAATTTTAAGGTAAGTAAATACTCATGAAGGCTCGATTGCAGGGTAGTACAAAAGTAAGTTGGGAGGGATCCACCGTACCCTAGGATCCAAAAAAAGATCCCATAAACAAACTAATAGGAAAGAGCACATTTGTAATTCTCCCTGATATGTCAGAGAAGAACACGCTTCCATACACTGAAGACCACATTCAGAAGCTATTGGCTATTCACTCTCTCTTTCCTACCACAAAACCATCGACTATATCAAAAAACCAGAAGGAGACTGACAACCTACTAAGGTTAAAGAAGAAGCTTATGAGGATATACATTCTTGTGCATAAACTGTTGGAACAGATAAATCATTTACCATTCCCTTTCGTCTTCAAGATAAAAACATACCAGCCATTATTACTCAAAACTCTATTTATAAGAAAGAATGCAGCTGCATCGGCACAAAGTCCTCTCAATAGAAACAGCCCAACGGATTTGCAAACAACTACTCATGGAAATCCAGAAATTGAAAGGAGAAATCAAGAACCGTGATATTGTGGAGGGATCTTTTGGTCAACATTGAAACACAAATTGTGGAATTCAAGGAACTTACAATGTATACAAAGCTGTGAAAATTAGAAGACAAAAAAGATCTTTAAATAAGAAGTCGTCTACCCTTTTCTGAGAAAAGATTTCTACTCAAGACCTGAGGCCACAGGGTCCCTAACCCATTCACGGGGTAGGTGTATAACCTTTTCAGATACTTCATCATCGCCTGAATCATCTGCTCATCACGACCCATGGGAAGGATCTTCTGCCACAAACTATAACAGAAGCATTCCCCAACAATATTTTTTTTAGGGAGAGGCAGACGAAGAGAAAGGGGAGACTACCCATGGGAAATTCAGATGAGACACAAGTTTTACGTGAGATGAAAAGTCCTGTCCGTAACATCAAACACTCACTTGTCCCAGCATCAAATGGGAGTGCTATCAAAAGGACTCCCGTTTGTTCTAGCAAGCCCCACGAATTACGTCCAAGTGAAAATAACAAACAATTGAATTTTCCGCAAAATTCAATTACATGATTGTAAAAAAGAAGGTACCACCAAATGGAATTTAACGAATTACGTGAAAAATACATGAGGTGCCATGCACACTCATTAAAATGAGTTGGCTACATGGATAACTTTGGAGAAGTTAAAGGTAAGCTTACCATTGGGCATCGAATCCTAAAAATCAGAAAGGCTGTCAGGACTGTGTTACGAAGAACAGATGAACTCTTTCCTTTTGCTTATCTCGTAGCCATTTGATGAACCCAATCCAAATTGAGTATAATAAGGTGAGCTAACCACTGCGACCCACTGCTGCATAATTTTCAAATTTTGTTCCAAAAACACGATCAATCAAACTAGTTCCCCTTTTTCTCTTAAACAGCCAGACAACTGCAAACAAGCATTGGTAAATGCATTAGGTTTCCCCTATGTGATTAATGATAAACAATTTTTTGTTTATAAGGGGTAGCTTGCTGAGTAGTTGTACAATATTAGTTAAAGAAAAACTGTTAAAGTGTTATAACTTGTTTATATGCAAAAAGGCAATATATTGTGCTTTTACTAGTGGTATAGTGCAGGTAAGTAATAGCAAAATGTTGAAAAATTAAATGAAAGCGGGAAATAATAGTATCAATTGATGTAATAGCAATATTGTAGGGCGGAATACGATGCGGCCCGTAAAGGTAGTGCCGCATCATAAGGGGCCGCTTGGTTTCCTTTCCGACTGGCACTAAGATTGAACCAGGCGATTGGCTAAAGTTGTAGAAAGTTCCAGGTCACATACTCCGCAATAGCAAGTTATTTGAAAACCTGATGAATGTCCAAACCAATTGAACAAACTTCCACGCTCAATCCAAAAGGATTTGCTCAGGATAACACTCGTTTCAATCGAGTGACACGTACGGGGCGCGGCTCCTCGAAAAATACCGCTGTCACGGCAGACGGCGTGAAACTTTCTACAACTTTAGGCAATCGCCTGGTTCAATCTTAGTGCTTGACCAGATGTTTACACTAATGATCTGAAGGTTATTATTTGTGTATATCATCCATCTGCCTCTGTCACTGTGTTTTGATAATCAGTTTGTGTACCCTTTATTTTGTTTATTCACATTAAGTGAGCCTAAACTGAGACATTTACACCTGTGTTTTCTAATTGGTTATTATATATCAATTATTATCTTAATGAGTAAATTGTTACATAGAGTTTTTACATGTTAGCCACGATTTTGGGTTAATTATTCAAGTAATTTGTCAAATATTGCAACTTAGTTTCTCAAGTTAAATCCCTTGTAGGCACCTTAACTTATCAATATTTAACTGCCCAAGCCTCCAAGGGTACATTGGGTTTCCTACTTTGTTTACTCGACATCGAAATCAGGCCCTTTGTGTTTAGAGAAGTTCTGACAACTTTTGCATCCAGTGCCACTGCACCTGCTGCAAAATTCAAATCATGCCCCTAGTATCTACAAGATAGCTACCTTTGTGCCTGCCTGTTTAGTAGTAAAATATAGCAATATTTGGTGATTAGAAAAGTTATGACAACTTTTGGCCCCGGTGCCGGTGCATCATTTAAATTATGACCCTTTTGCCTGTAAGGTAACTGCACTTGCCACTGCCTGTTTAGTAGTAAAAAATTGCAATATTTTGTGTTTGGAGAGGTTCCCAGAGCTTTGGGCCCCGGTGTCACTGCACCTGCTGCTGCACCATTGAAATCATGACTCTAGTGCCTGCAAGGTAACTGCACTTGTGACTGCTTGTTTAATAGTTAAAAATAGCAATATTTGATGTTTAGTGGGGTCCCTAGAGCTTTTGGCCCCAATGCACTGCACCTGCTGCACCATTAACATCAAGCCCCTTTTCACTGCAAGATTACTGCTATGGTGTCTGCCTGTATAGTAGTAAAATATAGCAATATGAGGTGACAACTTTTGAACCCGGTGTCACAGCACTTGCTGCACCACTCAAATCATGACCCTGTTGTTTGCAAGTTAACTGCACTTGTCGCTGCCTGTTTAGTAGTAAAATATAGCAATATTTGGGGTTCAGTGGGGTGCCTCGAGCTTTTGGTCTTGGTGCTACTGCACCTGCTGTAGCATTCAAACCATGACCCTATTACACAGTAGGTAAATGCACTTGTGACTGTCTTGCTTTGTAGCAAAATTTAGCATTAATCTGGGTTTAGTGGGGTCCCTAGGCTTTGGCTCCAGTGTCACTACACCTGCTACACGATTCAAATCAAGTCCCTTTTAATTGCAAGGTAACTGCAATTGTGACTGCCTGTTTAGTAGTCAAATATCACAATATTATGCGTTCAGAGGAGTTCTGAAAACATTTGGGCCTGGTGCTACTGCACCTCTGCACCATTCAAATCATGCCCCTGTTGTCTGCAACATAACTGTAGTTGTGACCGACTGTTTAGTAGGGACATATAGCAGTTTTAGGTGTTTAGTGAGGTGCCTAGAGCTTTTGGTCCTGATGTCAATGCACCTGCTGCAGCAGTGAAATTTCCCTGCTGAAGCAGTGAAATCCCCGAGCAGCCGAGGAGACGATGGCAGATGCTTTGGGCAGCCCAGCCTCCGAGGAGCTCGGTGCCCACCCTGGGAAGTGTCATTTCAAGTTGTAAACATCATCAAGCCTGGACGGGGTGAACCCAGAGGTGGTGGACACCGATCCCGGCACTGCACCCTGCGGAGGTGGACACCGACCCTGTGCAGAGTGACCCCCAAGGAGCTGGGCACCGACCCTGGGTGGAGTGACCCAAGAGAAGGTGGGCAACAACCCTGGGTGGAGTGATCCCACAGAGAGCTGGAGACCGACCCCGGCAGAGTGGCCCCAGAGGAGCTGGACACCGACCCAGAGGTTAAGTGCCCCAAACGGCGGCCGTGCGGTAGTGAAGCTGCGGAGCTCCGTCGCGCGGGATTGTCGTCTAGCGGTCCCCAGGGAGTGCCTACCCCCAACTCACGGTAGAGCGAGCGGAAAGTGAGCGGAGCAGGCTCACGTAATCGGCGACTCTGGCTGTGGCTGCTGGGGCCGTCCTGAGCGGATATAGCGATTGAGCCGCCGGCGGGACGGCGACAAGATGGAGGCCGCGTAGGCACCAAACCCGCGGCAGCTGCGAGGGAGCGGTGACCAGGCAGACCGGGCGGGGCCCGCGGCAGTAACTGAGGTTGCGAGAGCGTGCCTTCCATTCAAACCGGAGGCCTGATAATAGCCCTGCCTCAGGGAGAGACTAAGACCCCAGCGAGCCAGAGAGTGGGGGGCTCCGCGAGGATGGCTGCGGCAGCTACAGGCACCTGTGAAACCTGGAAGGGCTTAACGCCAGTGAGCAGACCCCTTTCTACTGGCGCTTCAACCAGTGAAGTGACGCATGCTGTGACACCAGGTGAGCGGAGGCACTTGGGGCACTTGGGGCACTTGGGGGCATCAGAGGACTTGATGGGGGCCCTTTGACAGTGTGGGTGTTGGCGGACAGCCCAGCGGGAAGCCCTAGGATGGCGGACATTTGCTTCGCAAGGCCGCGCTGATCAGGAGGGGTACAAGGCTGATATCTTCTGCGAGTTGCGGAGCTGCACTGACAGAGCCTGGGGCGGAACTCCGATTGTGGCGAGGCTCCCGATCGCCTGAGGATTGCGGGGGTGGGCTCGCCTCCCGCTGACAAGTGGCAAAAGCGGGCAGTCTGGGCAGCAGCATCGCCCTTACTATCAATCATAGTCGGCCCGGCGGACCAGCATCAGGGCGTGGCAAGGCCCTCTGTTGAATGGCCCGGAACCATGCCCCAGACCGGCACATTGATGTACCTTTGCTGGCGATCTCCCCGGACCGCACCTGGAGGTGCCCATTTGCCCCGATGCATGCGAAGTCAGTGGCAGAGGCGGCCTACATAGCCAGTTGCGGGCCTCCCTCATTTCCTTCTGACAACAGCATTGGTGGTGAGGCTGGGCCTTCCTGCAGAGTTGCGAGAGGCCGCACCAGCATACGAGAGGTGTGAGCCGAGACAAGACGATTGGATTTGGCCCGATCAGCACCCCTGCCTTCTCACTTCAACGACGGGGGACGTCCTTGATGATACCATGCTGCTGTGGGGTGAGCTACTTCGCACAATTATTATCATAGCGCCCCGTGCACAGCGCGCATAGTAGTGTTTAGCCCAACAGGGCAGCCCAGCAGTCCAATGTTCAACTTGCCAGACAACTATTTTTTTCCATGCATGAGTGTTTGAGGGAGGTTGGAGAGTCGGGGCATTTATTGCGGTCACACCCTAACAGTGCATACCAGTGTGCTTACCAACGCAGGGCTAGACTTGCTGAATCCTTCACTTGCTGCCCCCTGTTGAGTAACCTTGTTTGCAGAGGCTGCATTTCAGCGGGCTATTGGGAGAGACTGCACCAGACTATCTTGTGGCAGCTGTGATCTTGCTGCTACAGCTGATTTAGGCATAGGAACGCATAGAAGTGCCCCCATCTACGACCTTGCCCCCTGCTGGTGCTCTACGTGCAGGGTGGGGTAAGCTAGCTGGGAACTGCACGGCCGCTGTGGTCTGGACTTGGGGACAAGTGGGTGAAGTACATGGATGGTCGGTAAGGTACTACCGGGTGACCACTGTGCTCTTTGATCCTCTGGACTGGCAGCCCCATGCTGACGAGGGGGAGCCCACCTCTTCTTGTTTTGCTGTATGCTAAGGATTTGGCGAGTACATAATAAGTTACAGTGTTAACGCTTGGGTCAAAGTGGGAGTGCTTTGCTGTATAATCAATAGTCTGTAATAACATCAGATCGATCCCACCGACTACATTTGTATGTAGCGCTTACTACCCCTGACGAGGCATCAAAGTCCTTGTGCCTCTGTGATTTGAACAATTCCAGCACCCTTCGACGATTAAAGATGTTGCAGTGCGGGATAGCTGCGGCCCCAGGTGCTCTCAGCAGGGTCTTCGGAGGCAAGCCGGCAGTGCCCTTCACGACCTTGGAGTGCGCGCGGAGACCTTACAGCTTGGCACAGGTGAGATGTCTCAGTGTAAAAGGTTAGGGGTAGTGTCAGGAGTCCTGAGGCAAGTAATGCTATGAGGTTGGGAAAGTAAATGTCATCCACCATGGCCGCCAGACGGTGAGGAGCTCCAGGAGGGAGCTCCAAGGCTGTGGATTGCTCAAGCGAGCTGTAATCCTTGTTTGGCCTCACATTCCGTACATTGGAACCCGAGCCGATATCGAAACATTCGACCCATGCTGGGGAACCTATCTGAATGAGGACTCACTGCCAGTGGCCGGGACGCTTCAAGAAGGGACAGGAGTAGTGCCCCGACAGGTCGTTGGTTTTTGCCACATCCCTGGATCGATGGTGGTGACTGCGGCTCAAGGTTAGGCTGGGCCTTTGTTTTCGAGTGTGGCCCAGGTGGCACTGCTGATGGGTGAGGGCTCGGCTGGCTGGAGTGCCCAATGAGACTTGGTCCAGGTGCGGACCTGGAGTTCGCTTGACGTCCTCGCCCAGGCTTGAGAGGCCTGCACTGCTCCCTCACCCCCCTGAAGGCACAGCAGATACTGTAAAAACATGGTTGGTGGGGCCCTGACCTTTTGTGATTTAGGAGATACACTGCTAGAAATGTTTTACACTGCAGTTAATATGGCACTTTAAAGTTTAGTGTATATACTGCAAACAATTATATGATAATTACCTCCCTGCCTTATGCTTGATTCCGGACTGTGCCTCGGCATTTCTTCTTCGGCCTAAGTCCTGATTGTATCTCGGAATTTCTACCGTTCAACCATGCGCCCACCTTACCCCACCCGGAACTCGAATCTTGTGTGCTACGGACCAAAATCCTGGTCCATTAACTACCCAGACAAAATGACCAGTAATGCAAAAAAGAACTTCAAGCATAGTATTCTAAAACAACACCCGGAAACACTAATTGTAGGTAACTACCACACAGCGACCAATGGCAACACGAAAACTAACTTCATTTTCTACACAAATCGCCTGGCTAAATGGAAAAACACCTTCTCTCTTCACCTTCAAGTCGCCAAGACAGTAATCATTCCCTATGGTGAAAAAATCTCCACTTCCATCTCCCCGACCTTCAAAGGGGAACTCACCATCTCCATCTACAGAACTGGAACCATTCTCATACAGGCCACCGAATCGCACCTCACCACTTTTGACCGCCACTTACCCACACTTCTTTCCTCGTTAACTCAACTGAGCCGTCAAACCATATCTCCCCAACACATCATCACCATGACTAATAACGTGGAACTGATCCCATCTCCCCGCCCTGAAGAACCTCTCTCCAAATCATGGACATCCACCATCACTCACTGTAATCACACTACCCCTATCATTACTCTCCGACGCCAAACACCCACAACTATTACATCTACTGAGCACACCAGGAACAACAAACTCACAATTAACAAACACCTCAAGACCGATCTAGATCTTGACAGATCGGACTCTAACCTCTGCCCTCCCATGACCGAAATCCCCACAGGCACTCTCCGCTCGACCCGTGATGATCTGAACCCTCCCTCACAAACTACCTCTTCCTCCAACACAGACCCTTTTCCCCCGACCCTTACTTCCCCCATGTCCAACGTCATCTCCAATCCAATGGTCTCTCTCCCCCCTACTACCACTGCACACTCCCCCGCCGATGTCCCACATCCACAGACACAACCGGTCTCCACCGATTACCTCACTGACAACCCCCACGACATCCCCATGGCCAATGTAGTCACCAATCCTTTAAACTCGTTACCCCCTATTATCACTACACGCTCCCCCTCCGCCGTCGCACACCCACATACACAACCTGCCTCCACCGCTAATCTCATTGACATTCCCCGGAAATCTGACTTCTTACCTAGAATTTCTCTCCCTCCTCACTTGGACAGTAGACCCTCTACTCCTCCTTTGAACCCCTTGAATGGGAGCATTACTAATCCGGCTCCCCGCGTCCAACCTCTCCCCTCTCCTAACCGCACTGACTCTGTCCAATCCCCGACCCCTGTTCACTCTCCCTCCAAAGACCCAAGTCATTCTCGGCCCCTGCCTAAAACCTTTGACTTTTTCAGCTCAATAGCACAGCAACTGAACAGAATGGAGCTGAAAATTAACTCCCTTGCTGCTGATTTCCTATACTTACAACAAGATCTTCTCAACAGGACCAAGCCGCCGTGCTCCCTCTCCCCGGGTAGATTTCCTCCCACCCCACTCAATACCGCTCCCTTGGCCCCTCAGTTCACCCCTCGTCCCTCCAGTCCGTCAGCGAGTCAGGCACTTCGACCCAACCGGGATCACCAACCCTTTTCGATACCGAAACCTGATGAGATCAACGACTCTTACCTCACTTTGAGCCAGAAGTCAGCCCCTTTCCCCATCCCTGATATTATCGGCACTAACAGAATCCCTAAAAATGTCCACTCGCCTAGACCGCCTGCTCAATACTCCTCTATCCACCTTACTCCCCCCATCATCGAGGCTCCCCGTCCTCTCTCTTGCATGTTCCTCAACTGCAGATCAGCAGTACAACACGCCACAGACATTGCTGAAGCTCTACTCGCTGAAGAAATTGACATCGCTTTCCTCACTGAATCCTGGCTCAATGTCCACTCCACAGCCATTCTTGACATTCTCACCCCTCCAGGGTACACCATCATCAGACAAGACAGACCGATCAAAACGGGGGGAGGACTAGTCATCATCCACAAGGCAGGAATACAGATTACCAAACTTAAACCTGCAGAATACCTATTGTCTGAACACCTGCGTGTCGAACTGAATGCTAAGGGCACCTCACCCATCAAATTCCACACCATCTACCATCCTCCTGGAGAGCGTACCCTTTCCCCCGAAGAACTAACAGACGTGATATCACGGTTCTCCATGACAGCCACTAAAGACGTGTTCCTGGGTGACCTCAATATCCACTGGAACGACCCAGAAGACGCCACTGCCCAGAACCTATCCAACCTACTTGAAATATATAACCTCAAACAACTCTGTAATAAACCAACTCACATCAAAGGTGCAACACTGGATGCGATAATTACCAACAATGATCTGGTCTCTCTGAAAGCGATCTCTCTCATTGACTGGTCCAACCACCACCTCATTCTGTTCAAGATTGATGCACTTGTCTTCCACCAACCTATTCGTGATGACAAACCTAAACACTGGACAAGAAATATCGAAGCAATCCCTTTATCCGAACTCGAATCCAAGATTCATGCCCATCTTCAACTCCAACCCTCATCATCGACGGCCGATGACCTCACTTCACACTTTAACTCAAAAATGACAGAGGTTCTAGACCAAGTAGCTCCTCTCAAACTCAAACAATTGAGGCGAACCAAATCTAAACCCTGGTTTATCGTGGATCTGAATGAGAAAAGGCGTCAACTCAGACAAACAGAAAGGTCTTGGAGACTAAACCCCTCGACCTTACACATAGCGCAACTTAGATCTGCTCGGCAAGCATACAAAAAACACATTGTCAGTGAAAAGGCGTCTTTCTTCCACAGCCAACAAGATCTGGCAAAAAACAGACCGAGAGAACTCTTCAAAATTGTCAAAAGCCAAACTAACTACACTCCCTCTCAAGAAATCAAAGCCACCAATGAGCATTGTGAAGAAATTGCCACCTTCTTCACTAATAAAGTCTCGAAAATTGATCAATCCTTCATCCAAACCTCTAACCCTCCTTCCCTCTTAACCTGCCCCACTCTAACCACCCCCGATCATTCAGAAAGAGTTCCTACCAAGGACAATCAGGTCTGCCTCCAGCTAAAAAACAATGCGCATTGGTCCGATTTTGAGCTAATGTCGGGAAATGAGGTTTTAGGTATAATTTCTAACCTAAAACCTTCCACCCACACTATGGACCCTATCCCATCCACAATCATAAAAGAACTTAACCACACCATTTCCCATTTCTGGACACAAATCATCAACGCCTCTCTCACCTCAGGCTGTGTCCCAGACTCCCTTCAACTTGGACAAATCACACCCATTCTCAAAAAACCAGGGACCGACCCTAATGATCTCAACAACCTCAGACCGATCTCCAACCTCCCATTCCTTGCAAAAACATTGGAGAAATGCGTTCTCCACCAACTCAACAAACACATTAATGAGTTCAACCTCCTCGACACCTTTCAATCAGAATTCAGGAAAGGCTGTAGCACGGAAACAGCTATGCTCAACGTCTCTGATGATATTCACAAGGCTTTAGATGAAGGTGATGCCTGCCTACTCATCCTTATTGACCTATCTGCGGCATTCGACACAGTAAATCATCCAGCGCTTCTGGAGACCATGTCGAAGCGCTCCGGCATCAATGGCACAGTACTAAAATGGTTCACCTCCTTCCTTCAACACCGCTCGCAACAAATTAAAATCAACTCCTGTCTCTCGAAGCCAACAAAAGTCACACTTGGGGTCCCGCAAGGCTCGATCCTCTCCCCGGCCCTCTTCAATCTTTTCATGGAGCCCCTCACAATCATCTTGAAAAAAGCTGGAGTGAATTACCACCTTTACGGTGATGACACCCAAATCTATTTCAAAATCAAGTCTCCCAGTGACATCCAACACCTCAATGCCACTCTAACCGAGATCCAAACTTGGTTCTACGCTAACCACTTAAAACTCAATCCAGATAAAACAGAACTAATCTTATTCTCTCCAAAAAGCAACCATCGTGCAATGCAAGAGTGGCTCAAGAATCTGGTTGCCCTGAACTGCCCCATCATCCTATCCGACTCAGTTAAGTCTCTAGGCATGACCCTTGACAAGAACTTATCTTTGGAGGCCCACATCAAAAACTCTGCAAAAAGTGCTCTTTTCTCTCTAAAACACCTAAAAAAATTGAAACCTTTTCTTCCCCATGATGACCTCAAGACAGTAGTCCAATCCCTAGTTCTCTCTAAAATCGACTACGGGAACGCCATCCTAACAGGGACTCCAAAAGCTCACCTAGCCCCTCTAAGGTCAGTGTTGAACATGGGTGCTCGACTCGTATCTGGAGTAAAAAGATTTGATCACATCACTCCAGCTGTCAACTCCCTCAACTGGCTTCCCATGGAAGGTAGGTGTATTTACAAACTGGCCTGCATCACACACAAAACCCTTCACTCTCCGGCCCCTAACTACCTGAACAACAAACTGGTAAGAGCAGGTCAATCCAGATTGCTGAGAAGCTCCAACTCACTCCTTCTTATTCCTCCAAAACTGAAAAAGAAAACCACACAATACCGATTGTTCTCTGGCAACGCTTCCAGGATGTGGAATGCTCTCCCTAGAGTCTTCAGATGCAACCCCTCCTTCTCCTGTTTCAAAAGGGACCTGAAAATCCATCTCCTTAACAAATACTTTCCTGACCAACGTCAACTAACCTAGACTTTAATATCCAAGTTTACTCCTCTCTCTTGACATTCAAGGATAGTTGGTGACCGGACTGTGTTAACCACCTTATCTTCCATGCTGTATTTTTTTTTATCCCTGGTTTTGCTTCCTTACTGCCTGCCTACTATGTAATGCAATTTCCGTCTGTTTTACTTTACAGTATGTTTGTAAAGCGCTCTGATACCTACGGGTCAAGCTAGCGCTATATAAAACTTAAAAAAAAAAAAAAAACATGACCCTGTTGTCTGCAAGGAAATTGCACTTGTGACTGCTTCTTTAGTTTTAAATTTTAGCAATAATCTCTTTAGTGTCACTGCACCTGCTGCTCCATTCAAAAAAGTCCCTTTTAACTGCAAGTGTTTAGAGGAGCTCTGACTACTTTCGAGCCCGGTGCTACTGCATCTGCTGCACCATTCAGATCATGACCCTGTTGTCTGCAAGGTAACTGCACTTGTGGCTGCCTGTTTAGGAAAAATCTCTATCAATATTAGGTGTTTAGTGTGGTGCCTGGAGCTTTTAGTCCCGGTGCCACTGCACCTGCTGCACTATTGAAATCATGCCCCTGTTGTCTGCAAGGTAACTGTTGTTGTGACCGACTGTTTAGTAGGGACATATAGCAGTTTTAGGTGTTTAGTGGGGTGCCTAGAGCTTTTGGTCCTGATGTCAATGCACCTGCTGCAGCAGTGAAATTATGACCCTGTTATCTGCAAGGTAATTGCACTTGCGACTACCTCTTTAGTTTAAAATTTTAGCAATAATCTCTTTAGTGGGGTCCCTAGAGCCTTCGGCCCCGGTGCCACTGCACCCGCTGCTCCATTCAAAAAAGTTCCTTTTAACTGCAAGTGTTTAGAGGAGCTCTGACAACTTTCGAGCCCGGTGCTACTGCACCTGCTGCACCATTCAGATCATGACCCTGTTGTCTGCAAGGTAACTGCACTTGTGGCTGCCTGTTTAGTTTTAAATTGTTGTCAGCAAGGTAGTGAAATATAGCATAGCTCTTGTATATTAACTGTATTTTTAATGTGCAATGTTTATTACCAGTGGCGTCATTAGGGGGTGCGGACCGCACCGGGTGACACCATATGGCCTGTGACTACCGAACTTCCCCCTCCCCCGCCTTGTGTATAAACCACATTTATTAATGATGGACATGAGAGTGGGGTTTCTTTGGAGGCGGGGGTCGTACAACCCCCGGCCGTATTTATTAAAACATGAAAACAAATAAAAATTTAATTAAACAATATTTACACAATTTTACGCAGAAAACGTAGCATGACATTTGATTACAATTCATATGTACAGATATCAGATGGCTAACCGTAACATATTTCTAATACAGAGTATTTCCTATCCGAGTCTAACATCTGGATCATAATCATACATTAATTACTTTCTGCGTATCCTATTTGGGCCTACGGCAAGGTCGCTAACCGGTGTCAGATCCTTATCAATTAGCCACGCCCTCCCGTAGGAGTGCGCATGTGCAGAGGGCCCGTTTACCGAGAGGGTACTTCCCCCCCCGGTTACCCCCATACGCTCACTGAACTCCATTAAAAGTGGGGGCTCTTGCACCCTGCGCCATTTAGTGATGTCATCATGCCAGTGCGGGGTGGCCAACCAGCCTAAAGAAAGTGTGACTCCCCCCTTCCCCGCACCCATCCAGCCAACCGGATGTACCGCCCCTGGAGTTATAGGAGAGACCCCTTGTCCCTCCCCCTGGGCGACCCCATCCAAGAATGGCGCCGCCCCCTAAGGACCTTAAATTTACTGCTCACCAGTCATGACCTTACCGCCTGACCAAGGAATAGCAATAAATACGACGATCGATTACCTGTAAACGGGAAAATGTCTAAGGAACAAAAACCATATTGTCAACTTTATAATACAATAACCAATTTTGCCACAGGGGATGGTGGGTGGGCAAAAAGTTTACAGCCTCCTAGAGGCTGAGTGCGGCAGACCTGGGAGCGCGGGACAAAGAGACCGACTCCCGCGCTCCCTAGCCTTTTAACCTAAATTTCTGGGCAGGCTGGTTCTAACCGGCCTGACCCCTGCTCCCCCTGCTCCCCCCGATTGAGTCGCTTCCGGGTCAAGGTGGAGCCCCCTCAGGCCAATTCCCACTGCGGCGCGTCCACCACGTCATGATGATGCGGCAGAGCGCGCCGCACCAGGGAGAGCAGGCGAGGAGGGAGGGGGTCGGTGCCCCACCATACTTGCGGCAGGGCCGATGCCAGCCCCGCCTTTTTCTCACATGGGGTGACACCGTGACACTCCTGGTGTCTGCTTTCTAATTACAGCGTGCGCAGTCTGTTACCTGCCTCGGTCTTTTAGCACTCCGATGCCCACTCGTGGCAGAGCGGCACTGCATAAAATATACAAATAAATAAAAGCCAATGGGTCACACTGGAGAGGGCAGACGAGGTGCCCTAAGGTTTCCTGGGGGGTGGTTCGAGTTATAAGGGGTGGGTCGAGCTGTGAGGGGTGAGTCTGTCTTGACGCCGCAGGAATCATTTCAAAATCATTCCTCGCAGTGTTATGGGGATCTTAGGGGTACGACCGCGGGGTCTCGCCAGGGCTCTGACTACCCGTTCACGAGTGTCCGTGTGGGATAGTGGTTTTATAGTCAGGGATGTGTAGGTGGGAGGAGGGATGTTCTGTCTGGGCAACAAAGAGGCCTTTGTCTCTGACGGGGACATCTCTGGTTGTGGGGTGGTGGTAGGGGCAGAGCAGTTCCCCAGAATGGATGGGGGCCTCATCTGTGCAAGAAGAGCACAAGGCATTTCAATTACTGGAAATGGCTGATGTTTGAAAGAACAATGGATTTAATGTGACATTGTGGGGGCGATAAGGGGATTGGTAATTCTTAAATTGGGTTGGGGGAGGGGGTGCAGAAGCTCAATCAGGCAAAGAATCACTATTTGGGGGAAATGGTGAGAAGCGACTGTCCCTCATCGCCAGTGCCTTTCAGCAGATGTAGTCAAGTGCTACTAGTACTGTGAGTTCGGGAAGGGTAGGGCGGGCAGGTTTGGATGCTTTTACAGCACAGCCCGGAGCCCCCCTTCGCTTGTCGTATTCTTTTTAGGAAAGCGCGAGTAGCAATAGACTGATGTAGACAGGTTATTTCCTGGTTCAGTCTTCATACTATTTTCTCGCCGAGTTAAACGCTTGTCACTGACATTTTGCAGGTCATGAGCCTGATTCATGGCTAAATCAACCTGACTTCCATCCTTCTGATGTACGACCGCTTTACGTGAAAGTATCTCTCATTGCTTACATCGCTTAGAAAACGCCGAAGTGTGAAAAGAAGCGCTATTTCAAATATCAATGGAGCATATCAGCAACACCCGGCGATAATTATCGCTCAGCGCTCTTAGTGTGAGGATAATTATCGCCGGATAACGTGGATTTTTATCGCTGAGATAGCGTGCTATTAGCAACGCTCATCTCCTCAGCGATAAAAATCCTCACGCTGGGGGGCGTGGCTTGGACGCCGACTCGGATGGCTGCCTGACTGCGGAGCTCCGCCGCACCGAGACGAGCCTATTTGCTTTTCGGCGGCTTTACGGCTCCGTTTCCAACTTTAATGGCAGTCCTCAATACCGGAACGTGTGCTGCGCCGGGTGAGGCCTGGGGGAACATCATTTAAGCAGAAAAGGCCTCTTCTTTATTGCATTTTCTAGACGCCTCAGTGCGTCCGCCATTTTGTCTCCGTACCAGCGCGTTCGTGAGGCAACGCGCTCGAGTGGAATGCTTCTGTCACGGCTCCCTGTTTACGCGCTGAGCCTTCCCAGCCTGTTTTGATGCTCCTGAAAGGCGCATTATGGTAATTTTTTGGTTACTATGGGCACATAGCAATAGACTTTGCAGTTTTCAATTTATTGTGGCACTGATGGAATTTTACTGAGGAGACACAGTATTTACAATCAGATGAGTCTCATATGGATTTGGATTTATATTTGTTATTGCTCAGTGTTTTTTTTTTTTATTTATTTTTACCTTCATCCTTGAGTGACTTATTTTACTTCTGGCAGAGACGCCAAAGAGATATGCTACTGGAAGACAGGTGCTGTAATTTTTGGCACTTTCTACTCTGAGGATTTATGTTTTTATTGAAGGGCTGGAAATCTGTGTGAATTTGGCTGAAGTTCGATGAGAGCCTCCTGATATTACTCCTATTTTGCACTCTATTGCTAACGCTGCGCAATTGAGACGGAAGCTAGCAACTACAACTTCTGTGTCTTCAGTCACTTAGTCAGACGCACATCCTTGTTATCAACTCAGTTGTCCAGCTGGCTCCTTTCCTCCATCTCACCAGGACGGATTTCTCTTTTCTTAACGCTGACGCTGGTTTCTGCGCTGCCTTCCTGATTTTTCTGATGGTTCTGGGTTTCTAATGACTCTCTCCTCAGTGATCATCGGTTGGCAATTCTCTGCAAAAGCTGTAATGCTCTCCTGTCCTGCGCCTCGACACGTCAGACATTTGGGACCAGTTTTATTCAGAATTAATACACCAGCCTGGATGAACTCACTCATACTCATATTCATATTTATTTTGTCCCTGCTACGCACCATCCTTTCCTCCATTGTGGCTCCTGCATGCTTGGCCTGTCTACTCCCAGTGGGGTATCTCATGCTTTAGTCACGTATGTGCCTGCGCTTGTGCTGTATATTACCTTCAACTACCATACAGTCTATCTACTCAAGTTTCTATGGGCAAGCTACGTAATCCGAAGTTTGTTTTTGTGCCCTCAAAAGCTTCTTCTTCAAAGCCATCTTCGTCTTCCTTAGTAACTGACGTTTCTTCTAACACTGATCAAATGGCGTCGCCAGTCCCTAATCGCTCCTCCTCATCTCAGCCATCTTCCAGTAAGTCTTCCCCTCCTACCACGTCGTCCAAGCGCCTGAAACAAGACTCTCCTCCTTTAGATAAGTCATCGCCTTCCATCACCATGGAACTTCTCTTGGAAGAGATACGTGCCCTGAGGCCGTTTGTTGAGGAGACCAATAATAAAATGCAGCTTTTTGAACTAAAATGGTCAACTATGGAAAGCAGAGTCTCTTCCGTGGAACAACAGACTTCAGAAAGCCAAGTCAACTCTCAACGTATCTCCTCCCTGGAAAAGTCCGTTTGTGCCCTCCAGCAACACACTGAGGATTTGGAAAATAGAAATAGGAGGAATAACCTACGCATTTATGGCTTGCCTGAGTCTTTGGAAGGTGATGACCCCGTCTCGTTTTTCTCTTCCTTCCTCCTGAAACTTTTGGACTTGCCTGCTACCACTTCTCTCACTATCCAAAGAGCTCATAGACTTGGTCCTCGTTCATCAACTTCCACTAGGCCTCGAGGTGTCATTATTCTTTTTCTGAAATTCACAGACCTACTTCTAGTCCTCTCTGCGGCTCGATCCAAACGTCAAGTTTCTTGGTTGGGCCAGAGGGTTTTTCTCACTCAGGATGTTTCTACGGTTACTGCAGCAAGAAGGAAAGAGTTTTTGAGCCTTTGTGCCCCTTTGCGCTCTCTTGGAGCCAGATATGACCTATTCCATCCCTGTACCTTCAAAGTCACTCATCAAAATCAGACTTGGACTTTTCAAGATCCTGCTGAACTTAAGAATTTTATTCATATTCAGTCTACCGCCGGCATGGATACTTCTACTTCTGCTAGTGGCTGATTGTCTAACTCTACTTTTTCTTGCAGGTTTTCTCTACTAATGGTTTTTCATTGCTTGTGTTTATTATATTGCTAATTTGTCTTTTGATTAACTTTTTATAGTTCCTATTATGAAGTTTCTCATTATCTATTGCTACTTTTGCTGGTTTATTTTCTATACATCCTTTCTTATATTCCGTTCTTAATATCACCTCTCATTTGTTTGATGTTTTGTCGTGTCATTCATATGCGTTTCTTATATTTATTTTTCTCATCTAGATGATTGCTGTGTTCCCCCATCCCTGTACATGGTTCGTCCGTTCATATCTCGTCCTGGTGCGGTCTGGTCTCCTGGTTCCGGGTGGTCATTCTTGTTTCGTCTCTCCATTGCCCCGTTATCCTCTTCCTGTCCCCTTCAGGTATGTTATTATCAGTCGTCCTTTTTGGATTTGTACTGTCTTTTCTTGTATTTTTCTCTTTTTACCCTTCCTTTCCTTTCCTTTTGTATCTGTTCCATTTATTGATTTTCTCTTCTCTCCTTCTTTCTGTCTCTGTCGTATCATCTTCTCTTTTTATTGGCTATGTTTTTAGTGGTTATATTTAAGTTTTGCGCTTTTTGCTCTTCTTTTCATCTATTTTCACTCAGCCGTTTTGTCTAGCTTCTATTCTTTTTCACTTTTTTCATTATCTTTCCTCCTATCTGTTGCTGTAGGTATTGTTCTTGTTTATGTTCCCCAGTGTTTAAATTCAGAGTAATTTCCTGGAATGTAAAAGGTTTTAACAACCCCATTAAGCGTCAGAGGATTCTTTCTCATCTTGCTTCATATAACCCTGACATAGTTCTCTTACAGGAGACTCACCTCTCTGAGGCTGAGTCCCTCAAACTAAAGGGTGGTTGGGTGGGTACGGTTTTATTTTCTCCTTCTACCAATAAGAAGAATGGTGTTGTTATTTTGTGTCATAAAAAATTAAAATGTACGGTTTTGCTACAAGAAACGGATTCTGATGGTAGGTGGATATTAGCTAAGTTGTCAATCAATTCTGTTCCTCTGACTGTGTTTAATGTTTATGGCCCTACACAACCTGACTTGCGTTTTTGGCCCTCAATTACAAGCAAATGTATTCAACATAAAGATGACCTTTTCATTCTAGGTGGTGACTGTAATCAGATTGTGGATCCCTTTCTTGACCGGAAGTCAACGGTTCGGTTTTTACCTCACAAACCTCACAAACAATTTCTAGATACCATTTTTCACGCACATCTCACCGACTCTTGGAGGCTCTCACATCCTGACACTCTTGACTTCTCTTTTTTCTCGCCTCCTCACTCATCTTTCTCTCGTCTCGACTATATTTTTCTTTCTCTCTCCAAGTCACAAACTCTCCTTTCTTCTTCTATTGAACCTATACTTATCTCGGACCATGCTCCAATTGTTACGGATCTTGACCTTCTTCCTCCGCATCCCAAGCCCTCTCGTTGGCGATTTAACAACTCTCTTCTTGATGACCCTTTCTTCTCCTCTTCTTTTCGTTCCTTTGCCGTTGATTTCTTCCTGTTAAACGATACTTCTGATATCTCCCCCCATCTTCTCTGGGACTCTTTTAAGGCTACAGCTCGAGGGTTTGTTATTGACTTTGTTTCCAAGAAGAAGAAACGTTTTCTTCAGAAGCAGAAATCAATTCTTGCCCATATTAAATCTTTAGAGCATAAGTTTTACTCTTCCCCTAATAATTCCATTTCCCCAGATCTTATTTGTGCAAAGATCGAATTCAATAAATCTACTACGGATAATGCTTCGTCGATGCTTCTTCGTAGTAGTGCTCGTTACTATGGCGGTCGCAACAGGGCAGGGAAGCTTTTAGCCAATTATCTTAAATCACGCAAGGAACGCTCTTTCATTGATTCTATTTATTCTCCGGACAACACGTTATTGCACAAGGCTCAGGATATTCTTGACCAGTTTCAGTTATTTTATCGTAACCTCTACACACCTGAATCTTCTCCCTCTCCCTCTCTTATCCAAGCTTATTTTGACAATCTTTCGAATCCTTCGTCGCCTCATCTTAATTTCCCTGACCTGGAAGTTGATCTATCTTTACATGAGCTTTCTGCAACTTTGAATACTCTTACCAAAGGTAAAACTCCAGGTCCTGATGGTTTCTCTGTTGAATTCTATTCTCACTTCTCTGATCTTTTACTTCCCAAACTTCTTTCTCTCTTTCAATCGTTTTATCTGTTGGGTAAGGCAGAGGGCACATTTCAAGAAGCTACCATATGTCTTATACCCAAGGATGGTCGCGACCCCAAATTCTGCAAGAACTATCATCCGATTTCTTTAGTAAATGTGGACTATAAGTTGTTTGCTAAAGTGCTGGCTCTTCGCTTAGACCCTCTAATGCCTCATCTCATTGGTAAGGAGCAATGTGGTTTTGTTAAAGGTCGCCTTACCTCTGATAATTCTCGCCTCTTTCTTAATGTTTTAAATAAGGTTCCTTCTCTTTCTATTCCCTTAGCGGCTATTTCTGTTGACGCAGAGAAAGCTTTTGATCGGGTTGATTGGTCTTTCCTATTTGCATCTTTGCGTTGGCATGGTTTTGGTCCTAATTTCATCTCTCTCATTTCTTTATTGTACTCTTCCCCTAAAGCATCAGTTTTGGTCAATGGCCATGTTTCCTCATATTTTCCTCTTCAGCGAGGCGTTCGTCAAGGTTGCCCCTTATCTCCTTTACTCTTTGTTCCCGCGCTTGAACCCTTTTTGTCTTCTATCCGTAACAATACCTCCATTTCAGATTTTCCTTATGGTAATGATCAGTTGAAACTTTCTGCGTATGCAGATGATATTCTTCTATTCATTTCTGCTCCAGAAACTTCTATTCCCTCTCTGCTATCTGAGTTTGATTCTTTCTCACAGGTCTCGGGGTATAAAATCAACTCGGATAAAACTGAAATACTTCCTCTTACAAAATTTTGCACTCCTCATGCCTTTTCCTCCACTGGATTTGCGTGGAATAGCTCCAAAATTAAATATCTAGGAGTATGGTTTTCCAACTCTATTTCCTCCCCAATCACCCTAAACATGTCTGCGGTGTTGTCTCGTATTGACCGATTGTTTTCCTCCTGGAACCCCCTCTTTCTCTCCTGGTGGGGGCGATTGGATTCAATTAAGATGATGATAGCGCCTATTTTAATTTACATTCTGTCCATGTTACCTATTCATATCCCTGCGATTTATTTTAAGCGTATTGACTCTTGTTTGTCAAAATTTCTTTGGAACAAAAAGAAATCCAGAATCTCTCTAACACAGCTTCGCAAACCCAAGTCCAATGGTGGTGTCAACTTTCCAGACTTTCGTCTTTATCATAAATTATTTTCTCTTCGTCAGGCGTCCAGATGGCTCGCGTCAGTTCCTTCTCCTTTTACTCCTCTTTGGCTTCACATCGAACAAACCTTGTTGTTACCTTTCTCTTTTGGAGAACTCATACGCTTTTCTGCCAAAGCTCCGCATATGTCTTTTCCTTTATTTAAGCATACCTTTTCTTTATTAAAGCCTATTTTCAACTGTACACCTATTACTCGGGAATCTTTTCTAGCCTCAACGGTTTGGTATAACTCACTCATCCTTATAAATAATAGGCCCATATTCTGGAACTCTTGGAGGTCTAAGGGCATCATATGGGTACACCAGTTTTTTGATGGAGTATCTCCTTGTTCTTTTCCCCAATTTCAGATGACCTATCGCTGTCCTCGTTCCTTTTTGCACAAGTTTGTTACTCTGATTTGACTTATCTTTGACATCTTTTATTCCCTTCCCTCTGAGTCCCAGGCTCCTCTTCTCAAAATTCTTTCATCCCTTCCTAAAGCCTCTCTCATTTATAAATTATTTTTATCTCCTAATCCAGATCGCCTTAAGTCTAAAACGGAGCTCTCTTGGGAGGCGGACTTGGGTTGTGTTTGGTCCGTTGCCCTATGGGATAAACTTTGGTCCAGATCTTTGAAAATTTCTCGTTCTGCTTCCCTCACTCAATCCTTGTTCTACCTGTATCACAGACTATATTTCTCTCCACTCTCTCTAGCTCGTTTTTCTTCTTCATCGGAGTCTCATTGTTGGACATGTTCTGCCCCTAATGCTAACCTTTTTCATCTTTTATTCTTATGTCCTTCTGTTTCTCAATTCTGGAATGATGTCTGGCTATACGTCTCTCATATTTTCAAACTCTCGCCCCAATACTCAATCTCTACCCTTTTTCTTGGTAGTCTATCTGACTCTTTAGATCTTCCTTTACACTCTCACGGTCTTTTTGACCTTATGCCTGCTCTCGCCTTTCAACACATTTCCTCTAATTGTAAATCCCTCACTAAGCTCTCCATACGTCATTGGTGGAATTCTTTATGTCACTTTCATAGGCTTGATATTGCTTTTGCATCTTCCTGTAATTCTACACATAATAGGGATATCTTTTGGTTACCTCTTACTTCATATTTAGATCGGATGGTTCGGAAGAATGTATCTCATATCACTTTGGAAAATTTTGAGCCACCTTGAAGATTTTGCCTCTTCTTTTATTATATTCGCAGTATACAATTTATGTATTGTTATAGTTGTTCCTCTAAGCTGTATTTGATTACTGTTTTACTTACAGCACTTACTCTTCAGATGTACCTTTATATCTTCGTAATATGTTCCTAACATTTTCCCTTTTTCCCCCCCTTTTTTATTTCTTTATCCTTCCTTTCCTTCCCTTTTTCCCGTTTTTTCCTTAAAACTGTATAAAATGCTTTTGCTTGTTTCTCTATGATATTAGCTTGTTACTGTTATTTTATTTCTATTTGCTTATTTCATGCACTTTTGCTGATATCTTTGTAGTGACATTTTCTTGAATAAAGCTTTTCAAACACAAAAAATCCTCACGCTAACTGCCTAACGTGAGATTATCGCTGGAAACCCAGCGATAATCTCACGCAATGTGGCGTTAGCTTGCTGATAGGGACTCACAAACTTAGCCATGATATCCACCTTCCATAGGATATCATGGCTAAGTCAGTCCTGAAGCAGGCGTAAGGAAAGTAGCGATAACAGGGGTTATCGCTACTTTTCCTGACGCTATGCTTCATAGCGTGGGGCTTGATGATAGGAGAAATGTCGCTTAGCGACATTTCTCCTGTCATGTTAGGTCAGGAACGCCCACTTTGCATCTCATTAGAGATGCAAAGCTGGGCGTAAAGAATCCCCATGCTAAAGCAAGGTTTCACGCGTTAGCGTGGCCTTGCTAATATAGCGATAAAATTATCGCCGCTTTTCGGGCGAAAACGGCCGCAAAAGCGGCGATAATTTTTTATCGCCTGCTTGTAAATATGCCCCCAAGTTGTTAAGACCAGGAATACATTTTGAGATTCAGGCACGATATTTTCACCTCCACTGCCAGGGGAAGTGTCTGTGCAAAGGGTAGTTTTGGGCAACCACTGTTAAGTGAGTTCAAAACACCTCATGACAAAGTACTGGGACCAGGAACGGAATGAGCATCTAATGCTTATTCTCAAACTGTGAGGACCAGCAATACCCTGTATTTTCGTTCCTTTGCCCAAATTCCTTCTGACCTCTGTGTTTCTACATTGCTGTGCCGACATAACGCGCCAGACCAATTGAAAGGTAAGGCGCATGTGGCTACGGAATGAGGACTTTATGAACACTTGTCATGTGTGGCGTGGAGAAATTATATGAACGGGAGGGAAGAGCTCTGCTGAAAACTTCTCAGTGTATTTTTGAGGTCGTCCTGACAAGATAAAGGTCATAAACAGTCTTCATTTCCCCTTGAGCTAAATCACTTTCGCTGGCTCGGGAAGACTGACATCCGAAATTGGTTTAAGGCTGCTATGAGAGTGTGCAATGCTGTGTGTTTTGTTTATCTACTCAGACTGGGTGGACCCAGGTGATTATCTATGGTCCATGACATGGCTGTTGTTTACTGTGCTATGAGCCATGTTATTCAGGTGGCACGAAGAACCTGGTCTGAGTAGATAAACAATACTCAATGTAAATAGGAGGACAGGTAGCTAGTTTCCACAGGGCTTGTCAGAAATACAGCTTGGAATATGTGCCTCAGGATCTCAAGACCTGGCTCTCCGACTGAACCTCAGCTCCCATCAGGACCTGCAGCCCCCTCCCCCAGCGCCTTGGGACCCCCACAGGTGAGTAGTTGCGCTTAGCAAGCACTGATTGATTGATTGATTGTTTGCCTTCGTAGGTGCAGTAGTATCTTTATTCTCTTAATAGGATGATGGGTGACAAAATCAACGTGTTTATTTTCATGCATGAAACAGGCTACAGTGTTGTCAGTGAACATGTACAGTAATTGGACTTCATTCTATTTGCTCACCGAGTTAAACGCTCGTCGCTGACATCTTGAAGGCATGAGCTTGATTCAAGGCCAAATCATCCTGACTTCTCTCCTTCTGATGTGCGACCGCTTACTGGTTCGTTCCCCGGCACTGGGATCATCAAGGTCTGCCCCTCCCCCCTCCGCCCTTGGTTGTAAATGGGAGCCTAGGGGTCAGATTTCCACAAAAGATGCCCTGTAGCACTGACTGACAGTAAATCACTCTTTTGCCAGTGGAAGGGGGTAGTCCTAGTGACATTTAGCCTTTTAACTACGGATGATAACATAAGGTCCGTTGAGTGTGTCCCGCCCGCGCTTAAACTAGGCAGACCAAGGGGGCTTAGGCTCGATGAGTTAAAGCGGTCTGCCCAAGATCACACAGTATTTATATATGCGGAAGACGAAGTAAGATCCACTTTGGTTTTGACTCCGGTGGACACAAGACCAAATTTTCTCCACAGTATGGGGCATATCAACAACAACCGGCAATAATTATCGCAAAGCGCACTTAGCGCTTGGATAATTATCGCCGGCTAGCGTGAATTTTTATCGCTGAGATAGTGTGCTATTAGCAACGCTTATCTCAATAGCGATAAAAATCTACACGCTAACAGGCTAACGTGAGATTATCGCTGGAAACCCAGCGATAATCACAGGTTACCTTGTTGATAGGGACAGGCAAACTTAGCCATGATATCCTCCTTCCATAGGATATCATGACTAAGTCTGAAAATTAGCAGACGTAAAAAAGCAGCGTTAACCGTGGTTAGTGCTGCTTTTTTTGTCTCTAACAGGGTTAGCGACATTCTTGATAATAGGAGAAATGTCGCTTAGCGACATTTCTCCTATTATTTTACTCTGGAACGCCCCCTACGGGGAAGCGTAGAGTAAAAGGGTGCTAACATGCAAATTTGCATGTTAGGACCCTGTTGTTGATAGGGCGCTAGTTTTATCTCTGCTTTTTTGGCTTTTAAAGCCAAAAAAGCAGAGATAAAGCCCTTGTTGATATGCCCCTTTATTTTTTATTTTAAAGTGTCATAAAGGTGGCGGCAAGCAGTGGCGTCACTAGGGGAGTGCGGGGGGTGCGGACCGCATGTCACCATGAGTTACTGCACTGGGTGACACCAACCCTAGTGATGCCACTGTTTATTACCACAATTTGAATTTGATCATAATATCAAAATAGATTAAGTTGATCAAATCTATCCAATAATGCATACAAACTACAGAGAAAGGTACTGAGGCATGAAAGGGAAATGCCATAGGCGTTCTAAGGCTAAAGCATCTCCTTACACATTTAAGTAATAAAAAGCAAACATTCCAGCATACTGTTAAAAGCTGTCTGCCTTTTCTGTGGGAAGAGATCATATTTTGACAGCCATTGGGGCTTAAACAGTGTGAACAGCCGCTAGGGTAAGTTAACAAAATAAAAGGTTCCACACAAAAGCGAATGAACACTGTAATTCAGCTATGGTAACTGATAAGTGCCAATCACAAGAAAACTCCACTGGATGTGTGGAGGGGGAAACTAGAGGCATGGGGTTCTAGGAGCAGCAGCCTCCAATATTAAATATTCATCACAAAAGAGCTGCTCCTAGTGTGATAACCCAAACGAGTTACAAGAACGTCGTGAGTGTGGGCATCTCACAAAAAGATACGGACTGGTCTCACACACCACCTGGTGTCATGCTTCATCATTGACCAGTCCTCGCCCTCCAAAACCTTCGTTTGATGGAGGGCGGGCATACACTTGACGACAAGGATGCACTTCTAAGTGATAGAGTGGGGGCCCGTGACTATGTGAGTGAAGTTAAAAATCATTATAGTAGTCAGTAGCAGTTCTTTAATGTGAGATGAAAACTATATGATATTAAAATATAAGTGCGACGGTGATTGGGATATTTATTGTTCCCAACCGTCTAGTGAATGATCTCGTGGATGGTCGACATGTTTCTGCCTGGGTGGCCCCGAAGGGTCCGTGGCATTCATCAGGACCTAAATAAAAAGAATAATGGGCTCCGTTCTTACCACATATGGTAATGTGTCACCACTGCGGGAGTGTGGCATAGGTCACACTTCACCGTCTAAGAGCTGCTTCCAATAGTGAAGCCCTAATAGTTTGGACAATTTGCCCCATGGGGGAAGGGGCGGAGAAGAAAACCACAGTTGTGTTTCCTTGTGACTCGTAATCCGCGCTTCCCGCAACCTATACGTCCGCTCCCGGTCCTCCCGAATGTATATAACTGATAAGTGCCCCCTTTTAAGATATATTAAATGCAATAGATTTCAAAAGCACACCGCAAGCGCTGTGCAGGCGAAACCTAAAAATGACTCCTAGATGACCCTAAGGTGACCAAACTTTTCCATATATACCAGGTATGTAGGAGTATAAAATGCTGTGTACAGGTATGCCCCAAATGTATCTAGGCTGAAGACATCTTGCCTGCCCACCTCCGACCACAGGAAAAAAGATCCTCATAGCCGAACTATAAGTACATGGACACTCTTCTTTCATCCTTGGCCCTTCTTGTAAATATGTACCCTCACATATTTAATTAGACGTCATGCTCCCCACAGATCTTCCACATCAGCCCCCGTCCTGAGGAAACGTCATATGGTTATAGAAGTCAAAATAATTCGAAAACAAGGGGAGAAAAGAAATTGGACACACAAAGGAATCCCACTGGGATCCATGCTAATAAATAGAAGTAATGCAGTAAATAATATAGAAAAATGCCCATGATGACTATAATGTCTAAGGACTGGTGCTTCAGAATAAGATTGTGTATCATATTTCCCGTTGTTAATTATTGGAACCAGGATTGCCCATACACAATTGTACACTTTGTTGTATATTCCCACATGTGATGGTTGTTCACTATTTTGCTTTGGGAGCACGACTGAAGACAAGCCTTGTGAATCATGTCTAATGATGAAATCGATGTGTAACGTGACCTTACCCAACTTCCTCAAAGTAATAAAATATTGATAAGAAATGTTGAATGCAGTAGGTGAAATTTTGTTGCTGTTCAGTAGATTTAGGTGTACTGTACCTCAAGGAATGATTAACCTGAGCAGGAAAGGCATCAATCAAACAAGGCATGACAGAAATAGGCAAAGACATTGTAGAATGGCCCTGATATCCAAAACTCCATGTGCATCAGGGCATTTATTTTTGGGTAATAAGAAAACCAACTTCCACTTTGGGAGTTAATTTTCTCAATAAAATACAAGTTTTCTGTGGGAGTGCTGTAAACGTGACGCCTGCTGGACAACCCTCTGGTGCTGTGAATGCAATCGCCACTGCAGCGACTCCCCTCACAGCAGGGAGATCCGCAACAAGATTACGCTGCTGCGATCTCAAGTGGTGGGGTCTCTCAATAGGGCTGGCAAGCAAGACATTTCCCAGCAGGGTCGGACTGGTAAGACGGGCTCAGGCACTTGGTAATGGGCCGGTGTCTGAGTTGCAACTATAGGCTGCTTTTCTGGCTAATATGGTTGCTGATTTGGGTTGTGTCTCTGCTGTTAAGATGCCACCAGAGGCCTTTCCGGAGACAGATGGCCCTCTATTACCTCACTTTTACCAATGGGGTGGTGGTGTCATTCCTAGTTTCTCGCAGGGCTAGCCAATTAATGTATGCAGATCATGGCTGGACAGAGCACCTGGCATTTCCCCGGGAGGTTGGAAGGGTGGGTACAGTTTTTTCAGCTGTGGGGGCCGGTTTTGTTATTGGGGGACAGTTTTGCAGTGGTGTTGCAATATCAGTCTCCAGTGACAAAAGCAGCAGTGGACACTTGCACACCTCTCCCCCCCCTGCCCTTCACCCAGGGGGAGTTGGTCCGACAAAATTGACAGGGCTGCATTGGCATCCCTGCCCGGGCCTGATGTAGATTGAGCAGGGGCCTGATCAGAAGTGGCCTCACTTATATTCAGGTGTAGTTCACCATTGTGGACTAATTCGTGAACAAAGAGTCCTGGCAACATTTGCATTTTTTTGTTCTCAGTGAAGTTAAGAAAACGTGACTCTTCTAGAGAACCCCCCCTCCCACGTTATTTTCATTATACTTAAAACACTGAAGCAGTGTTTTGAGAAAAGGGGCAATCTGCGAATGTCGGCCACTTTTTTTTAAGGTGCCTGGCCTATTTTTGATCCCAATCCAACCCTGCTTCCTAGGGTCTAAATCGAATTCTTAGGGTCTCATTATGAGTGTTCTGTTATTGCCTCTGGTAATTTTCTCTCCTGATCTTATCCAAGGTTCAGAAACAGAGGTCTATGATGGGTTGGACCATGAGGATGCACTTGGGCGTGGGGAATTTCCAAGGGGGATCAAATTGAACTCATCTGATTCCCCTGGTTATTCCCATGCCTACCCAGATTTTTTACTTTGTGATTTCAGCTGCTCTGAGTAGGCGGAATCCTGAGGTAAACCGTGCGGACGTGCTAGAGGGCCCACCAGAGATTAAAGGTATCTCATAATGAGAGCCTAATTATATTGCATCATACAGGGAAAATGTAAATCCACGATGCCCTCCCAACCCTTGCCCATATTGCTCAACCATCCACTCTCTCATTCATCTACCATACCTGCACCCACTGAACTCACTAACCCATAGACTGTAGTCACCTAAGAACCTCACATAGCAACTCGATCATCCATCTTGATAAGCAAGTTCAATTATAGTCAGTGCTGGGTTGGGATTGCTAGTAGAGATTCAACTCATCTCGTAGATGGCTTTGCTTTGAGAGAAGTGACTTGATTATTATTGCTGCATTTCTGTAATTTCAAAGAGGAAATATAAAATGATAGAGTGAAATTTTACCCAGAAGTCAGTACTTACCATTGAGTCACGCATTTGCATCAATAATTTTTGTGCTGCCTAAGGGCCTTATTATGAGTCTGGTGGTCGATGGACCACGAGACTTACGATGGCAGTCTCCCGACTACCCTATTAAGACGAGGTGTGTCGGGCCACCTGGGACCACCGCAACTGCAGCAACCGCCATTCTCTGGTGGTTGCGTGGGGGTCCTGAGGCCGCAATATGCTTGGCGGGATGATACAGCCCCACCAAACATATTTCGAGTTTCCTCAATGCCACCCGTTTCATGGCTGTGGGAAACAAAGAGGGCCGTACAGGGCCCCTGGTGTCTTTGCACCATGGGGTGCATGCAGGGGGGCACATGGTGTCCCCCCGTCTACATGTAACCCTATGTTCCCGCATGGAACAAAGTGCTCAACATTATGTATTTTGGTCCGTGCAGGAACTTGCTTAGACTTTCCCATTGCTGGGCCTATTTTAAAAGCAGCGCCATGGGAACACCAAAGAACTGTCTGCCAGTAAATTAAAAAGTTGTAATTTGGCAGGCGGTCTGTTTTGGCTTTGGTGGTGTGGGAGCGGAGCGGCAGTGTGATGGCCCAACTCCCACACCGCTAAAGTCATAATAAATCCCTAAGTGAGTATCTTAGCTGAATGGTTACACAGTGATCTATCCTGCATCTTAGGCGCAACAAGGCAGTTTCATTTTTGAGATTTATTGTTTTCGCACTCAGAAAGGACCTAGTCCAGTCCTTGAGGTGAAACTGATGCTTTTGGTGTGGAGCCCAGTCTGATTTACATTTGGTGATTCTCCTTCGGTAATTTAACGGGCAAGATATAAAAACAAGCATTTGCAATGCAATAGGTCTCGCATTTGCGAGAGTTTGAGCTACTGGCACTGTAAATGACAATGCTTTTTATTTATGTGTTTTGAAAACCTGAAAGCGGTGCGCAAACAAGCACTTTGTACTTATAGTCATTGCTTACGAGAAGCAAGTATCTGCGCCCATTTTACTAGCAGCCTTGCTTCTCGTAAGCAAGGACTATAAGTACAAAGTGTGGGTTTACACAGCCTTTGCAGGTTTTCAAAACAGATTAAAAAAAGGTATGGTCATTTACAATGCCAATAGCTCAAACTCTCGCAAATGCAAGACCTATTGCATTGCAAATGCTTGTTTTAGGATGTGTGCCCTGAGCTTATGTAAAGCAAAGAAATGCCTACTGCATCCGCTTTGTGTGGAGGATCGGACGGTGTTGAGCATGTGTACACTCGAAAATCTGGGTGGTCTGAAGTCCTGTATGCTTATAGAAGCACACTGAGTAAGATGCTAGCTCAGAAACAAACCTAGACAGAAACAGTTCAGCCATGCCTGATGCAACGAGAAATAAAGCTGCTTTACTGCTATATATAATCGAAAAAGCAGCTAATTCAGTTTACTGGAAACTCAGTAACAGCACTCTTCGCCCCAAGGAAGAGCGTTTCGGTACATAGATTCCGTTCGTTCGGATCCACTGTCTTAGTCTAGGATTCAACACAATGTAAAACAAAGCGCGAATCTGGCAAATAATGTGGCTCAAACTGAGAGCGCTTGTAAAAAAAAAAATCTATCGACCGGTACAGCAAGATGCCCCCTTAAACACCCCCTTTGCAAGTAAGACAATAAATGGCTTATGCAAACCTACACACATCCGCGTCCAAAAAGGACAAAATCCAGTGAGAAGCCAAGTAATGCACACGGACATGCCACGCCCTGTGATCGAGGTCACTAAAACACAGTAACAAATAAACCATATCTTCCTCCATTGTTGTTGCATGAGTTTCTAGCAAATAGACTGCGCAAAAAGATTAGAGATCCCAAAAGTGTGAACACAGTACAAAATAGATAGTTGGGAAGGCTCACTGTGAACGACTTGTAATTACTCATAACTTAGTTGCAGCAAATTTTTATAACATCTGGCTAAGTTTCAAAGCAGAGAGAAAGCGGGGAAAATCAGAAATGAGACAGAGCGGCAGTGATGGCTAATTTAGACTAGTAACACCGTAGGCAATGACTGAGGTACTCATTCATTAAAGTAGCAAATCATCAGAGTATCAGACTTGGCTAAGGATAGCACGTATGTGTACAGGAGCCTCTGAGCCACTAGGTCACACAATCATGGAGACTGTCAGAGCTTGGGTACAGGATACAGGATACAGAAGGTCAGAGGAAAGAAATGTGTGAGAGGGAGGTGGAGAGCTTGGAGTCATAACTGAACTTCAAACTGATGATAGACTGGCATCGGGGAGCATACCCCATACACGTCACTGGCTGCAGGGGCTGTGCGCGCTCGGAGGGTGGTGGGAGGGTTTATAATGTGAAGGGGATTGAAAACGGCAACGGGCCAAAAGAAGATTGCTGCAGGGGAAGGGGGAAAGCAGCGACACCAAAAACATCACCAATAAAGATAAACAAGAAGCGATAACCAAAAATTGAAAACAAGTACAGATGCCAGTTCTAGGAGTATTGGCAAGTGGCCCCTCGCATGACCGCTGCTCACACAAAGCAGGGGCTGGCATTCCTGGGATGCCATGGCTCCTAGGAAGGGGAGGGAAGGGGTGAACAGCTTGGCAACTGTTAAACAAGGAAGGAACACACATAATGAAAGTTAAAGTGCGAAGTCGCGGTGTGCGAGCGAGCACTTTGTAAATATAAAGTGTCAAATAAAGCGACCTTCAAAGCAGCTCTAGCCTAGGCGGGGGAGGGAGCGTTAAACAAAACAAGACATGCACAGGGCTGTTGATGTAACTATTCGAGGAACTGGTGACTACACACACGCACACACCAAGCAGACATACACATGAACAAACACTGTGTCCTTCACACACGTATACGCACACACAGAAGATAAGCAAATGGCAGTGCATTTTAAAGATATGTCATGGCGTCGGGTAAACATGGCGCTTAAAAACAAAACAAAGAAGTAATCCTTATATGAAAAGATGCAGCCCCTCGGAGACACACGAACCACGACAAGCGGACAAAAACTCGGGCATGAAAGTGAAATCGATGGATGGCAATGCGTCCGTGAGACTAGCCCTGTGGTGGGGGAGGGACAGTTGTGAGAGGTGCCATGAGGAAACAATCTCTCGGCATGCTGTGGGGGGAGCGCATTCCAGGCGGGGGAGCGGACCCTTTGAAGTATGATGCCGAGGCTGTGGCTACACGTGCATGCGCCAGTGGGCTGAAGCGCTTCCCCAAACGGATTGCATGGCGGCACGATGCACGAAATTGTGCGCGTGCTCGCCATGCAATCCACTTTTGGGAGCACTTTGAAATGCCCCTCTTACTAGAGTCTCGCATAGCGATTGCGTAAACGCAATAGCTAGGCGAGACCTAAAAACAGCACAATATGATGATAAAGAAAGATTGACGTATTGAGAACACTGATTCGAGCATTTTTGTGCATCACTTTTGTACTGAGTCTTTCTTAGGTAGCTGAGTATGCCTGGATGGTGGTCTTTCTTGTGGCATGTGGCTCACCTCACCAATGGGACTCAACATGTCGGTCCCGAGCTTTTTGTGCCAGGACTGGACTTGGAACCAAAAGCAGCTCTGGTAAAAATGTTCAGACCAGCCTGCTCTTTTCCTCCTCTCTCATCTCTTTGTCTTTTTCTTTTTCTCCTCCTGCTCTTTCCTAAAGCACCCACTGTGCCTACTGCAATTAACCTGTGTGAATTAGAGAAAATGGCAGAGGAGTAAACAGTGATCCTCTGCCTTCAAAAAGCCTCCAATGACTTCAGCCCTCAAGAAGAGGGACCAACAGAATAAATGGCAGCCCTGTCCTGGTTGTGCTATAGGACGTCAAACTGCACATCACTAATGAGACCCAACATAAATGAAACATGTATGGTGGCTGACTGGGGCGGTTTTACAATCACACATAAGTGGCAAAATAGATTGCCCAGTTAATTAAGTGCTTACTGCTGACATCTTGGCCAACCAGCAGACCATGGTGTGAAATCCTTGCAAGGCCAGCTGCTCTTTTCATCTTTTACTACACTCAGTATCATTAAACTGGGTAGTAGTGATGGAGCACTCAGAAATGGCAAAACCTATGCAATAAATCACTATATAAAATGTATTACCAATGATTTAGATCGATATATACGGGTCCATCGATCACTTTGTGCTGTCCAAGTGAGTCACCCATAACCTGAAAGGTAGCCCTCGACATAAGCCAAGAGCTTTATGACAGTAGAGCAGCCAGCGTATCATGGGCTCTAGTGCAAGGAAGAAAATAGGCCACTTTGCTGTTGTTCAAATGATAAAATACAGCAATAATCAGGTTTCAGTAACCCCATGAGGAATATGGGCCCCAGTTACCTCAACATCATCCTTGACAGCGAATTCACCATGAAACATCAGGCCAACGCCGTCTCTCCATCCTGCTTTCACAAGCTTTACATGCTTCGTAAATTTTCAAGTGGTTCCCCATCAGCAATAGGAAGACGTTGACCCAGGCCCTCATCACCAGCAGACTGGACTATGGCAACCACGAAATGCAGGCACCACCACCAAACTCATGTAAAGGCTCTAGATGATCCAGAACGCAACACCCAGACTGATCCTCAAGCTGCCCAAGAGAATCCACGTCACCCAGCACTGGAAAGACCTTCATTGGCTCCCAGTCCAGAAGAGATGATATTTCAAGTTCCTGACCCACTCCTGCAAAGCCCTCCAGGACCCCCCTACACGACCCACCACCTGCACTTCTACCGACCCCACAGGAACCTCTGCTCTACTCTTCTCGCCCTCGCACAGGTCTCTTGCAATTCCACTGCCACACCAGAGAACGCTTTATCTCCCATCTCGCCACCAAAGCCTGGAACACCCTCCACCTCCGCACAACACCCTCGCTTAAGACCTGGCTTTTCAACTGAGACCTGCAGCAAGTGCCTGGGTACCCTCTCGGGTGATAAGATGCACGATCAAGTACTACTTTATTGATCGATTGATTGATAGGTTTGCTTGTCCTCTCGTTAAGAGGAGCACGGCCTAGAGTGCGGGTGGGGATGATTTGTTGAGCTAAGAATGAAGGACATATTTTAGATATCCTTCTGTTATCCTTTAAACAAGCTAAAAAATGTTAAATAACCCCTAAGAGAGCAACGCAGTGCACAGGAACCAGCCATGAATACGAAAGATTCAAACATTTCCTTCCCTCACATTTGTTCTCTCTGAGGTAAATATGTCAGTAAGAAACCCCAAGCTGGGGATGTTCCCAAGTGTTGGCCCTTATCTGACTGTGTCTAAGACTCAGATTAAATGTGTTTAGGGTGGTGAACCAAAGCAAACCAAGGCCAGATCTACTACTGTATTGTGTTGCCTTTGCGACTTGCATGGAGTTGCAAGGGCAACGCAATACTTAAATCAGACTTACCAAGCAACACAAGGCCACCTTGCGCGGCCCTGCTCTGATGGTAAATCAGGAGAAACGGAAGACAGTGCAAGTCACTGCCTTGCGGTACTTTGCCCTGGGGAGGTGTTGCATGAGTGGAGTGTTGGTGTTCACACGGATCCACCGATGGCTTTTGGTGCTTTCCCAGATTTACCAAGACTGGTAACCTGGGAATGCATCAAATTGCTACAGTTTCCCTGGGGATAAACAATGAGGAGAAAGAACTTTATTTCTCTTTGCCCCTTCCTGCACAAAAACAAGGCAGCCTGCAACGCAGGCACCCTTGCAGCATGGCGCAAGGGTGCCTGCTATGGCGTTAGGCAGCAGCTTGTGCGCCATCGCAGGCAGAGAGCAAGAATGTGTTATATATTGATAAATATAGGACATTTATGCCCTCTCCCTTTCACACAGTACAGCAAGTTTTCTTGCTGCATTGGGTTGTGTCAAATATTGATAAATCTGGCCTCCGGTCTTTAGGGGTATTTTACTACCAAATGACCATACATCAGCACAGTATGTCTCACCAAGGAGTACCCATTAATGTTCTTTACTTAGGCTTGGCCTGTGTTCAGAAGAGCTGGAGGGCCTCCCTTTGGGACCAGGTGAAACAGAATTAGAGATGACTGTTCCACTTTTGTATTGCCACGGATGAGCTAAAAATAATGGAATGGAATGCTGTACAGAAGAGATACCTGTGATTAAAACTGAATGAAGCATTTCCATCCATCGCATTAGAACTCTCAGACAAAAAATCGACCGATAGACTTCTGGGGTAGTCAAGCAATGATGACAGGGGCAACATTAATGAAGACTGCTGCTACACACTATTAACTGAAGTGACTCCAGGGCATTGAGCAGACAAGCATTCTACTTTTGGCTTCTCTGCATATATTGTTGGTTGCACTTCTGCTGGCATTGAGCTCTGCCTAGCTACAAATATATTTATCATACATATTTGTCTGACACCTGCTAAACAATATACCTAACAGCACATACCTTTTCATCTCTATGATATACAAAAACCACATGTGTCATTTTGTTAACTGTAAAAATCTTATAAAATCTATTCCCAGCAATCATAGCCCGCCCTGCACAGCCAAAGATAAAGTGCATTTTCCGACCAAAAATTGATCCCAGCGATCATTTGGGTGGTAATTTTAAAGGTCATTCTTCATTTTTGCAAATAGAGTGCATTTTTTACAATACATAGAGCAACGTATCGGCTTTGAACTCTTAAGCACATTCACAATAATTGGCGCAAAAGCTTTTGAGAAGCTCCGAAACAATTATTTTCTCCTATTTCCATCTGATATAATTTCGTCTTAAAAAACATAAAGTGAATGGCATTACAAAAATACAGAGCATGTTAACTTCCGAAAGCAAAATAGGAGCAGTGATTATCTCTTGCATTCAGTTTGCACTCTTCCTTAAAGCTCAATAAGTTATCAGCAATGGCATAGCAGGGGTGCCAAGATCCCTAATGCAAGCGAGAAAATGAGTTACCCATGCCATGATATGGAAGTAAAAAAGAGCTGTAATTGCGCTGAAGTGGGCCCCACTTCCCTGGGTCCCAGGGCGACTGCACCTGCTTTAAGGATTGATGGAGTTTTGTAGGACTTCTTATTGCACATCTCTAATGAGAACCAACATGAATGAACATGTCTGGTGGCTCTTTGGGACTGATTTGAAAGGTAGATTGCTCATCCAATTAAGTGCTCACTGCTGACATTTTTGGTAAACTACAGGTCATGACTTGAAATCCTTGCTCGGTCAACTTGGGTGTTCAGCCATCCCAGGCTGATACACTGAGTATCATTAAATAAGGGTACTGGTGATAAAGCACTCTGAATTGGTGAAAACTATACAATAAATCACTACCTATTATATAAAATGAGTTACTATGGTTGCTGACCTTCTGTAGGAAATTGGGTTACTGGTTGAGGGGAGGAAATCTGACTTAAGCAGCAACCACAGTTCTTATCAGGGTGAAACACAAGCAAACCCAAATTAACTTTTGCTTAACCCTCTGGCAGCTTGGCACAAAGCAGTCAGGCTTAACTAGAGGCAATGTGTACAGTATTTATGCCCACTTCAAACAGTAATAACACAGCAGGCAGAGTCCAGGTACAAGGATCTAGAGAGCTGGAGCTTTTTCGGTCCCTAGGCTCTGATCAGGAGCTCAGCCAACTAGCCCTTGGAGACACTCTGGTAGTCCTGGGTTCAAGATGCAAGTCCAGTCCTTCTTGCTCAGGCAGCACCCCAGCAGAGAAGCAGTTCTTTCGCAGCAGAGCGGCACAGCAGTCCTTCTTCTGAGTCTTCCACAGGTCCAGATGTGTACTGAAGAGTTGTGTCTCAGGGTTTAATATTTGTACCTGGTGCCCTCTTTGAAGTGGGAGAGGCTTTTACAGTCCTCCCCCTACAGAGGTGTTGGGAATTTCCTGACTCCATGCCCTAGTCCCAGCTTGTCTGGGGGCACAATAGAGTGTTGTGAAACCCTTTGTGAGGGTGCTGAAGCTGAGCCTTTGTGATGGGCAAGTGTGGTAGGTAACAGCCCCTCCCCTCTATCAAGTCAGAGTTGGCCCATCCTGCCAACACCTTTCCCCTTTGTCTCACTGTCTGGGAGTAATAGAGCCCAACTGCTAGTTACACTTAGTCATGTGACCCAGAATACAGGCACCTCATAGTTAGGAAAAGAAAATGCCAACTTTCTAAAACTGGCCTTTTGTAGAATTGTGACTTAAAATCCGACTTTACCATTGAAGGAGAGTTTAAATTACAATTCTTTAGACACCAAACTTGAAATTCCTGCTTGCTCCCAATTGAAGGCTGTCATTTATTAAATGAAGTAAGGTACCCACATGTTATCCTATGGGGGAAGCAGGCCTGCTAGTAGTGCAAAATGAATTTAGTAATTTTTACTACCAGGACATGTAAAAGTTAAAAGTACTTGTCCAACTTTTTAAATACATTGCACCCTGTCCTATGGGCTGTTTAGGGCCAGCAGTATGAGTGACATATGCATTAAACAGAAAGGTTTAGGCCTGGCAAAGATTTATTTTGCCAGGTTGAAATGACAGTTTAAAACTGCACACACAGGCTGCAATGGCAGTCTTGAGACATGTTTAGAGGGCTACTGATGCCCACTAGTAGCTAAATATCTGGCCTGTAATATCATATCTGTCTAGATAATAAATGGACATGCAGAACAATGAACAACCAATTACCCAGCATAAAGAAAAAGGGCAAAGCACCTTTGGGACACCCATCCATACAATGCAAAGAGATCAGTATATGGATCAAAATAATTTTACTTCCATGTTAACCAAAACTTTCCATCAGTAAACTAGGATTGTAATGAACATATCACTACTGATCATATACGTCCATATACACAACTGATCAATGGAAACTCAGAACTGTAAATAAGGAGACTCAGATTAAGAATGCGCTGCAATGCCATACTCACATTAGCCGGCACTATACAATTGTAGACAACTAACATTAAAAAATGTGTTCAACATTATAATTTCAGCGGTGTTTCCAGTACAGCCACTTCAAGTGTATTTTTAGGTCTAGCTTGACAGTTCATCTGTTTGATAACGTATTGTGTCCAATGCTTTCAAATAGGCATACAGAGAGCTGTGGCTCAACCCAGAGGTGTACTTCTGTCTCACCTCATGCTATTAGCTGGTATATCATTCTGCTTTCGAGGAAGAGCTTCTCTTGAACGCACAATGGACAACCTAACATATGGAAAGTACAGTCAATCAGGATGCTGACTGTCAGATTTGAGTATTTATCCCCTATACCCACTGTCCAGAAAGCAATAGCTTTTGAATTATTTTGCTCTCTTAGGGGTTATTTAACATTTTTTAGCACTAGTTGCGTTACAGAAAGACACATTAATTTTGTTAGGCACTGGAGATTACATGATTTGCACAGAATCACAGGGTGATGAGTGTCTCTGCTCAGTGCTTGAAATGATAAAATAGAAGTGCAGGTAGTCTTTATCAGAGGACCTTCTTGTTCCTGAGAAGTGCTGGTACTCTCCAATTAAAAGTATTACATCTCTCTTGAGAAGTGCAGGTATTGTCCCTCTCAAAATAAACCAGCATTTGCAACGCAATAGGTCTTGCATTTACGCTTGTTTAAGCTATTGGCATTGTGAATTAAAATGCCTTTTATTTATTGATAGAAATGGGATCTCTGGTTGGCTAAGACTTGTGCCAAAGCCAGGCAGAGACCACCACTCTAGTCAGGGCAAGAGAGTTACACACCAAAGATAACCCCTGCTCATCCCCATGGTAGCTTGGCACGAGCAGTCAGGCTTACCCCGGAGGCAATGTGTAAAGCGTTTGCGCACGCACACAGCAACAACACCCTAGATACACCACAAAAAGAACTCCACAGAAGGTTATATATAAAAATAGCCTTTGTATTGTCATAAATACATTAGAAACATAATCACATAATATACATTGTGCCAACTGGCACTAGGCAATATTCACAAGGGACTATTTACACCCGACAGAGCCAATGAGGCCACTGTCAAAACCATCACAAATCACCACTTGTAAATGTAGAACAAATAGTAAATGTAGCGCACAACCAGTAACTACTGGTTAAGTTAGGAACTTAGCATGAGATCCTGCAATGTAAAACAGTGGATGCATAAACCACTTTGCGCATGAATCACCTTAGGCATAAAATTACATTAGACCCCAACCTCATTAGCATCACACATTACGCAATAGGCATTACAGTAGGCATCACAAGCATAAACCACCTTAGGAAATAAGTGGCCTAAAAACAGTGTGCCCCAATCGGGGGCACAATGCACTGCAACTGGCCCCAGGCCAACTGGCCTTTCACAGGGCTCAAATGCCCTATGTCCTGCAGAGTCAGTGCTGGCTGCGCATGCAGCGAAAGCAAAGTGTGCAAATGACCAGGCCTAAATGTGGCAGCTGCCCACTAATTGCTTGGCAGCTGTGCACGCAGAAATGTGGGCACTTACTGTAAGAATGGCGCTGGGCTTGAGGGCCCTGCTCTGGGTCTCACTGGGCTTCTCTGAGATAATACTGCCCCCACAGGGAATGGTGCTGGAACCACCCGGCCGTGAGTCCCCCACTGGGACTCTTGAAAACCAAATGCACCCCCAGCTGCAGTTGCATGCTACGGCAGCTCAACTGAAGACCAGCAAAGTACTGACACGTTGGAGTCCCCTCCAGGACTCAGAAATAAACAAAAGAAATGCCAAGACGTTGCACCGGCCCGCAAATGCGGTGCCGCTGTGAAGCCTCCAAGCACGCTGGCACCACTGTGCCCTGAGAAGCCCCCACGGAGGATCTAAGAGTAAATTATGGGCACCGTTGCAGCTGCCCCCTATGGCGGTGCAGCTGTGGTGAGGAAATGCTCTCTGGAGCCCTTGTAACCAAGTTGCCTCCTCCCCCCACGACGTTGGAGCGGCCCGCTCTCCCGCAGGTCTGCTGGGCAATCGAGGCACCAAAAAGAGAGCCCTCACTCACCGGGCTCTTTGCTGGAGGGGACGAAGAGTCTCCTCTGGTCCTCTCGGCGGCGGTGGCTGTGGAAGCTGCACACGGGGCTCTCTCACCCTTATGGGAGTACCGCTTCGGACGTCACCACATGCAGGGCTCGCACCGCGGCTGCGGGAGCCTTGCCTCCACGACTCCTCTCAGCTTCCTGGTTCCGGCGTGATGCCTCGGTTGAAGTTCTGCCCACATCCAGGCAAAGCAGCCTGTCTTCCGCATCCCGGCTATGGCGCTTCTTCTCCCCGGGCTGCGGCAGTGACTTTTTCCCGTTTAAAGGTGCAATTATGCATGGTGGGCACCAGTGAAGGATGGCCACACGGGGTAGGCTCCCGTTGTCCAAATTAACGATCAAAGCGATTGGACACCCACTTTCTAGTCCTATTAAAACCGGCACCAATACGCGGTGTGGGCTCCCGCTTGCAGAAATCAATTTCAAAGGTGGCAATAATGCAGGGTGGGCTCCTGCTTTCCCCACGTCAAGTAGGGGGAATCCTACACGGTGCAGCTTCGCGCTGCTGGCCCCCAGCAGTCCTTCTGGGGCAGAAACACAGCGCTCATCAGTACAAAAGTCAAGCGCTTCTTCAAAATGAAAAATAAAGCACTCTTCATAAATTAAAAATAAAGCGCTCACAAGGCGTTAGAGTTTAAGTCAAGGGGGGGGGGGGCAAAGGCTGGGCCCAGGCAGGCCAGCACACAGGGCCCTCCAGCAGAAAGGCAGTCACTTGTGGCGGTTCCTCCTGGAGCCCGGCAGCAGCAGGCCCCCCTCAAGTCAGGAGAACAACAGAGAACATTCATGGGGTCACAGCCCCTTCTTTTATACACCCCTTTCCTTTGTGACACATCACAGGGCTGGGGGGAAACCCAGATGCAACTGGTTTGGGGGAGCTTTGGAGCACTTTGTTGTACTCAGCTCCTCTCTCCTTTGTCAGGTGGGGGCTAGGTGCTCAGACGCATCACAGGGGGTGGAGCCAGCCTTGTGGAGGGAAGGTACAGCCATATTCAGGTCCCAGGTGCAACTCCTCGCTCCCAGCTAGATACAGATCTCTCTATTCACCACTGGGCTGACTCACCCTGGCTCCTGGAATTCCCCACACCATCCAGCACCTGTCAATCACAAGCCAGACATGCACTCCACATCAGGCAGGCAGACACATTGCACACAGAAATGCCAACTTCTAGAAGTGGCACTTCTCCACCAGTCACCATAGATCTGCGCAAACCATTGCGCAGCATATATTCTCACGAGTTTGCACATACTAAACTCGACCCTGCACTCCTCTCACACCAGTAATTACCATGGACACACACATCCCCCATGCATTCCTATGGGAGGACAAGCCAATCTCACCACACGCACTCAGAGAGTGCACGCACTTTACACTGGGCCACAGTGCTAAAGTGCTCAGAGGCCAAAAACCACTAACACTACACAGGAAAAAGGCTAGGATAAATGCAAAAAGTTTAGGGGTGAACCTGCCAAAAGGGCCAAGTCCAACATTTATGTTTTAAAAACAAAAACAAAAATAAAAGGCATTGCTATTTGCAATGTGAAAAGCTCAAACTCGCGTTAATACGAGACCTATTGCATTGCAAATGCTTGTCCTTGTCTGCAATGCCTTTACACTTTGAATAAACCTTCATGGTTTCCATTTTATTTATTTTCAGTCTTCATTGTGAAGCCTAATGTGCTTTACGTCTAATTCTGAGGTGTTATTTGATATTAAATTTCCATATTGACCAAGTCCAGTTGTGGAGCAACAAACTCCTTAAAGGATTAACACCTCTCCCGGTTCATCAATAGTGTTTACGATGTGATAACCACAGTATAAGCACTACATCTGTATCAAAGCAGTCTACATAACAGAAAGACGTGTCTAAAGCATCAACAGCACACAGTCAAGTCATATGCATCTACTTCTTTTTCTTGCTTGAACTGTGTAAATATAATAAGTCCAGATACTCCCTGTGAAACGTGCTAACATCCTCTTCAAATAGAAAACCCAAATACATATTATTTCTCTTCCCAGTACTCGAAGTATCTAATATCCCCAGAATACAGTCACACATCTTCTCATTAATCGAAGGTTAGTTAGCATTCCCGGGGGAGGGGTGGTCGCAGAGCAACGTAAGAGCTAGCAAGCGAAGAACCACACCTGCATGCATCCTCTAGAGCCTGGATAAGTGAAGAGTCTGTGGTTGGGCACCTGTAGCACACGATCTTCCTACCATTGGAAGCCTTACGTCTCCAATAAACTAGCCCTGGTCACCAACCGTCTACCAGCCCGTCGATGCTGTTGCTGTACGCGGGCATTAGTTGGGCTACCCCCTCCGATATACTGTACTCAAACCATTGATTCCACTATTTAGTAATCTCATCTGATTAATTACGTATGTCTACTAATTCAAATTGAATAGTTGCTACATTTATGAGACTAGCACTATCAGATAAATCTGTGCAATTGTAATAATAGGTTGGAAATGTACAGAACAACATTTGTTTTAATGTAATGTACATATTATGCTAATTGACTTTCTATAAAATATAAGGAAAATATAAGAGAAAAAAAGAAATAACTTTTATATCAAAAAATGATGAATGAATAAAACTAAAAATCAACAAAAAAATGTGTTTGTGACATCAAATAAGTTTTGGGTGGTTACATAATTGTTTTTGGTAATCAGACAGTCTACTATTCATTATGTTTCCTATATAGTTTTTCACATATGCTACCCCCTCCCTGTGTCAGCACATTGTGCGGTTGGTTTTGCTGTGAGGCAGTAGACCCCCTCTGCCTTCCCGCGGATCAGGCACTGAGGGCAGGGATTTCAACTGCTCGGGCCGGGGGTGAGTGTACAGTGGTTCTGCCCCCATCCCAGCAAGGTGCGGGTTCTAGGGAGGGTGCGCGTCTTCTACCGTGCCAGCCGCTCAGACCCCAACCGCCACATCACAAGAATCGTGTGGGTCCTGGCGCGTGGTCGCTCCTCCCCGCCTCAAGCTCCGTCCATGGAATCCCTGCTGCCGGGGCGTGTGAGCGCCCGCACCCGTGGGAGCGGCTATGGAGGAAGAAGACGAGTTGATGGAAGAGATGATGCTGGCCATGGCAGGGATCCCTGTGAGTACAGCGGCACCTTGGGGAGGGAGGGTTGGGTGCACCTGGCATGGGTGAGAACTCAAATGTTTTTCAAGCCAAATTGGCACTCAGCATTCTTACAACCATTTGTCCCTCCCCCATAACTGCCCGTGATCTGCGGCATTGTGGACTGTGCCCTCAGGGAGCAGGGTCAGCCCTGCCTCCTCCGCAGTATTCCGCAGGATATTCTTTCTGCCCTGGGGGATGATTTTATGCAGCTATAAGCGGTGGTAGATAAGCCTGTCAATTGCTTAGTTATCGGGTTAAAAACTGTAACGTGATGTGCATAAAATTCAATCGCTTATTTTGACGCAAAGTTATTGCGCTGTGGCAAAACTTGATATCTTCGAAATGATGGAAAATAAACTCTTGGTCACCCTGCTGCTGGAAGTTCTATCAGTCGTGGTCTCTGTGCACGTGTCCGCTTCTTAAAAAAAAAAAGTGCAAACACAGCCTTCGTGCTTTTAAAACAAGCGCTCGCCAGGCAGCCGCCGTTTATTTTTGCATCGTGCTTTTACTTTAAAGTGAAAGCGAGATGCAAAAATAAACACGCGGCGCCATGTCTCCTTTTTTGTCCGGCCCATCCGGACTGGATCGCACGGCTTGTTTACATAGCACGCCTCCTTGCGATAAGAAACTGCTTCACGACAGCCGTGAAGCAGGCGATACAGTCCGGGTGGGCAGGACAAAAAAGGGAAAAGGAAGCACCCCAGAAAGCTTATTTCCAATGGCAGGCCACCGTTTACCATAAACGGTAACGCAAGCCAATGGAAATAAGGGGCGGGGCTTCAAGCCCTTTTCTAAAACTCCTCATTTTCAATAACTCTCGCAAGCGAGCTCCGCATGTGCGCAGCAACGCTAGGAGAGACCTAAAAAGTGCCAGTACTCAGTACCGACCCAATTTTTTTATTTTTGGTGTTCATCTTTTATATAGCGCGAACTCGACCCAAAGGTATTGGAGCGCTGTACTTGAGCACCCTATTTACATTACATATTCAGGCACGGGGATATTAAGTGATTTGCCCAGAATCACAGGATGTGGACGCAACCCCCAGGCTCGAACCCTGGTTTCCAGCACCAAAGTCGGCAGTCTAGCAGACAGACCACATCCTCTCCTCTATTTAAAACACTGTCTCTGCTGAGACTCGAACACGAGGCCCCAGCTTCAAAGGGACCGCTCTAGTGGTTAGGCCACAAACCTGTGGGCGTTGTCAAACCCTGTTCCTGTTCTCATCCATCATATTTATTAACAATTTAACAACCTTGCACGAGTGCAGAGACTTGAGCCGCCTTCAAATGCGTTCTACTGTCCTCTCTCTACCCATCTGCTTCCCTTCTTTCTTCCCTTTGCCTCCACCTCCCTCTCCACCGCTTGTCGCTTTCACCCGCCCCCTCCACCTAACCCTCATTAATGAAGCTGGTCTCATGCACCCCAGGCCGCACTCCCAGCCTTGCTAGAAAGCGACTGCGTATCGCTCCGCTTTCTACTTTCTAGTACGAGCGGCGGATCAGTCGGAAGCCCAAGGCTCGCGCAGCGTCCTTCCCTTGAAGTGATCTTTCTGCGCTGATCGGCTCGCGCCGCGTCCGGCCGCTTCCTCTGCTGGCCGCTAATGCCACCGCCTGCCCAGCGGTCATGAATCTTTCACGGCGCTCTGAAAGGCGTCCATCTTTTATTGATGGACGCGCGTCTTTCGCACCACTCTGCGCGGGGAATTTCAGACGCCGGTTTCAGATGAAAGGCTCTTCTAACAAATGGGCAACGTTTCTTAGGGATTCTGAAAGCATCGCTTGGAGGGGTCAGGCTTGTCACGACTCTAAGGTGCCGGCTGAATAAAAATCTATATTTGCTCCTGTGACTCAGCTGGGCGTAGTATCTGCGACACGATGGTTTCATTCCTGCGGTTTATGGTCGCTTTTCTCATGATTTCGTGCTCACGTTAGGATATTAAGACTCTCACGAGTTTTGTGGTAAATACTGGTCGTTCAGACCTGATTATAATTATTAGAGGGTGAGATGGGCAATAAATGAGTGCACTAAAATATGCACTTTTTCTCGAAAACCCGTGAGGCAAAAACAATTGTTTGAGGTAAATACCTAATACCTCGGTGTCAGTTTTAGTTGGGTGTGACAATAGCGCTCAGCTCAAAATGAAGGGCTTAGCTTTTTAGCTGTACCTCCTGGGTTCAATAGTACCTGAGTTCAATAATAGTTCTGCAGGAATGTTAAAGAGATGCCTAGTTCACATTTTATATTAGAAATATATTTCGCATCCAATTCCCAGGACCATCGGCTGATATTAAAGCTCGTATTACATAGTGACGCGCCTGATTCTCAAAGTTATTTGAGCTTGTAAGCCAGAAAATCACAGATAGCCTAACTTAGAGCTGCCAAAGTTGGTTTCACCCACATAAATGGATTGACTCACTGAGGGCTCCTGGGGGTGGCAATCGCAGATTGTCCACCCCCGGGTAGATTCGGGCAATGGTATGCCCCGGACAGGTGGCGCGCTCCCTAATTGGGTATCGCAGCAGTGCGAGCGCGAAGGTCGCAAAATAACCGTCGCGCACCGTTGGTGGAGGTCGTGAGGTAGGGGGATTGTAATTTTGGCCCACCCACCCTTTATATGAGACTTACATTTCATATTACATATATAAATATATTTAAAAAAAAATTAAAATCTGTTGGTGGTTGTCGCTTGGACAGGTGGCAGAGTTGAAGGAGAGCAAGACAGGCAGGAAGGGTTGGGCACATCAGGAATAGTTTCGGACAGAGGGAAGCGAGGTTGGAGGCAAGGGGTAGGCAGGAGAGGTAGATTGGGGTTTGGGGAGGAGGATTAGACCGAACAACGTTGGGGAAGTTGGTTGTTGGGAAAATTTAGTAGGGGTGGGGGGTGATAGTTCGGAATATGTATTTTGTGCCCATAATGTATTATTTTGCCCACCTGTCCAATAAAGCGGCCTTTTACCCCACTATTTAGCTTGGGGTCATTATTATTGCCCGAAGGAATATTTTCATGTAACTACATCTAAAAACATGCACGTTTTTGGGTGTTTTCAAACTCATAGGCCATTCCTTCCTGAGTACGCCAACTGACGACTTAGTCTCCCCCAAACCAAACTCCTCACAGGTCCTTTACCATCCTGGAAATGGTTGGCACATTATTGCTTTCTTAGCTGGCAACTCGGCGGCCCCACGGCATCAGCAGAACAGAAATGTGGTGCTGGGGATTGGAACCAGCAAGTCATGATTCCTAATGAGGAGCAGATGAAGCAAGAAGGGCAGGATTGAAAAGGGGAAGGCCCCCCTCTATGTCTCTCCCAACTTTCTTAATGGGACAGGAAGCACAGCCCTATCAGAAGCTGGGACAGTGCTGCGGATCCTGCCCCTACTGCCCTGTATGGCTTTTCATAGGGGCATATTTACAATGAAATGTCAGAGCATGGAGCTGCGCCAAATTTGGCAGTGCCATCCTCGGACATTTCCAAAACGCAGAGATGCACCATATTTACAATAATACAGCGCACCCCTGTGTTTTCCCTAGGGCTGATGCTAAAACTAGCTGCCTAGCTCCAGCGTAGGCACCCTTGCACCATAGTGAAAGGGTGGGGTGCCGACGTTGCAGGGATTGATTGTTTATGTGCAGGAAAGTGTGCCTTCCTGCACAAAACCCATCAATAATGGTGATTTGTTATTTCTATGTGTGTTGCATTCTGTAGAACACATAGAAGCAGCAAATCATCATTATTTAATGATTGTTCATGTGCAGGAAGGGAAACCTTCCTGCACATAAACAATCATTCATGGCGTTTTGCTCTTTCTATGTGTGCGGCAGAATGTAGCATACATAGAAACAGCAAAATGAGGAGAAATAGAATAATTTCTCCTCGTTTTGTCATTCTAACACCTGCTATTGAATGGCATTCGTTTTTGGCTCGGCCTCCGATTTACACATCCCTCTAAATCTGGGGCAGCGTCGAAAAGCAATAGGTGTTTCAGTGGAACCCCCACAGCAACATCCATTGCACACCCCTTTCACGCAAAGTGATGCTTCTAAAGGAGCTGTATTTACAAGGTGGCGTTAAGCCACAAAAAGTGGCTTAACACTGCTTTGTAAATATGGCGAAGGGCACAGCGCCACCAGAATGTCGCAAAAAGCGATATTCTGGTGGCGCTATCCTCTTGTAAATAAGGCATGCTCAGTATGTCTGCTAAATAAAATGGACTGTGTTTGTGTGAGGGGGTCTCCCCTCAGACAAGCACAATTCAGACATCCACCTATGGAGTGCTGTGTTGTAGCAACACTCTGTTGCTGGATCATGCCTCAGCCCCCTCAGAACCCTCCTCCTCCTCCTGTCATCAGAAGCATGGAGACAGAGAGGGTGGGCCTGCATGGTCTGTGTTCATGAAAACAGGAAACTAGTGTTTTCATGAACTCTGCTAAATTGAAAAATGCACAGGGGCCTCACATGAAGCGGGGAGGGGCGCTCTAAAGGCACTGATAAGGAGCTGTTGCTGGGCAGACTACTCTGATCAAGGTCAGGTGCAAATGTAGGAGGTTTAAACGCCTCCAAAATTAGTGGGTGTATTCAGGGAGGTGTGTGGGAATATGTTGCCTGTGTAGAAAGAAAAAGCCCGTCCGTGCAGTAACACTTGTGCAACCGATTTTCCCATGTGACAACATAGGCGTGCATATTTGCGCATCAGAAAATGGAGCTCTCAATATGTTTTCTAGGATTATGACTGGAAAACTATGGGGAATATTATCAAGCACGGCGTTAAAATTATCGCCGCTTTAGCGGCAGAAAACTGCAGCTAAAGCGGCAATAATGGGCTTGATAGTATGCCGCAGAGAATTCCAATAGAAGCTCATGTTGACACCAGAACATGGGCTTCTATGGGAATTCTCAAGGGCATATTATCAAGCCCATTATCGCCGCTTTAGTGGTAGTTTTCTGCAGCTAAAGCGGCGATAATTTTAACGCCGTTTCTTGATAATATGCCCCTATGACCATTTGAGGTTTCCATATGTAACCAGAAAAACATTTGTGAATTCCAAAAACCCAGAAATCGGCTCCCATTTGTAGCCGGAAATCTCACTGTGCAGATTTCCTGCTTACTTTTTCATCATTCAATCTTATGTCTATGCATGTATTGCTTTGCATCTAGTAAATGTAAATGTCAAATGTCAAGGTACTTATAGAGCGCACTGTCACCAGACGGCCACCTTGCGGTGTCGCCTTTGCGGTTTCCTGGCGCTGATACTCATACCGCTGTGGAACCCCTCCTGGCTTTCCCTGTGAAGTGTCCACTCCTGGGCACCCCCAGGGTGAAGCCAGGCATCCTTAGCGCTGTTGGGGCCGGTGTGGAGGCTAAGCAAGCTATTGCCCAGAGTTGCAGCGTGGGGCCCATGATTAGAATAGGCACCGAGGCGAGAATAGACAGGTCCGAGGAAATTGAGCCCGAGCCCCGCCGAGGCGGGAATCGAACCCTTGTCTCTGGCCAGAACTCTGCTTCAGGGTCTGCCGCTCTAACCATTGAGCCACACTCCTCCACAATAGGGAGCTGCTCTTCCTTGGCAAAAGCTGATAAGTACTTTCAAACCTGTGCACTTTCCTGGGCCTTTAAAGCAGTAATTGTTGTCAGAGTGATACAATCTTGATTTTATTAAACACCCTGAGGCCCCCGGTATGCATCTCTATTTTATTTATTAAACAGCTGCAACAACTGCATTTCTGATGAAACCTCTAGAATAAAGTAACACATGGAAACACAGACTCAAACACTAATCAACAGTCAATGTAGTCCTTAATAACCTCTTCTATAGCCAGTAGTTTCACTTGAAGACTAACCCGCTATTAAACCATAAACAAAACCATAAACCACTATGCATTAGCAACCACAGTAGCAAACTCCAGTTTCTTCAGCTGACTGTCTAAAACACTACAATAAAAACAATATACAGAAACAGGCAGACCAAAACACAAATAAATATGGGGTGTTCCAGCGTGCTCGTGTTGACTTGGGACTTCTTTTACTAGAAGGCAACGGGCTTGGAGGGGTCAGGCTTGTCACGACTCCAAGGTGCCGGCTGAATAAAAATCTATATTTGCTCCTGTGACTCAGCTGAGCGTAGTGTCTGCGACACGATGGTTTAATTCCTGCGGTTTATGGCCGCTTTTCTCATGATTTCGTGCTCTCGTTAGGATATTAAGCCTCTCATGAGTTTTTTGGTAAATACTGGTTGTTCAGACCTGATTATATTTATTAGAGGGTGAGGTGGGCAGTAAATAAGTGCACTAAAATATGCGTTTTTTTTATCGAAAACCCGTGAGAGGCAATAACAATTGTTTGAGGTAAATACCTAATACCTCGGTGTCACTTTTAGTTGGGTGTGACAATAGCGTCCAGCTCAAAATGAAGGGCTTAGCTTTTTGGCTGTACCTCCTGGGTTCAATAGTAGTTCTGCAGGAATGTTAAAGAGATGCCTAGTTCACATTTTATATTAGAAATATATTTCGTATCCAATTCCCGGGACCATCTGCTGATATTAAAGCTCGTATTACATAGTGACGCGCCTGATTCTCAAAGTTATTTGAGCTTGTAAAGTAAGAAAATCACAGAAAGCCTAACTTAGAGCTGCCAAAGTTGGTTTCACCCACATAAATGGATTGACTCACAGGAATATTTTCATGTAACTACATCTAAAAACATGCACGTTTTGGGGTGTTTACAAACTCATTGGCCCTTCCTTCCTGGGTATGCCAACTGACGACCTAGTCTCCCCCAAACCAAACTCATCACATACTCTTTACCATCCTGGAAATGGTTGGCAAATGATTGCTTTCTTAGCTGGCAACTCGGCGGCCCCACGGCATCAGCAGAACAGAAATGTGGTGCTGGGGATTGGAACCAGCAAGTCATGATTCCTAATGAGGAGCAGATGAAGCAAGAAGGGCAGGATTGAAAAGGGGAAGGCCCCCCTCTATGTCTCTCCCAACTTTCTTAATGGGACAGGAAGCACAGCCCTATCAGAAGCTGGGACAGTGCTGCGGATCCTGCCCTGTATGGCTTTTCATAGGGGCATATTTACAATGAAATGTCAGAGCATGGTGCTACGCCAAATTTGGCAGTGCCATCCTCGGACATTTCCAAAACGCAGAGATGCACCATATTTACAATAATGCAGCGCACCCCTGTGTTTTCCCTAGGGCTGACGCTAAAATTAGCTGCCTAGCTCCAGCGTAGGCACCCTTGCACCATAGTGCAAGGGTGGGGTGCCGACGTTGCAGGGATTGATTCTTTATGTGCAGGACGGTGTACCTTCCTGCACAAAACCCATCAATAATGGCGATTTGTTATTTCTATGTGTATTGCATTCTGTAGAACACATAGAAGTAGCAAATCGTCATTATTTAATGATTGGTTATCTGCAGGAAGGGACACCTTCCTGCGCAAAAACAATCATTCATGGCGTTTTGCTCTTTCTATGTGTGCAGCAGAATTTAGCATACATAGAAAAAGCAAAACGAGGGAAATAAAATAATTTCTCCTCGTTTTGTCATTCTAACACCTGCTATAGAATGGCATTCGTTTTTGGCGTTGCCTCAGATTTACACATCTCTGTAAATCTGGGGCAGCGTCAAACAGCAATGGTTGTTGCAGTGGAACCCCCACAGCAACAGCAATTGTACACCCCTTTCGCACAAAGTGATGCTTCTGAAGGGGCTGTATTAACAAGAAGACGTTAAGCCACAAAAAGTGGCTTAACACTGCTTTGCAAATATGGCGAAGGGCACAGCGCCACCAGAATGTCGCAAAAAGCGATATTCTGGTGGCGCTATTCTCTTGTAAATATACCCCCCAGTGTGCTGCCTAAGGCATGCTCAGTATGTCAGCTAAATAAAATGGACTGTGTTTGTGTGAGGGGGTCTCCCCTCAGACAAGCACAATTCAGACATTTACCTATGGAGTGCTGTGTTGTAGCAACACTGTAGCTGGATCATGCCTCAGCCCCCTCAGAACCCTCCTCCTCCTCCTGTCATCAGGAGCATGGAGACAGAGAGGGTGGGCCTGCATGGTCTGTGTTCATGACAACACAAAACTAGTGTTTTCTTGAACTCTGCTAAATTGAAAAATGCACAGGGGCCTCACATTAAGCGGGGGGGGGGGGGCGCTCTAAAGGCACTGATAAGCAGCCGCTGCTGGACAAATTACTCTGATCACGGTCAGGCGCAAATGTAGGATGTTTAACCGCCTCCAAAATTAGTGGGTGTATTCAGGGAGGTGAGGGGGAATATGTTGCCTGTGTTGAAAGAAAAAGCCCGTAAGTGCATTTACACTTCTGCAACCGATTTTCCCATGTGACAAGGCGTGCATATTTGTGCATCAGAAAATAGAGCTCACAAATGTTTTCTAGGATTATGACTGGAAAACTATGACTGTTTGAGATTTCCACGTGTAACCAGAAAAACATTTGTGAATTCCAAAAACTCAGAAATCAGCACCCATTTGTGGCCGGAAAGCTCACTGTGCAGATTTCCTGTGTACTTTTTCATCATTCAATCTTATGTCTATGCATGTATTGCTTTGCATCTAGTGACCACAATAGGGAGCTGCTCCTCCTTGGCAAAAGCTGAGAAGTATTTTCAAAGATGTGCACTTTCCTGGGCCTCTAAAGCAGTAATTGTTGTCAGAGTGATACAATCTTGATTTTATTAAACACCCTGAGGCCCCCCAGTATGCATCTCTCTTTTATTTATTAAACAGCTGCAACAACTGCATTTCTGATGAAACCTCAAGAATAAAGTAACCCATGGAAACACAGACTCGAACACCAATCAAAAGTCAATGTAGTCCTTAATAACCTCTTCTGTAGTCAATAGTTTCACTTGAAGACTAACCCGCTATTAAACCATAAACAAAACCATAAACCACTATGCATTAGCAAACACAGTAGCAAACTCCAGTTTCTTCAGCTGTCTAAAACACTACAATAAAAACAATATACAGAAACAGGCAGACCAAAACCCAAATAAACATGGGGTGTTCCAGCGTCCTCGTGTTGACTTGGGACTTCTTTTACTAGAAGGCAACGGGCCCCTGGAGGTAGTCCTTGCGAATTCCCTGCACCTGGCTACCTGAAGGTGCTATAAAACACATTGCCCAGTCCCACAGTGCAGGACGGGTATGGGCCGCGCCCGGGCCAAGATCAGGCCTGTCCTGTACCCGTCAGCAACAGGAAGAAGCAGTGCGGGGCCACCCCCCTTTGCTTGTCCAGCAGGCATATTGGTGGTTATTGTTGTCTCCTGTGTCCTGTTTTGTCCATCTCTCCGTGGACTGCTTTTTCATTGCAGATACAAGTTGTGGCTCCCTCTCCTGGAATGATACGCCCAGGGAGTCTGGGGCTTACTCTGCTTATATTACCTGGGAGCCGTGACTGGTTTATATCTTTAGGGCAACTGTCAGTGATTTGTAGCAAGACAGGATCCTTCACGAGTGCTCCCAGCCCTCTGGTAGGGTCCAACAATCACAGAAACTGGAGGTACTGACTGCCTTTAAGAGGGCGGTGACCCAGTTCAAAACACGCTGACGTCGATTATCGGCCTTGTAGCACAACACGGTTGGACCAGGCTGGGCTGGGCTTCGTCTTCTGCTTATTAGACTGCTCCACAGACATTTAAAATCCTGGGGAAGAGGAAAGCCACAGGGGAGTAGGTTCCTGCACCTACCAACCAGACAAATGGCACGACTTTGGATTATTTTTTAGTCTGCGCAGTAAGTGTTGTCTCAAATGAGTGTTAGCTAGTGATCATCTTGGAACTGTGGTGTTGCCGCTGGCGGTTTATTAGCTTCTTCTGCTAATATAACTGCAGCGCATTCTACTTGTGTGCCATTCTAAGGCACCCCTTCCGCAGCTGTTGACTAGGTTGCGGCTGAGTCAACCAATGCTTCCCATTGAGATCCTGATGCTACGCTTCTCAGTGATAATGGCCCTTGTATCAAGCATAAGCGAAAAACAAAGCAACAGGGTTGTGTTCAAACCCACGCCAGGAGCAAGCAATGTAGCAGACCTAGGGAGCCAATGAATCTTCCTTTACTGCAGCCAAATAAGTCAGAACCTATTGACTGAGATGACATTCTGGTGCTGTTTGATTCACTGGTTCAAACATGCATATCCTTTGGTAGAAAAGCTACACTCACTAGAGGTTATTATTAGGCAGGTGGCTTCAACAGTAAATATCCCTGCAGCTCCACAGCCACCTGCACAAGTGCAGTGATTAATCCTGATGTTAATTCTGCTTGCGTGGTGGGTCCACCCAGATTCTGAAATATCGATGGGCCATGTCTACCTTGTCAGGTGCTAGGTGGCCCGCCACATCCACAAATGGTTATGGTTGGGGTGGTGGGAGAGTCGGGGGCAGGCTCTAAGTAAAGTCTTGAGAATAGGGCTCACATTTATCCTCAACAGAGGACCAGTCCTCTTGGTAAAGATTTTAATTTGCAGGTGCTACCCCGACTGACTCATCCTCCAGACTGCTGCCCTTTTGTAGCTGTCCTCACAGGAGTACCTTGCCCCCTGAACCCTAGCAAAGAATCTTTTGTTTATCTTAAAACTAAAGTCTGTCATTGGCTAGTGTGCAACTTTAATTTTATCATATGGGAATATGATGATAATCTGTTAGTTAGGAGGGTGGCCTGTTAAGAGCATTGATGGGGATTGGGTTGTTATAAATTGTACGAGCCCTGGTCTACCTCGACAGTTGTTTAGGAGTGGGATGGGGATTTGTATGAAGAGAGTTGGTATAAGTTTTGTCCGGCTTGGTTTCTTCTATAGCACCCCGTCCCCCAGTTGAAGCAGCCGGGAGTCCTTGTCCTTGGTGCTCTGCCCCAAAGGGCAATTGGTGACAGTAGACCCCCAGTGCTGATTTCCAATAGATTTCTGTCCTTAACTGATCTGGATGGCCAGGAATGTTGCCCAGTTTTAGTCAGAAGTTGTAGTGCTCTTCCAGCCATTGACCCGGCTAGGGAGTGGAGGGAGGTTCATTCTTGTTGGGAACCGACTGGAGTAAAGTCCTCACTGATCACCTCTAGCTATTCAATCAGTCAAGAGTTTGTTGAGCGCAGCGACTCACCGAAAGGGTCTCAAGGTGCTGGAAGGGGGGAAGGGAAGAGCGCAGGTCCAGGATGTTCAAGGAGATCTGTTGAAGAGCCAGGTTTTGAGGTCCTTCGTGACCTTGGAAAGTGTAGGCGTTTGTCTGAGGTTGGGCGGGAGGGTGTTCCATCCCTTGGCCACGAGGAGGGAGAAGGAACGAGCTCCTGTTCTGGTCTTCTCGATGCAAGACACTGTAGCAAGGGAGAGTTGAGCTGGGCAGAGGGGTCTTTGGGGTGCATGGAATGTACGACGGTGGTTCAAGTATGCAGGTCCGGTGTTGTGGAGGGATTTGTGGGCGTGGGCGAGAAGCTTGCAGGTAATTTTTTCTCGATGGGGAGCCAATGTAGTGTACGCAGGTGTTGGGTGATGTGGCGGTGACGTGGTAGGTTGAGGACTAGTCTAGCAGAGGCGTTTTGGACGTTCTGGAGTTTACAGGTGAGGTTCTTGTTGATTCCAGTGTAGAGAGCGTTGCGGTAGTCGAGTCTGCTGCTGCTGAGGGCATCGGTGACAGTCTTTATGTGCTTGAGGGGGAACCATTTGAAGGTCTTTCGTAGGAGTCGGAGGGTGTGGAAACAGGAAGATGAGACAGTGTTGATTTGGCAGTCCATTTTGAGTTCGGAGTCCAGGATGATTCTAAGGTTGCGTCCATGGTCCGTGGGGGTGGTCGCGTTCCCGAGCTAGGTGGCCACCAGGTGTCGTTCTATATGTCGATGTGTGGGCCCATGATGAGTACTTCGGTTTTGTCTGAGTTGAGTTGCACTTGGTGACTGCTACCATTCCTTCTTGAAAGTTATGTTTGGATGCGTTGGGTTCGTTGGAAAGGGAGAGGATGATTTGGGTGGCGGCTGTGTAGAATACAATGTTGAGTCCATGGGATCTGACGATGGGGGTAAGCGGGGCAATGTAGATACTGAACAGGGTAGGGCTGATGGAGGATCCTTGGGGAACTCCGCAGGCAATCGGTGTGGGATCCGAGAGGAAGGGTGTGAGTCTGGACTGCTGTGTTCTACCGGAGAGGAGTGAGCAGATCCAGTCGAGCATGTTTACTCTGGTGTGTGTGTACTGTCTCCTAAGTGCTAGGATCTACCTTTTATTCCATTGGGAGCATCAGGTCATCTTGAATTTGATGCCCCTTCCCTGCATCCTTAACTCCACTATGCTAGTTTCTTGGAACGTTTCTAGCTTAGCATCAAAGCTCTATTGTCCCTTATGGGGTATGCTTATAGACTGGTCCCAAAATTTCGTGCAGGGTATGTCATCTTTTTTGTGGCTGCCACCACCTCAGGGAAAGGTAGGCCCTCGGGGAATCATCAATTTGGGTCAAGACTTCACTACAATGCACGCTCAAGGAGATTACTCTGGGCAGCCCAGATGTCCAATGTGTTGTTCTAACGTGTCCTTCTGGTGGTGTATTTCACATGTACAATGTGTATTGTAAGACCCGGGGGCAATGGAGCTGATTTGCAGGTAATTGATTCGCACAGTGGCCATCTGGCAGATTTACATACAAATTCTTTTAAAATAGCTGTAGGTGATTTTTAATTTCAAATTAGAACACTTTTCATCCTTTTATGAGGATTGTAGTAATGATGAAGACCATGCCTGGGATGTCCCTGGACTCACACTCCCTCCTGTGAAGAGATGGTCTGCCGCAGTAATGCAGTTGAATGCGTTTGCCTTAACAATGGCCTTTGGGAATGTAACGGGAGATCCAAATCCGTCAAGGAAGGGGGATACATATGTAACCACCTGCATTTTACCAGTCCAATTGACTATATCCTTTAGGATATTAGGCTGTGGCCAGGCTTGGCCGATACAATGATAATTTCAAGGCGGGATATTGATCATAATACCTTGAGTCTAACACCAGTAACCCTGGGAGATTTCATTCACAAAGCCCCAAATGAGGTTTTAGATTGAGGGTTGGTAGTGGAGTGGAGTGGAGTGTGGTAGTTGAGCAAAGGAAACCCATAAGAAGGTGTTAGAGATTGTGACCGCAGGGTTAGAAGCCATGGCAGATGAGAATGTGTCCAGCGACCGTATAGATTCCCTGGTGAATTTAAGTGTAATACATAATTCAATGTCTGCTTCCCTCAGGAGCTTACTGCAGGTACAGTGATAAGAAAAAAGGAGGCCACTTGGTACACAAAGTCATGTAGAGAAGCAAGACATGCCGTGTTAGAGTCCATAGGAGCAGGGTCCAGAGATACCATTCGGGCACTTAGGTTACTCTATAAAGCACTATCTCTAAATCAAAAAGAGCGTGGGAGTGCAACTGATGGGTTTTAGTGCTGAATGACATTAAAAGTGAAGATCATTGTATCTTTTGGTGCTTAGTTGCAGGGGGTGATTCAGAAATCCATGCTGCACTTGAAACTAACATTGCGGCGGACGCTTGGGTTGAGCACTCATTCCATTTGTTTGCTGTGGAAGAAGCCTTGGAATCAATCAAACCACACTTGATAGATACTGCACAGGACTCGCAGTAGCCAAAGTAGTATCCCAGACCACAATCACCGTTGAGAAAGCAATGTGGAATAGTAGCAACCCCCTTGGCGAGGCCCGGTTGATTCACTCACTGATTTAGCGCAACAACATGTACCTTATATATCGGGCATAGAGATTTCCAAAGCCCTGGACATGATTACAACTAACAAGGCACCAGGGCTGGACAAAGTGCCTGGTGACCTGTTTAAGTTGTTTAAGGATATATGGCATCCTTAATTTGTTCTTTTTTGCCCTGTTGACTGGGCCTCCTATGCAACCACCGTGGGCGGAGATAATCCCAGTTTTTAAAAAGGGCTGTAGATCTTCTCCTGCTAATTATAGACCAATTAGCCTAATCGATAGTGCACAAAAATTGTTCAGTCATTTTATTTTGAACAGGCTGAGCAAGTGAATGGCAGATGCAGATGTTCTGAACCCATTGCAAGCCGGCTTCGAAGACAGAATAGGTACAAGTGACTAGGTTTTTCGTCTACAGTTACTGTATTGGACGTATGTATCTCTGAGAGGAGGCCAACTCTATGTACTTCTTGTAGCTCTGCTTTCGACCTAGTCCCCAGAAAATCCTTATGAAAGGTCTTAGGGGAGATGGGGGCCCCTGCCTGTCTCTTATAAGACATCATTAGGCTACACTCCAAGAACTATGCACAGGTTAGATGTGGACATCAGGGTGAGCTAACTGATCCTGTTCCTGTAAATCAGGGAGGGAGGCAGGCGATTGTGTTTCTCCTCTACATTAACAAACTAGTATTCCATCTAGAGGATTGTGAGGGTGATGTTCAGTCCCTTGCCGGGGTTAAGATCCCAGCCCTGTTGTTTGCAGATAATACCCTTTTGCTATCCAAATCCACTATGGGTATACAAACGCTTTTGGATTGCTTTAGGGCCTTCTGCAGGCAACGGAGGCTAGAGATTAAACAAAATACTTCAATATTTGAGTGTTTAATGTATACCTGTTTTTGTATTTTTGTGTAGTGTTTTTAAGTTCAAATTATAGAAATTTCTTAGGCTGGGGATCCCCAGCTTCCAATAATGACTCAGTGGGAGTTCCCAGATTCCAGTAATGATTCAGTGGGTGTCCACAGAAGTCAAAAGGTTAAGAACCACTGCTCTAGATTCACAGAAGGATAGAATGTAAAAGAAAGCACAAATGTGCAAAGGCAGAAAATGTGTCTGTAACAGGAGCCAAGAAGATCCTCAAGGGACATCCAAGCAGTGAAAACTGAACAAGTGAGGAATAATTCTGAAAAGTGCCCCAGAAAAAAATAAACTCCAAGGTTGATGAGCTCATTTTCCCTAAAACTGAATCATGCAGAAAGGGAATACTCCTTGTATACTCCATACTTTAATGGTGATGTAGGAGAAGTTCTGTTCTGTGTATGCATGAAATGCACTGAACAGTGTACTGTTAGATGGTAGCATGTTGGATGGTAGGTTACTGAAGTGAAGGGATGTAGAATACCCTTGTAGACATTCTATACTTTTCCACACCCAGTCCAAGCAGTTAAAGCTCATGTCTCGGTTCAGAGAATCAGTGGAGTTCCAGCAGTTCGCAAAATAATTGTAACAGTGGAGGAGTGAGTATTATGCAATTGTGTATGGCACGCTTGTGGTATTTTGTTTAAAGTGTGTAGCGTGATGCAACGATGTTTTAGTTGATGTGTAGGTGTCAATACGCTTAATGCCAATCATTTAACGTTGTTATCATTCTGGACGTAGCCCAAGATCCCGGGATAAGTGTGTATACACTACGTTGTAATTTAGTTTTCTGGTGGCAGTCATAAGGCACCATTGGCGTTACAATTGTGATAGGAACATATAACTTTGTGTGAGAGTAAGTTATGATTGGTGCGGTGGATCCTGTTGTGCAAAGGAGAAACTGTACTAGTCTGGGTGATTCCCAGCTGGTCGAGGTTTCACTTGAGTGTGTGTCTGAGTAGGTTGGAAAGTGTCACTCTGAACAATTTCTTCTGAGATTGAATTCTTTAGCGGAGCAGAAGAGTCATTTGTTGAAATCATTTAGTAATGTGGCAGACTGACTGAGTGTGTGCACTAGTTCTTTTGAGTGTGGAAAGTGACAATGTCTTCTATTCGGCAAATCTGCTGTAGCTCCTCTTAATGCAAATCTCCGTGCTGCTTCATGCCTCATCAAAAGTGTAAATAAATCAGATTGTATCGCTCTCATTTTGAGAGTATCACCCTGGCTTCCCTTTAAAGCCAGAACTGACATCAAAATGACCTGAATTATACACAGACTCTATATCTTAGCCCTGTTAACTACCTGGAAAATATCCCACATTCTTCATGAGGATAAAGAGCCTGTAGAGGAAATTCTGAGAAGCAAAAACTCAAAAAATGGAGGACTAGAAGTGCCCTTATGACCAGAGATGCCGACCTTGGATGTGAATTCACCTCAAAATCCTGTGATTTTGGGAAACCACATACTCTCCCTGACCCTAAATAAATTATGGGTCATATAACCTGGTTCTCATGTAAAGCGCTCTATTACTCTTGGGGAAAGTTTGCCCTACAAAACTGCAAGTAAAAATAGTCCCAACACATCCTAACCTGCCAAGCAGCAACACTAGAGAACCTTTGGATTTCAGACTTAGTCCAAGAGTGTTGACATTGTGAAATGATCTATTAACCAGTGGTGTAGCTAGGGGGGAGCATGGATGCGGTCCGCCTCGGGCTGCATTGTTTCTGGGGGCGGCACAGATGAGCAAGTCGGGTCTGTTGACTACCACCATGCCCCCAAGAAGAACAAGTCGTCCATTGGCCGCCAACCCTCCGCCCCCAAACAAGTCATATGTCCGCCGCCCCCCCTCTTATCTGCACCAGACGGCAAACTTAGGGGCTGTGCCACAGCTATTAACACTCCTTTTCAGAAAGCAACTTGACTCACCATAACCTCTCAACGATTCTATGCTGTTGTTATATTCCTTTTCTTTCTTACATGTTACGCACACTAGATGACCAGGTTTTCGGTATGGAAAAATATTTAATAATTAATCAAAGGAACACTCCAGATAACTGATACAATCAGATCCAGCGTAACAGGCTCTGCACAGCTCAAACGAGCTACCAGCAAAAAGGCTTGTGCAATATCAGGTTCCCATCCACTCGGGGGTTCTGCAAAACAAAAAAAAAACCTAGGATCCTTCTAAGAAGTCCTAATCACCAGATAACCCTGGCAGGGAAAAGGAGCATTCAAATGTAATAATCTAAGCCAAACCTTAACCTAAGCAGAACTAAGGCCACCAAACTAGAATCACCACCAACCGTGTCAACCCAATTGTAAACCATGAGCAGTCCAGAATCAGTACACTCCCTGAGACAAATTTATGGATGAATGAAAATACTGTACACTAAAAAAAACATGAATGTAAGCAAGCCCTCAAAATACTAAGAACCCATACACTCAGACTGATAAAAAAAGGTAAAAGTAGGAAAGCAACAAATATGAAGGAATTGTTTAGCCAGATAAAGAGTTAGCCAGGAAAGCAAAAGCACTGACAAACTGGAAGACAGAAATTGTCAATTGAGAGGTTCCATTTTACACTTCCGCCTCCAACACTGTGGAAGAGACCACTGCTATAAATCCACCAACAATGACCGAAAGTGTGAACAGTGCCAGTGATGGAACCACCACAAATCAACAGCTGACCATAAATAAGTTGTCAAAACGGGGATCTACATGCCTGGCTATTACACCTGTGATGTAAACTTGAACCCTATAGGGAAGGGACAAGGCATGTGAGTAAATATGGTGACCAAATTGGCAAATAAAGCACAAATCTCCCATACTAATCTCAAAAGGAGTAATCATCAAATTAACACAGCAATTGGATGATCGAAAATACTGAAAAACGAGGAAGCAAAAGTGACCAGAGCTATAGAAAGATGAAAAGCACGACTAACTCCAGAGGGCATTCAGTTCGAAGAGAAACACAAGCAATATTAAAACAAATGTGACAACTAAACAATAAACCAAGGAGACTAGTTACTCATGTGAAAACTAAATAGATAGAGGGGTTTATTTACAAGAAAGTGCTGCATCCCTGTGCATTCCCCTGCACTGGCACACGCTATGCGCCATGGAGGGACCCTCGCGCCATGGTGTAAGGGTGCCTGCGTCGATTGTTTCTGTGCAGGAAGGGGTACCTTCCTGCACAAAAACAATAACAATAAAATAAAAAGAGGTGACTTCCTCTTCTTATGTGTGCTGCAGGGTGCAGCACCCCTAGATAGAGTGAAAAACAAGGAGAAATGTAAACATTTCACCTTGTTGAGCCTCGGTATGGCACCCCTGGGGTGACTTAGCATTCTGACGCATTTCCAGATTTACGAATTCTCGTAACGCTGGAAATGCGGCAGAATACATGGGTGTTGCGTGGGAACATCCACAGCAACACCTATGTCATGCCCCTATAACGCAGAGTGTTGCGTAAGAAGGGGCCATATTCACGCAGGGTGGCTTTACGTGTCCTTGTAAATATGGGGCATGAGGTTGCACAAGCGGTGCATCACAAAAAGTGACGCACCGGTGGTACAAGGGTGGTGCAAGGGGCTTGTAAATAATCCCCAGAATATGGAAGAAACAACTCACTTTTGCTTAGATTCCACCTTCTGCGGAAGCGTGAAAAAACAGTTCCATGGAATGTACTTGCAAGACCTTCATATAATTGATGTGTCTCCTTTCACAAAACAGGGCTGCTCAGAATAAATCTCCAACAAGAGTGTATACATGGAAATTAACAAGTCTGCGGCCACTTACAAACATCAATGTCTTTGACCCCCAAACCCTGATAAAAATCATGAGAAACTGCTTCCCATTGTAGAAATAGTATAAATGGAAGGAACACTCACGAAAAAGCCAAGAGTCAACCTCATAGAGAGTGACATAGACCAAGAGATTAAAAACACTTGCACCTACCTGTACGTTGTTATCACACATGGCCATGCTAATGTGTAATCATGCCTAAACTGTGAACTCCAATTAAAACACAGGATTTGCAAGTCTTACAGGATTTGCTACATTAAGGAGATGCCTTCATGTATTGCTGATAGGCTCTGAGCTATCTGACATAGGCCCTGGTTATGAGTTTCCACTCACCCCTAGGAAATAGCAACTAAAATAAGTTTCCTGCTGTAAAATGGGGAATTACATTACAATTTGGTTCTTTCCAGTTAAACCAGTCAAGATTATCCCAGGAAAAGTACAGAGATGTAATTAAAGCAAAATGTGTAAATCTGGTCCTTGCATAAAGAGTATTTTGCGCAGGTATCAAAATGATCTCATGATCAATCAATCAATCAGGGATTTGTAAAGCACACTACTCACCCGGGAGGGTCTCAAGGCGCTGCTCGAACTCTCCGTAAATACTATAAACCTGTGATGATGTATTTAATGGATGTGGAAAATAGTAATACCCCCTCTGACCCTGATTTTTGAACTAGGAAACGGGGCATAACATGCAGAAATTGTATTTAACACATTAAATTCCTCAGGTATTGCATTTTTTCAGGCCTTTCCACCTAATATATTGCAGCAGGTTTGACCTGACACAATCTGTAAGATCAAAACAGCAGGGATATGATAATTATTCCATAACTCAGAATTCTGATCACTGAGCAAGCCTCAGTTTCACACAGGGATCGGAATGTATCCTTGTTAGAAATGGGGGTCTCAAGTTGGCAAGGGCTTGCACCTTTGTCCAAGTAGGGACCCTTCATCCTAGTCAGGATAAAGGAGTTACTCTCCTAAAATAACCCCTGCTCACCCCCTTGGTAGCTTGGCACGAGCAGTCATGCTTATCTTAGAGGCAGTGTGTAAAGCACTCGCACATAAGCAACAGTAATACAGTGTAAGCATTACAAAAGAACACCACATCAGGTTAGAAAAATATCCAACATTTTTATATACTTAAGAGAAGACCAAAAACGATAAAAATCCACAATACAGTACTTACAAATCTTGAGCTATCGAAACAGTTCCTTGAAGTCGATTGCTCCCTCTGGGGCTATTACGGCATCGTGACAAACAAATCCAAACAGTTCTGGCTGACCGCGGTGTAGCGGGCCAGCTACGGTGTCAGGAAGACCTGCAAAACAGTGCCTTTAGAAATGCAGGGCATCGGCGACCTCTCGTTGAGCTCCGAAAGCACAGCGTCAGCAGACGTTAGTTCTGGAGGTCAGTACAGGAGTCGTTGAGCCCTTGAAGTCACGCGCGTTGCAGATCAAACTCCTTGCGGTTGAAGTCAGGAGCGCTGGCGTCAGCAGGCATCAGGTGCTGCGGTGCGAAGTGCAGTGGTGTGGCGCGTGGTGCCCTCAGGTCACGGTGCGAGCAGCGGCTCGGTGGCGGCATCAGATGGCGTCGTCGGTGAGACCAGGGTCGCAGCGCGAAGTGATGCAGTGCTCGTCGCGGTGCTGGCAAGTCATGTTGCAAGCAGCGGTGTCGTCATTGCTGAAGCACTGTAGTCCACTGACGAACTGGAGTCGATGGCGCTGGCGTCGGTAGGCCAAGGATGTGGTGCAGGATGAGGGCAGTGCGTCGTGTAACTTTACGAGCGGTGCCCTCAAACTGCGGTGCAGGCAGCGGCATTGATTTTGGCGTGGAGCATCGTCGTACCAAGGTGGCGCTGGGAAGCGAGACGATGCAGAGTGCGGTGCCCTCAGGTCACGGTGCAAGCAGCGGCTCTGTTGCGACATCAGCAGGCCACGGAGTTGGCAGCGGTGTCATAGACGGGGTTGGGTTGCTTTTTCCTCTGTTGCAGCACAAAACACACAGTCCCCAGTGCTGAGGGCAGAAGAACTTGAAGTCTTTGATGTTCCTAAGACTTCCTGAACAGGGGGCAAGCTACACCTCAAGCCCTTGGAGAAGCTCATAAAAATAGATTGCAGAAGGTTCAGTCCAGTCCTTTCACTGCCCAAGGCAGAAGCAGCCACTGCAGGCCAACACAGCAAAGCACTCAGCAAAGTTGTAGTTCCTCCTCACAGCTTCCCCAGCTCTTCTTCTTGGCAGTCTTCTTGGTCCAAAATAGTTCTAAAGTTCAGGGGTTTGGGCCCCACTTTTTATAACCCCATAATCCTTTGTCCTCTCAGGCAGAGAGTGTCTGTGCCCACCTAGAACCAATTATGCACTCTCTGGTGTGGCTTCCTGGCAGGAGGTGGAGACGGCATTGTCAGAGACAGACCAGGCCCATTCAGGTGAAAGGAAATCTCCTCCCCCTATTCTAAATGCAGCCCAGGTCTATTTAGCTCTTTCCTGACCCACCTAGACCATTTGGAGCCACTGCTCCTCCCTAGCCCCTGTCATCCAAAGCCTAGACAGTCAAACCACAACCCCAGCAGAGGCCTACTGGAAGGCTGAGCAAGAAAAGACCTACTTTCTAAAAGTGGTATTTTCAAAAACAGAATGTAAAAATCACCTTCACTAAAAGATGCATCTTTTGATTCTGAGTTCAGGCATACTAAACTTTATTTTTCCACCTAGTTCCCAGGGCCAGTTATATTTATAAGATGTTATAAACAAACTCCCCATTCTGTCCTATGGGAACAGGTAGCCTTACAATAGAGAAAAACGTAATTGGCAGTAATTCACTATCAGGACATGCCACACACACCAGGGCATGTTCTACCTTTCACATACGCTGCACCCTGTCCACAGGGTACCTTGGGCCTACCTTAGGGGTGACCGACATGTAAGAAAAGTGAAGGTTAGGGCCTGGCAAGTGAGTACACTTTGCCAAGTCGACATGGCAGTCCCAGACTGCAAACAGGCTCTGCAATGGCAGGCCAGAGTTACATTTATAGGCTGCGTGGGTGGCACAATCCAGTGCTGCAGCCCACTAACAGCAATTGATTTACAGGCCCTGGCACACTCAGTGCACTTTACTAGGGATTGCCAAGTAAATCAAATATGCTAATCATGGAAACACCAATCCATAACACAGTTTACAACAGGAGCACTTGCACTTTAACACTGATCAGCAGTGAGAAAGTGTGCAGAAACACTAAACCATCAAAAAAAGAGTAAAAACCGGGAGGTGAGAAAGCAAGAACTCAGGGGAGACACGCCAAAAGATGCCAAGTCTAACAATCCTCTAGCTCGAAACCAGGACCATGGTTGTTCAAATATGCCTCATTTCCTTGGCCTACAAGTGACCATGAGCACTAGGATGGAAAGACTATTTGCTAAAAATCTGCTTTGAGAGTAAACAAATACCTAAATATTTTCCATAATGCTCTTTCTGGACTTTAAAGATCATACAAATGGGAGACTTCCTTAAATAAATCACAGAGGGACAGATTACACTTTGTGCTGGTACAATTTGCACAGACATTTTCAAATTACATAGATTGCACCTCTTCAAAAGGACAAAATAAATTGCGCTCATTTACTGGTGCAGAAATGTAATTTTACATCAGTAAGTGGAAAACAGAAACCAGTACAATTTAAAGCATTGATTACAAGTGTCTCTGTAATTTAGAACCATTTATCGAACTCTGCAGTTACCAGAAGTGGTAAGGCCTGCAGTGAGGAAAAGGTCTGATTAACACCGGGACATGTAGATTCTGGGGGAAAAACACCATATCAGCATGCTATGTTGCATTCTTCGGGTCAAACCAGCAATATGTGCTATTTATCATATCCCTTAAATTCTGAACCCATGGAGTGTCGTTTTTTAATGGGTGTGATAAACATCCCCTACTCCGCTTGAGAACTTTCATCGAAGTCTATTTAATTTGGCTGAAAGAAAGTGGCTATTTAACAGGTAGCGCAATCAATGTGTGCATTCAGCGCGAGGATCAGTATGTAAAGTATGTAGTCTACAACATGGCTCCCATTTGTCATTGTGTGATCTTTGTCAAGTCACACCAGCCGGTGATTCCTCGGGTACAACACTACATTTGAGCTGGTGTTAGCAGGTGGGGCCCAACAGCACTCATTTTGGGGACTTAGAATTATTATGTTTTGCCTTCAGACTTTGTTCCTGAACAAGAGAGAGGCCCACTTTTTGTGATGGACCTACTAGTCCTTTCCTTAGGCTGCAGTATAAATCTTTTTAACCGTGCGAGATTCTGCCCCTGTCCTCCTCCCTCTCACCAGAACTTAATGAGCCACTGCATCCTACACCAGGACTCTTTCCTTCATGTCTTTGCAGGGGCCCACCCCCTCTCTCTGAGGACAGCAATTGACGCCCGAGGCGGCCACTTAATGATCTCCCCGTCACAATTTTCCTAGCATTTAATCTATTTGTTTAGCATTAAAAGCAAATTAGTCTGGATCTCAACATCTACCAATGTGCAGTGGACCGCTAACCGCCGCCTTCCATCTCCTCATGGGCGGCTTCATTGCTAGGAGTTATGGCAGCAAAACCCAGCGGATGTTTTTCAAGCACAGGCTACACTCCTTCCCGTGCCAGCAGCGCTGTTGCAAGCTGTTGTGGGCGCCATTTTGTTTCTTCACTGGCTTAATCACAGTGAATCTCTTGCTGGGGAACCACATCTCACAGGGGCGTTGCTGTTGATAATGCAGCAGGTGTAGCGGGCCCAGGGGCGCGAGGGGCCACTTAGCCTCAATTTGGTCATTAACGTATGTGTGACATTTCTATGTTTTAGTGTGCTTATGTGTGACATTTCAATGCCTTATGTGTGACACTGTGAGTGACAGTTTGTTGATAGTAGAACGAAGCAGATATGCTCATATAATGAGATACTTTTCGGAAATGGCCAACACAATGCTGCAGAGCTCCAAATGCTTAAACCATGTCTCAATAGTGCTAGAAAAATATGTTTGTCATAACTAACAACAATCAAGACATTTTGTTACTTTTTCAAATGCATGTAGACTCAGTCGATTTCTTTTTATGGCTGCAAATGGAACAGTAAATGATGGCATGTGTGGAAAGCAATAACACTCACCATTTAATACATTGGAAATATTCATGTGTTTTAATTGACATAGATATCTAGAGAAAATTCTGTAATATCAGTATGCCAGGTATCAATCAATCAATCGGGATTTGTACAGCGTGGCTGCTTCACCCGTCAGGATTTCAAGGCACTGTGGGGTCCTGCTGCGGGATCACAATGCCTGTTCCTATTGGTTGAACATCCAGGTCTTCAGGTCCTTCCTGAATTGTTAGAGCGCCGGTGCTGCTCTGAGGTGTAGGGGGAGGGTGCTCCAGGTTTCCGTGAGGAAAGCTAACTATGCCAATAAGCCAAAATCTATCTGACAATGTTTTCAACCAGGAGTTCTACTTGTTTGTTTAGTCTGCATCCATAGACAAAGGCAAAGATCATGCCATTCAGCTATGAGGTTCAATTAAATTAAGTCTCTGCGAGGCAGGGCTACAAAACCCCACCAGCAAAATCCTATCTTATCAGAAAATGTGCCAGATCTAGTAGGAACAATTATAATATTTAATTAGCTTCTGCAGACAGAAAATGTTAATTCAACCCCAAAACAGCTTGCAGGAATAAAAAAAAAATATGGACACATTCCAAGGCTTTTTAACGCAGATAGAAAGAACGACAAATGCCTCGAAGCAAGTCAACAGCACTACAACATTCTGTGTGTGACTGCGTCACTAGAGTATTAAACAGCCTATGGAAAAAAGTAGTGAAGTTCTTTCCAATGGTGGAGACGTCGCATTCCTCCTCCCCGAGGCCTCCATTCACCAGGCACCCATCTCCACTGTTTTCCATTCAAAACACAGCCCACACCATCCTGTTACCAGCAAGCAACCGGCCCTGCCCTGTGGCCCAGCCTCCTGGGTATAGGAGCACGGGACACAGCAACAACAACAAAATGCTCCCATTTGTCAGGTAGAGGGAGAATAATGAATAAACATGGATGGCTTTGGCATCACTTAATATCCTCGCACCTAAAATAAAAAAAATAATGTGACCTTGTGTAATGTAACTGGCGCTTTTGAAAAGCGCTTCAATACCTTTAGGTAGTTGAGTTTGTGCTCTATAAAAATGCCACCAAAAATTAATCTGACCTTGTGTAATGTAACTAGCGTTCATGTAAATCGCTTCAGCACATTCGGGTTGCTCAAGTTCACATTATATAATAGCAAATGCCTCACAGTCCCTGGAGAGTTGCCAAGAATGTGCTTTGAAATTAGAGCTCTGAGAGGAGGAGGACGACAGGAAGAGGCAGCTTGGTGGGCATTCAGCAACATCGGAGGAGGTGGGAGGGACAAAAGCGGCTCCCATTTGTCAAGTAGAGGGGAAATAATTAATAAACCGGGGCGGCATCAGCATCACTTAGGGCCATATGTAGGTGGCATACACTTTACCGATTCTTAAATACCGAATTTTACCGATTCGGTATTTAAGAATCGGTAAAGTGTATGTAGGTAATAATTCGGTAAATGTTACCGAATCGGAGTAAGTCGGTAATTACCGAATCGGTATTTACCGATTCGGTAATGAGGCATACCTTCCCATTGATTGAATCAATGGGAAGGTATGCCTCATTACCGAATCGGTAAATACCGATTCGGTAATGGGGGGAGCACATTCAAGGGTGGCAGGGTGTCACATTGACACCCTGGTGCACCCCTGATTCGTCCATGTGTCCACATGTGGAGCACATACATGCCCTAGGGGCATGTATGTCTGCCACATTGCACACCTCACAGTGCACAAAAATGCATTTTCACACCTATTCGTCATTTACCACCAACTATTAGTTGGTGGTAAATAACGAATCCCCACACCCACCACACAGTCCCCCTACATCTCATTTCTGTATTCGGTATTTACCGAATCGGTAAAATTACCGATTCGGTAATTTTACTGATTCGGTAAATACCGAATACAGAAATTATCCCCCTACATAGCAAAAGCCTAAATACCGGTCGGTAACGGTATATTTACCGAAAATCGGCCGTTGCCGACCGGTATTAGGCTACCTACATGAGGCCCTTAATCTCCACACACCTAAAACCAAAGAAATTTACTTGACCTTGTGGAATGTAACTGGCGCTTTTGTCAAGCACTTCAATACTTTTCGGTCAGTCGAGTTTGCGCTCTATTAAAATGCCCCAGACATGAATCTGACATTTGGTAATGTAACTAGAACTCATGTAAAGTGCTCTGACACCTTTGGGTCACTCGAGTTCATAATATATAAACAAGCATCAGAGAAAATGCAACGGGAGTTGTCCAAGCCTTGCCCATAACTGGGTTGCAAGTTTGGGCTCCTGAAGGTCTGGTGCCCGAGGCTTGCTAAAGCAACAAACGGGAGGGTTTTGGTGGAAATCCTTGCACTTTGAAGTCAGAGAAGATTAAAGAGGCGATTTTAAAAACAGCATCTCAAGCATCTGACATTTCATCTCGGTATTTGAATGTGATAGGGAGATTAAGTGACGGGCACGGAAGTCAATCCACTGTAGACAGGCAAACAGTGACACAAGCAGGAATCAAAGAAATAAATAGACCCCCAAATGAACACATAAACACATAAGCGTAATGTTAACAGTAATTGAGCACTGCTCTGTGGGAAGAAACTAAACATAAAAGTGGGGGACAAAGAGGAAGGATTAATCACTGGCAACCAAGCATTTTTAAACGACAAATGCAAAACAATGTGTTTTAAAAAAAATGAATGTGTGTCCTCATGTAACGTAACTGGTGCTATGTAAAGCGCTCTGATACCCTATTGGATTCGGGTCAAGTTTGCGCTATATAAAACTCTGCAAAAAAAAAAAAAAAAAAAAAGGGACAAATAAAAAGGCAATGGGTGGGCTGTGAGCCCACAGAGTGAATAAAGCATGCCTTGAAGAGACAGCGTATGTGCTTAACCTAAAAATAGCATGATTAGAAACCTCCCTCTATCCTCTTTTTAGAACATGGCACAGGTATAGACACTGTCTGCCAAAGACTGGATACCATAAACTTTCGACAGACTTTGTTCAGCAGGATAGTTTGTGAGCAAGTTTGTGAGCTTTAAGCATCTCTTCCATCGGGCAGAAGCCTTTCTGAAGCAGAGAAAAGTTAGAGCCCGGGAGCCTGTGACCATGACAACACCTCTCCATGGTCTCTGAGCAGCAGCTGAATGATAATAAAGCCATGTTAGCTTCTGGAATCATTTAACTCAATAGAGCTCAGGGCTGTACTTTAGTAGTGCTGTTAGCAATCATCAGAGCATGAGGAAAGCAGCTGGAACATGCGTGACAATTTGAGCACATGCGGTGATACGGGGACATTTTTCCAAATTTTTGTTAATTTAACTCCAAATGCGAAATACTTGGCAGGGTGGCAAACCAAGACGAGGGGAGTCCAAAACCCCTGCTTGTGTTCAGCACAATGATGCCCTTACTAAGCCACTGACATTGCAATCAGAAAATGATCATGTTTGATGAGCCTGAACAGCAATGCCATATACAAAAAAAAATGTGCATCATCAAAGCTTACACCCTCAGTAATATCAACTTTAAATAGCAGGGACCAGATTTACTAAGATGTCCTACTACGTAGCGCAGCATCCAAAGTTGCAGTGCAGCGTTACACGAGAGGGAGAGAGTAGGAGAGCACTATATCTGCTAAGATGTGACTCTGTCCGTCTCTCTCCCTAGAGTTGGTGCACAATCAGGTTTCTTAGCGCCACGCACACACCTTTGCACCAAAGTGCAAAGGTATCTGCGAAATGTCTAGCATATGCTTTGAATTGGAGGGGTACCATTCCAGTACTAAATAGTATGCCTAGACAAACTTTAAAACTTTGTCCACATTGAATGTTTGCTCTACGGTACAGCACACATGCAAAGTCGGAAAACTTTGGAGAAATAAAAGCATTTCTCTTTTTTATGTCTACCTCAAAGTGGGTTTTGGGGGAGCAAAACTTTGTCTACTATTGTTAGCAGATAGGGTTTTGCATCATAAACCATGGGTGGTTGCATGGGAATGCTCATGCACATTCCACGAAATGCCGCCTTAACGCAAAGTAATGCAATGCAGTGGAAAGTGCTGGTCTACGTTACCGTCATTTATAATTCAATTGATTCTGTCAAAAATTGCTTAAATGGTGTTATTTTGTAATTTAAAAAAGAGGCCAATATAAGGTTCTATTGGAAATACTCAACACATGCATCTATATTGGTCCACATCAAGTGGTTTATATATTACATCAATGAAAACAGTAGAAAACATACTTGGTGCTCCACAAAATACAAATATGTGACAGCACAGTGCTCGTGAGGAGTGCAAACTGAAATGAACGTTAAATAAAAACAGCAATAACAAAGTAAACTCATTGCCTGGTTTGAAGAGCCCTGACGTGGTGAGAGCTGGACTATTGAGGAGTATTTTACCTCAAACGTTTTTGACCTGAGTAGCATCTATAATTTGAATGCTCAAGGAGCTTTTTCTATGCACAACCAGACCCTTGTTTGCATCTTCCAAAGGCAGCCCTTGGTGCCTTCATTTGGAAATTTATTTTACCGGTACAATATGCTCTAGCTTGATTGGAGGGTGTATCCTGCTAAGGAGGGGGCAGGGGAGAGACCACAGGCCCCAGAGACACTTGTGCCAGCTGCCGCCCACACCACTGTTCTCGCGCCAGGAGGCACTTATTTGTTTTGCTTGGGTGTCCCGCTGCGCGGGACGCCCATGTCACTGCTAAGGAGTGGGCAGAGGAGAGACCACAGGCCCCAGAGACACTTGTGGTAGCCGCCACCCACGCCACTCTTCTCATGTCCAGAGATGCGTATTTGTTTTGCTTGGAGCTCCCGCTGCATTGGACGCAGCCCGGCCACATGCCCGGGCAAAGACCGGGTCCAAAAAGGGCCCGTCTGCACCCATCAGAGCCCAGAAGATGCTGGGCTGGGCCACCCCCCTGAGAACTACTACCTCTTGGACATTGAGGTACTGTGCGCCCCGGTGGCTATATAGCAGCTTTTTTCCAGATTCATCCAGTGGCATTTCTCCGTTACAGAGTATGGACTAGAAATGGTGAAAAGGAAAACTGTTGATGGTGGGGAGGCACAGGCGAAATTCAACAAAGCCAAACAGGCCCGTAAGAATGCTGGAAGCAATTGTGTATTGATGACCTACTGGTCGAATGCGAGGACATTTTAGTCCCATCTGGGACTTCACCCATCCATAGTCTGGACGGATCCCTACCCCGCCTAAATTCGAGACAACAAAAACGTATTCCTCTAATGTTTAGGAAATCCAGTAATTGTGTCATCAAAGAAATCCAACAGAATGCCTGCAAGCTCCTGAGAGTTAGCCATTTTATTCACAATGCACTTTGTGATGGAGAATTTACGAACAATAGAAAACAATTCTTTTGAGGAGTTTTCTGCTTCCAGAACTTTGGCCATAAAGAAGGCTATCTTAGCGACAAATATCTGTTTAGATTCCCTCCATTTCTCGTTAAGTTTCATCATCGGGATCCGACAATAGTCTACCCTCCAAAGTTTCGTGAGTTTCTTGTAGCCTAGTTTGGCCTCCCTCAAGGAACTACAAGGGGTTGACGGAGTAGATCTTGTTTTCTTGACCACTCTATATTTCACAATATCATCTAGTACATCCTCAACCCAGGTCATATAGTCTGAATACCTCTCTTTTACCAAAACTAATCTCACAACAGAGATTGCAGAGTTTAGTATTATTTGTTTTTTAATATGTTTGTATTTGTTTTTTGTATTAACAGCCCTGAGGAAGTCCTTTTGTATTCGGGATGAAACGTATTGGCTGTTTATCTAATTGATGTTATGAGAATGCAATTAAGCTTTTCTTTTACTTTTTAATTGTCTTTGGGCCGTTGCATGATATGAATAAATCAGCTTTTACATTTGGACCTGCTTTTGAATCCAGGACTATAAAGACTTTTTGTGGCATGAATCAAAAAAGAGAAATTGTTACATGCTGTGGCGTGCCTCTCTTGCTTCGTGCATTAATGTATATTATATCAGGGTATTAGAACCTAGGTTTTGGTACGAAATTTTGAGTGTGGCAACTTGTCAAGCTTTTTGCAACTGATTTCAACAAATGAATCCTTGCATCCATTTTGGACAGGAAGATCGATTCTGCGCTAAAACAAAAATCGCAAAATCATACATGATGTAGAGAATGTGATTGGCATTGCCTGGTTTTCCCCAGCTGAACCTGTAGACAGTAGGCAGGGATCTGGGATATTAAAAGGGGCAAAGGTCACCACAGCACAGATACGCTTGGGTTAGGATTATTGGTTCGCCATTCTATATTCTAGTAGAAGAGGCCTAATGTAGTGTAGGTTAATCATTCCCAACTTAAGCTGGTGATGCACAACAGTGCCACGAGGACCTCAGACCCAGTCACGTGTCCAGGTGCCCAGACATATCAGGTTAACTCTAATACAGCTCTTTTCCCCATATTGATTTCCTCCTGTGTCATTTCAAAACTTTGGAGAAGCGTCTACCCCTTATAAAGCCACGTGAGTTATTTCTGTCTACTTAGTTATTTGCAGTCGCATAATTCCTTGTGTGTGTATATCACAAAATAGCACCATGTTTGAAGCATGTCTTTGAATATCACACACTTCACCCACAACTTTCTGTGTGGGGAACAAAAGGTTCCGAATTCTTCTGTAGACAAAGGTGTAACTAAATTGTCTAAATTTCGCGAATAGGGAATTGTTGGGAATAGGGAATTGATATTGCATTTTGCAGAGCCAACTCTACGAACAAATAGTCCCAAGTGTCTTCGTAAAAAATACAGGGATCTAAAAGGATGTCGTATAGATGCAGCATTATAGAAGGACTGCAATAGATGGTCCAATAAGGCCATTTGCAGAGCTAATTTTAAACGTATGCAGTTCTTCTCTAAATGGCAGCTATATTATACCCCTGAGAAACTTCAATTTTTTTCCCCAGAAATGCCATCAGGCTGTTTTCGATGTAACCACCTAAGCGGGGACTGGTTTCATATCTGCTTTTCCTGTCCCAAATTATCAGACTACAGGACAAGGATTTTCCAGTGGATTAGCAGGCAACTCAATCAAAACCTAGATCCCCATACCCTGGCCATTCTATTTGGGATTTTTAGCCTAAAAATATCTGTCCGACAAAAACAGCTTGTCTTTATTGCCTCTCTGGTAGCCAAATCCTTGAACTTCCAAAACTGGAGATTACCAACTCCACCTAGCTTTCCGCAGTGGGTAGCCAAAATGAGACAAACTAAAGAAAGGGAAGAATTCTATTCCCGTAGAATAGGGGCAATCAAAACATTCATACAAATTTGGGGGAAAGACTAAAGGCCTTAAGGACTGTAGCGAAAAGGGCGATACATAGACCCATATATATGTCAATATAAGCAATAAAGAGACTGATCATAGGTTATTACATTCAGCATGTTTTCTGTATTTTGTGAAGATAAGGTGTTTTTTTAGAGTATCCATGAATTATTACTGTACATTACTATTTATTGCTCCAGAATTATTGATTATTAAGATTTTGCTTATTTTTGTATTTTGGGTCTTTGGTTTAACAAAATTGGTGTCTTCTAACTACTACAATGCAATCAAGACAGGAATACCCTTGTACGGGAGACATCCATTACCACGCGGGCATTGCATCGCAATGCCTTTACATTGCGAGTATTACAACGCAAGTTGTTACAACGACTTGCGCTGGATGGCGCTCTAACCTAAGGAATAGTATGATTTACTATTCCAACACCTTCCCTACTGTACGTATTCTGGTGTTGGAATATTAAGTCCAGCGCCCTCCAGCGCAAAATCAGCAATGTAACGTATCGCGATAATTTTGATCACGTTGTAACGTCACATATCCCCCTTGTACGTATTTAAATAAAAGACTAGCACCGGGTTCTGTAGGTTAAAATCAGGCCGTTCTACATCTTACTTAGGGGCATATTTACTTTTTTATTTTTTTTATTTGGTGCATGATGATGCTGTTATAGATAGTACTTTGATTTTCAAACAGTTTACAAAAAAAAAAAATATATGCCCCCCCCCGAGGGGCATATTTACAAGGGAATGGCATGGCGTGGCGTAAAGCACAAAATGCTTACGCCACACTCTGCCATTCCGAAAATGCAGGGTTGAGCCACATTTATAAAGATAAGGCAAAGCCCCTATTGCCACAGTAAAGTGCTTAAAAGTTATGGTCCTGTGGCGATAGGGGCTTGTAAATGTGCCCCTTTTTTGTACATATGAATTAACACAACTTCTTCTCACAAACATCTTGAGAAACAACTACTTGAATGATCCATCAGAAGGAGGCCTGTTGGGTAGAAGTTTGAGTCTCTTACTGTAACAAAATTCACTGGGTTGCTACCTAGAGTGTCTATTCTCCTTATCGGAGACTGGAGCGTCCCACCTCTTACTGACCTGCCTCTTGAGTGATTTGCAAGTTTTGTGCTGATCCACAATCACCTCAAAGCTCCTCTACTTGTCCAGGCCTGGTCAGTCTAGGCAGTAGTTTACTTTCAGGTGTGCACGCAGCAATGGCTACTCACAGGGTTAGCAGAGCGGACTGAGGCCCCTGAGTAGTTTCTGAGTTGCTGAGGAGAGTTCAGTGGACGTTTAATGAAACTTGACACCTCGTCTATTGGTACTTAGAAGAGGCTTTAGAGGGACTATTACTACCAGAAAAATCCCATTACTGATGGTTCCATCACCATTTCTGATATGGATTTCGGAAGTAGCAAGGTGGTGATGCTCCCACTGGTTGCATGGAGGCCCTCACTGGCGGTGGCCCGGGACTGCAGCGTATATAGAGAGTGGGCCCGGTTGAAGGAACTTCTTTAGTTTTAAGTCTATGTCTCTTTTAGCTGGATCTTCCTTGTATACTCTAGATGCTTAATTGTACCTTCAAAGGGGTTGGGCCTTTGTCACTTCTGGCACTCACAGTAGATCTGTATGGTTTGTAGCGTACTATGGTGGCTTAACAGTGCCACCAGAAGGTTCACTCATAGTTCACGATTGAGCCACATGCCTTGCACCCTATATCTGTGCCAGATTTGAAAAATGGTAGGTGTGCATTCAGTTTATCTATTCTCACACTTCCCCAATGCCTTTTGCACAGCAATGAGCACCACGCTATGTTTGATGCATGTATTTGAATCTCACACACCTCACCCAACACTGCCAGTGGCGTAGCTAGTCTGTCATGGGCCCCAGTCCAAGAAAGGATGTGGCCTCTCTGGCTTCTGCTTGAAGTGTAAAATACAAGAATAATCAGGATTTAGCAGCCCCCTCCGGCCACTGCACCTGCTGCATCAATGGAAGCTGGAACATATTGTGTTTGCCATTTCAGAGTTCAAAGTGAGCCCTTTTAGGTGATATGTTTTGCTGCAGGGCTATCTCACAGCCCAAAGCAGTGTATCCCCTTCCTCAATCCCGGCCATTAGAGGCGGGTGATGACGTGTCTTCCTCTCTAAATGTTCCCATTATGGCACGTTATGCTAATGTAATCTGCAAAAAATTGCTTTTGCACGGTGGTGGATTTAAAGCTCCGGTTCGAATCCTTCAAGGGCTAGACCACAGAACAGAGGAGCTTGTGGTACGTCATCCCCGTTCCGATATAAAACGAGGAGGCATTAGTGCCTGGGGCGTTCCTACGCACATGGGTCTTTCAGTGCGCACTCACTATGCATTAATGCTCGGGGGTCTTGCGCGGACAGGCTCTTAATATATTTATCCTTTTCCTCTCCAGCCCACACGGCGTCTGAAAGTCTGGTGACAGTAAATGCTGCAGAATATCGTAGCTTCTTATCTTTAAATGGAGGTTTAATGTGGTCCGTTTCACGCTGCAGGCCTCCATGTAGGGCCACTTGGGTTTTTATCAGCCCTCTATGTCCCTATCTTCTTTTTACGTCAGACACAGACAAACTCATTTAAACTTTATGGGCACATTTTTGGTCACTACACACATCGGTAATAGTGTTTCTCGCCCATTAATAATTGGATTTCCTCAAATGTTTCTATTCATGGGGTAGGACATGCACATGTTTCCATATTTGTTGATTCAGTTTTTTCTTCACAGGTGTAGCTTTCCAGTTTTCAGTTTTTAACGTCTTTATTTCGAATATTCTTCATAAAAGACAAAATATTTACATACATATAAATAATAACAATATTACATAATCAATGATATTATATGAAAATTAAGCGTAAAGAACAATAAAACAAAAAGAATTAAGAGTTGATTAAAACCTCAATTAAATTAAATATGTGCATAAAGACGACAAGAGAAGATTATTATTGAACAAATGCATATAAAAAGACACAACATCAATACTGGTCGGAGACACAATCTAGTAAAGTAACGTACTATATGGGTTTTTCATGACGGTATGTTACAAACTGTCTTAGACCTTAATAACCAAGCCCATCCAAGGAATTTGGCCAATCCAATGGAAAGACATTCAGAGGTGTTAGTTCTTAGAATGAGCAAGGCTTCACTGCTCGACCGGGTCTTTAATCTATAGCATATAGGCTTTAGCCACTTGTGGCGTGGTTCACGGTAAGCATTACAAACAAACAAGAAATGACCTATTGTTTCTTTATGGTCAGTACAACATGGACAAAGTGAAGTCGCCGGCTTCTGCCAACCACTGGTGAAGGCCCGTAATGGCAATGTACCTAGACGGAACTGAAAGTAAAGTTTCCTATCTAAGGTTTTGACAATTACATCCCAAAAGCACTCGGTATGAGGGACTATTTTATGTAGCAGGAACAGACCGGTCAGGTTCGGTTTCTCTGAAAGAGCAACGTGTTCATCTTTAACCATAGACCAGAAGAGAGATTTAAAATCTTTCTTAGAGGGAAAGATGTGAGAGCCCGGCTCAAACCACAACTGGGGGAGGCCCATTCCGATAAGAGTGTTTCTAATTGACTTAAACCATGGAATTTCACCTGCCCCCTGTTGTGATCTAACATCCTGAAGCTCTTGGGCAAACATGGCAAGTTCCGGTGTGGACCATATTCGTCTCCATAACGCCACCATCCTGTACTGGGCTTGATGTTTAATTGAATGGAACCCCATATCCATCAATAGTGGTAGAGCGGGTGTTGATGGAGGAAGACTGACTAGGTTTCGGAAAAATTTGTTCTGTATCCTATCAAGGACAGCCAGGTCCACACAACCCCATATATCAGCCCCGTATAATATGGCAGAGCTGATTTTTGCACTATATATTTTAAGAGCGGGCAATACCCTTTTGGTCAGAGAACTCCGCTGCTCCTTCACCAGACAACCGGACAGACGCGTAAATTTCAAGCTAAGCGCCGCTATTTGCTCTTTCCAGCGTAATCTATAGTCCATTGTCACACCAAGATAGGTCATAACTTCAACCTGTTCCAGACTAGACCCGTTCATCGTAACATTGCCCCTCTGTGGTTTTTTCTTTGTGAAGACCATACATTTGGTTTTGTTGATGTTAATTTCTAAATCGTTCTCATTGCAGAAATCCACAAATTTGTCTATAGCTACCTGCAGACCCTTCTGTGTTTTAGCCAATATGAGCGTGTCATCAGCAAAAATTAAAAGGGGGAATTTAGTCCCACCCAGTGATGGGGCATCGGTAGGGGTTTCTGAGAGAAACTTAACCACTTGGTTAATAAAAAGTATGAAAAGGGTAGGGGCCAGGACGCAGCCCTGTCTCACTCCACGAGTCACAGGGAAGGGTTCTGTGACCTGGCCCTGGCGACCCCACCTAACTCTAGCAAAATTTCCCTCGTGCATCCTGATGGTAAATTCTAGGAGCGCAGAAGGAACTCCCATCTTTCTTAATGCAGCCCACATCTTTCCTCTGGGGACCAAATCAAACGCTGATTTGAGGTCCACAAATGCAGCGTATATCGTGCCACCTCTCAAAAACACAGTTTTCCAGTAGATCATAACAAATCTTAAGATCTGATCTACAGTACTAATGTGAGCCCTAAAGCCAGCTTGTAATGGAGAGAGAATGTCAGCTTCGGTCATCCAGGTGTCGATTTTTCCTAAAAGCATTCTAGCCACTACCTTTTGTAGGGCATCAATAAGACTGATGGGTCGGTAGTTTCCAGCATCAGTTTTGTCCCCTTTTTTATACACGGGCAGGATCTCTGCCCCTTTCCATGAATTTGGGATCCTGGTCCCTCTAGCTATCGCATTTGCTAGGGTAGTTATGTACGGAACCCAATGCACCTGGTCATACTTAAAAAGGTCTGCTGGGACACAGTCCATACCGGGGACCTTACCGTTCTGGACTCGTTTAAGAGCAACTACAGTTTCTGTTTCTGTGAAGACAATGTGGTCAAGTATGGGCACCGCAGTCTGTACACTGGCATCTTCCCAAGTGTGGGAGATCCGTACCGTGTTACTAAACTGCGTCGCGTAGTGCTTGACCCATTGTTCTGCAGGCACATGGTTAACAGGGACTTTCGAGTCCCCAGTCCCACCCCACCTCACAACCTCCCAGAATTTTTGTTGGTTAGATGAGGTGCTTGCTTGGTATAAATCTAACCAGCGCTGTTCGTCCCAGTTGGTTTTTGCCTCTTTAAGTACTTTCTTGTAATTAACCCTAGCTAGCCTAATATCATTGGCTGACTTGGATTTAATAGCAGCTGTTAGGGTGCTATGGGCAAGACGACAAGATTTATCATACCATTTGGTCCTAGTTGGTACTGGACCATTATTCCTTCCTTTTGTGGGTTCATTAAAAAAAGTTTTAATCTTATTAAACAGAGACTCATGGATCGACCCTATTTCTTCCAGGGAAGTGCCTTCATTAACTATGGGTACCATCGAATTGGTGGCTGCTGAGACCTCCACCGCAACCCTTTCTAATACGGTAGGGTTGTCTATAAGCCTAGTCCAGCGTACCCTTCTACAGTCATTCGTGAGAACAGTCTCGGCTGTAACGGTAGTGGATGCAGAATCCAATCTGAGACCCTCATTCAGTAGTAATTTAATTGCCAGGGGATTATGGTCACTTTCAGGTCTTTGGACTACTTCCATATCCTCTAGGATTTTCCAAAACTCTATCTTTATTAAGAAGTAGTCAATACGGCTCGAATGCTGGGAATTTTCAAAAGTGACCTTTCCCATCAAATCTGATTTAGTTCTACCGTTAGCTGCGCGCAGATCCCATTCAAGGCAGAGGCCTAACCACTGCATTGCGGCCTCGGTAACTTTTTTAATTGGAGGGATGGATAATGGTGGAATATTCCAAATTTGATCGATTTCCCCATATCCTTCTTTGTCAAGACTAGGAAAAGGTTCAAAAGAACAATTAAAATCACCTGCCACCATTATACATTTGTCGCTAGTGATATTGTTTAATAGGGAATCTAAATCGCTAGCTGCTCTCGCAGGCTTCCCACCAGGTTGCCCTCTTGCATATATGTTAATCAGAAAAAAGTCCTCGTTATTTTTACCAGACAATTTCAAGGCAAGAATATCACTACTTAAGGTAGGAATGTCTATAATTTTAAAGGCTAGGGATTGTCTGATCCAAATAACCAGACCACCTGAAGGACGACCTTTAGGTCCTTTACAGGCTGGTTTATAGTAGTTAAGATAGCCAACCCGAAAGATAGCATCAGTTGACCAGCTTTCCTGTAAAATGATAACATCAAAAGAGTCCACATAAGAGCCCCAGTCATCCTCAGACATTTTCCCTTTTAATCCCGCTATATTCCAAGACAAAACTGTGAGGGTATTACTTGTTTCTTTCGGCAAGTTGTTAAATGGATTCACAGTCTCCTCAGGGACCAGGGGTCTATATGTGGGATTTGGAAGTTTTACCCTTTCTACCTCCCCTTGGGAATTACCACTCAGCCCTGTTACAATCTCAGCCCTGGGAGATGGAGTAGGGTTAGGGGAACTCAGTACAACTTCACTCGGCCCGGGAATCAGTAGTAGATTGTCAAGTCAATCCACACCTTCCAAGCCGGATAGCGGAGCGAACCGGTTTGTGAGGTGCGGGTGAAACAAAGGGTAGACTGGGGTATCAAAGTGAAATCTCCCTCTTGGCCTGTCTCTTCTAGAATGTTGAAATGGGGTTTGGGGTCTACTTGTATATAAAGCAGGATAGAAATAATTCAACAATAATGTTTGCACATCCCCAACTCTTCCGAATCTAGGTTCCCTGCTGATAAATTCAGCCACCCATGGCTCTCTGAAACTTATCACCACACAGTCCCCCTCAAGATCTTTCTTACCATAACCTATCCAATCCACCCTTCTTACATTAAGAATTTCAGGATTCATGTTGGGTGGGAGCGGGCGATTTTTATTAAGCCAGAATGTTACTTTATTGTAGAGGTCCTTGTGTGTTTCTCTTTTACCATCTACTAAAGGAGCCACGCCAGTTAAGATGATGGTGTAAGGCTGTGACTCTGGGGGGAGATTAACACATTGTTTCCTCGGGATAGGTTTGATATAGGGCCGGATGTTTTGGTCGTGACTGCTAAGAGTTTTCTTGGCCTGGGGTTGCTTTGCGGCCTTCTGTCTAGGTGCGCCCTCAGAGCTAACTGTTTTCTTGGGGGCCGATACAGTTGTTGGCTGCGGGGCTTTTAACGTAGTGGGTCCCACTTTTGAACTTGAGGCCCCTGCTTTGTTATTCACCAGAGTAGACTTCGATGATGACAGGGCAGTGGGGGGCAAGCCTTTGGGGGCTAAACTGGCAAGAGTTCTGTTTGTAGATGCTATATTATCTTTAACCAACCTATCCAAGGAATCCATTTTTGTATTCAATAGTCTTGTCCTTTCGAATAGTGGTAAGAGCAGGGATTTCATTAGTAACTCTATCTTAGCCAGAAGTATGCCTTCTGCAATACTAACTGTGGTATTATGGTCTTCAAGTTGAACCACCACATTAGTATTAGGCAACTGTATAGGTGAATCAATAGCTTTCTAGCATTGCAAAGTGTCATTACCATTTTGTGATGTAGTATACCATACCACATGTAATGGAAAAGCAGTGTTAAATGTATGTTAATCCCCATCCTGCATCCGTTACCACATAATTAACCCACAGGGCCATCCTTACTCCATCTTTCTGCTGCTGAGGGGCGAGGTTCAGGGCAAGAGTGTGACCTACATAAACAAGACAGCAGATTCTGCCACTTGCTCCATCTAGCTCTCATCCATAGCACTCCCTGGCAGACAGTGCCTTAGTTAGAGTTTGTTGACCGGTCGCACATGGCATCGGAGGGATCTCCTTCGTAGGCCTTTCATAAGACCGACCACCATACTTCGAGATGAGATGCCCACAAGGCATGTGGAGACCGTTGTAGACCAGTGGTTTCCAAACTTTTTAGAACCACGCCCCATTTTTTAGAATAACAAAGTTTTGCAAGCCACCTACCCAAGGCTTTAAACAGTGGCGGACGCCACAAAGAAAGGGTGGTGATGCGGGTAGGGGGAGCGCATGGGGAGGAGATCGCCGGGGGGGCGGGGGGGGGGGTAATAATAATAGATAAAAAATGTAACTTACCTTAAGCTGCCGGCTGGCTCCCCGTCAGCTCCCTCCTCCGTGTGCTCTTCCTGGTCCCAGGCTCCCATCATGCACTGGGATAGACTCCCTGTGCAATTTCTGTGAAAGCAGCATGGGGATTTACCTGAGTGGGCCAAAAAGACACTCTGCTCAGGACAGGGAGTCTGTGCAGTTTCTCCAGCCAGGCTGTACAGTTGGAGAAACATAAGTGCACATGTGTGTTTGGCCGGCCTGAGACGGCCGGCCATACACACATGCTCACTTAGAAATACAATTAGAACTCCTCCTCCCTCCCATGCCTTGGCCCCCACCCCTCCCTGAACACGCTGGCTCAGAGCCGGCAAATGAAAAATAAAACGATGATAGAATTGTATTTTTATTTTTCACATGCTGGCTCTGAGCCAGTGGCCCCCCCTGGCTTTAAGTGGGCTGGTTCCTGCCGGTGATCACCACCAGCAGTTCTAAAAAGCAGGTGCTGAGATGGGTTCCTGTTGGTCTCTCCAATTTTGCACTCACTTTCAGGGTGAAATAAAACAATACTAACTCTGCAGCAGTACCATCCTTCACTGCACTTGATGTAACTTCAAAGAGCCTGTTATAGTTCTTTCACAGTCTCATCATTTCAGAACTGAAGCATTTTGAATATTACATACTAGGAAGCCATAAGTGTTGCCTATTTTTCTTGTGCAACTTACAACCATTAACAAAGCCATTACTCCTGGCCTGTAGTAGGTTTAATATTACTTGTTTTATTATACATGACAGAAGCAACAAAATACCAGTCAGGTGGCATACTATGCTAAGCACAGATTTTTTAGCTTACATGTCTTAAAACCGAATAAAGCCTTTATTTACTTACTCTGCACCCCAGCAGAGAGAACCGAGGCCTCCTCCACACACAAAGGAATAATTATCAGTGATGGGCTCCATTCCTGCGAAGGAAGTGGTAAGGAGGAAAATCTGTAGGCAATAATTAACTTGTCTCACTGCACCTTGGGTGGGACATCCCAGGCCCACTAAACAAAGGAGGGGATCATCTTTTGGGGTGGAATGGGTGGAAGGTTTCTGGCAGATGGGGTGGAGCTGAGGATCTCAGAAAACTCTTCTCAGAGAAAACTTGATAGCGCCATGTTGAATTGTGCCAGAATGCTGCGCAGGAAGGTTGAGACAGGGGTAGAGGGATGATGTGGCATCCTGGGATTGGCAGCGATGCCTGCAGTCCAGAATATTCCACCCCCATTTAAAAACACCTATACAAGGGAGAGACAAAGGGAAGACCCTGTGACCTAGAAGGCGACAACACTGACCAGCTGGTAAGAGAAGCCACCTGATGCCCTGCCAAGAGGGACTAAGGACTTTGGGCCTCATTTACAAGGCACTTTTGCCACAGGAGCATCACTTTTTTTGACGCTCCGGTGGCGCAGTGTGCTGGCCCGTATTTACAAGGCCACGCAAAGCCACCCTGCGTGGTTTTCATGGCCTTGTAAATATGGTCCTCTTTCACACAGTACTCTGCTTGAAAGGGGCATTTCATGGGTGCTGCTGTGGGTGTTCCCAGCAAAGCCCATGAAGCCTTGGAATCTGACTTATTCCTAGATTTTCAGGTTTAGTAAACATGGGAATGCGTCAGATTCCTAAAACTCCTAAGGAGAGTCACAACAAGGAGAAATACCGGTGCTCCATTCTGCAGCACATATAGAAAGAGGAAAACACCTCTTGTGATTGTTTTTATGCAGGAATGTGTCCCTTCCTGCACAAAAACAATCATCCCTGCAATGCAGGCCCCTTTTTTTTGAATGGGGAAAGTGGTGTGCGTGGGACCCCCTCCCCGAAATAGCTTTTGGTTCCGTGAGCTCCATCTCTTGGGTTCGCACATCCCAGCCTGGGTTACCTCATAACTGGTACCAAGAGGAGAGCAGTCCAGCTATGGCCAGGCACGTTGCCCGTCCCTGTCTGGGAGGGCAGATGCACCAGCCTTGGGACTTGCTGCCCACGCTCCTCACGGGTAGTGGAATGCAGATTGTTGGAGAACCTGGCAGGGATCAGAATCAAAGATTGCTCCCTCTCTGGCAGCAGCAGAAGGAACTGTTGCTGACTCCTGCCTGGGTTCCCAGGGTCTTGGGGGAAAGTTCTGTGGTTCAGGATGGGAAGCAGAACTCAAGGATGCTGGGAGCCATGGCGTGGGGTCACAGCCAACAAGAGTTCTGGGAAAATCTAAAGAACTTGTTTTTATTCTTTTTGTGTCCGTGTCTTGTGTGCTGTTTTTCTTTTGTCACAGTGTCTGAGTGTATTGCCGTGGGTTTGTTTTTTAGTGTCGCTTGTAAAGGTTAGATGTATTAGATCCTTGCTTACATGTTACTAGTAGTTAGATCTTTTCTCCCTCATTAGTTGAGCATGTTTAACACGTCCCAGAGCAGCTTCTCTCACATGCTCTGCAGTTGTGGACCAGCACTGGGCGATGCAGGATGGTAATTGGACATTGCTGCGTCCGGTTCAATAATGATGTTTCTTACCTAGACCTGGATCTGCGTTGTGGACTTAATGCCCATGTTGAGGGTTTTCACGATATAGAGAGTTTTTTTGTCATCGTGTAGTCACAATACCAATGTCTGAGGTCTTCAACCGCGGGATTGGTTCAGACCTGAATACGTTATAATTTAATTGGTAGCTCTGTTTGATACTTAAGACTCATCCAATCCGAGCAAACGCAGTGAGAATTGTGTAAAGTCATATATACGTGGATTGGGTAGGCTGGTAAAACGCAAGGAAATGGGAGTTGAAAGAAGTAAGGTGAGGCAATTTGAAATCGCCTGCACACAGTATTTCAACTGCCTATTAGCTATGTTATATTCTGGTATATTTCTCCATTTGTAGAGGAGTGAGTTTGGGTGTTTCACTTGCTGCATTAGATAAGGACCTGGAGCAGACATTCACTGGAGTGTACATGTGATAACTAAGGGCCCAGTCAACAGACTTAACTTAAGACAAAATCCTAAACTTACTTCTTTTGGTATTCACAGAATGCACTTACTACTTTTGGTATTCACAGAATGCACTTACTACTTTTGGTATTCACAGAATGGATTTACGACTACTAACTTTACGTCTGCACTCGGGCCGGAAATTCCAGCCCGGAGGCGGAGCTTCCAGCCCAAAGGCGGAGCTTCCGGCCTGGAGGTGGGGATTCCGGCCAGTGGCAGAGATTTAGCCATGGCCGAAATCTCCACCTTCGGGCCGGAAGCTCCGCCTCTGGGCCGGAAGCTCCGCCTCCGGGCCAGAAGCCTCGCCTCCGGGTCGGACTTTCCGGCCCGAGTGCGGACGTAAAGTTAGTAGTCGTAAATCCATTCTGTGAATACCAAAAGTAGTAAGTGCATTCTTTGAATACCAAAAGTAGTAAGTGCATTCTGTGAATACCAAAAGTAGTACGTTTAGGATTTTGTCTTAAGTTAATTCTGTGAATCGGGCCCTATAATTGGCATGCTATATGTGTAGTCATATTTACTCTCCAAGGAAGAGGTGAATAGTTATTTGGAAGGTGATGAGGCTTTGTGGGCGGGTGAGATCTACAGGAGGCACTTGGTGGCCCGGGAGGGTGATATTGATGTCAATGTGGATGATGCGCTTCAAATGACTGCACTTGGCAGCGTTTCCCCACACATCCCTGAATTTTTAGAGCCCTCCTCAACATTTGAGGGACCTTAGCAGATGCACATTTCGATGGAATTCTAATGCACTCTCCACTTGGAAAGACCTTTGTTTGATATTGTATGCCTCTTTGTAGTTCTGCTCTAATTAGCTTGCCCTTCTTTCTATCCCTATCACACCAATTTCCCTCTATTTCTGCCCATGCCACCACATGTATCCCCCTTTCCCTGTGTTCCAACCCTTTGTAAAGATCACCTGATATTGAATTAGTCTTTGAAAGCTAGGTCAGTTTATTATTAATGTGCTTATTACCTGCCCGGGTGAAGGTCTCTCATTGTTGGCATGTGGTTGAAACACACATTGACCATAGGAAGCTCTGAGGGTAACTGCTTACGTTGAAATTATTAATCGACTCCTGGTATGATTCGCAATTCCACTTTGTAGTTATTTATGATACACAGCTAATGGTATAAATATTATTAATATTAATAAGAAGCATGTCTTCGCTTATGATAAGCACATTACCTTGCTTTGCTATTGTATATATACTACTTGTGCCAAGCCTTGGTAAACATTTTCCATAAAGAGCTTTTGAACTATTTTTGTATTTTACCAGATACTAATGGATTTATATTAACACAGCCAATCATTCCATTTCAGTTTGATTCACCTTCCTTTTTAGGTCGAAGCCTGTCAGACAGCACCGCTGCCTGGTTGCAAAAGACTTATTGGGGACATGTTACTGGCTGACCTGAAAAGAAACACCGTTCACTGCTTTCCATTGGCTTTTTGTTTTGTCAGTTTTATTTTCTTGCTTTCTGTTTGATGGTTTTACTTGTTTAGTCCACCCACTTCCTCTTTGTCCTTCTCATGGAGCACATCCTATTTACCATCTCTCTGATTAGTTCCTTTTATCCTTTCACAAGTGTCTGCTTTTGAGGAACGTTTTCTTCTTTTTTTCTAAAAATACTCCTTGACAATACATGTATTTCCCCCTTCTCTGTGTTTTCACCCTTCAGCTAGCATATATTTAATTCTAAATAACATCAAACTCGCATTTCCTATTCCTCTGAGTACATGCCATTTCTCTGGTTCCGCCCACTTTTCCCTAAATATATAACTATAGTGTTATATTGTCGTACTTGTCATTTTAACCGCCTCACATTTTTAGCTGCACTCATGTGCAATTTTCTCTTTTATTCTGCTTTAGACTTCAGCACATTGATGTGCCTTTCACTTTTCCTGTACTGTGTTCCTTTCCTCTACTTTGTAACAAGTTAGTTATTACAAGCGGACATCTCTAGCTTAATGTTTTTTTTTCTTTCCACATTTCACATTATCATAATATGCACTTTAACCCCCATTATCTTCTACTGCCCCTCTCAAACAGTCACGAAGCCCTGTGCTCCTCTATTTTACAGTATCATGGAAGCCGTAATTGCACATTACTTTATGTCCATTCCTTTCTTCATAATCTAGACACCCTATCCAAAATGGCTTTATGATTTGAAAATATAGGCAACCAAATAATTTTTAAAATATGTCTCCCTTCTTTCCACCCGTGCCACTTCTCCAAAATGTATGTTTGAGTCTTTCCTGCATGTCGTCATTACTTCCCTTTGTAACGTTACCATCACAGTCACTACAATCCTAAACATTATTTTCCCAATCAAAATGTTTTTTTGGTGGGGTCCCTAAACTCCCTCCTTTTTTACTCCTAACCTCCCTTTACCTTTTCCGTCCCCTGCACCCTAAAATTACCATTACCCCCTTTACCTCTACCCACTCCTAAACCCTAGAATTACCCTTTCCTCCCTTTACCTCTACCCATCACTAAACTCTATAATTACACTTACTTATCCTTACCTCTACCCATCTACAAACCCTAAAAGCACTCTTACCTCCCTTTACCTCTTCCCGTCTGTTAGAAAAGGGGCTTCTGATTGTCAGTCGGTATGCACCCTTTACAAGCAGGAACCCTCACTCTAGTCAGGATGAGTAAAGTAAGCACATGAGTTTACCTGTGTTCATCCTCTGGTAGTTAGGCACAGAGCAGCCAGGCTAACTACAGAGGCAAAGTGTAAAGCATTTGTGCACACATACAGTAACAGAGTGAAAACACCACAAAAGAACTCCACACCAGTTAAAACAATAGCCAATATTTATCTAATCAAAACAATACCAAAACGACAACAATCCATTATACATAATTCAGGATTTACTATAAAAAGGTTTAAACAGTTCAGTCCATTCAGCCTCCAAGACAAAAGCAGCAAGCAGTAGGCCACCAAAACACAGCAACAAGCAGAGTGGCAGTTCCCCTGCATAAGCTTCTCCAGCTCCTCTTTTCGGCAGAATCTCCTCTTTGTCCAGAAGTGTTCCAAAAATGTGGGGTCATAGCTCCAGTACTTATACCAGTTCAGGCTTTGAAGTAGGCATACGTTCAAAGGAAAGTCTTTGTAGTCCGCAAGATCCTACCTTGCCCTGAATTCGCTCCAGACACACTACAAGGGTGTGGAGATAGCTTTGTATGAGGACAGGCACAGTCCTATTAAGGTGTCAGTTACAGCCCCTCCAGCCACTCTAGCTCATGAAGGCCCATAAGCGTGGTGATGGGCCATCAGGATATGCAGGGCACACCTAAGCTCCCTTGGGTGACTGTCTAGAGTGAATGCACAAACAGCACCTGTCAGTCTAAACCAGATATTGATTCCACAGGCAGGCAGGGATACAGAATGGCAAAGCAAGAAAATGCCCACTTTCTAAAAGTGGCATTTTCAAACACACAATTTAATAACCAGCTTCACTAAAAAATGTATTTTTAAATTCTGAGTTAAGGGAGCCCAAATTCCGAATCTCTATGTTTTCCCAATTGAAAGTTACACTTGTAGGATGTTACAAAGCAGTTCCAATGATAACCTATTGGAGAGATAGCCCTTGCAATGGTGAAAAACAAAATTAGCAGTATTTCGCTATCAGGACATTTAAAACATACCAGTACATGTCCTACCTTCTACAAACACTGCACCCTGCCCATGAGGTTACCTTGGGATTACCTTAGGGGTGCCTTACATGTATTAAAAGGGACAGTTTGGGTCTGACAAATGGGTACACTGGCCATGTCAAGATGGAGGTTTAAAATTACACTCACAGGCAGATCTGAGACATGGTTGCAGGGCTGCTTATGTGGGTGGCAGAATCAGTGCTTCAGGCCGACTAGAAGCCTTTGTATTACAGGCCATGGGTACTCACAGTACACTTTAATAGGGACTTACTAGTAATTCATATATGCCAATCATGGATAACCAATCATAATCACAATTCACCCAGGGAGCACTTGCACTTTAAGACTTATCAGCAGTGGTAAAGTGCCCAGAGTAAACAGACCAGCAGAAAAAAAAGTCCAGCATACATTTAAAGACACAGAAGGCAAAAACTGGGGAAACCACACCAAGGATGTCAGGTCTAACACCACCCCTTAACCCTAAAACCACCCTTAACTCCCTTTGCCCCACCATTTTTTTTAAAATAACATAAATATTATGTTATTAAAAAATATGTGTTTGGTAAAGTAATATATGGTAAAGGATGTGTGGTAAAAGTAAAAAACGATACTATGTACTTACTTGCATGGTACGTACCTGCATGGTAAAGACTGCATGGTAAAGGTCATGTGTGGTAAAGCCTAGGGTGCAAAGGCTGTTTCCTCTGTATGTTTACAATTTTAGGTCTCGCCGACCAGTATTTTGAATCTACAATAGGCTTACAGCCACGGCTCATTGCCATAGGTGTGATGTTTGCCAGGTCCGCAAGTCAAGTGATTAGTTCAGTCCTGGTTTCTGCTTAAAATTCTAAGACTTGTAGACCTTTTTTCATACTAGGCTAATGAAGACCAGAAATCCCAAAATTCCAAAAGAAATCATGACTGGCCCAACAAGTAATGCATAAACCTGAGAAACTTGGCAGCTATCAATTACTTATCATTGGTTAACTTTAGTCTAACTTTTGTTTCCTTGCTTCCTATTTAATAGTAACTCTGGGCAGCGAACTCCGCTCCACCAGAGGAGTTTGCAGAGTATTGACAACTCTGCGTTCCGTTGGTATCACGGAGTTCAGGCAAAACTCCAATTCCGTTGTGGAGTGGAGTTAGCCCCTGTGCCATTCCCAAAGTAAACAGAAAAAAGACATACCTGCTCTCTGGCGTCTCTGGACTGCCCTCCTCCTCACCGTGGTCTCTCCTCCTCACTGCCATCCTCACTGCAAACCCCTGCATTGTACGTCTTGCGTGGACTGCGCATGCGTAAAACGTAGGAGTTTGCAACGAGGACGGCGGTGAGGAGGAGAGACCAGGGCAAGGAGGAGGGCAGCCCGGAGACGCCAGAGAGCAGGTAAGTGTTTTTTCCCCCTTTTTTTGTATATTGGGAGTGGGACTTGGGTGGGTGGAGTGGAGCGGAGTTCCACAAAGTTTTTTTTAACTCCGTGGAACTCCGCGGAGTGCTACTCCTCATACTCCGCCCACCCTTACCTTGCCTTCCTCTTCTCCTGTTAATCCCTCCGCTGAAGCATACCCTGTTTACAATCCATTGAAATAGTTGATTTGGACCCTTCCATTGCTTACAAATTTAAGGAACTACTTTTTTCTTTTTCAATCAGCACTCCAAAAGTGTATGAGGGATATTCACAAGGATCTATCGCCGAAAGTTGCGATAAACTTATCACCCCAATCACAAGCTGGTGTTAACAGCCCACAGCACCAGTTTACCCACGATAGCAGCCGCAAAAAACATCGCCACAGATGACCCCTGCAACTATCGCTAATGAGATGCAGAGTAGGCTTTCCCGTGCCAAAAGCGGCGACAACACCACTCCACAACATTCACAACGACCAGACAGAACTGCAATAAGAACACAAAACAGGCGATAAGGCGCGTTAGCAGCAGGAAAATAACACCTGCTCTGACCCGGTGCAAAGTCGGACCACAGCCTGCACCACAAAAGGGATCCCAGCCTAGAGCCACACCTGAAGGACAACAGATGCACCCGGGCAACTGAACATGCAGCCCGGAGGGCCGAAAGGGCAACAACACCCGCCGCCACCACCCCCAGGACCCCCCCTTCCCGGCACCCCCCGACCAAAGACATGCCACATCAGCTACACCTAAACATGTACAAAATAATCCGCTTGATGTCGCACAATCACAACTGGTGACATGCATGTGTCATCACAGAAATGAGCATCACACATTCACTTTCGAAGCAACAAATTAAACTTTATTAAAATGAACACTGAAATGAAATGAAGACACATGGCGTCTCCCCTCGGGACAATCCGTTGGTCACAGCCTGTAAGACAAAAATCATGATGAGAAGGTGTGTCCTACACACATAAACGGACAGAGAGAGAATGAAGGAGAGAGAGAGGAAGAGAGAGAGAGAGAGAGAGAGAGAGAGAGATAAGAAGAGAGGTGGAGAGTGAGAGATAAGAAGAGAGGGGGAGAGAGAGAGAAAAAGAGAAGAAGAGAGGGGGAGAGAGAGAGAGAGAGAGAGAGAGAAGAAAAGAAGGGGAGAGAGAGAGAGAAGAGAGGGGGAGAGAGAGAGAGAAGAAGAGAAGAGAGGGGGAGAGAAAGAGAGAGAGTGCCGCCCCTGCGCACCCAGGCCACCCTGCTCACCTGCTGCCACTGGTGTGTCTCCAACCACTTGCCGGTATGTATAGCAGTACACCAGGTCACACATCTGAGACAGAGCCGTCATCTGAAACAGAGTCTAGATACATGATTGGCACAGTACACACACTTGCACAAGACAACATCGCCTGCCCACCTATGCACATCCAGGCAGAGGCACCCCAGCCCCTCCCTCCACCCATCGGAGAATGCCCGCCCATGCACACCCAGGCCTCACTGCTCACCTTCCGCCACCGGTGTGTAGATAGGAGGTCCCACCACGTGCCGCTGCAAGCCACAAGCCCGGGACCCGCGGACATGGCACCCTCCACACCATGCAGCCACGTTCCGCAGGTCACCAGGTCTCACGTTTGGTGCTGGGTCTTGATTACACCATGGCATAGGACATACCAATGCACCCAGCATCATCGCAGGCTGCACACCCGCTCAGCCCAATGGGTGCCACTAACTCTGGGATCCCGGAAGCACCTCCACTTGGCGGTAGGCCAGCGCTGCCCGCTGGCTCTGGCTTACACTGCCTTTCCTGCAGGGCACACAAAACCTGAGCTGTCCGGACTGCCGGGACTGGGCAATCCTCACAGGCTGCACACCAGCTCAGCAGCTTAAGGTGCCACTAACTCAGTGCACCCAAAGTCATCGTCCCGTGGCGGGGTGCCTGTGCTGGCCACAATGCTCCAGGTGCCACTAACCCTGTGCAACCCCAGTCAGCACCACGTGTTGGTAGGCCTGTGACGGCCGCAAGGCCTCTGTTGTCACTAACCCTGTGCGCAACAACTCATGGGCCCTTTATGATTGAGAACCGTGGAGCGTCCGTCATCCAGTCACCACCAGCAGAGAGGAATGTGACGTCGTCGGCCCCTTATGTTGGCGAAGTCACATGACCTGTGACGCCTGTGCCGGATGGGTGTGGTGTGCGTGGAAACCTGCCCTCAGGGAGTGGCTGTGACATGCTGACAACTAGACCAGTGACCTGCACACCACCAGCGAGTATGCCTGCGACGGGTAGCAATGAGGGTCACCCCTCAGAGCGTTAGTGGAGTGGTCTGGCCTTCCGTACACCGGACCAGCGCAGGGCTTGCAAAAATGACTCATGGGCTCTGGGCGTGTTTTAGTCCATGTCCGGACATGGAAGTGACTGATGTGTGTGTCACTGTTGTAGTGGTCACGGGACCCGGCACACAATATGCAATGTAGCACCCTCTGACTGGCATCTCACAGGATGAGAATCATTGACGCAAGGGAAATCACTGTCCCTACATTCATCCACACATTCATAAATGAATGATGAAAGACATGACACAGCAGTGTGTCACTGGATTTTTAATGCACATCCAGTGCAGTCCTGTAGCTGGAGCGGTACAGGGCAATGCCGAGTACACTACACAATATGGGCCCGTGGAGGGCCAGCCAGAGTCCATCCGGGGATGACAAGTACTGCGGAAAGGTTTCAGTCCGCAGTCTTGTCGCCGTGTCATTGGTCTTCATACAGGATATGGCAGTCCATGTCGCTGTCCAAGGTGAGTGCATCGGAGTGTATCGAGGGTCACTGGAAGGTCATGAGGCCATGTGCGGCACCAAGCAGAAACAGGCCAGGTGGCAGAAATGAATGCTAGTGCCTCCTGATCACAAACCCATCCACTTTCTTGTCCCCGGATGTGTGCTGTGCCCCACCTGTGGGTGTTGCAGTACTGACTGAGGCACTGCGTGCCACTGACACATCAGGTGCAGGAGTGGATACGTCTGCTGCACTGTGAGGCAATGGTACACCAGGGGGCGGAGATGTGGATGGTGAGGGGGCGGCAGCATTAATCTGCGCCACGCCTTGTGGCAGCAATGACATGATTATGATCTGCAGGACATGGTAGATCCCAGCTACATTTCGCGGATGTGCAGCGGTGGCTGCCATCTTTTCCACCTCCATCCGCACCATGTCCTCCATGAGCCTCCGCATGGGTGCCAGCTCACGGCTGGTATCGCTGGTGCCCCTCTGAGCGGACAGGTGTTCTTCTCTTCACGTCAGGACTCCAGCAATGTCAGTCAGAGCTCGTTGGAGACCATGGAGTGGGCCTAGACAGCCATGGTTTGTTGGCCATGAGGTCAAACCCCACCCGCACCTGCTCCGCCGTCTCCCTCTGGGCCTCCAGCACACGGCGTTGGAAGGCCGTGTGTTGTTCCTGGGGGTCTCGGGAGACTGCCGGGGCCATGGGGGCCTCCTGCTGGGTGGTTTGGGTGGTGGGTGGGGTCTCCTCGATGCAGCTGGTCAGTCCTGATCCTGGAGGTGAGTCGCGGATGATGTCAATGATGTCTAGGAGGGCTTGTACGTCGATGCTGGGGTTGTCCTCCCCGTCATCAGTGAAGAGTGTCTGGGACTGCTCCGCAGGGGGTGTTGACGGTGGCCCTGCAATGTGAAGGGGAGATGGTGTATTTAAATGTGTCCACATGTATGTAGCCGCATGGTACATGTTGACATTCAGACAGCATGGCATTGTACATTGTGACAGCCTATAGATCTGAGCGATGACCCAGAGTCATTGAGGGTGTGCACTGTGCTCTGCTTGATTGTGCATGTGTGCCATCGTGTCTATCTCCACCCGTCCCCCCCAGTACCTGGTGGTCACTCACCCTTTTGCGGTTGTGTTGTGTCCTGTCGAGCAGTGTCCGGTCCCCCGACTTCGGCCACAGTATCCACACTGATGACTGTTGACACCAGCTCCTCCATGTCATCCAGCACGAGCTGTGGCACTGGGCCCCCACCTCCAGTCTGCATTGCTGCCTTCTGGTTGGCTGCGAGTTTCTCCTTGGTCTTCCGCTTGTTGTCATTCCATCGCTTCTTGACTTCGTCCATTGTCCTCTTGTGCTCTCCAATGGCATTCACCTTGTCCACGATGTCCCGCCATATTCCAGTTTTGGTTCCCAATGGCACGTTGGAGGTGACGAACAGTTGTTGATGGTGTTCCATCACCTCAGTGACTATGATCCTGTTTGCCTGCGGACTGAACTTCGTCTCCCTCTTCTTCTTGTCCTTGCCCTCCTTGTCCCCAAGGTTCCAGGCTGGTCGTCCGGGGTGCTTGTGGGGTTGCACTCGTCCTCTGCGCCTGCTCCGGCTGCCTCCATGGTGGTTGGGTGTTGGCCAGTTTGTGTTTGGGTGTTTTTTCTACTTTTATGGCGATTTTTCCCCGCCTGCCAGGTGTGTGTTGTAGGCCTGGCGCTGCTATCACTGATTTCCTCATCGCGCTTTGGCCAATCGCAGGTTTTTTTTGTGTTGTGGATTGTGTTTTTATCTCCAACGAGGTGGTTGTATCGCGGCTGTTGTCTGCGTTTTCGGCAGACTATCGCATTGTACCGCCTTGTTGTGAATTCCACGTTGACACGGGGTTATTTTCCCGCGATGGGCTGCGATGTTGTGAGTTGTGTTAAGCTACTCTTGCGGTAGTTATCACACGTTCTTGTGAATATACCCCTTTGTGTATTATAGCTCTCGCCATCATGTCCTGCTTTCCCAGCTCAAATATCTGCCTCCTAATCTACCCCATGCACTATGCTGCTCTCCACTCCTCCCAGTTTCACTGTAAAAGCATAACAACAGTGTCAGAGATATTTTTCGTGGAGTATAGTTAATAATCAGAGTTTTAGGATTGTTTTGGTTTTATATCCTGCATTCCACATGATGCATAAAAGCTCAAAGTTTGCCACACAAAGACTTTTATGACCCTAGAGGTTCATCTGCTGCACTCACTCAGCTGGCATCTGAGGCAGATGGTAGAGGCCCATAAATCCGCTCCCTGGACTACCACAAAGGACCAAATGGCTAAATCTAGTGGAAAGAAAATTAGGCCTTGGCAAGCAATTCCCCTTTACATTCTAACACTTACTCATTCTGTTTAAATTCTTTTCAGTTTCCTTCGTAGAAAGTATTTACAAAATCCTATTTCTAAACATTTAAAAACGTTTTTGCTTTTCCTGCAGTATTTCATTTTTTTCAAACTTTTTTTAAGCAATATTTTACAAACAAACTTAACTAAATCCAACATCTCGGCACCTGAATTATAGATGCAAACCCTAGTGGCTTTTCCAATGCTTGCTTTTATTTTGCCTCCTTTTTCATCCTCTCCCTCTGTTTCTCCCACTCCCTGCTGCTCTTTTAATTTTTAAACATATGTCCCTTTATCTTGTATGTTGCCACAGCCAGCTCCATCTAATGAATACATTTTAATGAAATGGCTGTGTAAGGGACACCATGTTTCTATATGGGATCAGTCAGAAGGCATAGGTTTACTTCTTTCAGTAGCTTTGGAAATCGGAGTACTCCGAGCAAAGGTGAACTGCTTAGTGCAGGTCAGGATCAGGTCATAAATCGAGCAGTTCTAGACCACCAGTGTTGGTCTGGCATACATGACATCATGAATTTAATAGGACTTTGACACTGATGTATTAGGAGGAAAGGGGTTATAAAAGATGAATAATGTCACTTTTGCAAACATGGATGATGGACGGAGTGGTGAAACTTTTCAACCACTCACCTCCAGTCAAGAGATCTGGGTTTTTATTCATCATTCTTTTGCTCACTTTGCCATCCAGTTTGGACCTGGGCCATATGCAAATCAGTCTTGACCCTGCTCCTCATGGGAAACAGTCCAGCCCGAACTGCCAGGCCAGGTCCTCCCTGGTCTGGAAACAAGCATCCTGGGACCAGTTTCAGGGTATCACCCCTCATCAGCCAAGCTAGCTTAAATCCAGTGGCACAGCGAGCAAAGGACCCCTGTCTGGGCATGCCCCTGGCCACTTAGGGTGAACATAGCAAACACAACAAGATGATGGACACAGTGGTGAAACCTTTCAACCACTCGCCCCTGGCCAACATATCTGGGTTTAATCCATCAGTTCTTTGCTCATGAAGTTCTATCAGGGAGCTTCATTGGCTACTTATCTGGGCACGCATTTAGTTTATAGCACTTTGCTGGGTCCACAAGAGACTGCATTTAGATGGCCCGCTTTTCTGCAAGACATCTGTAAGTGGTACTCCCCTTCCAGCACGTTGCAGTCTAGTAGGACCAAAAAATGCAAGTACCTATAATAAGGAAAACGTGGGGAGTGGAGAGTTTCCTACGCTGCTACAGAATGATGGAATTTGTTCCCTAACCATTTGCGATAGCAATCTAATCTTTAAAAATTGAGGAAGGTCTTCAAAACCTGGCTGTTTAAATCTACAGTTTAAACTGACTTCTTTAAACAGCCGATTCCTAGTTCCATTTTACTTTGTTCTCCTTTATCACCTCAATTATTTGGTTTCTCGGATACTAGTGCAAAGACGCCTTGTTGGTATTAGCGACATCTATCTTATAACATAACATAACTGTGCCACCCAGGTTTGGACACAGCCATATGCGAATCAGCCTTGACCCTGCTCCCCATGGGAGCAGTCCAGACAAAACTACCAGGCCAGGTCCTCCTTGGACCTGAAACAAGCATCCTGGACCAGTTTCAGGGTTTGACCCCTCACCATCCAGGCTAGCTTGAATTCAATAGCACAGCGAGCAAGGAACCCACGTCTGGGCATACCCTTGGCCACTTAGAGCGAACATAACCAACACAAGATGATGGACGGAGTGGTGAAACATTTCAACCACTCACCCCCAGTCAAGAGATCTGACTTTTGACCAAAAATTCAGAATCTGTACTTAATATCGAGAGTTGCATGCATGTACTGAGAATGGACCTTGGCTATGTCGTCTCATCAACTGCACATTTTTGGTGAAGCTGCCAATCATGGACTAAGCAAGGAAGGTGTGCATTGGGAGCTGGACGGTGGTGGGCTGTGAGCATGACATTTTTACAATTTTGCGAACTTAATAGAGCTGGTTTTAATCTCTCGGATTTGAGTGAATGACCATTGCGGGTTCTAAATTTGAAGCCTTTACATAGGGCTGTGAATCTATTAGAGCTGTCAGGCTGTCTCCACCAATCTGAGCTCTCTCATTGGAAAAGAGTCTTTCTATCGATAGGGGTACTGCCCTCCAGCCTACTGGTGACAAGCTATGTCTCAGCTTTAATCAGCTGATAAACTGTTTGTACGAGTGGAATGTGGGATGTCCAAAGTTAGTCCACGAGCAGTGGCGGCTCCTCCGCTAAGGCGGAGGAGCGTCACCCCACTGAGCAGGCCATTATATTTTCTGTCCTTGCTCAGCTGGGTAGGGGTGGGCTGCTTCGCTCGCAGGGCAGGAGTGGTTTGCCCAGTCCGAGTGCGCGGGACATCTTGGACCAGCCAATCTGTCATGCGCACTTTGCATGTTCTGCTGCCTTACAGCCTGGGTGCAGAACATGCCCAGCCTCACATTCCCTGGCCGAGTGGCGATCCACGGTTCTCAGACCAATCACATCGATGGATTGCAACGTTGTGATTGCCTATGGGAGCCTGGGAGCCGGGTGCTTCCTGCTTCCTGCCCTGAATGCGGGTGAAAAGGAACAAAAGGCAGCGACTGCATCAACAGGTAAGTGTTTACATTTTTTTTTCATTCCCTCCCCCCTCTCTCCCCGGCGCCCACATCCACCCCCACTGCTGTTAAATACCAGGTACCACTGTCCATGAGGGATGGCTATACCAGGTTTTCAAACAGCTAATTGAGCTGTCCTAAATGGGAATCATTTGGGCAGCTACTGGATGTCCTAAAAATCTGCATTGCACTCGGACCTTGTGAATTAACGTGGCCACAATAGGTATAATCTGTTTCTCCATGGTGTTATGTACATATGTGACAGATTTCCATCCAGCTTGAACTCAATTACAAATCTTTAAAACAAAAATAAACTGCCCTTATAATAAACCAGTGACCTAGCTTGTCCTACAAGTACTCCAGCACGTGGTAAAGGATGCTGTTCCAACAGGGAGGAACAGATGATCTTAATGCCTGAAAAGGCATCCTCTTCCAATACCGAAATACTTGCGAACTGTCCCACCAGCCACAGGCGGCTTATTTTTTCATTTTGTCAGGGAGCTAAATTATTCAAATTCCACGAAACGAAAATATATCACAATTCATCCTTCTTTTTTGAAGTACATAAAAAAGCAGGCAGGGGTGTGTTTCAATTTCTTCTGCTTGTGCAGTGGGAAGCATCAAACAATCCGACCGATAAGACTGTGTCTGGGGACAAGTACGGTACAAAGCAGCCTGGTTGTATTTGCTGTTTTTTTTATTTTTGCCTCTAGTCGTATTCTGTGACAATTTATTGACAATCTGGGTCAAAAATGTATTTTTTATAAGGCCTACTCTTCTGAAAACATTTACTGCGGAAATCATTATATAGCAGTCTCTATATGAAGAGAAACCTTATCAATACTCATATCACTTTAGGTATCGATGTACATGTTTGAAGCATGATAAAATCACAGATACGAGTCTGCCAAAGGTTCCTCATGAAGTCCTTCTATCGTGGCCAATCTGCCGTCCAACCCAGCAATTAAATGCCTTCATTTGCATCCTACACATTTACGTCTTCCATATGCAGCTTGCTGTGGTGTGCTAGACATTACTGAAAGGGGGTCACATTTATCTAGCAAGACTTTGACATAAGAGAAATCTGCAAAGAAAAACCCCTGTCCTTTTACTTTTAGGGAGGTAACAAGACCATGAAACTAGAGGTCATTCCAGAGTCAGCAGCCAGTACAGTTCTACTCTGTTCATGCACAGTTGCATGAGAGTGCGGGAGCCCAAGGACTCATTGAGATGGTTCAGTCTTTATATACACCCATTTACAAATCTCACCGTGGAGAATCCTTGCGACTCTGGAGAGGTCGACGGAATTACAGCTCTTTTAAAATAATCAAAACATTAGTGACTGTTAGACCTGGCATCTTTTGACATGTTTTTCCTGTCTTTTTGCTTTTTGACCGCCTGGTTTTTGCTGGTTTAGTGTCTCTGCGCACTTTCTCACTGCTGTTCAGTGTAAAAGTGCAAGTGCGCCTACTGTAAAATATGTTATGGATTGGTGTTTCCATAATTAACATGTTTGATTTACTGGTAAGCCCCTAGTAAGGTGCAATGAGAGTGCTAGGGCCTGTAAATTAAATGCTACTAGTGGGCCTTCAGGACTGTTTGTGTCTCCCACAGAAGTAGCCCTGTAAAGGTATCTCAGACCTGCCACTGCAGTGTCTGCGCCAAGGTTTTACTGCCATTTCGACTTGGCAAGTGCACTCCATGGCCAAGCCCTATCCTTCCCTTTTATTACATGTAAGTCACTCCTAAGGTAGGCCCAAGGTACCCCTATGGGAAGGGTGCAGTGTATGTGAAAGGTAGGGCATACACTGGTGTATGTGACATGTCCTGATAGTGAAATACAGTGTATTTCGTTTTTCACTACTGAAAGGCTATCTGTCCAGTAGGATATCATGGGAGATACTTTGTGACATCTTACAAGTATAACTTCCCATTGGGAAAAGATCCAGAAATGGAGTTTAATATGCCTGAACTCAGGAAGTAAAAATGCATCTTTAGTAAAGATGATATTTTTGTTGTGTGTTTGAAAACACCACTTTTAGAAAGTGGGTATTTTCTTGCTTAACCATCCTGTGTGCCTCTGCTGGGTTGTGGATTTACTGTCTGGCTTCAGTCACGGGGGTGGGGTTGAGTTGTGTCCTGCCTTTCCTGACTGAGTTAGGGCTGGGCTGAATAGACATGGGCTGCATTTAGAGTAGTGGGAGGAGATTTCCTTGCACCTGAATAGGCCTCGTCTGCCTTACACAATGCTGTCTCCACCTCCTGCTATGTAGTTAGGCCAGAGATTACAGAATTGGTTTGGACTAGGCACAGAGACTCTTTGCCACAAGAGAACAAAGGGAAATGTGGTATAAATATTGGGGCCAGACACCAGAATTTTAGAACTCTTTTGGACTCAGAAACCTGCCAAGAAGAAGAGATGGAGAAGCTGTGAGGAGGAATTACCACTTTGCTGTGTGCTTTGCTGTGTTGGCCTACAGTAGCTGTTTCTGTCTTGGGCAGAGAAAGTACTGGACTGAACTTTCTGCAACTTCTTTGTTTGAGTTTCTCCAAGGGCTTGAGGAAGAGCTTGCCCCCTGTTCAAGAAGTCTCAGGAACAGAAAAGAGTTCACCTTCCTCTTATTGCCGCTTCTGGGACTGTGTGTCTCAGCTGTCACAGAGGGAAACTGCAACCCGACCCCGCCACCAATATCGCCGGTGGTTCCGTGACCTAAAGGCACCGCAGAGGGCACTGCTGCACTTCGTACCGCAACCCTGATCTCACTGATGACATGACCGCCACCACCACCAAGCCGCTACTGGCAACACGACCTGTGGACACCGCACCGCCTTTCTACACTCCATCGTCCTGGTCTCACTGAGGACGCTGTTTTCAGCTGACATCACCTCTGTGGTCTGCACAACGGTCTGGGGCACCCCTCCTAAGATACATAAAGCACTGCCCGTCCCACACTGCAGCCACGGCCCACTGGCTCCAGCCCCATCGACCGCCGACAGATGGAGCTGCTTGCACCGTGATCATCAGCACCGTGACGAGTACCCCCCTGCATCACACCACAGCCCTGGTCTCACCGACGCCACTGGACGACCGTCACCGAGCCGGTGCCCGCACTGTGACCTGAGGGCACGCACGCCGCACTGCTCTGCTTCACACCGCAGCCTCAACAACTGCCACTACCGGCACCCACCGCCCTGGGTGGCCAGAGCATAAGGTACTGTTTACAAGTATGTTGGATTCTTATCATTTTGGTCTTGTTTTACATAGATAAAATATGGATATTTTTCTAAACAGTTGTGGTGTCTTTTTGTAGTGTTTTCACTGTATCACTGTATGTTATGTGCAAATGCTTTACACACTCCCTCTGTGATAAGCCTGACTGCTCATGCCAAGCTACCAAGGGGGTAGCTTGGCATAGGGTATTTCAGTAGTGTATCCCCTTATCCTGACTTGGAAGAATGGTCCCTACTTGAGCAGGGTAACAACCCGCCAACTAGAGACCCCCATTTCTAACAGTGACATTTAGATTTTAGCGATTAGTCAATAATGGGAGGTTTATGAAGGATTCACAAAACTTTATTTATCGTAAAGTTAGAATCTCTAATTATCTTTAATCAGTTTAGTAAGTTTACAGAACTATAAAATAGATTTGGTTAGAAGACAGCATTCGAAAATTATACAGTATTCTATAAAGAAACCCCGTAAGCTAACTAAATGACCTATTCTAAATAGAACCCATAAAGACTTCCTCTGGACAAGAGCAAGTAAGAGATGAACTTCTCATTAAGAGTAGTTCCGGAAACTCAGTCATGTTTCCTACAGATGCAGTACCATGCGTAAATAAAAGTGCGATCCTTGCAGTGACATTGATCGCTAAAAATCCAAATGATCAAAATGAAAAAGAATCAGTCATCTCAGGGAAATAGTTAAAGAAATCAACTCTCCATAAAGAGGAGTCTAAGAGCCGGGAAATATCCAGCTGCAGGACCACCAGAATTGTCAAAGGAATGAAAATTGCTGGGTAAGAGTAGTAAGTGTAAGAGAATGAGGATATAGTGCTAACTCTCTAGGAACACTCATAAATATTAGTTCATACTTGTGTAACAATTTTTTAGGCGTCTTCTTACGATATCAAATGAGAATAGTTCACGAGGTGGTGTTGTCAGTCATATAATGCTTCTTCTTCCGATTCCCACGGTCTGTACTCTCGTCGCCATGATCGATACAAATTATTAGAGCATATATTACATGAGGGAAGGTTCTCAAGAGAACCCTCTTACCAAAGCTAAGGATGCACTGTGAGCTTGATGTGTGAAGAATGGCTAGTCAGTAATACGAAAGCAACTATCAATGCTATTTGGAAGCAGCATTCATAAAAGTCTCTAAGCCATCATTTAATATAAGCTGTTTTAATAAGTTCTTTGTATTCTACCATTTGATCTAACATGGGGTGAGGAGCTGGATGAACATGATGTTATAGTCAGCATATTTCTAAAGGATGTCATTAATGCTAAGCAGCTTTACTAAATGTCTTATTCAATAAACTGTGACCAAGAGGCGAGTGAAAAAACGTTTGGGCCTCGTTAATATAAACATTAAGAAATGGTTGCCTGGTGCAAATATTGTTTTGAACATGCAATAATTTGCAAACATTCTATGAGCATTCTCAATCCCACATGTGATGAACTAATATATGTTCACAGTCTGTTTACGAGGATTCTGAACATTATGTGTTTACTCTTTATTATACGTTTCATTTTTTAATGTAAACATTTCTGCAGCAATTCTGAAGCATTCTAAAGTGCAATTCTAAAACAGTAAGTTGCTTTTCTAAATGCATTCTCATTTCTCCCAAACTCCCTCCCTTTTGATGATATAAATCATCATCATAATTTGTTTCACTTTCAAATTTGAATCTAAAAGGTTGTTTCGTCCTCAAGTGTGTCTCGCCTTTTCCTTATTATCCCCCTTGTGCGTTGCAATGTCTTCATATAATCGTCATTCATTATCCCCATTAAACACATGTCCCTTTTGAAACGCTTTCTTTGGCAAGCATCTTGTCGTTTGCACAAGAAACATTTACAGCTCAAATAAAGACATACAGGAAGATTAAACATAATCCTATTAGGAGGCTAATCATTAATATAGCTTATTTTATCCCCTTTCCAGCCGTCAAGCACCAATTACCAATTGTATTTAATCCCTTGCCAAAGTTCTCACACAGACTTGGTGTTTCCAATTCCTGCAATTTGGGTCACAAATTTGATATGTTCCCTGCAAACTCTTCAAACTTGCTACTCTCACAGGAATCACATTTTTGTCTCCCTGTAAAATTTCAAAATTCCCCCTAATAATTCAAAAGTATGTTCACAACTACTAGTTCCTATGTGTCTTGTACATTTTTGTGTTAGCCTTTTATAAAAACAAATTTTCCCTTTATGTCGACTGTCCAATCTAAGTTTTGGATATATCAATTTCTATCTAAATTCCTTTCTCCTCCTTCTTCCATGTATTTTCTAACACTTCTCCCTTTTTATCTGCATTCCTTGTTATGTTGTTATGTTCATGTATCTTCCTTCTAAGGCCATAATGTAAGCTTTTTCTTCAGCATGCATTAAGTAGGTCAAATTATTTGTATAGGCTTCTACACTATTTATAGGTAAGTGCGGGAAGAAATAATACCAAGCTATGCCCATTGTTTTCCTTTGCAGATGGAAATTAATGCTTTCTTTTGAGGGCACTTGTGACAACACTAAATCATAATTTGAATAAGAATATTCAAAACGCACTCACCTATATACTAGTGAAAGCAAAATAGTACATGATATTGCACAAGACATAGGAAGGTGATAGTAGGTGACTTCTTCTGAAACTGATATGGCAAAAGTGCACAAACATAGCAATCCTTAAGACTTAAAGCATCTGTGTGTTCTTGCACTAATCTAGAATAAATATTAGTGGAATAATCCTCCTTCTTGAAATTAGTGAAAGATTTAGTAAATGTGTTATCGCTAAGATTCTGAGCATATACATTTGTAACATTAATTCTAGGAGTTTCTGAATCGGTTGTTAGATAAAATCCTATTAATACTTTTGAAATCATGATAACTGTTACTGCTTAAATCACACACATAATGCATGTATAATGCCTTCTAATGCAACACATCTTTCCGAGTCAGTAGTTAACTCTTGAATAAATCATTTGCCTGTGCTTCATTTTCTTCTTTCTCCACTTTCTACTTGGAAAATCCCTAATAGACGATCCTTAACTCTACTCCATGTTCTAAAAGGTCATCCCTATTTCTTGTGTAACTTTCTGCTCGGGCCTAGGTTAGTCTCCTGTAATAAAAATAACTAAAATAACAACCACTAATAGTCACAGCTCATATCTTTTTTTCTTTATCATTAGATCTCACCATGTTTTTCAACGTAAACTGTAAACCTTTTGTTTTCAGGGAGGTTCTGACAGTTTAAGATTCAGCTTGCACAGATCACATTCAGTGCTGTATTCATGTAGTAGGACCACTCAGGTTATTTTCTGTTGGGTACTCAAGCCCTTTTGTATCTTCTCAGGACTTGATGATTTGGGACGAGTGAGTTTTCTTTTTCTGTCTGACTTTCTTCAGGCACTGCTTCAGGAATTCGTGCTATGGACAGACTCCTCTTTGGTCTTTCTTTGCTAGAACTTTTTGGCCACTCAGTTTATTGACATCGTCTGTTCGTTCTGGAACTTGTTCCCTCAATTGGATATACTTCTTCTCCTTGTTCTGTTAATTAAGTCTTTGCTTCTTCCTCAGTGGAAACTTCGATCCCACTTTTCATTATTTCAGGCACTTGCTCTTGTCTTTCATCTTCATCCCATACTCCTTGTGCTTCTGCTTGTATTCCTGTTTGCTCTCTTGCAGGTTCTATAGTTCGGACCAGTCTCTCCACCGGTGGTGCAACCACTAGAGCTCTTCTTTCAGGATCATAGACCAACAACGCTTCTTCTGGGTTGCTCGCTCTTCTGGTGTGTGTGTTATGATTCCAGTTTGTAACTCCGGCACATTTAACAGCAGTGTTTGTCATGAGCAAGATTTGGTAGGGGCCTTTCCATCTGGGCGCAAGACAAGTCTTTTGAAAGTGGTTATTGACAAAGACCTAATCTCCTGAGTTGAAGTTGTGGCACTGTTTGTGATGAGAATCTGGTGTGGCATCTGACACCTGTTGAGAGACAGAACGAACCACATCAGCAAGGGCTTTGCAGTAGTCCATAATCAGATCATCAGTGATATTCACTGAAGCGTTGGATGGGAACTGCAGGTAACCTCATAGCTCTTCCCATGAGTATTTCATGTGGGGATAGTCCTGTCTTCCTATCCGGAATGCATTGAACACTCATCACTACCAATGGTAAAGAATCTGGCCATTTCAGTGATTTTGAAGCACATACTTTTGCCAACTTGGACTTTATTGTTCCGTTCATCTGTTCAACTATGCCTGACGCTTCTGGCCTGTAACTGCAGTGTACCTTTGGTTCAATCTGTAATGCAGCACATAGCACGTTTATCACTCTGTTATTGTAGTGTGTACCTTTACCTGACTCAAGAAGGACCGGAATTCCGAACCTAGGTATGATTTCTCGCAATAACAGTTTAGCTACAGTGATACTGTTATTTCTCCTTGTTGGGTAGGCTTCCACCCATATGGAGAATGCAAATCTAATCACAAGGATATATCTCAGCCCATTTTGAAAAGGTATCTCGATAACATCTATCTGTAGTCTGATGAATGGGTGACCTGATCTAGCTAGGTGTGTGCTTCTGACTGGTGTAATTTTCCCTACATTCAGCTGTTGACATGTGACAGCAATCATTCAAAATCTTAGATGAAACCAACTCTGTCTGAAAAGCCTCACTATCGCATCTCTCCCTAAATGTGTGTAACCTGTGGTAATGCCTAGCCATTGGAAACAGCAAACTGTCTGGAAACACTGGTCTCCCATCTCCTGACATCCAAACGTCATTTGCTTTTTTATGTACAACCTGCTCTGATCCACCCATTCTGTTCAGCTTCTGTCATAGCTCCCTCTACTCTCTTTAATTCTTCTCACGTATCAGTTATTTCCATTATCATTGCAAAAGCACTTTCTTCATCATATTTGCAAATGTAACCATCATTTATTGAAAACCCTCCATTTATTATATATGCTAACAAGGCGCAATACCTCACTACAAAGTCAATGTAGCTATTGCCAATGGCAATGTATCCGCTGCCTGTTTGGTGCCCTGGGCACTTCACCGCACCAAATTCTTTGGGCAACTGCAATGATTCAAGCAGATGCTTCACATTTTGTCCATTTCTGATAAGAGATTCTGTGGAAGTAAAAAACCCTCTCTGCATCCATAATTGCCGAAAATCATGCACTACACCAAAAACCATATTGGCTGTCTGTAAATATGGTGCCTCTCAATTGAGCAATTAAACTGCAGGCTCGGGTAAGGGCAACTTTTGCAGCGGAAACAGATTGGAGCCAGGAGGCTTCAATCACAACATATATAGGTCACATGGCACATGCTGCTCTCAGTGTGCCTTCATTTCTTCGCAGGCATGACCCATCAACAAATAGGGCATAGTCGGACTCATTTAGGGGTTCATCCTTAATCCTGAGTTGTTCTTTTAATTTTCAGCCAATCAAACTCTTTTGTACATTTTCCCTTTCAAAAAATATATGACTGCCTCATACTTTTCTATCACGAATGGTGAGGGAGCACCTGTTCCCTTTTCTATCTGAGGCTCAGCCTTCAGCCACTGTACAGATATCTTACATACTGATAACAAATCTTCCGGAACAACAATTTCAAAGAACGGATACAGGTTTTTCCACAACACTCTTAATAAACCTTTCCACCTGCTCATACACTGCACTGGCTTGTCTCTCAGCTTTAAGATTTTTTTTTGTAAATGCAGTCAAGTCTTCTCTATTCCATGTAATATATACGTAACCACCTCCAACTACTTCTTTCCTTGGATATTCTGTCACTTCTCTCACTTTATTCTGCTTTTCTTCTTTTTCTTTTCATGTTTTCGAGAAGACAGCATTTTCGCCAATATCTCATCTCCTGAATCAGTATATGAATCCTTCCCTTCATGCTTTGCTGCACCCCTATCCTTCTCCTTAATCCCCGATATAATAACTGGGTGCAGTCTGCTTTCTTCAATAATTCCTTTCCTCCATCTATGCTGTTCTTCGCCCCATTGAGCATTAGCATAATGTTTCAATGTCCTATCTGCTCTACTCTGATATTTTTCCTTTTCCTTCTCTTTGTATTCTTTTACAAGATCTGTAAAGCTTCATATTGAATGGGTAGAGGTGGCGGCTTAATTTCATCTAATTTTCTCCTCAAATGATCTAGTATTCTGGTGTTAAAAGTTCCAAATCTATCAAAACGTAATGCACCCTCATCCTTCGTAATCCTCATCCATTGTTTTAGCAATAAACATGTAGTTAATCCATGACCAGTAGTCATTATATAAGCTGGAGTACCCTCAGGAGGTGATTTCTCACCTTTCTGAACAGGAATAGTAACATCTCCCTTCACCAATTTCTTAAAATCCTTAAGACATTTCAATTTAGCAACCCAATTTATCGATTTGTTTTGAGACCCAAATGTTTTGATTTGGTTCCGTATTCGTCTGAATTTTAAATTGCCAATCAAATAACAGCTTTAATTTTAGTGACGCCTTTGTCCAGTTCGTGAACAGAGCTTAAATTGATAATATCCAATACGCAGTGCGGCACAGATCGCCAATCAACCAATGACAGCCAATCCCAGCGCAGAACACTATAACGTCAACTTCTCACTCCTTGTAGCATCCGCCCTCCTTAAAAATGTCTTCTTTGCTATTTTAAAAACTTCCTTGCTTAACCCTTATTTTTCTAAGGAAAATTTAGATCTACATCCATTCAAGAGGATTCCACAATCGCAAGTGACCAGTCAAAATTCACACCAATTAATGCAGTTTCACCCTATTACACAATAATGTTCCACCAACATTATCAAAGTTAATCACTCATCAATGTTTGTACCCAAATACTGATGGAAGTGATGGTACCTTACACTCCACAACTATTGATCTCTTTGCAAAACAAGATTAATATCCCAGGATCTCTCGACTTCTTGAAGTCTGAAATCAACTTCTTCACTACAACAATTTCTTAATAATTTTCTTGTGATATTTGATTCATCTACAAAGAAAAAACATTCACTCTACACTCACAACCACAACATTACTCTCCCTATTGATACAACTCCAAACTGCAACCGCCAAGACATTAACTGCTCGTCACCCCATCTGGATTTGGGCACTAATTTTGAGCTCTATTCTGGGTGTTAAACTATCAATTCTGCTTCCAGAAACTGCGGGAGCCCATGGACTCACCAAGATGGTTTAATCTTCATATACACCCACTTACAAATCTTGCTGTGGATAATCCTTGCGGCTCCAGAGAGGCCGACGGACCTTTTCCACCATAGGCGAATTAGAGCTCTTTTAAAATAATCAAAACATTAATGATATTTAGATTTTAGCGATTAGTCAATAATGAGAGGTTGGTGAAGGTTTCATAAAACTTTATTTATCTTAAAGTTAGAATCTCTAATTATGTTTATTCAGTTTAGTAAGTTTACAGAAATATAAAATAGATTTGGTTAGAAGTCAGCATTAGAAAAATACACAGTATTTTATAAAGAAACCCCGTGAGCTAACTAAAGGACCTATTCGAAATAGAACCCATAAGGAGTTCCTCTGGAGAAGAGCGAGTAAGAGATTAACTTCTAATAAGGTGTAGTTCTGAACACTCAGCCGAGTTCCCTACAGCTGCAGTACCAACTGTAAATAAAAGTGTGATCCTTGCAGTAGCCTCGATCACTAATAATCCAAAAGATCAAAATGAAAAAGAATCAGTCACCTCAGGGAAATAGTTAAAGAAATCAACTCTCCATAAAAAAGAATCTAAGAGCTGGGAAGGATCCAGCAGCAGGACCACCGTAAAAATCAAAGGAATTAAAAATGATGGGTAAGGGTAGTAAGTGTAAGAGAATGAGGATATGGTGCTAACTAGCTAGGAACACTCATTAATATAGTTTCATACTTTCGTAACTGGTGTGCAGGCATCTTCTGTCGATATGCAATGTGAGTAGTTCATGAGGTGGCGTCCTCAGTCATATGATGCTTCTTCTTCTGATTCCCACAGTCTGCACTCTCGTTGCCATGATTGATAAATATTATTATAGCACTTGTTGCATGAGCGAAGGTTCTCATGAAAAGCCTCTTACCTAACCTAAGAATAAGAATGCACTGTGAGCTAGATGTGTGAACGATGGCTAGTCAGTAATATGAAATAAACTATCAATGCTATTGGTAAGCAGCATTAATAAAAGTCTCTAAGTCATCATTTAATATAAGCAGTTTTAATAAGTTCTTTGTATTCTAAGAATTGATCTATACATCTATTGATCGAACACAATGCTATAGTCAGTATATTTCTAAAGGATGTCACTAATGCTAGCAGTTTTACCAAATGTCTAATTCATGTAACTGTGAGCAAGAGTTGAGTGAAATGACTTTTGGGCCTTGTTAATATACACGTTAAGAAATGCTTGCCTGGTGCAAAATATTTTTAAATTGGCATTAATTTGCAAACATTCTAAGAGCATTCTCAATCCTACATGTGAATAACTAATATATTTTCATAGTATTTTTATTAGGATTCTAAACATTATGCGTTTACTCTTTTTCCTATGTGTCATTTTCTAAAGTAAACATTTCTGCAGCATTTTAAAGCATTCTAAAGTGCAATTTTAACACAATGAGTAAGTTGATTTTCTAAATTTGTGCTAATTTCTCCCGAGAGTCTTTACCGTTCTTTGGTTTTCCCCAAAATCGGACTCCTTCTTGGAGCTACAGCCCATGCAGTGAGCTCTACCTAAGATGGGTATATAGAGCCTCCTAGTCACCATGAATTGTATGTGGTGCACTGCTAGAGTGTATGGATACATTTTCCAATACCAGGGGAAGATTCCTCAACGCTCTGACTCCAAGGTATATACCACAGGTTGTGCAACCTAATTATTGCCTCTTAAGGCAATACTTCATATAAATAATATATGGCAATTAATTATAGAGAAGGAATTAAACTTGTTTCAATAGAAATACTATTTTATAAGAAGGATAGCCTAACCGGAAATGGTCTCAAATAGATGCCATTCTATATCCCACCATATCCAGTGTTCTTGTGGTACGTGGTTGTCACATATAAACCTATATTGCAAGGATATAACATACATTATTTTAACCAAGTCTCATTAAAAAACATTTTACTCACATTAATGCATTCTCACATCTCATAAATTATCCAATCTATCAGTATTGTCATTCCATTATTCCTTAATCCATGTAACCTAGGAGTGAACATATAAAATATATTCAGTTCATTGAAACCTGCCCCTAACAATTCCTCAGATATATTCCCCTTTATTTTCTAATATCCAATAAAACAGCATTACCATGCCATTCACTAGACCATTCAAAAGCGACCTTTTCCGACTCAATTGATTTAGAGAGCGAACAGGACTAACCCCATAGGTCAACAATTCAGAGCAAAATACCCCGTGGCATCCTAGCTCTGCACTCCACCATCTTAAAGCAATTGATCTCTACATTGTGCGTGGTCTAACGATACAATAATTTGCACAGTAGGCCAGCATTAAATATCATGCACAGCCAATTCATCCCAAACCATTTACATAGGTAACTCACAGACAAAGACTAACTATAAGGAATCCTGTGATCACTCCAGATGTAGAAGAACACCACTGAACATTCACCTCCTACTGTGCTGATATCCTAAGCACATTTACACCTATAAAAAAGATTGTGTCCCAAATGTACCTCACAACAGTGGCAGAGAGGACCACCCCCCATCTATCTTGTATTAACACCAAAGTGTCTTAACTCCAGTATAACGGCACCACCACGCCATTCAATAGTCCAACCGATAGTCAAACAGCCATTTTGGACTCGATTGGTTTAAAAAGGGGACAGAAGCAACCCTATTGGTCAATGTTTCAGGGTAGAGTCCCCAATGGTGTCCTGGTGTTACTTCTTACCGTTTTGGGACATCCAGTTGTTACATTATGTCTGGTCTAGTGACACATTAAGTCTCACCAAAGACTAACATGAAATATGCAATGAGGCCAATTCATATCAGGTCATTTAAACAAATAACTCACAAAAGTATTCAGTTTATATTTCCTGCTCAACATCTGTCTTAGTCTCCACACAACAAAAGTAACCGGCATATTGCAATCTTAAGTCATCCTCTTGGAAAAAGGGCGTCAGACCAAACTTCATGTTTAGGTCCTTCCAAATTCCTTAAACAGTCAACAAATATGTATGATAATACCCCCTTCTCCAAATGTAATGCAACAACATAAAACAAAAAGCATTGATCTCATTAAGCGGAATTATCAGTCATAAAGATCTGCCATTTTGTAGTGTAGATTTATCAGTCAAAGTTGTTATTAAACCCAAATTCACCTTCCCAGAGGGTGCACCTTGCATTTTCGAATATATATTCATTCACTGTGCCATAAGCTTACAAAGAAACTAATAATCAATATATCAATAATCTTTATTCGATTTTCCAAAAGCAAACATATAAAAACATACAATAAAAAGACAAAGAAATATACAGAAAGCATTAAAATATCCACAATAAAATTAATCAAAAGACTTCCGCTTGGAGGGGCTAAAAGTGCGTGGATCTAGTTTCAGCAGCATAATGCATAACTAGCAGCATATAATATGAAAAATCTCACTACCAATATAGTTAAATTAACATTATCCTCCTTAATAACGTTCATTGCAAAACATCAACTTGGGGAGGTAAGAAATACATAAATCAAAATTCATCATCATAGTGTAAAACAAGTGGCACAAAGTGCAATTATATACGTAAACACTATAGTTAAAACAGCATATTCCTCCTTTAAGTTAAAATGCTCTTCAGAAAGCAAGCAACTAGGAAACACGTCATAGTCATTGAGTTGCAGTAAAAAGAGTAGGGCAACTTTACACTACAGAATTTATACCTACGCAACAACGGTAAAAAAACCTCCTTGTAAACAGCAAGTAATAACTACAAAAGCAAACAAAATGCAGTAAGAATTGGCTTGATTGCTCATCACATAGGCACATACAAATATCTGCAGTAGAGTATTGCCCTAATGGGAAACATATCAGCCATCGTATGGAACCTAACCTAAATCTAGTCAATAATGTACTCTTATACACCTTTGCCCCAAAGAGTAAATATGGAGCAATCACAGGTGACATCTAGATTATGCACTAATCTCTAACCAATAGTTTAGCCACTTACACTAGCTCCCTAGTGGTCTGCCTGTGCTTAGTGAAGGTTTCTTGAACCCAATATTTATCTTTTATCATAATCGTCTCAGAATGCTCAAACAAACGTACACGGCACAGAGCTATTAAGAACCTTTAATGTATTTTAACCATGGAATAGTCAGACATTGGCTGCAAGACAGGCAGTCTCTAATGACTGCCAGGTTGAGCTAAGCTTCCTTATTTACGCAAATTGAGCACCAGAGGACCAAAGGAGCATCATTAATAGAATGTTGCACATGCTCCATGCCTAACTCCTGATGCAAATAAAAATGTAGTGTCAAAAGGGGAACCCCTAGTAGCCAGCGGCAGAATCTATTCTCCTCCAACTGGATTACCCCAACATCTCTACAGCCCCAAATACCCATCCCATTTGTTAAAATTGGCAGGCATTTTGGGTTGTATATCTCTAAAATTGGGGAAACCGTTTTTTTGCCAATGGACGTGGCGAGGGAAAAGGTACTGCACACCACTCAAATACAGCAGGTTATCCTACTTTTGATGCAGGGTGACCAGCAGTGGGCATCATCGAACTCCAGGCCAAGGTAAGAAAGCTAGAAATTAAAATCTTGAGACCATTGGCCGCTCTGGCAAGAAGGGCCGAGTTGTACACATATAATAGAGCAGGCTCTACATCAGGGTTACTCATAGTACGGCCCGCGGGCCGCCAGCGGCCCGGCAAGCCTTCCTTGGCGGCCCGCGGACCTTGCAGACATTCTACCTGTGTTTAAAAAAAAAAATAGCAAACACTGCCGGGTGCAGCAGCCCAGACTCTGCTCTGTGGGGGCAGGGGGATTCCAGTGATTGTCAAAGTGGAGATGCAGGGGCCTAAGAGGTGAAATACAACAAAGCTTTATTAACATGTAAATGGTCTTTTAAAGACCTGTGAAGTACTCGGGTGCGGCTGTGTGTGCGAGCTGGGAAGCTGTCTCAGTGCAGCTGTGTGTGTGCGCTGGGAATCTGTCAGAGCCCGGGCTGAGGGCTGACACACAAAGGGGGTGAGATGACAGAGGGTGATGGAGGGAGGGAGAGGGAGGCAGAGGGAGGGAGACAGAGGTTGACAGAGGGTGACTGAGAGGCGCAGTCTGGGGGAGACAGAGAGAGGGAGGGAGAGGAAGGGAGACCGAGAGAGACAGAGAGGGATGCGAGAGGGAGGCAGAGAGGGAGACAGAGGGCGGGAGACGGAGGGAGGGAGACGGGGGGAGGGAGAGAGACAGGGAGAGATAGAGGGAGGGAGACAGATAGAGAGAGAGATGGAGGGAGGGAGACAGAGGGCGGGAGGGAGACGGAGGGAGACAGAAGGAGGGAGAGAGACGGAGGGAGAAGGAGGGAGACGGAAGGAGAGAGACAGAGGGAGAGAGACAGAGGGAGGGAGAGAGACGGAGGGAGACAGAGGGAGACGGAGGGAGAGGGAGGGAGACGGAGGGAGAGAGTCGGAGGGAGGGAAAGAGACAGGGAGAGATAGAGGGAGGGAGACAGAGAGAGAGATGGAGGGAGGGAGACAGAGGGTGGGAGGGAGACAGAGGGAGACAGAGGGAGGGAGAGTGACGGAGGGAGACAGAGGGAGATGAAGGGAGAGGGAGGGAGACGGCGGGAGAGGGAGGGAGATGGCGGGAGAGGGAGGGAGACGGCGGGAGAGGAAGGGAGACGGCGGGAGGGAGAGAGACGGAGGGAGGGAGGGAGGGAGGGAGAGGGAGACGGAGGGAGAGGGAGGGAGACGGAGGTAGAGAGACAGAGGTAGAGGTAGACAGGGAGGGAGACGGAGGGTGACAGGGGGGGAGGGAGGGAGACAGAGGGAGGGAGAGGGAGACAGGGAGGGAGACAGAGGGAGAGAGACAGAGGGAGAGAGAGGGAGGGAGAGAGACAGGGAGAGATAGAGGGAGGGAGACAGAGAGAGATATGGAGGGAGGGAGATGGAGGGAGGGAGACGGAGGGAGGGAGATGGTGGGAGGGAGGGAGATTGAGGGAGGGAGGGAGATGGAGGGAGACGGAGGGAGGGAGAGGGAGACGGAGGGAGAGAGGGAGACGGTGGGAGGGAGGGAGACAGAGGGAGGGAGGGAGGGAGACAGAGAGAGACGGAGGGAGATGGAGGAAGAGGGAGGGAGACGGAGGGAGAGAGACGGAGGGAGATGGAGGGAGAGGGAGACAGAGGGAGAGAGACAAAGGGAGGGAGATGGAGGGAGACAGAGGGAGGGAGACGTAGGGAGACAGAGGGAGGGAGGGAGAGAGAGGGAGGGAGAGGGAGGGAGGGAGGGAGATGGAGGAAGGGAGGGAGAGGGAGGGAGGGAGGGAGATGGAGGGAGGGAGGGAGACGGAGGGAGTTGGAGAACGGGAGACGGAGGGAGAGGGAGACAGAGGGAGAGAGACGGGAGGGAGACAGAGGGAGAGGGAGATAGAGGGAGAGAGACAGAGGGAGAGAGACGGAGGGAGAGGGAGGGAAACAGAGGGAGAGAGACAGACAGGGAGGGAGACAGAGGGAGGGAGACAGAGGGAGGGAGACGGAGGCAGGGAGGGAGATGGAGACAGGGAGGGAGACGGAGACAGGGAGGGAGACGGAGGGAGAGGGAGGGAGAGAGACAGGGAGGGAGACAGAGGAAGGGAGACAGAGGGAGGGAGACAGAGGGGGACAGGGAAAGAGACGGAGACAGGGAGGGAGACAGAGACAGGTGGAGGGAGACGGAGGGAGATGGAGGGAGAGGGAGGGAGAGAGACAGGGAGGGAGACAGATGGAGGAGGCAACAGAGGGAGGGCGACAGAGGGAGGGCGACAGAGGGAGGGCAACAGAGGGGGACAGAGAGGGAGGAGGGGGACAGAGAGGGAGGAGGGAGACAGAGAGGGAGGAGGGAGACAGAGAGGGAGGTGGGAGACAGAGGGAGGAGGGAGACAGAGGGAGGAGGGCGACGGAGGGAGGGCGACAGAGGGAGGGAGACAGGGAGAGAGACAGGGAGAGAGACAGGGGGAGAGAGACAGGGGGAGAGAGACAGGAGAGAGACAGGGGGAGAGAGACAGGGGGAGAGAGACAGGGGGAGAGAGACGGGGGAGAGAGAGAGAGGGAGGGGGAGGGAGGGAGAGGGAAGGGGAGAGAGGGAGAGGGAGGGAGAGGGAGGTGGAGAGAGGGAGGGAGAGGGGGAGGGAGGGGAAGGGAGAGGGGAGGGGAAGGGAGAGGGTAGGGAGGGGGAGAGGGAGAGAGAGAGAGATGTGTGTATGCCGGGTCTGGTGGCTCAGTGGACGAAGGCGTCTGCTGCAGGGACCTGTGTTCAACCTCATGGTCACAATTTTTTTGCTTTAGCCCCGCCCCTCCCCCTCTGACCCCGCCCCCACCGGTGCGGCCCTCAGCCACAAACCACACTGTAAATTTGGCCCCCGAGAGAAAGTTTGTGAGTACCCCTGCTCTACATTCTGCTTGACAAAAGTATCATTCGCCCCAGCAGATGCCAGTGTTCTATCCAGATCATTGATATAGAGTAGGAAGAGGATGGGGGTGAGAAAGCAACCCTGTCACACCCCTCGATTGATTTTAAAGGGTTGAGTACATTCACCAGCGTTACCAAATCTTACAGATGGTGTAAGGTCATGTAAGATTCTTAAAAAAGAGACCAAATCCGCATCAACACCCATACTCTCTAAAATAGCTCACAACTTGGATCTACTGATGCAATCAAAGGTGCTTGATAGATCCAGGTTGAGATTGAGGCACTGTTTGATTGTCCCAAGCCCCTTTCTAAACCCATACTATGTTTGGTGGAGGACATTATTTTGATTTACCCAAACAAGGAGGAGATCCAACACAATATCATGGGCATTGCCTTTTTAAAAGCTAGGGTACATTTTTTATGTGCCCCAGGACGGGGGCATATCCGCACAACAAACAGAATTAAATACGCAGGTGAGGACAGCAGTCCAGAATCCCGGGTCCTCACTGAATAAATAAAGGGGGACACCGCCCAGACCTGGTGCCTTCTTGCAAAGGCTATTAAATATGGCTTTAAGCACCTCTTCCTCCCTAAAATGAAGTTTGGCACAGGAGGAACTTACCATCTGTGCTTGGTCTACTGACCCATTACCAAGTGAGTACATCGCAGAAAAGTGTGCTAGCCAGGCCTCCGCAGTAATATATGGACAGTAACTTTGTCAGGGGACTTCGATCGATATAAGACTGACCGCACTGCCTTCTAAAAGGCTTGAGAATCTTTACACTGACAAGCACCAACTATTGCCTCCCATTTCTACTCCTCAATAGTTAGCTTCCGTTTCTTTAAAGCCAAGGCAGAAACCTTTCTGCTGGCTGCTATTGTACACTGATCTGTGTGGGCTGTTCTAGTGCACAATGCAAGGATTCATTTGCTACTCTACACTCCTTATCAAACCATGACTTTTCCTTAAGTAGGAGTCTGAGCTATGGGTCTCAGCAAGAACCCTTTAATCTGGGTTCAGAGGACAGTAACGTGGTTTAGTATGGAAGTGAGATGATGTATTTCAAGTTTACAAGAGTATACCAGCGCCTTACTATAGCAGACAACCAGGGTCATTATACGCTTCATATTTGCAGAGCGCCATACCACCCTACGCCCTGCATCCTAAACAGTTAAGGCTTGAGTGGTCATGAGCTTTGGTTTATGACGGTTTAAGGGGGGCACAAGCTGCACTGCAATGGAATTATGGTCACTATAGATCTGGACAGGAACCTCACTACCTATAATAGTTGAGGACCAGCTTCAGGATATAGAAGCATAATGTATTGTAGTCCCGGTGCCCCTCCCAATAAAGGTTGGAATAGCTTAACTAAAGGAATTTGGGGCCTCATTTGCTAGATCATGTTCAGCCAACAGAGAAATAGAACACAGCCCCTAGCATCCATTGCATGCATTGAAAACAACTTTCCAAGCAAGAGGGTCAAAAAGTATTGGTTCATAGGGTGGACAAAAGACCTAACTTGGCATTAAAGTCACCTGTCAGTAGCAGATTAAAAGGACTTTCGACCCAAACCTCCCTTTTAGCTAAAAAATCAATTACAGAAAACAGGCCCTCAAAATAAAAGTCATCCTTACTAGAGAAATTATTATAATAAAAATTCACTATATAAACCCTATGTTTCCACCCCAGCAAAGGCAAAACCCCTGAACCTCACCCTGATCTGATGAAATGTGTGAGAATGAACAGCCACTATTTGCTTTAAACCAGGCTGTCAATCCCCCCTTTTAGCACGCCCAGCTAACAAGGGTACAGCTGGAAGGCTAAAACACGTATAACCATTGAATACCACCTCTTTCTCTTCCCATGTTTCCTGAATAAATACTATATTATAATCTGAAATAAGGGATTGCCAACCTTCAATTAGCACCGTTAAAGGCCCGGCTAGCCACGTTCCAACTTAAAAAGTTAATACATGGGCAACGTTCAGCTCCTGCATCTTCAGATACACCTGCTTCTATCCCTTCCTATCTCTTTAGAGAGTAGTCTAAGACTAAATCCCCATCCAGATTACCAGGATTTTTTGGTAGTGGAAGGATGGGCAAATGCACCCCAGGGGTCTCTGCACTAATCGCACAACCGTTCACCAGTACTCCAGCACAGCCACACTCGCTACTACTCTGTCAATCATTATCTTTCAGCCCTGCAAGCACAGCAAATCTGTTTTGCAAAGGTAATAATTGGTGCAAGGGGGTCTAGGAGATTTTTGATTAGGCGCCATAGATCCATCAGGCCTGAAAATTGGGCATGCCAGATGCCTGTAGAAAAAACTCAATGGCAACATTTGCACAGGGCTAGCTTTAACCATTCCAGGCCTGGCTGAACCTAGTATTTCATTAACAACCATGGGATTTTGAAAATTGATGACTATATCTTCACTGTTGTATTGCTTATCCATACCACCAATGCCCCCCAAACGTCTTGCAAAAAGTATCTCATTAGAGAAATGCCAGTAACCACACACATTAATGTTTAACCAATATATAACTTTTTTCATAAGACCTCTCGTGGATTCTGAACTGTCAGCAAGAAGATGAGGAATATTTGCTGGTACAATTACATAAGGAGATGAAACAGGAGGGAGATGATCACAGGAAGAGGAGTCAATCTGGGGTATCTAATTTCCACCTGCTTGGCAACCTGCTTGACAGGAAGGGCTTGATTCTTGTCACTCTGTGGCACCCTGTTCATAGCTAGTCCAGTAGTAGTGGCCAATACTTGGCTGTTGGCAGCCACGCCGCCCCCGGAACAAGGGGCCTAGATCAACATGGTTAGTGGAGCAGAATTAAATGAGCGATCAGCTGGAGGACACTAAATTTCCTGAAGGCAAACAGAAGTCCTATTAGAAGCCAGCTTTAACAATTGGGCCTCAATAGAGGCAAGACAATCAAAAACAGGCTGCAATTTAACATCCAACAATTCACTTAAGTGTTTACTCAAGTGCTCCAGGCAATCAGCGGGTAAGACAAGTATAGACTCAGCCCTCCTGCTGGTCACAGGTTTTCCCTTAGATTCAGAGGGCTTGGTTTTCAGGGATTTCTTCCTGTGTTTGGCCATTGGCCCGGTGTCTAGGTCAGGATCTAGGTTTGGGTCAGGCGAGCAAATATACTCAAGTTCATTCTCTTGTACTTGTACTTCTCCCCTCGCCCCACCCAGCATTTCATTACAGTTAGGCCCCTAGGTGCCAGAAAGCCCCTAAAAGAGGAGGCTCAGGGGTGCCTGCAGAAGCATAGCAGTTATCCTGGGAGTAAGGTGGAGGTGGAACAAAGCCCTCAGTAGTAAGTGAGAGACGACGCTGTGCCAATCTAATTGCATTGGATACCATGTGCACATCCCATGTAAAAAATTGTCAATAGTAGAGCATGTACGCAAAGGAGGGATGATAGGAACTCCAGAGGCACCCTTCGTTTTTCCCATGTTAGTACAAAAAGCAAGGCTTTTGGGAGAGAAGAGAAAGAAGAATCCCAATACACCAAGCGAAAACTAAACAAAACACACAGTACCTTAGGATAAGTGTCCTATTTCAAGTAGCCTGGTCACAGGACTAAGAGGGGTGACCCAGCCCAGCCTATGCCAGGCTAAGACAGGCCCGTCTTTCTATAGCAGAAGTTTGCTGCCACTCACAAATTATATATCAACCAATAATATTTTAAAGGCTCAATCAATGTAATGTCATCTAGATGCCCCACTGATAGTGGCTAGAAACAGAAGTAAAATCCTTTATATTACATTTCTAATTCACAATCATTTTATACCCAGATACAAAAGATTAGCCGCACCAATACATAGAAAACTACTCCTTCAATCTCCCAAAACTAGAGAATCTCATCAATATAAAACCCATCGAAACCCAATCAAGTAAACTAAAAAAATTAACCAAATCATCCAACACCAAGGGGGGGGGGGGGAGGGGCGAATAAACTCAAATTAGAAATTGCCCATTCCTGTTGAATCTTACACCATAAATCGCATCAGAGATTCAATTGACTTATAAATCACAGAAAGTGATTTTCACAAGAGGGTTCAAATACTGAACTACATATCCTGATAGGTATGCGTGATACTTCCCTGACCAGATACAATAGATCTTCGGGTGCTAATCTGCCAGGCTTCTGTACTTTTGGTAAGATGTATATAAATGGATATCAAGGTTTCTCAACCTTCATATATCTATACACTGAGTCAGTCTTCAGTCCATGCGATCAACGTCTTAAAATCAACCAATTTGACCCTTCTCAAGGAATCCCTCGTAACGTTCATGTAACACTTAACATCATTTAATTATCTTGTGATCTCATCTTCATAATCAGACCGCCTGAATCACAACATTTTTTCTCCCTTCTCAGCTTTTTGTATGATAATCAATTAGTCAAACCTCAAGCTAATCAAAGCTCTGCATTCATCAATGGTCAAACTGTCCCTATTAATGCATGACCTTATTTTCTTTTTCATAAAACATTTACCCTCTAATGTGTGTAACTCTTCTACAATCCTCTTGGTAAACAAACCAATATTTGAAAATTGTCTGCCCGAGGAATACATTTTGAGGGAAGACTAAATCTACTCTCACATATGTAATCCAGTTCCATATCCAATAATTTATATGTCATCAACCTCTAATTCATGTTTATGTCAAATGTCAAGGTACTTTTATTGACATCAGTATATGTACAACATGTAAATCAGAAATTGAAAATTCAGATTTTCTTACTGAGGCTCCTTCCTATCTAGGGTTGCAAAGAAAATGTTTAAGGTTCAATTTCCTAGCAAATTTGTACAAATCTATTTCCAACTCAGTAAAATCATGATATTTAGTTGGGCAAAAACTGAGTTCCTTCTGTAATACTCTCCTCTCAGTGGAGTCTTTTAGCATCTCCTGCACATAGCCACATGAAGTATTAGCATACATGCCATCATATTGTTTTAAACACAATGCAAACATATAAAGTAGTAGTCTGCGGATAGTAATCTGACATTTAGGCAGCTAACACTGACAAAAATTATGTTTTCAAATTCTTAAAAATAAAGTAGATATGTCTGTAATATCCACAATAATACTTTCAGATTGTAACATCGAATAATATACCAAAGGAGAAAAAAATAAAGCAAGTCAACCTTTGTATTGCACATGACCCAGTCAATATTTTTGATGATGTTGAGGATTTTTTGTGGACCGTTTGACCTTGTCAACGCAAACTGTTGCCTGCACACAATTTATAGCCATCTCCTTTTAGCATTTGCCATATAACTGAGCCTCTAATGGCAATAAATAATTTCAAGTGAGCAGATTTGGGAAACACAGGCATATTTTTAGGTTATACAGGTGGAGGGTGGAGAAAAGTGTTATGGAATTAGTTGCTAACTATCTGGTCAAAATAGAATATTCTTTAATTACCTTTTAAGCAGTCAATCTCAGATTGTACACTTCTTACTTTTGCTTGTAAAAGTATACACTCCTCTTTTGTACAGGTAGAGATGCAATCAGAGGAATAGGTGTTCTCTCCATTAATGATTGACAAGTTATACATAGTTTCAGTAGGGAGCAAGTGTCTATCCCAATGTGAAATTATGAACTTTCTTAAGTTATCAAATGATCATAGTCTTCCTTGTCCTGAAACAACAAGAGAAACCAGTGAACATACAACCACTTCTATGCAACTGTTAATAATATACATTTTCCATTTGTTCATTCATATTGTTAAGTTATGTTAAAAGTGCTTTGCAATTGAGAAAATTAATTAATTACATTCATTCTGTATTGCAAGAAAGGAGTAAGTCCTAACAAAGGATGCCTTGGTCACCATGCAAAGTAGAATAGGCATGCAAGTTTATTCTATGCAATTCCGTGTAATTGATGCACTTATGAATCTCAGTTAATGGGGCGTGGGTAGCACCCAAGAAAGATGGCGGCGTTTCCGTGACTCTCTCTGAGGTGACGCGGAGACTAACGGACATTACGATGCTCTTTATGCCTACGAGCCACTGAAAATGGACTCGTAGATGCCGTAACCACAGAAGACGATTGGGAAGTAAGTGTTTCATTGCACAGAGCTCTGCAAACCTCACGCCCTCTTATTATTGTTACAAGCAGCTCAATCGCATGACGCTCGCCATCTTGAGAGCTTATGCGAGGTAGGAAAAGCCGGCTTTGCGCGAATTCTCTCCTCGGCGAACTTCATAACTTGCAATGCTTTCACAGGCAGTTTGAAGAAGGATATTTTCCCACATGTTTCTTCCCGGCAAATATGAGATGTAAAATATTCTCTCCATACATATCTATACCCAAGGCTACTAATGGCTGAGGTAACAGCCGCCTGTAAATTATATGAATATTTATATGAATTTGGCCTGAGCTTTCCACTTTACGGTATAGAACAGGAGTATGTAATTATAGTACATAGCTTCTTCTCACCTGCACATTTCCCATTGGTGCTGTGAAGTAGCGCAACAACCAGTCTCAACGTGCTTATACAATCGCTGCTTGCTCTGAAGGGTCTCACTAACTTTACTCACATTACTTAAGTATACGTACTGTTTTTTTCATACAATTCATCATATAAAAGTAATAAGGGGTAGTTCCTGCATCCTGTGCTTTACTGCCTCCTCGTATGGCAGACTGAAAAAGGCAAAAACTCTGCTGACGCCTTCAACTTGCAGACTTATAGTCCGCTCGAATTTCCACACCCATTTTGCCTCAATGGAAGACTCTCTGAACTCCCCACCTAAAAGTGCTTCTTCATCCAGTATCAATGCTCCTTCTACAGTTAACAAAGCGTCAACCAAACGTTTGAAAAACAGATCCTCCTTCCCCGCCAAGGCAGACTTCAACCATGTCTATGAACCTTCTTTTAGAAGAGATTCGCACTCTGCATCCATTTGTAGAAGAGACAAACGCCAAACTACAAATTCTAACAAATGGTTGGACAAAGATGGAAGAAAGAATCCCCAAGGTTGAACATATCATTGAGTCCCTAGGATCATCCTGTTTTAAAGTAGAAGCTCTTCAAACCCAGGTCACATCACTACAGAAGCAGATTGAAAATCTCAAAAACATGACCAGGTGGAATAACCTTCGAATATATGGTTTACCAGAAGGTTCGGAAGGCTCTGATCCTATCACTTTCTTCAAATCGTTTCTTCCGACAGTTTTGAATGTGCCAGAGGTGACTATTCTGAACATGCAGTGTGTCCATTGACTGGGCCCTTCACATACAACGTCTTCCAACATGAGAAAACCGAGAGGAATTATACTGTATTTTCTTGAATATACCGATCTTCTTAAGGTATTGTCAGCAGTTAGGTCCGCAAAATGAATTTCATCGTCAGGTAATCATCTCTCCTTTTTACAAGACTATACAAAGTCCACAGCGGATAGACACTGAGATTTCCTCGTTATAAGACCAGCTCTTCGCTCTCTTGGGGCTTGGTGTGGTCTTTTTTACCCTTGCTCAGTCAAAGTAACTTACAATAATAATACTACTACTTATGAGGATCCAGCTAGGTTGAAAAGCTTCCTCAATTTGTGCAGTACAGAAACTATGGACATCTCTATAACACGTACTAAATAATTTGTTTTGTCTTACTTTATACTTCATGTTCTCTCTAATGGCTCTGATGACTTACATGTGAGATCATAGAATTTGTTCTTGCCTAACAAAAGCTTCTAGATGACTTTAACCAATTTTTCTCTTTACAGGTTTCATCTCCTTATGGTATGATCTACCAGTCTTGCATGTCGTTTGTCCTGCAATCTTTCCCGCTTCTCCTCTTGGAGTCTGGACGTGTCATCCCCTCTCACCCCTTATGTGTCTTGGACTTTATGTAGGTACAATATCTTTTCTTCTATTATTTCTAATATACATTTTTCTTTTTTCTTTGGCATCTTGTTTTCCATCCTCAAAGCAGTTACCTAATATTTTTCTTAATATCAATTTTCTATTTCTTGTTCTCTCTTCTTTCCCTCTTCTCACCCATTGGTTTTCATTGGTACTACATTCATACTTATTGCATGGTTTATATTTGACATTATACATGTTATTGCTGGTCAGTTAACTATTCATTCTGTATGATTAGTTTATGTTTTTAAAAATTGATACATGAAATGTCAGAGGCTCCCCCATTAAGTGACAACAAGTTTTATCATACTTATCTAAATTAGATGTTAATATAGCCTTAATACAGGAGTCACACCTAACAGAGCTTGAGTCACTAAAACTTAAAAAGAACTGGGTAGGGGAAATTTTCTTCTCACCTGGTGATGGTAAAAAGAATGGTGTTATAACATTATGTCATAAGGCATCGAATGTTAAGCTTATTTCTCAGAAATCAGATAGTGAAGGTAGATGGCTATTTACTAATTTAATGATAGGAAAGACTTCAGTCTCTTTATTCAATATATACACCCCTACTAATGGTGATGCTCTTTTTTGTTCCTAGATTTCTTAACTACTTGCAAAGTATCCTTCAGAGAATGTTATTCTTGCAGGCTATTGCAATCAAGTGGTTAACCCTTTTATAGATCGGAATTCTTAGATTTTGTTTTACCCCATCAAAGCACACAAAGCTTTTCTACAAACTATAATACACAGGAACCTAATGGATGCCTGGAGACTCTGCAATCCCTCTTCGCGGGAATATACCTATTTCTCCCCACCTCACTAAACCCAGCCCAGAATTGACCATATTTTCATTTCACACAATGTTTCTCAATCTTTACGTTCAGTTGACATAGGCCCTATACTTATTTCTGACCATGCTCCTGTCTGGGTTCAATTGAATATTTTACATCAACCTGTATTACCTAAAAGATGGCTTTTAATACTCCTTACTTTTAGACTCCAACTTCAATGCTTCTTTTGTCTCCTTTTTTCATGAATATTTTCGAATTAATCAAATGGATAACATTTCCTTCCATACAATATGGGATGCATTTAAAGCTGCTGTACGTGATTTTCTCATCAGATATGTATCCAGCAAACGAAAAATCTCCGAACACTTAATACCGAACTTCTCACTAAGATAAAAAGACTAGAACACTCTTTTTACACCTCTAAGTCAAAGGAATGTCTATCAGATCTTAGAAATGCTAAGATTAATTTTAACAAGGTATCCACTGTAAGCGCTTCCCTTTATTTACTGAAAACCAGTTCAAAGTTTTATGGGGGCCAAAATAAATCAGGCAAATTGTTAGCCAATTACCTCAAGATTAAGCAGAACAAACTTCAAATTGAATCCATTATTGATGCAAATCAAGTACTAAAATTTAGAGATTCACAAATTTTGAAAGAATTTGTACAGTTTTATAAGTCTTTATATACACCAGAGAACATGCCTTCAGATGCAGACATTTCTCATAATCTTTCTACGATCCAGAAACATGCTAAGCCCCCAACAAATTTAGACCTTTTGGAAACTGATATAACACAGACGGAAATGCTTGATGTATTGTAGACTCTTCGAAAAGATCCAGGCCCAGATGGCTTTACAGTTGAATTTTATTTACACTTTGCCCAAATACTTCCTCCATACTTACACACTCTTATTTCCTCCTTCTTCATATCACACAACTCTATTGGTTCAAGCCAAAACTTCCAATTATTCAGAACCCCCAGCAGTGATTGCCTTGTATTCAGAAAATGCCTGTGATAGAGTTTATTGACCTTTTCTTTTTCATACTCTTAAATGGTTTGGATTTGGCCCAACATTATTTCCCTAATTGCTTTACGTTACTCTGAACCCAAAGCTGCTATTTTTGCTAATGGTTTTACATCCCCCCTATTTTACTTTAATTAGAGGAGTACATCAGGGCTGCCCTCTATCCCCCTTTCTTTTTAATTTAGCACTAGAACCACTTTTATCTAAAATTCAACAAAACCATTCCATCACAGAATTCATCTCTTACACTAAACAGATCAAATTAGCAGCATATGCATATGATATATTAATGTTCCTCTCTCACCCACAAACCTCACTCCCAGCATTTTTGGAAGAGGTGAATCCTATAGGTTGGTATCTGGCTATAAACTAAACAACGAGAAATGTGAAATACTGCCCTTGACCAAGTATACTTTTAAGGAGGATTTCTTGACCTCTAATTTCGCATGGAATCCTCAATACATCAAATGCCTTGGTTTGTGGTTTTCCCCATCTATTAAGACATCCATTTCCAAAAATCTTGATAAATGCCTAGATAAATTAAAAACACTTACTACGAAATGGCAACCCCCTTATTCTATCTTGGTGGGGCTGCCTAGACACCATCAAAATGATGCCTACCCCTATCATACTCTGCATCATATCTAATATACCAATATCCATACCAGCTAAGTTTTTTCATAAAATCGATTCCATCCTCTTATTGTTTATATAGAATAACAAAAAATCAAGAAGGTCGCTGCAATAACTATCGCGTCCAAATTCGGACGGCGGTGTAAACTTTACCGACTTCTCTAAATATCATAAAGCTTTCCTACTGAAGCAGCTATCGAAGTGGGTGTCTGCCCCATCAGCAGACTCCCCGCTATGGGTTGACCTTGAGACTTGCTTCATATCACCCTTCTCTTTTCATGAATACCTCTCCTTCACTCGTAAACCACAAAAAATCTCCACACAGGTAATTAAACATTCCTGTAAGGCATTAGGCACTTTCATCCATTCTGCCCCTCACACTCTTGATACCTTTTTCGCTTCCACAATTTGGCACAACAAATTTATACTCATCAAAAACAAACCCATTTATTGGAAAACGTGGAGAAATAAAGGTTTACTCTGGGTACATCAGCTATTTGATCAGGACACACTTCTTACATTTTCAAAGGTGCACTCTCTTCATCTCTCTCTTTCCTTTCAACACAAATTTTCAGTTTTATGATGTGCAATACTTGAAGCTTGTACTCATTTTCAATCTATAACGCCTTCATCCTCCTTCACCAACTCTATGTGGTATAATTTTCTCTGCTTAAATCCTAAAGCTTCTAGTATTTATTCTTGCTTAACACAATCTTCCATTAACAGGGATAAAACCAAAACTGAACTTTCTTGGGAAACTGATTTTGGCACAGATTGGTCCATTTACATGTTGAATAAGATATGGACAAAAATCAGGAAATCATCCAGAGCGGCAGACACTACACACACTATTTTTTTCATTTATAATAGACTCCTCTTAACACCCACAAACTTACACAAAATACATGCTGAAATTACTAGCACTTGCTGGACATGCTGCCTAAAGTATGCTGTCTTAAAACACCTGCTATTTACATGTCCATCCGTACTTACATTTTGGAAACAGTTCAGGACTCAAATTAACACTATCTTTAATACCACAGCCCTTTTTTCTCCCATCAACATTTTTTTGGGAGCTTATCTATCGCTTGGAATATGAGACAATCACAAATAAAATCATAGACTTGTTGCTGGCTGTTGGTTTTCAGCAGATAAAGAATTGGAAGGATACATCTAAATTATCATATTTAACTTGGTGGTACGCTGTTTCTCATAATCATAGATTGGACACAACCTTTGTATATCCTATATCTCTTGTCAAAAAATGTTTACAACTATGGTCTCCTGTCACACAATTTTCAGATAATAGTGCAAAAAAATCCTTTGTTCCCATCCCCTTACTACAAGAAGTTGCTCAGCCCCCCTGACTTCCCTTATATTGAGAATGACATTGTTTAGTATGTTATTTCTGTATTACTCATACGATTGCATCTCTTTAGTATATTACGTTTTTCTTCTCCTTTCTTATTACATTGAGATTTCCAAGAACCAGGGGGACGATTCACAGAACTAATCTGAGATAAAATCCTAAACTTACTACTTTTGGCATTCACAGAAGCCATTTAGTAGTAGTAAAGTTAGGAGTCCTAACTTTACTACTACTAGATGCCTTCTGTGAATACCAAAAGTAGTAAGTTTAGAATTTTATCTCAGTTTAGTAGTAGTAAAGTTAGGAGTCCTAACTTTACTACTACTGAATGCCTTCTGTGAATACCAAAAGTAATAAGTTTAGGATTTTATCTCAGATTAGTTCTGTGAATCGAATCGGCCCCCAGATCTTTATATTTCTTAATGTATTTTGTTTATCTTTTTAAAATAGAATATGTAATATTAATATTTTTACCCATGTAAAATTTTATGTTTAACTGTATGAAGCATTGATGTTTTCTTCAATAAACATACTTTTCAAATTAAAAAAAACATAATCTCAGTTTACGTGCTGGCCACCACTCTAACTGCTTGCAAACCGGGTTTGAAGGTGAGGAGGATGGTGCCCATCAGTGATCGTAGCAGCAGCATAAACCTCACTGCAGGGCAGGTCATTTGACGATGAATATAGGCATATCTGGATGTTGAAACACTGAATATTCACAAACTTTAACTTTGTAATATGTTTTGAAGTACTACAAAATGCTATTAACAAACCAATGTGCAGTATTTATGCCTCACCTATCTTTTTCTGTGCAGAGATCTCATCCTCCCCCTTCAAACACCCTCCTCTGGCTGCAGACTCTCCACATGCATAAGTATACATATTAGAAGTAAATGTTTGAGGGACAGGGGGAGTGACTGTTAAATGAGAATTATTACTGGGGAGGGGATCGGAAGGACTAAGGAGGGGTTAAGGATGGGTTTATGCAGGGATGTATAAGCACCAGTGTGGCTATGTAGGCACCCTACTGAATCTGAACATGGGCCAGGGGCACTGAGACACAAGGTGACTTGTAGCTGTACTTGCTCCTCTTATCATCATCAGGGATGCAGGTAAGGGCACGTCCTGGCACTTCTGACTTATCAAAATGCCTACTCCTGGAGAGATAGATGAAAGGTGGCTTGGCTCCTAATATACAATATTGAAGACTGGTCTAATTGGGATTGCCACTGTAACATTATTTTACTAGCACTTCCAGTAATTTTATCTTAGAAGGCAGAGCCAATAATGATGTAAGTACTGTCAATTATTTGACAGGTATTTCTGTCCTCCATGTCTGTGCAGCACTTTCTACATGCAGCTTTGTAAAACTGATGAAGCTTTGAGTCATCTGCGCTCGATTCATGAATTTGTCATCAGTTTGAGGATTAAAAAATAATAAAATGTATTTTCATATTAAATTTATAATACATAAAAAACAACATCACCTATTTTTGGTAATGCATAGCATTTATTTTTATTTATAAAGTTTTATATAGCACAGACTTGACCCTAGTAGGGTATCAGAGCACTTTACAATTGGTTAGGCAAGAAGAAAATATGACAACCAAGCAACACAAACACTGTCAATACCCCTTGCAAATTGGTAGGAGGTTAGTGAGTTATATATCTGGACATCGATGGTGAGTGAGAGCCCAGGTCGAGACACTGTGCCAGCTAATTATTCATATACTGAGTCGGAAAGTTCTAGGGTAGAGTTTTGTTAATCAAAAACAGTTTGACTACTTTTTTTAATGACGTGATTGACGGTTTCAGTCTGATTTCATGGTAGGGAGTTCCAAATTCTAGGGGCCATTCTGAAGAAGGCTGGTTGTAGGTTTTCTTTTTCCAAAATGTATGCACACATTTTATAAAATATATGTTTGAAATTTTCATTACTTAAATTGTAAATGAGCAGCAGACACCAAGGTGGCCGCTGCACATTGAATCTACCAGCCTGTTACAGAAAAGAACAAAGAAGCACGTCAATGCATGTGAATAAAAGTGAATGGCACACAACTAGAGAGCAACAAGCATTTGCAAAGACTAAAGGTCTTGCGTATGTGAGAGGTATTGGCAATGTGTTTTAGTCATGTTGTACACCAGTGTGGTTGCTTGTCAGCATGACTAAAGGTTAGTGGCATGGAGTGGGGTATATTGTAGTAGGGTAGATTGGGGTAGAGTAGAATGGGGTAGGCTGGGGTAGAGTGGAGCAAGATAGATTGGTGTAGAGTGGAGTGCGGGTAGAGATGGGTGGATTGGGCTTGATTGGAGAGGGTTGGAGTGAGGTGAGTGAGGTGAGTGGAGTTGTATAGATTGGAGTGGAGTTGAGATAGATTGGGTAAGAGTGAGGTGCGGGAGATTAGGGTGGAGTGGGGTAAATTGGCGGATTAGAGTAGGGTAGATTGAAATGGAGTGGGGTAAATTGAAGTGAGAAGATTGGAGTGGGTAGTTTGGAGTGGCGTAGATTAGTGCAGAGTGTGTTGGATTGGAGTGAATTGGGGTAGAAAGGAGTGGAGTGGATTGTAGTGGGGGTAGAGTAGGATGGCGTAGATTGCAGTGGGGTAGGATGGAATGGGGATAAGTGGGGTAGACTGGGGTAGAGTGGGGTAAAGTGTTGCGAGGATCCTCCAATCACCTTCGTAGTAAAATATTTTCTGCCAACCATTCGCCAACTGCTTCACAATCAATAGCTTTTCTTGCAGTGAGGGTTTCAGCTTCGATTGCATTGCTTTTTTGACATTACGGCCTGCTTGAACACATTTCCTTATTGACTGCTTCAGATGTTGCTGGCCAATCAGGTGGGTGCTATTTCGTGCCCTGGTGGGCTTCTTGATGCCAAATGAGCTTCATCCCATGAGGCCAGCCCACGAGGACGCTCGATCTCTTGCCCAGTAACCAGGGTTGGAGAGGGAGTGTTCAGCACCCTCAACGCCACCCTGCTGCATGCAAAACCAAGGTCCTGTCATGGGCCCCTGTGTGGATTTGGCTCAGCGTCCCCAAGACTGACTATGCTGGCAGGGCATGCATTCCTATTGCTGACAATTTGTGACCAAATTTGTGCGACCAGTAATTAGTATGCCATGCCCCATTTCTCTTGGCCATGTATATGTCTTCAGAGGAAGTTCCCATAATTACCAATGGCAGTTCACAAAAATGCATGCGGTGTAGAAAACAACACAACTATTTGCTAAGCTGTAAGGGCGAGGTTCATGTTCCTACATGAAGGGCACACTGCAGGAACCATTCCATAGCCTATAACAAAACCTTCTGTAGTTAAGAGTCAGGGATAGCTTTCTAATTACAAAGCAAAAGCAATTTAACACCGTCTGGTTACTGCTGAGCGATTCTAATTTCCCTTTCCATCAGTAGCGTGTTGTAAAACACAGCAGCCGCTGAAGAAATTGCGCCAAGCAACTCTCCAGCTGGGAGCTAGGCAGTTTACGGGCTTGGTACTTCTTCAGTACCACTGCCAATTGTTGCTAAGATTCTGCCTCTCTCTCTTAACATCAGGTATTGGGCCATTACAAATGAGCAATAAGGAAATAACGACACAGCAGGTGGATCAAAACAACCAGGTCTATTAGAAACCTCATGCAGCACTACAGCCTTTACCTTTTTTAGGTACGTTATCGTTTTACTGCTATCGCTATCAACACAATCCTGTGGCTCACTGCACATGCGCAGATATGCATAGTAAAAGCATCCGCTTTTCTGACAAACAAACAGGCAGCTTCAGGCAGCTTGAATACTGGTGCAAATGAGTGGTCATATAACTATGTTATATTTGCCTTTATTCTGACTCACTGAGAGCTGAATCTGGCCTTTGTGCTACCAGTACCCTGGGGAGTTTTACGATATTGTTGATTCTGGTGGTTGAGATGGCAGAAAAAAGTAGGGTGGCCAACCATCCCGCATTTTGCAGGTTTGTCCTGCAACCGTGGCACCTGATCTACTGACCACACAGAGGCAATACTGGCCACACGTTTTGCTGCTGGTGGCTGGGAGGGAATTACAGCAGCACAGGACTGGCCCTGAACAATGCAGCTTCAGAAGCAAATGAGATGCTGAGATATAATCCATCCACCGGCTGATAAAGAGCCCTAAATGTGTGAATGAACACTGCCCTGGGAATATGCACGTGAGGCTTCATTTATAAGGAGCTTGCACCGCCAATGCGTCCAAAGTTTTGATGCATTGGCAGCGCTGTCAGTACTCCATATTTACAAGGTGAAGTATCTTGGAGGATGCGTCACTTTTTGGAGTTCTGTGTCAAAAGGAACCTACATTGGAAGTGCCTGAGCCACCTAAAATTTCAAATATGCAAGGTAGGCGTTCTGTCGTAATTTTCAGAGTAAAGTTGATGAATAATTATTTACAAGAATTTACCAAAGTGTTGCAGAGGCGGCTTAAGTAGCACAGCGGTCCGATCATGTCACAAATCCTGCGCCAGTTAAACCCACATGTAGGAAATGAATCAAATGATGCATTAACATTGCCACATATACACCATGGATGTGCTTATTTTGCAGCTGGGAGTCACAAGGAGATGACCACTGCCATCCCCCCTACCCCAACCACCCGCCCCACCCCCCACCACTACAAAGGCAACTTAGGAGAAGGGAGCGTGTTTAATGCCAGCAGACTACTCTAATAGGACTCAGGGAGGATGAGGTAATTACCTACTATCGGCTGAGGAGGGAGTCCATTGTAGAGCTTCTACACTTGATTGTGCCAAAGCTCAAGCCAACATCTGACAGGTCTACCATCGTCCCTCCACTGGTAAAGTTCATGGAGGTACTACATCTGCTGGCATTGGGGTCCTTCCAGATAACAGCCAGCCATCTTTCTCCTCATTCCCTCCCTCCATCCTGGATGCCATCTTCCAATTGATACCCCTCCACCTCCATTTCCGCAACACCCACAAACTGCAGCTGGAGACAAAACAAGGGTTTTATGACATCTCTGGGTTCCCACATGTATTGGGTACCATGGACTGCACTCATGTCAACTGGTTCCCCTTGCTGCAACATCCCATCTCTACAGCAATAGGAAACATACCCACTCCATCAATGTGCAGGCCATTGTGGACCATCGGTGCCTGTTCACTAACGTGCTGCTTAAATACCCTGGGAGTGTGCATGATGCATACATATTCAGGCACTCCATCATGAATGATCCCTTCCAGAATAGACAATATGGGAAAGCAAAACTCAGATACCTAAAACACCCACTAACAGTTAGAAATGGATGATGTAATACCCCTCACTGTATCTGTTGATGCAGATAGGAACATAAGTAAGATGGGTGTGGCTAAAACATGCACCGTGCATCATGGTACATGTGTCATGCAAACCCACAAGCTACCAATCTTAAGACACGCAAAGCCACTATGGTTGACTTTTAATGGTAGAAGGGTACAGAGAAATGCATCACTGGGCCAAATGCTTTGTAGCAAAACTGTGTGCAAGGGGGGGGGGGGTCCTATGGGGGTTATGGGGGTGTCTACATGCCACTTCCATGATTCATCGGGCATGTCATGTATCCCACCACTGACGTCTGCGGTTTACCATAGGCATATGCATGTGTCAGTGTAAGGCTTGTCTTCTGTGTCATTACCTATCTAGGGAGGACCAGCTACCCAAATATTTGATCTACTATCAGCCACTTCAAACATGTGGTGGGAGTACATAACTTAGACTGGTCAGGAGCATCTCCAAATATAACAATACAGGCTCAACATGAAAGTCAGGATGTAGAAGTTTACAGTGTATCAGCCCATGCCCAGCATTTGCTATAAGACAGAGCAATGGAAGATACATGTCAACCTATGAACAACTGTATGACTAACACATTTTGTGTTAGAAATATGTATGACATTGTAACTACACTTAACACACAGAGTCAGCCATGGATCAGTAACACCAAAGGTTTTTAAGTTATCTTTTCTTTACACTTTCAGCTGACCAGGAATATGGGATTCAGCAATAGGTCATGACCCCATAAGCATACCCCCATATGGAGCCGGAGAAGGCTTACAACCAGGCACTCACCAAGACACAGAATATTGTTGAGTGAACCTTCGGCCTGCTTAAGGCCAGGTTTCGTTGTCTGGACATTTCAGAGGGGATTGCTCTACTCCTCTCCAGTTATATGCAAAATGATACTGGTGTGTGCCATACTGCAATATGTGTGTGCGGACTAATGTCCCCTGGGATGGGGACAAACAACAGCAGGACCCGATGGAGGAGGACGAGAAGGATGCCAATGGCAGAGACATTCAAAACACTGCTGCTTGGGATCATACACACGCACACACCATTGTCCAACAATTGTTTACTTGATCCACATGTGCGGGAATGGAACATTAACCGACATGTCATAAAGGTTCAATATGACAATAATGTTTGAAACCATTTCTTGCCATTGTGTTTATGTCACAGTCCCAGGAAACATCTCCATACACACACCTCATCAACTAGAAGTAGCCCATTGACGTTTACAATCAGGTTGGAAGCCAGACATCAATGTCAAAGCGTCAGAAACCATGCACAGTGCATTGTCATGTATTGTGTGTCACTTGTGTCTTGCCTATTTCCATAGGAATGTCAGTAAAAACCCATGCTTGAGTGGGAAAAGGTGAGACTCCAGTAGGAAAGGTGGCACATTTCTAGAAAAGGTGACTTTTTACGAGTAAACGTGACTCTTTTGTAGGAAAAGTGATGCTTTACCACTTAACATGATGCTTGAGTAGAAAAGGTGAAACGTTTTTTAGGAAAGGTGACTTTTTAGTAGTAAATGTAATGCTTTTGTAGGAAAAGTGAAATTTTACCACTAATTGTGACACTTGAGTGGAAAGACCGTTGGGCAGAAGCCACCCATCAATGCCAAACTGTCAAAAACAATGCTTTGGGCATAGTGTAACTCGCGACTTAGCTATTTCTCTAGTGAAGCATCGGAAAATACAACTCTTTAGTAGGAAACATGACGCATACGTCGGAAACGTGACACATCCACACAGGAAATGATGCAATGGATCAGCCATGCTGCAAACTAGGAAGTGCGAAGTTCCTTTCACTTTCATTGCTGTCTTTTTGTCTGTGCTGGCTGGTGGAGGTGTTTGTTGTTTGCTGGAGAGTTTGGTGCTGTTTCTTGGTCTTGCTGGTGTTTGTGCTGTCCCTGTTGTGTCCCAAAACTGTCACATGTTTCCCTTATTTGTATTTTGTGTAGTGTATTGTGGGATGTTTGTCTCAATAGGGTTTAATAGTTATAGGGGTAGTGGGAAGGGATAGTGGTTTTTGTTGTTGATTTTAGGGTGGATAGTGGGGGTAGGAAGATGTCAGGCAGTGGCAGGGCAAGAGTCTGATGGAGGATGAGTTAGGGAACCTGCTGTGGCTGTTGGTGGAGTACTTGACCAACATGATCAGAAGTGAAGGCAGTGTTATCCAGGGCTACCCAACCCACCGGAGTGGGCACAGGTGGGAAAAGGTACACTATCAGATGAGCCGAGTTATTATTGTCAGGCTTACCGTCCACAATTACAACCACAGGTGGGCAGATATCGTCAGCTGGGAGCAGGACCTGCTGGATCACCTGGGGATAGAAGTTGGTGGGCTAGCAGTACATTTCTATATACCATGAACTTGTAGCTGTGTGGCGGTAGCTAAATACTCTTAACGGTTTTGTGTCTGGAAGGGCCAGATATGTATATAGATAACTATGGTATGATACGGGCTAACTCTTACACTGAACATGGCACAGGGTCCTGTTCACGGGACATTACAATAGCCAAAACAGACCCTGCAGTGCAGGGACTAACCATAGGTGATGTGAGACCCATTCCACATTGTGCAGAGAGTATTTACACCCAGCCTGCTGTTTATTACTGACTCAGAACTGTGTGAGACACACGCCATGTATGTTGCAGGGGAGCGCACTAAAATGTCATCAGGCCACAGTTTGGACAGGGTCTTTGTTTACCCCCAAATGGTCACACATACATCTCTGTTACATAAAAACATCATCATACCTTTATGAGCCTGTATGGGTCATGGATGGTCATTGTTCATTTACAGTGCACTGGTAACATGTAAGGCGCTAGGTGAAGGAGGCAAACAAGCATGGGTACTGTCTCGTGTGTAGCATGGTAAAATACACGGATGAACTTAAGAAGGCCCCAGCATCGTCATACTATACAGAGTGTGGTCAATCAAATTGTGTTCACATAGGCATCAAAGCCTGGCACCCTTGAACCATGTTGCAAGCTAGGCTGGTCTTGTACCTTGTCTGCACTCTGTGCATCTCATATGTGATGTGCCTGCTATCATCTGAATACACTGCAACATGGCATGCATATGTCTGTGATGATGGCACTCCAACTGTGCCTTATGCTACAAGTCCAATGTATCAACAATGCCAGGCATTTGTGAAGTCAATGTACTGTGCTTCATATGTACACAGTGTGCATGTTCAGCATTTATAGAGCTATGTACATTGTGTTTGTCTTCTGGGTACACCAAAGCAATGAACCATTGCTGAGGTGGTGACATTCCAAGATCCCAATGCTACTGGTGAGTGCCACCTCATTGTTTCTGTGATTTGTAAGGAATGTGTGTGTTTGCTGAAATGGGTTGCAGTGAGATATACAAGGGGTATCATCACTCTGTGGAAACAAGCTCCACCTTACATGTGGATTACTACAGAAGTAGGATAGAGTTGCATGTGCAAATGATAGGGCCAAATTGCCTTTTGGACTCATTAGCAATGCAGGCTCATGTGATGGATACCTCTTAATATGCTGTGCTACTGTTGTGGCAGCTATGGTGTGGATACTTATGGCACAGGTACCATCGCCTGCCCCAAAACCTACTGATGGTAATTAGTTCTAATGTCTCCCACTTATACTGTGGATCGAACTTACCAACATGTCACCCTAAATATGTGACACAAATGTTGCATGGTATAGGCAGTGAATTCTCTGACACAGTATATTTTCCCAAGTCTAAATCTGAGCAGGACACAGGTGTGGTTGGAGTGCCACACATATCCCAGGCCAACCTTCCAATAGTCTACAGCACATTGAATGTTGACATGTGCACAATGGACATTTTACCAATTATGTTTCCCCATATTGTGGGTTTACATCACACCAAGCAAATGCCTGCAGATTACTGGTCTCTACCTTCCCAACTTTGGCACAGTCTAAATGATTGAAGACATATCAGTAATTCATGACACTCAAACAGTTTATTGTTCGTTGCTCCATACAAATACCTGTAGTACAGCGTCTAGATAAAGTTTGGACTGCAATGGACTTGAGTCACCATGTATAGAGGCTCCGCATACCAAAACATGATTCCATCCTGATGGAGTCTGGGCCCACTTACACAGTAACACAGTCAACGATCTTTTTGTGCGACATGAGAGGTAAGGGAAACACTTTCTTTCAATCTCCAAATACAGTGTAGACCAATTGGTTACACAATAACTCAGTATGACACCAATTCTCAAGTTAGTAGGTTTATTCCAAATTCAGACCCAGAAACAGATTAGTATAGACTAGTCTGAGCATTATCATCAGAAATATAATACAAATAGTATGCTGCCAAATCTTCGAAATCGACTAACTCCATATAACAAAAAAAAAAAAAACTAATTTGATTATGGCTTTGTAAGTAATAAGCAAACAGAACTTTGATTCAGATTGCATCTAATCCCCCTATCGGTCCCTGTTCTACCCTACTTTCAAAGTATCAACCCTAAACTAGAGCAAGATTAAGGTAAGAAAGAAATACAGGAGAAACTGCCATATCTTGTACCTACAAGGCCAAAACCTGGGTAATTTACCATTGTTTTCTTAGGGGAAGTACATGTTTTTCATGATGGTTGGTCATGATACGATACAAAGAATTAATTGTAGTTGGCAGGCCATGCCACTTGTGCTTCTAATAGTAATTAATGCATGTAAGTGTGACAATTGTGACAAATAAGCTTGGTCAGATTCATGTGCCCTTCCTCTCCAACAGTTAACATGACTCCAGAGCAGGAAAAGGCTCATTGTATCCGCCTGGAGTGATGCAGGCACATATGCCACTTTGCCAAGCCTTCAGGTGCATGGAGCATGATTTTGATCGAGCAAGTGCAGCAGGGACCTGGAAGTTGCTACCGCAGGGACAGGAAGCTACCAACAGGACAAGCAGTAGGTGTCAAGTGGAGGATCTTCATGGTGGGTTTCCAAGACCAGTTCCAGGACCCTCCACAGCCCCACCAACAATGGTACCACAGCCTGTTGCCACAACCTCACAGCAGCCAACAGAAATAGAGAGGCAGTTGCTGAAGCACCAGCAAGAGAATAATTTGAAATTGGCAAGGCTTCAATTGCAGCAGACTATGGACCGTATTGAATTTGAAATGTAGGCCCTCCCTCCAACTTTCATGCCCCCTCCAGTTCTTCTTAATTGTTTTTATATTATAGACTTTTAGCATAGGTTAGGATAGTTGTTAGTATAGTGGTAGTTTAGGGTAGTTTTAGTGTTTTTATAGATGTTAGTATTTATCTGTTTTTAGGTGGCGGGTATGTCAGGATAGTGGGTTGGGGTTGATGATTAATAAAAAAAAATTAAAAAAAATTAATAAAAAAAAAATAAAAAAATTTAAAAAAAAAATATATATATATATAATCTACTGGCGGTCGCCAGTAGATAGTTATAGTTAGGACCGTGTTTCCATAGGAAATCTCAAAATTCTATTTTGAATAACTTTGGCGCCGGTTGACGAATCTTCGCGAAATTTTCAAAACTAATGGGGCGCTCCGCTCAGCTCCTACCCTGAAAGTCTCGGGGTGATTCGTCAAGGGGGGGCCGAGAAAAAAGGGGGGTCCCAAAACGCGTTTTCCCCATGCATTTTTCCATAGGACCTTTAGTCGAAGGTACAGCCCGAACGGCTGAACAGAATTACTTGAAATTTGGCAGAGAGGTAGTCCTCAGGTCAGGGAAGTGCCTTTTGCAGTTCTGGTGTCAATCTGTTCAGTATGTCCTGAGAAAATAGCATTTAAAAGCATATAAATATCTATACGCGCGCACTGTGCCGTGCGCGAGCGAAATTCTGATTGGTTGTTAGATGTCAGTCAACATTCGAATCGGTCGAAATCAGGAAGTGTCGGCCGTCATTTTGTGTCTCGCACTGAAAAGGAAAGGGGGAAAAAAGGGGGAAAAAGTGAAAAGGGGGCAGGGAAGAGAGTTCCTGACCCCCTAGCCTTTGTCAGGGGGTCACAAAAGGACCCCCACGGGTGAAATAAACATTTAGTTTTTTTTATAAAAATCGCAGGGTGCGCGCACGGTGTGCGCACGGTGGACGGTGCGCGCAGCACACCGTGCGCCCAAAGCGCGCTCACCCTGCGCGCACGGTGCGCGCACGGTGAAAAACCTTAAAAAAAAAAATATATATATTAATAAATACAGAACTTAGCATTTAAAAAACCGTACAAATTCACGTAACAAATCCATAGGTTTCACACTTGTTATAGTTAGGAATTAGCATTTAAAAAACCTTGCAAATTCACTTAAAAAACCATAGGTTTCACACAGGTTATAGTTAGGTGGACATTTCACTCGTAAAAAACCAATGAAATTCCCCCGTTATAGTTAGTCCAGATAACTATAACTCGCGCGACCGCCACTCTATCACAAGGATGATGTCATCAGTGATGTCATGAGTGATGCCACTGACCATGTCATGAGTGATGTAATATGTGACGTCATGAGCAGTGGATTGCGGGCGCGCGAGTTATAGTTATCTGAACTAACTATAACGGGGGAATTTCATTGTTTATTTACGAGTGAAATGTCCACCTAACTATAACCTGTGTGAAACCTATGGTTTTTTAAGTGAATATATATATGTTTAGGTTTTAATGTTGAGGTAGTTTGTGTATAGGTGTAGTTTATGTTAGTCTCATGTGCAAATATGCCATAAGGGGATTGAGGGTTGATGTTTAAACTTTCTGATGTGGTATATGTGTAGACTAGGATAAGTTAAGGTTAGGTAGGTTAGGTTAGTTTTAAGTTAGGACAGTGTAGGTAAGTTAGATTAGTTTAATTTAGGCATATTTTAGATAGATACAATTAGTGTAGGTTGTAGCTTTTAGATGTTAAGATTAGTGATGAGTTAAATAAATCCTGTTTTATACATTCACAACTGCTTACTTATTTCCTGCTTGCCAGTTGTGACATCTACTTAGGTTGGGATAAGCACATGCGTTAGGACTACCTGCCAGTGTTTGACTACGTTTATTACTAGGTGGAGCACCTAAAGAGTCAATAATTTCAAGTTAGCAATGGAGTCACTTAAGGGATCCTCAAACATGATTGGTCACTGTAAGTGGCACACTTGCTGTGAATCGACACACAGCCCAAAACAGGTATTAATTGACGTAGTACTGTATGTGTACGTGATGCTACATGTTTAGAAAGGGTGATAGAGTCAAATCATTGTGACTAATCCAAGATGTGTTTGGTGCCATACTGATGGCAGTCACTTACATACTCTACCTAGCACCATTTTGTAGTCGCATCACTGTTGTTTTCAGTCTAGTATGCATGGTAGTATCACCCACTTGTGCAGAAACAGCATTCAGTCTTACCATTGACTGATTGGCAATTGTTGCACTTCATGCATGAGACCTTGGGTAACAACTTGCTAGATTAGTAGCAGATAGGGATCACATAAACGATTTAGCATGCACTGTGCATATTTACCCCCGTCTTTCCGAAACACATTTTATCTTTTAGATGTTAGGTTGTGACGTAAGAGTCAGCACATCCATCATGGTCTACTTACTGCAAACATGACCAGAAATACAACATGCTGAGTCCGGAAAGTAGTTTTATTCCCATGTGAACCAAGGGGCTACTGGCAGTCCTTGGGACAACAACCCCAACATAGTTTGTGAGCCATTGGATGTCCAGGCAGAGTCCATGGGGGGTACATGCATGGGACATGTTGAGGGGTAGAGTGTTCCAGTGAGGAGGAGGATCAATTGCCATTAGGAAAGAAAGGCCACATAGAAAGTCCACACATGGATGACATCAACAAATGGGCACACAAATGGAGGACAGTACCTGTTGAGAGGTACACTGGCATGGACATAAGCACAGGTTATTGGAGAAAATGGCCATGTGGCACAGAGATATGCTACGAGGCAGATGTTCTTTGCAAAGTGTTGCAGTCCACATCTTCCTCCTCTGATGTGTGTTGTGCCTACCGTGAGGGTGGTGTTGAAGGTGTCAGAGCCGATGGAGGCACACACACATCAGGGGTTGAAGATGTGGGTCTCATGTTCCCAGCAGCATTTCCCTGCACCAACAGGTAAGGCAGCAAAGCACTGAGAAGGACCTGCTTGTTTGTCAGCACAGCAGCAACATCGCGGTGGTAGGCACCCATTGTTGCTATGTAGGAGTTCTGCTTCTGCTCCATGGACTCCAGGATGGTGCATATTGCCCCCAGCTGGTTGGCAACCTCGCTGGTGCCACTTTGGCATGGCATTTGCTCATTCCTCTGCCTCATGACACCAGCAATGTCAGCCACGGACTGTTCCAAGCCATGGAGCAGAGGTTAGGTGCCTCTTACAGCCTCCGTGGTGTCCTTATTGGGACTGAGGCACCTACAGACTCCCTCTCGGGGCCCTTCATGGTCTTTATCCCCACCTGCACCTCATCTACCAGCTCCCACTGAACTCCTACCACACGATGTTGGAAGACTATTTGAGAGTCCTTGGAGTCCTGGGCTGGCAGGTGGTGTTTGGAGCGTGAGAGACTGATCATCTAGAGACCCCGCAATGCTGTCGGCACTTCCTGTGACCGGGGATGGTGTTTGAATGGAGTCCACTATTGGCCGGAGGGTTTCTTGATCAAGGGTTGGCAGTCTGTCATCCTCAGAAGGATCCTCTTGCAGGACATGTAGTTGGTCATGAGTTGGTGGTACATTCTCTGGAATTTAAAAGATTTATGTTGATGGTGACCCATGTCAGTTGTTCACATGAGTTAAAAGGTTGATATTCAGGGGCTAATTTACAGGTTATTGGCATAGGGAAGTGCCGCAAGCCCTCCTGCTGTGCTGCCCTATGTCAAATGTAAAAGGCATGAATGATCTATGAGATACAGCACATTTCTTTCCAAAGTGCTGGGGCACAAATGTCTACCATGCACCAACGCAGGCAACCTTGCACAATAGTGCAAGGGTGCCTACATTGTAGGGTGGAATGTTTGTGTGCAGGAATGAGCACTTTCCTGCACAAAAACAATCAATGGAGGTGAGTTCCTCTTTCTGTGTGTGACACTGAATATAGCACACATAGGACGAGACAAAAACAAGGAAACAAAGAAGTTAGTTCTCCTCATTGTGCCTCCCCTAAACCTCCCCTGGGGTGGCATTGGATACTGACGCATTGCCAGGTTTCTAGTTTGTTGTAATTCTGGGAATGTGTCAAATCCCATGGGTGTTTTTTGGAAACACCCACCGTAACGCCGATGGCACGGTGTCGTGTAGATCCTATAAAAAGTATACAGGATCTGCGCGTTTAGACAATATACACTGTAGGATTGGTGTCAGACAAACTCTGATCACCCCCATCGGGTATGTTGGCCTTTTGTACCAACTAGCTCACAGTGCCACTAGAATCTCCTCTTACCAAGGACCGATTAGTTCCTGGCAACCATCAAACATGACAAATCTGATCCCTCAGGACCGTGGAAACAATACACTACTTTTTGCTCAGTCACTCGTGCTTACTTAGTCTGTCTCAGAGAGATACACAGAATAAACAGACTGGGCATTTTCAATAAGAATTTATTGAACAGTTGTTATTCTGGTATAAAATAGATGAGCTGCAACAACCATTAGGCAGTATAATATATAAATGATTAGCAGTACTATAAAGGTAAATGGATGGTATAGCTCTACCATCTTACAATAATCATGAATATATCTGAGTATATAAAACACATGATAAAAAGATGCGTACTCCTACAATGCTTCCCTAACTAGATGTACCTAAGTGTACCTAGCATGTAGGTAGATGTTAAGCCAATAATCCCTCAAGGATTTAGTCAACCCCATTACCTGAAGTGAGAGATGGGTGACCCCATACTGGTCTCGAATTGGACACCCCCAAGGGATGTTTTAGACCATTGCGAGCTGGAGTGTCTGCATGCAGGAACCTCAGCGTCTCTGGTCAGTGTGTCAGCCGGGAAGTCTTGGTCTCTGTCTGTCTTAGCAAGATGTGATGTATATATACCCATAGGTCTTCCCAAGGGTCGTACCTTGCTGTGTTACTGTGTCGGCCTAAGGATGACGTTGGGCATGAACTTTGAACATAGATTTTATACAGGAGATGGTAGTCCTGCTGTGCTTCCAAGAATCGTCATGCATAATGTATGAGATTTTGAACTTAGGGAAAACCTGCGTTCTGAATGCAGTGTCATATCTAGGTAAAAGGTCAGTCCCTGTAAATCGTGACAAGTGTAATGTAGGAAAGAATATAGGTGAAGGGTAATGAAACTGCTGAGGCCTCTAAAATGGTACCTGTATGGAATATAACAACGGCTCCTTATCGTAGTGTGAATCAACGCAGAGACTTGCCCTGCATTGCCTCACTGCATATCTAATGGTCAGGAAAACCCACACAGTTTGGCTTTACGTGGCCTTATAGATGTGGGTAAGCCCAGTGTGTGGCTGGAACATCATTAAAAGTGGAATTTCTGTGGCGCACTGGACTTGTAAATATGCCCACATGTATTTGGACATATTGGCATCGCTACTATGCACCCTGCACCCAATTCCCAGAGAGCTTCCATTCACAAAGTACACCACAAAACAGTGTCTTGCTGTGATGTCTTGGAGGCACATTGTGCATTCAAGTGGCCAGAGGGGTCTGTATTTCACATATATCCTGCATACCTCTACACAACATCCAGCCTTGATGTACTGCATGAATATGTGAGTGCATATTCTTATTATGCTTTTCCAAGTGGTCTATACTGTGAGTTCATTACATACACAGTTGACTCCATATTAGTGGACAGTGGGCACAGTGTAGCAACTCTGAGGGAATAGACCCAGTCAAACTATTTAGATTGCTAGCATTTACGCTCACCCCATTTAATCACTGCAAGAGTAGTTTATCTTCAGAGTATCACACATTGTTTGATTCACGCCCCCTCACTTGTACGTGCAATGTCTCCTCCGGCAATTCTTATTTTGGACCAGGGACACAACTTCCCGCTACACACTGCTGGAGTCCAGATCCTACATTAACTCTCATATGCCTACAACACCAACAACATATGTGACCATATCCTATAGACCAGTGTTTCCCAAACTGGGGTCCGCGGACCCCCAGGGGTCTGTGACACATTCCCAGGGGGTCCGCAGGCAGCAGTTTTAAAAGCACTGCAAAGTATCTTGTATAATTAGCAGTTTCCAAACAACAATAAAAGTGTCAAGATAACACCAGTGATTAATGTACCTGCTGGAGAGAGATGAGAGTTTTGTCCAGTGGCAGCTTTGACTCATCTAACACAGAGGATTAATATGCCTACTGCAAAGAACAAGTAACACACATTTTAAAAAAACAGTATTTTATGTGCATAGGTCAATGGATTACTGCTTTTTTCACAGAGATTATTTTGTTACTGTGAAGTTCATAAGTGACAATAGTAATCTAGCACAGTGACCTATAAAATGTCATCAAAGAGCTGCTTGCAAACTGCAAGGTACAAGTTAGTGACGTTTTTTTCCAGTCTTTCATTATCTGAAATGCTGGATGCTGAATGCTAAAAAGGTTTATTTGGGTGGAAATACATGTTTATTGTTAAAGTCAATGCTAACCACTGTGTTATGTTCTGAATCCTGAGTTTGTGCTTCTCTAGACCAAGCACTCTTTAAAAATGCCTACCAGTATGAATGGCATGTGAATTCTACACCTTGTAGTCCCCTTTGCCTTATGTGACATTTTCTATACACTGATTTACACAGACGATTCACTGTCTCTATATGTGTGTGATGTCAAGTGCTCTGACATCCTACAATGGTATGAGAGATGCTATAAAAAATTAATACATGTGACAGAGGGGCTATGGAGAAATGAAAGGCACTGTTGGAGGGCGATAGTGGGGGAATCATTGAAGAAGCCCACAAAAGATTGTTGTATTCTGGTGCATAGTAAATAATTAATTTACTTTTCTTTAAAAGCTAATACAATTCGATGTGTAATGATAAATCTGTTGTAGACTGCATCATTATTTCCTACATTTTTCTTTTGGGGTGAAGCATCCCAAAGCCCCCTTGGTAGTGGTCAGGCTCACTCACTGCACTTGGTCTGCACCGTATGGGGACTGGTCTGAAAACATTTGCCAGGGCTGCTTTGGGTTTCCAGTCTGGCCCTGGCAGGAGCAGGAGGCTCATACGGCAAAATAAAACCAAACATTTAAAAGTTAGTCAAGGAGATGCAGCACCAACCTTCCCATTAATTTTTTTCATTTTTTGCAAATTCTTTCAATATAAAATACAACAGAAGTGGCGGAGAGTGTTGTTAGCCTCCTTGGCATAACGACACACTCCGCCACATCAGAAACGCAGGGTTGCACCTATATTTACAAGAATATGATGCAGCCCTGAGTTTCCCCTATGTTCGCGCTACACTAGCGCCAACTAGCGCTGTAGCGCCAACGCAGACACCCTTGCACCATAGTGCAAGGGTGTCTGCGTGCAGGGGAAGATTGTTTATGTACAGTAAGGTACCCCTTACTGCACATAAACAATTTTGAAATGCCATTTTGTCACTTCTATATGTGCTGCGTAATGCAGCACACATGGAAGTTACAAACTGTCATTTTTTAAAAAGATTGTTTATGTGCAGGAAGGGCCACCTTCCTGAACATAAACAATTCAAGGCGTTTTGCAAAAATGAGGAGAAATAAAGTATTTCTCCTTGTTTTGCCAAGTTAAGACCAGGTTTTCCCTGTTCTTAATTTTGGCGCTGCCTCTCATTTACTCTGCCCTTGTTTATAGGGGGCAGCGTCAAAATCAATGGGTGTTGCTGTGGAACACCCACCGCAACACCCACTGCCCACCCCTTTTCACGCTAAGCATTGGGTGAAAGGGGGTCTTGTTTACAAGGCAGCGTTAAGCCACTTAACGTGGCTTAACGCTGCCTTGTAAATAAGGTGAAGCCCCTATCGCCGCCGGAACGTCGCATAAGTGACGTTCTCATGGTGATAGGGGCTTGTAAATATGCCCCTAAAATCCTTAGTAATTTAAATATTTGTTTTGTGTGCACACATGTTTATTGTTTTCGAAATACTGTTTTAATGTTTGAAATTTAAATCCTACAAATTGTTTGGGGGTCCTCGGCTTTCAGTGGGGACTCAATGGGGGTCCTCAGGAGTCAAAAGTTTGGGAACCACTGCTATAGACTAATGAAAAAAGAACAATTGATGGACAGAATGCAGAACAATGTCATACATTCACCCCAGTACAGAGATCTGGGCCTAAATCTATCATTTTTTGCTCACCATGCCATTCCAGCTTAAGCCCAGCCATATGCAAATCAGTCTTGACCCTGTGCCCCATGGGAACAGTCCAGTCCGAACTGCCAAACCAGGTCCTTCCAGGACTGGAAACAAGAATCCTAGGACCGGTTTCGGGGTTTCCGTCCATCATTTGATTGCGCAGCACTTTTCACCCTAAGTGGGATGGTTATGCCCAGACGTGGGTTCCTTGCTCACTGTGCCACTGGATTCAAGCTAGCCTGGCTGATGAAGGGTAATACCCAGAAACCGGTCCCAGGATGTTTGTTTCCGGTCCAGAGAGGACCTGGCTTGGCAGTTCGGTCTGGACTGTTCCCATGAGGCACAGGGTCAAGACTGATTTGCATATGGCTGGGTCTAAACTGGGGTGGCATGGTGAGCAAAAGAACAATGGATTTAACCCAGGTCTCTTGACTGGGGGTGAATGTATAATTTATTCATCATTCCATCCATCATTTGATTGCGCAGCACATATCCAATAGACTGACATGCCAGCCTGTTTTTGAGGTCTCTGAGTCAACCTGAACCCCACATGGTAGTAGTGCTGGAATTTGTGATATGTACCTACCCAGGTGTGTAACACAATTGGGCCCATCCACCTCAGCCTCGTACCACCTGCGACTCAAGGGCTTTGTGGTGTCAAACTAGTTCTTCCTATACACATCCTTCAACTTTGACATATGTGGCATAGTGAGAAACTATGCCTCCAGACTCTCTCCTGCCACGTGCTACATCTTCACACAGGGCCACACCACATGTAGGAAGTAGTGCCCCACTGGGCTCCTCTCTGTCATCCCTTCCCAGCTACAACACAAGTATCACACTATCAGACACAGCAGTCCATGTATATTTGTCAGGCAACTTTGCTGTACACATATGCCTTCTCACCTCCTTCCAATGCAATGTATCCCCATCCACACACACTGGCAATTGTACATGCTCAGCCAGCACCTACAATGCACTGCACTTGCACACCAGGGCACGCACCATCTTTAGTTTCAGCACAAATGGTCTTCTAGTGTGCATCACTTGCATTCGCCCCTACACCCAGGTGCTTATTTACAACCCCAGTGTGCCACAGTCATTTTAATGATATAAATATTTCCTATTTTTTTAATGGGTTTGGGAGTTTTTATTGTGTGTAGTGACTTAATTATTCACTGAATTGGTATTTTCAAATGCTTTACGTACCTGACCCTTAAGTTAAGCCTGCCTGCTCACAGTCATGCTACTAAGGTCGAGCATGGGAATAATTTACTGAGACCTATACTGAGCCCTAGACCGTGTTAGTGGCCTTATTGCCAGTGGTAGATGCATATTTACCACTACTAATAACTCACATTCCAACACTGATGATTTTATGTGGACAGTTTACCCTTTTCGTATGTTCTATTTTCGAATTGCCCCCATGCCTGTGTTAGGTTATTGTTGATTGGGCAAGAGCAGCTTGGTCATTGCAAAGGGATGTATATTTTAATGTATCCTTGTCTCATAGATGGCAACAAAACGGAGGGGGCAAGGTTTGTGAGTGTAAATGTAGTCAGTGTTTTTTTTTACAAAGAGACATACTCCCCTAGAGACAGCAGATGGTAGTGTTGTGGTGCATCTTGAATATTGAGGTGAAAAGGTACTATCATGTTGTAGGGGTGTCTTGATGGAATGCTTCTGGAGAGTATAGGGGAAAGTATGCAGGTGTAGCGCATATCAGGTACTAGCTCCAGTACTTTGTGCAAAGGAAATTTTTAACAAAAGGGTTAGTGAGTACAGCTGGACTGTGTATCATTGTTTTCCTTAGTCTCGGTATTTTCTCAGCATCTATGCCTGTACAGTGTGTCTTGGTGTACACATTTTGCTGGGTTGGTTTCTATGTGACTCTCATACGCTCAGGTAGATAATATTCCATGATCAACTTGAACTGGGTCATTAGTGCTGAAAGCCATGGATGGTTGGAGAATTCCAGACAGAAAATGGTTGTCAAAGAAGTGAAGAGACAGAAAGAGCTGAGAGAGAAGCAGCAAACAGGGACAGAGCCTTAAGACTGGAATGAGCTGTGAAGAGTTTCTCTGAAGAACAACCTTCATGAAAATAGTCTCAGGGGAGGCTTTTTATTTAAATAAAGTTATGGGGGACATTTCCTGTTTTAGTCATAAGAAAGGTCAGAGGTGTGTGGAGACCTGGTCCGGATCTATATCACCAACCTTTACAATAGCGTAGCTAGTGAGTCGTTTGTGCCAGTGGTTGCAGATGGTGGGCACTGGCACTCATTTGTGGGGACAGGGACTTATTTTTCACCCTCATACTATAACCCACAGCAAGGGATATAAAGAAAAGAGAGAAAAAAGAGGAACAAAAAGATAGGGCAACAGGAACACAGTGAGAAATCAGGCATAGAAAAGAACCTGCAGGAGTGAGACACAGAGATAGGAAGTGTAGGGCGATGGAAGAAAGAGGTTTGATGTAGAATTAAAGCTAGGCAGCCTTGGTGTTCAGCTATTCCTGGAATTCCTCAATTTCATGAGCGGGCTCCTAAAAAACTTTGACAAATCACTGAATGCAGCACTGTAAGGTGAGAAGCAGACCCCTTATCTTCGCACCTCGACTTAAATCTCATTATTGAAAGGTTTAACAATTTTACATCATCTTCCCACAAAATCGATCATTTATAAGAGGACGAGCGCTCCTCATCAAAAATATTACCAGTATGAGTACCCTGAATGAATATCTTACCAGTACTTAGGGTGAATAAAAGAAAGTGCATGATTCCCCTTCGCCATAATTCTTACCAGTACCAGTACTTGGAATGAGTCAAATGAAGTGAAAGACATCTCTAAACAGAAATATTACCAATATTCTGAATGAGTAAAAGAAAAGTAAAACTTCTCCCAGAGCAGGAATGTCATCAATTACAGCATTCACAATGAGTGATACAAAGGGCAAGAGCCCTGTATTCATACATATTCCCAATACTTAAGCCAGGCAGACTCGACAGTCCGGGCAAAGTTCTCTGCATGGAAAACAATAGGGAAAAATAAAAGGAAGTTTATTTAGTTTGAAAATAAATATTAAATACGTTTCTATTAAATATAAATGTAAATTCATGTTATATATTTATTTTAAAATAAAATGAAGTGCTACAGCACTATCAACTTAATTTTCAAATAAAACTTCAATGAATTGAAATATACTAAAGTAGATTAAAATGATTATTCTGAAGTTTAAATTTACAAAATAAATTCCACCCTAAAGAAAAAAATATTTTTATTATGCATTATTAATTATTAGAAGTGATGTTGAGAATTATTTAAAATTAATTTAGTTATATATTAATAAAAATTATTGTTACACACATTTTTTATTTCAAATTTGGTATTGCAATCTTTTGTAATTATATAAAAAATATATATGTATGATTTGTATGTATTTTTTATATTAAATTACATTTATTTATATTTGTGACTATTTTAAAAAAAGTTATTCAATTTAAAAACAAAGATTTTATTTTAATTCCTACCTCCATTATTTTCTATGGGAGGGTGTTACAGTACGAGTGGCTGTCCATGTGGGGTTGCTGAACCTACCACGTTTTTTTTAGTGGTAACTTACACTCGCATTTTATGAACAGCCAAAAGGAGAAAATTTACTCAAAAGTATAAATTACTCATAAGTGTAAGATATCTTTGTGAATTAGACTCTAAGGGGCCGATTCCGATCCGGGGTCGGAAAGCACTCGGACCGAGCCTGATCCGGAGTGTTTTCTGACCGAGCCGGAGTCCTGCAGTCTGACCGAGCGAGTACGATGCGGCCGTATGTGGTCGGACTCGGTTCGGTCGGACTCCCATAGAAGTCAATGGAAGCCGGTCGTATGACGCGTACATGGGCTCCCATTGACTGAATGGGTACGTCGCGGACAAGAGCGCCCCCTACAGTGAGTACGCGTCGGTGCCAACCGCACCGTACATGCCTGTGTTGGAGAGACCCATGGGTCTCCCCCTGTGTCCAAGTCGTAGGGCTGCGGGTGACGGGGGGTCCGACGCGGATCCCCAAAGGCAACCACCCGGGCGATTTGCGATCCAGACACTCCGGCTCGCACAGGCTGTCCGACGCGTGCATTGTACTGGCTTGGTCGTGAATCGCATCCATTGCACGCCACGGTTAGCTTACGACCGAGACGTACGGAGCGGTTCGGACCCGGAAATGAGTTGGTCGGTGAATTTCATGTAGCTCGCATTGTACTTACTCGCTCGTACAGCTGTACGAGTCGGGTGGAAAACACGCGTACGGCACGTAGTTTTTCCGGCCGGATCGCGTTCGGTGACCTTCCGACCTGGATCGGAATCGGCCCCTAAGTGTAGAAAGAGATATGAATGTCAATGAGATTAAGTAAAAAGGAAGAAGAAATATAACGTTTTGTATTTTCTGTTAAAGTTATCCCAGTTTCAGTGCCACAAATATAAGATTGGACAATATCATATTGACGCTGATTGTGTGACACTGAATGTATCTGTACCTTGAGGATTAACTCTGTCTAATACTCATCAACTAAATATATGACGCCCCTGTTTCAGAAAACTATGATGTCTGACTCAGGGGAATAGTTACCATTGGTTCAGCAGGTGCAGTGGTACCAGTGCCCAGAGCTCTCAAGGACCCATTGAACCCTGACAATGCTGTATTTTACTACCTCACTAACAGTTACAAGAGCCCTTTTCCTTGCTTGTACCAGGTCCCGTGGCATCCTTGCCAGGCGACTGTGTGACTCTTCTCACACATCCAACAAATGAATCACTTAGAAAGTTACTTAATTGAGATGAGGAGGGAGCAAGTGGCAATTGGTAGTGTCTTGTATTTATTAAAACAGCACATTGCTAGAGCAGTTGACCTGCTGAAGAACACAACTATTGTGTGTATGGGGATGTGAACCAATATAGTAGTTGTGTTATTAGATGCACAAGCCTCTTCAAGAGGGTCTGTGCCCTATCAGCACAGGACAGACCCTTCTTGACAGGAATTAATTTGGTAGACCCAATGGCTAGGACTTTTGGGTTTTCTATCAGCTTTGGTGCACCTTCGGCCTCTAAAAACTGACAACCTAATACAATGAACTTGAATAGTAACATTCAATTCTTCTGAAATACACAGTCTTCTGTCTTTGGGTGCTGCTGTATTTGAAGAAGAGAAAGAAGTAGACTGGCAAGTATGTACAGAACCTTCCATAGAGTTCAATTCGAAATATCGAAAGTCTAGATCTGCTTCCCAATCACTGATTTACATCTATAAGTGACACTGATGTCAGAGTAAGAACACCTTTTTGAAATTCATCTGAAATTCATCTGGGAGGAGTACTGATGTCAGTGTAAAGCCTATGTGTACCTGCAGCATTAGCATAGTAATCATCGACTTTGAGCAACACTGATATCAGCATTGGACCCTTGTGCTTGAATTGCCATTATGATCACTGTCTTCAAGCAATAGTGATGTACGTATGAGGCTCGTGTGCCTGTCCTCAACACAGCCATTGCCTTCCTTGATTTTGAACTATGCCGATGTCTGCGTGAGGCCCATGAGCCTGTACCCCAGCATTGCTGTAATGATTCTCCTTTGGAGTGGCAACTCTGGAGAATGATGTCTTTGGTGTTTTTTGCCCACCATTGCTCTTCCTAGGTCCCCTAACTGCAAGTCACCCTTTCTTCAACAGGCAACTGGTTCCCAGAGACTCTTACCTGGTCTAGAAATTGTTTCATAGCACAGTCCCATGTGCAGCCCGTAAAGGCATGCATATGTTTCTGTTAGAAACAACGTTTTTTTCTTGGTATTCCCTCAGATATTTGCCTTCTGTTGCTGAACACGTTTTTGAAGACATTAGGATTCTGTGCACCTTACCTCTGCAAACCAGTGGTAAAGTGTGTGTGCTCTACCCATCACACATGTTAATATTGGCATATACTTGACTGGTACCATTAATTGGTGTATAAGTCCCTAATATATGGTACTACAGGTATCCAAGGCCTTTAAATTAAATGCTACTAGTGGGTTGCAGTACTCATTGTACCACCTACTAGTAGCTCTTTAAAACGTGTTGCACTACTGCCATTGCAGCCTGTAGGGTAGTTATAAAGTGCTATTTTAACTTGGCAAAATAGTCCCTTTGTCAACCCTAAACCTTCCCTTTTATTACTTAAGGTAGTCCCTAAATACTAATTTGGCAGGGTGCATGGTATTTAAAAAGTTGGACATGTCCTGGCAGCGAAAACAAAAAACAAAATCGTTTTTCAAGGGCAAAGCTGGCCTCCCATTGACTAACACTGGTTTACTTTATTGCATTTAATAAGGGCTGAATTCAGTAAAGCAGCAGCTGGAAACACTTCTTCCACTCGTTTTAACCATAAATTAAAATGATATTTAATAATAAAGAGGATTTTGAATGAATATTTTCAAAATGTCACTTTTAGAAAGTTTGCATTTCCAACCAAATGTTTCTGGGCCCTTCCTGTGAATGGCCAGCTGCCCCAGAGCTTTTGGTGGCTCTCCCATTGACAAATGAATATTGGACCGAGATAGTGGACAAAGGGCCTGGGTGTAGAGGTGAATGGGTCTTCCTGACACTATTGCTGGGTGGGGGGGAGCCATACCCAGGAAAGAGGGAAAAAATGACCAGTACTAGTTTTGGGGTAGACTAAGGATTGTCCACCAACCACAGGCTGGCACTGACCATAAATGTGTCAACTACAGAACTTGAAATCACTACAATCCTGGGCCTGTGAAGCCTCAGAAGAAGCACCCCCTGTAGTCTCAAGTCTGAGAAAAGACTGGACCTGGTTGCCTTGCACCCAGGACCACGGAAGCGACTCAAAAGGTCAGTTCGTTGACCTCCTATGTTAGCTACAGGGAAACAACAAGCTTCCAGATGCCAGCTTCTGCAACTTTCCTATTTTTCTTGTTGTTCAGTCTAAACTGATACTGCCCTGGACACTGCTACTGGCCTCTGCTGGAGTGAGTCCTAACCCCCAAAATGTTCCCCCCAGGTCCTGGACCTTTAGTTGGGTTAGAGTGTACTTCTCCTGTCCAAAGACTACAAACTGGATCCTTTGAAACTTTTCCTTATAAGCCCCAACTGCCAATGTCCAATTGCCGGTCAGATTCGACTTGCTGATTTTCCCTGCTGAAAGAATCTTCACTTCTATATAAGTTTTTAAGTCCGAATGTCGAGTATTTCACTGGGACTAGTGCCGAGCAGCAACCTGCCGTTAACCACACCTTCCTGGGCCTGGACTTCGGACTTTGTCCACTCTGAGCTTTCCCGCAGTTGACATTGAGAACCTTGAACTTTCTACCAGAGCCGAGGCTTCCACTGAGGTCTCGCTCTTCAGCCAGCTGCTGTTGATGAACCCCTCTTCAGATCCAGCCTGCAGCACAAACCGCCGACTATCCCGACAACTAGGACTTTTCTTCCAAAAAGTTTCTAAGTGCAAGGAAAACTTTCCACCGGAACAAACGTGGTCCCTGTATCCGACCCATGGTCGATCGCAGTAGGCCTTAATTTTTTACTTTGACCTATTCTAGACACACCAGATAACTGTAATTGACAGTTTTTGCTTCTATTTTTTATGTAAACTTTAAAAATGTATATCTCTGACCCTACTTATTGGATGTTTGTCGTTTAGGTGTCATTGTATTTAGGAAAATATTCTCTGTGTTTCAAAATTGGTTTTGAATTTTTCTTAAGTTGTGTTTTCACTTGAGTGTTACACAAATTCTTTACTGATTGCTTCTAACTCAAGCCTGACTGCTTTGTGCCAGGCTACCAGAGGGTTAAGGGGGTGAGGACCCTTTGCAAGAAATAACCACATTCCTTGTTATGGTCAGCCGCGGCCACCGCAGGTAAGAACGGTGGGGCCGGCTGAGGGGGATTTCAAGAGACAGCCACGAGGGAAAAATAATTATTTATTTAATTTCCCCTTGCGGTCGTCTCTCGAAACCCCCCCTGCCCCAGCGGGCCCCACCGCTCTTACCTGCAGCGGCCACGGCTGACCATAACAAGGAATGTGGTTATTTCTTGCAATAGGTCCTCACCCCCGTCAACAAATAACTTAGGGGCATATGTATCAACATCACCATTTGCGATTCTCAAATAGCGATTTTTAAAGAATCGCTATTTGAGAATTGCAAAACGGGATGTATTTAAAAAATTGCAAACTTTTTGCGATTTCTTAAAATTCCTTAATTGCGATTAGCAAATTGCGAAATTGCAATTAAGGAATACCTGCCCATTCATTTCTATGGGCCAGGAGACCCATAGGAATGAATGGGAAGTAATTCTCAAATAGCGAATCGCAATTTGCTAATCGCTATTTGAGAATAATTTCAAAGGTGCAAGGGTGTCATGATGACACCCTGATGCACCCCTGAAATTAGCATGTGTGTGCATATGGCGCACATACATGCCCTAAGGGCATGTATGAGCGCCATGTGGCACTTTGTAAAATTAAAAAAAGTGCTTTTTGAAAGGAAATCGCAAATTACCACCAACTGGAAGTTGGTGGTAATTTGCGATTTCTTAAGGATAATTCGCACAACTTGGGTGCTTTTTACATGTCATTTAAGAAATCGCAATTTGCGATTTCTTAAATGCTTGCGAAAAGTTAGGAAATTGCAAAATTAGCGATTCCTTAAATTAGCACTGAAACATGGCTCATACATACCGTTTAGCGATTTTTTATTCGCAAACGCTGTTTTTTGCGATTCGCAGCGTTTGCGAGTAAAAAATCGCTTGATACATATGCCCCTTAATTTCTTACAGTTCCGCACCAACTTTGAACTAAAGTTGTATTAAAAAGCAGTTGAATCAAATAAAGCACTTGAATGTAGTATTAACAAATTTGTGCAACTATCGTTTTTATACTAGCTTGTCCCTCCAGTGAGAAACATTTGTCACAGATTAGTTGGTGACCAGAAGAGCGATTTATGCCATAAGACTTCCTAAAGTTCCAAGCATAAATCCATTATCTAAACAATCTATATCTTTTAACAATGCATGCACGTTATATTTTATTGTGAGTAAGAGATATGAACTGGGTGAACTAGAACACCTTGCAAGAGTGAGCCTTGAATATGCGACCTCTCTCTTTTGAAAGATAAAGACTAAACAGAGATAATTGATACAAAAAACAACGGTACACTGCAGAATTATTTAAAACATAATTTCAACACTGCATGGATGAGAAAGTCAGTCAAAAAAGAAATATATCAGCAGAACATAATGTCCAATCACACAAAAAACAATTGTTATGAATACCTTTATTAGAATGTATGCTATGTAACAGCATTCAAGTGCTCTATAAAGTGATCAAAATATGAAGAAGTGACATGCATGTATACAAAGAAGAAACAGATGACTCTGGACTCAACGACCTACAGAACATGGAGGGACCAGTAAGTCAAGTCGACTGTGTTTTGACCTCCATGAACAGAAGGAGGTCATCTTCAGGACTGCGGATGGCGCAGAGCACTGTAGTCTGACAAATTAATCAGGGTAATAGTCAATCACGCTTGGACTGCTACCTAATTCAGAAGCAGGTGATTTTAAGGGGGTAAAGACACTTACGCAGGGCCACACGGTCACAAGCAAAGTAATAGTAGATGAATGGCTAGTGGATGAGGCATATCAATCAATCAATCAGGGGGTTTATAAAGTACACTACTCACCTATAGGGTCTCAAGGCGCTGGGGGGAGGGGGGTGCGGTTCCATTGGGGATATCTGAAGAGCCAGGTCTTGAGGTCCTTCCTGACCTGGAGCAGTGTAGGGCTTTGCCGGAGGTGGAGGGGGAGGTCGATCCAGGTCTTGGCTGCGAGGTAGGAGAAGGACTTTCCACCCGCTCTGTTCCTGTAGAAGCGTGGGAAGGTGTAGACCCTGAAAAAGAGGAGAAAAGAGAAAGAGTCATGAATACCATGATGCGAGAGAAGGTAGGTGTTGGGATGAAATGGGCAGTAAGACAGGGGAATACTCCCTCAAAGGTGGACAAATCAATCGCAATAAGGGAGGCATCTCAGTGTGGAGTAGTAAAAGATAAAGTGTAGGATGATTGGACATAGAAAGGAAAGCAGAAGCATTTCACTAGTGGGCAATCAAGCAAGCTAAAGCGTATGTCAATTGGGCATAGAAAGGAACAGGAGAATTCCACTAGTAATCAATCATGCTACACTTGCGAGCAGAGGAGTAGCCGAGGAGTAGCCTAGGTGTTCCGGGATGGGATATAAAGATAGAATAGTTAGCAGTCATTCCACTGACCGGTGATAATTGGTGGGAACAAGGAAAATCTACCTTATCATAAATGGTGAATAGGATGTCTGCTGGTCTGCCATCAGAGACAAGAAAATGAAAAAAACGGGCAGTCATGGCTGCTGACTATTCTACGTGGTGGGGCAGTGCAGGGCAGTGCGGGGGTAGGGCGGGGAAAAATAAATACAAAATAAATGAATATACACTTACCTTCTGCTCTTGTGCTGCATCCCGCTGCTCCTCTGCTTCCAGCACTGCAGTTCCCATGAGCACAGGCTCCCAGCTCACTACGCAATCCCAGTGCTTCTCTCATGCTATTATTCCCAGCATGAAAGAAGCACTGGGATTGGGCGAGCAGGCCGGTTTCACCCTCCAGTAGGGACTGAGAGCCTGTGCTCCTGAACCCTGCAGATATCTCCATGCAATAGCCTGAAGATATCTAAGTGCACATATCGGTTTGGTCAGCTGTGGGCCGCCGGTCAACCCGACATGCGCACTTTCGGTGCCTACTATCACTGCTCCCCTGCTGGTGATGCTGCTACCCGGCCCCTCCCCGACGAGACCCAGACTCTGCGGTCTCAGCAAACTCGGCCAAGTCAATGAAAAGTAAAATGGGAATAAAAGTGTTTTATTATCATTATATTTTTCATTTTCTGCCTTTAAGCAGTGGTGCGATGCTCCTCCACCATAGCGGAGGTGCCATCCCTGAAAATGGGCACAGGAGGAGGAGTGGATCTGGGTACGGTGTCATCCTCAATGGGTGGCAGACAGGTGCCTTGTGTCTAATTAAGATGTGAATTGAAGAAAAATGTACTTCCAAGAAATACAGGTACACTGCTGGATATTCAACCAAGGGAATTATTTAACATAAAAATTGGAAAACCTACATGCAACTCTTGCCCAGGAGACACACCACAGGGAAATACCAGTAGGGTGCACAGGGACAGCAGGAACATCATGCAAGTCATCTGTTTCTTCTTTTTATGCACGTCACTTCCTCACGTTTGTCACACTGTGCGATCATTTTTCTGAGCACTTGTATGCCATTGCCTAGCAAACATACTAGCAAATGATATTCAGTGAACTCAAAGCAGTGGGTGGTTCCTGTGTTTCCGAGGACAACAGCAAAATTTGCCAGAAGGATTGCCCCATGAATCACAGATACCTCGGAGAGCTCTTCACGGAATAATAACAAGGCCAAATCTCCTAACAGCTCTGCTCTTGATAAAGTACCTATACATTCTCATCTGATAGTATGTACACAAGGTCTGGGTGGAATATCTGTGAAATCATACATATTAAGTGGCTTATTTACAAGCCCAGTGCTCCACCAGAGTGTCATTTTTTTTTATGCTCCGGCAGTGCATAGTGAAGACCCATATCTACGAGGCTATGCAAAGCCACCCTGCATGGCCTTTCATGGCCTTGCAGATATGATGTAAGGCAACGCAGCGCAAGTCGCTGCATTGCCTCAGACTGCATCAGGGAGGCATGCCATGGCCATTGCGGTGGGTGTTCCCAAGCAACGCCCATGGATTTTGACACATTCCCAGATTGACAACACAGCATAAATCAGAGAATGTGTCAAAACCATGTGCCTCCCCAGGGATGGTGTAACGAGGGGAAATAACGTTATTTCTCCTTGTTTTTTCCTCTTTCCACATGTGTTGCATTCTGCTGCACACATAGAAAGAGGAAACCGTCTCCATTGGGTGCTTTTATACAGGAAGGTGTCCCTTCATGCACAAAAACAATGATTCCTACAACGCTTTGGCCCAAGGCAGCCATTTGTGCGCCAGTGCAATGAAAGAGGACAGGAATTCACTGTATGTCATAGATACAGCGCATTCCTGCGCTTTTCCTTTGACACAGGGCAGCGCAGCAAGAAGCCTTGAGGCACTGCCCTGAGCAATATGAAGCAAAAAGTGACCCTTTTTTAAAGCCCTTTGTGTCTTGCTTGTATGGAATTATTTGCATGAGTGATGACCCCACCTGCGGTCTTAGTATGTGTGGTGCTGTGCTATTTTTTTCCCTTTTCCATTCAGGTTGCACAGTACTGCAGACTGTTGCGTAACATTGATCTTGGTAAATCTTTAGACCAAGTCTTATCAAGATAAAGCAAAGTTTGTGTTACTAGTAAGTTATGCCAAAAGCAGTAGAGGATCATGCAGCTCACTGACTTCTTAATAAGATTCCTTTCCACTGCTACTGTGCTTGTGTATGCCTGTGTGTTTGCATGTTTCTGTTGAGCTATACATGCATTACTCCGCTGGTGCTCTGGACCTGGCAATGCAGCACGAAGCTCCTCCACATAACAGACAACCTCTGATGGATTGGTACATGTTTTATTATCAAATTCAACGTTGGAAGTAAAATTGGCTCATCTATCAAGTCCCACAAACGCTGGAGTTCATTTTAAGTACAAAGAGACATACACTTCCTGTGATAGAACCCCTCGGCAACAAGCAAGTGCCTACTTTTGCTACTTCTCCAAATGAATCAGTAATAATGACTTTAAATGACTGTGAAAACCCGAAAGAGGGGAAACCTCGAAGAGGTAACTGCAAACTCTTTTCTATCCCATTGCATTTACTTTCAGGCTCTCCGGTCGTTTTCCCGATACCCCTCTTTAAGGGGAATCAGCCCTTTGCTATTCCATAGCAAAAACCCCAATACCATTTGGATCCTTTGTCCTCGGTCTGGAAAGGAATCTCTTGCTTCCACCATCAATTCTGTTTCACTAGATTTGAAGATCTGCACACCCATAGATACTGGGGGGCAGATTTACAAGCCCCTTGCGTCACTTTTGCACCGTCGTTGCGTCACTTTTGTGACGCATCGGCATCGTAAAAGTTGCGGCCCATTTACAACGTGACGCATCTAGGGAGATGCACCACGTTGTAAAGCCCTGCATGACATTATACCTGCGTCAGGTATAATGTATGCAGGGTAGGCGTTCCCACGCAGGAAAGCCTCGCAAAAATGATGCAGTGAAATCTACAAGATTTCACTGCGTGACTTTTAGGACGCCACTGCATCAAAACCTTACGCCTGCTTGAAGCAGGTGTAAGGAGTGACGCAGTGTATTGGGAATAGGCCGCAACACGCAATGCTGGAGTTGCACCGTGCTTGCGACACAACTCCAGTAATGCGTGACTTTTCCATCAACAGATGCGTCAACATTTCTAACGCATCTGTCAATCCTTGCGCCATGGTGCGCCGTATTGTAAATATGGCGCATCCATGATGACGCAAGGGTTTTGCATGGTGGTGCAGGGAAAGTGACGCATCTCTACAGATGCGTCACTTTCTTGTAAATCTGCCCCTTGAAGTCTTGCAAAACAAGCTGCACACCCTGAGGGTGCCTGTGAATCTCCCTTTCTAGTGTGTTATTTTTATGCTCCCCTTTACTTGCCCTATCTCGGGGTGTTCATTTCCCGATGACCATTCATCCGCCTCATGGGATCACTCTACAGAATTCTGAAACTATCCGGTAAACAGATCTAATGTACCCTTGCACCTCCTTGGTCCGGGTAAACATTTTAACAGATGGATTTGGCGTATAAGCCTTTTCTCATTGCGGCTTTTCTGTTACCTCTTTCTCTACTCCGTGCTGTAGCATTTCCCCTGCACAACTGGCTGAAGCACTGCAAACCGACGCTCCTGCATCAGCATGTGAAATTTGCATCCCACCCTGGCACACATCTCCTTGTTGGACAAGCTCCATGCTCCTCCACTGTCTGTTGCCTGGCAGTGATCCTGCCATTATTGCCACCCTACCCCAGTGCTTTGTTTGCAAATAAACAAGTGTACGGGTCAAAAGGTTTTTCTCAGAAGCCCTCCTCAGTCACAGTTATAGACAGGCTTGGCCTTGTGATGCTGTGTGAATGGAAGCAATCTGACATCACTCTTAATAGCGTCTATACACCTCGCTGGATGAAATGTGGGATGTTGTTTCTATTGTGTATTATTAAGCGTGTTTTCATGGTGGCCAGTGTTTGCATTTCTCCAACTAGAATTTCATCTATGCCGCAGATTAAGCCTGGAGTGCAAGGCAGGGCTGTCCGCTTACACTAAAAGTGCCAAGAAACCGTCCGGTGTAAGTTGCGCTTTACAAGTACTTTTTACATTACATTACATTACATTACATTACATTACATTACATAATCACAGTTGATCAGGACTATTTATCCAGGTGGTGGCATGAGCAGAAACTATGCAATCTATTCAAGATATACAGACTCCTGCTCCACAATTGCAGTGAGCACAATTGGATGGTTCAGGACTGACACCCTCATCTAGCTAACAACTTATAAGTGGGGCAAACCTTGAATTTTACTGACAGGAAGGTGGTCCCCACTGCCCCCCCACGCCCCCCAAGAGTTTAAGGTTGCTGTTTGCGTAAAATCATTAAACAGCAGTAGTGGTCTGGGGAAGACCATTGTACGAGCAATGATTCACCTTTATCAATAGGGCGTTGGTGGCTGCTTCTGATTTGTCGATTCTCTTTATGTGGCTGCAAGAGCTCACCCACTGCTACCTACAGTTGGAGCTCGATTATTAGTTGTGAATGCTACGGGCCATTTATACTCTTACCCGCATGCGGTGGTCTTTTATTATCTAGCATGAGAGGTAAAGGGAGAAAGCTATCAATCGTCAGAGTTTCCAAATACAGTACAACCAATCGGGTCACGCAATAATCCAGACCACAACTGAAAATGAGATTAGTGAGACTTTACTCATAAATTCAAAAATAAATTTTCATAGACCAGTCTCAACATTAGAGTATAAAAGTAAAGACCAAACAAAACGTGTCCAAATCTCTTGGTGAGATATACCCTATACAGAAGAAAAAACACTATTAATTCAATTATCGTTAGGCATAAAATGAGAAAAAAGAATTTTGAGTTAAATTGCATCAATCGATTGTCAAAAGAAAGCATTAGTCATGTCTTTACCTATGCTACACAAACGGGGACCCACTACTCTACCAAGCATTTGATTTCAAATTTGGAATACGAGAAGAAAGGTGTCAGCTGCCGAAATCTTCAGTAGAAGCGCTCCAAGCAATTGGGTCAAGTAGCATAAAGTCACATATACAGAAGCATAGATCTGCACCTTATGAATTACCAAGATATCTCTCCTCCTAACAGGAGAGAAGAGCAGAATGAATGCTCTCCCTCACTAAGCCCAACATAATACTAGTTGCATTCAATGCAGACAATCCCACATTAGTCTTCTTTCTCAGTGTTTTTCCAGGCTCCCAGCAAGATTGGACTTTATCCCCTCCTTTCCCATGTCGATAAGTTACAACTTCATTCGTCCTCAGTGGCGGATAGTGACATTTAAAGTGGTGAGTGTGAAAGTTGGGAATAAGTGTTACATTGCTAGCGAGCCTGACTGACATAGGGGAGGGGAGGGAGATCAGGAAGTTCCCACCGAGATTTTTTTTTTAAAGAGTGGCAAATGGTGGATTTTAAATCACATTTTTAGAAATAGCACCATAGAAATAAATAGAATACCCATTGCAAAATCTTTCTTACTGTGCCATGTTAATACTGTTTGTTGTGTGTGCTGCTTATTTAGCTGACGTATGCAAGAGGCAAACAGTCTAAACTTGCTCTTGTAATGCAGCCACTCAAGCTCCTTAGTTTGCTGTCCAATGCTTTTTTTAAAGAAGTTTTTATCTGGTCTGAAAGTACCTCATGTTCAGGGAATAAACAGAAGTGAGGAAAATACTTTCTTAAAAGCCGCAGATGGTTAAAACCATGTTTGATAATATTATGACCTGTAAAAATTAGAGTTTTTGTTTACATGGGGACAGAAGCTTCGCAAGACCGTGCCATGCAATTTAGCTGCCACTTCCTTTAATTTTCTGCTATCTCTAAGTGTATTCGTTAGTCATTTAAGATAAGTAAGAATGTATTTACTTGAATGGGGTGGAATCGAAAAATAAAATGTTACACAGAGCTCACAACTTCAAGAAGACCCGACTGGGGCACCAAAAGCAGTCCTTGCTAAATTGCTTAAACCTATCCTGCTTTATTTCCCTCCCCACTCTACCTCTTTCCATCCATCCGTTCTCTCTGTCTAATCTGTGTCCTCCCTCTCTGATCTCTTTCTCTCCACCATCCTCCTTCAATCTTGAAGTTCCACTGTGCCTGCAATTATACTCGGGGAGCTGAGGAAGCAGTGCTTAAACTGGAAAAATAGAAGTGCAGGTACCTTGCACCAGAGTACCTGCTTGTTTCTGAGAAGTGCCGGTAGTCTCCAAGCAACAGTATTACGCCCCTGTTGAAAAGTGCAGGTACTCTCCCTCTCAATTTAAAAAAGTGCCAGTACTGAGTACCGGACAGTACCGGCTGATTTAAAGCACTGTGAGGAAGTGAGATGCACCTGCCTTGGCTTTCAAGTCACCTCCCTGACCAGTTTACTGCAAACCCAAGCAGTAGCTTCCAGCGACAAGCTATTGTCTTTGGGAGTGGGGGTCCCAGGACATTCAGACTATAACTAGGCATTCCATAGTAAAGTCGCACCTCGTCTGTTTTGTAGTTTTGTTTCTTTAATAGGAGACCAACGAGGCACAACTTTCATAAGGAATGCTTGCAGCGTGGTTTATCTGGCTTCCACTTTCTCTGGAACCATATATGCATGGGCAGCCTCGGGTGCTAATCTACTAATGTGCACACTTATTTCCTGAAATAAATCAGAATGGCTTTTGGTTGTGGCCAATGAAACGTATAAATCTGGCAGTGCTTACTCAATATGAGCGTTTCACTGTGTACAAGCATTTATTCCAGGAAAAAGGCTTGCTACTACCTTAATAGATTAATGTCCATGGTTGCCTGATGTAAATATAAAATACTGGGGAAAGTGGAAATCAGACCAACACTGCAAGCATTCCTTGAAAACATGCTGCCTCGCTCATCTGCCTAATGTTGAAGAAAAGGAAAAGCAAAACATGCTGACTAAAATCTTCAGAGATTTTAGTCAGTAAGCATGTTTTGTTGTTTCCTAATGGGAGGGAAAGTGCGCTGCCGGAAACTGTTAATTTTTATAGCATTCAACAATCAGCCCTAGGGCCTTACATCATCATGGTTAATTATTTAAATAAAAAATAAAAAAAGTTTGTGAACTCGTCACATAATGGCGTCGGAGCTTTAAAAAAATATAACCGGGAAGTCAGAACAGTCCGTTTTTATTTTGTAACGCATTAGGTGCTTTTTTGTGAACCCTCCAGAGATACCTTGAAAATGTGTTTTTCTGGGAGCAGGCGGCCTGGTTTGAAAGCAGAACTGAAGGAAGGTCTCCCTGATCCAGGACCACATGTGCAGCAGGAGATGCTGGTATCTTGTCTCTGTCTCCACTCCCTCGTGCGCAATGCCATGGTGCTGGGCATGAAGGGAAGAGAGCAAAGCCAGATAGAAAATGGGCAATCACTGCAAGGCTTCAAAACAAAGTCATACAGTGATTGGCCATGTTATGAGAAACTCCCGCCCCCGCACTGCCTCATGTGCATGGGAACTTGAGCGGCCAACTTCTGTCTCCTCCTGTGCCAATCCAAATGCAGCTACTTTGCTGTTTTTGTTGTAAATAGCATGTGTGGAGCATCAGGACTGGCTGGGGCATGCAAACCATACACTCCTAGGAGACGGGGGACTACGGCTGTGGTACCCTGAGCTCATAAAGTTGCTCAAGTAGGGAGAGTCCTCAAATGCGCATGTCTGGCTGGACACGGAAAGTCATCTGTTCATCTAGATATGTGCACTTCAATTCAAGCCCGCTTCCCTTCTCTGCCTGCTTTATGCCACCCCCCCCCCCCCTCCCTCACAGAAAGGTACCAGTTCAGGCAAAAAGCCCACAGTGCGGGCAAACCTGAAATTAAAACCCTCATTTTAAAGAGATTCATTTTACATTTCCTAAAGGGGCAACAGATACAGGGGGTCAACCCCCTGTTGGTCCTTGGCCATTCTTCTCCTTGTCCATGAGAACCCCTCTCCTCGCTCATTACCGCGATTATCTCTGCCAACTCCATCTTGCCATACCATGCTATCTATTAACACAAAACTCCCTTATACTAACTAAAGAGGCTTTGCTCACACCTTCAGTGGAAACAGAATGCAATGAAACATTCCACAGTGAAGGTTAAACACAATCAGAACGCGAAACTGCAAAGTGAGCTCGCATCGAAACATTACGTTGGGCTACAATGAAATGGCACAGCAACATAAACTAAAATACTCATTAGGCCTCAAATTAATGGCTAACTTTAGCAAGTGCACTAGTTTACAAATACATGCACAAAATGCAAATGCATCACAATTGAAATCTTATAACACATGAATTAATGTTAAAACTATTAAGAATTTCAAATAAAGTTTCTGTCAAGTGAACATGATGTCGTTTTCACCAGAATCTCCTAAACATTAGTGTCCACAAGTTACTTTTTTAGTTTCACAATATCCTCTCAAGATTATAAACTTCCCTCAATCACCAATAAATCAGTACATTAGATTTCTCTATTAGTCACCACTTTTAAACACACTTTTACAAGCTTTCTGTGTTATACATGAAGCACTTTATATATATGCTTATACTTATTAGTTCATTAATCACACAAAATATATCTGAGTGCTGGCTACTCATAGATATGGTGCACTCCTAATTAATCTCAAGGTGGGATCAAATGTATGCGTCTCCATGCCGACGTCACTCCCCGCCTCATCCAGCAGCACAATTTTGCATAAGGAGCTTAAATCCTGCAGCCATCAAATCCCCGAGGGCGGCTGTATTATCGTCAGAAAGCCATGATTCAGGGATACATGCTAGAGTAAGCTGATCATGAAGGTTAAAACCACCTATTAAACAGGGGTGTTTACAGCAGGCCTGGCTTTCAGCAGTGCGGCGTGGGTTGAAATGGGTTTACTGCTAGAGGACAAACCAACAGGGTGACTGGGTTTAATAAGCAGGACAAATGAATGCTCTTTCTTTAGAGCTGCGAAATCCCTGGCATCTGAGGTGGTAGAAGAGTTTCTCGGCAGGCGATAGTTTCTACAGCGGTAGGACACTGTGGTGTATTTCTTCAGCTATAATTGAGGGCAGACTAGAAGGCTTTGACCGGGGACATTGACGTCTTTCATCAAAATGCTAGAGGAAGGAAGTGACATCTCTTACCCTTTGACCCACGATGACTTCCGACGGTTACCTGCTTTTCTGACCCATAGCCTGTTGACAGCCTTCCATATGCTTCTGAGGGGCAAGTGGAAGAACTGAGTGGAAGCTATGTAAAGTAAATCGGGATTAGGAGTTAGGCTTTTCTTTTGGGTTATATGGGGTGAAAATTGTATATTTTAGAACCACGGCCTTCTGAAACCGCATGCACAATTTCTGTCAGAACGGTGGTGTAAAGCCTGGTGCTTGATGGGCCTTGCGGGTGCAACTAATGAGAGCAGGTTCGCAGCAACAAAAGAGACACACTCCGCATGAAGGCTGGGTGCCGACTGACCACGTGCGGTCATGTCCCCTTTTATTGGCCTCGCTGTGCCCACCGGCGTGAGCGCGTGGGTGCAACATATCCAGCTTCAGCCGGGACCATCAGCTAGACTACTGACTCATTACAGCCCATCCCAAATTAGTCTTTTTTACTTTTGCTGGGCCTCTGCCGCCCCTTTGCCTGGCATGCAAAGTCCTTCAGGCGGGAGCTCGGCCTTAGGTTCTTTCTCAGTCCATACCGGGGGTGGCAACCTCGATCAGTTGATGGGGACCCCAGTGCTCTGGATGTTGATGATGCTTCCGAGGTTCTTCCCGTCGTCGCCTTACTAGGTGTTGCAGGTGGTAGTTGTGCCGGCGGGCTACCGTGGGATTCCTCATGCTCTGCTCCGCTGTTCTCCCACACTTCCGGGACACTGACTGCTTCTTCACCGGAGAGAGGCTCCGGCACCTTCTTGAACCATGAGATGTTCCGTGTCACTTCTTCCCCTCCTTTCTAGGCAGTTATCATGGTTCCCTTGACACCGACTAATGACCAGTGACCTGGTTCGTACCAGGTCCGAAACTTTCCTCCGTGTCTCCTGTCTTTCATTATGACTGTGTCCCCTCTTTGTACCATCCGGAGTGTCACTCTTCTTGTCCGGCTGGTGGCAAGATTCTGTCTTTCTCTTCGCTCGAGGGCATCTTCCTCACTGTAGGGTGGTGGGGCCAACCCAGGGCAGGTAGTGAGAGTGTCGCGGCAGATTCCATTGAACATAAGTGCCCATGGTGTTTGACGCGTGGTGCTGTGGGGGGTGCTTCAGTTCTCTCGGAGGAACAGCTGCAGGTGCCTCTCATGGTCTGCGTTCTCAGCCACAGTGATTCGTAGGGATTTGTTGAGAGTCCTCATAAAACCTTTTGATTTCCCTGTTGGCTTGTGGCCACTGTGGGTTGATACGGCGATGTCGTATCCCATGATGCTGCATGAACTCCCGGAACTCATTGCCCTAGAATGGGGGTCCATTGTTGCTTTTGATTTCCTCGAACATTGCAAAGATTTTTTCAAGCACTGGGGCAACCCATGAGAAAGTGGTGGAGCTGACGTCTCTACGAGGGGATATTTGGAGTAGCTGTCGATCATGGCTATGGTCGTCCGTCCATCGGGAAAACTCCAAAAGTCGAGGTTCACCTTCTCCCATGGGGCCTTCCCATGTTCTTCCATCTGGATGGGTGCCGGTCTCTCTAAGGCGCTGGTCAACTGGAAGACTGGGCATTTTTTCACAGCTTCTTCAACTTGGGCCTCCAGCCCTGGGAAACAGACCTTTTCCCACATCCGGGCTTTCATCCTTTCGATCCCCTGATGTCCTCCATGGGCCAACTGTGTTGCCTGGTGTTGTAGGGCTGCCGGGATGACGATTCGGGACCCTCTTCGCAGAATTCCCCCTTGTGTCAAACTTAACTCATTCCAAATCCTCCACATCTTCATTAGGCACTCTTTCTCGGTACCTGCCTAGCTGTTGGCAGACTGCAAAAAGTGGTGCCAGCGTCCCCCTTGGACAGCGGCGCTGACTTTGGTGATCACGGGGTCTCCCTCTGCTGCAGCGGCAATGTCTTCTAACGTTAGTGCTTTTGGGCACGTGATGGTGGGGATCATGTTTAGGTGTGTTTCCACATCTGACTCTTCTCCTTGTTCATCTTGTGGGGCCGGATGTCTCGAGAGGAAATCGGCGGGATTCTTGGCACCTGGCCGATAGGCCACTTCCATCTCGTATTGTTGGAGTCCTATGGCCCATCGCTCAATCCTCGGGGGTGGATGTGCTGCCGACCCCTTGAACAATGGCACTAGCGGCTGGTGGTCCATGACGACCTTGAATGGTTGGCTGCAGACGTATAAGTGATAGTGGCGGCACGCCCACCGGATGGCTAGGGCCTCTCTCTCAATCTGCGCATAGCGCCCCTCAGTGGGTGAGAGCGCCTTGCTGGCATAGGCTAGGGCCGCCCATCTTCCTGGCTCCTGTTCCTGAGTGAGAACTGAACTGTGGCCTACGGGGTATCTCTGTCTGTTTGGCAGGGTCGAAGTACACCAACGTGGTGTGGTCGAGGAGGGTGTTCTTGATCGTTTGGAACGCTGTTTCTTCCAAAGTCCCCCACTTCCACATGGCATCTGCTCAAGTGAGTTTCCGGAGTGGCTCCGCGATGGTTGCCAGATTGGGGATGAACCGGCCACAGTAAGTGGCCATCCCAAGGAAGCTTCGTACCTCCGACTCGGTCAAGGAGGCTGGTGCATCTTTAATTGCTTGGGATTTTCGTGGGTCCACTTGGATTCCCTCTTGGTTGAACATGTATCCCAAAACTCTATCTGCTTTTGGAAAAACAGGCATTTTTCTCTATGTAGGGTGATGCCATGCTCTTAGAGCCATTTCAGCATAGCTCTCAGGTGTATGTAATGCTCGTCCGCAGTCCCTGAGTGGATGAGTACATGTTCAGTACTCCTGGCAGACCTGTCAAGATCTCTCTCACAGCGTCTTGGAACACCTCAGCTGCAGATGATATTCTGAAGTTAAGGTGTTTGTATCTTCTCAGCCCTAGGTGGGTACTGAACGTGGTGATGTAACGACTCTCCTTTGCTAGGACCAGCTGATGATAGCCTGCATTTAGGTCCAATTTTGTAAGCCAACGTGACCCGTTGAGGTCAGCTATGCTGTTGTCTATCGTTGGCGTGATGTGGCATTTGTGCCAGATGGCCTTGTTAGGGATGCGCATAATAAAAACACAACCTGATTTTCCCTGGCGGTCTGGGTTTCTCAGCGATCACCATGGGGGACATCCATGGCGTGGGTCAGGGAACTTTCTCAATGACCCCTTGGTCTTCCAGATTTTGTAGTTCTTGTTCCACAAGTGGTCTGAGGTGGAAAGGGGTCCGTCATTGGCGTAGTGCTGTTGGGAGGATAGACGGGTCAATGTGCAGCTTGATTGGGGCCTTCTTGATTCGTCCTAGGCCTTCGAAAAAATCTGTGAATTGGCTTAAAGGTTCCTTGGTCTGGTTCACCTGCACGCTTCTTGCGAATGTCACTAACCCTAGATCTTCTGCAGCGTGGCCGCTTAGCAGGGTGCCGGCGTCTTGGTTGATGACATGGATGCCGGTGGTGATTTCTTTGTCTTCTGACCATATTGGCACAGTCAACTTGCCTCGGAGTGGCAGGGGTGAATCACTTCCGTATGCAAAGATATTTGTTTTAGAAGGTTTGAGTTCTGGTTTGGACCTTAACTGGTTATACTGCTAAATCCCTATGACGTCGACTGATGCGCCGATGTCAATCACAGTGCTTACTTCGGATCCAGCGATTCTCACTGCATGTGGGCTGTGGCATTCTTCGTTTCTTGAGCGCCTGTGTGAAAGAGACTAGGTACGCCTCCCCCTCCTCATCTTACATGGGGGAGTCTTCTGCTTGGTAGGCAACCCGCTCATTCTTTCTTCCCCCTTGGGAGGATGCGAGGGAAACACTTGACAGTTGTTGCACAAGTTTTCGCATGGGCTTTGCTCCTCTACTGTCCTTACGCGGGGTCTTCCTTCTGCACACGGATGCGAAGTGATTTGGTATACCACAATTGATACATATCTTTCCTTGGGCAGAGCATGCCTGGGGTGCATGTTCCTCATGCCTACAGTACCCGCATTGGCCTCTCGGGGTCTGGGGCGGGATGTCCCTTGCCCTGCTTCCCCTGTTTAGTGTCTTGGCGGCATCGTCTCTCTCCATTTTGATGCTTGCTCTCTTTTCGGTTGTGCGCATCAGTGTCAAGTCCATCTCCTCTGCTCGGTATGTCATTTAGGGGTATGTTTGGCTGTCGTAGTATAAGTTCGCGTAGCACCTTGCTGCGTATTCCTTGGATGAGCTGAGCTCTGATTTCTTCCGCTGCCCTGTCTTTAACCAGGTCTGTGCTTGCTAACTCCCTCAATCTCACGTGGAAGGCATCGATGGATTCGCCTTCTCTTTGCCTGGCTTGTCGCAATTTGAACCTCTCGAAATCCGGGTTCAGTTGGGGGTCAAAATGCGCTTTGAGTGCTGTCTCTGCCGCATCATAGTCAGTTGGGGCCCCTGTGTTAGGGAGATGTTTAAAAAGCAAGTAGATTTCTTCCCCTGCATAGTGGAGCAGGAGTAACCGCTTTACTGCCCCATCTGTTTTCCTGATGGCTATGAAGTAATTCTCAAGACGTCCGAGCCACGTCTTCCACCTTGGGGACACCGTGGTGGGGTCAGCCGCCTCGCTGAATGGGGGTAACACGCCTATGGGAGCATGCTGTGTGACGATCCGGACTGGGAAAGGTTCTCTTCGGGGTTGTCCCCCATTGTGTCTTGGGGCCGTGTCCTGGCAATGTATGGTGTGGGGTCTGCTGGGTCTGAGCCGCACCCTTCATGTGCTTGTCCTGCGGGGTTGGCTGCTGCTGCTCTGCCAGGCTATGCAGGCACACCCCCTTCGTGAACGCCCTCGCCAGCCACGCAGTGGCGGCTCCTCGATGGTAGTGCAGCGCGACGGGGCTGTGGGGCCTGGCGGGGGGTAGTAAACTCCAGAATACGGCTGAACAGAGTTAAATAAATAAATAAATAAAATATAATACAATAAATTATATTGCACGCGCTGCAAAGCCAACTCGGCGATGCAGAGCGCGCAATGTAAACTGTTTTATTTATTTATTGAACTCTGTTCGGCCGTATTCCGGAGTTTCCTACCCCCACCCTGCCCCTCCCCTTCCCCACCGCCCCGCAGCACTCCCTCAAGGAGCCGCCACTGCTGCCACGTTTATGTGGCCTTGTGCCCCCATACGTCCTAGGTCGCCACATTTCAGTGGCCTTTCTTCACCTGCACGGGCGTTGCCTTCTGTAGCCGCGTGGGCGGTCTGGCGCGTGCCTCGCGCTGTGCCTGGGCTGCAGGTCGACCACGAGTGATTTCTCCCTTACCGGCAGCTACTGGGTTGCGGAGGCATGGATGGCGCTCTTACTCGCTTGTGGGGCGTGTCGGGCTGCCAGGGTCTGTGCGTTGTACTGCTGGCACGGTGGGGTACAGGAGCGTGGTTCTGGCTTGTTCCTCGTCGCCAGTGTAAAGCCTGGTGCTTGGTGAGTCTTGCGCGTGCTACTAATGAGAGCAGGCTCGTGGCAACAAAAGAGTCACCACTCCGCATGAAGACTGGGTGCCGACTGACCAAGTGCGGTCATGCCCCCTTTCATTAGCCACGCTCCGCCCGCCGGCATAAGCGTGTGGGTGCAACATATCCGGCGTCAGCGGGGACCATCAGCTGGACAACTGACTCATTACAGGTGGTAATGATACTCTGATAACTTGCAGCTTTAGTCTTCGTGGTGTATTTACCAGCATTTCTCTTTCTCTCTCTCTCTCTGTTTCTCTCCTCTCACTCTCTTTCTCTCCGACTCTATTTTGTATTCTTTATTTTCAAGCATATGGAACCTTTCCTAGGGTAGTTGTGGCATCAAGTTGGAAGACAGTTAAATGCATAACACATTCCATAAACCATCAGATTTTAAAAGTTGTACTTGTAGTTCCCTGCACCCCACATATAACTTAAAAGCCGGCGAGAAAACTCTCTTCTTACAGTGGTAGAACATGACATGACGAGTGAGCATCATCCGTCTAAATCAAGGTGGAATTCTGCACAACAGGTCAGACAGTAACTGGCATCTATTTTCAGAGCATGAGTATGTCCCCCAGGCTGTTCATTTGTTGCACTGTAATTTCATACATTTAATGACTGAAATCACTCACCAACATGCAGTGTTTCATTGTAGCTCAGCGGTGCCGTCTTGCACTAATGCACAGCTTTAATGTAACATACCGAGAACTAATAGTTTGGGCATCACTTGTCCCAGTTGGAGCAGAAGGTTGAGGTTCCACAGATGTCATTCTTAGAGCCTCAAGAAATATTATCTGTAGGAAATCGGCCTTTTCTGCATTGTCACCCCACATTTTTGGCTTTTTGCTGGACCCTATATTTTTGCTGGAGTTAGCACTCTATGCACTTTAACCTATACTACCCAGTGCCTGTGCTCCCCCTTTAAACATGGTCGAATTGGCATAGTCATAATTGGTATATTTAACTTACCTATAAGTCCCTACTATATGGTAAACAAAATGAATAGAGGGCCTGCGATTTCAATGACACTTCTGGCCTGCAGCACCTATTGTGTCATTCACTACAGAGACAGTGTAAGACATAGCTTCAGGTCTACTATTGAAGCCTGATTGTGGCAGTTTAAACAATGCAATTCGAGCTGTCAAAACAAACTAATTTGATAGGTCAAAACCTCACTTTTATGTGGCCTTGTGCCCCCATACGTCCTAGGTCGCCACATTTCAGTGGCCTTTCTTCACCTGCGTGGGCGTTGCCTTCTGTAGCCGCGTGGGCGGTCTGGCGCGTGCCTCGCGCTGTGCCTGGGCTGCAGGTCGACCACGAGTGATTTCTCCCTTACCGGCAGCTACTGGGTTGTGGAGGCATGGATGGCGCTCTTACTCGCTTGTGGGGCGTGTCGGGCTGCCAGGGTCTGTGCGTTGTACTGCTGGCACGGTGGGGTACAGGAGCGTGGTTCTGGCTTGTTCCTCGTCGCCAGTGTAAAGCCTGGTGCTTGGTGAGTCTTGCGCGTGCTACTAATGAGAGCAGGCTCGTGGCAACAAAAGAGTCACCACTCCGCATGAAGACTGGGTGCCGACTGACCAAGTGCGGTCATGCCCCCTTTCATTAGCCACGCTCCGCCCGCCGGCATGAGCGTGTGGGTGCAACATATCCGGCGTCAGCGGGGACCATCAGCTGGACAACTGACTCATTACAGGTGGTAATGATACTCTGATAACTTGCAGCTTTAGTCTTCGTGGTGTATTTACCAGCATTTCTCTTTCTCTCTCTCTCTCTCTGTTTCTCTCCTCTCACTCTCTTTCTCTCCGACTCTATTTTGTATTCTTTATTTTCAAGCATATGGAACCTTTCCTAGGGTAGTTGTGGCATCAAGTTGGAAGACAGTTAAATGCATAACACATTCCATAAAACATCAGATTTTAAAAGTTGTACTTGTAGTTCCCTGCACCCCCCATATAACTTAAAAGCCGGCGAGAAAACTCTCTTCTTACAGTGGTAGAACATGACATGACGAGTGAGCATCATCCGTCTAAATCAAGGTGGAATTCCGCACAACAGGTCAGACAGTAACTGGCATCTATTTTCAGAGCATGAGTATGTCCCCCAGGCTGTTCATTTGTTGCACTGTAATTTCATACATTTAATGACTGAAATCACTCACCAACATGCAGTGTTTCATTGTAGCTCAGCGGTGCCGTCTTGCACTAATGCACAGCTTTAATGTAACATACCGAGAACTAATAGTTTGGGCATCACTTGTCGCAGTTGGAGCAGAAGGTTGAGGTTCCACAGATGGCATTCTTAGAGCCTCAAGAAATATTATCTGTAGGAAATCGGCCTTTTCTGCATTGTCACCCCACATTTTTGGCTTTTTGCTGGACCCTATATTTTTGCTGGAGTTAGCACTCTATGCACTTTAACCTATACTACCCAGTGCCTGTGCTCCCCCTTTAAACATGGTCGAATTGGCAAAGTCATAATTGGTATATTTAACTTACCTATAAGTCCCTACTATATGGTAAACAAAATGAATAGAGGACCTGTGATTTCAATGACACTGCTGGCCTGCAGCACCTATTGTGTCATTCACTACAGAGACAGTGTAAGACATAGCTTCAGGTCTACTATTGAAGCCTGATTGTGGCAGTTTAAACAATGTAATTCGAGCTGTCAAAACAAACTAATTTGATAGGTCAAAACCTCACTTTTAAATGTTACTAACTCACCGCTATGTAAGTCTTGTGTCTCACAAAACGATTGAACGGTATTTAAAAGTATTGCATGCAGAAATTGAATGTTAACATGTCCTTCCAGTGATTAGAACACAAAAGCTAGTTTTCACTGTGGCAGGCCTAGCTGTCGAACATAGAAAACCAGAGTGTGGAAAACTAGAGTACAGACTAAAAATCCTAATAGTATATCTCGGGAATGGGACTTGGTAGAAAAATAATTAAACAACTAATTTTAATAGTTATTAAAAATCCAATTCAATGGTGAAGTCAAATTTGAATAAATGTTAGGGAACAGTAACTCTTAGAAAGTTGCATTTTATCTGCATGACGTTCCTGGAGGCTAATGTGCATTAGCTTTCAAACGTCTCCAAACCAGGGATTAGCACTTTAATAGGTGTGAAACAGCTGTGAAATTCTTTCCAGGAGTAACATTACGTGACCTAAATTGTCAGAGGTGACGCATCTGAACTTCACTAAGTATACAAGGTGGATTCTGTCAGCCTCCATTTTGACATTAAAATGTCAAATCTTGCTTGAATGTCAAATCATGCTTGACAGGTCTGTTGGGGTTACATATAACACTTTGGGGCACACTTGAAATGAAGGGAAGTAGGATGTCAAAACAATTCTTGTGTATCTACTGTCTGGTTGCTGGAAACCATAATTTTGTTCTACCAGACGTTTGTCTCTGGGTTTATTGTGGGTACAGTGGCTGCCTCTAACTGAATTTTAGTGTTAGATAATGAGTACACTAGGATTAGCATAGTACATTACCCACACACACACCCAGCCTTCAGAGCCTAAGTTTAGTGTGGCCAAAGACTTTTGCCATATTGGCCCAGGGATTTTACCCCATTAGTTAGGGTGCACCCAGGCATCATTCCCATCCACTAGCTGATGCCAGGCATACATGTGGCACCTCCAGGCATTGACTTCAGAGCACTTCTGGACCTGAGGAAGATCAGAGGAGGACGGAACCTTATGTCTGCGACTTGATAAGAGCCCTTAAGGACTGGGTCTACTCTGTCTTGTACCCAGAACAAAGAAGTAGACTCCAAGCATCATAAGACTGACTGCCTGTTCAAGCTACAGGGATACAACATGTTACAAGAGACCTTTCCTGCAAATGCCCAGCTAACCAGTTGCAACTGGACCTCCACTGGACCCTGCTGTTGGCCTCTGCCTGACACCTTGTGAGTCTGTAAGTGCCAACCCCCCACCAGTTCCTGGGGAGATTTAGCAATGTAATACTGTGACTTGAAAGATTACAGTCAGAAGATAAAATCTTTGGTCATGGCAAACTTGGTTGGTGTATTCGACCTACGCTCCATTGCGCTCAAATTGCACCTAGGTCCCAGTCTGCTGCAACAATTGACTATCATTGGACCTTTTTGATTATAGGTGCTATTCTCACTGCTATTCTTATTTAAAACTTTAAAAAGTATATCTCCAGTTCCCCTTAGTCGATTTTTTTCATTGTGGTGTCATTTTTGTTTACTCTATTTTTCGAATTTGCTGTGGGATTTTTACTGTTTTGCATTTCAACTTTATGACTGTTTTGGTACTGCATAAAAATGTTCTGCACAAGCCTTACCAAAGTCAGGAGCATTTAGTTCAGGTGACACCCAGATTATTAAGCATGACAAACACTTCCTGACAGTGAAATTCTTTCAGCTATCTATTGGAAGTCAGAGAAGTCAGGTGATCAAATATTGTCCCTACGTGCACCACAAGGATCCAAAAATCCACAGCAAGACCTATGAATGTTCTCCCCTGAGCCTGGGTAGTCGAGGCCTCCCAGTAGAGTACAGTGGGGACCCTTGCCTCAAGGGCTGTATGGTCCTGCTCCGCCCATTGCACCCAACATAGACCAGCAGGCTTTCATGATTCTGGAGATTGAATTCCCTGAATATCTAGTTTGTGCTCTGCAGAACTCACTCTGGCCTCTAGAGTGGACCAGGTAATCCTTCAAGCTGACACTAAACACATGGCACATAATGCATCTATTCAGCATCTCTTCTCTGGCTTTTGGATGGCAGGGAAGGAGGCAGGTACCAAAAGGTCAGTTGGTGGAGTTCAAGAAGAGGCCAGTCAGACTCTCCAGGCTAAATCTCTCTTTACTAAATGATACTCAAGACCCTAGAGGCTGAGAGCAGGGCACAATTGTTGTCACTTGGCCCAAGTTCTGGGCAGCCTGTCAAGAAAGCAATGTGCTCTCTCCAGTTCATCTAGATATTTATGGGTTCTCTGAGCCACGTTTCCGCACATAGGAGTGCACAGTAAAACCAAGGACATTCTAAAGAACAACCATTTTTAGGAAACGTTAACCTGGGAGGTAGGATTAAGACCCTACTTATCAAAGACTGAACAAATATTACCAGGGATGGCTGGTAGGCTTCCCTCCCACTATGGGTACCATTAGAAAGGCTGCTTCCAACAGCCTAGAATCATCTATTAACAACAATAATTCTCCTCATATCCTTGTTTCAAGAGTTTTTTGCCGCCCTCGACTTTGAGTGGGTTCACTTTGAGTCTGGTGTTCTGATGGTGAGTGACTGACCTTCAGAGAAAGCCATACCAACTTCAGCAAATAGTGTTGCATCGCAGGTCACTGTACTTAATGTGAATTATAATCAAACCCACCCGGAGATGAAACTGGTTTGAGGTCTATGAAGTGCAAACAGCATGGGCTGCTACAAAGAAATGGAAGTTGGAAAGGCCTAGTTGATGATGTAGAGCAGCACCATGTATGTAAGGGGATGTATAGTTTGCTAAGTCAGCTGCAAAGTGATAGAGTGCAGTTCACAGTTGGACTTAGATTGGTGAATATGATGGAGAGAAACCAGTTTGGACTTGGGGTATTTCTAGCTGAGGTGAATCTTTTGCAGGTTTATGCGTGGATTATTTTTCACTTGAAGAGGAGTGTTTCTGTTCCTTCCTGAAAAGTAGGAGTAGAATCAAATGTACTATCCCAGAATACACATTCATACATTACAATGTCCCAGGGTAAACTGAAGGGTCCCAGTTAAGAGAGACTGTATGAAATGTTAACAGGGCCAGGATCAGCACACATGTCGCCCTGCAGGGTGAATCATCAACCACCAATCTTTGGTCTCACCTGTTGAGTGTACAGTTGCCACCCTTCTCTAAGGAAACAGCACCTTTGTATTTACTCAAGGTGCAGGAGAGACTAAAACTCTACTCGGGCATAAACACACAAATATGCAGCCCATCTTCAAGTGATATGAAGATGTGAGCCCTCAATGGAAATCATATAGGTTAGTCCAGAACTAAAAAGGCAGGCAGGATGTGTTAGCAGATTCACCATGAGGTACATTGGTCCCAAATAAACCATAGGTGCATTCTGAAACATTATGATGGACATTTTAACTTGCATAACATTCCAGTTGACTGTGCAGCCTTTTATGTAGTTCTCAGACTGGTAACTGACTCAAACTACTGTCATGTAAGTATTCAAAATTTCAGTTTGGTAGTACTTTTATCAAATAAATTAATTCTCACATTGAGCCATGGAAATTTTTTTTAACATTCTTCCTAGTCAAATCCTTACAGAGATGTAGAAGAAACCCACATTTTGAAGTACGTATGCATGACATACTAGTGAAGCTTAATCCTCCTATAAGAGTCTATTTTCTAAATACACACTCAATAGGACATCATGAAAGTGCTCCAATGTAAGGACAAACACTGGTTCTTGGGAAAGGGGACTATAGTACTGGTGTTTGGAGGAGGTTTTTTCAGGGGAGGGGGTGATAGTGTATTTGCTTCTTTTTTTACGACTGGCCTGATAGTGCAGGTGTCAGGAGACCTATTGCTACCAATTTTAAAAAAAATATATACCTAGAGTTCTTTTAGGCTCCATCCAAAGTAATAATTCCCTTTTACCTCATGCTATTGGCTATTACATGTATTATTCCGCCTCGTTAGAAGAGCTTATATTGAAACGCATGAGAAACTATCACAGATCTGATAAACACATCACGGATGCATTGTATGCAGAAAGCAATATAGTCTTTTTCTTTTGATTTTCAATGCAGCAGGCTTTTTTAAATCACTTAAGAACAGGACTAAAAACTGAAGCCTGACTAATTGTCTTGGTTTTTTTATATACATTTTTTTGCCATTTGGTGTAAACAAAAAAACAATACAAAGATGCACTTCATGGTAGAACCGACTCCCACTCCACTTGCGTTACTTTACCATACTATTCGCAGTTGACAGGGCACAGATTCATAACAGATTCCATTTAGGCAAGTGTGCAAAAGGCGCAACCCCCAAAATCCACACGCTGCGGCAAAGACGTCACACGCTTCTACGATCTGACCTAACCAACCCCTGATTCCCCCCAATGCTTTCTCCAAACACTTATATGTCCATCTTTTATATACCTCCCACACACAGCACTGGACAGTCTTCAAGGTGGTCGAGCATCTGGTGGCTCGAGTAGCTCAGTAAACATGATTTCCTACGCCTGCAAATCATCTGCCAAATCTGTTGAACCTTTAAGTCTTTCGTGTACGACAGTCCTCTACAACCACCCATTTTGCCATGTCCGTCAGTCATTTATCCACCCACAGAAGGCTGTAGGAAATCCAACGGATAGCCGCTCTATGCTTGGCTAGCACCAGCCCCAGCATTACAAATATTTTGCTAAAGTGTTTCTTTTTTTTTGACCTAGACCATTCCTGGCAGACATTTCCTAATATCCCCAAGGGAGGTCCACCCCGTGGCCACACTCAGACGATCAGTCCCTGCCTCCCATAACCCGCCTATGTTGGGGCATCTGCAACACATATGCACAAAGTCTGCCCTTGCTGCCTGAAGGCGTGGGCAAGATAATGTCCACCCCGGTATATAGCATTCAAGGTATTCAAGGTGAGGTACGCTTGGTGCACTACATTATATTCTATCAGTTTAAGTAGAGTTCTTCCATACCCCTTCATGCACTCCTTCATATCTCTCCCCATAAGAGGTTTGCCCAGTATCTCATGTAATCTGTCCTGAATTGGAAGGGCGCCCAACGGGAGATCTCTCACAATGCCCAGTAGATGTGGGAGATACCCTGGAGAAATTGACCTGATCCCACGTCAAAGGCAGCCACAGCATAGATCAGAGTAACAAAACCTACCCTCAGGGTAAAAGTTCCGGAGAGTATTGCGTACCGTGGCCCACCACCGATTGACACATATTGTTCGTGCTATCTGCGTGAGAGGTCAGGGTGACAAAATATTTAAGTCCAACGCATGGGGGGCGCACCGCACCACCAGTTGAATCTCCCTCTCCCAAGCCCTGCCCGACGACATAGGGAACCGTGTCTGGAACTCTAGCACCAGCACCAGGAGCTCTGTCACGGGGACCCCACTGCATGTGCCCCCAAACAACCTCTTCTCCCAGTTTTTTTCCTTCATCCAGCCAATGGATTGCATGTTGCAACTGGGTTGCCAAGTAGTAGAGCTCCAAGTTTGGAAGCTCCAACCCTCCCTGCACCCTGGTCCACTTAAGCATGGCCTGGCTCACTCTCTTTCTCCCTGAGGCCCACAACAGTTCCACTATCAACGTATCTAGTTCTGCAGAGTACTTTCTAGAGATATCAAACATGGGCCCCTGAAAATATGAGCAGCGGGGAAGGACGATCATCTTAACCAATGTCAGTTTCCCCATCAAAGACAAGCGGAGGGTGTTTCAGAATTTTACAGCTTGCCAAAGGCCTTCGAGCACTCCCTGATATTCAGGGTTTCGAACAGTGCAGCATCCCTTGCTATCTTAATCCTAAGGTACCGCACGGCAGAAGTCTTCCACACTAGACAAACGTCTAGAAGCTCCTATAGGGAACCTCCCCCAGTACACCCAGTCCGCCATAGTGGCCATCATAATGGGAACCGAGTTTTCCGGTCTTTGGAAATATATCAGGGCATCATCCGTGAATAGGAAACCATGTGTGTTAAATTCCTAACCATGACGCCCCACCCCTGTAGGACCAGCGACAATCTGCATACCAACGACTCCATGGCCAGTGCAAAAAGCAAGGGCCATAATGGAGAGCCCTGCCTCGTTCCCTGAAACAGGGAGAAGCGCTGCAACACCATTCTCCCTACCCGCACCCGGACCCTCACCATTGGAGAAGTGTGCAACAGTTGCAACAGTTGCACCCACCATATGAAAAATGTCCCCAGATCCTATGTTGCGTAATACCTGCCAGAGGAAACCCCAGTCCAGGGAGTCAAATGCCTGCTCTATGTCAAGCAATGCCAGGAAACATGAGTCATCCATTAGAGCCGGAGCATGCATGACCAGAGCACAGCTTCTCAGGTAGTACTGAGTGTTACGGTGAGGGATAAAGCCACATTGATCCTCATGAATCAGTGACGACATGTACTCCAGCAGACGTGATGCCAAAATCTTGCGGTGTATTTTTACATCAACGTTCAGCATGGAGAGGGGGGGCGATAGGATATGGCATCCGAAGCATCTTTGTTCAGTTTAGGCAGCATGACTATGACAGCCTTCCTCATCGATTCAAGCAACTGACCTCATTTGTATGCCTTATTATACACCTCCAGCTGGTGGTCTGTAAAGATGCCTTCCCTCCTCTAGTACAGTTTAGCTGGGAAGCCTTTCCCCTGGAGACTTAGCTGTCTTCAAAGCCCTAATCACTGCCACGATCTCCTCTCTAGCTATGGGCACTTCTAGCCTATCTATACCCTCGCTTGCAAGGCGGGCCATCTACAGACCCTTCAGATACATCTCCCCAGCACCCTGCATGCCACCCTCAGGTGTGCCACGAAAACCACCATTATGTCTTGCTGTGCATGTATTACCGATCCCGTGCATCCTGCACTCCAACTACTGGGGCCCTCTGGAGCCCACTTCAGAGCAGGGCGACCAGCATCCTGCATGCCTTGTCACCTGCTAATGGAGCTGCTGCCAATAGCTGGTGTGCACACATTTTTCAAGCCAATCCCAGGTCTCCAGCAGCACCCTCCTACATTCCTTCCATTCCACCAAGCACCTGGGCTCAGTAACCAAACACCCCTCTAGTGCACCTAGGCGTGGTTCCTGCAAACAAGCCTTGGGAAATGACCACCTTCATTGCATCCCACTTGGTGGCCCAGCAGGCGTGCTGCCCCAGTTGCCTTTGAAGTAATGATCTAGTACTACCTAGATCTTATGAGCAACACCTGGGTTCGCCAGTCCCTCCACTCTCTGCCTCCAAAGCTGGACCAGAGGGACTGTCTACCCACATTGTAAGTGACCAACAATAGGTAGTGATCCGAGAGGGAGCACACCAGCTACGACACCTCCACCACCTTTTGAACCATACCCCCGAATACCAAACAATAATCCAAATGACTATGTGTTCCGGTCACCAAAGTGTAGCATGAATAGACATGGTCCAGGGAACGTTGCACCCTCCATATGTCATGCAATCCCAGACCTCCAATTACCTCCCGCAGTGCCCCAGTTGTAGCAGCTTAGCATCAAGACAGGGAAACAGCCCACAGAGCCATCCAACACGCAGTTTAAATCCCCAGCTACCACTACTTCTGGGCCTAGACACTCTGCAGCAGACCCCATCACTCACCCATAGAAGTCTGCAGCATCCACCTTTACTCTTTTTGCTAAAAATGGGGTCCCTGGTGCCACCCAGATCAACTCCCCCAGGAAAAGCTAGAGTAGAAGATCACAAACACCTGTCCCTGTCATCTCTGTCTCAACTGTCCAATGCAATCCCCCCAAGTGTCTGTCTCCTGCAGGAAGGCTACAGAGACCCCATAGCGTTTCAGATAAGAGTGTTCCCTATGCCACTTAGTTGGCTGTCCCAGACCACGCTCATTCCACGTTAGGAATTTCTAAGTGTGTTCTATCTAAGACATGGTACCACATATGACTTCCCATCACTCTTCACACACACACACCCATCTCCCACAGCCATACAAAGATTGCCCATAGTGGGGCCTGCCCCTTCACTCCACATACAATATCAACTCACATCTCAATAGAACAACCCCCCTCCCACAGGCAGTGAATCCAAACAACAACAGCCCAGAACATCCATGCCAACACATAGCACCCACCACCCCATTCGTCCCCAACAGGCCGAAGAGTATCGAGGCTAAAGGCACTCTAAATTCCCCCAGGAGACCGCAGCCCTCCTAAACTACCTCCCAACATTACCCATAGTTCGGTCGGCAACCATAGGATGCATCAATATGCACATTTAAAGGCATAAATTAATATTACCCTCACAGCAAACTGTTTATTTTGAATATTTGGCAACCACCACAGAAATGCAATACAATAACGCAAAATCATTTTGAACAAATATCAAACATGGATATCTCAAAATCAGACTCTTGCCAGCTCCTATAAGCCACCGGTGCTGATGTAGTCCACCTCACTGTTTTCACTCGGCCCCACTGTTGGCTGCCGTCTCCCCCAGCAGGTGTCCAAGTGGCCCTAAACCAGCCCCACAGGGACGAGAGGCTCAATGCATCCCCCGATATATTGCTACTTCCCATAGCTGTAACGTGCAAGCAGCAGCGCAGCTCACCTAGGGGCATATGTATCAACATCACCATTTGCGATTCTCAAATAGCGATTTTTAAAGAATCGCTATTTGAGAATTGCAAAACCGGATGTATTTAAAAAATCGCAAACTTTTTGCGATTTCTTAAAATTCCTTAATTGCGATTAGCAAATTGCGAAATCGCAATTAAGGAATACCTGCCCATTCATTTCTATGGGCCAGGAGACCCATAGGAATGAATGAGAAGTAATTCTCAAATAGCGAATTCGCAATTTGCTAATCGCTATTTGAGAATAATTTCAAAGGTGCAAGGGTGTCATGATGACACCCTGAAGCACCCCTGAAATGAGCATGTGTGTGCATATGGCGCACATACATGCCCTAAGGGCATGTATGAGCGTCACGTGGCACTTTGCAAAATTCCAAAAAGTGCATTTTGAAAGGAAATCGCAAATTACCACCAACTGGAAGTTGGTGGTAATTTGCGATTTCTTAAGGATAATTCGCACAACTTGGGTGCTTTTTACATATCATTTAAGAAATCGCAATTTGCGATTTCTTAAATGCTTACGCAAAATTAAAAAATCGCTAAATTAGCAATTCCTTAATTTTGCGATGGGATTTTGCCTAATACATCCCGTTTTGCGAATTTTTAATCGCAAACGCTGTATTTTGCGAATCGCAGCGTTTGCGATTAAAAATTAGCTTGATACATATGCCCCTTGGTCTTGGCCGCGCCTCCGATCAGCAAGCGCTGGCGCATGTTCAAGCCAGGCCGTAGCCCCAGGGCCTCCGGAGACACGGCGGCAGACCCCCCAGTAGGTCCACACCAATCCAACATTGTGTGAGCTGCCTAGCAGGCTATTGTCGCTTCGGCCCTCTGAGGCCTGCCAAACAGCCTGCTGTCTGGTCTCAGCAACCGGCCCTGACAAACTGCTCGACCTGCCCCCAGGAGGGGGAGGGTGGGTGCGGCCGAGCTGTTTGCTACGGCCAGTTTCGGCCGATTTCGTTACAGGGGGCTGATATTGAAGGCCCCTGGTAACAAAAACGGCCCCCAGGGGGCCCAAAACCGCCCCCCACTCTAGCGGCCTACTGAGGAAATGCCCGGTGCCCGCTATGGCCAGTCCGGCCCTGCTCACCACTCCCTTCCTGATAGTGGCTCTGACGTGCAGCAAGGCCCGGCTTGGCCTCCAAAACTCCACCGTCATGTCAATGCTCCTCTACCGGGCCTCAGTCTAAGCCAACACTCCCCGGGGCTGGTTGTCGAAGAATTCCAAAACAAGCACGCACCCCATGAGAACTGGGGTGGGGCAGACTTTTACTGTCCCTACGGACCAGGATTACTCAGGATTCTGATAATGCTGACATGAGCCATCTCGGATTGCGACTAATCGTCCATCTTGCTCGGCCACGCCCCCTAACCAATTGTCTTTATCAATGCTTGTTTAAAATGTGTTTTATTTTCAAGCGCACTCTACAAACTCAACTGTGTTCTGTTGGCTCTAGGTGCTGTTGAGCTGCTATGAAACAATATTTTTTGATTACTGTGCACATCACCGAATTAACATTAAAGGGACTCAAAGAATAAACAATAAGGCCCTCATTACGATGGTGGGTGGACCATCACCAACAGGCCGTCAGTGGTAGTCCATTAAGGGCATCGGTCTGACCGCTGCAATACAATGCAGCCGGTTGGACCGAAGTGGTGCGGTGGTAGGGATTCCGTTGGGATGACTGTTGGATTCTCAATCCCTACAATGGGGGCGTGTCTAGGTTGGCACCGCCATAGGGATTAGGATATCCCTTTCCGCTTGCGTGCTCATGGCGATCCCACTGCCATAAACAGGCAGCCGGAAAGAGACTTTGGGAACCCCAAGGATGGCCCGTGTCACCTGTTGGCCACTGGAATGTGGCCAGGGGGGCACATGGTGCCTCCACCATGTGCAAGGCACCACAAGGTGACTGCAACACAGTGCATAGATGTTTAAAAACATCCCTTTTTCTATTGTAGCTTGTGCTGCGGGCATTTAATGGGCCGCAGCACGAGCCACAATTGAAAAAGGGATGTTTCTGACTGCCCACACAGTGGTCGCATCCTAATCTGGCAGGTTGGGCCGCCGACTACTTGTCGGCCGGTCCCGATCCTGCAATGATGGTGGTCGGATGCTCGTCAGACCACCATCCTAATGACCCCCTAAGTTTTTACCACCGTCCGAAACCTCAACAGCCTGGGTGATTCCCGCGAACATTGGTTATGACCCTTGCAGACGGATTTGGCTACCCATTCTTGGTGGCCGTGTAGGGAGATACCTCCATAGTTTCTCTCGCCAGTACACAGGGGTCGTCTTGCAAGATAAGAGTACCTAAGTCCCAGAGGTTAAGTGAAACCAGCCCTCACCATTTTGCATACATGCAAAATATGATGGGAGGATATGGTGGCACGTCATTTCCTTGGTGCAGAAAATATAATTGAAAGTTGATTGGCCACTATCCTTAAACACGGATGCAAATTTACCAGAATGTTAAAGGGTTGAGGTGTCATCCACTGCCTTTAACATCTGATGAAATAACAAGGTTCACACCTTGTTTCATCCTTAGCCCCTGCTTCTTCGCTGCTGAGGGGAAGAGGAAGGTTAAGGCGAGGAATCTATGTAAATAAACAGTGCTCTTAGAACTAGATTTGTTTTCTACACCTGCTGCTTCAGCCATCCCCAGTATCCAGTTTAGTGCCAGAGACACAAAAAGACAAGCCAGGGACAGCATGAGCTTCCGGTGGATTCTCCTAGTTGACAAGCACCTCTATTCCTTAATACAGATCCATGCAGTTATCATGAAGTCAGCCATCTTGGTCGATTTTAGAGGTCACTAGGTTGCGGGTAGGGTTGTAATGTGTTACTGTTCCAAGGAAGGCATATGCAGATTCCCCTCAGTGTCTAAAAATAAACACTCAGTGATGCTGCTCGGGCAGCTCTGCTCGAAGTAGAATGGAAATGCGGGATTATTAACAGCTCTGTAGGGGAACACAAACCCGCTACAATGAGAACCCAAGGATGAGAGAGAGAATGTCACAATTACTTGGTGTTTATTGCATTCATGATACAACGAGGAAGCTCCAGGCACTTTCAAGCAAGGGGATTGATTCACTCACTGAATTTTGCTACAGCATTTATCTCTGCAGGGGGAGGGTATTGGGGAGGGTGGAGGAAAGGAGGCGATGAGTATGGCAGATCAGGGGTCCAGGCTGCAGACAGATAGCAGGAATCCAGTGATCAGCTCCTGTTAGCTGCACCTCTGGCATTGCCCATGTCATCAAGGCTCCTATCTTGTTCCATGGTGTACACTGGTTCTCACAGTTAACTGAGAAAATTACAATTCTAAAGCCAATTATATTTTTCCGACTGCAATCCAAATGATGCCCATGCAGACATGTGTGGGTAAATCTAGTGGCAGAAAGGATAGCTGGAAGGATGAATAGCTGAATGGCTGTCGAATGCATTAATGTATGGAGGCTTAACCAAATAAAAGGATAAACAGGCTGATAAATAAGTGGAAACAGTGGTGCATTCTGACGGATGGATGCTGGGATGGTGTCGTTTTTCCGTGTCATTTTAGCTTTGGTCAAAATTATAGCTAACAAAACCAAGAGAGCAGTAAGTACATGGTTATGATGTGGTGTAAAAACTAAGGGGCATATTATCAAGACAGGCGATAAAATTATCGCTGCTTTAGCGGCAGAAAACTGTCGCTAAAACGGCGATAATGGGCTTGATAATATGCTCTATGGAATTCCAATTGAAGCCCATGTTAGATGTCCTTCACATCTAACCTGAGCTTCAATTGGAATTCCATAGAGCATATTATCAAGCCCATTATCGCCGTTTTAGCAGCAGTTTTCTGCCGCTAAAGCGGCGATAATTTTATCGCCTGTCTTGATAATATGCCCCCAAAAAGGAAATAAAATGTACAAAAGCATTTTTTTTTAACAGACTGGTGGGAACGACGGAAGCAACATGAGGGACAGTGGGGAGATGGCGAAGCAACACGGGGAAGTTTGAGGGTGAACGAAGAAGCACCATGGGGATGGTGGGGAGAGCACCAAAGCAACATGGAAGTGATAAGGAAGCAACGGGGGCGAGGTTGGAGGGGATGCGAAAACAACGGGACAGAGTGGAAGTGAAAGCAACAGAGGGGTTGGAGGAAATCAACATGGGGGACGCGGGTGGCGAAAGCAATGGGGAGAAACAAATGGGGGAGGGCAGGAGAGGGGGTGGGGAGAAGCAGCCAGGCAATAGATAGCAGCGGGGACTGCAGGGGGAGAGACATGCACGAGGCACACAAACGAAAAGAGTAGTGCTTGAAGAGCGAGCAGTGGAAGCTGTGATGCAGCCAATCAAAGAGATTGTAAAGAGATAATGCTCCATTGGAGGGATAAACACAAGACTGACAAGCCAGGAAATGAAAAAGACACAGGCAAATGAGCAGGGGCGGCCCCTCCGCTTAGGCGCAGAGCGTTGCCCCACTGTTCTCAAAGCAGGAAAAAATAAAAAATAATAATAACCAAGTTATTATGATTTCATATTTCTTCGCTACGGGGCTGGGTTAGAGCGGGCGGGACCGGTGTTTGATCCTGGGAGGAGTGCCTCATGCACAGTCTAAGTGCGCATGACGTTTTGACCGGCCATCTTGGGCTGGCCAATCAGTTATGCGCACTTTGCATGTTCCCCACCAGGCTTTAATACACAGGCTGGTGGGGAACATGCACAGGCTCTCTGTCCCTGCCTGAGCACTGAACCACGGCGCTCAGACCAATCACAGCGCTGCATTGCAGCATTGTGATTGGCTTAGGGGAGCCTGTGTGCTTCCGGGACTTGTCAGGAAGCAACAACGAAGTAGGAGGTGGCCGTGAGGAGTTCAGTGTTTTAAAAAAAAATGTTTTGTTCCCCCCTCGCCCTCCCACCCCCGTTCCCTGCTAGCCGCCTCTGCAAATGAGAGTGAAAGCCAACCAATGGAAAACAATGGGGGAGCTCCAAGCCCGTCATAGTCCTAGGTAAGCCACAATATGCCATGCAGCAGACAGTCCATGCATGTGCTGTCGCGTAAGCTTAACCTAAAAAGTGAGCACGTTGGTCATAGGCCTTAGCCTTGCAGCTCTAGTTGCGAGGAGTGCGACATGCTGATTTACTTTCCTTTTGTTTGTTCTTCTTCGTAGTATTACAAGTGAAATGCACTTTCATCTATATGTGAATAGGAGTAACCCTGGGCATAGTTTGCATAGTAACACTACACATAGCTACACAGAGTACACTTTTATCTACGTTCAGCTACTTTGATCTTTGATAACACAGCATCTTGCACACTGCAAGTTACAATAAAATTAGAATTTCTGTCTGTATATGCTATAACGCATATAGTCATTTCATATTAATGAAAATGAAACATTAGCAAGCAGTGAGAGAGGTGAGGATTTTTGGATCCTCCCTAACCTAGGGAGAGAACCAAACAGATGCCTTGAAAACAAAAAGCACATTTTCTTGAACGATTCGGCGGTGGTCCCATCCTCTGAGGACCAACCCAAGCACAGTTATTGGCAAAAATACAATCCCAACCAAAGGCCCTGCAAAGCATTATGGGACAAGATTAGCAGTGGGCAGTGAATATTATAGTATCCAATATCAAAATAATTCTACACAGAGCTGCAGTTTAACTAGTCGTTACTAGATGTCCATCTCGAGTCAAATGCAAAAGCATTGAAATTATTGTTACATCAAGCTGCAGTTCCACTCGTCGTTACTAGATGTCCGTCACGAGTCGACACGAGTCAAATGCAAAAGTTTCATGAAAGGGTTTCAATGCTTTTGCATTTGACTCGTGAGGGACATCTAGTAACGACTAGTGGAACTGCAGCTTGATGTAATAATAATTTCAATGCTTTTGCATTTGACTCGTGAGGGACATCTAGTAATGACTAGTTGAACTGCAGCTCTTTGTAGAATTATTTTGATATTGGACACTTATAATATTCACTGCCCACTGCTAACCTCGTCCCATAATGCTTTGCAGGGCCTTTGGCTGGGATTGTATTTTTGCCCATAACTGTGCTTGGGGTGGGGCTAGGAGGAAGGGACCACCACAGAATCGTTCACCAGCATAATATGCTCTTTGTGTTCAAGGCTTCACCTTGGTCCTCTCCATAGGTTAGGGGGGACCCCAAAATCATCACCTCTCTCATTGCCTAACATTTTTCATTCACAGTTCACTTTTGTGAATTGGTTATATGATTTCTAGCATGTAAAATTGCTGTAGTAAAGTATTTGTGGGTTATATTGCTATTACTGCTAAGCTATGTGTTGGAGCACAAATTTCCACTGTGCTACGTCCATTTTGCGTAGTGCGTAGTACTGCAAACTACGCATGCTCCGTCAGCAAAGCGTAGTTATATGCCCAGGCTTAAATAGGAGTGTGAAAGTGTGCAAAGCTCTAAGACTCAATTAAAAACTTGCAAGCTTCGCAAAGTGCGAAACTTTTAAAATGTTTAGAGAAGGGGTTCAGTTTCAAGGAGTGAAACCATTCCACTGTTAGAAATTGCTAGGTTTACTGACAAATATCGAAACCACAAATATTGTGAGATATAAATATTCCATCAAAAATATTGAGCACAGGGGGAGGAGCCTAGCGCGCATCCAAGATGGTCGCGTGAGCACAGGGCTCCCCGGACCCTCGCTGCTCCTCGGAATTTATCCTGACTCTATCCTGACTTGGTTGATGGAATCTGGGAGACGAATGCTGGCTGAACACTAAACTCCTTTCGGAAATCAAATCGGACCTGGCAATCCGGAGTTATGGTGGTTTGAACTTTTGAGGCCCACCCGACGGCTGTGCCCGAGGCGAGGGTGATCTGTGGAGCCGGGGCGTAGTTGAACAACAACGGCAGCGGGGCTGTGCCAGTGGCCGTCACATCACTTTCGGTTTCACTTTTGGTCTTTGAGGGGCTGGACTGTGGACTTGCTTGGTGCGACTGGGCTTTCATTTTGCCTTCGCTTGATGCCGGTGGCTTCGTCTGCTGCCAGTGTGCTCATTGACGGTGGTCCCTTCGCTCCGCCATATTGCGGCCTGTGGTGCGACGCGTCTGCCTGGCCTGTGCCACCTCGACGCTTCCTCGGTGGTCCCCTTCGGCGATCGAGGCTCTCATGGGAGGCAAGGGAGACCCCGAGAGGCGTAAGACCAAAACATCCCTACGTGGGGGACCGGTCCAGACGAACAACATGGACCGCTACACTCAGGGTAAAGGATCCCCCGGGACGGCCAATGTCCCCCCGGAGGACACCAGCGGTGGCCCGTCCGTTTCTCCGGATCTGTCCCTGCAGGACATCATGGGCGCCATTAAGGGCATCAGAGAGACCATCGCTACGCAGTACGAGGCCTTGGCCCGTAAAATCGACACGGTGGCCATTGACATTACGCTAATCCGGGCGGATCTCTCTAAGACCAACGAGAGGGTTCAATCGCTGGATGTGCGGACGTCCTCCCTTGGTACGGACGTGTCGGACCTGCAGGCCACTCTCGGCGATTTCAAGTCGGCCAATGATCTGATGGCCCGGCGGCTGGAAGACTTCGAGGGACGGGCCCGCCGCAATAACATCCGCGTCATAGGCGTTCCGGAGACCTCCGATAACCGCCCGGTTGATCTGCTGGTCGAGGAGCTCATCCTCGAACATCTTGCTCCCGCTGGCCTGAGTAAGTTTTTCGCTGTGGAGCAGGCCCATCGAGTCCCAGGTGGCCGGCCGCGACCGGGTGCCCCCCCGAGGCCTATCGTTGCGAGACTTTTCCATTACAGAGACCGAGACGCGATTTTGCAGGCCTCACGGGTCCATGGCCCGGTCCGACATGAGAACTCGTCCATTAACTTTTTCCCGGACTTCACCCAACTTGTCCAGAAACAGCGGATGGGCTTCCAGGGGGTGAAGCGGCGTCTCCGGGACCTCGGTCTCAAGTACGCTATGCTTTATCCTGCAAGGCTCCGAGTGGAACATGAAGATCGGACTACCTTTTTTGACTCTCCTGCGACTGTGAGTGACTGGCTGGATTCGCTGCCGGACCGGGGTGACCGGACTGGGCCCTCTGCCGGTACCGAGGGTGGTGGGTCTCCTTTGGAGTGACTTATGGTCCCGGACTCTGCCATGTTGTACTGTTCGGCTGGGTTCTACTTCTTTTGTGCATTTTGTTTCACTATGTTGTGTGTGGGGAGCGGGCGGGGACGGGTCCCTTCCCTCCTCCGGGGTCTTTTCGTAGAATGGGGTTTGTAGGGCGACAGGCACACTGCAAGTTGGGGTGTTTTTGGACCGCAGGGGTGCAGGGTGGGGGGTGTTGGAGTTGGGGGGGGGGGTTGGTGGGTGGGTGGGGTTGTTTGGATTTGTGTTTTTTGTTTTCAAGGCGAAGTATTGGCTATGGTTCATCCTTGTGTGTTGAGCTCTTTGCTAGGGGGCCCTTGATCTACTGGAGGGGATGGGGGGGACGGGTTGAGATTGATGTCTTGGAACGTCAATGGATTGGGGGACCGTATCAAACGGGGCATTGTGCTGCAATATCTGCGTCGTCTGACTCCTGATGTGGTGTTCTTACAGGAGACCCATCTGGTTGGCAATGTTTGTCGGGCTATGAACAGGGGGGGATATCGACTTGTGGCCCACTCTGGTTTCACCACTGGTTCGAGAGGGGTGGGCATTCTCTTGCGAGCTTCACTTCCGTTGGAGATCACCAGGGTGGTCCCAGACGATAGAGGGCGCTATGTGGCTCTGACTGGGAGGTGGGAGGGGCAGTCCCTTTCCTTGATCTCGGTCTATGTTCCCCCGGGCCTCCAGAACTCCACCTTCTCAGACTTGGGTCGTATGTTGCTTGGGCTTCCTGACAGTCTTTTGCTTATGGGTGGGGACTTTAATTCGGTTGTCTCGGGTGACCTGGACCGTCATCCGCCCAGGGCCCTCCCTGCTGCCCAGGCGTGGCTGGGCGGGCTCCTGGAGACCTTCGGTCTGGTGGACTGTTGGAGGTTAATGCATCCGACACAGAGTCAGTACACCATTCACTCTGGGGCCCATGGGAGTCTCTCCAGACTGGATTATTTCCTTATGCCCGCGGCCCAGGCTACTCGGATTCGAGAGGTCAAACACCTGGCCAGGGGTATTTCTGATCATTCCCCACTGTGGTTGCTTTTTGACACCGGGTCGCGGTCCGCTGGGCGGATCGCTCCTATTAACCCTTGGTACCTGCGAGACCCCAAGATCCGTGATAGCCTGATTAAGTCGATTGATCAATATTTTTCTGAGAATGAGGGGTCGGTGTTGTCCTTGGTGTCCCTGTGGGAAGCTTTCAAAGCAGTGCTCCGCGGGCATGCCCTGTCCCAGATAGTGGAGGCCAAGAGGGTTAAGAGAGAGGCGGTTGTGACGCTGGAGACTGAAATATCGGGGCTGGAGGCAGCCTTGGAGGCGGGTGTCACCCCGGATGGGCTGCATGCCCTCAGCCTGAAGCAGTTTGAATATAAGTCTCTCGTCACTGATGCTGCCAAGACTATGTATAGGGAGCAGCAGGGTAGGTTGTATGACGCCGGAGACAAGGCGGGTAAGCTGATTGCCTGGTTGGACAAGAAGGAGAGAGTGAATCGTGTGGTTCCGGAGCTTCGGGTGTCGGATGGAGTGTGTGTGACTGAGCCTGGTGAGATTGTTGAGTGTTTTGCTGACCACCTCCGTGCAGTGTACTCCCCGGTGTCTGATAGAGATGAGGACGACTCTCGTCTTCTGCTTCGGGATATTGCCCTGCCCGGCTTATCCGCCGAGGACCGCGAGCTGATGGATGCCCCTTTGTCTGTCGAAGAGATAGCTACTGCGATTCGCTCCCTCCGCTCGGGTAAGGCTATGGGCCCCAACGGTCTGCCGATTGAACTATATAAGTTGCGCCCGGATAAAATCGCGCCTTTCCTCCGTCATATGTTTCAGGAATCGCTCGAGAGGGGTTCCCTTCCTGACGACCAGCGTCTGGCTACTATAGTGGTGATTCCCAAGGAGGGTAAGCCACGTGACCGCTGTGCCTCCTATAGGCCTATTTCCCTGCTAAATGCCGAACCCAAAATCCTTGCTAAGGTCCTCGCCAATCGCCTGCTGAGCGTCATATGTGACTTGATACATCCGGATCAATGTGGCTTCATCCCACATCGTAATACCGCTCTCAACTTACGGCGTCTGCACGGCGTCCTCGCTAGGGCTGAGTACTTCGCTGAACCGGCCATATTGGTTTCCCTAGACGCCACGATGGCCTTTGATACCATTGAATGGCCAATTCTTTGGGCCGTCTTGGCGAAGTTTGGTTTTGGGGAGGGGTTCCTTAGCTGGGTGAAGCTCCTTTATGCGGGACCAATGGCTCGAGTGGTTGTCAATGGGCGGGTTTCTCGGCCTTTCACTCTCGGGAGGGGAACTAGGCAGGGGTGCCTGTTGTCCCCGCTGCTCTTTGCTCTCGCCCTGGAACCGCTCACTGCCTGGCTCCGTTGGGAGCCCTCGATTAGAGGGCTCCGGTGGGCCCCGGGCTTCGAGGATCGGTTTTCATTGTACGCGGATGATATTCTCTTGTATCTCACCTCACCGCGGAAGTCGCTCAATGTTCTCTTTGATGTCCTTACTTCCTTCGGGAAAAACTCGGGTCTGATAATCAACTGGTCCAAATCTTGTGTGTATCCTATCTCTGGTGGTCTTCCTCTCTTGCCGCCTCGGCTTCCGCTCCAAATATCTCAGTCCGGCTTTAAATACCTGGGGGTGTACGTTTCGTTGGATCCGGCGGTCCGCTATGAGCAGAATCTCCTGTCTCCACTCCGGCGTTTGAGGGCAGATACGGCTCGGTGGTGTAAGCTGCCCTTGTCTCCGCTTGGTCGCGCGGCGCTGTTTAAAATGATGTCCCTTCCCAGATTCCTTTATGCACTCCAGAACTCCTTCGATGTCATTCCTGCGGCCTACTTTAGGGAGGTGGAGAGTTTGCAGAGGAGACTGGTTTGGGCGATTGCGTATCGCTTTCGCCAAGCTGACTCTTTCCTGGTATGACGGGGGCATCGCGCTTCCTGATATTAGACGGTACTATTGGGCCTCCCAGCTGTCTGCCATTAATCATGCTACGTACGCTCCTGGTTCGAACCCGGCATATGAGATGGATAAATTCCTGCTCCCCGGCGGTAACTATAACCGAGCGCTTTTCTCGCGGTCTGCTGGTAGGGCCCTTACGGGCCCTACCAGGATTGCGGTCCGTGTATGGAAGGCGGCTAACGTAGCGATGGGCTGGAGTGAGCGTTTAACGTGCGCCACTCCTCTATTCGACTCAGACCGCTTGGGAAGCCTCTGGACAACGAAAGGCTTCGAGCGTTGGGATACGATCGGCATCAGCAGAGTGGGGGACCTGTGGGTTAAAGGTGCGGTTAAATCCTTCGCGGCGCTTCAGCGCGAGTATGAGCTTAGTGACAGAGAGTTCTTCCATTATGCACAGGTTCGGCACGCCCTGCTTTCGGTCTTTGGGGAGGGGACCACGGTCCCTTCTTCTTCGCCTCTCGAGGACCGCATACTCGATGGTCACGTCCCCGACAGTACTATCTCCCTGATTTACAAAAAACTGATAAACAATCGGGCTGACCTCTTGGTGCGTCTTCGGGAGGCATGGACGGGAGATGGGGTGGAGCTGGACGATGAGGACTGGCAGACTGCACTGTCATCCCCTAAGGAGGTGGCCATCCCGGCCCGTCTCCGCCTGGTCCAGCTTAAGATTCTCCATCGTGTATATGTGACGGGCCCCCGCCTGGTCTCGATGGGGTTTTCAGACGACGGACTCTGTAAGCGTGGCTGCGGGCTCAGTGCTACCTTTCTCCATATCCTATGGGAATGCCGCGAGGTGGCGGAATACTGGCGCCGGGTGCATGATATTATGAGACGAGTCACCGGGGTCGCTCTGCTGCCGGAGGTGCGTCGTTGTGTGCTGAATGTATGGGAGCCCAATGACTGCAATGAGGCTCAGGCTCGGTGGGCGGCCTTGGGGAACATGATTGCAAAGAGAGATATTGCACAGCTTTGGGGTTCCCAGCGGCCTCCCACCGTGTCCGTCTGGAAGGAGAACATGGACTGGTGCATGTTCAGGGAGAAAACGGTGTATGTGGCTCGTGGTAAACCGGGGGCTTGGGGTAGAATTTGGGGGCAGTGGAACGCGTATCGTGGGTCTATCTGTGCTCCCCCTTTGGTGGATACATCCGGGGTTGCCTTGTCCCCCTGATCCTTGAGGGTTCCTTGTGTATCTCGTACTTTGGAGTACAGATTTGGTTCTCTCGTGGTCCCCCCCTCCCTCTCAGGTCTTCTTTTATTGACCGCCCTCGGGTGGTTGGGTGTTGACTCCCCCGGCTGGTGTTCGCCGCCCTTCATAAGTCGTTTCGCCTTGTTTGTTGTATTTCTGTATTTTTCTTTTTTGTTGTTATTTATATTAAAAGTGTGTATTCTGATTTTCCTTATGTGCAGTCTGATCCACTGTGATAGTGCGGAGCCCCTGTGGGCCAGTCATTGTTTTCTGATATGCTGGAACACTTCGACTACTAGCGGCCGGCCCTGGTGGTTGTAGGCCAGAGTTTGTAACCCTTTTTATGCACAATAAAATCTTTAAAAAAAAAAAAAAAAATATTGAGCACAAACATATTGTTATCCTATACTTATAATGTGAATAACAAAAATATTGAAACTAAAAATATCACTATACAATAATATCAAGCACAAAAATATTGTTTTTTATTACAAACATATTTAAAGAGAGTAAACAATAACTATATTAACATTACATATATTTAAATAATTTAAAATGATATATACATTTTATACTTCATTTATTTATGTATATGTGTCTGTTTATTTAAACATATATATTTTAAAACTAATATTAAAATAATAATTATAATGTGTCTTACAATTTACAAAATTTTATCCAAATATATATGTATATTATATGTATATATATATATATACACATGAACACAATAAATTGGAAACAATTCTAAAAAACATACCAATTTAATTACGCATAAAACAGTAAACGAAATAAAACAAAATTACATTTTACTTAAAATATATTACATACTGCAAACATTAATAAATACAAATAATATAATGTTAAATACACAGAAACATCATAATAATATAAATCTAAACAATATAAACAAAACTATAAAATTGTAGGGTTAATACATATAGAATTCCCACTCCAATCTTTGCAACAGTATGGAAATCATTGGATTGCGGAGTGGTAAAATTCACTATTCCCACTCCAGTTAGTGCTCCAGTAGGGAAAAGGTTAGACACAGGAGGGGTAACAATTTACTATTCCCACTCCAGTCTGTGTAACAGTAGGGAAAGGGTTGGAATCAGGAGGAGCAAAATGTACTATTCCTACTCCAATCTGTGCAATAGCAGGGAAAGCGTTGAACTCAGGAGGGGTGCAATTTACTATTCCTACTCTAGTTGGTGCAACAGTAGAACAAGTGCTGGATTATAGAGTAGTAAAATGTACTATTCCCCCTCAATTCTGTGCAAAAGTAGGAAAAGTTTTGGAATATGGAAGGGAATATTTACTATTCCCACTCCAGTCTGTGCAACAGTAGGAAAAGGGTTGGACTCAGGTGGGGTAAAATGTATTATTGCCACTCCAGTCTGTGCAAAAGTAGAGAAAGCATTGGACAGCATAGGGGTAACATTTACTATTCTCACTCCAGTATTTGCAACAGTAGAGAGAGAGAGTAGATCACTTCAAATAAATAAAATATTTTCACAACTGGGGTGACACGATCATTCTCATTTATTTTGCTTAAATAATACATTCACCTATAACATTTATTAAGGGTGGGCAGACAACTCCGTTCCGCCGACGGAATGTGCGGAGATTTGCCCTTCCGCCTTCCGCGATAATAGGCGGAGAAATAGGGCAAATCTCCGCACACTCGGGGCATAACGGAAGTTGTCCGCCCGCAGTATTAAATACATAAAAAAATAAATGTTTAAATAACCTTACCTTATCGGCGGCGTCCCCGTGCTTCAAACCTCTTCCAGCGCGTCTTCTTCTGAGAACTGCGCATGCGCGGGAGCCCGCGCATGCAAATTCCTGCCGAGGAATGCGCATGCGCGAGCTCCTGCGCATGCGCAGTTCTCAGAAGAAGACGCGCTGGAAGAGGTTTGAAGCCCGGGGACGCCGCCGATAAGGTAAGGTTATTTAAACATTTATTTTTAATGTATTTAATACTGCGGGCGGGAGGCGGGCGGGAGGCGGGATGTGCGTAAGGGAACTATGCGGAGAGTGCAGAGATTGGTTCCATCTCCGTGCCTCTCCGCGTAGGTCCCTTACGCACATTACGCCCACCCTTAACATTTCTAATCATTATGTACATGTATGTTCACATTACATGCATATAATTTTACACATTACTGCACATTTAGATTTAACACAATGAATGAATTGTAAGTTTTTGATTAACTCTATGTAGAATGTGCATCTTAAAGTTAACGTGAATGGGCCTAAGTGCCTTATACTATTAGCATTTCTGCTTGTTGTCCATAACATTCTTTTAATTTCTGGCGCAAGATTCGCCATTGTCTCATTTGGAAATGTTATTCGTTGTTAGCTTACATTTTGAAGGTCATGTAGTAGATGTTAACTAGTTTGGACAATGATTCCCAGCACCTGCCTAGGATGGTAGGATAGGAGGTGAATACTCCTTTGTGAGATATTGTAAAGGCCATGATGATTGAAGACATTGGCATTTTACTATCCGTGAGAAGTATGTTGACATCAAATACAGAAAAAGCACTGATTTCTGATTGGTTCTAACCCAATGGGAGCCTCTGCAATATATCACTCTTGATGAGATTTCATGTTTTAACTGTGTAAAGCTAGTTAGATTACTCGTCCCTTTCCACCTTAGCAGGCGCACGTCTTTTCCTTCTTTTGAGGCTAATGCTCTGTATATTTCTGCTTCTACAAATCCTCCTGAGAGCAAGCACATTACTTCTCATTCTAATTGGAACCTTTATTTGATTCTCCTTTCAATGCTATATTTGCTGACATTTGCTGCTTCTGAATTCCCTGACCTTCCCACAACTTTAGTTCAGCATTATGGGAATTTCCTTTATGGAAACAAGACTTCGTTTTGATTTGCATATGTTGTCGAAATAATGCAGTGGTTGCCTTTACTAAATATAATTACTTGTATCATATCCATTTCTGCTCTTTTCAGGTGACTCTCGATTTTTTCTTTTTGGGACTTCATTCGACTCTAAAAGAGCCATAAAAGATTACACACACGTTTTCTTGATTTATAACTCATTGATTTGATTGATATTGCAACTTTACTAATATGCTAATAAATCTTTATGGTTTGCAACTTACCCCTCTCTGTAGTTACTGTGGCGCATAACCCACTTCACTGTCATTGAAATATTATTGAATACAGTAATGTTGGCTGCAACAGACTCACAGAGAGGCTGCATATGTATATAGTATCAATGAATATGGGCAGACCCTAATACTCTATTATGTTCATAATTACAACTGTTACATGTGGGGAGGAGCCGTTGTTTATGACAGGCAATGTATGTATATATATATATATATATATATTACCTACTGGCGGTCGCCAGTAGGTAGTTATAGTTAGGACCCCTTTTCCATAGGAAATCCGCAACATTCTATTTTGAATAACTTTGGCGCCGGTCGATGAATCCTCGCGAATTTCTCAAAATAGGTGGGGCGCTACGCTCCGCTCCTACCCTGAAAGTCTCGAAGGGATTCGTCAAGCGGGGGCTGAGATAAAAGGGGGGTCCCAAAACGCGTTTTTCCCATGCATTTTTCCATAGGACCTTTAGAACGAGCTACAGCCCGAACGGCTGAACAGAATTACTAGAAATTTGGCAGAGAGGTAGCCATAAGGTCAAGGAAGTGCCTTTTGCAGGTCTGGTGTAAATCTGTTCAGTATTTCCTGAGTAAATAGCATTTAAAAGCATATATATATGTGGGCGGAGCCTAACCACACATCTCATCCTGAGATCTGATTGGCTGTCAGCACTTCATCCAAGAAGTGTTGGCAGCCATCTTGGGACAAATATACATGATAGCACCTCATTAAAAAGCATTGCAGTTAATAGAAGGTTTTAAGACTTTAGTTACATTATAAATCATTTGTTGATGGTACCATACTCATTTTAGGAATTGTGGTATGTTCTAAGGTGATTTCACCATGTGAAAAAGCCTTCTGCTGGGATATCATGATTGAGAGAAAAATATTTTCTCATGCTTTTACCACAGAGGTTTGGAAGGTGATCTATAGGCTAAACTGAGAGCTTATTATCTGTAAATTCACATTATCTTTCTCAGTCATGTGAGAATGAAGTCTGATATTCTCAGTAAAACATGTACATCCAACAAGGGCAGAGACTGTCAGTTGATTCCTTTGTGTTCTACTGCAGCTTCCCAGAGTGTTCCAAAGAACTACTAGAGCGCTAACAGTCCTACTTATGATAAACGTATGGCACACCTGAAGCCATCTTGCTTGGATTAAAGTGGTAACTCTTAAAACATTTAATTTAAAAAGGAACAAAATGAGGGGGTTCATTTTTCCATAAAAAGTATGATTAGTGCTGCAGAAAGAAAAATTAGGGCACATTTTGAGTGACTTCTCAAATCCTCTTCTATTTCATTAAAAAATTCTGACATGCAGACTGAAACATGCCCTTTCAATACCAGCAGCAGTTTTCCCTGGTGAGCAGTAGCTTTACTACAGTGATCTAATGAGCAAAAAGAGTGCTAACATTCTGAATTTATGGCAAATGTGTGACACATCTGAATGCCTTCTTGATGGAATCAAAGTAAAAAACTGAAAGTATTTCCTACTGAGGAGACTGCAGTAAATGAGGAAATTAGGAAACTTCATAACAAATAAGTCTCCCAAGATGGCCACCAGAGACAAAAGAGCCCAAATGTAGCCCAAATATCACCCAGATGTAGCCCAAGTATAGCCCAATGACAGAATGTCCCAGAATGTTCTTAAAAACAACTAGAGCGCTTACTGTCTTCATTATGACAAAAGTATGGCACACCTGAATCCATCTTGATTGGAATAAACTGGTAACACTTAAAACATTTAATTTAAAAAGGAACACAATGAGGAGGTTCATTTTGCCATAGAAATTATGATTAATACTGAAGAAAGAAAATGAGGGCACATTTTGAGTGACTTCACAAATCCTCTTCTATTTCATTAAAAAATTCTGACATGCAGACTGAAACATGCACTTTTAATACCAGGAGCAGACTTCCATGGTGGAGTAGTTTTACTACAGTGATCTAATGAGCAACTAGAGTGCTAACATTCAGAATTTATGGCAAATGTGTGACATATCTGAATACCTTCATGATGGAATCAAAGTAAAAAACTGAAAGCATTTCCTACTGAGGAGACTGCAGTACATGAGGAAATTAGGAAACTTCATAACAAATAAATCTCCCAAGATGGCCACCGGAGACAAAAGAGCCCAAATGTAGCCCAAAATCAACCAGATGTAGCCCAAATATAGCCCAATGACAGAAGTGTGCAAAACACTTATTATTTTGTGTTTTTGCAGTGTTATATAGTGCAGACTTGTCAGGTATTGGAGTGCTTTACATGAGCATTGGTTACATCACACAAGAACAAATTCATTTTGGTTGTAGACATGGGGAGACTAAGTGATTTGACCAGAATCACAGAATGTCGAGCTGAAGCAGAAACTTCAACCTGGTTCCCCAGTTGCAAAGTCTGCAGTTCTGGAAGTAACACCACATCCTCTCCCCTAAGTGCAACATTTAATCAAGTGGTCAACTGGATAAAAAAACTTAAAGATAACAAATAATTTAAAAGTGCTTTGTCGCTATTTGAAAACTCAGAAAATATGTCCTTATTTTAGTCTTTTAGAGCACTAACCATAATTTTGATGCCAATAAGACCCTCTCATATATGTAATTTCTAAAGGAAATGCTCTAGGTATTACAGTTTTGATTACATCAAGATGATGTCAGGCGTTCCACACTTTTGTAATAAATATAGAATGTTAGCAATCTAGTTGTTCATTAGGATACTGTTGAGAGGCAGAGGCCAGGGGCACGGACTCTGAAAATTGAAGGCAGGTAGGAGGGTGCAAAGGCAACAATTTAACCACACTGAGCAGGCAGGAAGGGCCGTGGAAGCACAACAGACTATGGAGGGCAGTGGAAAGGGGGGTAGGGGCAACAAACCAACAATACAGGACTTGCAAGAGAGGCTGTTGGAGGGAAGATCAATTACGGGTCAAGGAAGCTAGGGGCGGTCCCCAGATCCCCGGGAGCCACCACAGAACTGAGCAGGAGAGTGAGTCAGGGACAAAAGGGGCACCTTAATTTGAGCCGGGGTGCCTAGGAACGCTTGCTCCAAAAATGAAGAAAACAGACATATGAGACATGGAATTGGAGGCAGAATACAATGGCAGTTTAATGAGAAGATGCAACTTCAAAGAAACCGCAGAATAGAGACATAAAGTACAAAAAACAGAATCCAGATAATCATACAGCTGTCATAATATTCTCTGTATCTCAATTAATGTACTGACAGAGAGAGAGAGAAAACACATCTATAAATGCATCATGAGAAACAAGTTACACCAAGGAAAATGTTACCTAGGAACACTCACGTTTACTCTTAGAGCAAGCATTCCTGCAATTACAATACAAAATCTTTTAAATGCAAAAGTAAAGAGAACAATGGTTAAACATAACATGACATTTCATATAGGTAAAATAGAATAAGATACTTCAAGCAAAGCAGAGCAAGACATTTTAAGCAAAGGAAGACAAGAGCTCCCAGCTCTTGGGGAAAACCTGCACTGCCTGTTAACCTACATACAGACGGCGAGGTAGTCCGTCGATATCTGTGGGTGCTCCCTTTTTATATCATTTTGTGGGCTCCTTTGCACGCTACATCTACCTACGTATGCTACCCAAAAGCTTCGACTGCAGATTTTACCAGACATTTCGTCATTTACCCACTTAATGCTGACAATGGACTGGGTGAAAAGGTCAGTCTCTCAGGCCAATCGCTTATCGTAAGTTCCATAGAGCAAGCAGAAAATAATGGGTATTGTACGGGAATTCAATATATTCATGTATAAAATCTCCTCAGTTCTCCTAACTTGACGCTCTGCGGTTGCCACTTCCTTAAAAGCGGGAAACCTGCCCAGGAAGCAAGTACCAGTCCAGGATGCAGCCTACTGTATGTCGACAGCTTCAGGGGGATGTTGAACTTTGATACCGAGCACGGAGCACTCGGGTAGGGTGGGGGCTACTAGTTTGGATCAGAAGGCCTCGCAGACCTGCCTTCAGACTGCTATACACTAAAATTGCAGAGCTATGGTCAATTTAACAAAGAGGCCTACATATTGAACAGAAGGGCCTACACAGGGGTTTTATGCTGGCTGAGTGGTAAGGATGTCTCAGGATAATTATATAGCAATACAGGACCCGCTGGTCAATTTAATACGGCCTACAAATGCAGCTGGCAGGGCAAGGACAAGGGTCTCATACTTCAGGTGTGGACAGAACGGGCCAGGGGCCCCCTGTGATACAAAATCTACCCTCCTTCAAGGCTGTGGCAATGTAATAGACCATTGTGGGCAGAAGGAAGAGGCAATGGTAGTACAACCATACATGCCAACAGACCCGATTCAGCCAGGAAACGTCCAATGTTTTTAAGCTCAAATGGGCTTTATTTGATCTGTCTCCTGTCTACAATATCCTCTTTTTCAATGTAACTCAAAGGGGAAAATCAATACCCCAGTTTTTTTTCAAAATCTCCCTCTTACCAAGTTCAAAATGTTCGCAAGTATGGTACATTGGATCATGGAAGGAAATGGGATAGGGACATGGACTTGGATAACAGAGGACAGGAGGGACATGGAGAGGTGCACCAAACTGACCCTGCAGGGCAGGCATCAGGGTTTGCAGCAGCACAATACACCACACAGGGCATGCAGGACGGGAGTGCAGCACAACAATCCATAGAAAGCAAGAGGGAGGGGACAGGACCATGCACATGGACAACAGAGAACAGAGGGGCAAGAGGCAATGGTAGCTAGCTGACCATAATGGACAGACAGGAGAGAAAGCTGCAGCATAACAGACCATAAAGGGCAGGAGGGACGGATCAGGGGCATTACAATGGAACAGACAAGCCAGGAGGGAGGGAGTAGGGCTGGGGGCAAGGGGGCAGGGCAGGAGCAGCAAGATAGCCATGGAGGTCAGGCAGGATGGGCACTAGAAGCAAGACACACCATGAAGAGCAACAGTGAGACTGTGATGGCATACACACAGACCATGGAGGGAAGGTGGGAGGGGGTCAGGGGCAGCTAACTGACCACACAGGGAAGGTGGGAGGGGCCATGGCAGCACAGAAGACCATGCATGGCAAGTGGGAGGGTTAGTGGCAGCACAATGGCTATGATGGGCAAGAAGGAGGGTGGAGGGGCATGCACAAAGGACAATGGAGGATAGAAGGGAGGGTCAGGACCTGTGCACAGACAAGAACGTTCAGGGGAAGGGACCTCACAACAGACCACACGGGGCAGGCAGGAGGAGCAGTTGCAGCACAACAGACCAGGGAGGGCAGAAGGGTGTGGCAGTACAATGGACCATGTAGGACAGGAGGAAGAGGATAGGGGCATGGCATGTGGTCAGGCAGGGTGGAGGTGGCAGGGACAGGTTACAGTCATCTGACAATGCTAGGCAGGTGGGAGGGGAGTGGCAGCTCAACAGAACACTCAGAGTAGATAGGAGTGGCAGGTCCATGGGACATGGTGGGCAAAAAGGATGGAGCAGGGGCATGCACAAAGACATCGGAGGGCAGGGGGAAGGAGAATAGGGGCAGCAAGCTAAGCACAGAGTTTAAGCAGGAGGTCAATGATGGGGCATAGAATTGGGCAATGGAGGGCAGGAGGACTGGACTGGTACATCATACTAAATTGAGGGCAGTGGCAGCACATCAGACCATGCATGGCAGGAGGGAGGAGGCTAGTCCATGGATTCACACAACAGAGGATAGGGAGGAAGGGGATGGGGCAGCAAGCTAACTGTTCAGAGAAGGCGGGTATTAGGAACTTTATTGTTTTTAAAACATTGTGTCTGTGCGAACTACTTAAAATATGAACAAGTATGCAGCATAATCTCACTTTTATTCAGGAAGAAGAGGACGTTTGTGACTGTGACTCCGGGCTCACTTGGCAGAAACACCCCCTGACCCTCCACCCCCTATCGCAAAATGTAATGCCCGTGAAAAGGGTAGGTGAACACAGTGTTATATAGAACATAGTCCTGAGAGCACGATTGAAAATGAAAACTAGATATAGTGTATGGTATAAACTATGCACCAAAAAGTGTGATATAAGATGAACCGGGCGTGAAATATAATTTGCAATACATTGTGCGCAATGACAGATTCATTGGAGAGCGCGAGATAGCACAGGCACTAGCGCGTGCTATGCGATATGCGCCTTGGAGTGTAATATGCACAGGGCAGTGTTGTGTAACCTAACTAGTCTCTAAAGTTGTAATATAAAATATGTGCTGGGGAGTGTAACGTTGCATATGCACTGTGACAAATATATGGATCCCAGATTGTAATATGTATGGCATAGCACTGTGCGTTATAACATAGGCATCGAGAAAGGCACGTTAGATGGGGCAATATAACCCGTGCGAAGACAAGTGTGGCATGACATATTCACGGGGTGGTGTTACAGTGCACATGGGCTAGAGAGTGTCATAGCATATGCACTAGCTAGTGGAATACAACACAGAGGTGTGTGGCACTCGGCAGGCAATGGTGGGTGTAACACAGCATTGGGCTCTGTCAGGAGCACGCTGTGACTCTCAAGTGATGTTCGTCCCCTTTCCAGAGAGTAAAATAAAAAGTATTACACATCCGGCAGTGGATGTGTGTTTTATTAACCGTGAGGGGGGTTTCTTGCATAGTTTTGGTCGAATTTTTGTCGAATCCCCTTTGAATGGCTTGGTGTGCATGTGTATTAAATGTGCCCGTCAATAGCTACCCATGTTTGTATAAATAAACGACAAGGGTGTCTACCAGGATTAGGCACGGTAGGGCATCAGACATGTCAGAGCTTCACTAGTGGTGTAAATACATTCCACGTGGATTCATTGCATGCATAGTCGCCTTTTAATGAATATCACGCAAATCGTCATGGTGATAGGTACGTACGGTTTGTCCAGCATGTCCTAGGTGTGTCTATAAATATATATTTTTAAAAAATAATAAAAAACAGTGGCCGGCCCTGGGGATTGGGGTCAAAAAAATATAATTAGGAGACTGGCCCTGGGGGATGGGGTCATCAGGGCCAATAAATTAGAATAAGAAGGGGAACCAAACAGCCCCCCTTCTTAAAAAACTAAAATAAATAAAAGACTGGCATCGTGCCGGAGGCCATGCCCCCTCCGTGCAGCACTCTGCAAACGCGCCCCCAACAGGCATCTCCAGAATGCGCCAGGGAGCTGCGCTGCAGCCAGGTGTTCTGAGGCCAAGCCCCTTTTTACACCTCTCTGCAACGCAGCTCTGTGGCGCTTACTGGAGGTACCTAGTGGTCTAGTTTGACCCTAGGGACCCTTAGGATTCAGGGGGACTCTCAACTTAGAACAGCCACAGGGCGCGTTTACACAGTGGTGAAGGGAGGGGACGGGGCCTGAGGTGACGTGTGCAAACACGCACTATGGCATGTTTTAAATTGGGGATATAATTTCCCTTCAATACTGAGGGCCCCTGGGGGCTAACTAGCCCACCAAGTGCTTCCAGTAAGCGCCACTGAGCTGCATTGCAGAGAGGTGGTCCAGGCCGTGCCACTTTTTACACCTCTCTGCAACGCAGCTCTGTGGCACTTACTGGAGGTACCTAGTGGGCTAGTTGGACCCTAGGGACCCTCAGGATTCAAATGAACTTAATCTCCCAACTAAAAATGGACACAGGGCGTGTTTACACAGTGGTGAAGGGAGGGGACGGGGCCTGAGTTAATGTGTGCAAAAACGCCCTGTGGCCTGTTTTAAGAGGTAGTTTTAATCCCCATGCCCTATTATACACTAGGGGCTTACAGAGGAGGTCATGCTAATCACAGGGGGACCCCAACGCATAATGTTCCCTAGTGTATGTAGGTGTTTTCACTGTATTCTAAGTGTCTTTTAACATAGCACTGGCTCTAGGACTGGTTAGTCAGACTCAGTTACCACCAGTATCCGTCTGAAAAAGTTGAGGGTACAGGATGATTTTGCAACAAGGCTTCTTTCTGCTCTTCTTTTTGTTCTTTCTGCATGTTATCCTTCTTCCTGCACTTATCTTCGTATTTGAGGACTTCTGTTGCTTCTTTCTGCACTTCTTTTGTTTCTTTCTGTGCATTTTTTCTTCTTTCTTCACATGTCCTATCTCTGTAGGCATAGTTAGAAATTAGCATTTAAAAAACCTTTGAAATTCACTGAAAAAACCATGGGTTTCACACACGTTATAGTTAGGAATTAGCATTTAAAAAACCTTAGAAATTCAATGAAAAAACCAAAGGTTTCACACATGTTATAGTTAGCTGGACATTTCACTCGTAAAAAACCATTGAAATTCCCCCGTTATAGTTAGTTCAGCTAACTATAACTCGCGCGCCCGCAATGCACTACTGATGACGTCACATATTACATCACTCATGACATGGTCACTGACATCACTCATGACATCACTGATGACATCTCAAATGACATCACTGATGACATCACTGATGACATCATCCAGTGATTGTGTGTTTTTATGAAAATTATATATTTTTTATATTTATGTATATCTCAAGGTCAAAGGAAGAATAAATGGGTATATAAGTGTCTAAATGGATACTTTTTTTTGGAATTTTTTTGTGTAACTGACTGTTTAAGTGTATCATAGTGAATACATGGCTTACTGAGTAATCTTTAAATATTTAAATATCTGTATCAGTTTCTTACTTTGTGTATAAGTGGCTGCATGGGTTGGTGAGTAGCTACATGAGTGTCTATATAGGTTATTAGTTGGTTTTTTATCACTATGAGTGTCTGAGTTTCTGTATGGTTCGGTGGGGGGTATTACTTAGTGCATAGGTGCATGAATGAGTGACTCACTGTTTGTATGTGTTGAATACAGCATGTGTGCAGGACTGTATGGGTGGATGAGTGTGTGCATGGGTGTGTTAGTGAGTGAATGACTGTCTCAATAGTGTCTTTATGAGTAACTACATATGTTTTAAACTAGTATATGTGACTATTGGTGTATATATGTGAGTATATGTGAGAGTGAGAGATTGAAAGAGTTCCTGTATGAATAAGTATGTGTTTCTATAAGTGATTGTTTAAAAGAGTAAGTATATGTAAGTTTCTGTAGAAGTAAGTGTGGTGGTGTGTGTATAACTGTATATGCAAGTAAATGGATGATTGATTCTTTATTAGCATGAGTGACTATGTGTGTGAGTTACTCTATGGATGAGTGGCATTGTGTAACGGGATGTACAGGTGTATGAGTACATATGATGAGTGAGTACATGTATGAGTGACTGTAGAGGACTGTTGGTGAATTACTGTATGTGTATGTGGTTCTTAGAATTACTGAATAGGTTGTTGTAACTGATATTGATATGTTCATTATTTTGAACATTTTAGTTTCTATTTTTGAATGTGTGTTTCAATGGTTATATTAGGGGGAGAGGAGGTCTGCCACTCTATCACAAGGATGATGTCATCAGTGATGTCATCAGTGATGTCATTTGAGATGTCATCAGTGATGTCATGAGTGATGTCAGTGACCATGTCATGAGTGATGTAATATGTGACGTCATCAGTAGTGCATTGCGGGCGCGCGAGTTATAGTTAGCTGAACTAACTATAACGGGGGAATTTCAATGGTTTTTTACGAGTGAAATGTCCAGCTAACTATAACATGTGTGAAACCTTTGGTTTTTTCATTGAATTTCTAAGGTTTTTTAAATGCTAATTCCTAACTATAACGTGTGGGAAACCCATGGTTTTTTCAGTGAATATATATATATATATATATATATATTATCTACTGGCGGTCGCCAGTAGATAGTTATAGTTAGGACTGTGTTTCCATAGGAAATCCGCAACATTCTATTTGGAATAACTTTGGCGCCGATTGACGAATCCTCGCGAAATTTTCAAAATAGGTGGGGCGCTCAGCTCCGCTCCCTCCCTGAAAGTCTAGGGGGGATTCGTCAAGCGGGGGCTGAGAAAAAGGGGGGGTCCCAAAACGCGTTTTCCCCATGCATTTTTCCATAGGACCTTTAGTCCAAGCTACAGCCCGAACGGCTGAACAGAATTACTTGAAATTTGGCAGAGAGGTAGTCCTCAGGTCAGGGATGTGCCTTTTGCAGGTCTGGTGTAAATCTGTTCACTATTTCCTGAGAAAATAGCAGTTAAATCAATATATATATCTATAGGCGCGCACTGCGCGCGTACAGTAATCCTTACCGTACGCGCACGCTGACGTGCGCGAGCGCGATTCTGATTGGTTGTTAGATCTTAGTAAACATTCGAATCGGTCGAAACCAGAAAGTGTCGGCCGCCATTTTGTCTCTCGCAGTCTGAGGGGGTGAAAAACAAAGGTGGAGAACGTGAAAAGGGGGCAGGGTGGACAGTTCCTGACCCCCTAACCTTTGTCAGGGGATCCCAGAAGGACCCCCAAGGGCCAAAATTTGTTTTATTTTTTTTACGAAAAACCGCGGGGTGCGCGCAGCGTGCGCGTACGGTAGAAACCGAAAAATTCCGCGAACTGCGTAACGTGGGTGCTTGGTGCGCGAAGTGCACCAAGCGCCCACAGCGCGCGCACGGTGCGCGTACGGTGAAAAACCTTAAAATAAATAAAAATAAATAAATACATAACTTAGCATTTAAAAAACCGTACAAATTCACTGAAAAAACCATAGGTTTCACACACGTTATAGTTAGGAATCAGCATTAAAAAACCTTGCAAATTCACTTAAAAAACCATAGGTTTCACACGTTATAGTTAGCTGGTCATTTCACTCGTGAAAAACCATTGAAATTCCCCCGTTATAGTTAGTGCAGGCAACTATAACTCGCGCGACCGCAATCCTCTGCTGATGACGTCAGATATTACATCACTGATGACATATGTGTCTTTCAGAAAAAAAAATATTTTTAATATATGTATAGCTAAAAATGAATGGAAGAAGACATGGGTAAATAAGTGTCTAAATACAGTGATGTAATATCTGACGTCATCAGCAGAGGATTGCGGTCGCGTGAGTTATAGTTGCCTGTTATCTGACGTCATCAGCAGAGGATTGCGGTCGCGTGAGTTATAGTTGCCTGCACTAACTATAACGGGGGAATTTCAATGGTTTTTCACGAGTAAAATGTCCAGCTAACTATAACATGTGTGAAACCAATGGTTTTTTAAGTGAATATATATATATATTCACTGAAAAAACCATAGGTTTCACACACGTTATAGTTAGGAATTAGCATTTAAAAAACCTTGCAAATTCACTGAAAAAACCATAGGTTTCACACATGTTATAGTTAGCGGAAATTTTACTGATAAAAAAACAGTGAAATTGCCCCGTTATAGTTAGTGCTGGCAACTATAACTCACGCGACCGCAATCCTCTGCTGATGCTAATACTGTATTTAGACACTTATTTGCCCATGTCTTCTTCCATACATTTTTAGCTATACATATATTACAAATATTTTTTTTTCATAAAGACACATATGTCATCAGCAGAAGATTGCGGTCGCGTGAGTTATAGTTGCCAGCACTAACTATAACGGGGCAATTTCACTGGTTTTTTATCAGTAAAATTTCCGCTAACTATAACATGTGTGAAACCTATGGTTTTTTCAGTGAATTTGCAAGGTTTTTTAAATGCTAATTCCTAACTATAACGTGTGTGAAACCTATGGTTTTTTCAGTGAATTTGTACGGTTTTTTAAATGCTAAGTTACTTTACGCCATTCGAGGCGTGCGCGCCCACTTAACGCAGTTCGTTCCGTGCACGGTTTTTATCAACTTTAATAAGCCCTGTACATTTGGTGGCCTTCGGCCACCAAAAGCACAGGGGGTGGGGTCAATGTGGATAGTGTTTTTTTTTTTCGATTTTATAATTTCATGTTGCCAAAATTTAGTTTTTTTTACCTATTAATAAGCCCTGTACATTTGGTGGCCTACGGCCACCAAAAGCACAGGGGGTGGGGTAAGTGTGGATAGTGTTTTTTTTATTTATTTTTTTTACCGTACGCTTACGGTAAGCGTACGGTAAGCGTACTCGGCGAAATTGCCGAAAAAAAAATAAAACCGTTTTTGCTCTTGGGGGATGTTTGGGGACTCCCTCAACATGACTATGTGGGAGGGAGTTGTCAAAACAGCCCCGTAACATGTTTTTGGCCATCATGTTTGATAAACAACACTCAGTGCGAGAGACAAAATGGCGGACGCCGCTTCCTGGTTTCGGCCGATTCGAATGTTTACTAAGATCTAAGAGCCAATCAGAATCGCGCTCGCGCACGCCACCGTACGCTTACGGTAAGCGTACGGTAAGCGTACCGTAAGCGGGCTCAGATATATATATTGATTTAAAGGCTATTTTCTCAGAATCTACTGAACAGATTTACACCAAACCTACAAAAGGCACTTCCTTGACCTAGGGACTACCTCTCTGCCAAATTTCTAGTAATTCTGTTCAGCCGTTCGGGCTGTAGCTCGTTCTAAAGGTCCTATGGAAAAATGCATGGGAAAAACGCGTTTTGAGACCCCCCTTTTATCTCAGCCCCCGCTTGACGAATCCCCCCGAGACTTTCAGGGTAGGAGCGGAGCGTAGCGCCCCACCTATTTTGAGAAATTCGCGAGGATTCATTGACCGGCGCCAAAGTTATTCAAAATAGAATGTTGAGGTTTTCCTATGGAAAAGGGGTCCTAACTATAACTACCTACTGGCGACCGCCAGTAGGTAATATATATATATTCACTGAAAAAACCATAGGTTTTACAGATGTTATAGTTAGGAATTAACATTTAAAAAACCTTAGAAATTCACTGAAAAAACCATAGGTTTCAGGGACGTTATAGTTAGTTGGACATTTGACTCATATAAAACCAGAGAAATTCGCCCGTTATAGTTAATTGAGCTGACTATAACTCGTGCGCCTGCAATGCACTGGTGATGACGTCACATATTACATCACTCATGACATGGTTAGTGACATCACTGATGACATCTCAAATGACATCACTGATGACATCATCCAGTGTATGTGTGTTTCTGTAAAGTTTAAATATTTTTCATATATATCTATGCCAAGGTGTATTGAAGAATGAGTGGATTTACAAGTGCCTGAATGGATTATTTAGTAGGTGCCTGAATGACTGTATAAGTGAGTGATTGAACATGTGTTACTGAATGTGTGGGTTAGTGACTGTTAGAACTGGCATCTTTGACGTGGTTTTCCCTGACGTTTTGCCTCTACCTCCTGTATTTTTGACGCTGTGCTGGATTTCGTTTTTGCTGGTTTAGATGCTTTGGGCACTTTGCCACTGCTGATCGGTGTCAAAGTGCAAGTGCTCCCTAGGTAAATTGTTATATTGATTGGTTATCCATGATTGGTATATTTGTTTCACCTGTTAGCCCCTAGTAAAGTGCACTGAGTGTACCAGGGCTGGTGATTCAAATGCTACTAGTGGACCTGCAGCACTGATTGTGCCACCCACAGGAGTAGCCCTAAAATGGTGTCACAGACCTGCCACCGCAGTGCCTGGGTGCAGTTGCTAACTGCCATGCTGACCTGACCAGTGTCCACACTGGCCAGGCCTAACCCTTCCCTTTCTGTACACATTGGACACCCCTATGGAAGGCCCTAGGTACTCCCCTGGGCAGGGTGCAGTGTATGTGAAAGGTAGAGCATGTACTGGTGTAGGTGACATGCTCTGGTAGTTAATTACAGCCATTTTCGTTTTTCACTATTGCAAGGCTACCTGTTCTCCATAGGCCAGAATGGGCAGTTTGATTATTACATCTTATAATCCTAAACTGACTCAGGCAACATGGTAGAAATTCGGTTTTAGTATGCCTGAACTCAGAATGATGAGATACATATTTTAGTGAAGTTGGTTTTAACATTCTGTGTTTGAAAATACCACTTTTAGAAAGTAGGTATTTTCTTGTCTAACCATCCAAACCTGCCTTTGCTAGGCTGTGTATTCCTTGTCTGGAGTTTGAGTGACGGGCTGAGGAATTCCAGGGGGCTGGGGAATTCCCGGAGACAGGGTGAGCCAGCACAGGGCTGAATAGAGAGATCTGCATCTAGATGGGAGGGAGGAGATGCACTTGGGACCTGAATAGGACAGTGCCTGCCCCCCACAAAGCTTGCTCCACCCCCTGTGGTGTGTCTGATGTCTCTGCCCTACACTGTGAAAGGAGAGAAGGAATCATGTCAACAAAGTGCTCCAGGGCTGTGCTTTCCCTCCACATTGCTGGCTCCACCTCCTGTGGGGCGTCTGATGTTTCTGCCCTGCACTGTGAAAGGAAGGAAGGAGTCATGTAAACAGAATGCTCCAGAACTGGTTTGGACTGGGCAAAGGCCCCTCTGCCCTCAGAGGACAAAGGATTTTGGGGTATAAATATTGGGACCCTGATCCCAAGAATTTAGATCATCCTGGAATCAAGAAGGAACCTCTGCCAAGAATAAAGCTGGAAGACTAGAGAAGAAGGACTGACCTGCTGTAAGGCTGAACTGCAGTTGCTTTGCTGCCAAGGAGAGGGGAAGGACTTTGCTATGTGCTGTGTCCCCTGGCTTGAAGGAATCTCCGGGGCCTGAGTAGAGCTGGCCTCCTGTTAAGAAGTCCCAGGAACAAAAGGACTTCACCCCCAGCTTCACCCTGAACTCTGCTGTGTGAGTTCTGCCCTTCCTAGAGTGCTTGATCCAATTGTGGGGCCTCTGGAAGTTGTGCCTGCTGTTGGGAAGCTGACCAAGAGAAAAGAAGTGAAAGATCTGCAACTTTTTCATGCACAGCCGGCTTAGCGAGAAAATTTCCGTTGCCGCGAAGATCGTCGCAGCGCCTATCGCCGCTGCAACATCAACGCCGTGTTCATCTTCGGAGCGCATCGCCCCCGGAGCGGGAGGATTCCCGTTGCTGCGAGTATCGTCGCAGAGCCTGCCGCCGCTGAGTGAGATCGTCGCACCGCTCGTTAGCGGGCCGCATTTCATCGCTGTGAACATCGTCGCAGAGCCATCGAAGATCGTCGCACCGCTCGTTAGCAGGCCGTATTTCGTCGCTGAGAACATCATCGCAGAACCATCGAAGATTGTCGCATCGTGCCTTTGCGAGTAAATTTCTACCGGAGAAGCTACGCCTTGGAATCCATACAAGTATCGCCTCACTCCCCATACAGACCGGATTCGTCGCACACGCCCGCTGCATGCAGCGGGGTTGTCGCATCGCCTCCCCAGGGTCTCAGGACTGACGCTGTTGCTTGTTTTTCGATGCCTGAGCGCTGCTAGGAACTTTTATCGCATCAGCAGGTACTGTTGGCTAAAATCGACGCTAATGTGGATTATTTTGTCGCTAAGCTAAGAACTCTTTTGAAACCATATTCTTGAACTGTGTATGTTGGATGTTTGTCGTTTTGGTCTTGTGTAGTTTATATAAAAGTACTTTATTTATCTACACTGGTGTGGAGTCCATTTGTGGTGTTTTCACTGTGTTACTGTGAGTGTTGGTACAAATACTTTACACATTGCCTTTGTTAAGCCTGTCTGCTCATGCCAAGCTACCTAGGGGGTGGGCAGGGGTTATCTAAAAAGTGTATCCCCCTTACCCTGACTAGAAGCAAGGGTCCCTATTTGGACAGTGGTACCTACCTCTGCCAACTAGATACCCCCAGATCTAACATTGACTAAACTGTGTGAAAGTTTGTATTAGTGTCTCAGTTGGTGTATAAGCGGCTGCATGGGTTGGTGAGTAGCTACATGAGTGTCTATATGAGTTATTGATTTGTTGTCTGAGTATCTGTATGAGTGCCTGAGTGTCTCTGTGGGTGGGTGGGGGTGTGTGTGACTCTGTGCATACATGTCTGAGTGGGTGATTCACTGGTTGAATGGATTCAAAAGTACATCTGGAAAGGGCTGTATGGGTGAGTTAGTGTGTGCATGGGTGTGTTGGTGAGTGAATGAATGTCTCACTGGTATATGTGTGAGTAACTACATATGTTTTAAGGCAGTATATGTGAGTGTTGGAGTATATAAATGACGATACATGAGAGTAAGTTATTTGAAGAGTGGGTGCATAAAAGAGTGTCTGCTTGTATCAGTGATTGTATAAGACAGTAAGTATGTGTTAGTATCTGCATAAATAAGTGATGTGGTGTGTGTATAAATAACACAGTTGGTGTGTATAACTGTATACATGAGTAATTGGGTATGTGATTGATTCTTTGCATGACTGACTAGGTGTGTGAGTAACTCTATGAATGAGTGGCGGACTGTGACTGTATGTACAGGTGTATGAGTGCATATTATAGAACTGTATTGATGAGTAACTGCATGTATAAGTGAGTGGATGTGAGTGTAGACCTAGGAAATAGTGGGTGGTATGTAGTATCTGGCATTGTTGTGTGTATGATTTAAAAAATAGTAGTCCGTATTTTAGAGTGCGTGTATCAAAGTTTATATTAGGCCATCAGTATGTGCATCAGATTATCACATGGATGATGTCATCGGTGATGTCATTTGAGATGTTACCAGTGATGTCACTGACCATGTCATGAGTGATGTAATATGTGACGCCATCACCAGTGCATTGCGGGCGCGCGAGTTATAGTTAGCTCAACTAACTATAACGGGCGAATTTCTCTGGTTTTATTTGAGTCAAATGTCCAACTAACTATAACGTCCCTGAAACCTATGGTTTTTTTCAATCAGTTTCTATGGTTTTTTAAATGCTAATTCCTAACTATAACGTCTGTAAAACCTATGGTTTTTTCAGTGAATTTCGAAAGTGTTTTAAATGTTAATTTCATATTTTAATATATATAAAACCTATATTTTTTCTTTTTTGTTGTTGCAATATTTTGGAACTCTATTATCCTTTTTTTTATTAATTTTAAAAAATATGTAATGTTTTATATCTTCAAAAAAAAGTATCTATATCTTTTTTTTTTAGAAAACTGAAGTCCCGTGCCGTTAGTGTATCAAGCTCCATCAGCACGCGAATCCTATCCGCCATATTGCTAAACTGGTAAAGGATACGCATTTCGTATCCGACGGGTTCGTGGCACCCTGTCCCGCGTAACATCATATACGTATGTGGTCGCGCCAGCTGCTACTTTGGTATGCGACGGGTACGCAGTACCAAGCCACGCTTTACGTCATGTACGTATGGGGTCGCGCCCACTGTGCGTTGCGTATGCGATGAGTGCACGCTGCCAGACCCTGTGTTACATCAAAGACGTATGGTGTCGCGCTGGGTACGCCATTCCCTCAGTTTGTTTTGTCTCAAAACTATATCTAAATAACTTTAAAGTGTATTTGAGAACAAGCGATAATCTAAAATATTTAAAACATTTATATATTTCTAACTGTAATAAACTTATATTATGGTAAATATATTTTCTCAAAATCGCGTTGGGTGCGGCCTCCTTGCGCTCTTGGTGCGCGATTGCCATGTGACCTTAAAGAAAAGCATTTGATTGGTTCATATCATTTCCCCCCCACCCATTTTAGTCATTCTCTCTACAGCGTTTGATGAGAGACTCTTCTTCTGCTTAGAGAGCTTTTTTTAAAACCTTTTGCTATGTACACATATCTGACACTACACACAACATGCAACCATCATCTTCATCAATATTCATGCTCTGTAAAGTAGCTTTCCACCTGTGATAGTCATGCATCTAAAAGCTACATAACAGAAGTTTTCCCCACTGCCAGAGGTAACATGGTTGCATACGCTGTCCACAGCACAATGTAATGTGGTACGGCCCAGAGGCAGTACCATGCATAGATAATGAACATACGGAGACAGATAGATAGTGGAAGTTGGTACGGGCACGTACGCTCGACTCCTTTTTATTACCAGGGTCACATATCCAGTGATGTCTGTGCTGAATGCGTGTGGGGTGAGTGTAAACCAGCCCTCAGGGAATGGTTGCTGCTAGCATCAACTACAACAGTAATAATTGGATCACACACAGAGATTCAATAATAAAAGGTTCAATAGTTTGTGCTACAGTAAGGTAGGGACACTAGGGTGCCGATTCCGATCCGTGAAAAATATTCCCCGTACGAATCGTATCCGGATTTTTTTCCGTACGATTCGTACAAGTCCCGTACAAACTGGCAAGTACGATTCGTATGTAAAAAATCCATACGAATCGCATTGGGAAAATTCCCCGACACGTCCTCGAGTCGTAAAAAGTGTCCGACACGTCCCCGGACAGTTTTACGTACGAATCGGGAAACTGAAGTCCGAGCGCGCAAGTACGATCCGTCCCGTCCGCCCGAATGCACAACCGTATGGAAAAAGCACTGTACGGTGCGAACTCCCATAGCAACCATGGAGACGTCCAAACATGTGCCAGCATACGTGCCGAACACCCCCCAGACCACCCCCCCATGTATGCGCCGTACCCCAGCACCCGCCCATGTCCGCGCCGTACCCCCACCCCACCCCAGTAGGTACGGAGCGTACCCCCACCCCCGTAGGTACGGAGCGTACCACCACCCCCGTAGGTACGGAGCGTACCCCCACCCCGTAGGTACGGAGCGTACCCACACCCCACCCCCATAGGTATGGAGCATACCACCACCCCTGTAGGTACGGAGCGTACCCCCACCCCGTAGGTACGGAGCATACCCCCACCCCATGTAGGTACGGAGCATACTCCCACCCCACCCCCGTAGGTACGGAGCGTAACCCCACCCCACCCCATGGGTACGGAGCTTACCCCCACCCCCGTATTTATGGTGCAGACCTATGGGGTGGGGGTACGCTCTGAACCTACGGGGTGGGGGTACGCACCGTCCATAGGGGGGTGGGGGTACGCACCGTCCATACGGGGGGGCTGGGGGTACGGCGCATACATACTGGGGCTGGGTGTACGGCACATACATATGGGGGCTGGGGGTACTGCGCGTACATACGGGGGCTGGGGGTATGTGCTGGGGGACGGTGCTTACATACGGGGGCTGGGGGTACGCACTTTCCATACGGAGGTGGGGGTACACACCATCCATATGGGGGTGGGGGTACACAACGTACCCCCAGCACCCCGTATGTACGCGCCGTACCCCCAGCCCCCCATATGTACGTGCCGTACCCTCGGTTTATGTATGTACGGCATGTACCCCCAGGCCCCTACACCCTGCCCGTGCCTGTACGCACCCTGCCCCAGGACCCTACACCAGCACCCTCACCCAGCCTTGCGCATGTACGAGTCGTACCAAGCCATAGCAAATGTGAGCACTGTACAACAACATGGCCGATGTACGCACCTCACAGACGCGAAAAACACACGTACTGAACCAGGACACTGCAAAACACCACAAGGAGAGTCAATTCGAATCGCACAACACCACAAAACGCATCCAACAAGCCCAAATACATCCAATACACTGACCTGCAACAGCCAAACAGGTAAACAGAGGCCCAAAACACAACCACTCCTTATAACACACCCACCCAAAGTTCAAACACAGCCACACCCACAAATGGACCAATAAAAAGGGCCCACAGACACAAACCATGAGCCTTTGCAACAGACCCACTGCTGCCAGACCCCACAGACAACCCACAGCACCATACTTGAACCTTTACTACACCTTATACTTGCACACCTTCACACAGCCACCTTCACAAACACCCCCTCATCACATTCACACTAGGGGTGGGCGGAATTTGCGGAATTAACCTTCGCAAATTATCGCGAGAATGTTTAAAATTATCGCAAACAAGCAGAAATATCGCGAAGATGCGGAAGGTTTTTTCCGGCATGTTCGCGCGATTTTCTGCATGGTTGCGGGTCGCAAACTTACCCATGTGGCTGCTTGCGGGCGCGGCCATCTTGTTTTGAGTTGTTCTCGCGGTGCATGATCGCGAGAAGAAAGACGTGATCGCGCGACGCATGACGTCACTGCGGGCGCGAACTGTCGCGAGACAGCGCAAATGGCTAAAAACAATACAACATCTCATGGAGAACGCGACCGGATCAAGAAAACTTGTCGGCGAACGCAGGGAATCAGGTAAGGCGATCGCGCGCGCGCGAGAATGTATCATTTTACAGCGCGAGCAAGAAACAAATTATCGCCAAGCTGCGGAAACCGGAATTTTTGACATCTTCGCGCTCTCCGCGGAACGCAAAAATGTCAAATTATCGCAATTTCCGCGAACGGAACGAAATTTTTGCCCAGGCCTAATTCACACACACACCTTCACAACCACACACACACACCCACAACCATCCACACCCACACCCCACACCATGCCCACAGACAGGAATCCAAAGTTCACAACAGCGGAGCTGGAGATCCTTGTCAACGAAATCATCAGAGTCGAGCCACAGCTCTTTGGAACATTGGTCAGACAGACCAGCGTAGCGTAGCAGCAAAATCAGCCATGTGGCAGAGGATCATCGAGAGGGTGAATGCTGTTGCGCCCATCAGAAGGACCAGGCATGAATGCCAAGCCAGGTGGTACGATCTGCGGAGGACGGTCCGCTGCAAAATGACAGACGAATACAACCATCCCTGGGAGGAGAAGGTGATGCACACGCTGCCGCCGGTGGGAGTACACGGAGTAGAAGGAGTCGCTGAGCCTGGTGAGTACACAAACAACTCACCCCACATGGGGGGAACCGCATCAACAACCCAACTCACAATAATGCACGCAACTACCCCAAAGCCATCACCGGACACAACCACACTCCAAAAACACGCACATGCCACTAGCGGCTCCATGCCCCATGCACCAAGCAAGGCCATGCCAAGTCACAGGCCACACAAAACACCAACACAAGACAGGATGTCCGTGATGCTGGGAGGGTGGGCCTCCAAAATCACATTGTGCAATTCAGAAGCAGACACCAATGCCCTCAGCCCATATGGCCTAGGGCAGAGCTATACAAACAGTGTGTCCCGACACAGTCCTCTGTCGCCTGCAAATGGCCGCCGCGTTGCAGGATGACATGGGTATGAAGGCCAAATTTGCACATAACAGCAGCTAATGAAGAGGCATCACTGTGAAAGAGTGTCAGTACACACCGCCGCAGCAGCGCAGACTCAGAGACACTCTGCCCAATGGTGGCCGGGAGATTTTAAACAAAGCCACATGAACAAGCCAATGGCCTTTGAAAGACCTGCAAAGTGTGTGTGTGCCCAGGAAGCTGGGCTGAGGTGACAGAGGGAGACAGACAGAGAGAGGGAGAGAGCGGGAGGGAGACAGAGGGCGACAGAGGGAGACAGACAGAGGGAGGAGGGTGACAGAGGGAGGGAGAGAGGGAGACAGAGGGAGACAAAATCACCCTTGGGTGGTGTGGGCATGTCCGCTCATCAGCAGGTGGACTGTGTGCATGTTGACAAGGTCTGGCAGTGCGTGAAACACCCCTTTTTCGTTTGGAAAGCACTGTGCCATGTGTCAAACTGTGCACGAGTAGATCCTTGCTGCAGACACAAACCTAACCTTACACCCAGCATACCCTCTCACTGTGTTTGTTAGAACCCAGTCACAACTGCATAAGTTACCTACCTGCATTCTCCAATAGATATGAAAAAGCACCATTTGGCCACGTACAGTGCAACACGTAAGCCGGTTCTGCAGCGCTCGCTACGCACGCTCGCTACACTGCTCACTGCGTTAAAAAATGATGCAACGACAAAGAGTGTGTCACACATAGGAAAAGTGTTGAAAGCTGTGGCCAAGGGACATACCCATGCACCATGCACAATGCACAGGGACTTGCCAAGTACAGACAAGGTAGATGACACTTGGCCCTGCTGTAGACAGCACAAGGCAATCCTGTGACCACTGTACACTCAAACACCAACTCCACATGCCACCTACCTACCACAGGAACTCACATTCACTGTCATGCCAGCATGCAACATGAGGGGATAGACACATCACCTGGTAGACCCAATGACAAATCACACCACACCCAACATCATGCCCGGTCACACACACCTCCCCCCTTACACAAGCACACACCCCCGGGGCAGCCAACGCATATTGGCACTCCCACAATGGATATGTGACACAACAAGACCAATCCATAGCCAAATAAGCATCCCAACACTCATTAGACAGGCCAAATAACCAGGAGTACATATCAATCTGTCCCCCGCAACATACCCATCCACAAGTGCACTGTGAGAGGAATGCTAGACATATCCAACTACCCAGAGGAACTGTGCCAACTTGAATATGTATGAAACATGGATGACGCATGAAACACCATTAACATTGTCTCTCTCTCACACACAGGGCAACGTCGTCGATCTCCCCCCAACACTGGGGGGGAAGAATCACAGGACCAGGCTCGGCGTAACGATGATCCCACCGGCAGCGACGACTCTCACCACACTGTGGATGACCCCGACCAACCTGGCCCCTCTGGTGCCCAAGCACCTGCAGCACCTGCGTCAGGTACAACTGTGCCAACCACCACCCCCATTCCTGCCACATCCCAGGATACACACAGGAGCCCTGCTCGCACACAACAACGCAGCCAGTCTGACCAGGAGGGATAAGGTACTCCGGGCACCCAGGAGGAGGCAGGCGACCCCGCAAATGCCATCCCTCAGGGGTCCCGGAGACCCGATGTGCCCACAACGGCAGGCCAGGCTCAAGTGGGCAGGGGTGGTGGGAGTGGAGGACGGCGGAGGCGCGAACCTGACCAGACAGCTGAGGAACCCGTTATGTCACACGTCCGCAACATCCTGGACACATACCGGCGTGGCACCAGGGGCATCAGCCAGGTAGTAGAGACCCTCAATGAGATTAAGAACATGCAGGCCGAGCAATATGCCAGTCAACAGCAACACCAAAGACGGATGGAGGCAAGACAGGCTGAGCTCGTGGCGGTGCTAACGGACATGAGCCGTTCACTCCATCGGATTGCCGAAAACATGGGCAACCCTCCCTGTGCCACCAGGCGAAGATCAACACCAGCCACAGGGAGGGATCAGGAGGAGGAGGATTCGTCCGACGGAGCATCACAGACATCGTCACGGCCTGCTTCTGAGGGTCCCCCGAGGAAGGTGGGTCGTCCACGCAAAAGACTGTGAGAGTCAGCAGACGATCACCATCTCCCAGGCCACCTGGCCTGGCACCTGGCCCTCTGGCACAACAGCAGCACCTCATCCAATGACATTCTCTGCCACATGGACTTGCTGGTCACTGTCTGACCAATGTTGACAAAGACTGTGGCATGGACTCTGATGACTTCCAATGGCAAGGATCCCAACTCCCCCTGTGAACTTTGGATTACAGACACCCGGCGAGCACCTCTTTACATCCCCCCAAACACGTACCCCACCACTAATAAAGATCATAAAAATCACGAGATGATGCCGTCATTTTGCATTATTCCATAACATGTGTGTGTTGGAAAGTCAAACCATGGCTGAGTTTTGAAGTAACTCCAACCATGCATACCCTGGGGTCTGAGTCTGGCACAGGACACACATGGGTCACAATGTATCATCCAATACAGACATGGAGCACCATACTCACCCGTGATGGGCCCAACCAGCTGAGGGGGTGCCTGCACAACTGTGCGGACAGATCTATTTCGAAGAGCAACAGTCATGCGCAGAGGTCAGGGATCATGTGGAGTGTCCTGGGGTGGGAGTCCCAGGTATGTGTAGCCAGGTGGGAGAACTATGTCCTGCATGCTGGAGTCAGGTGGATGTGGAGAATGGTGCCCAGGCCAAGGTTGGATGCATGGAGATGGCACAATGGGGTCTTGGATGACAGTGCCACAAGGTTGTGTTGGGGTCGTGGTCGTGGGCTGCATCCTGAGTGTGGGCGTGGATTGTGAAGGTCATCCTGCAGCTGACAGTGATCCATTGCAGCTATCTCTGTTGGACGGTGATGTGGCTGGGTTGCCGGATGTTGAAGCAGAGCTGTGCAGATGCACCCTGGATGTGGACAAGTATCATGGGAGTTGCAACGCACTTCTCCGTAGAGTGCAGGGTAGGATTAGACATGGATGTTGTAGTTGACCTGGGGGATGGTCTGTCTTGCCTTGAGGTGGATCGAACTGTGGATCTTGTGCATAATGCAGAGTGTGCTGAAGCCTGAGGTACAGATGCTGGTGATCAGCATAGCACATGTGAGCAAGCAATCCATGATGCACACCAGCTCGTGTGCATGGACACTGTGTGCCTGTGCCTGTGCAGGGCCCTTGCGGGTGGGACACAAGCAGTTGACCCAGCTGTAAGGGGACAATCCGTAGATGAACACCTCAGTCGTGTACAAGTCCAGCATCAGGTGGCCGATGTTCAGCCATCTGCCAATGGATACCATGCATTATTCAATATGAGAACTGGCAAGGACTGCGTCTTTGGGGAGGGTGAGGAGCACCTGGCTGGCAATGGGACACCAGATGATGATGAGATGCAGTGCGCATGTCATGGTGTAGAGGGGGATCCTGGACACATTGTAGACTGACACGCTGAGACATGATACCTGTGCCATGTGGATTTAACCCAGATCTCTTGACTGGGGGAGAATGTCTGCATTGTCAGCATTCCGTCCATCATTTGTTTGTTGTAACACTTTTCGCCCTAAGTGGGATGGGTATTCCCAGACGTGGGACCCGTGCTCACTACGCCACTGGAGTCATGCTATCCTGGCTGATGACGGCTGATAGCCAGAAACCGGTCCTAGGATGCTTGATTCCGGTCCAGGGAAGACATGGCTTGGCAGTTCGGGCTGGACTGTTCCCATGAGGCACAGGGTCAAGACTGATTTGCATATGGCCATGTCTAAACTGGGGTGGTGTAGTGGGCAAAAGAACGATGGATTTAACCCAGATCTCTTGACTGGGGGAGAATGTCTGCATTGTCAGCATTCCGTCCATCATTTGTTTGTTGTAACACATGTGTCCCACAACGACACCATACTACATGCAGAGGCCTGGAGTACCACTCCCATGGCCTTGTTGGGGTACAGAGCCGGTGGGGAGTAGGAGGGACATGACATGGTTGGTGTAACAGGGCCTGGAAGGCGTGCCAGCGCTGTGTAGGCAGTTGGAGTTGCACACTCATTATGCAAAGGTGTAGTGTGGGCGATGAGTGCATGCCTGAGTGCATGCAACAGATGTATTGGATGGACATTGCTTGGTGGGTGGCCTCAACATCATGGTGTAGCGTGATGTGGCACATGCAAGGACATGAGGCACGTGCAATGTGCACGTAGCATGTGCAGACGGTCCAGCCTTTCCCACCGCAACTGTGTCACACACAAGCAGATTACACCAAAATGAATGGGTGGAGGGAGGAAGGGGGGTGCGGCTTAGAGGCGTGTGTGTGAGGGCAAATATAGAAACTCTGTGTGCCCTTGCTGCAGGGCCTGCAGCAGCAGGCGCCATGTCCTGAAAACCATGCCACAAGTTGCACACAAACACAAGCATGTCAGAAAGGGCTACTGCAAAAGGTGTATGAGAAGGAAGGAGTGTCTGGTTCAACATGGCACACACACAGACAATGGATGCACATGCAGCAAAGTGGCCGTTGTGGGGACTGAGATGACAAAATACCTACACAGCCATGTACATCATGCACAATACATATCATAATCCCTGACAAACAGCTTGCATCTTGCTACTCTACACATAGACTCATATGCACAATCTGTGAAAACTATGCCAGACATGCCGCATGCACAGTGGCAAGAGACCTGCATTGACAGAGATGAGGCACCTTGGAGGCTGAGGGACACCTTTATTAGTCATGTTTGCGGGAAGTCAAATGCATCTATATTAACAGATGCACAGGTCATGTGGATGAACATGTGGAACCTACACTGGCACCCCCCTTTGCACCACAGATGCAGAAAATCCATAGAACTGGCACACAAGTGACGGGTTTGAGGCAAACACCCCGTGCTGCTCACGGAGAGGCTGCTATTCACCATTGAGCCTCAAATGGGGATGTCCCACACTATGTTAACCCGGTGCATCCCGTATGTTTCCAAGGGCAGTGTTACACACATTGATGCCTTCATCCCAATCCACAATCACATTACAGATGACTGTCAACCAAGTGTGACTATCAATTCAGGTGGATCCAGCTCCATGTCATGTGCCCCATGGTGATTCTACATGTATGCAAAGTAACCAAACATGAACAGGAGCAGTGCACACACATTCCAAACAAATAGCACACCCAAAAAGCCGTGGTGCATCCCTTACCCTAAGGTGAATTTTCGACATGTCTGTGCATGTTACGCTGATTCAGCACACATTGCTGTATTCATGAGGAATAGCAGGAGCACAACAATGCCACCAGCAGACAGCATGCGAAAATACTTGGGGATGAGAGACACACAAGAAGTGAGCCAAAAGAAGCACATCGGCATGCATGGGCATGTACTCGACACGTATAAGGTTGTCAACATGCTAGGTGAAAATAGTGTCTCAGGAAAGACATTCTTTTATTACACCATCACTCGAGTGACACATCCAAACACACCTCTGACTCACTTGCCATACATGCAGATGGACCCACACATTGCAACACATGCCACACAAGGCTCAATGCGTGCACACTCAGACACTGCAACTCACCACTAAGCAAAGAAGTTGCGTATGACCCGACTCCGGATGTCCTCTTCCTCCTCCTCCTCAACATCACTTGCCTCATCACCAAGCCCCTCGTCCTCCACGGGTGGATGTTCCTGCTCATCCGGATCCAGGATGAGTGGCACAGCTTTCTTCACTGCCATGTTGTGCAGCATGCAGCACACAAGGAAGATTTTGCAGACCTTCACCGGTGCATATGGGAGTGCGCCACCGGTCTTGTCGAGGCACCGGAATCGGCTCTTCAGGAGGCCAAAGGTTCTCTCTATCACTCGCCTGGTCTGCCCATGGGCGTTGTTGTACCGGTGATCGGCAGCGGTTCTGGGGTTGCGGAGAGGTGTGATCAGCCATGGCATGTTGGGATAGCCAGAGTCCCCTACATGGAAACATCATGGACAGAAGTGGGTCAGGAGAAGCAGTAAGATAGAAAGATGATGCCAAATACAGGAGTAACAGAGTATACCCACCAACAAGACATGCTCGTTCGTTGCGCAGCTGCAGCATCATTTCAGGCACCCTGCTATGCCTCATGATGTAGGCATCATGTGCTGATCCTGGAAAACGAGCACAGACATGGGAAATCACCATGTTAGCAAGACACACCACAAGGGCATTGATGGAGTGGTAGTGTTTACGGTTGCGAAAGGCTACCTCCTGTGCCTGTGGTGGTACCAAAGCCACATGTGTCCCATCAATAGACCCAATGACATGGGGCATCCCTCCCAGGCCATAGAAGTCACCCTTGACACCTGTCAACTGCTCAGGAGTTGGGAAATGAATAAACTCATCCAGGTGAACCAACATGGCCTCTAAAAAATCATGCAGGACACGGCTGAACATGGTCTGGGACATGCCACCAACATGAGCTATGGTTTCTTGAAACGTACCCGTGGCAAAGAAATGTAGGGCTGCCATCACCTTCATCATGGGTGTCAGTGCAGTAGGATACCTGTGTAGCAGTTGGAGGTGTGGTGCCAGCCTTGCTGTCAAGTTCACAATCAACCGTTGGGTGAAGCGGTAGTGGTGTATACAGTCACGTTCCCTCAGGGCAGCCAAGTCTGGCATTGGTCGGGGGAGAGGCGGAGCCCTGCAGTAATTTGGAAGGGACAACGAAGAGTGAGTACAGTACAACAACAATGTCAATGTACTGAGCACATGTTAAACAGCCAATACACATATGCTACATGCAGAGTCAGGTCTGTGCAATATATCCTGGACACGTATGCCAGGCAGGTGACACTCCTACCAAGAGCCAGCTACAAACGTGGATTCACAAGCTCAACATGACGTGGCATGAAACTAGCTGTGGGCCAGTGTAAGTGAACAGGCAGACGCATTACAGGAGTGACAGTCATCCACATGTGTGCAAAAGAAGGATGTTTATCATACAGACAGGTTGCGGAACACCAGAGGCACAGGTCACATGTCCCTGAAAAAAGGACAGACCACACACCTTGCCATGAAGGGGTACATGTCAAGACTGATCACACATACATTGATAGTACGCAGATATGTCCTTGTCTCGCAAGTCCATGTTCGATGCATACATACACACATTACGTCTGATTCCACATGTGTCCTGGTGTGCATAATAGTGTGCCATGCCCATCCACACACATGCACATGTTGGATGCAGCAACTGCAGATGCATTTGACGGAACACCAACAGCAAGCTTATGGGAAGACATGACGCACACATGACATACTCACATCGTGCAACGCCGGTAGTCACATGTCAGGTGTAATTTTCCGTGTACCTGGCATCAGGGGACAGTTACGGGTGTTGGCGACTGTGCCATGCCAGTGACGCATTGCTCAACAAGTCTGTACTACATGCACACATGTCAAAGGTGTGAAGGGGATGTGTGGCACATAGTGCACCATCACACATGACATGTCTACACAGCTCATCACACATCTATTGGGTTCAAACATGAGGAGATTTGTGCCACATCACAGCCTGACACACCTAGGCCCAAGACATGTAGGACTGCACTGACAATGACTTGATGTCCAGCCTTGGCCAAGTATGACAGCTCAATTCCTTTGTGTGTGCCGCCTGTCACCAGTGTAAGGTATGAAACGCACCGTACACATGATCTGAGGGCGTGTGTAGGGTCCGTATCGCCATGGTTGTGTTGCCGTAGGCGTACGCCATAGGGATACGGTCCGTACACGCGTGTGTAGGGTCCGCATCACTATGGTTGTGTTGCCGTAGGCGTACGCCATAGGGATACGGTCCGTACACGCGTGTGTAGGGTCCGTATCACTATGGTTGTGTTGCCGTAGGCGTACGCCATAGGGATACGGTCCGTACACGCGTGTGTAGGGTCCGCATCACTATGGTTGTGTTGCCGTAGGCGTACGCCATGGGGATACGGTCCATACACGCGTGTGTAGGGTCCGCATCACTATGGTTGTGTTGCCATAGGCGTACGCCATAGGGATACGGTCCGTACAGGCGTGTGTAGGGTCCGCATCACTATGGTTGTGTTGCCGTAGGCATACGCCATAGGGATACGGACCCTACACACGCGTGTACGGACCGTATCCCTGTGGCGTACGCCTACAGCAACACAACCATAGTGATACGGACCCTACACATGAGTGTACGGACCGTATCACTGGTGTAGTGGTGCCCTAGGGGCGTGGAACGCACCGTACATGTGTGTGTATAGTGAAATTACATAGGGGACACATGAGGGACAAGTATAAGGGCCTAAATGCATGCTGGTTGTCATGGAGACCGAGTTTCAAGTTCAAATTTTTTCATCAGGTGGCCAGCAAGAGTCGTTTGGAGACAATATACTATGTTGCAAAATGGTTGTTGACTTGACATCATGCTCAATTTTTAAACCATGCAAAGTCCCTCACTGGGGTAGGTTTAAAGGGATTGGAGGAAACGTAGGATGCAAATGAGATTGACCAATCACTCTGTACTCCTGTAAATGAAACAGGCCAGCAAGGCAAATATAAGGCAGCCAGGTCCCATGAGAGAGCACTTGCCTGCACAACCTTTCATTCCACACCACTGCTGCTGCTTGTGATTCCTCTGGCACCATGTCCAGGTCTGTGGAGAGGGCCCTGCCATTCACCCTGGAGGAGAATGTGGCATTGCTGGATGTCATCCTCCCACAGTACCCCATCCTGTATGGGAGACCAGGGAAGCAGGTGATTGCTCACTCCACTAGCTTAGACTGTCCCCCTTTTTTGTGACTGCCACTTTTGGCATTGTGTCCAGGTGTGACAGACATGCAATGTTGTTTAGAGTGGGTCCCGGGGGGGGAATGCCTCATGTCTCTCATGCAGAGCATGCTGTAGTGCATGTCTGCACTCCTCACTTGCATAGTGCTTACTGTGACAATCACTGCATGGTGCATGCCACATTCAGCCTGGCTACTCCACTTGGGAATGTTGTTTCTACAGCCCTGATGTGATTCTGTGTTCCCCCCAGTGTGACAGGTGACTGTACCTACAGATGTGTGTGAGTTGAGTGTACCTGTGGTGAGAGTGTCCAAATGATGTGTTCGTCCCCTGGACATTGGTGTGTGTGTAAGTCCCCTGTCATGTGGGTGAGTGTCTATGTGGAGTGTTGCAGCCCAGATGCATGAGGAATGCATATACCCTACCCATCTGATGTGAGCTGGGAGCAGTGCTGTGTGTCTGACGTGCTGGGCTAGCTCAACACCTGTGACACCCCCCAGTCAAGTGGCACATGTGCAGAGTGAGGTTTGTACCTGCAGTTGCCAATGGCAGGTGATTGTCCTGTGCCTGTGTGTGTCTGTGTACTCTGCTGAGGTTTCGTCAGTGGCCGGGGGCATGTGACTGCTGTGAGGTGCTGTACATGATCCTGGTGTAGCTTGTGATGCACAGTGTGAGCCATGATCATTTATTGTGTCGCACCCCTCATTCCACCGGTGTACTTTCAATGCCACGTAGTGCATTTTGCCTTCCCCAGAGGATAATGTCCCTATGACAAAGGTGCAATGAGTTGGCTGCATACTATGCCCTGTTCACACCTGCCAAATTGTTAAAATGTGTGTCTCTGTGACATGTAGCAGGTGTATTGATGTTGTCTCACTTTGTCATCCTCACAGGTAGGCGCCTATGCCAAGGGGGAGATCTGGAAGGCGGCCGTCAGGGCCGTGAGGTCGGTGGAGTGTCGGAAGCGGCGCCTGGCCCAGGTGAGGAAACGCTGGCAGGATATCCGGTGCTGGACCAGGAGGATCGCCGGGGTCCTGCTGGGGGACTCACCAGAAGGGAAGAAGAACCGTGGGTGCCGGCGCCTGACCCACATAATGAAGCGTTTGCTGGCGGTGGTCTTTCCTGACTTGGATAGGCGCTTACTGGAGAAGCAGCAGCAGGAAGGGGGTAGGTACATGTGTGTTTGTTGTGTGTCACCAGCTTTTGGAAGAGCGCAGTCGCATGGATACACTGCCAGGGTTTATATGTGCAGTGCATATCCTGTTCCACAAAGTTAACCCGTGCTGTTCTTCCTCCCTTCCCCTCCTTGACATGTGGTGCCGGGTCAGTGGGTAGTCACTCTTGCACAAGGTTATCTAGGCTGGCAGTTAATCCAAGTGCCCAATGCTTGCAACATCATGTGTGGGGGTGGTGTGTTACATGTGTTGTGAGCTTGCCTGTGCCCTGGCCAGTTCAGTCATTGTGGGGTCCATGTTAGTTGGCACTGCTGCTGAGTCCCGACATAGGAGTGTGTCTTAAAAGTGTACTGCCTTACAGCATGCATGACCAATGTTGTGCACTCAGACATGATGTGCATGAGTGTGAGATATGCATAGTGCAGGGACGGTCGCTTCTGTTGCAGTCATATCCATACAGGACCATGGAGGAGTGTGGCCACTACAGTCCCCTGGGGCACCTTTTCCTAGGTATCATGTGTGTCATCCAACATTCTCTGTGTCTTCAGCATAGGTTGGCCTCTGTGGCATTGTACCCTGGCCTAATTTGTATTTACGTAAAGTGTGCTACATGTGTCCACTGTACAGGGTGACCCAATTTGGCTTGTGCATACTCACAGTGGCCAGTGCCTGTGTGTCTTTGTACAACTATCTGATGATGGTTGTTTGTCAATTATATGTGTGGACAGGCGCACGAGGGGTACTTTGTGTACACTCAGGATTTATTGAAGGGCATGTTTGTAATCCCAGAGTAGGAGGTGTAAGCACTTCCTCTGTCTCAATCACATTGTCTCAGGTGGGGGGGGTTGTGCAGGAAAGGCCTACATGTCCAAACCTTATGTCTCCTTTCCAGGTCTGGCCTGTGTGTGATGATTGTCTGAACATACACTCAACATGCAGTGACCCAGTCATGTTGGGCATGCTTTAATGTATTTGCTAAGCAGCATGTGCCAAAAGTTAGGAGACATGGTTCCTGCTCATCCCTTTTTTGGCAACGGTGTGTGGTCCAGATGCTGTGCTCAACTGTCCCCAGAGACTGGCTCCTCTGTCTAATTTGATATCAAGTTATTTGCTGTTGTGTAATGCTCTCCATTGTTTCCCAGTGGCATGGTGGGTCAACCAACTGTGTGGTGCAGGGCCTACATATGTGCGTAGTATTGTAGATGTTACTCATGTTGTTTTTCATGCTATGCACTGTGACCTATGTAGTTTTGAATCATGTGTCATATGTATACAGGTGTCTGATTATTCCTGTCTCTAGTCTTCACCTTGCCCACAGCATCGTCGGAGGAAACTGAGGGAGACACTGGCACGGACCTTGAGGAGGGATCCAGCACCGGTGCCACCAGTGCTGGCGAGTCTGGCGCAGCGAGTGGCACGGAGGCCGAGGGGAGTGAGGCGGAGGACCTGTCCAGTCCCACCACCGACTATGACGCTGACGGGTCCGAGGCCGAGCTCCCAGAGGGGGCGGAGGCTGCTCCCAGAGCTGAAAGCAGCACTCCATCTCTCGCCGCCCCCTCCATTCCCATCACCGGCCTCCCGCTTGCTCGGGTCCCTTCCCGTTCGTGCTAGGCGCCAACATGTCTCCTTCCTGCCAGGCACCGCACCCACTGCCCCTGTCTCCCCTGCTGCCGTCAATGCCGAGTCTGTGGACATTCAGCGGCAGTTGCAGGTTGGTCAGACATCGCAGCTTAATGTCCTCCATGGCCACACCAGACTGCTGACACAGATGGTGTCGTACATGGAGGGCATGTCAGCAGCGATGTCTGACCAACGGAGGTTGCTGAGGTCCATAGACTCGTCACTGACTGCAGCAGTGGGTCTCCTGCACCGCTCCGTCCCCCCCTACCCCTGCACCATCCACACTTCCCACTCCCATGCCTGTCCAAAGCACACCCAGACGTCCCCATGCACGCACCCCACCAGACACAGACAGCACACCACCAGGGAAGGGCAAGCGCACACCTCCTGTCACGCACACACAGGGGGAAGTAGGCACACCCACTGGGTCGGGGGGCAAACGGCACACACGCAGCCACAGTGGGAATCTGCAGTCCTCACGACCCACTTCCTCCAAAACCACTCCCCTTAGCTCTCCTGCCCAACAGTCGGACAAAGAGTCATTCACTGCCAGTGTGTCCCTCAGGCCCAGTGTGGCACCACCCCGCAAGCGTTGGAGGCAGTGCCCGGCCAGGGTAGTTGAGTCCCCCCCCTGTCCACACCCTCCCCCAGTAGCGCTGCAACCGATCCCTCCGCCCCCCCCTCCTTTGGGCCTGTGGTTCATTCGGGTGCAGGGGTGACGCTGGAAGAGCTTGCAACCGTGTGCAGCACCCTGCTAACCACCACCTTTGGCGCTGCCCCACCCCCTGTGGTGGAGTCGTCTGTCCCTGCACCCACAACACCTACCCTTGCCCCTCCTGTCCCTGCGGTGGCTGGTCCTTCCCCCCCACATGATGCCCCCCCTTCTGTGGATGATATGCAAGAGTGAACTGTGCAGGCAAGCTAGGGGAGACGCGTCCCCAAGTGTCCCCCACCAGGACTTCGCACATGGCCTGGCCTATGGGCCCTGTATATAGTGGACATTTCTTTAGCTATAATTTTTTATGCTGAATAAAGCATTTTGGTTTTCATTTGCACACAAATGCTTTTCTGGTCTTGCTGTTGGTGGTGCCGCTCCATGATTTGGGGTGGTGATAATGTGTTAGGTGTCTGGGAAATGTTGAAGTGTGCTGCTCATGGGGTGGACCCTGGTATCTGTGGCCATCACAAGGTATCTGCAAATAATCTTTGGTCATGTAAGCTCTTACTGTATGGTGACATTGTCCCAAGGTGTGTTCCTTCCTCTGTGGACCCTGACATCTTCCCTGCAGGGTGTTTCCCAATTGTTGTGCTGAGCTCTGTCTACATTTCCTGGGTGTGTGACGGATCCCTTTAACTTTGGCCATGCATGCTCAGCAATGTCTCCACCTGCATCATTTGTGGCATCCTTGGTGGTCACTGTACTTGTGTATCGAGTATATTGACATGACTTCATGTGGACATGTTCCCTTTTATGCACTATGCATGTGTGTACTCCCAGCCTCGCACACATGTGTTACGTGTTCTGCAGGGTCTTTGGGCACCTGTCTGACAATTGTGGGCATTGTATCTGTGGATACTCCACCCTTTTCCGTCCATGGGAGGCACCAACTTGTTGGCTGCACCAGCACCTGTACATTCCTATCAGTCCTGGAATGTGCGTGACAGTGTGTGTTCCCTTTGGGTCTCTTAGTTTAGTAGGGTGGCACATGAATATACAGTCTTGTTGCATGCTCTCAGTGTGTGTATTGTGCTGCCAGGGGTGGGTAAGCATGTGTCATTTGTCATCACACCCACATGTGGTGTGTCATGCAGTGGGGGATGGACATCCACCCTCATGGGAGTAGGACACTGCTGTCAGTGATGTGTTGGCATGCCACTCTCAATATAGTCGCACTTTGTGTATGCCTTCATGCACCCATGGAGTTTTGCTACTTGTAGGATGGTGTACACACCACCATGTCTCTGTCCACTGCTGGGAGGACTCTGCACCCACCCCTCCTATGTCTGGGCACTGCTGGGAGGACTCTGCAGCCACCCCTCCTGTGTCTGGGCTCTGCTACGAGTGATAGGCACCCACCCCTCCTATGTCTGGGCACTGCTGGGAGGACTCTGCAGCCACCCCTCCTGTGTCTGGGCACTGCTGGGAGGACTCTGCACCCACCCCTCCTATGTCTGGGCACTGCTGGGAGGACTCTGCACCCACCCCTCCTGTGTCTGGGCACTGCTGGGAGGACTCTGCACCCACCCCTCCTGTGTCTGGCCACTGCTGGGAGTGATAGGCACCCACCCCTCCTATGTCTGGGCACTGCTGGGAGGACTCTGCACCCACCCCTCCTGTGTCTGGGCACTGCTGGGAGGACTCTGCACACACCCCTCCTGTGTCTGGGCACTGCTGGGGGACTCTGCACACACCCCTCCTGCGTCTGGGCACTGCTGGGAGGACTCTGCACACACCCCTCCTGTGTCTGGGCGCTGCTGGGAGGACTCTGCACACACCCCTCCTATGTCCGGGCACTGCTGGGAGGACTCTGCACCCACCCCTCCTATGTCTGGGCACTGCTGGGAGGACTCTGCACCCACCCCTCCTGTGTCTGGGCACTGCTGGGAGTCATAGGCACCCACCCCTCCTATGTCTGGGCACTGCTGGGAGGACTCTGCACCCACCCCTCCTGTGTCTGGGCACTGCTGGGAGGACTCTGCAGCCACCCCTCCTGTGTCTGGGCACTGCTGGGAGGACTCTGCACCCACCCCGCCTATGTCTGGGCACTGCTGGGAGGACTCTGCAGCCACCCCTCCTGTGTCTGGGCACTGCTGGGAGGACTCTGCACCCACCCCTCCTATGTCTGGGCACTGCTGGGAGGACTCTGCACCCACCCCTCCTATGTCTGGGCACTGCTGGGAGGACTCTGCACCCACCCCTCCTGTGTCTGGGCACTGCTGGGAGTGATAGACACCCACCCCTCCTATGTCTGGGCACTGCTGGGAGGACTCAGCACCCACCCCTCCTGTGTCTGGGCACTGCTGGGAGGACTCTGCACCCACCCCTCCTGTGTCTGGCACTGCTGGGAGGACTCTTCACCCAACCCTCCTGTGTCTGGGCACTGCTGGGAGTTATAGGCACCCACCCCTCCTATGTCTGGGCACTGCTGGGAGGACTCTGCACCCACCCCTCCTGTGTCTGGGCACTGCTGGGAGTGATAGGCACCCACCCCTCTATGTCTGGGCACTGCTGGGAGGACTCTGCACCCACCCCTCCTATGTCTGGGCACTGCTGGGAGGACTCTGCACCCACCCCTCCTGTGTCTGGGCACTGCTGGGAGTGATAGGCACCCACCCCTCCTATGTCTGGGCACTGCTGGGAGGACTCTGCACCCACCCCTCCTGTGTCTGGCCACAGCTGGGAGGACTCTGCAGCCACCCCTCCTGTGTCTGGGCACTGCTCGGAGGACTCTGCACCCACCCCTCCTGTGTCTGGGCGCTGCTGGGAGGACTCTGCACCCATCCCCTCCTGTGTCTGGGCACTGCTGGGAGTGATAGGCACCCACCCCTCCTATGTCTGGGCACTGCTGGGAGGACTCTGCACCCACCCCTCCTGTGTCTGGGCACTGCTGGGAGTGATAGGCACCCACCCCTCCTATGTCTGGGCACTGCTGGGAGGACTCTGCACCCACCCCTCCTGTGTCTTGGCACTGCTGGGAGGACTCTGCACCCACCCCTCCTATGTCTGGGCACTGCTGGGAGGACTCTGCACCCACCCCTCCTGTGTCTTGGCACTGCTGGGAGGACTCTGCACCCACCCCTCCTATGTCTGGGCACTGCTGGGAGGACTCTGCACCCACCCCTCCTGTGTCTGGGCACTGCTGGGAGGACTCTGCACCCACCCCTCCACCCCTCCTGTGTCTGGGCACTGCTGGGAGGACTCTGCACCCACCCCTCCTGTGTCTGGGCACTGCTGGGAGGACTCTGCACCCATCCCCTCCTGTGTCTGGGCACTGCTGGGAGTGATAGGCACCCACCCCTCCTATGTCTGGGCACTGCTGGGAGGACTCTGCACCCACCCCTCCTGTGTCTGGGCACTGCTGGGAGGACTCTGCACCCACCCCTCCTGTGTCTGGCCACTGCTGGGAGTGATAGGCACCCACCCCTCCTATGTGTGGGCACTGCTGGGAGGACTCTGCACCCACCCCTCCAGTGTCTGGGCACTGCTGGGAGGACTCAGCACCCACCCCTCCTGTGTCTGGGCACTGCTGGGAGGACTCTTCAGCCACCCCTCCTGTGTCTGGGCACTGCTGGGAGGACTCTGCACCCACCCCTCCTATGTCTGGGCACTGCTGGGAGGACTCTGCAGCCACCCCTCCTGTGTCTGGGCACTGCTGGGGCTGATGGCCACACACCCCTATGTGTCTGTCCACTGGCGTGGTACGACCCGTACCCACGCTCTTAAGGCGTGGGTACGGGCTGTACCCCTACAGCACCCCAACAATGGCGGTACGGCCCATACCCACGTCCCAAAGGCATGGGTACGGGTCGTACCACGCCCACCCTTACGTCACCCCAACAATGGCGGTACGGCCCGTACCCACGTCCCATAGGCATGGGTACGGGCCGTACCACCATTGTTGGGGTGACGTAGGGGTGGGCGTGGTACGACCCGTACCCATGCCTTTGGGACGTGGGTACAGGCCGTACCGCCATTGTTGGGGCGCCGTAGGGGTACGGCCCGTACCCACGCCTTAAGAGCGTGGGTACGGGTCGTACCACGCCCACCCCTACGTCACCCCAACAATGGCGGTACGGCCCGTACCCATGCCTGTGGGACATGGGTACGGGCCGTACCGCCATTGTTGAGGTGCCATAGGGGTATGGCCCGTACCCACGCCTTAAGAGCTTGGGTACGGGTCGTACCACGCCCACCCCTACGTTACCCCAACAATGGCGGTACGGCTCGTACCCATGCCTTTGGAACGTGGGTACGGGCCGTACCGCCATTGTTGGGGTGACGTAGGGGTGGGCGTGGTACGACCTGTACCCACGCTCTTAAGGCGTGGGTACGGTGCGTACCACAATTGTTGTGTTGCCGGTTCGCGTCCATGTCGACTTCCGTTGTGGCGGACGCAGGCCTTGGTGGAGACGCCCCTGCCCCCCGAAGTGACCATGCCCTGGGGGTCAGGTATGTACAGGGCATGTATGATTTTTAACTTGGGTGGGGGTTATGTTTCCTGCCCCTGCCACCCCCTTGGCCCCTGGGTGTTGTTCTGACCTTCTGCGGCGTCTGCGTCGGTTCCTGTACACCAGGTGGACTGCTATGAGGGCCGGGATGACACGTAGGTTGGGGTCCATGGCTGTCCAACGCGTACAGGTGCTCCTTCTGCGCGTCGTCCTGATTTCCCGGCAATTTCTGGCTGCCGTAAAATATAATCCGTGCGGAGTGACGTGGGCACGGATCGTACTTGCTGGTTCGTGAAACGCTGCCTGACTCCGTCCGGACGTCACGTCCGTGGTGTCCCGGATCCGATTTGTATGTTATTTTTTGCCGGTCGGTGTTTTTTACGATTCGTACGGAAATGGTGTTTCTGTACGAATCGTACTTGCGGGTTTGTATGGTGTTTTTCTCGGGTACGGGTCGGACGGAGAAAACGCTCCGTCCGACGATTCGTACCCGGTTTTTCCAGGATCGGAATCGACACCAAGATGTGAAATAATACAGAAAAGATTCTATCGTAAAAGAACCATAACTTGTGGTATACTGAGATACAGGCAGTAGATCTGAAATAATACACAAAAAGATTGTATCATAAAGGGTCCATCGGTTCTAGTGCACTCAGATAGCCACATCAAAAGCATTCAGCATGTGCACAGCCAGCGATGATGCGTGCTGCGGGCGGGCTGTACGAGGAATAATGTCTGTTGCCTACAGGACTGCCTCATCTGCAATGGCGACTCGATCTCAATTGTAAACACTGCTGTCTGCAGTGTAGGCCAGAGAGCAGTCAGCAAGGGCCCACAGCCACGTGGCGTTGACTTGAGCTGCCCAGTTTGTCATACGCGAAGCAACAAAAACCGTGTGCGGACCCTGTGATGATGCATATGCATGGTGCGGACAGAGCGCACTGGAGCAATGTCTTTTGCCTACAGGACTGCGTCATCTACAATAGCGACTCAATCTGAATTGTGAACACTGCTGTCTGCAGTGTAAATTGAAGGCAGTAGTGAGCACAGTCATCCATGAATACTTTTTCTCACTTCCTCTTCACAAAAAACAACAAAATAAATTACAAAAAACTCTGCAATAAATAAATCAAAACAATTTGAATTGCGATCTCTGCTGTCCACAGTGTAGACTGTTATTCCGTGTTCTTTACCACTACCAAGAAGAATTTGGTCATTGTACTAGACCTATAAGTCATCTAAAAAAAGTTCTTCAAGCAAGTATACTAAAAGGCTATTTTGTATATTTCAATAGACGTTGTAGTTAGTTGCCTACTGGATTCTGTAATTAAACAATCACCACTCGATCTGAATTGTGAGCCCTGCTGACCGCAGTGTAGGCCAGAGGCAGTGGTCATTAACGCCTCACAGCCACGTGCCATTGGATTCGAAAGCACGGAGTTGGTTGCACCTGATTGGAGGGGGTACACACAAATCATTCCAGACTTTAACTTCTGACATCCTCAATCACAGAATCAAGACCCCGTTTCACTGTTCCGACCTGCTGTACCGCGGTGTACTCCACCAACTGCAGTCAACCAAGACCAATAATCATGTGCAGCAGTTAGCTACGGAAGCACAGAGTGTGATGCACCTCTACGGAGGGAGTTCTGTGAAAACCAAGCAGCAGGTAATATCGGACATCGTCCATTGTGGGATCAAGACACCGTTCCACTGTTGGGACCTAGAGTTGGTTGCACCTGGTCAAAGGGAGTACCTTCATCTCCACTCTCAGATGCAGTTCTAACATCGTACATTGTGGGATCAAGACCCTGTTTCACTGTTCGGATCTGCTGTACCGTGGTGTACTCCAGCAACTGCACTCAGCCAAGCCCAATAATCATGTGCAGCAATTAGCTACGGAAGCACAGAGTCTGATGCACCTCAACGGAGGGAGTTCTGTGAAAACCAAGCAGCAGGTAATATCGGATATCGTCCATTGTGGGATCAAGACACCGTTCCACTGTTGGGACCTAGAGTTGGTTACACCTGGTCGAAGGGAGTACCTTCATCTGCACTCTCATGTGCAGTTATAACATTGTCCATTGTGGGATCAAGACACCGTTCCACTGTTGGTACCTGTTGGACTACTGTGTTAGTAGTATACAGAGCACTCCACGGTGCTGTGCCTCAGGCTGGGCACTGTCTGCCTGTGTCGCGGTAGCCAGCGTTGATCTCAGGAGCCTTCCCAGCTCGCAGACCTCGGCCCAAAACCTTCCGCCGGTACGTGGTGGGCCCTCTTTCACATACAGCGGTGTCGAAAGGTGAACTGTAGGGTATATGTGCGTCGCAGCGGCCATGACGGTTTCTGGGTACCAGCAGGCTGAGAGCATTTTTCCCGCAGCCACCTTCGCTCACGGCATCAGCCTTGTGGCGGTGTAAGCTGCGCAGACCTGACAGACATGTTTGCCATTCCGGAAGAGAACCACACCCAGAGAAACGTGCCTTTTATTCATACTCCTACGCTAGCCATGCGTTCGCCTAGCCAGCCCACTATATTAAAGATTTGGGGGGGGAGGGGGCACGTACGCACTACGTTTTCCTAATCTTCCCTACTGACTGTACTATCATGGTTGCATCCACTGTCCACTTAACTCAATAGACCATCAGTGTATGTTGACATGTACATGTCTGTGCTCTGTATACTCAAGTCTGTCTGGCACATCCCCTCAACACTTTGCATTGTATACTTTTATAATCGAGAATCACTTGCCACCTTCGCACATACTTAGCTCCCATCTCTCCCCGCATTCTGCATTGTGTGGCAGAGGGGCTATGTTTGGTTTGTGTACATGGCCAGCCACGGTTCCCACAGTACATAGTGTCGTTGTGTCTGCTAGGTGTACATGTTGTATATGATTATATAAGGTAGCGCGTTCATTTACAAGCAGTGGTTTCTCCCATTTACATATCGTTGTGTTAAAGAGGATACAGAACTTTCTCACAGGTGAAAAGTGGGACCACAATGGCACTCATTAATTACTATGCAAGAATGTCCAACTGTACAACGCTTCTGACCTTACAGCCCCCAATCTTGCGTGATTTCTTAAAAGCACGCCAACTCCCACAATCAGACCAACATTCACACAGCTCTCTAATGGCAGTTATCTGCTTCTTAATAACATGGACTGCTATGCAATGTGAGCTGGCATACCGTATGTCCTTACTGTTTTACACCGGATAACTTCCTGTGGCAATCTCTATTCCCACCCACACAAAGTAACTCCCAAAGTTCAACTTGGCCTTCAATACCTACTTTGAAAACAGATTTTATTAAACGGAGCAAACTGAGAGCGCTTTTGTTTCAAACAGAAGTGTCCCTCACTTATCCAAAAGTAATTTATCGACTGCAGATAGCACAAACTTCAAGAAAAATACACTCCCTTTTAAATACGAACCTCCCATTACACTTTGTGAATTGTTACACAATTGTCAACACATCTGACATTTAAGCTCTTGCACACTTTTTTAAAACTGTCTCCTCCGGGCTTGTCACAGGCTTTCAAACTGTTTTTGGTATAATACCAGACTTTATTCATTCGATCATCTCTAGAATAATAGGAACAATGCCCACAATTCTCGCTCTGTTTGCGGCGATCCTACTACTATTTTAGTTTATAAAAAATGGCTGCGCCGTGGTAACAAGCATGTCCGACAGAATACGCCTCTACTCGAAGCTACATCAATACCGTGAAAAAATGGAATAACTTTTTGGCTGCCTACCTCTATCTATTATCGAAGCCAGCTACAACATAACATTTATTTACACATATACATTCTGCGTGCAACCATCTTTTTATTGCAAAACTTGCCCAATCGACTGGCGAATGGATCTATGCCTTTCCAACATCCCAGCAAATGCTCCCGATATCCAGCAGGTAATGGAGTATCTTTAAAACCATGAACTTGATTGTTCGGGCAGTGGAGCAATGGCGGATGCAACGCAAAAAGGTATCCTGGCAGAATGGGATTCCTGCACAGCCGTGAAAGATCACCTGCAACGTGCGACCTTTGACGACATCGCAGATTGCCTCCCAATTCAAATTGCCGCTCCAACATTCAAGGAACATTACTGTCCCTTCGAGGATATGAATTGGATCGCTTCGCTTTTCTCACACGATGGCAACAATCGCTTCTTGGAACATTACGCATCTCAAGCCGCTGAAGAACTTCCGGACTGCAATCTCCAAGACTTGTAAGAAATTCACTTTATTCTTGGATGGATTTTTTCCAACTTTTTTTACTTTTTCCTATAATTTTTTTTAATGCACTTCAATTGAACTATTTTCATATAATAACTTAGGCATTTGAATTCTGTTTTCATTATTGCCCCTTACGTCTCCAGACTAACCAGGGATGGGTGATGTATGGCCTATGCAAACATGCTATTTACTTGCTAAATTAGCCTAAACCCGACATCCATTTTGAAACCATGTCTATTCTTTGTACACACGTCTCTCTGCCTGCCTGGTATCCACAAAGCCCTTTCACACAAATTAGCTCATCCTCAGCCTCTGCTCACGAGCTGGCGATCAAGATAAAAAAACATGGCATTGTTTAGGAACTGGTTGGCACAGTGTGGTAATCGTATCCTACTTTTATTTTCATTCTACAATTTACAGTCATTCATGTCTAATAGGTATTGTTTATGTCACATGGAACTGTAACATGTGATGTGGAATTGACTGATGCAGGAGCTTAGGTTGGAATACAGCAGAAGCGGTTGGAGTTTGCCTCAGCTGGATTCCTTAGCTCTTGCACCAGTGGGTCCATTTATGGCACTTAAATAAAGACACTTTTTTATATAACTTGCAGACTCCATCGCTTTATCCCACACAGCCACTTTCTTAAACACACCTGATTTCACCATTTGTCTTCTGTGGCATTGCAACATTCTGCATTATATTCTTCACGATTATTTCTTTCTTCCTGCTTGCTAAAACACTCCATTCGAGTCTTCAGACTGGTAGGGGTGAGTAGTTTGCTTACCGCTCCTGCTATAGTCTAAACCCACACTAACACCACTTGCACAGCTATGCTACAGCGGCCATTATGCTACAGCGCCCAGAGCACATCAGTTTACAGCAATCAGCATACGGTTTCATCCCCGAGTGTACTGGCACCTCACCTCAGCACCATCTCACTCCGAGCAAAACAGCACTTTCACACCGGTAGGGGTGAATACATCGCTTCACACTCCCTGTATAGCACACCCTAACAACCCCACAGAGCTCACAGCGCTCCTACCCTCCTCTTTCCTACTCTTTTCGCCCTTTTTTCCCCTTACTCACTTCAACAGAATCACAAAATGGCTGCCAACACTTCCTAGTTGCAACCACTCTCACCGCTCGCAGCCAATAAGCAGCAAGCTTGTGCTTGTAACGCCTCAGCCGATCAGATCGCAGAATTCCCAAATATCGATATCTGCAAATTTTGATATTTCTCCAAAACTACTGAACGGATTTACACCAAATAAACTAAAGCATGCTTTCTAGACCAAGCCCCTTCTTCCTGCCAAATTTGGGGTAATTCTGTTCACCCGTTCGACCTGCAGCCTGGTCTAAAGTTTCCTATGGAAATTAACATGGAGAAAACACGTTTTGGGACCCCCTTTTTTCTCGGCCCCCCCTTGATGAATCACCCCCAAACTCTCAACATAGGAGCTGATATGTACAAAGAATTAGTTTAGAAAATTTCATGAATATTCATCAAACAACGCCAAAGTTATAAGCAAAACAAAAAATGCTCTACCTATGGAAACTTGGTCCTAACTATAACAACCTACTGGCGACCGCCAGTAGGTAATATATATATGTATATATATATTTTTTTTATCCCACACACAGTCCCAAGTTCAGCGTGCTCTATTACACAGCCAGATGCAGATGTCGAGGTTGGACTGTACCTCGTAAAATACTATTCATCAAAGAATACATCGCACTCCTCAAGTCTTCTTCTTTGGGTTACGTTTTATTTGGCACAAATATCACCATAGCCCACCACTGTTTCGACCAAGAAATGGTCTTGTTCATGGTCTCATGAGTCCACCTTCTATGTCCACTATTTCTAGAACAGCCATATTAGCCCATTATGAGGCATTATGGGACTTGTAATGTTTGTTTGTTTCAGAATGTTTCTTTCATTCCATTTATGAGTGTTTCCATCAGGGATTAATCTCCTGTTATTTCGAGTTGACACATAGTTTTTATATTTCATTGTTTTATCATGTTTTCGTTTTTCACTTATTAAACACACCACTTTCGTATTTTTCATTGTCAATTCACTGTTTTGCGTGAGAATTATGGATAGGTGGTCTTTCTTCTCCAGTTGGTCTGGAGTTGTTCACGATGGTTGACAACTATCCTGTCAGGGTACTTTGAGTCGTCTCACTTTATTAATTCATTAGTTTAGTACTCAATTGCTCATGTCCCTGTTTTCTCACTCGTATGAACTCTTGTGTGTGTATATACATATATATATATATATATATATATATATATATATATATTCACTGAAAAAAACAGAGGTTTCAGGGGCGTTATAGTTAGGAATTGGCATTTAAAAAACCTTAGAAATTCACTGAAAAAACCATAGGTTTCAGGGGCGTTATAGTTAGCTGGACATTTCCTTCGTACTAAACCCTAGAAATTCCCCTGTTATAGTTAGTTCAGCTAACTATAACTCGCGTCCCTGCAATGCACTGCTGATGATGTCACATATTACATCACTCATGACATGGTCAGTGACATCACTGATGACATCACTGATGACATCTGAAATGACATCACTGATGACGTCATCCAGTCAGTGTGTGTATCTGTAAATTTTAAATATTTTTAATATAGATATAGGGAAAAACCTATGGAAGAATGAGTGGGTGTATAAGTGTGTGAATGGATGATTTAGTAGGTGCGTGACTGACTCTATAAGTGAGTCATTAAATGTATCTTACTGCAGACTAGTGACTAAACTGTGTGAATGTCTGTATCTGTCTGTCTGTTGGTGTATAAGCGGCTGCATGGTTTTGTGAATAGCTATATGAGTGTCTCCATGGGTTATTGATTGGTTGTCTGAGTATCTGTATGAGTGCCTGAGTGTGTGTGTGGGTGGGGTGTGTGTGACTCTGTGCATACATGTATAAGTGGGTGATTATATAGGTGCATGGTTTTAAGTGTGCATCTGTGATGGACTGTATGGTTGGGTGAGTGTATGTATGGGTGTGTTAGTGATTGAATGTATATCTCAGTAGTACATGTGTGAGTAACTACATATGTGAAAGGTAGTATATATGTGTGTAAGAGTATATAAGTGGGTATATGTGAGAGTGTGTGATTGTAAGAGTGGCTGTATGGATGAGTGTGTGCTTGTATTAGTGATTGTATAAGAGCGTAAGAATGTGGTACTATTTTGATGAGTAAGTGAACTTGTGTGGGTATAACTGCATAGGTGAGTAAATGGGAGTGTGATTAATTATTTGCATGACTGACTAGGTGTGAGAGTACCTCTATGGATGATTGGTGGTGTGTGAGTGTCTATGTAGGTGTATAAATGCATATGATAGTCCTGTACTGAGTGACTGTAAGTATGGGTGACTGTACAGGTGAGTGAGTGGATGTGTGTGTAGATCTAAGAGTCAATGAGTGGGTATGTAGTTATTGGTATTGGAGTATCTATGGTTTTGAGAATGGACGTCTTAAATTTTGATTGAGTATATCAAAGGGTGTGAGAAGATGCACTAATTTATCACATGGATGACGTCATCAGTGATGTCATCAGTGATGTAATTTCAGATGTCATCAGTGATGTCATCAGTGATGTCACTGACCATGTCATGAGTGATGTAATATGTTACATCATCAGCAGTGCATTGCGGGGGCGCGAGTTATAGTTAGCTGAACTAACTATAACAGGGGAATTTCTAGGGTTTTGTACGAGGGAAATGTCCAGCTAACTATAACGCCCCTGAAACCTATGGTTTTTTCAGTGAATTTCTAAGGTTTTTTACATGCCAATTCCTAACTATAACGCCCCTGAAACCTTTGGTTTTTTCAGTGAATTTCAAAGGTTTTTTAAATGCTAATTCCTAACTATATCAGGCCTGAAACCTATGTTTTTTTCAGTGAATTTCAAAGGTTTTGTAAGTGACGATTTTTAATGTATTAATTGTTATACTGATTTTTTTATACTGATTTACTACATTTTTTTAACTATTTATTTTTAGATATTTTTTTAATTACATTATAATTACATTATACATTACAATACAAAATATGCTTTCTCAGAATGAATTACTTTAGTTTAAATACTTGGCAAATAGGCAACAGACTTTTAAGTACAATAGTTACAGTTGTTGCAATGGGCAACACAATTTCAAATACAAAGCAACATTGAGCTCAATGTGAATTTCTAGTTAAATGCAATTAGTTACTTTATGGATTACTTTTCCAACCACAGGACTGGATCCTAGATTCAGTCCTTGGACATCTCCTGTAAACCGTTGAGTAAAAGCGCTTTGGTTACAATAGTAATTTTTAAGGGATATTATTGTATTTTAAAACTTGACACTTAGAAAGTTTTTCACATAGAATCACCGATGTTATCCTATGGCAGAAAATTCACTTAGCAGGTAAGTAGTGTTATTGTTACTTTTTCTTACTCAGTGGTGGATCCTGGATCCAGCACTGGCCAACCTCCTGTAAACAGTTGAAAGAATGTGTTTAAGTCATACAGACGATTTTTTAGGAATATTTATAGTTTGTGAAAATAGACACTTAGAAAATTTTCTGGTGAAAATCACACAATGGATTCCTATGGAAGGAAATACAAGTTACTGGTAAGTATGCTTAGAATTACTTTTCAGGGTCTGTGCTGGGCTAAAAGATGCAGCACTGGGTTCTCTCCTGATTACAGGTGAGTAAATCGGAATTCGTAGTTCGGCTGATTTTAGAGGAATACTTGTACGTTTCAAAAATGGACACAGAAAATTTTCTGGTGAAAACCACACAATGGATTCCTATGGAAGGAAATACAAGTTACTGGTAAGTACGCTTAGAATTACTTTTCAGGGTCAGTGCTGGGCTAAAAGATGCAGCCCTGGGTTCCCTCCTGATAACAGGTGAGTAAATCGGAATTCGTAGTTCGGCTGATTTTAGAGGAATATTTGTACGTTTCAAAAATGGACACTTAGAAAATTTTCTGGTGAAAACCACACAATGGATTCCTATGGAAGGAAATACAAGTTACTGGTAAGTACGCTTAGAATTACTTTTCAGGGTCAGTGCTGGGCTAAAAGATGCAGCACTGGGTTCTTTCCTGATTACAGGTAAGTAAATCGGAATTCGTAGTTCGGCTGATTTTAGAGGAATATTTGTTCAATGGTGAAGGAAGGGGGAGGGGCCTGAGGTGACGTGTGCAAACACACACTGTGGCGCGTTTTAAATTGGGGAATTAATTCCTCTTCAATCCTGAGGTCCCCTGGGGGCCAACTAGCCCACCAGGTACCTTCAGTATGCGCCAGGGAGCTGCATTGCAGAGAGGTGTTCAGAGGCCACGCCCCTTTTTACAACACTCTGCAACACAGCTCCGTGGCGCTTACTGGAGGTACCTGGTGGGCTAGTTGGTCCCCAAGGACCCTCAGGATTGAAGAGGAATTAATTCCCCAACTTAAAACGCGCCACAGTGCGTGTTTGCACAGATCTCACCTCAGGCCCCGCCCCCTACCTTCACCACTGTGCAAACGCACCCTGTGGGGTATTTTAAGTTGGGGGATTAAGTCCCCTTGAATCCTGAGGTCCCCTGGCGGCCAACTAGCCCACCAGGTACCTCCAGTAAGCGCCAGGGAGCTGCGTTGCAGAGAGGTGTTAAAAGGGGCATGGCCTCATTACACCTCTCTGCAAGGCAGCCCCTGGCGCATACTGGAGGTTCCTAGTGGGCTAGTTGGCCCCCAGGGACCCCCAGTATTGAAGAGGAATTCGTTCCCCCTCTGCAAACGCGCCAGGGGGCCTCCTCCCCATCCCCTTTTTTTAAAAATGCTTCTTTTTAAGAAGGGGGGCTGTGTAGCCCTCCTTCTTTTTCTTATTTTTTGGCCCTGGGGACCCCATCCCCCAGGGCCGGCCCCCAATTTGTATTTTTTATAATAAAAAAAATCGGGAAGGGGGCTGTGTGGCCCCCCTCCCGAGGCCATCATTTGCCCCGGGGACCCCATCCCCCGGGGCATGGCCTTTTTTTTTATTTTTGTTGTTGGAGGGGGGCTGCCTTGCCCCCCTCCTGTGTCCCCTTTTGGCCCCTGGGACCCCATCCCCTGGGGCCATTACTTAAATTATTTATTTTTAGGAGGGGGGCCGCGTGGCCCCCCTCCTGGGCCACTACTGGCCCCGGGGACCCCATCCCCCGGGGCCTGGCCATCTCGTTGGGGACCATGGGGGGGTCCCAATCCCCCCACGGTCCCAGCCGGCTCCCCGCTTCCTGTGGGAGCCGGCATTGCTTTTCCACATGGGGAACAGCTAACATGCTGCTCCCCATGTGGAAAAGCAATCGTCTTTGCTTCATTGAAGCGAGAGCAGGTTTCCCTGTGTCAGGGTCCGACCTCCAAACGGGAGGGATCCAAATCCTCTGGAGCGAAGAAATATCTCTACTCTCCCCCCAGGGTACCACCAAACTCAAATGAGACTCGAAATTCTGGCGACTACCCTGATGGGAGGGACGAGACTGTGGAGGACCACTAGGTGATGACTAGTCAAGGAGCTGTACAGGACTGTCAGGATGTGCGAGGATCCTATGAAAAAGAAGAGGGACAACAGAGGAACAAGATTACCCCTAATGTCATGTATGTAATCCCCAATTATAAATGCATGCTGACTCAGCCCCCAGAGTGTTCCCCCTACGCCCCTACTCCTACTAAGTTGTGTGCTCTCCCAGACTCACCGTCGGATTTTTGATGTCCAGGCCTGAACGAATAACAGAGAGAAATTCAGGAAGTCGTGGAATGCTGCTTCACTGAAGTCTATGGCTGCTACAAAGATCAACGAGGCAGGAGCGGCTGGCAGCCAAACTGTATAAGCCCTGAAGGAAGTCCTGGTATTGTTATCAACACATAGTCTCGAAGGGGAGGGATGCTGCCAAAGAGGGGGGCCTATGAAGTGTTCAGCAGGCGCAAAAGAAATCAAGCAGCCCCAATGTAGAAGAGGTGTTCAAGAATCATGAAAAGAAAAACGAGCGTCCAATGCTCCATATTTGCAAAGGGAATAAGGTGCGGGGGCGCCACCTGCTGGATGCGAGCGGAAGGATATTAAGCACTCTTCGTCACAAGTCATGAATCCGTGGAAATGATGAAAGCACAAAAGATTAGCGAAGGCAATTTTGGAATCTTCCGGCTTTTACTAATAGGTGCTCCTCGCGCCTGGGACTACAGACCAGTTCCAAGAAGCCGCGAGGTAGCAGCACGAAAATCCAGGGAAGGTGCGGTAGTGAGTCTCTCCAAAGACCGGGGATGCAGGAAACGAGGTAGGAAGGGAGCACCAAGCTCCTCGAGGTATTTCCCGAATGCCAGTAAGCAATGGTTCACTCAGGAAGGCGTGGTCCATCCAGAAGGAAGGTTGTCAAGCACCTGTGCTTGCTTGAGGGAAGCTTATATGCCCCTCCCATGACACATGATCGCTTCCAGCGCACACAACCACTCCCCCTGTACTGCTGCATTCTGGGAACTGTAGTTTGCTCGCCAAGCGGGTTTTAAGTCTGAAGTGTAACAGTTCTCCCCCCTAACGACCGCCCCACAGGTCTGGGTTTGTTGGGATGCAGTGCATGGAATCTTCTTACGAGGACAGGGACATGAACATGTGCAGCGGGTTCCCAAGTTCTGTCTTCAGGACCATACCCCACCCAATCCACTAGATATTGTAGTTTCCCTCTATATCGTCTAGAGTCAAGAATACGTCTTACTTTGTATTCTTCCTCTCCGTCAATGAGTAGAGGAGGTGGAGAAGTCTCAGAACAGGAAGGGGCTACATAGAGTTTAAGCAAAGAAGTGTGGAATACTGGATGTACTCTCATTTCTGAAGGAAGGCTCAACTTCATGGCTACGGGGTTGATCACCTTCTGAATTGTATAGGGTCCCACATATTTGGGTTGAAGCTTTCGGGGTCCAGGCAACCTCAAATTCCTAGTAGACAACCTGACTTGGTCGTTCTTTTGATACTCTGGTGCTGGTGTTCCATGTGTGTCTGCGTGTCTTTTCATTTGGTCTTTAGCTTCTGTGAGTTCATGTATGGCTTGCTTCCAGATATGTGTAAGATGGGTGTGGTGTTCCTCCACTGCGGGGAATTGAGAGACGGAAGGGGGTTGGTACATGGGCAAAAACCGGGGGTGATAACCATAGGAAAAAAAAAGAAAGGCGATATTTTCGAAGCAGAGTGATTAGTATTATTGTAGGCAAATTCTGCCAACGGGAGTGCTTGTAGCCAGTCTCCTGTGATAGTGATGAGGAGGCATCTAAGGAATTGTTCTAGGGTCTGGTTAGTGCGTTCTGTTTGCCCGTCAGTTTGTGGGTGGTATGCAGATGAGAGACGATGATCTATGTGAAGGGTAGTGCAGAGCCCTTGCCAGAACTTGGATATGAATTATGAGCCTCTGTCCAAAACTATAATAGAGGGCAATCCATGCAGGCGTATGAAATGAGACACAAAAGTATCTACCATATCTTTAGCTGATGGCAGTCTTTTGAGGGGTATAAAATGCGCCATTTTTGTTAGCATGTCTACTACGACCAAGATAACAGTGAACCAATGAGACTGGGGTAAGTCAGTAATAACATCCATACTAATGGAAGACCAAGGGACCTGAGGAATGGGCAAGGGGTGTAACAACCCAGCAGGGGCACCATGAGTGGATTTCTGTCTAGCGCAGTCAGGGCAGGCCTTTACGTATTCATGTATGTCCGGGGACATGGTCGGCCACCAAAACCACCTCTTGCATAGCTGTACTGTTTTGTCTCCCCTGGGGTGTCCTGCAAGAGGCAGCACGTGACACCACTCAATTATGTCTCTCTGTAATTCCGCAGTAGGGATATACAGTGCCCCATGGAGTTTGTTTTCTATTTTATTCCTAGAATCATTCAACCATTCTTGAGTACTAAGTGAGGAGTATGTATCAAGCAGTTTGTTAAGGAAAGGGTGGTCTGTTTCTTTTTGTCCTACCCCCACAGCCACTATCTTGCTTGCAGGGATTATTGGCAAGGGTGTTTCCATAATGTGTTTGCTCTCTTTTCCTATTCGGGATAAGGCGTCTGCTCTGCCATGTTTAGCCCCAGGTCTGAAGTTAATGACAAAGTCGTATTCACAAAAGAAGGATACCCATCTCATCTGACGTGGAGTGAGAGCCTTAGCGGATTTAAAAAACTGAAGATTTCTATGATCCGAATATATCGTGATGACATGAGGGGAACCCAGCAAGTAGTGTCGCCATTCTTGAAAAGTCAATTTTATCGCCAGAAGTTCCCTCTCCCCGATTGTATAATTTTGTTCTGCAGGGGCAAGGGTTTCTGAGAAGTAGGCTACTGGGTGGAGTGTTCCCGATTCGATGTCTCTTTGTAACAGAACCCCTCCAACCGCATACTGAGAAGCATCGGCGTCAACATAATAAGGTTGTGTTTCATCTGCGTGCTTTAGAATAGGAGCGGAAATGAATTTATCTTTCAATGCCTGAAAGGCACTTTCTGCTGTGCCATCCCATTCGAAAGGTACCCCCTTTTTTAACAATCTGGTAATGGGTGTAATAAGGTCCAAAAAATGGTCAATAAAGCGCCTGTAAAAGTTGGCGAATCCCAGGAAGGATTGTACCTCCTTAACCAAAGTAGGACTGGCCCATTGGGTGATAGCTGATGTTTTAGCAGGGTCCATATGTATGCCTAGGGGGGAGATCACGAACAACAAAAAGTCTACTTTTACTGTGTGGAAGAGACATTTCTCTAGTTTGGCAAAGAGATGATGGTCCTGAAGCTTCTGGAGTACCTTTTTAACATGGGTCACGTGTTCTTGTTCGTCTTGTGAATATACCAAGATATCATCGATGTATACAATAACAAACACGTTTAGGTATTCTCTTAGGATTTCATTAATAAAAATTAGAACGCCGCCGGGGCGTTGGAGAGCCCAAATGGCATTACACAATACTCATAGAGTCCGAATTTCGTGCGAAATGCCGTCTTCCATTCATCTCCTTCTTTAACCCGAATGGGATGATATGCTCCTCTTAGATCAAGTTTGGTGAAGATTTGCGCCCTGCGGACTTGGTCCAAGAGACCAGAAATGAGGGGGAGAGGATACTTGTTCTTGATTGTTACCTTATTGAGGGCTCTATAGTCTAAGCAGGCTCTCAAACCCCCTTCACGTTTTGGTATGAAGAACAGAGGGGAGGAGACAGAAGACGAGTGTCGTATGAAGCCTTTCTGCAACATATCCTGTAAATAGTCATATAGATATTGACTTTCTGGTTCTGTTAACGCATAGATTCTACTCACTGGTAAATCAGCGCCCGGGATAAGGTCTATGCGGCAACCAAATGGCCTATGTGGAGGAAGGGCTACTGCCTTGACCTCATCAAATACCGCCGCAAATTCCTGATATTCTATAGGCAAAACGTTGGGACCAGAATCCGTCAGGGCACAGCTCACAGAAGGAGTGGTAGGAGTGATTTCCACATAACAGTGCTGCATACAATAGGAAGATCGAAGAGTAACTCTTCTCGTAACCCAATCGATGTGGGGGTTATGTTTCTGGAGCCAAGGTATACCTACAATAGCACCAAAATTTGGTGCTGCTATTAAATCGAACCTTATGTCCTCTGTCTGGCCATTGGCGCACACCATGGTAAGCGCAGGGGTTTGATAGGCTATTCTACCTGACGATAAGTCTGTTCCGTCCACAGCCTTTACTGTCTCAGGATGTGACTTGGGAACAAATTTTATACCCAGGGTCTTAGCTAGTGTAATGTCCAAAAAGTTCCCAGTGGCCCCTGAATCCAACATTAGTGATAGCGAGGTTTTATCATGGGGTGACAGGATCAATGTCATGGACATAGTCAAGTGTCGGGGCGTTAAAACTGACGTGTTGGCCAAAAATAGGGAGACCTGAGACATCTGAAGACTTGAAGAATTGGTCTCTCTTGTCTTCAAGTCTGTTAGTTTTCCGAGTGAAGCGCCGCGCTTGTCTTACTCTCAACCGGTCTAGGACTATCTTTAAGCTTGGCCATACAATCTTTGGCATAATGCCCCCCTTTACCACAATAAAGGCAAAGATCAAGTCTCCTGCGCTTATCCTTTTCCTCCTTGGTTAGCGGACCTCGGATTCCCCCAATCTGCATAGGTTCTACCCCTTCTTTCCTCTCCTTCCTGTCACTACTAGTCACCAGAAGGCGAGGAAAAACCCCTTTTATGCGTTCTCCCTTCCTCTCACTGAGGCAGTGGTCTAACTTGACTACCAAGTCTATGAAAGACGGGCAGTCTTCAGGGGGGTCTACTATCTGTGAAATGATGTCCATCAGATCATCCCGTAACCCTCTATAGAACAGGGAAGTTTGCTTCTCTTCGGGCCACTGTGTTTCGGCTACAAGCCGATTGAATGTAGTAATATATGTTACCAGGTCTTTGGTTCCTTGCTTCAGCCCTAACAGCTCGTTGTCGCTTGCCTGCATATAGGCGTGACGAGCAAAGAGACTCTTCATACGGTCCTTAAATCCTGACAGATCGTACAGGATAGGATTGTCGTTTTCCACCAAAGGGACTGCCCATAATGCAGCATTGCCTGACAGATAAGATATTATAAAAGCCACCTTTGCAGCAACATCCGGAAAAGAAGCGGCTCGGCATAAGAACTGTAAGTGGCATTGATTCATGAATACTGCATATCTGTGGCTTTCCCCATTGAACCTTTCGCGCATGGCCAAAGGAGTTTGCGGAGGGGTAAAAACCGTGGCATGTGGAACCGTGCAGGCTGAATATACGGTTTCTTTTGTTTAACCATGCTATCGGGCATGCTACTGGCTGGCTGTCGTAGTTCTCTCAGGGTGTTCACTTCTAAAGTTAGTCGCAAGTTCTCACTCTTTACTGCCTGCAACTCACGTTGCAAACTGGTGACTACAGCTGCTAACTCGTTTATAGTGACTTCTGAAGCTTGGTCTGCCATAGCCCCGTTCATGAGGGTATCTAAAGTCCCGTTCTTATCCATCTTCGCTCAGGGGAAAAGGAGAAAACGTGGGCTTGACAATCTGTCAGGGTCCGACCTCCAAACGGGAGGGATCCAAATCCTCTGGAGCGAAGAAATATCTCTACTCTCCCCCCAGGGTACCACCGAACTCAAATGAGACTCGAAATTCTGGCGACTACCCTGATGGGAGGGACGAGACTGTGGAGGACCACTAGGTGATGACTAGTCAAGGAGCTGTACAGGACTGTCAGGATGTGCGAGGTTCCTATGAAAAAGAAGAGGGACAGCAGAGGAACAAGATTACCCCTAATGTCATGTATGTAATCCCCAATTATAAATGTATGCTGACTCAGCCCACAGAGTGTTCTGCCTACGCCCCTACCCCTACTAGGTTGTGTGCTCTCCCAGACTCACCGTCGGATTTTTGATGTCCAGGCCTGAACGAATAACAGAGAGAAATTCAGGAAGTCGTGGAATGCTGCTTCACTGAAGTCTATGGCTGCTACAAAGATCAATGAGGCAGGAGCAGCTGGCAGCCAAACTGTATAAGCCCTGAAGGAAGTCCTGGTATTGTTATCAACACATAGTCTCGAAGGGGAGGGATGCTGCCAAATAGGGAGACCAATGAAGTGTTCAGCAGGTGCAAAAGAAATCAAGCAGCCCCAATGTAGAAGAGGTGTTCAAGAATCATGAAAAGAAAAACGAGCGTCCAATGCTCCGTATTTGCAAAGGGAATAAGGTGCGGGGGCGCCACCTGCTGGATGCGAGCGGAAGGATATTCAGCACTCTTCGTCACAAGCCATGAATCCATGGAAATGCTGAAAGCACAAAAGATTAGCGAAGGCAATTTTGGAATCTTCCGGCTTTTACTAATGGGTGCTCCTTGCGCCTGGGACTACAGGCCAGTTCCATGAAGCCGCGAGGTAGCGGCACGAAAATCCAGGGAAGGTGCGGTAGTGAGTCTCTCCAAAGACCGGGGAAGCAGGAAACGAGGTAGGAAGGGAGCACCAAGCTCCTCGAGGTATTTCCCGAATGCCAGTAAGCAATGGTTCGCTCAGGAAGGCGTGGTCCATCCAGAAGGAAGGTTGTCAAGCACCTGTGCTTGTTTGAGGGAAGCTTATATGCCCCTCCCATGACTCGTGATCGCTGTGAGCGCACACAACCACTCCCCCTGTACTGCTGCATTCTGGGAAATGTAGTTTGCTCGCCAAACGGGTTTTAAGTCTGAAGTGTAACACCCTGCTCTCGCTTCAATTGCAATGGCAGGGTGGGAGCCGCGAGGCTCCCGCCCTGCCATTGCAAACAGCAGTGTCCCGGGGGTGGGCACCCCGGGACACTGCAGGAGCCGGCCCTGGGGGGTGGCGATCCCCAGGGCCATCTTTGGCTCCAGGAGGGGGGCCCCCCTCCCACTTAATTTTAAGCCCCGGGGGGTGGTGGTCCCCGGGGCTTGGGGAGCCATGAGCCCCCTGCATACACTAAATTAAAGCCCCCGGGGGTGGCGGTCCCCAGGACTTGGGGGGGCCTTTGAGCCCCCCCACCCATTTATAATGAAGCCCCGGGGGTGGCGGTCCCCGGGGCTGCGGGGGGCCGTGAGCCCCCCCGCATATTCAATCTTGGAGCCCCGGGGGTGGCGATCCTCTGGGCAGTGTGGGGGGGATTGGGACCCCCCCACATTTTTAAAAAAAATTATGCCCCCAGGATTTGGCCCCCGGGGGCAAAATAGAATATTCAGCACGGGAGCCCGCGCTGAATGTTTTTTTTTTTTTCGGCCGAAATTTGTGCTGGGTGCGCGAATCTCGCCGATTTAAAAAAAAAAAAAATCTTTTTTTGGCCCTGGGGGTCCTTGTGGGACCCCCTGAGCAGACCTAGGGGGTCAGGGTGTTTCTACCCTGCCCCCTTGTCGCGTTTTTCGCGTTTGTTTTTTAGGTTTCTTGTGCCTCGGTTTTACCGAGGCACAAGATGGCTGCCAACACTTCCTGATCTGGAGAGTTGACAGCCAATTAGCATTCAGCTCGTGCACGGCAGGGTGCGTGCTGGGTGCGGGGAGGGTCCGCGGATCCTCCTCGGCCATAGATATATGTACTTTTAACTGTAATTTTCTCAGGAACTACTGAACGGATTTACACCATTTAAGCAAAAGGCACGAGTCTGACCTGAGAACTACCTCTTTGCCAAATTTGGTGTAATTCTGTTCAGCAGTTCGGGCTGTAGCTGCGACAACAGGTTCTATGGGAAATTGCATGGGGAAAACGCGTTTTGGGACCCCCTTTTTTCTCAGCCCCCGCTTGACGAATCACCGCAAAACTTTCAGGGTAGGAGCGGAGCGGAGCTGGCCAAAAGTTTGGAAAATTTCGCAAAGATTCGTCAATCGGTGCCAACGTTATTCCAAATAGAATGTTGCGGATTTCCTATGGAAAATAGGTCCTAACTATAACTATCTACTGGCGACCGCCAGTAGATAATATCATCCAACAACACAGAGTGCTGCGTTATTTCTGATTTGGTGAGAATTGCCAAAACAGTCTGTGACTTCACGGAGAGATGTGTTAACTGGATCGGCGTCTCCAGGTATGCTTCACCTCGGCAGTTGTGGCAGGATGTAGGGGGCAAGCAGAACACGTTGATTGCTGTAAAGTATGCCGGGAAGAACTGCCTATGACCACGTTTTGGAATAATAGCCTGCACTCACCATGAGAATTAATGTCAACGGGGCTGAAAAGAGACATTTTCCCAATGTTCAAAAAAGATGCATGATGGGAACTGCAGTCCGAAATAAGGTGCTGTTAGAATGCTCTTTCAATTAACTTTGGTCAGCTGTGCTCCCACCAATAGGAGTGAGGCAGCACATTCAAAATGATGGACAATGAGAAACTCCGGTGTCTTGAGAAACGCCGAAATGTGTTATGCCGTTTTACAAATAATAATATATAATTGAAGAGGATTTCTTTGATATAACTTTGGTCTACATACACAGTCAGATCTGCACAGAATCTCACACTCGCTTAGTGGATGCTACTAAGGGCCTGATTAGGATGGTGGTCAGACTTACATCCGACCGCCATCCTGGTGGGGAACTGGACTGCCCGACAAGCTTTCGGCGGTCCCGCACCCTGAATCGCAATGCACCGCCTTCAAGGTGGTCGCAAAATGTATATTTTATACTACGGAGGGTGCTACGGGCTGCAGTAAATGCCGCTGTACAAAATATGCACCCTCTGCATATCCATGCCACATGGTGCAGGGATATTTTGGGGAGCACCATTGGGCTATGTCAGAGGGCCACGGAGGAAGGGGGGCCCCCAATGTCCCTTTCTGCCTGCCTTATCAAGGCGAGTAAACCGCCATGAAACAGCGGGCAGAAAGGGACATTGTAATCCTTACGGCGGTGCCTGAGCAGGCACCGCCACTGTTGTCGGGATACAAGTCCCTCGGACGGGGAGCCCGTTGGATCTGTGGCGGTCGGTCTCTACGACCGCCTTCCATCCACCCGTAATTATAATGTGGCGGGTGGTCAATTTGGGTCCGATGGCAGTGGGACCGCCTCCTTCGCGGTGACGGTGGCCGTTCCACCACCATCATAATGAGGCCCTAAGTTTCGCCATTCTAAAATTCAAACAGATGCAACCATGGGAAAAAAGCGAAAGGGAGGATCAAAACATATATGGTTTCAAGTAGGAAATAAGCTCACCGCTGCAGTAAAAGACGCTGAGTAGATTGACACCAAAGTTGGCATGATTGTCATACTTCACTCAGAAATCGTGCTTTTCCTGGCTGGGTGTCAAACTGTGCAGTAATGTTTGTGGTATCAGCATTTTATGCACCATTTAAAAAGAACCACTGGATGGGTTTGAAAGGAGCTTTTGTATATACTGTAGTTGTTACTGCGATTACCAAAGTCATGATTTCTGCCAATAACATCTTTTTGAGGAATGTGATTAGCTGATGAAATGCATCATGTTTATTCCCACAATCATGAAAATCGCAGTTTTGTAAAACTGTTCCACAGGGAAAGGGAAGAGATGTGCCCGACTCATAAGGAGTGCCAGGAAGCTGTGAGAAGGGTGAAAAATTGATGCAGCTACATAAAAAGAATGAAGGCCAGTCACTGAAGAATTCATAGCCTTCACAAACTTTTCTTCAAAACAAATATTCTCAACTTTGCACGTTCCCATTGGTGCATGAACTACGCAACCAAGCGCTAGTAAGTGACATTTAGGTGACATTCATGTGCTATGGAAATCAGGGAAGTAAATAATAGGTTTTATTCGCCTTTATTCTGAAACACCATGGTGTCATCTTGGGCTTAATGCATTTTAAGGAGTTCTCAACGTTACACAGATTTGTTTGACTAAAACAATGGCTGGGTGCCTATAACAGCACAACCTGTGCTAAGGTAGGCACTTCAAAGATTGGAGATGTGGTATTTAAAGTGTCAACAACTACATTTTGACAAACACGGATCCAGCAAATAATATATTATGTATAATGGTTGTTATTAATAACTCCCATTCAGAAATTGGCATTCAATTTAATTTCCTTGCACGCATTTACAGAATGGTGGATTAGTAGGCGGCTCAAGCACTTTATCAACAGTATATTTTTACATAGGTTGAGGCTTAATAAGGGTCAGGCAGACAGGTGAGCTCATCCGGCCATCTTTGTAGACGTGGTGTTCTGTCATCCGCAAAGCAATTTCGCAGATCCGAGATAAATCAATGTTCATTGTCTGCTCATGGTTCATTAAATTCTCTGCTACCTGATTACAACAATAAGAGCTAGATTAATATAATTTGCTGCAAGGCTGGTAAATTGGCAATGGCGTCCTCCATCAAAGCCACTCGAGTCAATTGTGATAGAATTAGCAAATATGTATTGTGTTGCCCACTAGGCCAATGGCACTGAGCACACAGTGTATCATACCTTCTTCAGATGTGATATTACGTAAGCAAACCTTGGATAGCCGGAGAGAGGAGCAAGGCTTGACAGGCAAACATTTTCAGATTGGACAGTTTCATGCCAGCTTGGTAACTCTTTTTCGAATTTGGGGACATCTCAAGGCAGAGCGGACCAGCAGTCATTGAAAGGTTTACATTTTGATTCTCCAGAATGTTGAACCTGCTCTTTTCTCCCTGCCATTTTAGCATTTTTCTGTGATTGTATCTCCGTTTATAAACTGGAATTTACACGAATATGTGACAGGAAGTAAAGTGAAAGGCTGTGCACCTGTGTTCAGAACTAAATGATGTTCTAATCAATTAATTCAGAATAGTGGAATTTGGGTGATGAAAGAGTTAATTTAGATATGTAGCAGTGACATTTCCAGGGGCGCAGCTTCCATTGGTGTGGCAGGTGCTGGGCACCGGGGCCCAGAGGCCTGAGGGGCCCACTGCACCCTCACTATTGCTATAGCTTACAATTAAAACAGCAGGCAGAGGGCCCTTTCCTTCCTAGCACTAGGGCCCATGACACGACATGTGACCTTGTCGGACCCTTTCACTTGATCACTGTCAGCAGAGCAGACAGTTGGCGCAGTCCGGTGGCAGAGTACTATGCAGACCCCATGGGCTGTGAATCGTGCTCCCTCACACGGGGCAATGGGCAGACGCCAAACAACACATGACTCGTCCAGCAAGGTAAGGTGGCCTGAGACCGTTGCCATCCGTAATGATTGGTGTTCAATTCTGCCTCCCATTTCCTGCACCTCGACATGTTCCCAGGGTGCGTGCAAGTGTCTTAAGCATGTCCCTGCATGTTGTGACCGTTGCCTTGTCCGTACTGACACACACATGCCAACAAAGTCTACACAACTTCACTGGTGTCTAACTGTGATGAGTGTTGATAAGATTGACCACTTGTGTGCCACAATGAGCATCGTCCCTACACAGGGAGGGTCTGACTGACGCATATACAATGGGGGTGGGTCCCTTTTGACAGCTCCACCTAAGTGAGCGTTTTGGGATAGTTGCTGGTAGACTTGTGCACTTGCGTGTCTTCAGGAATGTGAGTATGGTGTCCAAACTCTGACCATGTGGAGCAATGTCATAAATCATAACAGAATGTGTCCACACAGATGTGTGTGAGTAGGTATGCGACGTGAAGTTCTGTTGTCACATATGACGTAGGACACCACTCCTGACCTGCTACCGATTTGGTCATTCCTACACACAGCCCTATTCAATACATGGACATGTGCCTACATTGGGGAGTTGTGAGATTGTTGTTAATGTGCAATGGGGACACAGCTAGTACTCACCTTCACAGTCATCCAATTGGTCATGTGTCTCAAGGATAAACATGCGCATTGATGTCATTCACCAGGGTGTACCTTCTTGTGCAATCATTGTCCCTACATCCAGCCATACTTTCATACATGAGTGAACATAGTCATGACACATCTGTGTGATTTTGAATGTTTTCTTCACATTCTGGTGAATGACGGAGCTGGAGCTGTACATGGCCATCCAAGCCCACATAACATGGAAGCCCAGTGGTGGACCAACCAGAGTCCTTAGGGGATTGAAAGGTGATTTGGAAGAGGGAGAGTGCAGTCGGCAGCACGATTGCTGTGTAATTATCAAGCAGTGAAGATGTGGCAGTCCATGTCCGGGTCAGGGTGGATGTTGCAGAGTGTTCTGGGGGTCAGTGGAAGGTGTTGTTCCAGGGCATGATGCATAGGGCAGAACCAGGCAGGGACATGCCATCTGGCGGTGATGGATGCTACTACCTCCTTCCTCACACAGCAATTACCATCCATGTTTTACTCCTCTGATACTTCTTCTGTGTCCGGTGTGTCCGGTGTGTGTGGCAGTGTAATGGCTGCATCACTGTGTGCCACTGACACATCAGGGGGTGAAGGTAATGGGGCTGCATCACTGTGTGCCACTGACACATCAAGGGTCGGACATGTGTGTGTCGAAGTTCCCGCTGCAGTTATCTGGGACCGGCTCAGTGGCAGCAATGGCAAGATGATGAATTGAAGGGCATGGAAGAACCCAGCTACATCTCACTGGTGTTCAGCCGTGACAGCCGTACTTCCAGCCTGCATCTGCTCCATGGTCTCCATTGTCCTCGGCATCTGTGCCAACTCTGTGCTGTCATCGCTGGTGCCTGTCTGACTAGACAGTTCCTGTATTCGAGAAATGGCCCCAGCGAGGTCAGGCAAGGATTGTCGGTGAGCATCGTGCGGACAGGGGGTGTCCGTTAGGGGCTGTACTTGGTCACTGATGGGACTCAGACACCCACGTATGGCACCGAGTTTGGCTGCCACAAGCTCAAAACCCACCTGCAGCTGATCCGCCAACTCCACCTGGCAACCCAACACACGGCGTTGGAATTCCAAGTATTGTTTGTGGGGGTCCTGGGAGATAGCCGTGGTGGTGTGTGTTTCCTGCTGTGTGGTCTGTGTTAGTGGAGGGGGTCACCTCAAGGCAGCTGGCCTGCCCTGTTCCTGGGGGTGGGGTGCGGAGGCTGTCCATTATCCGTTGGAGGGTGTCTTGACATTTGTGCAGGTTGTCCTCTTCATCATCAATGATGGGGTTTGTGGTCTGCTCTGCAGTAAGTGTTGATTGTCCCTCTGCAATGTTAAGGGGAGATGCAGGTTAATAGAGTTTCCCATGTATGTTGACGCTTAGCAGATGTTTACATACAGACTGCATGACAAGGCACAGTGTGACTGTTTTGGTGGAGCTGGCTATTTGATGGCAGACAGTGGGATTTTTGACTACATGATGGATGTTTGGTAGTACCCGTACATTATCCTCACACAGTGTCAGGAAATGCCAAATGTGAGTGGACAGTTACTACGCACAAGTGGAACCTGTTGTGTCCTCCGTTCTGCAGTGTAGGTGTTGCACTTTGTACCACATTGTCGTCGGATGTGCTGTTATTGCTATGTGTGTGCTGCAGTGTGCCACGGGGATGAGGGACAGTCCCTGGTCGTTACTCACCCTGTTGCTGTTGGGTCAGGTCATATCGAGCTCTGTCCATGCCCCCAACTCCTGCCACCGTCTCCACGCTGATGACCGTGGCCACCATTTCCTCCAGCTCATCCAGCTCCTCCTGTGGCGCAGTTGCCCTTGCTGCCTTCCTATTGGCGGCGAGCTTCTCCTTGGTTTGGCTGTGCACTTCATACCAGCACCTCTTGACCTCCTCCATTCACCTACTTGACACTCTGACTGCATTGACGATGGACTGCCCGTTTGGGTTGCCAGTGCCGCAGTGGAGGTGACGAACAGTTGTTGATGGTGTTCTATCACCTCCATGACGATGATCCGGTCTTCCTGAGGACTGAACCTCATCTTCCTCTTCCTGTTGCCCTTCCCCGAACACGGGGTTCCAGGCTGGTCCTCCATGGGGCTTGTGGAGTTCGGGTTGTCCTCTGCACTCGGTCCGGCTGCATCCATGGCGCTACGCAGTTCGAATTGGTTTTGGTGTTTCTTTTTATTTGCTTTTATAGTGCATTTTCACGCATGACGCGTGGGAATTGGAGGCCTGTCGCTGGTTTTCACTGATTTTGGTATCGCGCTTTGGGGCATCGTAACTTTTTGGGCGTTCATGTATCGCATTTTTGGTTTGTCGCCTTGGTTTTTACGCATGGTGCCGCCGGGTTGGGAATTGGACGTTAAGACGGTGTTATTTTCTCGCGATGGACTGCGAAATGCAAAGTTGCATTAAGCTACATTTGCGATGGTTATCACACGCTCTTGAGAATATCCCCCCACAATTTCTTACAAACACCTTATTTACAATATGAACATTGTTTGTGAACGTTGATGGGTCATGCTATGTCAGTTATACCGGAAATGTTCGGTACCCCTTAACAAACATGGAAGCCTGAGAAGAGAAGGAAAGGTCTTGCAGATTCGCTGGATGCTTCAGATGAACTAGGTGTAACATGTGCTGAAGGCACCAGGAAAGGCCATGGATCCCAGAAGCAACCGATTGGCGGTAAGTCAATATTCCAGATGCTGTGATGAAATGCATGGAAATTAAGGCACAACCTGGGAAAAGGGAGTAAGACAAGCAAGGTACGGAGAATACTTGAACCATTGAAGTAAGAAGACAACAGATGTGATAACGCAATGTGGTGGTGAAATCAGCGACAGCAGAAGTCATCCAATAAGCGGAAAGCTGCCAGGCGCCATCTTGCTGATTCTCAGTCTCTTTATAGCATGGGTACTCGCAAACATTTTCCCGGGGGCCAAATGTTTGGTCGCTGGTGTGATCGAGGGCCAACTGATACCAGCAGGGAGTGGTCGAGTGAGGTGTGGGGGGGGGTAAGGTGGGTGTATAGGAAGCGAAGCAAGTACATCCACTGGTTGAATTGAATTGCACAGTGTAGAAACAGAAAACCCGGGAACTTCACCAGCCGCTTGACCAAATTGTGTGATCCTGCACAATTGTTTTATTTTACATTCCCTACATTTCCTTCATTTTCACATACAAGAGAACCTCAAAGTACTTGACTTCAGAATGTGCGCTGTACAAAAAATTCTGCTGTGTTTCATATGATAAACAATAATGTTTGTGTATGGTAGGGACCCCAGCCGCCCAAGGGCTGCACTTCTTAACTGTTCACTATTGGCATTGTTGCCAGGATGGTGGGGAAGCATGAATGTTTCATATTTGAAAACTATCACCTTTTTAAAACAAAAAACTTCTCAGTGCACTGATAGAATCTGATTTACTAAGGTGAAAGGTTCTGTATGTTAACGAAATACACTTTTTGAATTTTAAAGAGACTTTATCATATTTTTGCACGCTTGCTGCAAGATTTCTTTATGAATGAAGGTGTTCCTAAAGTTACCCAGGTCAGGACACCCTAGTTAATTCCTCTCTTTAACTGCAATTAACATTCAAATAAACGCTTGCCCGTTTATTTAGCATATTTTAATGTTAGTACTCTGTTGTGTAAACAGTAGCCCAGGGCTACTGTTAACCAAGTGAAGGTCAGGAGGGCCGTATGCGGCCCCCGGGCCGTACTTTGAGAATCACTGCTTTATAGGAGGAACCAGCAAGTAATGCGAAAGCTCCACCAGCCGTGACACAGAACTGTCTATTCAGACCGAACCAGTCCTCTGCGAGCTCTAATATTTCCCAGCCTTACATGGGGGCATATTTACAAGCAGGCGATTAAAAATTATCGCTGCTTTTGCGGCCGTTTTCTGCCGAAAAGCGGCGATAATTTTATCGCCTAATTAGCAAGGCCAGTGAAACCTTGCTTTAGCGTCAGGATTCCTAACGCCCAGCTTTGCATCTCTAATGAGATGCAAAGTGGGCGTTCCTGACCTAACATGACAAGAGAAATGTCGTTAGGCGACATTTCTCCTATCATCAAGCCCCACGCTATGAAGCATAGCATCAGGAAAAGTAGCGATAACCCCTGTTATCGCTACTTTCCTTACGCCTGCTTCAGGACTGACTTAGCCATGATATCCTATGGAAGGTGGATATTATGGCTAAGTTTGTGAGTCCCTATCAGCAAGCTAACGCCACATTGCGTGAGATTATCGCTGGGTTTCCAGCGATAATCTCACGTTAGGCAGTTAGCGTGAGGATAGAGGAGATAAGCGTTGCTAATAGCACGCTATCTCAGCAATAAAAATCCACGTTGCCCGGCGATAATTATCCTCACGCTAAGAGCGCTGAGCGATAATTATCGCCGGGTGTTGCTGATATGCCCCTTGGTTTTCTAAGACAGTGACTCTGTGGCCTACTCACTCTCATTGCGTTGTACTTGGAGCACTTGCATAGCCAGCATCCATTCCTCCCTGAAGAAGCTGAAACAAGTGAAAATGTCTGAAGTTCACTCACAGTGGCGGATACATTTATGGCAAGGTAAACAAGCATTAAAAGGTTTCAAAGTTCAACAGCTCGCAGAAGTGGAACCATTTCTCTTTGTGTAAACTATAAATATATACATGGAAATGGCTACAAACGTTTAAAAAAATATAACATTTTATTACTTGCCTACAGTTACCTGCAAAATAATGTCCCATGTGATGTAGAAACAAGCTATATAAACGTATCAATGTAATGACTCCCAATGTAGAGCCTATGATGTAATGACTGCTGATGTAGTGTCTGTAGTGTAGTGGTGGTGTTAACTGTTCGTGAGGTGCTAGATGGAGTTGCCAAGCCAATTTAGATCAACCCCAAGGCAAGCACTGTTTTATCCAATAGTGCTGTTTAGGGAAGACTTGATGTGTTTGCGGGAACCTCAAAGGACCATTGTGTATTCCCAAAAAACCAAACAGCTTTGTTTTAAAAAATAAAATTCAATGAGTTTCTCTACCATGTTTTGCATTATTTATTTCATAGATCCAATTTCTGATTAGTTTCGTAGAAATAAGTCAATGATTATTCACAGGTGGCCAGTGTTTTGCACAACGTGCTTCTTCAGAGCTTCGTGATTAACCTGGCAGGCTGCAGTAGACTTCCAAGATGTAATTAAATCCAGCCAATCCAGACCGTAAGTGAATCTCTGCAATTCCATATTCCCACAGACTTATAAATCTGGCCATGATACACCTGATAGAGAAAATGTGTATCCTACATGGGGTGCCCGTTAGGAGTGCAATGTAACCTCTTGTAGTTTGCACTCACATAATATTCAGTGTTTGATGAAATTAGCTCTTAGAAGCAACACGAACCAAGTAACGTGCTCTTGCAAAATTAACATGATTTAATGTGAAACTTAATTAGTGATTCATAGAATGTTACAAGTTATGTATAAACAATGTAACGCACTTATATTTGGCTCATTAGTGGTGGGATGAAAGGACACACTAAATGCATTTTGAATGTTTTTAGGCTAATGATGTCGTTTAAATAGACGTACTAATGTATTTTAGAGAGCATTTTCTATTGAAAACGCTAATGATTTTAGGGAAATACTAAACGTAAATAACATGGTGTATTCATTAGTTTAGCCTAAGTTGTAGGCCTGAATTCATAGTACATTTTGGATGTTCTCATTTCTGCTACTAGTGCTTAGAGTCCCATGCGAGTCTTGTAGAATGTTGCTTGTTCCCATGATTTGCCTTACAGGTGGACAAACACCTATTAGTGATAGTATGGGTATTGTTTCTATTCAGTAGTTGAGGAATGAAGGAGTTACAGTTAGCCTGGCCTGGTGAAGATAAGGTGAGGGGAGGTGCTTTCACATGGAAGAAGAAGAGGAGACCAAGGATGAGCTGTTGCGGAGGGGCGTACATGAAGAAGGCCATGAAAAGAATCAACATCATGGACAATTTTGTAGCTCAGGTTACTGTAGACTACGTGTGAGAAAAGCAATTATTGGACATTACCATATACAAGTATGAATATATGATGCAATGTAGAGAGGGACAGAGGCAGATTCCATTTTACCTCTCTGACAGAGACCACCTAAGTGCTAGCTTGCTACTCTGCTTCTGGCTTTATGTTGCTTGACCCATCTGATGGTGGAGTGACTTCTTAGGAAGACTCTACCCACTGGCACCTATTCTCTTTAAACCTCCTGCTTAAATGCTGATTTAGGGATGCCTCTCCTAGAGTTACTGTAGGGATATATAGAAATAAATGATTTTCTCCAACGAAGTGCTGATGCAGGGGGATGTTAGCTTTTGCTTTCTGATTACATGCATAATAGTCATAGAACTCATTGTTCTTCTCTTATTGCACTGAGTAAATCTCTTTAGAAGATTTGGATTTCTTCTGTTTCCTTTGTATATTTATACCCTTATGCTGAGGTTTGTATACGTCCAACTATTTTTGAATCTGTAATAAAATTTGACTAACCTTCATTTGGTTGTCGATCTGAGTTGTTGTGTAACCATATATTGAGTTACACTGTACACTAAATGGATTTATCAAAGTTTTGCTCCCCTTTACACTTTCATGCTGCTAAAACGAACCATCGAGGGATCAACTTCGAAGAAGAACTGAACAAATGGGCCCTGGCGCCTTCAGTTGGTAGCGGAGTCGGATGGTTTGCACATGAAAGTAAGGGGAGAATCTAGAAAACGATCTAGAATAGTCTGGAGCTTTCACTTAAAAAGTCCCCAAGTAGAGCTCCAACGATCAAGAACTGGAGAGAACAGAGTTTGACGAAGTGCGGAAAGAGCAGCCGCAAGAGGAGAAGTGAGTATTAATAGGGTATGTGTGGAGTGTGTTAGATTGCGGGGATGATTTGATTTTGTAATGTCTTGTGGAGTTGTCGCGAGGATTGATTGAATGTGGTTGTCGGGTCCGACGTGGCCTGAGGCGATCATTTATGGTTTTCGGGCCCCGAAGTGGCCTAAGATCCCGGGATATTGTGAAGGTGTAGAAGACACAAAGAGACTGTGATTGTCTGCTGAAGAGTTGAGGAGATTGTCGTGAGACGCTGTCGACAACCCCACCTAAAACAGCAATCTTTTTTTGAATTGGACGATTGTGAATTCTGTTTACACCTTTTTGTGCAGAGGATAAACTGCACTGATTCAGGTGAATCCCTGCTGGTCGAGGCTTGGCTGCAAGTGTGTATTGTTGTGCGAGTGTGTCTCCATTTTCTTTTAGAAAGGCACACACTTACAGATTATAAAATAATTGTGTGAGTGAATGCGTACGGAGAAATTGTGGAGGAGGGTGAACCGCTGTTAGGAGTGAGCATGACCTCAGAGTGTGCTATACTAGGATAGATCGGTTGGTGTTACACCGTGCTAGGATTCATTGACGATTGTCAATTATATCTGGGGTGTTCTAGATCGCATGGTTGTACTATTTGGCCTCTAACTAGCATTTGAATTGTTGAAATTTCATAAATAGGTAAAATCATGCGATGTTTCAAAGTTGTTCGAGACATGCTTCAAGGGGATGAGGGTATCACTACCCAAGTGGGAGAAGAGGCGCCACCAGAAGATACACCGGCTCATTATATGGTGACAAATGTAGGAATCCATACTATTATTTGGCTTCAAAATTGGCACAAGATCACTGAGAAAGAGAATGCATTGTCATTTCCACGCTATGGCACTTTCAAGTTGGAGCTACTTGATCAAATCAGGAGAGTGATGTATGAAATTAGACCTTTACCTAGACCTACACAGTTTGAGGCGCTTGATGCATGGATGCGTGTGGCTCATGCTAAGCAAAGAGATCGCTATCAGGGAAAGATGAAGAAAACAATGCGAGTTTATCAAGAGGCACAGGGGGATTCTAATTTAAAGAGATGGAGAGTAGACATAATTGACGGAGAGAGAATATATCCTGCACTGATGAAACATGAGGACATGAAAGACAGAGACAAGAAAAAGGAGGCAGATGGAAATGATGATAATGACACTGATGATAGCTTGTTAAATGGATTGTTGGTTGATTGTCCACCCCTTTATAGCCCACTACATGGTGGAAATGAGAGAAGTACTGATGAGACTCTTAACACTGAGGGTGTGTCAGCACCAGTAGCCTCGGACCCTGGGGTTGTGGGAGTGATATCGGCAGGGTCAAAGTTAATAGCAAAAAGGGAGAAAAGGTGGGAACAGGTATGACAGATGGCTCAGATCAGTGTAACCCTAATGCTGCTATGAGACTACCGGCAGCTCTTACTTTACCAGTCACGATTGGGCCTATCGTTTCCATATATGACCGAACTCGACAGGGAATGGAAATCTACTACAACACATGGGTACTGAAGGGACATTACAAGGCAGATTAGCAAATATGGATGGGGGTTTTGTTCCACTGACTCCTGTGTCCTCAAGTAATCTGTATGTAATGACAGCAGACAGTTCTGTAGTTCAGAATAGCTCTTAAACTGTGAGACCCCTACCTGCAAGAAGCACTGATTTGGACCTAACACTGTGGAGAACACTTCCCAGGGGGCCAAGAAGCACACCATGGGAGACCGGGGCGACACAAGGAAGACCCGACAATCAGCATGTTTTGATATCTCAGATTTTGACTCGTGGCTTAGGTATCATAGTAATACCAAGGAGAATCAGAATAAGCAATTGAATCAGGGTACCTTGAAATCTGCGGTGAAGGTGGAATTTGTGGCTGTGGTGATTATGAGAGCTGAATTGGATGAGATAATCAGGGGTAATCTATTCATTGATCGGATAGAGTCATATGAACCTGATGAACTACTGTTTATGGCAAAAGATGTTACCAGGAGGGCGAGACAGGCACATGAGAAGTTGACGGAACTGGTTCAGAAATATGATGTACATCTGCACTGAACCAAAATGTTACAAGGGCATCACAGACTTGCATACAGTGATCAGGAAATAAGAGAGTAGCTGGATTAAAAGCACACATTCAGAAATTGGTGATAGGAATGAGAGCATGGAGTATGTTAGACAAGTGGAAAGAAGGGTGGTCAAAGAAGAAAAGTGCGAAGAAGGTGACAGGGGAGCTGCCTCCTCCGGAGTAGGGAAAGCAGAAGTAGTGGCATCTCCATTACGGGAAGCGCCTAGTGGGGGTTATGCACATGTGCCTTGGAGTCGAGGTGATCTTGCTGCATTCACAAATGAATTCCTGAAGTTGAGGGAAAAGCTTACCTAATGGTACAAACATGTAGATCGATTTGTGAAGATTTCAAAGGTGTTGTGGCTTGAGTTGAACACTTGTTTGAAATCGTAATCCCTAGTGACTTGTGATCTGCATGTAAGATCGCCACAGAATAGCCTGAAAGAGAACCACAGAGGGATTCTGTGACTCATGGTCCGTTGCCGATGGTAATGAAAAAATATGATCAGGTGACCACATGGCTGCAATCTAACATAGCCTCACAAGACATTGATTGGTTCAAAATTGATTGAACAATCCAAGAGCCCAAATAAACTAATTATGCCTAATATGAAAGAATGTTACAGGCCTTCAAGCAGTGTAGTGGATTAGACACCGTTGACTCCAAAGACATGGGACAGTTTGTGTCCAAAATTATAACTGGATTAAGACCTGAGATTAATCTCATGATACAACAGCAATTGATTTGCTGGCAGAACAAGTCTGTCGATGAAATTCTGCGTTATGCGAGGTACTGTAGTGATGAGGTTGAGTCAAGACACAAGAGGATGAAAGAGAAATTGATGCTGGTACAAATGAGGGCTGCTTAAAAGGGACACTTAAGTGGGGAAAGAAGTTTGTGTAAAGTAGATTGGTCAGAAAATGTGACACTGATATAAATTAACTAAAGCCCCCAAAGCCTTTATATTCAAGGGACCTCTGTTAGATTAAAAACAGTGAGGATCTCTTTGAAAAATAATGTTCTGGACCACATAGAAGGGTAGGCGAATGGCTGAGATGGCAAACACAGAAGCCCTGTTCCCATGAACTCCCAAGGGGCCTGAGTCCTTTAAGACTCAGGTCATACACAGCAATACTTCTATAGAGTCCTTCAGTAGGCAACCTACTCACATAGATTAGGCCTCCAAGTCTGGTCTTAATGAATTGCCACCCATCCTTTAGAGGACAACATTTGGCAAGAAACATGTTGACCTATTTTGACTGGTCTCTGGCTCACTATACAGGATTCCCTTCTCCCAGTATACCTTATGAGTACTATTGACATCTTGTTCTTGCCTGACAGCCAACTGCCTCAGGTCTTCAAGAGTGGGACAAGTCTTTTGCCCCTGACTCAAGTTCTCGCTCGAGAGTCCTCCTGCTCTTCGAAGATCTGCCAACTCTGACAAGTTTCCTAAGGAAGCAACCTTTTAGGCACCAGGACCTCCCCCTTCGGGGTTAGGCTGCTTTTGAGCCTGAGGACTTTTGGAAGTTGGCTGACTAGCCTTCCTGCCCTTTCTCTTGATAGAAGAGACCTGGGACATTCTTCTAGGCTCCAGGGTTCCTTGACTTTCCTTCAAGGCCTTTTGTGCTCTAGTGGAGACATACACCCATTCAGGGAGACCCAGCATTTCTTCATGAGTTCTTCTTTCCACCTCTGCCAAGGCAGAAGTTTTAATGTAATTTCCCAACAGACACTTTATTGCGATGGTAGGGGCCACAGCTGCCTTCTCTGGGCCAGTAGCCACTCCCCACTTAAAGTCCACCATAGCCAAGGGACAGGGCTTTGTAACATTGCTGGAATGGACAATCTGGAGCACCTCATCTGGGATTATTTGGTTTTGGGAAAACAGTTTAACCATCACCATGGTTATGTTGACACTTTTATCCCTCAGAGCTTCAACCCCATTGATTCTTGGCCACTGCCTAAACTTTTCCATGCTTGGAGTCCAGTGTGCCAAGGGTCACATTTCCTCCCCACCCAGTGAAATTAAGGTGGCCTCTGTGTACCCTTTGGAATTCCCAAGTACAGCTCCCACCCCTTCCCTGCACTAGAAATGCCTTTGGGATGGTCACCAGTGAGTGACTTTTTGGTGCACACAGCATCTCCACTCTTGTGCCCTGGCTGTCTACAGTCACAGCATACAGCAGCCTTTGAAGCATCATAAGTCTATCCTTCATTCCATAATTTCTTTGGAGGAGGTTTGGCTCTGGGCTCCTTCCCCTTCTGGCTTCTCTTAGGGACTCTTTGGGAGATTCTTTCTTTTTATCTTTGCTCACTTGTTTCACCTGAGCTGAGTTCTGTCCCCCTTTCTTAGGATCACCTCCAGGGGACTGCTTCGGAACTCTACTGCATACCCACTGATCGGCCACCTGACCCAGTTCTCTGGGGCTTATTAGCTTGGAATCTACTAGGTGCTGAGGAACAATTAGTGAATATGTACTCTTTCACTATTCAATTGGAGAGCACCTAATAAGTGTTCAGTCTGTTACCCTTGATCCAGGATCCTAGTGACTTCACAGAAGCATCCACAAAGTCCACCTGTGTCTGTTTTGCCACCTTGTGTGTGTTGCTGAATATTTGCCTGTACTCGTTAGGGGGTAAGAACAACGATCTCAATGAGTGGCTCCATGTGTGGATAAGTCTCAGCCACCTCATCTACAAGTGTTAAGAGCCTGTCCCTCCCCACTACTGGAACCAGTTACCACTACAAGGACCCCCAGTGTTGGACACCCACCTTTCTCATTCTTATAGCTTCTTATAGGAATCTATCCATTTGTCAATGTCACTCCCCCCTGCATATTTAGGAACAATACCCTTTGGCAATCTGGAATCACAGACACTCCCTGCAATTACCTCTGTATATTTGTTGCTGCCACCATGTCCTTGGCACTTCAAGCTCATCTTGACTCTTTTCTCTGCAAGAGCCAGTCTTCTTTCCTCCAGGGCCAGTCTCCTTTCCTCTAATTCCTGGAGGCTAACTTTGGCCTCAAGGTTCCTTGGCCATCTCTCCGATGTAGTGCTACTCTCACTCTTAGATGTGAAGAGGTGCCTTGAATGGATGGGCGGTGTCTAGCTGTCGTTGCCCCCTCTATCCTCTCCTTCAATGACCTCTCTGCCATCTCCCTCTTCCCCACAGTCAGGGGTTATCTAACTTTCAAGTAGTGCTTGGGCTCTCCTGGCATCCTCCCAAGCCCTGAGGGGCTTTTCCAGGTTCTCCTTGTATGCAGAGATGCCCAGGTGGATTTTCTTGTCCTTTTATATCACCCATAGGTTGTTTAATCTTTGTGTGGACAGGGTGGCCCATTCCATCTCCATTTTCTCTGAACGTTTTGTGACTTCACAAACATTTACCTAAGTTTTTCAAACCTGAAAACCTTTTTGCAAACTTTTCTAAAAGTTGGTAAACTCCAGGAAAACTGTGCTCTAGAGAATCAGATCTTGGCAGACTTTTAAAAACTCTTTCTTAGATGTCAACTTGATGGATTTAACTTATTAATTAGCTGGTACATTAAACATAAGTTCTGGATCCCACTGCTAGGCACCAATGTGAGGAAAGTAGTGTATTATCTCATATGGTTGAGAGATCTCACCATGTAATACACTCACAATACCATCTTGGGTACATTCAGGCTCACTTATTAAACCTTTAGCGCAATTTAGGGTTGCTTTGGCTTTGAGCAGTCAGGCTTAAAGAAATGAACAAGTGGAAAGCATTTAGAAGTATCAAAACAACGAACTAAGAAATGAATCTGACAGTAATTTATAAACATAGATCTTATTTTTATCTATTTTTTTAGACAGCAAAATGAACAAAATCCACCAGAGGGATTTAGAGATATAGATTTTTTAAGTAAAACATAAATCACTTCTTTTTACCCAATAATTTAACAAGCATTGGTAACTACCGCAGTTAGCTGAAATGTTGTAAAACGTTTATAAAGTTATTTTCGGCTACTCCGGCCCGTTTTGTGTGACCAATCCTGGGAGGGAAGAGATCAAGGGAAGTAGTGAGGAATTATAGAACAGTTACCTTGTGACCAAAGCAGTCTCAAGTCCAGTTCCAGGCTCTATGGGCAAACCGTCGTAGACATCAATGGAGTGGTCCTTGTGCAAGAGATACAGAACACTGAGGATGCTGAAAGATGTAGAGGATGCTGTGCATTCGATGAGGGGGCTCCTGGGGCTACTCTCCAATACACGATCATGGTGGGTAACTTTGGCCACAGGAGTTGATGTTCTTTGAAGGTCTTTTGGGTCCAGTAAAAGTCTATTTGCCACTGGGCTACTGGTCTCCGGTCACAGTGAAACAAGTGGTTCCCTTTGGTGAAGGCTAGTGTGCATCTTGGGTGACCAAACTGCACTCCGATGCCTCTCTTAGGTCCAGCAGACTATATTGCAACTTTAGAGCATTGGGACTCCCGGACTGTACATCTGTGAGCACTGGCAATCCAGTGATTGTGGCTACTGACTAGTTAGAACTGGCGTCTTCAGCTTTTGTGGCCCTGGAGCTGTAACACGAAGTCAGCTAACTAACTTTTGGAGTTCACCTCTTATTTCTGGGGCCCGGAAGTGACTTTTCCTTGAGGCAGGCACCACAGACACAGTTCGCTCTCTGCTAGCTTAAGGATCAGCAGGTGCGGTCCAAACGTGGGTGGAGCCTATCTTGCCATGTCCAAGGAACAGCAGGGCAGTCCTTCTTCAGTCTTCTCTTCTGTCCAGATGTGATCTGAGGTCTGGGTGCCAGGGGTGCTATATTTATGCCCAGAAAGTGCACTTGGGGTTGTGTATGTAAATAGCTAATGGGCTACCAGGTCCTTTCCAGCCTGATGACGAGTTCCTGTAGTGTGTAGCATCTAGCTGTCCCGGAGTAAACCATTCTGCCCACGTCTAAGATGTCCGAGCCCCTCTCTTGGTTTTTGGACCTTGGCAGCTCACCCTATAGGGCTGGCTATCTGAGGCTTCAAGGCCACGGAAAAATGATTTGTAAATAGTCTCCCATTCCTGTCCTCAACTCCAACCCACCTGCCTCAACACAAGAGCAGGTCCTCTCATGTGTGTCCACAATTTGCACTTCAAAGGCAAATTCATGTTTGAAGCTCCTATTTTGGTCTCATACCCTGTGTGTCATGATTCCTCTACGCCACCCTACTCCCGAGAAAGTCCAAAAGACTTGCGTATAAAACCCACCCCTTTACAGTGCAACCAGCACTACCTTTAAAGTAAGTGTGTGTAATGGTGTTGTTACGATCATGTTTATTAACACATTTGTATTTCAGCATTTATTGCAGGAAAGAGCATTATAAACTCTTTTAGGCCACTAATGTTAACATGTGAAAGGTTTGCTTGTTTGTGAACATTTGTTTCTTTCACCTCGATATCGTCAGAGAAGCAGCGTTGGCAACAAAAATGTTGCATTGAGAATAAAGGCCGCTCCTCACTTCACGTTGGACGTGATACCTACGTGGCAGCCATGTTGGGTGTGGCGCTTCTATATAAGGCCACACCCAGCTTCTAGAATTTGCTTGGCCTTCCTTCCTGTCACACGGAAGGTCCTGTCTTCGTGCAACTCACCCGGAAGTCAGCACAGCAGGCTTCTGGATCTCCGTTTTCACCACAGAAGATCTTCTAGATGTCGGGGGAGACTTCTTCCTGAAAAGTACCTGAAAGACAAGAAAAAGAAAGCTAACTTTGCTTCTTCAATTCTAAAGGCGCCCATCGCAAGACAGTGCAATGTAATTGACGCAGAGAATTAAAAAAGACACTTTTTAGAGACACTTTTTCTTGTTTAAGGAGAAGTTTGATTAGCCAATATCTGCAGCGTGAACTGATTAAAGGACAGCAACAAAAGACTTTATGAGTTGCGCAAAGAGGAATGTTATTTGTTTTGTGTTCTATTTTATTTTACTTTCTATTTAGTGATGAAAAAGTGATGACATCAGTATGGGAAACCTATTAACGTGAGTATCATAGAAAGCAGGACAAAAGTACAGATAAATAACTGGTATTTAGAATATTGAGATAGAGCTTAAGGTAAATGATGTACTTTTTCTTTTAAAGAAAGAAGAGTGCGAAATCCCAACTTGAGGAACTGGAACACAATCTCCCTCCAAAGCTTATCATTGAAAATCACCTTAATCATCACAAAACATACTAGGACGCAAGGTACACGTATTTGAGTTCACAGGTAAGACAATTTATGGGAGCTTAATAAGAAAGGTTACAAGTTGTGAGTTAGTGTTACTTGACAAATCCACCTACAGATATTAAGTTAGGATGTATGTCGTTACAACGCACACTTTTACAACGCATGCACTTACAACGCATTTTTTACAACGCAAAATCCATTACAACGCATTCCATTACATAGCATGACACTACAACGCATTTTTAAAAACTACCTTTACAACGCATTCCATTACAACGCATACTACCTTTACAACGCATACCATTACAACGCATAATATTAAATTGCATTTAAGGTAAGTATTAGATAGTATAGGGGTAAAAATTACTTTTCTAACTCCAGGGGGTGCAACAGTAGGGTAAGTGTTGGATAGTATAGGGGTAAAAATTACTATTCTAACTCCAGGGGGTGCAACAGTAGGGAAAGTGTTGGATAGTATAGGGGTAAAAATTACTATTCTTACTCCAGGGGGTGCAACAGTAGGGTAAGTGTTGGATAGTATAGGGGTAAACATTACTATTCTAACTCCAGAGGGTGCAACAGTAGGGAAAGTGTTGGATAGTATAGGGGTAAAAATTACTATTCTAACTCCAGGGGGTGCAACAGTAGGGTAAGTGTTGGATAGTATAGGGGTAAAAATTACTATTCTAACTCCAGGGGGTGCAACAGTAGGGTAAGTGTTGGATAGTATAGGGGTAAAAATTGCTATTCTAACTCCAGGGGGTGCAACAGTAGGGTAAGTGTTGGATAGTATAGGGGTAAAAATTACTATTCTAACTCCAGGGGGTGCAACAGTAGGGAAAGTGTTGGATAGTATAGGGGTAAAAATTACTATTCTAACTCCAGGGGGTGCAACAGTAGGGTAAGTGTTGGATAGTATAGGGGTAAAAATTACTATTCTAACTCCAGGGGGTGCAACAGTAGGGTAAGTGTTGGATAGTGTAGTGTAATATTATGCGTTGTAATGGTATGCGTTGTAAAGGTAGTATGCGTTGTAATGGAATGCGTTGTAAAGGTAGTTTTTAAAAATGCGTTGTAGTGTCATGCTATGTAATGGAATGCGTTGTAATGGATTTTGCGTTGTAAAAAATGCGTTGTAAGTGTAGTGCGTTGTAACAGTTGCATTGTAAAGGTTGTTCCCCATTAAGTTACTTTATTTGTTGCCTCGCAGGTTGACAACAAGAGCCAACCAGTCCATCAGCGTCCAGTATTCGGCCTTCCTCCCCAATTCCTATTGGTTAGCTTGAGGTGAATTCATAACCTCCTAGTTAATAAGTAGGTTTTGAGGGAAGTTGGTCCACTACGTGTCTGCGAAACCAACAGTACACCTAAACACAGGTAAGAGTGTCTTGTTACCTTGACAGAAGGCCACGCCCACGGTTAACGTTTCGCCCAGACATAATGAACCCAGATCAGCAAGTTTCTTTACAGGATATAGCCACTATGTTGGCTGAAATTAAGTTAGAAAATGCATCTTTACGCAGAGATCTATCTTTTCTTTAGAATGTAGTGCAGAACCGTTCAGCTTGGAATACACCAACAGCTTCAAGACCGGTTTTAAAACCACCTACCTTTCAACCAAATTTTCCATCTCCTACACAGACATTGGATTCATCCACCACTACGTCTCCTACTCAAATTCAGGTAGTAACTCCTATATCAGTTCCTTTAGCGCCTCCGGAATGATTTCATGGAGACATCAATAAGTTTACCATCTTTTTAAACCAATGTCATTTACATTTTATTGCTAAGACTACTGTATTTCCTGATGAATCCTCTAAAGTGGCCTTTCTCCTGTCATACTTAGGTGGAGATGCAGCTCTTTGGTCTGTACCCCTGGTAGAGCGTGATGACCCACTACTCTCCTATTTTAATCTGTTTAAATCTACAATGAAAAAATTATTCTCTAAACACGTATTTGTGCAATCAGCTGATCATGAGTTATTGCTTTTAAAACAAGGTTCATCAGACTTACTACATTACATTTCTCTTTTCAACCGATTGGTTATTGAAACAGAATGGCCTGAAGTAAAAAGGCTGTCCCTCTTTAATAAAGGATTGAGGGATGAACTAAAACATATGATAACCCAAATTTTAGATCCCCCTGAAGAATTGCTGATTTCATGACTTAGTAGTAAAACGTAATCACCGTTTATTAGAACATGATGAGGAACGAGGAAAGACAGAAGCTAAAATGTTTGTCTTTAAAGAAAAAACTTATTCCAAAACTGAAACCCTTAACAAACCAGATTTGGGGGAACCAATGCAAATTGGAACCATCAGAGGACCTCTCACAAAAGAGGAAAAGGAAAAACGTAGTAAATTAAACCAATGTCTATATTGTGGGAAAACAGGTCATTTCATAAAGGAATGCCCCACTCGTCCAAACAAAGGGAAAACTAAGACCAGTGAAGTAGCTATCGGTCAATCATCAGAAAACTAGAAAAATCGATAAAAGATAAGGTTAGTTTGTCAAGTAGGTTGTCTAGTTTGGCCTCCACAGTCCATGCCACTTCCTTCCACCACCTTAGCATTAGTGTTATATTACAAACTGAAAGCAATGCCTCACACACCTGGTCAGTTGATGCTTTGATTGATTCTGGGGCTACTGGAAACTTTATTGATACCCAATGTTTACTAAAATTAGGGTTGCGGTCTGTGCCTAAAAGTCATCCTGAAATTGTACGAGCAGTGGACGGGAAAGAATTAACCTCTGGTTGAATACAAAATCAAACAGAAAGTCTAACTATGATGTGTTCCACAAACCATGGAGAAAAGATTGTGTCCGATATCATAGATGCCCCTCAATTTCAATTTCGCTTGATATTAGGCATTCCATGGTTAATCCAACACAATCCTCACATAGATTGGATTAAGAAAATGATAACATTCAAGTCTGAACACTGCATCGCTCATTGTTTTCAACACAATGTGTTAGAAGAACAGGTACAAGGATATGACTTTCCAAAGGAGTCACAAAACATTTTACTTATTGATGGTGTCCCAAAGGAATATGAAGATCTGGTAGATGTTTTTGATAAAAAGAGAGCAAACACTCTACCACCGTATCGTGACTATGATTGTCGTATAGATTTAGTACCCGGAGCCACATTACCTTGTAGCCGTATTGATGCTCTCACTGAAAAGGAGAAAGAATATTTAAGAACATATCTTGACGAATACTTGGCTAATGGTTTTATACGACATTCCAAATCTCCAGTCTCTTCGTCTTTATTTTTTATACCGAAGAAAGGGGGAGAATTGTGCATGTGCATCGATTACCGCGCCCTGAATAACGTGACAAATAAAAAACGGTATCCCTTACCTTTAATACCTACATTATTGGACCAAATGAAGGAAGCAACTATTTTTACCAAGCTCGATGTGCGCGGAGCTTTTCATCTTTTCAGAGTCGAGAGGGTGACGAATGTAAAACTGTGTTTCGCACAAGGTTTGGCCTTTTTGAATACCAGGTCATGTCTTTCTGACTCTGCAACGCTCCCGCAGCTTTTTAAATTTTTTTATCAACGAGGTGTTACATGAATTCATAGACATCTGTTGAGTTGTATATATAGATGACATTCTTATCCAGTCCAATTCAGTATCAGAACATGTAAAACAAGTATGAGCCATCCTTCAAAAACTGTTACAAAATTCTTTATATGCAAAATGGGAAAAAAGCTTGTTCCATACTTCCAGAGTAGATTTCCTGGGATATATAATTAGTCCAAAAGGTATTGAAATGGACCCAAAATCAATGGAATCAATACTTAGCTGGCCAAGTCCTGTGTCTGTAAAGCAAATTCAGAGTTTTTTGGGTTTTGCCAACTTTTATCGGTGGTTTATTCCCAAATTCTCTCAAACCATTACCCCAATTACTACACTTCTCCGCAAAGGTGTAAAGTTTAACTGGGATGAATCAGCTGAAAAAGCCTTTCAAGAACTAAAGAACCTGTTTACCTCGGCTCCCATTTTGATGCATCCTGACCCTACCCTACAATTCATAGTAAAAGCAGACGCTTCACAATTTGCTTTAGGAGGTATCTTGTCTCAGAGGCATAAAGATACAGGACAAATGCATCCAATCGCTTATTACTCCTGCAACCTGTCTGCAGCAGAACAAAATGATGCCAATGCACACCGAGAACTATTGGCTATCAAGGCAGTTTTTGAAGAGTGGCGACACTACTTGTTAGGAGCAAGACACCCAATTACTATACATACAGATCATCGTAATTTACAAAGTTTAAAATCTGTAAAAACTCTGTCCGCTCGCCAACTTCGATGGACATTATTTTGTAATGATTACAAATTTGTTATCACCTTTCGTCCGGGAAAGGACAACAATAAAGCTGATGCCTTATCACGCATTGGTATTGAAGAAAAAAGCACATCTCTTCAAGAATAAATTAACCCTATTTTACCTACACATTGTTTCCAAGCTAGCATTACTCATTCAGATGTGTTAATACAGATCCAAAAAGAACTAAAAGCAAATACTGAGTCTGAATGAATTTCTTTTTATCCGTTATTGCACTGGAAAGACAATACGTTATTCATAAATGAACAAGTGTTCGTACCTTCTGAAAACTCTCAAAGACAAGTAATTCAGTTACATCATGATACTACTTTGTCAGCTCATCCAGGAATCACCAAAACTTACCATTCCATTAAACAACATTTTTGGTGGCCTTCCATGTTTAATGACATTCAAGAATATATTAATTCTTGCGCCATATGTATCCAAAATAAGTCCGAACATCATGCTCCCAGTGGTTTGTTACAACCAATACCACCTCAACCATGGCATACTGTGTCTTTAGATTTCATTGTAGAACTCCCACCTACTAAAGATGGCTTTACCACCATTTTAACTGTAGTTGATCACTTCACTCTATGGCTAATTTTATAATGTTAAAAAAAATCCCCACAGCAGCAGATTTAGTTCAAATTTTTGCACAGGAAATCATCCGCCTTCATGGCATTCCCTCTGTTATAATTTCCGACAGAGACCCTCAGTTTATTTCCCATTTCTGGCAAAATTTAAGTAAATCGTTAGACACCGAAATGCACACTTCATCGGGCTATCATCCCCAAACTGATGGTTTAACAGGATGTACTAATCAGAGAATAGAACAATACCTGCATTGTGTTTTGGGCACTTGTGATCAAGAATGGAGAGATATTTTATGGGCATTAGAGTTTGCTTTTAATAATTCTAAACATTCCTCGATTGATATGTCACCTTTTTTTTGTACTTATGGTTTTCATCCAAAGAACATTCCTGGAAAACTGAACTCTTCTTTGTCAGTACCTTCCATTCAAGATTACGTAGCTAAACTGACAACCATTCAATTACAGGCACAATTCCATTTAGCAAAAGCGAAAGAAAACCAAAAAGTAAAGCAGATCGCCATCAATCTGGTCAAACCCTATTTGCAATTGGAGATAAGGTTTGGTTGTCTACTAAAAATCTGCGTATTAAAGGGAATACAAAATTCAGTCCCAGATTCATTGGTCCTTTTCCAATTGAAAAGATAATCAATCCAGTGAGTATAAAATTGACCCTTCCACCAAAATATCAATGTCACCCAGTCTTTCATGTGTCTCTTGTGAAACCTTACAACCCAATGACTCGCATTAAAGTGTGACCTCCACCTATTGATATTGAAGGAGTTCCTGAATATGAGGTTAAAAGAGTGCTTGATTCTAAAAGAGTAAGAGGCAGATTATATTATCTAGTGGATTGAAAGGGATATGGTCCTGAGGAGCGATTTTTGGCAACCCCTTGTTCATTTAAAAAACTCTCAGCGTTTGGTTAAAGCCTTCCATCTGCAAAACCCTGATAAACCAAAACCCATTCCTGTAGTCTTAGGGGGGATTTTGAGGGGGGAGTACTGTCATGATTCCTCTACGCCACCCTACTCCTGAGAAAGTCCAAAAGACTTGCGTATAAAAACCCACCCCTTTCCCGTGCAACCAGCACTACCTTTAAAGTAAGTGTTTGTAATGGTGTTGTTACGATCATGTTTATTCACACATTTGTATTTCAGCATTTATTGCAGGAAATAGCGTTGTGAACTCTTTTAGGCCAATAATGTTAACATGTGAAAGGTTTGCTTGTTTATGAACATTCGTTTCTTTCACCGTTGAAGCATTTTGCAAATGCACTTGTTTGTTTGTTTCAAGCGCTGCCTCGATATCGGCAGAGAAGCAGCGTTGGCAACGAAAATGTTGCATTGAGAATAAAGGCCGCTCCTCACGTCATGTTGGACGTGATACCTACGTGGCAGCGATGTTGGGTGTGGCGCTTCTATATAAGGCCACACTCAGCTTCTAGAATTTGCATGGCCTTCCTTCCTGTCTCACGGAAGGTCCTGTCTTCGTGCAACTCACCACGAAGTCAGCGCAGCAGGCTTCTGGATATCCGTTTTCACCAAAGAAGATCTTCTAGACATCGGGGGAGACTTCTTCCTGAAAAGTACCTGAAAGACAAGAAAAAGAAAGCTGAGTTTACTTCTTAAATTCTAAAGGCGCCCATCGCAAGACGGTGTACCACTGGAAAACGTGGGCAGCAGAGTGGCAACTTTCTGAAAGTTGCCTTTATTTAAGAGTAATATTAAAGTTGCCTTGGGCATTAAGTAAGGTTAAATGTGATGGTTATTTTGATACCTTCAAGTACCAACTTTAGTAGTTCCATTCAGAAGTTAGCAGAGCTGAGTTGTCAGCATTTAACCTTGTGCCCACCACTTGGGACTACTAGCCTTTCCACCATAAAAATTATAATTTGGGGTTTAAAAAAAAAATGTTCTATCTTTAACATACAGCACCCTCCCTTAGGACTCAATAGGCCTGCTGTATGGGTGACTTATTTATTTGTTAGAAAGGGAGGTTGCCGTTTGTTATTACTTTATATGGCAAAGTCGATTATTAGTCATGATTCACTTTGTCATGCTGACGGAGGAACAATAAGTGTTGCAGACCTAGGGGGGGGCAATTTAACTTATAGGCTCTGGGTACCCCTGGTAGCATATATTAGGAGCTTATAAGTAAATTAACTTGGTCAATTGAATATAAGCCAATTAAACATATACTTGTAAGGATCAGAGCACTGGCCTCAAGGTCTGGTTAGCAGGCCTCCGTGGACTCTGAGTCAAAAAATCAGCTGTGCTGGAGGTGATTTTGCAAAAAGCGGCATTTAGTGACCTGTAACAAGTTCTTCAAATCTGCACATATGAATGACAAACCCTACTTCACTAATTTTCAAAAGCATAGGGAGGGCTGTTGCAGGGATTCTGCACAAACACAGAACTATGCTTAGGATTATGGGACCTTAGTACATAGGGACTGAGTCATCCTTCCACCTTCGTACCCATGACCGACTAGCTATAGTGTCTCACTTGCCCTCCTACTAACTCACAGAGGAACAAGTGATTAGACACCCCAGAACACAACACTCCTGCCTCTCTCAGGAATCGCGGTTACAAGACCCACCCTTTTGCTCACACTCTTGTACTTGTCCACAACAAGATCTGACAGAGACACAAACCTGTTTAAAATATGTATTTTAACTAACATGCTCTAATATGCAGTATACGTGCCCCAATAAGCAGAGAAATGCATATCACAAATACGGTCAGCATAGCAAGTAGTCCATAAATCATAACAGGAGCTGTCATAATGAGAGACAGCGTAGCCTAACCCCTGTATAGAAGCAGAATGATTATATATTAGAAGATCTCTGTGTGTTATCTGCAGACCCCGTACCTCAGTCTATGAATGGTAGATCTACATCATAGGTGCTGTCATGCTCTTCTCCCTGGAAAGGCCCCTCTACAAGTCTGTGCTACTTATCCGTGTATTCCAATAAGACCAAAGTACGTATTCCAGAACAACAGCTGCATCTGTATGTTTTGTGTAGGTGCTAGGGCCTGACCAGAACAGAATAACAAGGGGCATTGCTGTTCGTCCTTATTCACTCTGTTCAGACTAAATCCCAGGAACCAGCAAAGCGTGAAAACAGCGGTAGGTTGGGAAACATCCATTACAACGAGGTCATTACAACGCACTACCATTACAACGCAACTGTTACAACGCGACGGCCTTTACATCACATGCCATTACAACCCATGCCATTACAACGCATGTCACTACAACGTATGCCATTACAACGCATACCATTACAATGCATGCCATTACAACGCATTATAAGGTCAGTAATGGAGATTTTTTAGTTTTAGGGTGGGTATGGGTTTTGGGGTACACGGGAATCGTAATTTTTACCCCTACACTATCCAACACGTTCCTTATTGTTGCACTCACTTGAGTGGGAAGAGTAATTTTTACCCCTACACTATCCAACACTTACCCTACTGTTGCCCTAAAAGTATTATGCTTTGTAATGGTATGCATTGTAATGGTATGAGATGTAATGGAATGTTTTGTAATGGTAGTTTTAAAAAATGCGTTGTAATAGCATGCGTTGTAAAATCATGAGTTGTAATGGTAGTTGCGATGTAAAAACTGTGTTGTAAAAGCATGCGTTGTAGTTGTTTGCATTGTAACATCATATATTCCAGTAGGTTCTCATGTGAAAATATCAAAAGAGGCATTTGCAAAAATAAGCTCATGTAGGAACATGCACAAAGCAGCGGACAGTCTGCAGCATGCTCATGCTAACAGAGGGAAGACGACAATGTCCTCCTGGGCCACGTGACAATGTGAATAAATGGGAATACATGGTGAAGTATTTCCAGCCTTGTTTGAACCTTAATACTACTAACACAAGTGCATGTGAGCATTCGCGTAAAATTAACCATGGTGAAAGAAATTTAATAGATGAACTTAATGAAAGGAAGGAGACGGAAGGTTCAAATGGAAGAATGAAGGAGAGGTCAAAGCACGAGAACGAAAAGGCTAAAAAGATATGTCATGTGCATTTGTACAGCACAGTTTCACCCGAAAGGGTAACCAGGTGCTAGCCGATGTGTGTGACTAACCTTGGGGTTTGGTTAATTGGAAAGCTGGGTTTTCAGCTTCTTGCAGAATTCAATAAGAAAAGAGGAGGCTCTGAGGTGGAGGGCCCTTCCATACTTTCAGAGCGATGTAAGAGAACACCCGGGGCCGTATTACACATTATCATTGTTTGCATCTTGTGCACCGGGCGCAAACAATGATAATGCGCCGCCTCCAGGGCAGCCGCAAACTCGCGCTGCCCTAGGGGCAGGGCATTCATGTGAAAACACAGAGCAGCTGCTCCGTGTTTTCACTGTGCAGGCGGCACCTCCCTGCACTTTCAAAGAGGATTAGAGATCCCCTTTCAAGCTGGTGCAGTCAGTGACTGCACCTGCCTGCAAGGGGATGTTGTGGGGGTCCATGGGACCCCCTTTACCCCCTGGTGAGGGCTGCTCTCAGGAGGCGCACTCACAGTGCGCCACCTTTTAAATGGCGCACTGTCAGTGTGCCTCCTGCAGCTTCTTTTACTCTGTGCCCCTGTCTGTAATATGGTGCGGGCGCGGAGTCAAAAGAATCCCCTCATTTGCATAGGGCACTCCCCTATGCAAATTAGGCAACACCCTCTGAAGGTAGCGATGGCGCATTAAGTGCGCCAGTGCTATCGGTATTATAGAAGGGGACGCACAAGCGTCTGTGCCCCCTTCTATAATACCAAAGTGCCCAGAGGGCGCATAAAGAGGGCGCATATGCCCGTTGCGCTCCAGGGGCACCTTCTGAAATGCGGCCCCTGTTCTACCTATCTGATTCTGTGTATGCATGGGATATGAGCGAGTAGGAGTCCTGCAAAGTGGAGGTTTCAGGGTGGTTGGTGGAAGGAGATGCAACTGTTCAGGTAGGTGAGGCAAAAGTTGTGTTGTGTCTTAAATATCTGTGTGAGGAGTGTGAATTGAGAGTGTTTGTGTATCAAAAGTCAGTGGAGTTCCCTAAGGTGTGGTGTGATGTGAGTTCTAGGTGAGAGGTTCAAGATGAGTCTGGCTGTCGAGTTCTGGATAGTTTATAGTGTTATAGTGAGTTGCTTGAAGATCCCGGTGTACAGAGTATACTCATAGTTCAACTTGCCGGTGACTATGGTGTGAGTGACAGTTTTTCTAGTGTTGCTTGGGAGCCATTGAAGATCTTCCTCAACTTCCTCAGGGTGTGGAAGCAGGATTCAGTGATGGTGTTGACTTGTCCAGCCATGTCCAGTTTGATATTTGATGATTATTTAGAGGTTCCTGGTGTGGGTTCCGGGTGTGGGTTCTACTTCAGCCGGCCACTAGTTGGAGTTCCAGGGTAAGGTGTTCTTGCCAAAGATCACTACTTCTGTCTTGTCGGTTTTTGAGCTTGATGCAGATGGCTTTCATCCAGTTAGCGACGTTGGTCATGCAGGTGATGTACTTGTTTATTGTGTTTGGGGTTTTGTATTAGAAGGAGAGTATGAGTTGCATGTTGTTGACGTAGGAGAGCATATTGATGTTGTGCCTGGATGACGTTGGCCAGAGGGATCATGAATGTGTCGAAGAGGTTGGGGGTGAAAGATGATCCTTGAGGCACTCTGAAGATGAGTTTGTAGGCTTTCCAGGAGTAAGGTGTCAGGGTAGCAGTTTGTGTTCTATCCGTTGAGAAGGAGAAGATCAGCATAGAATGGATCCTTTGATGCCAGTCTTGTGCAGGAGACTTATAAGGATGGTGTGTGAGCCCTTGTGAAATGCTGCAGAGAAGTCTGGGAGAATGAGGGATGCTGTGTGTCCTCTGTCAAGGATCATGCGGATGAAGTCTATGGCATTGATGATGGGTGTTAGTGATTCACTGATTGGTAGGAGTGCTTTGGCGAAAATGTGGTGGGAGCAAAGGGGAGATGGAGCCCCAGCGTGGATGGTATTCATGGTAGCAGCGATTTTAACTGTGGTGACGGCAGGCCAGGAAGGTTTGTTCATCGGCCATGATGGGAAGTTGAATTGCGGCAGTGACCGGTTGAAGGGGTGATGTTGCTGGAGGCAGCATGAGGTACAGTTAGATCTTTGATGATGGCAAAGATTTCCTTGCTGCTGCTGCTGCATGGTTGATGTGAACTGCAAAAGCTGTACACTTGGTGTTCCGTATCAGCTGGTGGTAGCGTCTTGGAGCTCATTTGAAGATGTCTTAATCTGTAGTGTCTTGACTTGTTTTCCATTTTCGCTCCAGTTGCTTGTGGTGGCATTTAATCAGCCAGAACTTCTCTGTGTACCAGATGAACTGTGGTCGGGTTCTCGCCATTGGGCTGTGCTTGAGGGGAGCCAGGGTTTTGGCACATGCGGTGATCCAGCTGTCGAGAGTCTTGATGCCTTTCAGCAAGTTCCTGATATGCATGAGCCAGTGCTAAGATAGGGTGGAGACTAGGGGTGGGCGGAATTTGCGAAATTGCCTTTCGCAAAATTTCGCGAAATGGCAAAAAATCTCCGCGAACACGTGAAATTTCGCGTGCTCGCAGAGATTTTGGGCTGATTAATGCGTTACTGAATTTGAGCTTCAACTCGGGCACCTGCTTTATTTATATCTGTAAGTGCTTCCTGTTGAGGTTTAATTTTTGTGACAGGAGCATCGTGCCAGAATGAATCCTTCCCTGCATGTTTATCCAAGAAGATGCCACCGTTTTGTGCAATACCTCTATTCAACTGGAGTACTTTCTACTGGCTAATCAGTAAGTGCTACCTCGTTGGGTAAATGCATAGTCCGTTTCCTACACTACATCTGCGTAAAGGGCCAGAAGAGTTGCCTCCAGTGACCATGTGTGCCTGTAACTTTGCCACCGTGCCGATGGGCGCCGGAATCCCTTGAGTGAGCTGTCCATCATAGTGGGGAAAGGGCGGGAAGACGTTGCACACCGCTAGTGTGTGTGGGGCCAAATGGGCAGGGCTTCTGGGCCAGTTCACATGCCTCTTGTTTATAAAGGATCAGAGCAGGGTCTCTGAGGTAGACCAGGAGAAGGAACCGCCTTGTCACAGGAAGTACATGAGGATTGCGCTCGAGTAAATCAAGGATGCAAAGACCACCGGCAAGGATTATAGCTAATATTTCAGGGTGGAAATTGGGAGAACTGACATTCTGCTTAACCACGCTCACGAATTCTACACGAGGATTGCGCTCGAGAAAATGAAGGATGCAAACACCACCGGCAAGGATTACAGCTAACATTTCAGGGTGGAAATGGGGAGAACTGACATCTGCTTAACCCCGCTCGTGAATTCTATACGAGGATTGCGCTCAAGAAAATGAAGGATGCAAACACCACCGGCAAGGATTACAGCTAAAATTTCAGGGTGGAAATGGGGAGAACTGACATCTGCTTAACCACGCTCATGAATTCTACTCGAGGATTGCGCTCGAGAAAAAGAAGGATGCAAACACCACCGTCAAGGATTACAGCTAACATTTCAGAGTGGAAATGGGAAGAACTGACATCTGCTTAGCCAGCACCACGCTCACTAATTTTTTGGCAGATTAATGCGTTCCAGAATTTGAGCTTCAACTCGGGCACCTGCTTTACTTATATCTGTAAGTGCTTCCTGTTGAGGTTTAGTGACAGGAGCATCGTGCCAGAATGAATCCTGCCCTGCATATTTCCGTTCCGCCGTGGATTGCGGAAGTTTTGACATTTTCGCGTGGAACACGAAAATGTCAAAATTTCGCAATTTCCGCGAGCGGAACGGAAATTGTCGCCCACCCTTAGTGGAGACCACTCCTCTTCTGGGGTGCTTTTCCAGATGCAGCAGGCAGTTCCAGTGGTATGCTGAAATTGAAGGGTGCATTGTCTGTACAAGTCATAGCTGATGGCTTGTTGACTGTGATGTTGCTGATTGATGAGAAAATAGAGTATAATAGGTGCCCGACGATGTGGGTGGGTTTGGTAACATGCTGAGTGAGGCCAAGGTTTCTGAGGTTTCCTAGAAGGGTAGAGTTTGGGTCAGTGCTGTCTTCTAGGTGAAGGTGCTGGTGTTGATGATGAGGGGGTTGTGGATGATGAGGGGGTGCAATGAAGTTCATGATGTAGCTGTTGAAATTTGGAACGGGTCCTGGTGGTCTATATAGGAGGGTTCCTCCCTGTGAGAAGTTGGCTGTGACGCATATCCTAAATGTGAGGTGCTCCATGTAGCTGGTGGGACTGTTGTGTAGGTCGTGCAGCTGATGGTATCTTTGAATATGATGGCGACTCCAACTTCGGGCTTGTGCTGTCAGTCATGCCTGGCGATGTAATGGACGATGCCGAGATTGGTTCTGCCATATTTCTGTGAGAAAGAGCAGGTCCAGAGCATGGTCGTGCAGTAGGTCCCATATCTCTGTGGCATGTTTAGTGAGCAAGCAGGTGTTGAAGAGCATGCATTTGAGCGTAGTTTTTTGTTTGGGTGGTGTTTGGTCTTCATGAGCGGATAGCTGGTTTGTGTGAGTGTGAGTGTGCTAGGTGCTGGGTACTGGTGGCGCAGGAGTGGTGGGTGTTGGGTGTGGAAGAGTTCATGAGAACTTGCAGGAGGTGCCTGTAAGTGCTCCTTCCATGTTAGGTGGGCCGGTGTGGCAGAAGTGTGGTAAGTGGCGGCCAGAGTTAGGAGCACAGAGGAGCACAGCAAGCTAGTGGTGGGTGGGGGAGAACCAGGGTTTCTGGCACTAGGCAGAGTCCAAGCACGGATGGCTGCAGACGGGCTTGCCTTTGGCGTGCCCGTAGTGAGCCTGCTGCATGCTTCCGCGCTAAAACTGCCATGACATAAGTCCTGGGAAAAGGGTGGAGTGCAGGAGATCATAGGTGGGAAACCAGTGAGTCACTTCCTGTGCAGATGGATGATGGGAAGTCCAGTGATATCACAATCTGTGCAAATTGGCGATAAGAAATGCAGTGAAGTTACTTCCTGTGCTGATGGATGATGGGAAATGAAGTCCTCTTGCTTGGCTTCTTCTTTTGAAGACGGTTTTGGTGGGAAACCATCTGCTCAGGAACCAGTGATGTCCCTTCCTGAGCAGATGGATAATGGGAAATCCAGTAATGTCCCTTCCTGTGCAGATGGATGATGGGCAATCAGTTTGCTGCCCATGTCCTGTATCACTTGGCTAAACTTATGTTTTCAAGTCTCAGTAAGATAATGTGTGAATGTAGTTTCACAGGAAAGGCACTGACCTTTGCAAGGATACTGAAATGCTGTTATCGTAGACTTGACATGTCCAAGGTTGCACCTAGCCATTTTTGCAGAATCAACCAAACTGTAGCAATATTTGCTCTAGTACAGGTGGCATCTGTGAGAAGCTCAATGTTGTGGAATAATGAGATACTTTTGAAGTGTGCTTTCTTACAACTGTGACTCACAGTGAGTCAACAGCATAAGCGACCCTAAATCTATAGTTAAGAAATTACTAATATCACATCCTGAGATTAAAAAAATGACAAATATTCTTGCAATGTGCAGTATGTGATGATATTCAATAGGGGCAAACACTTGAGTGCAGAAGGTTGTCTTGAGGAAGGGTGGTAATATCAGGAATGCACAGAAAAATGATGAGTTTGCACAATATGCTTAAGAACAAATTTTTCTTAACGGTGTGGAACCAGAATATCATTGTCATAATCTTGCAAGCCATTAATGTTATGTCCTAAATATTGTTGACAAAAATATAATTCAGTGGAATTTAGAATATCTACAACGAAGAAGGCACTATTTTTGTAAACCATATTTAGGACACAATATTTATTTATTGGGATATTTATGCATACCATTTTCTGACATACAGCAAGGCCTAGCCAAATTTTAATTATGGTAGTGTAATTCGCAAAATGTCAGGAATTTTACGTTATGCTTGTTACTTGATATTCCCAAAATTATGCCATTATGCAACTTTGCATAATCACATGCCATTCATGGCAAAGATTTACCACAAATAGAGCTGCTGTCATTCGCAGTACTTTGTTTAAATACATCCCCAGGGACACATTACGTGATAAAATATATCACAAAATGACGGATTTGCATTTTACCCAATTGCACGTAATTTTGCAGAAATTTTGCATAAACACACAAAAGCAAATTACACCAATTTATCACACCACTAAATACAACCGTTTCAAGTTTTGGGAAACAGCATTTGGGGAGAGTGCCTTGTTTCAGATGAAGCTGATTCCTGATGAGGGCAGGGTTAAAAGCTCAAAAAGTGGGATGTAGTTAAGTTGTGGGCTCTTGTGCCGGATGGATGTGGATTTGAGTGAAACAGTTTAGAACTCGGTCAGGCTGTCAAGTAGAGCATTATCACATTCAGTGGCATTAATCCCAAAAAATATGGATGTAGTGGTAGTGAAATCACACACAATTTGCCTTCATGGAATCATAGGAAGCGACATGAGGTAATCTGTACTCCTGTGTTATTTAGGTAAGTGATATATATTATTTAGGGTTGTATGTGAGAATATCATTGTCAAAAATACCGAATAGCATACATTTCCTGAAAGAAACATAGAAGATCGCCCTAGTAGACCGCCTAGAAGCCAACTCAAACCTCAGCTTGGACCTTTGGGTGATCGCAAAAGAGCTCTGCAATCGTGCAGCTGCCGAGAACGACAGCACACCCTCTCAAGAATTGTGCGACACCCTAGCAGACTTCTTCCACGACAAGATCTCAGTCATCTACGAAAACTTCAAACCCCAACTCCCCGCCGCCGCCAGCATCAGCCTGCTCACACAAATGAACACAAACCCCAAACACCTTTCCACCATTGGAACCCGTCCACAACTCATGCCACAATCTCCATTATGAACTCTGTGCACTCTGGAGCATCCATGGACCCCTGTCCCCACCACAACTCCAACCTCTGGAGCAACACGATTTGCGAAGAGCTCAAGAAAACACCTCCATCACCTCAGCCTCCTTCCCCAAGACTGGAAACATGCTGAAGTGAGGCCCCTCCTGAAGAAACCATCCTCCGACCCAGCAGAACCAAAGAACTTCCACCTAAAGAAACTATAATGGCTCCCCATCCTGAAGAGATGCCAGTTCAAGATGCTGAACCATGCATACAAAGCCCTGCACAACAAAGGACCATCATACATCAACAAACACATGACCATCCACCAACCGACCAGAGACCTACGATCTGCTTCCCTCTTCCTCTCAGAAACCCTGTGGATCTGCCTAAGTAACAGCAGAGGATGCTCTTCTCACTGCTGGTGGCTAAAGCTTGGAACAACCTCCCTGCACCTCATGACTGTCCGATCGCTCCTGCAATTCAGGTAGGGACTCAAGACCTGGCTGTTCAAATGAAGAGATCACCATGAGACAGTTAGTTTCTCAAGCACCTTGAGACCCTCATTGGTGATATGCTGTGCTATTTAAATGCCCTGATTGATTGAAATGTTGTGTTCTAAATTTTGTTTATGAGAATATTATCCCATTGGGTAACAATTTTCTATTATAAACTCCATTGGGGAGCTAGTTTTGGGCACAATATTCAATTACCCCACCAATGTTTAGCTGTAAGGACATGGCTAAGCGGCTCATCATGGTTTTTGGGTACACAATGGTGAGTTCTTGCTTTTGAGCACTATTTCTCCTACGTGGGTTCTTGTCACTGACCATCTTCAAGTTCCAGCCCACCTTCCCTTCTCAACCAATGGCCAAAATGCTTCATGCAGAGATAATCCAGACGGCTACCAGCTCCTTTTTATAGAGGTATCCTCTCTCAAGCCGCCATCTTGATGTCAGAGTAAACAGAGTCACAGTTTGCTCATTTTTTAAAAAATATAGTAGTCACATCACTGCAGTGTGGCTTTAGAAACTATGGGGCAGATTTACAAGCCCCTTGCGCTGCCAGTGCGTCACTTTTTGTGCCAAACAGGCAGCGCATTTTTCTTATTTACAAGGACAGGAAAAGCCACCTTGCATGGCTTTTCCTGTCCTTGTAAATATGGCCCCTTTACACGCAGCATTTTGCGTGAAAGAGACATTCCATGGGTGTTGCTGTGGGTGTTCCCACGCAACACCCATGGAACCAGACACATTTCCAGATTTACAAGAAATCGTAAATCTGGGAATGCGTCTGAATGCTACACCTCCCCAGAGGAGGCATAGGGAAGGGCAATGAGGAAAAATGTATTAATTTCTCCTTGTTTTTTTTCCTCTTTCTATGTGTGCTGCATTCTGCAGCACACATAAAATGAGGAAATAACCTCTAGTGATTGTTTATATACAGGAAGGTGTGCCTTCCTGCTCATAAACAATCCTTTAAATAAAGACATTTTACATGTTCCATGTGTGCTAATGCAGCACACACAGAAGTTCTAAAACACCATTTCTGATTGTTTATGTGCAGGAAGGGAACCCTTCCTGCACATAAGCAAGCCTACCCGTGATGCAGGCATCCTTGTACCATGGTGCAAGGGTGCCTGCATCAGCGCATTGCAGCAGTTTGTCCACCAGCACAGGGGGAATCACAGAGATGCGACATATTGTTGTAAATATGTCGCATCCCTTTACTTCCAAACTAACGCAGATGGCGCAGCGAAATTACTTGCTGCACCGCTCTGCGTTAGTTTATTGTAAATCTGCCCCCAAGGCTCTCTCACTGTCTTTTTAGGTAAGAATAAGGACCCAAATAGGAGCCGACAGCCCTTGTATCCTGCAGCTTCACAGAGGTCACTGGCATGCACCATATCAATGTCCTCTACTATTTTTGTTGGTAAGTTTAGAGGTCGCAAATTCGTCCACAGGTGTTTGCATGCATCAGCATAAGCCCCATATTGAATTATCGATGCAAGCTAACACCTGAAAACAAATTTGTGACCTCTCAATTTATCAATAAAACTAGCAGTACAGATATTTATTGGGTAGGGTGACTAGGAGGATTCTTAGCTGTTCCTCAAGGACTCCGGTGCCAGCAGTGCAATCAGGCGAGCACTATGAATTGACATAGAAATTACATCATATATGGGGTGGCTTGTTAGATGTTTCCAACCAAGTAAATATCTTCTTGGTCAAAGCTTGTGTTGTTGACGTGGATTTCCATAGAAATGCCGGAGTCTCAACCAATCAATCAATCAGGGTTTTGTAGAGCGCAATACTCAACCGTGAGGGTCTCAAGGCACTGAAGGGGTGTGAGCAGCTCCGTTGGCGTCATCCAAAGAGCCTAGTACAAAGATGTGGGATTTTACACGTGCGGCCGGAGTAGGCGCAAAACTGTTTCCAGAAAAATCCAGGAGCCAGGTCTGCAGCAAGAAGGCAGCAGCTCATATCAACAACATACTGATGCACATGGAGCACAAAGTGTTTACAGAATTCATTAGGTTTTCCTCAGTAAGAGTGGTGCAAGTATAATCACCCCATAGATTAATCTGAGCTAAATCCCTTCTCTCAAATCTAATTGCTCTATTAGTCATTACATTTATTGCAATATGGCCACTTATGCAAATCTAGTTCATTCAGCATGACTTTCAGTCAGAACAGCTGAGGTGGAAAATCAATCACTTTCCTGTCACTTATGCTTATTTGGAAAAATATTATAAAAGTAGTCTTAAAAGGAAAATACCCACGAGCAAAATATATATTTAAAGATCATTTGGAAAAAGTATTTGGCAGATTAAACCGGTTATCCAAACACATTAAAATAAATAAAGAAGTAATAGGTTTGCAATCCAAAACATTCAAATCTTGAAGAGGGTTGTTTAAGCTTATCAATTTAAATTGCTTTAAGCCAATAAATGACAGAACGCATTACAGGTTTCAGTCCAAACAGGGCGAAAACAGATTTTCATATTCAGTGCTGTTTAGATTAAATTTTGTAATGTAACACCAGGGGCCGGATTACATACCTAGGGACACTTTCCTTGTTTGCATTGGCGCATACCTTCGTTGAGTGCGCACGCGCAAACTGGATATGTACACTTATTTACACAGAAATGGAGCAGCAATTAAAGAAGTGATGGCACTTTGGACTACTGCTTCGTGCTTGATTTCAGAGGCTCATCTGCCTTTGAAAGGGGGCTATGGACAGCCTGTGGCCGATGGGTGCAGTGTGTGAAAGCATCCCTCTGCCACTGGGCAGTTACTGGGACCGCCCCATGCCACTTCCCAAAGGGCCCCTATGGGTGGCACAGGTGGTGCACTGCCTCAGGTCCTCCTTGCCTAGTGCCTACTTCTGTAATATAAGGCAGGTCACAGACTCGTTTACAATTTGAAGGACCCTCAGTGCTTATTTTAGAACGGGCCAAACAAACATTTATAGTTGTTAATATTAAAAACACGCAAACGGGAAAGAAAGAGGAAGAGAAAGATGGAAAAACCGTCACAAAGGGAGAAAGCAGGGGCTGGCAAGAGTGAGACAAAGGAGCAGGGAGTGTCTGGTAGTGGATGAAAGAGACCTGAAGTGAATTCAAGCCTGCACAGTCTTGGTATTCGGAGCACCGACAATTAGTAGCGCTGGCCGCTGGCTTCTGAGCAGAGCTTTGGGTGCCGGCACTCATTCACCCAAGCACCCAATGAGCACGAAAAGCCGGCACAAACGCTCGCTGCACTTTTATGGCATTTGCGAAATCTGATCCTAGTTATTCACTGTTTATTATTAAATGGAAAACTCCATGAGGATTTGTTGTGCTGCCTGTGAGTGCTGTGTACCATGCTGTACTCCCAAATCAGCCTGAGAAACAATTGAGTGACAACAAGCATACGGCTGCATCGGTTTCAGAGCAGCTGATGGTTCCACTTGAACAAATCACTTCCACACAGTAGAGTTTCTAGAAGTGAATTTTGAGGGGAGGCACACTTTGGGACTCGGTTAAAACTGGTGAAAGGTTAAAAATATAGCTTAAAATGTTTAAATCCAGTGCCTAATTTGAGCAGGTGGTCTCCTCCACTCATGTTTGGGGACCAGGCCAGCACTTATTTTCAGATATCCGATATTGACCGAGAGCAAGAGACAGAAAAAAACACACATGGAAAAGAAGGAGGAAGAGAAAGATGGAAAAACTGTCACAAAGGGAGAAAGCAGGGGCTGGCAAGAGCGAGATAAATGAGCAGGGAGGGTCTGGTAGTGGATTAAAGAGCTTTTTTTAAAGAACGCATATTGGTGTCCGTGTCACACAGACTGAAGGAGACAAGCTGATTAATATTTTTGTATGAATAAGAGAGGCGGTTATCGATGTGTTGATGAGAATAAACTTCCCTTATTTGATTTCCTAATCTGAATATGGTCTCATTATTCGGTGAAATGTTGAAGTGGTATCATCCATGTAATGAATGCCTCTTACAGTCTGGCCTCTGGCAGCCTTGAGCTTTAAAGACAAGAAGCCCTCCTGGCACACCGATACTAATGTACAGGCCCTTTTAAGGAACTTCAAATCATACCTATTGATTTTTTATATTTTATCTTATATGTGTGGGGGAATATATGTATTGTCCTGAAGAAGGTTGGCAATAATCTGTAAAGTCCACTGAAATGCCTCGGCGTATTTGATGCACTGAATCTGTCTAATATTGTGATACAATAGATGGTGACTTGGATGTTACATGCAACAAAGTTTAAACTGAAGCACACCCTTGCCTTGTAAATAGAATCATTTTTAGTATCCAAGTTTTTCAAAAGTTGGCGTGCATGCACTCTTAGGTGTCAATTACGATCCAGTAAAAATTTCCCCGTACGACTCGTATCCGGTCTTTTTACCGTACGAATCGTACAAGTGCCGTACAAACTGCCAATTACGATTCGCAAGGGAAAAAGACCATACGAATCGCATTGGGAATTATTCCCCACACGTCCTCGTGTCGGAAAATGTGTCCGACACGTCCTCGGACGATTTACCGTACAAATGTGAAAAGTGAAGTCCGACCGCGGAATCACGATCCATCCCGTGCGTCCGATGTTACAACCGTATGGAAAAAACACCGTCCGCACCGAACTCCCATAGCAACCATGGAGACATGTGCCCGCATACGCGCCCAACACTCCCCCCAGCCCCCGTACGTTCGAGTCGTACCCCCCGTGTATGTACACCCCACCCGTGTATGTACACCCGTGTACGTGTCGTACCCCCCGTGTATGTACACCCGTGTACGTGTCGTACCCCCCCGTGTACGTTCGTGTCGTACCCCCGTGTATGTACACCCGTGTACGTGTCGTACCCTCTGTGCATGTACACCCGTGTACGTTAGAGTCGTACCCCCCCGGGTATGTACACCCGTGTACGTGTCGTACCCCCCGTGTATGTACACCCGTGTATGTGTCGTACCCCCCTGTGTACGTTCGTGTCGTACCCCCGGTATTTACACCCGTGTACGTTCGTGTCGTACCCCCCGTGTATGTACAGCCGTGTACATGTCGTACCCCCCCTGTATGTGTCGTACCCCCCCTGTATGTACACCCGTGTACGTGTCGTACCCCCCGTGTACGTTCGTGTCGTACCCCCATGTATGTACACCCATGTACGTGTCGTACCCCCGTGCATGTACACCCGTGTACGTTAGAGTCGTACCCCCGGGTATGTACACCCGTGTACGTGTCATACCCCCGTGTATGTACACCCGTGTACGTGTCGTACCCCCCCCGCGTACGTTCGTGTCGTACCCCCCCGGTATTTACACCCGTGTACGTTCGTGTCGTACCCCCGTGTATGTACACTCGTGTACGTGTCGTACCCCCGTGCATGTACACCCGTGTACGTTAGAGTCGTACTCCCCCGGGTATGTACACCCGTGTACGTGTTGTACCCCCATGTAGGTACACCCATGTACGTGTCGTACCCCCGTGTACGTTCGTGTCGTACCCCCCCGGTATTTACACCCGTGTACGTTCGTGTCGTACCCCCGTGTATGTACACCCGTGTACGTGTCGTACCCCCGTGCATGTACACCCGTTCACGTGTCGTACCCCCGTGTATGTACACCTGTGTACGTGTCGTACCCCCTCATGTACGTTTGTGTCGTACCCCCGTGTATGTACACCCGTGTACGTGTCGTACCCCCCGTGTATGTACACCCGTGTACGTAAGAGTCGTACCCCCCCTGTATGTACACCCGTGTATGTGTCATACCCCCGTGTATGTACACCCGTGTACGTTAGAGTCGTACCCCCACCCACGTATGCATGGAGCGTACCCCCACCCCAACATTCTAAGTACGGAGCGCACCCCAGGCCCCAACATCACCACCTTCACACAACATCGCGCATGTACGAGTCGTACCAAGCCACACACAAGGACAGCACTGTACAACAAAATGGCCCATGTACACACCGTACACACGCTAAAAACGCACGTACACAACCAGGACAAACCAAAACGACACAAGAATACACCATTCGAATGGCACAAAGGCACAAAACATGTCCAACAACCACTAAAACAACACATTCACTGACCTGCAACTGCCAAAAACAAAAACAGAGGCCCAAAACACAACCACTCCTTATAACACACCCACCCAAAGTTCAAACACAGCCACACCCACCAATGGACCAATAAAAAGGGCCCACACACACAAACCATGAGCCTTTGCAACAGACTCACTGCTGCCAGACCCCACAGACAACCTACAGCACCATACTAGAAGCTTTACCACACCTTACACTTGCACACCTTCACACACACACCTTCACAAACACCCCCTCATCACATTCACACACACACCTGCACAACCACACCCACACACCCACAACCATCCACACCCCCCCCACCATCCACACCCACACCCCTCACCATGCCCACTAACAAGAATCCAAAGTTCACTAGCCGAGAGTTGGAGGTCCTTGTCGATGAAATCCTCAGAGTCGAGCCACACCTCTTTGGAACATTGGTCAGACAGACCAGCACTTCAGCAAAAACAGCCATGTGGCAGACGATCGTCGATGCTGTGAATGCTGTTGCGGACACCAGAAGGAACAAGCAGGAATGCCAAGCCAGGTGGTACGATCTGCGGAGGAGGGTCCGAGCCAAGATGACCGATGAACACAACCAGGCCAACGTCACTGGAGGAGGGCCGGCCCGCAGACCCGTACACTACCATCCCTGGGAGGAGAGGGTGATGGCCATACTGCCAGTGGTGGCAGTGGACGGAGTAGATGGACTCCGAGAGCCGGGTGAGTACACAAACAACTCACCTCACATGGGGGGAACGTCATCCACAACCAAACTCACAAACAGGCACGCAACCACCCCAAGCTATCGCATGACTCAACCACACTCCATGAACACGCACATGCCACTGGCGCCACCATGCCCCATGCACCCAGCTGGACAATGTCAAGTCACAGGCCACAGAAGACACCAACACATGACACGGTAAGCCGGATGGCAGGAGGGTGGGCCCAAAAAATCACATAGTGCAACTCAGAAGCAGACAACAATGCCCCCTGCCAATATGGCCTAGGTCACAGCCAGACAAACAGTGTGTCCCAACACAGGAATGACTTGCCAGCAAATGGCGGACGCCTTGCATCAACACATGGGGGTGACGGCACGTTCTTGCACATGACAGCAGCTAATGAACAGCCAACACTGTGAAAGAGTGGCAGCACACACCACCACAGCAGCAGTGCAGACACACACACTACACCCAATGGGTGCGTGGAGATCAGAAACAAACTCACATCAACAATCCAAGGGCCATTCAAAGATCTGCTAACAGTGTGTGCACAGTAAGCTGGGCTGCGGTGACAGAGGGTGACACACAGAGGGAGGGAGAGGGGGACAGAGAGGGAGGGAGACACAGGGAGACGGACAGAGGGAGGAGGCTGACACACAGAGGGAGGGAGAGGGGGACAGAGAGGGAGGGAGACACAGGGAGAGCAAATCAGCCTTGTGGTGTGTGGGAATGTCTGCTCGTCAGCAGGTGGACTGCATGCATGTAGACAAGGGTGGCCAGAACCCCCCCTCTCCTCCATGGCAAAACACAGGGCCATGTCACAACCTGTGCACGAGCACAACGACAGCTACCTGCATCATATAAGTGTGTGGAACAACTCCATGTGCCACGTACAGTGCTACACGGAAGGCGCCAATGCACGGCTCGCCACACCTGCCCACTCCACTGCTGACTGCAGTCACACTTGACGCAGCAAGTAAGACGGTGCCACACATAGGTAAAGTCGCCAAAGCTGTGCCCAAGGGACATACCCATGCACAAGTGCACTGTGAGTGGAATGCAAGACATAACCAAATTCCCAGAGGAAATGTTCCAACTTTGAAACGAATGAAACATGGATGTTGCATGGAACAAAATTAACATTGTCTCTCTCACACACAGGTCAACGTCGTGGATCACCCCCCAACACTGGGGGGGAAGACTCACTGGACCCGGCTCGGCGGGATGAAGGAGCCACCGGCAGCGACGACTCTCACCACCCTGTGGACGAACCCGACCCGACGAACCTGGCCCCTCTGGTGTCCAACGACCTGCAGCACCTGCGTCAGGTACAACCGGGTCAACCACCACCCCCACTCCTGCCACATCCCAGGAGACACCCAGGATCCCTGCCCCACCACCACAAAGCAGCCAGGCTGGCCAGGAGGGACACGGTGTCCCGGGCACCCAGGAGGAGGCAGGCGACAACGCCAATGCCACCCCTCAGGGGTCCTGGAGACCCGATGTGCCCACAAGGGCAGGCCAGGTGCAAGTGGGCAGGGGTGGTGGGAGTGGAGGACGGCGGAGGCGCCAGCCTGACCAGTTGGCTGGGGAACCGGTATATTCCCATGTCCGAAACATCCTGGACACATACCGGCAGGACACCACGGGCATGGCCCAGGTTGTGTCCATCCTCGAGGAGATCAAGACCCAGCAGGCCCAGCAACATGCGGAGCAACATGCCTGTCTACAGCAACACCAACGGCGGATGGAGGACAGACAGGCTGAGCTCGTGACGGTGTTCACGGGAATTCACAGTACACTCCGTCGGATGGCCGACAACATGGGCAACCCTCCCTGTGCCATCAGGTGTAGAACATCACCACCCACAGGGAGGGATCAGGAGGAGGAGAGGGAAACATCCGATGGAGCATCCCAAACATCGTCACGGCCTGCTTCTGAGGGTCCCCGCAGGAGGGCGGGTCGTCCACGTAAAAGACCGTGAGGGTCGGCGCTACAGCACCATCTCCCAGGACACCTGGCCTGGCACCTGGCCCACTGGAGCAACAGCTGCACAGCATCAAAAGACATTCTCTGCCACATGGCCTTGCTGGTCACTGTCTGACCAATGTTGACAAAGACTGTGGCATGGACTCTGAGGATTTCAAATGGCAAGGACACCAACTCCCCTAGTGAACTTTGGATTCCACACACCCGGAAAGCCCCTCATGTCAAACCCCACTAAAATAAAAAGTCACACCATGAAGAGAAGATGCCTACTGGTTGCATTATTACCTTACATGTGTCTTGTAAAGTCTAACCATGCCTGAGTTCTCATTGGACTTCAACCATCCAAACCCTGGGGCCTGAGTCTGGCACAGGACACACGGGTCACAGTGTATTAGGCAAGACAGACATGGAGCACCATACACACTCGTGAAGGGCCCAACCAGCTGAGGGGGGGGCCGCACAACCCTGCCGACAGACATATTGAGTACAGCGACAGCCATGCGCAGAGGTCAGGGATCATGTGGAGTGTCCTGGGGGGTACCCAGGTATGTGTGGACAGGTGGCAGAACCATGTCCTGCAAGCTTGAGTCAGGTGGGTGCAGATAATGGTGGCCTGGCCAACGTTGGATGCATGGGGATGGCACATGTCACAATACCCACACAGTCATGGACATCATGCACAATACACAGTCTAATCCCACACAAACAGCTTGCATCTTGCTACTCTACACATAGACACATAGCCACTATCACGGTAAACCATGCCAGACATGCCGTATGCCCCATGGCAACACACCAGCATTGACTGAGAAGAGGCACCTTGGAGGCATAGGGACACCTTTATTAGTCATGTATTCGGGATTGCAGAGGCAACTCGGAGTACACATGAACAGGTCATGTGGAGTAACATGTGGGTCCAACACTGGCACCCCCCTTCTGCACCACAAATGCGTGATATCCATGGAACTGGCACACAAGTGTCGGCTAACAGCTAAACACCCCCTGCTGCTCACGGAGAGCCTGCCATACACCATTGAACCGCTGATGTGGAAGTCCCACACCATGTCAAGCCAATGCAAACCGTATGTGTCCGAGGGCAGTGTAACACACATTGATGCCATCATCACATTCCACAATCCCATCACTGATGACTGTCAACAAGTCTGACCATCTATTCAGGTGTACCCATCTGCATGTCGTGTGTACCATGGTGATGCGACATGTCTGCAGAGGAACCAAACATCGACAGAGGCAGTGTGCATACATCGTGAACAACTGCCACACCCAATACACCCCTGATGCATCCCTTACCCTAAGGAGACTTCCAAACTTGTCCGTGCGTGTAACGCTGAGTCAGCACACGATGACGTGTCCATGAGGAATAGCAGTGCCACAACAATGCAACCAGCAGACGGCATGCGCAAGTACCTGGGGAAGAGAGACACACAAGAAGTCAGCCACAAAAAGCACAGCCACTTGCATGTGCATGTACTCGACACATGTATGGATGACAACATGCTAGGTCACAATTATGACTGGGGAAATACACTCATCACTGGCACCATCACTCCAGTGACACATCCACACACACCTCTGACTCACATGGCATACATGCAGATGGACACACACATCGCAACACATGCCACACGGGGACCAATGCATGCACACTCAGACACTGGTACTCACCACTAAGCAAAGAAGTCGCGTATGAGCCGAGTCCGGATGTCCTCTTGCGGCTCCACATCCTTCACATCACTAGCCCCATTGCCAAGCCCTTCGTCCTCCACGGGTGGGTGGTCCTGATCATCTTGATCCAGGATGAGTGGCACAGCTTTCTCAACTGCCATGTTGTGCAGCATGCAGCAGACCATGAAGATTTTGCAGACCTTCGCCGGGGCATATGGGAGGGCGCCGCCGGTCTTGTGGAGGCATCGGAATCGGCTCTTCAGGAGGCCAAATGTCCTCTCTATCACTCGCCTTGTCCGGCCATGGGCAGTGTTGTAGCGGAGCTGGGCTGGCGTGATGGGGTTGCGGAGAGGTGTGATCAGCCATGGCATGTTTGGATAGCCAGCGTCCCCTACATGGAAAGCACATGGACATAAGTAGGACAGGAGAAGCGGTCGTGCTGGAAGTCTACGCAAAATACAGGACAGACAGAGTGTACCCACCAACAACACATGCTCGTTTGTTGCGCAGCTGCGTCATCATTTCAGGCACCCTGCTACGCCTCATGATGTAGGCATCATGTGCTGATCCTGGAAAACGAGCACAGACATGTGAAATCACCATGTTGGCAAGACACACCACAAGGGCATTGATGGAGTGGTAGTGCTTGTGATTCCTGTACGCTACCTCCTGTGCCTGTGGTGGTACCAAAGCCACATGTGTCCCATCTATGGACCCAATGACATGGGGCATCCCTCCCAGGGCATAGAATCCACGCTTGACCCCAGTCAACATTTCAGGGGTTGGGAAATGGATGAAGTCATCCAGGTGAAGCAACATGGCCTCTAAGAAATCATGCAGCACACGGCAGAACATGCTCTGGGACATGCCACCAACATGAGCTATGGTATTTTGGAAGGTACCCGTGGCCAGAAAATGTAGGGCTGCCATTACCTTCAGCTTGGGTGTCAGTGCCGTACGATACCTGTGCAGCGGTTGCAGGTGTGGTGCCAGTCTCGCCGTCAACTCCAGAATCAACCGTTGGGGCAAGCGGTAGCACCGGATACAGTCATTCTCCCGCATGGCAGCCAAGTCCGGAATTGGTCGGGGAAGAGGCGACGCTCTGCAGTAATTTGGAAGTGACAAGGAAGAGTGAGTGCACTACAACAACAATTTATATGTACTGAGCACATGTTAATCTGTCAATACACATATGCTACATACGGAGTCAGGTATGTGCTACATGCCCTGGACACGTATGGCTGCCAGGTGACACTCCTACCAAGACCCAGCTACACACGGAGATTGTGAACCTCCACATGCCATGGCATGGGACTAGCTGTGTCCCAGTGTAAGTGAACAGCCAGACGCAAGACAGGAGTGACATACATCCACACATCAGCAGAAGTAGGATGTCGATTGCAGAGACTGGTAGCGGAACACTAGAGCCACAGGTCACATGACATTACACTAGGACAGGCCACACACCTTGCCATGAAGGTGTACATGTGATGACTCACCACACATTCATACAGAGGATGGAGACATGTCCTTGTTACGCTACTCTGTGTCCCATGCATACATACGCACCTCACATCGGGTACCACATGTGGCCTGGTATGCGGAACAGTGTGCCATGTCAATCTACACACAGACACATGTTGGTTGCTGCAACAGCTGATGCTTATGAGGGAGCACCAACATCAACCCAATGTGAACCCCCCACACATACATGACATAGTCACAAGGTGCACCGTGGGTAGTGACCTGTCTGGTGTGGTAACCCCTGTAGCGGGCATCATGGGACACTTGCGTGTGTTGTTGACCGTGCCATGCCAGTGACGCTCATCCCAAGTGTGCAGTACGACATGCACACATGTCAAAGGAGTCAAGGGCATGCCCGGCACACATTGCACCGTCACACATAACATCTGTACACATCTCATCATACATCTGGTGCCTTCTCGACTCAGGAGTGAGTTGCCACATCACAGCCTTTCACACCTGTGCCCCACACATGTAGTACTGCCCAGACAATGGCTTGATATGTCAGCCCTATTCCTTCCTGTGTGCTGCCTGTCACCACTGTGATGTGTGAAAGGCACCGTACTTTCGCAAAGAGGGCCTGTGTACATTCCCTATCACTATGGGAGTGCTGCCGTATGTGTACCCATAGTGATAGTGAGCGTATGCAGGCATGTACGGGCCGTACCACTATGGTTGTTCTCGCGTATGCATACTCATAGTGATAGTGAGCGTACAGACGTGTGTCCGGTCCGTACCACTATGGGTGTTCTCGCGTATGCGTTCTCGTAGTGGTACGGCCCGTACACACGCCTGTACGCTCACTATCACTATGGGTGTTCTCGCGTATGCGTACTCATAGTGGTACGGCCCGTACACACGCCTGTACGCTCACTATCACTATGGGTGTTCTCGCGTATGCGTACTCATAGTGATAGTGAGCGTACGCAGGCGTGTACGGGCCGTACCACTATGAGTACGCATACGCGAGAACACCCATAGTGATAGTGAGCGTACAGGCGTGTGAACGGGCCGTACCACTATGAGTGTTCTCGTGTATGCGTACTCGTAGTGGTACGGCCCGTACACACGCCTGTATGCTCACTATCACTATGGGTGTTCTCGCGTATGCGTACTCATAGTGATAGTGAGCATACGCAGGCGTGTACGGGCCGTACCACTATGAGTACGCATACGCGAGAACACCCATAGTGATACGGAGCGTACACACGCCTGTACGGGCCGTTGCTATGCATTTGGGGTGCCCTAGGGCCCCGGAACGCACCGTACCTATGTGTGAAGCTCAAAATTACATAGTGGACACATGAGGGACAAGTATAAAGGCCTACATGCATGCTGGTTGTCATGGAGACCAAGTTTAAAGTTTGAATATTTGGAAGCAGGTGCACAGCAGTAGTCAGTTTGAATGAATCTACTTTGTTGCAATGTGCTTCAGGAGTTGACATCATGCTGAAGAAAAAACCACAATGAGAACCCACTGAGTGTGCTAGGTTTGAAGGGATTGGAGGAAACATAGGATGCAAATGTGAGTGACCAATCACTCTGTACTCCTGTGCATGGAACAGGCCAGCAAGGCAGATATAAGGCAGCCAGGTCCCATGAGGGAGCACTTGCCTGCACATCATTGTATTCCACGACCCAGCTGCTGCTACTGATTCCCTGGAACCATGTCAAGGTCTGTGGAGAGGTCACAGCCCTTCACCCTGGAGGAGAACCTGGCTTTGCTGGATGTGATCCTCCCACAGTACCCCATGCTGTATGGGCGACCAGGGTATCAGGTGAGTGCAGAGTCCACTGGCACAGACTGTGTCCCTTTTTTGTGACTGTGACTTCTGGCATTGTGTCCAGGTGTGGCACACATGCTATGTACTGTAGGGGGGGTCCCGGGGGGGGAATGCCTGATGTCTCCCAGCCAGAGCATGCTGTGGTGCATGTCTGCCGTCCTCACTTGCATTGTGTTTACTGTGACAATCACTGCATGGTGCATACCACATTCTGCCTGTCTTACCCTCCTGGGAATGTAGCCTCTACAGTCCTCATGTGATTATGTGGTCAGCCCAGTGTGACAGGTGACTGTACCCACAGATGTGTGTTAGTTCTGTGTACCTGTGCTGAGAGTGTCCACATGATGTGGGCGTACCCTGGACATCGGTGTGTGTGTAAGTCCCCTGTCATGTGGGTGGGTGCATATGTGGGGTGTGGCACCCGGGCTGCATGAGGTATGGATATACCCTGCCCATGTGATGTGAGCAGGGAGCAGTGCTGTATGTCTGACGTGCAGAGCCAGCCCACACCTGTGAGCCCCCCCGTCTAGTGGCACATGTGCAGAGTGAGTTTTGTCGCAGCATTTGGCAATGGAAGGTGAATGTCCTGTGCCTGTGTGTGTCTGTGTACTCTGCTGCGGTAGCGTCAGTGGCCTGTGGCATGTGACTGCATAGAGGTGCTGCACATTATCCTGGTGTACCTTGTGATGCACAGTGTGAGCCTGGATCATTGATTGTGTAGTTGCCCTCATTCCACCTGTGTACTTTCAATGGCATGTACTGCTTTTGCCCTTCCCCAGAGGATGATGTCCCTATGACAAAGGTGCAATGTGTTGGATGCATACTATGCCTTGTTCTACACAGCACATTTGTTCTAATATGTCTCTCTGTGACATGTGCCTGGTGTATTGATGTAGTGTCACTTGTTCATCCTCACAGGTGGGCGCCTCTGCCAAGGAGCAGATATGGCTGACCGCCGTCAGTGCCGTGAGGAGTGCGGATGGTCGGAAGCGGCGCCTGTCCCAGGTGAGGAAACGCTGGCAGGATATCCGGTGCTGGACGCGGAGGATCACACGGGTCCTGCTGGGGGACTCACCTGAGACCCATAAGAACCGGGGGCACCGCCGTCTGACCCACATCCACAAGCGTGTGCTGGCGGTGGTATTTCCAGACTTGGAGAGGTGCTTACAGGAGAAGCAGCAGCAGGAAGGGGGTAGGTACATGTGTGTTTGTTGTGTGTCACCAGCATTTGTAAGTGCACAGTTGCATGGATTCACAGCCAGGTTTTACAGGTGCTGTGCAGATCCAGTTACCCACAGTATAGCTGTGCTCTCCTGCCTCCCTTCCTCTCCTTGCAATGTGTTCCCTGGTCTGTGTGTAGTCACTCCTTCACAAGGTTATCTAGGCTGGCACTTTCTCCACGTGAACTATGGCTGTAGCATCATGTGTGGGGGTGGTGTGTAACAGGTTTTGGGACCTTGCCTGTGCCCTGTCCAGTTCAGTACATGTGGGTTCCATGTCAGTTGGCACTGATGCAGAGTCCAGACATGGGAGTTAGTCTCTCAAGTGTCATGCCTTACAGCGCGCATGTCCTATGTTGTGGCCTGTGACATGATGTGCATGAGTGTGCGATACGCATAGTGCAGGGATGGTGGCGTGTGTTGCAGTCATTCCCATTCAGGACCATGGAGTTGTGTGGCCACTACTGTCCCCTGGGGCATATTTTCCTAGGTGTCATGTGTGTCATCACAAAACGTGGATACTCTCAGGGTCTACAGCATAGGTTGTGCTCTGTGCCATTGTCCCCTGGCACCATGTATATTGACGTGGAATGTAGTACAAGTGTCCACTGGACAGCCTGACCTGATTTCCCTTGTTCATAGTCACAGTGGCCAGTGCCTGTGTGTCTTGTTACAATCATCTGATGATGGCAATTAGTACATGATTCTTTGGACAGGCGCACCTTGGGAATTTGGCGTCCAATCTTGCATTTATGCTGCCCCTGTGTATTTCACCCAGACTAAGAGATGTAAGTGCTTCCTGTGTCTCAACAAATTGTCTCATGTAGGGGGTGGTTGGTGCGGGCAACGCCTACATGTCAAAACCTGAAATATCCTTGCTAGGTCTGGCCAGTGTGTGATGTTTGTCTGGACATACACTCAAGGTGCAGTGGGACAGTCATGTTGGCCATGTTTTCAGTATTACCTATGCAGCATGCGCCTCAAGTTCATGGATATGGTCCCTGCTCATCCCTATTTTCGGCAACGCTGTGTGGTGCAGATGCAGTGCTGGATTGTCCCCAGGGCCTGGCTCCTATGTCAGACTCCATTTCATGTCATTTGCAATTGTGTCATGCTCTCCATGGATTTTCAGTGGCATGGTGGGTCTACCAACTGTGTGTTGCATGCCCTACATCTGTACCTTGTTTTGTAGATGTTACGGATCTTTCTTTTCAGGCTATGCACGGTAACCTATGTAGATTGGACTCATGTGACATATGTATACAGGTGTGTGATTAATTGCTGTCTCTTCACCTTGCCCACAGGATCGTCGGGGGACACGGAGGGAGACATGAGCACAGACGGAGCGGAGGGACCGAGCACCAGTGCCAGCGTTGACATCGTGGCTGGCACATTGAGTGGTACTAAGGCGGAGGAGAGTGAGGCCGAGGACCTGTCCACTGGCACGACTGAATATGAAGCTGACGGGTCCGAGGATGATCTCTCCGAGTGGGCGGAGGCTGCACCAGCAGCTGACAGCGGCACAACATCGCACCCTGCCCCCTCCATTGCCATCAGCCGCCTCCCACTTGCTCGTGTCCCTTCCCAGTGTGCCCGGTCACCACATGTCTCCTTCCTGCCAGGCACCGCACCCCCTGCCCCTGTCTCCACTGCTGCCGCCAATGCTGAGTCTGTGGACATCCAGCGGCAGTTGCAGGTTGGTCAGGCTGCGATCCTTAATGTCCTCCATGGCCACAGCCAAGTGCTGCACAACATGGAGGCATACTTGGAGGGCATTTTTTCATCGCAGGCTGACCAACGCCAGTTGCTGAGGTCCATAGACTCAACACTGACTGCAGCAGTGGGTCTCCTGCAGCGCTACGTCCCTCCCCCTACCCCTGCCCCATCCACACTTCCCACTCCCATGCCTGTCCCACGTACACCCAGACGTACGCATGCACACACCACAACAGACACAGGCACCACACCAGCAGGGAAGGTCATACGCACACCTCCTGGCACGCACACACAGGGTGAAGTAGGCACACCCACTGGGTCGGGGGGCAAACGCAAGTCATGCAGCCAGAGTGGGAGTCCGCATTCCACCCAATCCACTCCCTCCAAATCCCCTCCCCTCAGCTCTCCTGGCCACATATCCGGCAAGGACTCCTTCATGGCCGCTCTGTCCCTGAGCCCCACTGTGACACCACCCCGCAAGCGGTCAAGGGAGTCCCCGGTCAGGGTGGTTGTGTCCCCCCCCCTGTCCACACCCTCCCCCAGTGGCGCTGCGACCCATCCCTCCGCCCCCCCCTCCTTGGGGCCTGTGGTTCCTTCGGGTGCAGGGGAGACGCTGGAGGACCTTGCTAAGGTGTGCAGCGAGATCCTGGCCTCCGCCTTTGGCCCTGCCCCACCCCCTGTGGTGGAGTCCTCCATCCCTGCACCCACGACGCCTACCCTTCGCCCTCATGTCCCTGCGGTGCCTGGTACTTCCCCCCCACATGATGCCCTCCCCGCTGTGGAAGACGAAGGAGTCTGACTGTGCAGGCAAGCTAGGGGACACGCGTCCCATTGTGTCCCCCATCCAGCTGTGACTCATGGACTGCCCTATGGGCTTTGTAAATATTGAACTTTATCCACTCACAAATTTTTTCGTAATGCTGAATAAAGCCAATTTTTTTTTCCTTAGATCACTACAGCTTTTGTGGTATTGCTGTTGGTGGGGCTGCTACATGATTTTGGGTGGTGAACATGTGTTGGGTGTATGGGAAATTTAGTAGTGTGCTGGTCATAGTGGGGACCCTGGTATCTGTGTGCCATCACAAGGTGTTAGCTAAGTGTCTTTGCTCATGTAAGCAGTTACTGCATGGTGAAATTGTCCCAAGGTGTGTTCCTTCCTCTGTGTACCCTGACATCTTCCCTGCAGGGTGTTTCCACTATGTGGTGCTGAGCTGTGTCTACATCAGCTGGGGGTGTGACGGACTCCTTCAACTTTGCACAGGCATGCAGAGCGATGTCTCCACCTGCATCATTCGTGGCATCCTTGGTGGTCACTGTACTTGTGTATGTAGACTGTTGACATGACTTCATGTGGACATGTTCCCTTTTAGGCTGTATGCATGTGTATACTCCCAGCCTCGCACACATGTGGTACATGTACTGCAGGATCTTTGTGCACCTGACTGACATTTGTGGGCATTAGATCTGTGGGTGATCCACCCTTTTCTTTGCAGGGGCACTGATGTGAGTGTTAGGCACCCACCACTCTTGTGACTGGGCACTGCTGGGAGGACTCTGCACCCACCCCTCCTATGTCTGGGCACTGCTGGGAGTGATAGGCACCCACCCCTCCTGTGTCTGGGCACTGCTGGGAGGACTCTGCACCCACCCCTCCTGTGTCTGGGCACTGCTGGGAGTGATAGGCACCCACCCCTCCTGTGTCTGGGCACTGCTGGGAGTGATGGGCACCCACCCCTCCTATGTCTGGGCACTGCTGGGTGGACTCTGCACCCACCCCTCCTATGTCTGGGCACTGCTGGGAGGACTCTGCACCCACCCCTCCTGTGTCTGGGCACTGCTGGGAGGACTCTGCACCCACCCCTCCTATTTCACGATATGCACGCTTAGGACATACACGGGTGTGGGTTAGCTCCATGCATACGAGGTGGGGGTACGTGTCGTACTTACACTGTTGGGGTGGGGGTACGGTCCGTACATACACGGTTGGGGTGGGGGTACGCTCCATACGTACGCGGGTGAGGGTACGGGTCGTACTTACACTGTTGGGGTGGGGGGTACGCTCCATACGTACAGGGGTGAGGGTACGGGTCGTACTTACACTGTTGCGGTGGGGGTACGCACCATACGTACGGGGGTGAGGGTACGGGTCGTACATACACTGTTGCGGTGGGGGTACGCTCCATACGTACGCGGGTGAGGGTACGGTCCGTACATACACTGTTGGGGTGGGGGGCACGCTCCATACGTCCGCGGGTGAGGGTACGGGTCGTACTTACACTGTTGGGGTGGGGGGTACGCTCCATACGTACGCGGGTGAGGGTACGGGTCGTACTTACACTGTTGGGGTGGGGGGTACGCTCCATACGTCCGCGGGTGAGTGTAGGGGTCGTACTTACACTGTTAGGGTGGGGGTACGGTCCATACGTACGCGGGTGAGGGTACGGGTCGTACTTACACTGTTGGGGTGGGGGTACGGTCTGTACATACACTGTTGGGGTGGGGGTACGCTCCATACGTACGCGGGTGAGGGTACGGGTCGTACTTACACTGTTGGGGTGGGGGGTACGCTCCATACGTATGCGGGCGAGGGTACGGGTCGTACTTACACTGTTGGGGTGGGGGGTACGCTCCATACGTACGCGGGTGAGGGTACGGGTCGTACTTACACTGTTGGGGTGGGGGGTACGGTCCATACGTACGCGGGTGAGGGTACGGGTCGTACTTACACTGTTGGGGTGGGGGTACGGTCCGTACATACACTGTTGGGGTGGGGGTATGCTCCATACGTACGCGGGTGAGGGTACGGGTCGTACTTACACTGTTGGGGTGGGGGGTACGCTCCATACGTATGCGGGTGAGGGTACGGGTCGTACATACACTGTTGGGGTGGGGGTACGCTCCATACGTATGCGGGTGAGGGTACGGGTCGTACTTACACTGTTGGGGTGGGGGTACGCTCCATACGTACGCGGGTGAGGGTACGGGCCGTACTTACACTGTTGGGGTGGGGGGTACGCTCCATACGTACGCGGGTGAGGGTACGGGCCGTACATACACGGTTGGGGTGGGGGTACGGGTCGTACTTACACTGTTGGGGTGGGGGGTACGCTCCATACGTACGCGGGTGAGGGTACGGGTCGTACTTACACTGTTGGGGTGGGGGTACGCTCCATGCATACGGGGGTGTGGGTACGGTCCGTACATATCCGTCCCCACGCTATGTGATGCTTGTGCGGGCCATACCCAGGCCTTTGCCACGTGGGTACAGCCTTCCCGCCATTGTTGGGATGACGTAGGTGTGGGCGGGGTACGACTCGTACCCACGCTCTTAAGGCGTGGGTACGGGATGTACCTGTATTGTTGTGTTGCCGGTTCGCGTCGTCAAGCACTTCCGTTGTGGCGGACGATGGCTTTGCTGGACACGCCCCCACCCCCTCGTAGTGACCTGGGCCTGGGGGTCAGGTATGTCCAGGGCATGTGTGCTGTGTGACTTTGGTGGGGGTTTTGTGGCCTGCCCCTTGTCCTGCAATTTGCAACTGAAAACGGTGTCTGTGAACACGCCTTTAAAAGCTTTGTACTTCTTTATATTGTTGTGCTACTGGTCCTGTTAAAAGAGTGACATTTGCCTGAAGGGTGGTTTGTAAAAGTGTGCAGAGTATAAGTATGTGATACTGTGACTTCCCAAGTGTCGATTTGATTTCACAGTGTATAAAGACCTGAGGTTAATTCAATAATGCGCAGCCTTGTATTCGGAGCGCTGAAATTTAGTAGCACCGGCCACAGGCTTCGGAGCAGAGCTTTTCCCACCAGCACTCATTCTTTTAGAAATCAAGCACTGTCTAAATCTGGCTTTGAATGTAGGTTTGTGTGTGTATATATATATCTATACATATATATATATTATCTACTGGCGGTCGCCAGTAGATAGTTATAGTTAGGATCGTGTTTCCATAGGAAATCTGCAACATTCTATTTGGAATAACTTTGGCGCCGATTGACGAATCCTCACGAAATTTTCAAAATAGGTGGGGCGCTCCGCTCCGCTCCGCTCTGCTCCTTCCCTGAAAGTCTCGGGGGGATTCGTCAAGCGGGGGCTGAGAAAAAGGGGGGGTCCCAAAACACGTTTTCCCCATGCATTTTTCCATAGGACCTTTAGTCCAAGCTACAGCCCGAACGGCTGAACAGAATTACTTGAAATTTGGCAGAGAGGTAGTCCTCAGGTCAGGGATTTGCCTTTTGCAGGTCTGGTGTAAATCTGTTCAGTATTTCCTGAGAAAATAGCATTTAAAAGCATATATATATATCTATAAGCGCGCACCGTGCGCGTACGGTAAAACTTATCGTACGCGCACGCTGTCGTGCGCGAGCGCGATTCTGATTGGTTGTTAGATCTTAGTAAACATTCGAATCGGTCGAAACCAGGAAGTGTCGGCCGCCATTTTGTCTCTCGCAGTCTGAGGGGGTGAAAAACAAAGGTGGAGAACATGAAAAGGGGGCAGGGTGGACAATTCCTGACCCCCCAGCCTTTGTCAGGGGGTCCCAGAAGGACCACCAAGGGCCAAAATTTCTTTTAATTTTGTTTTGAAAATTCGCGGAGTGCGCATAGCATGCGCGTACGGTAGAAACGGAAAAATTCCGCGAACTGCGTAACGTGGGCGTGCGGTGCGCGTACGGTGAAAAACCTTAAAAAAAATACATAAATACATAACTTAGCATTTAAAAAACCGTACAAATTCACTGAAAAAACCATAGGTTTCACACACGTTATAGTTAGGAATTAGCATTTAAAAAACCTTGCAAATTCACTTAAAAAAACATAGGTTTCACACATAGTTAGCTGGACATTTCACTCGTGAAAAACCATTGAAATTCCCCCGTTATAGTTAGTGCAGGCAACTATAACTCACGCGACCGCAATCCTCTGCTGATGACGTCAGATATTACATCACTGATGACATATGTGTCTTTCTGAAAAAAAATTATTTGTTATATATGTATAGCTAAAAATTAATGGAAGAAGACATGGGTAAATAAGTGTCTAAATACAGTGATGTAATATCTGACGTCATCAGCAGAGGATTGCGGTCGCGTGAGTTATAGTTGCCTGCACTAACTATAACGGGGGAATTTCAATGGTTTTTCACGAGTGAAATGTCCAGCTAACTATAACATGTGTGAAACCTATGGTTTTTTAAGTGAATATAGATATAGATATATTTTGATATACATATATACACATATATATACATACAATGTCAAATCTGAGCATTTTAAGCAAACTACACTGCTTTGCACTAAAAGGATATGAATGGAAAGGTGCTGTGTCTGTTTTTCCTATATCTCCTTCTGGTACATTCAGCACTTGTGATGGTGAGACACAAGGGAGGGGGGAGTCAAATAGAGCTGGGGCAAGAGCCCCATCTGCCCCCCCCCCCCCTTCTAGTGACACCACACCAGCAGATCTGAGTATGAAGCTGAGGTGAGTTTTAACAGATTACTGGTAAGAGAGAGATCACCCAGAAATGAGTGTCATACTCCACTCACGTTTTCAAAATAACCAACAAATATGCAAATATTTCCACGAAAAGTGTACTCCATCAGAATGTTTGCATATCTATTTTAAACAGTATAATTTTATTATTATTAAAATCAGTACAATGATTACATGACCTCAAATAAAGTTAATAAACAGCTTCACAAGTAAGTTCAATTTTAAAACAAAGAACTTCAATATAAGTAAATAAATTAGTGTACCCAAGCAGGACCGAGACCACAGAATCCAAAATACAGTTACTTCCCTGATAAGAGAGACCTCATCACCATGACACATGCATAACCAACCCAAGCTCAGGTAGAAGACTTACATATCAAACTTATTGAGATAAGATGTATCAGATCTGAGTTTTATATAACGCGAACTTGACCCAAAGGTATTGGGTATCAGAGCGCTTTACATGAGCGCCAGTTGCTTTACATAAGGACACATTCCTATTTTTTAGGCACGGGGAGATTAAGTGATTTGTCCAGAATCACAGGATGTTGAGCGTTGTTGCCGAGACTCGAACCCAGGTACCCCAGATTTGAAGTCGACAGCCCTAGCTGTTGGACTTGGTTGCCCTGAGTCAGAAAGTAGAGGAGAAAATGAGATATTGCTTCGTGACTGTGAGAAGCACTCTCCTGAAAACAGAAAGGCTGCTGAGCCCCATCATATGTATTTATTTTAGACACCAAAAGCATGCCAGCATCTGCTACTGTATGGACCAGTATTCACATTTGTAGGAACCAAGCTTACGAATGGAACCATAGAAGAATGTATTATCTTGGCAACTTCCCCAAAAGCGGGGAGATTGGCCCCTTAAATAAGTCTTTGACACTGAGTTCGCCTCTACCTATAAATATCAAAGCCAACACACATTGGCAAAACCAATTGGTCTGTCCTAGTTTAGGTGTCTGTTTGTTGTAAACACTACAATGGCAGATACTGCATTTGCTCAGCCTAATGCAAGAGTGCAAACATCATTGGGTCTAGTAATGGCTGCCATTAGTCCCGAGAGAGGATATCTAACAATAGGCCTAAAAAAAGGGAATTTATGGACAAAGCATGACTCAGTGTATCTGATAACAGTGATCAATGGCCTCACATAGTGCATGCATCAATGTGCTTGGTGTTGGGCATCAGTGGCTCAACATATGGCATGCATCAATGGACAAAGCTACAGAGATATGAGGCCCCACACAAAGCATGTATCAGTGAACCGAGGGGGATATTTACAAGAAAATACCGGAGCACTGTGTTACGCCAAATTTGGCTACACAGCACACCGACATTTTCAAAACTCAGAGATTTGTTGAATTTACTCAAATATGTCTCGCCCCTGCATTTCCCCTAGCACTGGCGCTAAAAAAGCTGCCTAGCGCCAGCGCAGGTACCCTTGCACCATTTTGCAACGGTGCCTGCGCTGAAGTGCCGATTGTTTATGTACATAAATAATCAGTAATGGCAATTTGCTCTTTCTATGTGAAAGAGCAAAGCACAAGGAGAAATTACTAATTAATAATTTCTACTCGTATCGCCATTCTCAGACCAGGTATTACCTAGCCCTAGTTTTTGACGCTACCCCAGCCTTGTAAATATGGGGCAGGGTAAAAAAGAAATGTGTGTTGCAGTGGAACACACACAGCAAAACCCATTGCTCATCCATTTGCCGCAGCAGACTGCAGCTGTAAGGGAAATAATTACAAGGTGGCGTTAAGCCATGTTAAGTGGCTTAGCAACACCTTGTAAATATGGAGAATGGTGCAGCGCCACTGAAGCGTAAAAAAAGTGCCACAGGTATGATTGTTTACGTGCAGGAAGGTGGCCCTTCCTGCACATAAAGGGCCATATGTAGGTAAATTACATTTACCGATTCTTAAATACCGAATTTTACAGATTCGGTATTTATGAATCGGTAAATATAATGTAGGTAAATAATTACCGATTCGGTAAATGTCGGTATTTTAGAATCGGTATTTACCGAATCGCTCAGAAATGTACTGGTTACAGCTAACCAGGTATATGCTACATGGAGTCAACCCTGACGTGAGAGAGGACCGACCTACAAGAATGCTTTCTTTATAGCTAGCCAATGTCTACCAGTAAAACTTGGTTAAAAAATACGATCCTCTCCATATGGAATGCCCTTAATCATTTATTCCGGATGAGCATTACTACCATGCAATACTCTTTTGCATATTGTAATTTTTCTATATATCCGGCTTTGGTGCTTGGATCTTGTCCTTGACCACATAGAATTACAAGTGTGAATTATTGTCAAAATAATATTGATTTGATTGTTATTCAAAAAATTATTGTTAGAAATGGGATTTCTAGTTGGCTAGGGCTTGCGCCTAAGCCAGGCAGAAACCACCACTCTAGTCAGGGCAAGGGAGTTACACGCTGAAGATAACCCCTGCTCACCCCCTTGGTAGCTTGGCACGAGCAGTCAGGCTTATCCCAGAGGCAATGTGTAAAGTGTTTGCGCAACACACACACAGCAGCAACACACTAGGCACTCCACAGAAGAAACTCCACACAAGGTTATGTATAAAAATAGCCTTTGTATTATCTAACAATGTGCCCCCACAGGAAAAAATGGTGCTGGCTCTACTGTGCCTACTGAGCCCCCACTGGGGCTACTAAACGACAAGTGCCCCAACGTTGCAGCTGCCCACTGTCAGGCGGGGCAGCTGTGGCAATTAGCACCGACAATATGCCTCGATCGGCACCAACAATGTGCAATCGTAAAGCCCCACTCACCGGGGCTGCTCGGGAACTCCTCCAGTTTCCTGTGGGGGCTTCACCTCCCTCTCAGAGGCAGGGAATGGCCGGAATGGAGCTCGCACGGCTCGAACTTCTCTGGCGCCAGCTTCTGGAATCTGCGGGGTTCTCTACAACTCCCAGGAGGCCCGTGGAATGATCCGGCCACACTTCACCCGGTCCCCCTTCCTGGGACCGGGACTTCAACATGGAGCCAGCGAGGCTCTGGATGTCCAAGAGGCCGCAGGCCCCGCCCACAAACAGGCAAGTCTGCCTGGCTTTTGGGTCGCTCTCAGAGTGGCGGCTCTTCTCTTCGGCAGTAATGCGGGGTTGGCTCCTGTTTGGAAGGTAGCACTGTGGGGTGGGCACCCGCTTTCCTAAGAGGCCAATGCGGGGTGGGCACCTGCTCATAAACCCAAATGCGGGTTGGGCACCCGCCAGCAATGCACAAATGCGGGGTGGGCTCCCGCTCCGGTAAACAGCGCAGGGGGAATCCCACACGCCGGGATTTCCTCAGGGCACGTCACAGCCCCTCGCTGCCAGGTCACATGCTCCTCTCAGCAGAATAAAAGTAAAGCGCTCTTCAAAATACCAGTAAAGCGATCACAAGGCCTAGGTTCCAAAATCCAGGGGGCAAAGGCTGGTCCCAGTCAGGCCAGCAAACAGGGCCCTCCAGCAGGGAGGCAGTCCCTCGTGGCGGTTCCTCCTGGAGCCCAGCAACAAGCCCCCAGTCACAAGAACAGCACACACTCATGGGGTCACAGCCCCTATATTTATAGTACATATTTGCTTTGTCTGCCCTGGCATAGGGCTTGGGGGACAAATGCAAAAAGAACTATTGATGGACAGAATGCAGAACAATGTCATACATTCACCCCAGTACAGAGATCTGGGCCTAAATCCATCGTTTTTTTGCTCACCATGCCATTCCAGTTTGGACCCAGCGATATGCAAATCAGTCTTCACCCTGTGCCCAATGGGGACAGTCCAGCCCGAACTGCCAGGCCAGGTCCTCCCTGGACTGGAAACAAGCATCCTCGGACCGGTTTTGGGGTTTCACCCCTCTTCAGCCAGGATAACTTGATTCCAGTGGCATGGAGAGCACGGGACTCACGTCTGAGCATACCTGTCCCAGGGCTTGGGGGAACCAGCCTAAACTGGTTCAGGGGGAATTGGAGTACTTTGTTTACAAGGCTCCTCTTCCCCTTTGTCGGGTGGGGGCTCATCATCAGACACACCACAGGGGGGCAGAGCCAGCATTCACTAGGGCAGGCACATTCCTATTCAGGGTCAGGGGACTACTCCTCCCACTACTCCAAATGCAGATGCCCTATTCAGCCTAGGGCTGACTCATCCTGCCCCTCCTGGAGCCACACACACCTCACCAGCCCCTGTCACTCCAAAGCCAGACAAACAATCCACATTAGGCAGGCAGACACATAGCACACACAAATGCCAACTTCTAAAAGTGGCATTTCTAAAATAGTTATAATAAATCTGCACTCACCATTGCGTAGCATTTATTATCACTATTCCAAATATACCAAACTTGACCACGCTGCCCCTCTCATATCAGGAATTACCACCGAAACACTTATCAGGGAATCCCCAATGCATTCCTATGGGAAGGCAGCCTCACAGTAGTGAGAAACCAAAATGGCTGTTTGTCACTACCAGGACATGTCACGCACTTAAGGCACATGTCCTACCTCTTCTGCCCCATGTCTTACAGCTCTGCACTGGCTCCCAGTGAGAAAGCACATTCTCTTTAAGGTTTTATGCCTTACCCATAAATATCTTTATGGGAACAAACCACAATACTGGTCCAGAAATCTTTGTTGGTATAAGCCTCAGAGGGCACTGCGGTCTAGTACTAAGTCCCTGATTACCCCCTTCAGAATATACACCACCAGGCAGGGTGGTAGATCTTTTTCTTACTTAGCTCTGTCTTTCTGGAACAAGTTGCCTGCTGACTTGTGATCCATCCCCATGCTAAGGTGCTTTCGAAATAAGCTCAAGACCTGGTTATTTGATCAGTAATCTTTTCCAATTCTTTCTCCGCTTCCAGCCGCTGCAAGCGCCATGAGACTCTTCGGAGTGATATGTTTGCGCTATAGAAGTGTTGATGACTTGACTTGACTTTTACCTACAATGCACCCTGCCCATAGGGCTAGCTAGGTCCTATCTTAGGGGTGACTGACAAGCAGTAAGAAGGGGGGGGGTCACAGACATGGCACGCACTTTAGGTGGCACGTCACAGCATCAGTAACACTGCGCGCACAGGCCCTGCAATGGCAGAGGCCTGAGATATGTTTTAAAGGCTACTTTGGTGGGTGGTGCAGTGAGCGCTGCAAGCCCACCAGTGGCATTTAATCTACTGGCCCTGGGTATCTGAGATACCACTTTACAAGGGACTGACAGGTATATCAAATATGCCAAACAGGTGTAGACCAATCTTTACCACATTTATCACAGAGAGCACACACACTTTACACTGGACAGCAGTGCTAAAGTGCCCAGAGTCCTAACACCACCAACACCAAGTCAGAAAAAAAGGCTAGGAGAAAGGCAAAAAGTTTAGGGATGACCCTACAAAAAAGTCAAAGTCCAACAATTATAATATTCAGTCATTTCTTTTCCACACACACCCGTCCATATTGTAGTGAGGTCGACTATTAAACATCCATAGAAAAAGATTTAGGCACCCCACTGTTGTGCATGATTTGAGTGGGCAGTTGGTTCCCAAAACCTATTAATGGGAAACATATAATGATGTAGAAGTATTGGCGGGGGGGGGGGAGTGGCAAATGTAATTGCTCCGCAAACTGCTTTGCAAAATGAAGTGGCGGAGACTTGGAAATCCAACCAGAATATTGGCATACTGTGAAGAGAATGAGACATGGCCAGAAGCGGATAGGCATGGCAATGCTTCTTCTCGCCACGTCCACTTTGAGGGCATGGATGGAAGCTTCACTGAGGATGATAACTGATTAAATGGCCTCACTGGATGGCTCACTGATGGGTTTAAGCGTTCAGCCTCCTGAAGCTCAATCTGTTATGTAAGTCATTAAAATATCTCTTGTAAATTCTCTGGAATACCTAATGAAACATAAAATAACTAGTTGGGTGGAGAGTGGAAATACCACCCTGGCACTGGACTTCAAGTGAAGAGCTTCCAACATTTTGATGTCAAATAGCTTGATCCTGGACAACATGCTTGGTTGGATTCTGATATTTAATGCAGATTTTCCACAGTTTTAATGGGTAGAAAATCGTGATTTTATTAAAGGCACGGAGGCTAATATCATGCCGCCACAGTATATCCTAAAAAAGAGCATTACTGCCGAAGGACTCAGGGAGTCAGACCTGTGCAACACAAGATATAGCTCTGATAAATACATTCTGAGCCTGTAAGGTTTAGAAATCTGGCCTATGGCTCTGCTGTTAAAAAGCAAGGGCCTGCCGGATCTAATTAATCTAAGGAACAGCTCTACCCGCTAATGCCAACACCAGAAAAAATGTGCACCTTGAGAGACGGCTGGTGTGTATGCGTTCAGAGCCTCACACATACACCTGAGGTGACTTGCACCAAAGCTGTGCGATAGGTAGCTCAGCCCTCATTTATAAAGCCAGAGCTTTTGAGCCTGTGTACCCTGTGGAGTGATTCTGCTCTTTAAAGCTGCAGTCTGTGGTTCTGTAACCTATGAAATCGTTTTGCTGTGTGAAATCCTTTAAGCCCTATTTAACCACATTGAATTGGTTATTTGACACTAAGGAAAGGAGACACAAACCTGATTAAAGTTTGATAACAGAAAATACCCATTCCGTTTGCATCAAATAATCACCTCTTTAAAAATACATGAAAATATGTAGTTTAATGACCATTCCTAAGCACTTCTGTGCTTTGCAACTGGCAATTTCTGAAACATTAAATTGAACAAAAGGCATTCAGTTATAAAATGTATCTAATTCCATGGAAATAACTTTGATAGTACTTGTGATAAAGTGTCACTCATAGTGTCAAATATACAGCTTTGAACTGCCACACATAAGAATACTGAAAACATGTAAATGTCACACGTAAGCAAACATAAAACTTAGCAGAATTGACACCATAGCGTCCAACCATGAGCAGCAGAGGGGCAGCCCATGGGAATGCACTGTTTACAGGTGGGCAGGGTAAATATCTATCGAGTCTACCCAAGAGAGAAAGGGGTCCGCTAAGATATGGTAAAGAAGCGTCCCACAAGAATGCACCAATGACAGGGAGCACGGATATTTACTCTATGGAGTTCATTCAGGAGTTACTAAAGAGAAATCTAGCTAAAAGCACTGGTTCCAGGTATCCAGAATATATGTTCTTTTCACCCCATACAGGAGCAAATGAGGAGCAATCACCAGAGATGCACTAATTACAGGCAGCCATTATAAACTGTCTGTAGAGTCCACCCATGAGAGAAAGATGTCCCCCAGGAGTACAAGAGAAGCAACCCACAGGAATGCACTGTTTGCAAGCCACTAGACTTTCTGCCCTATGGAATGGACCCAGCAGCGACAGAGGAGACACTTAACAAATGTACTAGTAACACACAAAGTAGTATGTATATGCCATTAAGTCCATGCATGAGTGACAGAGAAGGAACCTATAGGAATGCACTGGTAAAAGGAAGTCATGTTATATGCTGTATAGAGACCACCAAAGAGAGACTGAACTGAAAGAGGAGAAAGACACAAGGAAAGTGCTGGTTACAGGCTGCTGATATGTATACATGGAATCTACATTTGGACAACAGCAAAGCAACCCACAGAAATAAAGATGTTAGAGGCAGAGAGAATATACTATCAAAGAAGTCCACCCAGGAGCACGAGAGAAGCAACCAACAAGAATACAATGGTTGCTAGAAGCCATCACATCTGCTTAACATAGTCCACCCAGGAGCTAAAGAGGTCCACCCATGAGTGAGGGAGGATCAACAGACTGGGCATAGGTAGGCAGGGTTTGTGCTCTGTGTAGTTAACACAGGAGCGAGAGATAAGCATCCCAGAGGAACGCATAGCTCACTGGGAGCTAGGATGTATGCTATTCCACACAAGCTAGACAGAGAGCAATCCACAGGAATGCACTTGATAACAGGGAACCATGCTCCTTGGAATCCGCCCAGGAACCACAGAAGAACACCCGAAAGGAATGCAGGTGTGTGCACTATGGAGTCCACCCAAAAAAAAATAAGGGGCAACCCACAGAAATACACTGGTTACAGGCAGCAAGGGTTCGTGCTCTAGTGACCAAGGATAAACTACAGGAATGCACTAGTCTATGTGCTCTAAAGAGTCCTTCAAGGAGTGACAAGAGCAACCCACAGGAATGCACTGGCTACAGGCAGCCAGGGGGTATGTACCCAGACCCAGGAGCGACAGGACACAACCAAAAACGGTGAGCATCCGAAGCACCCGGGAGAAATGATGTCAGAGGAGTGCAATGCTGTGAAAGGAACACAGGGCAAGATGAATGAAAATTACATTTGCAAACAATGGGTCACAAATTGTGCACTAACATTTTAGGACTGGAATCGAATTTTCCGAAGTGACATGTTCTAAAAGGTTGGTTCTCAAATTTCCCATGGTGAGTGGGTTGCAGGAGCATGAGGGTGGGAGGAGAAAAGGCAAAACATAGGCCATAAAGGGTGGGTGGACGAGGGCCTTGGTAAAAGGAAAGGCAAATACCTGTGGATACAAAATGCATGCTGGACTATGTAGTTAAATAACAATTTCTGGTAGATTTTCCAAATAACACACAGCACACAAAGGGTGATGGACCTGCTGACCTAACAAGAGTGGAGCAGACCACTCTTCCAGTACCTCGGGAGAAAGGCAGGGAACGCAGACACAGGGGTGAATCTCTCCCCTCAATGGGGTGCGGGAAGGTGGATCTTGGTGTGTGGGAGAGAGGCCAAGGGTAGGATGGTGGAGGAGAGAGGCCAAAGCACTGCTCAAGAACAGTAGCAGAGGAGGGCCTCCTGCAAGGAAAAACAGAAGACCTGTGGATTCAAAGTCTTTAGAAACAACAACTTTTGATTTTCCAAATACTTCATATAAGAGATCTCTGGGCCTGCCTTCTTACGAGTCTTCTGATGTGAGACTGGACCTGCTCATGGCTCAGATGAAAGGCACAGAACCGAGCCGCAGTTTCTGTTGCCGGGTTTCTGTTTCTGCCTTGCAGTGCAACAGAACAATGCATAGCAGCAGTCTAAGCAGCTGCTTCAGGGGTACATCTTCTGGAGAGGTAGGTGTTAATTATGATAACAAGATGCCTCCATTGCAGCGCCCAGATATTTCACAGTCCCTGCACTGCAATGCAAGCCCTCTCAAATGGATAAAATACCACACTCAGATGCTAAGCTGCCATAAAGAACCTCAACAAAGGGGCTGGCCCAAATCCACTCTCTATATGTTTTAACTTTTTTTGTAATTGCATGAGCCTGGTAAGCCACGAGAGCTCTCCGCAGTAAAACCTAAATGCCTAAAAGCGCTTTCTGATTGCTACCATTAATCTACAGGTTGAATCCTTCACCATGGACACCCATTATTAGCTAGGAAGGCGACAAGGCTGCTCCCACTTCAATAAAAAGACAGAGGCCATTACGTTGTCAAAACTCATGGCCTACCTAAAATGTGTACCAGAAATCTTCAATAAAATCATAACATTCCAGTGCAGCATACAAGAGCAGCCACCAGATTCCTCAAAGACATCCAATGCTATTACACTTTAAAGAGGAAAAAAACACAGCTATATACATCCTATAGGGGGTGCATTGGAGATGTTGCATGTCAAAAAACTTTATACAAAATACCAACCAGAAAAAGCATCAACTTCAAGATATCGACTTGCACAATAGCATCAACGTAAACATAACTAGGGCAATGTTGATTTTCGTATTTTAACTCCACACATCTATTTACTTTGACGAATTAGTGCAAGTTGATATATTGCTGTCGATATTGTTGCAGGTCAGCATTTAAAAGACAATATTGCTGGTATAAATCATAATTTTTCTGCTAGACCATTTACAAAAAAGGGCTCACGTAACAATTCCCAAAATCAAGAAGTCCACATCATGTAGCCGTCCCTTCAGTTCCAATGGAGTGCGACTTGGGAAGCCCCTCCTACTTGTAATAGCTTAACCAGACACTACAGTCGCTTCAAGATGAAACTCAAGACCCCAGAAAAAGCCATGTCAACTTCTTCTAAGGACCATTCTATTGTATTGTAATTGCATTTATATAGCGCTTACTACCCCTGACGAGGCGTCAAAATGCTTTTTCGGTGAGCAGCACACTACTGCGGAACCCATAAAGGATTAGTGGTGAATTAGTATAGTGAAATATGAAAGCGATTTGAGTGGCGAATATGTTAGTTAGTTCTTTGGATTGAGAAGGATGGCACATGGTAGACCTGCCTGTCCCGCACCGTTGAAACCAAGTCGTTGATCCCTTGTGATGCTACCTCCTGAGACATCTTTAGCTTTTTTCTGCTTAAAGCACTTGGAAGCAGCTGCACAGAAACGTTTAATACATGATGAAACCAAAATAAATGTCTCAGGGATACTTAAGTCAGCTTATGACTTTACCACACTGGATGTAGGTGGAGTACAGTATGTGCTCAAATAAATTCTAGACCTCTTCAATGTCTGTGGAAAATGCAGCTAGTCAATAATCGCATAACCAACGATAATTAGTTGAATAATTATGTAATTACGTAAATTGATGAATGCAACACTTTTTGCATAATTACATAATTGACTAATATGTTAAGTAAATAAACATAATAAGCCTAAAGAGGGGTGCAGCCGCTGGGGGTTACATTAGAAAGAGTAACATGATTCACTTTGGAATTCCACGGAGTACACCTTTACTGAGAAAGCAGATAAGCAGATGGGTGAGGGCATAGGTGAAGCTATTCATGAAATTTCAATAATGGGTATTTATACACAGATGATGCTGGGCTTCAATTTGCCAGATGTTGCATGGAAAGTCAATTACTTCTGTATCCAGCAGCAATAACATATAATTCCTAAAATGTCTACTTTACATGCAGCTAATAACACAGCATAATCATATCTAGGTGACGTTGAACCTGATTATTACAAATAAGGACATCTGTATGGATGTAAAGATAGGGTACACATGGTGCCTATTTCCTAGTTTAAGAATAAGAACAGCTTGGGCTCGATTCACAGAATTAACTTAAGACAAAATCCTAAACTTACTACTTTTGGTATTCACAGAATGCACTTACTACTTTTGGTATTCACAGAATGGATTTCCGACTACTAACTTTACGTCTGCACTTGGGCCGGAAATTCTGGCCCGGAGGCGGAATTTCTGGCCCGAAGGCGGAGCTTCTGGCCCCGAGGCAGAGCTTCTGGCCCAGAGGCGGTGCTTCCGGCCCAGAGGCGGAGCTTCTGGCCCGGAGGTGGGGATTCCGGCCGGTGGCGGAGACTTAGCCATGGCCGAAATCTCCACCTCCGGGCCGGAAGCTCCGCCTCTGGAAGCTCCGCCTCCGGGCCGCAAGTTCCGGCGAGTGCGGACGTAAAGTTAGTAGTCGTAAATCCATTCTGTGAATACCAAAAGTAGTAAGTGCATTCTGTGACTACCAAAAGTAGTAAGTTTAGGATTTTGTCTTAAGTTAATTCTGTGAATCGGGCCCCTTACAGAGTAAGTACCTCTGAAGGCAGTTTAGAAGAGTTTACTTTGCAAACACTGCAGCCGCGGTCCATGCAGGTAACAGCAGTGGGGCGGTGGGGCCAGGTAAGGGGGGATTTCGAGGGACGATGCTGAGGGAAAATTATTTATTTATTTATTTCCCCTCAGCATCGTTCCTGGAAATACCCCCTTACCTGGCCCCACCGCCCCACCTCTGTTACCTGCACGGACCGCGGCTGAAACACTGTCTGTATTCTCAGCAAGGCCCTAGTGATAATGAAGGGTTTTATGGTAGTGGAGTTAAGAGGAAAAGAAAATGGAATAATAGTGACATGGCAAGCAGAACTCACAAATTCAGTAATGAGTTGGACTGAAATTGCATTACTCACAAACTCAGTAGTCAATTACCTTTAAACTTCACCATATGTATCGAAAAATATCAACAACACAAGTGGAACAAAACCAGGGTGGGAATTCGTGAAAAGTGACGACTGATGGGGTATGACCATGCAGACCATTGGATATATGAAGCAACAATAACTCATGCCATGTGTGCTAATTGTCAATGTACCACAGTGATACTGGTAACAAATTCATCTGAAAGCGTTGAATAACCCTCACGCGACTGCGTGTGGCCTTGAAGACGGGCAGACTGGAAGACACATAACATTTCTAGGTACTCTGGAGGATTTCCCTTAGTTTAAAAACAGCCTAAAGCTCGAAATTAATTATATATTCCCAAAAACACATTAACATGTGAAGAAAAAATGAAAAGGCTTGTGTTTCACAAAAACATTGGCCATTACAAGGATGTTGAAAGGGAGCGCTCGCTTGGGGTGCCACATCTCGCATTTAGGTGGCCCATATTTCTCCCTCACCCATATCTGCATTTTGTGCATTTTTTCATGCAAAGGACAGTGCAGAGCCCCTTCAAAAAGCAAACAAATAAATACATAAGAATAAATAATTGAATAGGGTTGCATGTGTTGAAAAAATCAAAACAGCTGTAACAAAACAATCTAAGCCCAGTAAAAGGTTTCTGCAAGGCATGCTTACAATTTACAATGCCGCAGTATGTGCTGCATGAGGTGCAAGGCATGACGTGAAGGCTAGATTATATGCCAGAATGTTATTTTAAAAGTGACATTACAAATATTAATATAAACCTTGAGGGCAAATTGAAAGAAGTGAGATTGAATATAGAAAAAAAAACACCCACTATCTAGGGACGGGTGACATCATTACCAATGGCATCAGAACTATAAAATGTGGTGTTTCACCTTCAGACTTTGGCTGCTGAAAGGTACCAGTTCACCTCCAGAGCATAAAGATCCTAAGGCTGTCTGGTCACTGATATGTTTTTGTGATTGGGCGTTACATTTGTTTATGAAGTAGTCTTACAGAGTGATGCGTCTGTTTTGGTTACTGGATTTACAGCAGGGCTGACCTTTCAGCCCAGGAAATCTGGTGGCAGGTGCCATTAGCTGCAAGAGGACCTGAGCGGGCAGGACCTGAGTGGGCTGTTGCTCATTGGTGGGGATGGTGGATACAAGAACAGATGTATTGACGAAGAATCAGAGAGGCAGGTTAATAATGCAATTTGAGAGGATGTGCCATGTGGGGCGTATCTGACAAGCTGGAGTGATGGAGTCAGGGCGAGCATCACACACAGAAAACAGAATGTGCAATGAAAGCTATATAAAAATACAAAATACCAGAAGGTCCTCACATCAGGCGCAGCTCACGGGGATACAGGTCACGCCAACAACTGGTCTTCAAAGGCAGTGTTCCAGCTGGCTATTGAGGCTTGAATTGGGTTTGTAACCCAAGGAGATTTGAAGGAGGCAATGAAGTTTAGGGGCCTTTATTGAAAAAGAAATAAGTGCTCACAGTCGAATTGTTTAGTGGAGAAGATGACCCACAGACCTGAGGCACATACTAAGCATCTGGTTCCTTCTCCCTTAGTGACTTTTTGTATTTTTAAAGAATTAGAATATTACCACACCTTTGAGCTGCAATATCTCCCAGTGGTCCTGGAATCAAGATGGATACCCTCAGCCAACGCGGCACTTTCCAGGGACCAAGGTAATTTCTTTTGGGGCAGGTAATAGGATGGTATGGTCTTCAACAATGTCAAGAGGACTCAAGAGGTAATGGAGGCTCACCACCGTGTTACATGAATATTGATTTCAGAGGGAACCATGCAGCTTCGGTGAGCACAGTCTCTGTAAGTTCTAGACGGCTCTTAGCACAGGGAGAGAGGGACGGCCACAATTGACCACAATGATGTGCATTAGGAAATGTGCTGTGTAAACATCACAAACGGGTATAAGCTATCTCTGGGAAGATAAGGAGAAGAGCTCTACCGGCACCGAAACAATTTTGGCCAATCTGCTGTCCTCTAGTAGAAATTAAGAGCTGAAGTTTACATTATACCAACACGTTTTATCACAGCCTTCCCGGATGGATTCACAGGGCTGGCAGAGAGGTGTCTGCATGGAAATTATTATAGACTCAGCTACTTGAGGGGAAGCCCCCATCTTATGCCGCAAATGTCATGTTCATGCAGAAGGTAAATTTACTAAGCACATAGGGGCCGATTCACAGAACTAATTTAAGACAAAATCCTAAACTTACTACTTTTGGTATTCACAGAAGTTCGGATTTTGTCTTAAGACAAACGTAAGACAGACTTAAGACAAAATCCTAACTTAAGTCTGTCTTAAGTCTGTCTTAAGTCTGTCTTAAGTTTGTCTTAAGACAAACTTAAGACAAAATCCTAACTTCTGTGAATACCAAAAGTAGTAAGTTTAGGATTTTGTCTTAAGTTAGTTCTGTGAATCGGGCCCATAGACTCCAAAAGATTAACATGGGCACACAATATGCAAGTCCCATGCCAAACCTCAACACATGCAGGAGGAGGTCAAGGTTTTTGTCTACGAGATGAGGATAAAAATGCATGTGCTCCTCTTTAGAATTTGAGCTGCCACCAGCCATCGCTCCTGCCACAGTCTACTGAGGGGGCGGGAACTTTGAGTACACCCCCATTCTACTAGAACCATGTGTTCTACTGATGGTGCAACACAAACTCCTGTGGACGTTGTAACGTTCAATCCACGTGAAGATAAACACAACTTCAGACAGAAGATATAGTGATTTGGCACACACACTGTTTGAGGATGTTCACCCCTGCCGAAATGGTAATATCCATTTCTCCCTTTGAAGAGGAAAGCCAACCAGCTCTAAATTCCATGTTCACCGCAGCCTTGGTGCAGTCTTCCTAGCATATGCTTTATAAAGTTGCTATATAATTCCTTGGCGGGAGAGGCATTCACTATGGCCAACCATCACTTTTGCATGATTGATACCATCAGCATTGAGACAGTTATAAATAGTTATTGCAGCTCATGATTCAAAGCTGTCGCGGTTAAGCTAGGGTTTTATTTTCTTGTTACTGGAATATCTGTACTACAGAACTAATACTGCTTGAGATGCACCCACAGACCGAAGAACCTTTTGGTTACCAGGACATCAGAGAGAGGAGAGAATAATCCAATAACCTAATCAGAGGCGTAGCTTGGCCAGTAAGATAAGGGGGGTGGGGGGGGGGGTTATGGGTAAGCTTCAGATTACCCCACAATCACACTGGCATCTCTTGCTAAAATTTAGAAGCAGGTTACGAGGGGAGGGATTAACAGGCAGTGGAAAGAGAGGAGTGTGGATTGTTAGGGATACTTAAAACACAATAGTTTTCAAACTAACCAAGTTTTAAGGCAGAGATGAGAGATAGCATGTGTGTGTGTTTTTGTCAGTTTGGGTATGTAAAAATTCAGGGTGAAATCCGACAGACACCTTTTTAGGGGTGGGGGGGGACCCCAAACACCACCCCTGAAGCTACGCCCCTGAACCTAATTATGAGGGAGGCATAGTCATTAAAAAGGGGAAGACTGAGTTAGTAGACTTGGTTACCCTTTAGCCAACTTTCTTAAATTTGGATTCAAAAGGTGGACGATTTATGGCTCGGGCACCGTCTGTGAAACAAGAGGCAACCTAGACAATGGCATTCTTGTGAATCCTGACCTGGTGACGATGAGATGCAAGAAGTGGTGAGCCACTGTGCCGAACATCGCTGAGAGGTCCAATAAGGGTTTTGGAGCCAGTATGGTCCACCAGTAGCCTAAGGTGATCCTCAGAGCATATTAGAGAAGGATCTGTATTGTGCAGCATACAGAAACCAGAGTGTACAGGGTCAAGAATGTTATGCGAGTCATTAAAGGACCAGAGTTGTATACTAATCTTTTGCTCATTCTTTTTTTAGGGCATCAGGAGCATTGTAATAGAGAGCATGTCAGAGCGAACCACTAACTTACAGAGCATGGCTTTGATAGCTACTGCATGCAAGTGTTTTCTGTGTACAAGTTGAAACCGTTGAATACGAATTTTCCCCTCAAACTTAGTTAGGCTCCGAATCACAAAAATTACATGCACAAAAAAAAATCAGAAATTGTGCTCAGACTTTTTAGTAATGCAATCTGATTTTGCGAACCGCCTAATTCACAAATAGGTCACTTCACAAAATACTGAATCAGAGGGTGTTGCAGAACAATCTGCCTTTTTAATATTCATTGGGCAAGTCGCAAATTCCGACCTCTATGATTGGCTACAATCACAGGGTAAGTTAATGGAAAGACAGCAGATCACAATTCCTGTGATTGCTTTATGAAAGGGATGATTTTTTTTTTTAAATCAGCCAGAATTCCTATGTAAGTTCCGTTTTAGAAAATTTCAGTGAGAACAGGAGTTCCCTTAGACCATGCTTATTCCTCTGAAGCTGCCACACTGATTACAAAAGTAGAGGTGCTCCAAAGGGGACCCCTTTCCCTTTGCAGATCAGTTACCATCCTAACTTGGGCTTCAGTAGCATATCAATGGTTCGTGACTAGAATTAGGGTCCCAAAACATTGATACTTATCTATTGTACCCACAATTTGGTAGGAACGTACTTAACATGCCCCTTCCAAATTGCAAAATGGGGGTAGTACATCAGAAATAGTAATTTAGCTGTCGCAAACCCTGTAATTCAATGTTTCCAATCGCTATCACTTTGTACATCAGACTCTTAGGGGCTGATTTTCTAAGATTTTATACCATGTTTGCGTCCGCCACAAAATCTTTTTGTCCAATTTTCTTTCCGGTGCTAAACTTGTTTAGCGCTGGAAATAACGTGAAAGTAATGCGATTACTTAGCGCCAAGTGGGCGTACCTTGGGTGGTGCATGGGTGTTCCCATGCAACCACCTAAGGTTCCTGACTCTAAACCCAATTTACTAAATGAAGTAGACAGGTTTTAATGTCAGAAAATAGCGCACCCTTAAACCAGGCAGTATGAAAGAGAAAGGCTTTTTCTCATTTATTTTCCGACTTCGCATGTGTGCTGCACTGTACAGCACGTATACAAATATGGAAAATGTTTAAAATAACCCTGGGCGTAGTTCGCGTAGTAGAGCTACATGTAGCTATGCGAAGTACACTTCGCACTACGCGTAGCTACGCGTAGCTACGCGAACTGCATAGTGCACTGTGCAAAATGCTGTTCGCACTGATTGCTTGTCCGCAGTGTGCAATCATTGCACACAGCATTTTGCACAGTGCAAGCGGTCGTTTTCTGCCGCTCAAGTAGATTTGGACTCGAGTGGCGGCTTTCTCAACGCGCACTGGTAGTTTCTCATCGCGAGTAGTCGCGAGCATACGCGACCACACGCAATGAGAAACCTGACCTCCCCGTGTTGAGAATCTCGCCAGGAGGTTTATTTTCCACGCTCGCGATCGGCAACTTGATGTTGCTGATTGCGAACGAGGAAAAAGTCTCGCAAGGATGTTATTTTGCTCGCTCGCGGTCGCCAACTTGACGTTGAGGGCTGCGAGCAAGCAAAAAATGTCTGCTACGCTACACGTTTTTGCACTGTGCTAAGTGCAATTCGCGTAGCACGTAGTTGAGCAAACTATGCAAACTATGCGAGCGTAGCGTGGTCCTCGCCCAGGGTTAGTTTAAAATGAGTCTTAGCATAGTAGTTTGTACTAGAAGGGTATGCTTCCAGTACAAAGCCTATGCTTGACTCACGGAGACACCCTTGCACTATTGCACAAAGGTGCCTCCATGGCGCACAGCAGCTAATTTCAGCGCCAGCACTAGGGAGAGGGGATGAGAGTGCCATATTTATGTAAATTGTCGCTCTCCTTCTCACGCAGCGCAGTGCAGCATTTGCTGCTGTTGCACTGACTTGCTTGAGAAATTGGTAAATTGGCCCCCAGTTTTTCTGGCCTTTCACTGACCTTTCCTGATGTCTTGAGGAATCTGCAAATTTCTAGCATCTCTGGAAGAGGACAACATAGCTCACTAGAACATTTCACTTTTAGGTGAACATAGCTGCCCAGGAGCCCCATGTCAGGTTCCAGGTGACACTTTCAACCAGTCCTGTTTTACTTTAGCAGGGACCACGTTGCATTCTGCAGCGTGTAGTCTCGCCACTAAAATTAGATGTATGGGCTCAAAAATACATGATTGGCTGAAGGAATTGCACATGAATTTGAGCGACTTGACACTTATAGCCACATTTCAAAGGTGTTATGTGAGTCGAAGCCGCTAGTTCAATGATCTAGGCTTTCTGTTTCAGAGAACTACTTGCAGGGCATCTTAACAGCATTATAGGGCCCCGGGCAAAGCAGTGCACTGGGTCCTGTCTACACAACCACTCACAGGAATAAAAATGTTTAGCAGAAAATTTGCGTTAAATTCTAGTCTACATGGGGCTCCTATGCTTATGCCCAGTGGCCCCATGAGTTAAGGCAGCACTGACTACTTGTAGCCCTTTGCGGTCTCTTTTTGAAAACACAATTGGTGTGCAGTTGGTAAGCAAGCCAAGTCACAACCTTTAAAAACGAACACAGCACTGGAGTGCTTTACATGAGCAGCAGTTACATCACACATGGTCAGATTCATTTTTTAGGCATGGGTAGATTAAGTTATTTGTCCAAAATCACAGGAAGGTAAGACGATGCCAGGATTTGAACATGGTTCCCCAATTCCAAAGAGGGCAGCTCTGGCCCTATCACTACATCTTCTTTCAATAGATTCATTTTTTGTCTACAAAATATGAATCTTTGATACATAGTGCAAGTAAGAAATGTAGTAGTCTGAGTAGTACATATTTGTGTATATATGTACAGTGTTATCTTGAGAGTTTTGGGGACCCAGGCCTAAAAAATATTTTGAGGACCACTGTTTGGAACAACTTTGGGGGATATACACAAGGACTTATCGCCAAGTTAGCGGCACTTTATAGCAGCCAAAGTGGTGATAAATTCATCGCACCATTCACAAGCGGGTGCTAACAGCTGATATCACCAATTTACCTGCGATACTAGCCGCAAAAAACAACGCCACGGATGACACCAGCAACTAACGCTAATGAGATGCAGAGTAGGCGTTCCCGTGAAAAAACACGTGAAAAAACCACAACACCACTTTCACAACGAACTGCCAGATCCGCGATGCGAGTCCACCATAAGCTACGGTAGCCGCAGGTATTTAACACCTGCCTCAAGCAGGTGTAAAGATGGATGACTCCCTGCAGTAGGCAATGGAACCACGCACACAGCCACACCCGAAGAACAAATGACGCCATGGAGCTACTCATCATGCAGCACGGAGCCCCAACAGGGCCACAACACCCACCGCCACCACCCCCAGGACTTCCACCACCCCCTGGACCCGGACCCCCCCCACGGACCACCACAGAGGCAGCGCAGAGTAAGACAGTGGACCTACCAAAAATGCACCACTCTCACAGACCTAACGCCCGTTGAAGTCATTGCCCACTACAGGCTCAAATGGGCAACCATCCACCGCATCCTGACCCACATTGCTCACAGACTGACGGTACCAACACAGCGGACAACCAACATCCCTCCGCAGACAAAGCTGCTGGCTGTGCTGCATCTGTTGGCTTCTGGTACCTTTCAACCAACAACTGCCAGAGTCGGAGGGGTCTCACAACCAGCCCTATCAAAGTTCATCACACCTGTCCTGGGTGTCATCCTCAGCTTCGTACCCCAGTACCTTCACTTCCCCAACACTGCGCAGGAATAGCTGGAGATAAATCAAGGCTTCTACGCCATAGCCGGATTCCCGGCCGTGTTGGGGGCAATCGATTGCACACATGTCCCACTTGTGCCCCCTGCGGATACTGCACACCACTATCGCAACAAAAAGCATCAGCATTCCATCAATGTGCAGGCAATAGTGGACCACCGGGGACTCTTCACCAATGTCGTCCCCAACTACCCAGGCATGTGCATGATTCCTTCATCTTCTGAAAGTCCATCATCAGCCAGCGCTTCCAGGATGGCACCTATGGAATGGGACTGCTCATTGGTAAGTGCCAAATTAACACATTACACACCCCAAAGCCACCAACACACAACGCACAACTGTGGGAATGCACACGCGACCAAACCACATACACCATGTCAAACTACACGACCACCTACCAGACACAACAGCACCACTCCATGGTCATCCTGGGCTACCCCTGCACCCAATAAAGACATTCCATGGCACCACAGCCACACAACAGCTGAACTTGTGGAGATGCGGAATGCAGCCATGTGCGAGGATGCATGTGACCCGTGAATGGGAATGTACACAACGAGAAGTGAGGCGTGGATGTGCAGGACAGACATGGCTATACAAACCACAGACATGTCCATGCAGACCACAACTGCTGGTGACTGGAGAGTAGTGAGCAGTGGAAGCAACAATGTCACCCCAGCCATGGAACAGATAGCGGAAGTGTCGCACGATGCGTCCCCCCTGTGTGCGTGAGCGTAGTGTTTTGGCCCTGAGTACGCAGGGCTGTGCAGTGGTATGGTGACAAACCCCGTTGCGCAGGGTGTGGTCCACTCCGGGGAAGGCCAACGTCACTGACAGTGCGGCGCCGTGCGGCCTGCAACGAGGCTGACACCCTCTGCACCCCAGGACGCTGATGCACAGACCAGACCTGCCCGCCCCAGCGCACCACGGCCGCACTGCTCAGCTGCTGACACCGTCGTGTGTTGAAGAGGGCCCAACACGTGCCGGTGCAAGCTCCAGGTCCCAGTCACGCGAGCTCAGCAGCCTCCGCAGACCCTCACTGGCCCCCCCCCCGACGCTGGCCCACATCACTCCTTACTTATTGACATGCTCCACCGGTGTCCTCTTCGGACCAGTAGGTCCCACATTTGGAACAGTGTCCTGAGTCCTGAATGGCAGTGACCCCAAGACCGTGGCAGCGGCCACAGCACCAGACTCCCTTCGATCAGTGTGGCATAATTCCATTAAGCAGGCCTGCGACACATGATGCCACTAACCTTGTGCGTCATGAGTGACCGTCATCCACCGGCAGAACATTGTTGGTGTCTAAGCCTGTGGCATGGGGGTTTTCATCAGCAACGGGCAGGTACAGACTTGGTGTCGGGCCTGGGTCTGTGGCATTCGTATGTGCCATGTTGCTGGACACAGCTGGCATGTGCCCTCTGCATCATGCCCTGGGGGTAGGCCCCCCAATTCCCCCCGTGAAACTCCACGGAAGGCACATATGACACATGCGAGACCCTGCTATGACCTCATGACCCTAACCCAGTCTCGTGCAGTTCAGCCTCCCATGTCGGTGGGCCCTTGTCGGCCGCTGTGCATCTGGGGCCACTAGCCCTGTGCGACTCGTGTCATTCCCCCTTGTTTTACTGACATTGCATCACTGAGTGCCTGATGACTGTTGGAGTTGTTGCCAACATCAGCTACTCCCTGAGGGCTGGGTTACACTCACCCCATACACAGCCAGCACAGGTGTCACTGTATTGGTGGGCCTGCCATCACATCTGCCCAGAGGCAGTACAATGTGGCCCACATATGTACCTGGGGCATAGTTGAACTCACATTCGGCGTGTTGAAGTCACTTTTCAGGTGCCTGGAGGTCACAGGTGGAAAGGTCCTGTACAGCCCGGACATCGTGTGCAAGATGGTCGTTGCATGTTGTGTGTTGCACAACGTCTGTGTTTGCAACAATGCCCCATGGATCCCAGTTCCAGAGGTACCAGACGATGATGGTGACGATTGGGCAGGTGTCCCACATCCCACAGCAGCTGCGGCAGGAATGGCCCGTCGAAACTCCATCATTGACACTTACTTCTCATGAGCACGTCACATTGTGGCCGTCCATGGCAATTGTGGGATAATTGAGGATGTCCAATAGCGATGCAAGTGTGATTAAAACATATTTGCCGGTAACAGGTTGTACTTGTACATTGTCATGTTCCATGTCCCTGCGGTTTTAGGTGTGATTTGCCATGTTGTGCACATTTGCGGAACCTGTAGTTTCCTTTGTTCTGTTGTGGAGGGGTTGCTGTTTGTACCGGGATGTTGTCAATGTCGAGGTGCACTTCTGCTTATGTGCGTTACCTGCACGGTGGGCGAGTCGCTCCTGCGGCTCCGATTGGTCTGCCACTGGTCTCTTTCATGCGGTGTGCCGGTCGGTTCTGTTCTTCCACGGTGCTTGGATGTTGTGGTGTACATGTTGTCCTCTGCAGTCGGTCAGGGTGCATCCGTGGTACTCCGCTGTTGATGCTTTTTTTCTGTGGCATTTTCCATATGCTGTTCTTGTGCTTTTTCCTGCATTCCGGGTGTGCATTGCTGCCCTCGCGCTGGTTGTCACTGTTTTATTTTCGCTATGGCCCATCGCAGGTTTTTTGGTGTTGTGGTTTGTGTTTTTATCTCCGTCGAGGTGGTTGTATCGCTGTCATTGTCCGCGGTTCTGGCTTGCTATCGCATGGTACTGCCTTGTTGTGAATTTCACGTTGACACAGGGTTATTTTCCCACGATGGGCTGCGATGTTGAGAGTTGCGTTGAGCTACTCTTGCGGTAGTTATCACACGATCTTGTGAATATGCCCCTTTAAATTTAATTCCTCAATTTTCGCTAATTCAAGCCCTATGTCACCTAACAATATTGAATTATACATTAAAGGTTAGCAAGAGAAATACACAGAAGTGAATTAGAAAGAAAGTTAATTTTCCTGGGGGTGGGGGCGAGCTTGAAAGATGGGAGCTCTGGGCAATTGCCCATTCCTTAAAACGTCTCTGTATAGGTAACCCTTTTCACCAGACTTTTGTTGCTTCTAAATCCTGTAAATGTCAGGTGTTTTCAATACTCACTTTAATAATACTCAAGTTCCCGACTGAGGAGGATGGGAGGCCTAGTCTTTCTTTGTTATTTGAACCCATGACCTGCAGACTAGTGTATGTGTTGGAAGCAAATGTTCAGCTACACACCAAGCTAAGAAAACATCCACTGAGGTGTTACAGTAGGCAGGCCTCCCATCAGGCCTCCCATCATATCAGCACACAATTGAGCCTCATTACTGGTAACCTATCCTTGTTACACCGCAATTCTTTCAAAGAGTTGTTCAGTAATATGCGAAATCTGATTTTCCACGGCAATATGAACATGCACAGAAAAGATTAATCGTCGCAGCTCTAGAGAGGAAACACGGCCTTATTGCCTGAAATTGCTTGAAGCGTGGTAATTAACCATTTATTTCTAGCCAGGCAGTATAATAAGCCGAGAAGTAGAAACAGTTTACTTTTCTGCAGTAGCTTTATCACAATGACAAACTCGTTAGTTTTTGCAGATTTTTCCTATTCACGGTGCACTCAGGAGCTAATTGCCTGCCGTGAAGAGCTCCCAGCTCACCCGGCCTTGTTTTATAATAAACTTTTTTTTGTGTAACTCTGCATACCTCACGTTTGCCATTTATAAGCAATAGAAATAACAGATTTTGCTAGCACCGGTTTTAAATGAACGCTGAAGGATGGAAAGGCTAGCGATAATCTGAATTTGTCACCTGTTGAGCATTACATTTACCGAATCCCCACCTACCAGCCGCGTGTGGACCAAAAATCTGATTTTGAATCAAAATATCAGATTACCAGATACCTCTGAGCGACCTTGTATAGCATAGCCACTCTACCAATATCCTAAAAATGACCCTACAGACTTGAGACCCTGAATTCACCCAGAGTCTGGCCAGAATGGTGATGCAGGACTGCCAGTCCACTGCCCTGTTAACCCTTCCATTCATCTCTCAGGGGCATATTTGGAGTACCCTAATATGACATGGTTCTGAGGCCTTTAATTCAGATATTGGTAGTAGCCAGTGGATACTGTGCTGTTCTACCCTTGGTACTATTGTTTATCACTGGTGCCCCATGGCTGTAGATAAAATTCAGCCCAAATGGATGAAATAATGGCTCACTTTGGGCCATATGTAGGTAGCATCACATTTACCGATTCATAAATACCGAATTTTACCGATTCGGTATTTATGAATCGGTAAATGTGATGTAGGTAATGATTCGGTAAATTTTACCGAATCTGAAAAATTCGGTAAATATGAATCGGTATTTACCGATTCGGTAATGGGGCATACCTTCCCATTGAATCCTATGGGCCTGGAGGCCCATAGGAATCAATGGGAAGCCAGTCACCATTACCGATTCGGTAAATACCGATTCGGTAATGGGGGGAGCATATACAAGGGTGGCAGGGTGTCACATTGACACCTTGTTGCACCCCTGATTCTTGCATGTGTGCACATGTGGCGCACATACATGCCCTAAGGGCATGTATGTCTGCCACATGGCACTCTTACATCTGCAAAATATTGCGTTTTGCAAGGTATTCGTTATTTATCACCAACCTGTATTTGGTGGTAAATAACAAATTCTTAATTCCAATTTGCACTCTTTAGAGTGCTCCCTACATTCAGGATTCGGTATTTACCGATTCGGTATTTTACCGATTCGGTAATTTACCGAATCCTGAATTATGCCTCCTACATCCCAAATAGCTAAATACCGGTCGGTAACGGGATATTTACCGAATTTCGGCCTTTACCGACCGGTATTTAGCTACCTACATGAGGCCCTTTGTGAGCTTGATTCTGAGGGTAAGCAGTTAAGGCTCACTTCAGTACTAATACAAGGGATTGCTCTCAATAAACTAGATGGCCAGTCAGACTTTATGTGTGTGTTTGGGTGTGTCTGTGTGTGTGTGTGTATATATATATATATATCTCTGAAAAAAAGGTTACAGAGAAGTTGTAGTTAGGAAATATAATTTTAAAAACCGTAGAACTTTACTAAATAAATCAAAGGTGAGGTGAGGCTCAGATTTCATTCTTACAAAACCAGTGAAATTCAGCGCTTATAGTTACCTGAGCTAACTATAACTTATGCCTTCGTAATGCCCTGCTTATGACCTCACATACTACATCACTCATGACATAGCCAGTGACTTCACCCATGACTTCTCAAATTACATCATCCAGTGATTGTGATCGTTTTCTCAAAGCTTTTGAGTGTTAAACATATACACTAAGGTTTCACAAAAGTTAAAGTAGTTTACTTTGTGTATTACTAATGAAGGATTCTATTTTAAAACATAGATCACACGAGTCACATGAGTCTGTCTAACTGTGAATCTCCATGTGTGAGTGTGTGGCTGTATGGGTGAATAAGTGGGCGTGTAAGTATCTGTAAGGGTGAGTAAGTGGTTGTTTGAGTGTCTGTATGGGTGAGTAAGTGGCTGTGTGAGTCTCTGTATGGATGAGTGAGAGGGTGTGTGAGTTGTATGGATAAGTGAGTAGGTATGGGAGAGACTATAGATGAGTGAGTGCTAGTGAGTTTTTGTATCAGTGAGTCAGTGGCTGTGTAGGTGGCTGTATGAGTAAGTGAGTGGCAGTGTGAGTGGCTGTATGGGTGAGTGGGTGTGTGAGTGGCTGTCTGGGTGAGAGAGGGGGTGTGTGAGTGCTTGTAAGGGTGCATAAGTGAGTGTGAGAGAGGCTCTCTGGGAGACTATGTGGTTGTCTCAGTGGCTGTTTAGGTGACTGAGTACATGTGTTAGCATCAGTAAGAGTAAGTGAGCGCGTTTGTGAGTATTTGTATGGGTGAGTGACTGGTTGTGTGAGTGCCCATATGAGTGAGTGAATGGGTGTGTGAGTGGCTGTATGAATGAGTAAGTGGGTGCATGAGTATTTGTATGGGTTTGTGGATGAGTATGTGAGTGGTTGTGTGGGTGTGTAAGTGGGTGTATGAGATGTTGCATGTGGATGTGAGTGGGTGTCTGGGCAGTTCTGTGAATGATGTCATCATTGATGTCATTTGAGAAGTTATCAGTGATGTAATCAGTGATGTCCATAGCTGAGTTGTGCAGCTTTGCAGTTTAAGTAGGGAGGGTTGCGCAGGATGGAAGACAATAAGGTGGCTGGTTATGGGATAGTGTAAAAAAGTCTGTAAGAAATTGGGTTATTAGTTGAGAGAGGGTGGAAGCCCCACTCAAATTTTCACCACAATTCTTGTCCATGTGAACCACAAAAGTCACTAAATTAACCTATGCTTAACCCTCTGGTTGCTTGGCATGAAAGCAGTCAGGCTTAACTTAGAGGCAAAATGTAAAGTATATATGCAGCACTCAAACAGTAAGAAAGTGAAAACACAACATAAGAATAATCTCAAAATAATTCAGAAAAAAAGAGTAAATGACTCCAAAACAACAAAAATCCAAGCCGTAGACGCAGAGATATGAGTTTTTAGTTATGGGCGGAAATAATGCCAAGAAGCACAAAACGCCACTCGTGGTTAGCTAGAAACGATGGACCAGGAGAAAATCATATGTTCAGGCCGACCGCGATGGAGCGTGATGGGATACAGGGATCAGGGTTAGTCCCTTGGAAGAATAACCTTCTCAAGTCCGGAGAGAAGGTTGCTGCTAGCGTTGGCATAGGCTGCAAGGAGGAGACTCAGTGTAAGGAGCAGGTAGAGCGTCGTAGATGGTTGTTGCTATAGCACGAAGAGTCTGTTATGTCTCACGGGGGGTCGGTGGTGTAGTGTGAAGAGCCAAATGTTGCTGGAACATTCCATTGGCAATCATTGCGGCTGTTGCTGTTGACGTGAAGTGCAAGTCTCGTATTGCCGGTCATCGCAGACGGTCACTGTTGGCGCAAAGAGCAGGTTCCACTGGAGATTTGCATTTGGCTTTCGAAACTGGCAGTCGATTTTCGGTGCAAAGAGGTCATTTTGTGGTCTCAATGAGCCTAGAACTTCTGTAACTTCATCTTTCCTTCAGGAGGACTTCTTACCGAAGCCAGCCATGGGTCTAGGATCTAGGGGGTACCTATCGGGGATCAGGACTCACTCCAGCAGAAGCCAGCAGCAGGGCTCAGGCAGGTCCTTGGGTGAAGGTGCGCTTTACAAATACACATGTTCCTTATGTTATGTCTAGGGTGTCAAAGAGAAGGACAGGCCTCAAGTTATGTTTCTTTGTGTGTGCTTTAGGCAGGACCCTTTGTAATCAGGGCAGGGCACAACTCCTTCCCAGCTATGGAGGACCCTCTCCCCTCACACCTAGGCCTTCTTTGTCTCACCATCAGGAAGCAGTCCACAACCTACAACAGCAGAGATGTTCACAGTCATCTAGTCCAGTACACTGGCAGAAAGGCACAGTTGGTTTGAGCAGAAAAATGCCAACTTTTTAAAAGTTGAAACAGTGGGGGGTTGGGCCCTCTAAAACAACCACCTTGGGCCTGTGACAGAGTACAAGAAACAGAAAGTTGGCTGTGTTGATTCAAGTCACTTTACTCAAGGACAAGTTACTCAATAAACTGGGGCCTGTGTATTCATTTCACATTTATTAGACATAATTATTGTATTTTTAACATGTCATAAAAAGGGAAACTACTCATCTTTATCATCAATCAAATGTACCACACAAAATATAAAAAACAATGACAGTACATTCCTACACTTGATAATAACAATGGTGTAAAAAACACAGTGCAATAATTATTGTACATTCATTCCTAACATAACTAAGAGTGCTATAAATTCAACAAAAAATATCCTCACCTTCTTGGTACTTTGATTGTGGTTCCAAGATCTTCTAATATGGATGGATTAATGAATTTACACTCTCTTTTTCACTCTACATACTGATGAAAAATGAATGAAATCCCTGATGGTTCTCGCCGACGCGTTTCGAACCACTAAATGCTGGGGGTTCTCATCAGGAGTAGTGCTGGTAATATTCTTGTATTTCTGTGAAAAGTGTATAAGACACTGTATTAGCTGTCATGTGACCTCTCTGGAGTGAAGAGTATTTATTTAGAACCTTAATCCAGTGTTACCGTCTATCTTTAAAGGAAGGCCAATTACATCCTTAGATACATTGTGCACATTGGAAAACTCGGCCCAATTCTGTTAGAATTCAGTGGATGTTCTAGGTCTGGAAACAGAGGCTATTCAAAATTAGTTGTGTTTTTAAATCGTGAGTCAGCTTCTTATGAAACAACAAGTATTTCACTAGGATTTATATTTTCGGCTTGAAGAGCAGCAGATCAAGATGTATGCTGTTTTGTAAATGTAATGAAATCTGGCCGAGCAGCGGGGACATTTAAACGAGCACGTTGATTGGGTCGGTTTGCCTAGAAGGCAGTGGTGAAGTTCACAAATGACTCATTGCATGTAATGAAAGTGGAACATCTTATTTTTGGAAATGGAATATTCTTTTGGTTTATTTATCAGAATGCAGCTACCGGGTTGTGTACACTAGAACCGGGCCCGAGTGTGGGCGGTGACTTAGTATGGTTCATGATTCTCGAGTCTCGTGATGTTAATACATTTTTTGTCCGTTGTTTCAAAAAAGGACTTAACTGAAACTAGGAACCTAACAGTAGAGTTAATTGATTTAAATAAGATTGAAATAAGATGTTCCACTTTCATCGCATACCTGGGGAAGCGCCCCTCCTCAAAACTGATCCTCAATTGGTATTTGAGTGAACCTTCTGTGGCTCTCATACTGATGAAGAGCTTTATTAGGTCCCCCTGGCTTGCAAGGTCTGACCTGCCAAGGCCAGGCTCCTGCCTCAAACTTGCTTTTCTGGCATGCCGCGGTACTGGCAGCACTGACATGCATGCCTTGGCCTGTGCGGCAATTAAGGTCCAGGGCTCCAGGAAAAGCCAGGTGACGGTAGCTGATGGCCAGTGTCAATTTTGCTTTTTGAACTGTCAGCATTGGTTCGACTGTTGGACCTAGCAGGCAGTGGTCTCAGTCATTTCAAGGTGTGGATAGCACGGTTGGCCTTTATGCTAAGGTGCTTTAGGTTGGTAGCCAAATTTGCCCTTTCCGAAAACCAGGTCCTACCTACGGTAGTTATAAGCTGTTGCTGTCCCAATGTGCAGATCTCCCAGGTGCCAGTGAATTTGCCTTTTATGTGGGTATTTTTAGAACACTACTACCTTGGTTTTACTCTGAGTGACCAGTAGGTGGTTCTGCCAGTTATAATGTTCATGTGGGATCTCTGGAGGACCACCCCAGTATAGTCAATTATTGCTGTGTCGTTCGTGAATTGCAAGATCGGGAGTCTCACCCTGCCCAGCCTTTGAACTACTATGCTAGTGCCTTTTAGGGAGTCCCGTAAATCAGCAGTGTAAAGCTTAAAAAGTAGGGGAGCCAAAACACAGCCCTGTTTAAGCCCGTTGTTTGTGGCGACTCGTGAAGTTACTGTGTTTGGGCTTGTTTTAACCTGGACCTATGTCCCCTGATATAATGATATTATTGTCTTCAGGAGCGTGGGAGAATTTCCCCATGCTGCCAATTTCCCCGACGTGGTCCACCCTGTCAAGGGAGGTGCTGCAATCTATAAAGATGCAGGACAGGGGCAGGTGCTTCTTCTTGAACGCTTGTGTGGATAAATATGCCAGTGCTATGATATTGTCCATGGTTGAGGAGTGTGATCTAAATCCTGACTGGAAGAATGCAAGGATTCCTTTTTATTTTATCCATGACTCCAGCTCCTTCAAGAAGATTCAGGCGTGGGCTTTTGCTCCTAAATCGAGTAGTGCAACAAGCCTGTAGTTTGCTTGATTGAAATGGTCACCTTTATGTGAATGGGAAAGTGTATGCAACCCTCCAAGAGGCATTGCAAGTGAAAAAAGCATGATTAAAAAGAGGGGTTAAAGTTGATGCCCAGAAGACCAGTGCTGTTTTAAATACCGAAGCAGATATCCCATTTTGCCAGGTGCTCTATCATTCCTCATTTTATTGATGATCTCTATAACTTCGCCATCAGTAATTGGTATACCTTGGGGGGTGGCATCGCCTACTTCTGAATTACTCATTGAGGTGGTCCCCTCGTCCGGTGAGTCTGTCGAATACAGATGTTTCACTTAAGTTGCACCTCCCTTGTTGGGAGATGTCTCTCTGTGCGCACTGCCAGTGATGCAAAGTTCATGAAGTTCATAAGATAATCAGAAAAGTTCCAAATATTCAAATCAAAAACTTCTTTAATTGATTTTGTGATAATATTTGCTCATTATCTTCATGAGATCATCATATTATTTCAACAAATCCACTTTTAGTTATTCATGATGTTTAGAACATCTAGATGCGAACCCCAATGCATTTTGGGCAGATGTGCTGCCCTTCATCAGGGGATAAATTCCTAAAAACAAACACAGACGAAATAAGGCGACCTCATGTCTATGGCCTAAAACTCATGTTCTGCTAAGTAAGACGTGTGCAAAGAAAAATGAAAATAGATCCCATATGTGCCAGGCGTATTTTGATAATCCAGTTCGATGTGATGATTATATGGTTGATGAGTGAAACAATGTGGAAACCCTACCCCAGTGCTCCGGTAAGAAGGTGTGAACGGGCACGAAAAAAACGCAATAAGATAATAATCATCGTAAAATAATAATTGTGGTGTTAACTTGAAGCGTTACCGTAAATGAAGGTGTGCTAAAAAGGAAAAACCTAACCTGGTGCTTAGGCGCAAAATGTGTGAGCAACCGTAATTATAATGTTAAAGTCAAAGTAAGCTGCATTACCATGAATTGTAGTATCAATGAAAATGAGTCTTCTACAAGGTTAACACGAAGCGTAACGCAAGCGCTTTGAGGCGCGCTTAATCAACGAAAACTCCATTTGTGCAACGTTACCTTCATCCAACGATTAGGATTCACGAAGTGAGTCCCGTTGTTCACAAAAACTGCGTGCGGTTGTTAATGCCGGAAATACCTGAGAAAGTGGAAAGTGAAGAGGTGCTTCTAAAAGTGGTGCATAGGATAAACATAAAAGACGGTCCAAGCCATGTTAGAATCCAAAGTGAAGTGGCCATATTGAAATGGGGGAAAAAAAACGTGTAAGTGCATAAAGTTGTAATTGAAATTGACATCGATAACTGAATACATGTATATTAATTGTAAACAGCGAGCTAAATTGCTGAACTAATCAAGTAAATAGAACATTAAAAATCCAATTTAGAGAAACGGAAACCTGACGAAAATTGTGAAAAAGAACATGATTAAGCTGTGTTGATATAAAGATGAGCAGCTTAGTGTGCGTGAATTATGAAGAGAGAGAAACGACTGAGTAAATAAAGACAGAAAAATCAAATGATAGAAAAGGGCAAATGATAGAAAAAGACAGTACAAAACATTTCAAACTGTGTGGTGTGAATAATAAATGATAAATGAAGATGCAGTGAAAGAGAAATCAACAAAACTGAAGGGTGTACAGAAAGAGTGTGACAGGTGTGTCGAAACAACTAGCCTATAAAAATGTATTGAAGAACAAGGCTAATAAGTTTTCTGAGAACAGTACAAAAATCAATCTGGTTAATCATAAAAAACAGCTATATTCGATGCGATCATTGAGGCCATGCGGCACCAACGAGTTCATTTTTTTGATCCAGAATGTTTCTTGTTGCAGCAGAAATTTCCGGTTGTCTCTTCCTTCTTTGATGTCCACTACTTCACATACTAAGAATCGCAATTGACTGATGTTATGGTTGTGGTTCATGAAATGTGCAGCCACAACGGATTTCGGATTTTTATTTCTGATGTTGCTTTTATGTTCATTAAGTCTGGTTTTTATTTTTCTCTCTGTTTTGCCGATATACACCAGTCCACAGGGGCATTTGAGTAAATATACAAGATTTTTGGAGTCACATGTAGCAGTGGTATATAGTTTGATGTTATAACCCTGGGTTGGGTGACGGGTGTATTCCCTCTGATGATGTTGTTGCAATTTCCACAATTGTGGCAAGGTATGGTAACCTTATATGACATGTTTGGTCCTCTTGATTTAAATGGTCTGAGATATTCAACTAAGTTCTTACTTCTCTCATAAACGAACAGGGGTTTTTCTAAGAAAGTGTTTCTGAAATCTAGTTCAACTTGGAGCATAGGCCAGTGTTTCAATATGATTCTTTTGAAACGTCTGGTTTCTGTTGAAAATTTAGTCACAATCACCACTCTAGATGTCTCTGTGGTTTGTTTTTTGGTGGTCAGAAGTTGAGATCGGGAAATTGAGGCTGCTCTGTTCTTTGCCTTAGTTATAATTTCTTTGGGGTAACCCTGGTTGCAGAAGCGATTCTCCATGTCTGATGTATTGATTAAAAGTTGTTCCTGATCCTATACTATTCTCTTGATCCTCAGTAACTGAGAGTAGGGTAAGTGTGCTTTGAGAGCTGGTTGATGAAAACTGCTAAAGTGCAGTAAATTATTGCAATCGGTGTCTTTCCTGTATAAGGTGGTCTCTATTTTTTGATTTTTTATGTACACCAAAACATCCAAAAAGCTTATCTGGGTGTTATCAATGTTGTATGTAAACTTCAATCGGTCATTCAATGAGTTTAAATGGTCAATGGCTGTGATCAGGGATATGCTAGAACCATGCCAAATTATGAAAATGTCATCGATGTACCGAAAGTATGACACCAAATGTGCTTTCCAGGTTTTGTCATTAAGAATGTTGTCCAACTCAAATTTATGCAAAAAAATATTCGCATAACTTGGGGCAACACAATTCCCCATGGATGTACCAGTTGATTGTAGACGCATTCCAAAAGGCTGGTTTTGGGCACCAGGAGAGAGAGCGAGTTCCCTTTAATGAGTGGGTCGAGCATAGTTTAGGATTTTGGAGGAAGGTAAGATAAAGTGTAGCCTCACCCATATGCCTGGGCAAATCTGGTGACTTATACAGGTCCCTCATGTTGAAATCTCCAGCTATGATTGCTTGATAAGATTCATGGTTAGTCAGAAGATTGTCAAGTCTTCTTGTTAGGGATTCCATGAAGTTCTTCTCCTGAATCTAGCAGAAGACGAAGGGGTTGAGAATTAAGCTTTAGGTCTTAAATTAGAAAAGCTTGGATCTCTCGTGTTTTAGAAGATATTTCTGTGACTACACATTTACATGCATGTTTTAGGAAGACCAGGAGTCCTCCAGATGGTTGGCAAAAAATGGTCAGTTTGGAAGCTGCTGCTTGAAATCCGTAGTAGCCTGCCAATGGAATGGTGATCATGGCCCAATCCTCCTGGAGACACACTATATTGCCATTGGCTAGATAATCCTGATTGGCTTATCCTTGATGATTTTCTTAATTCCTGCTATGTTCCAGGAGATTATTGACAGTTGCTGATGATCCAAGGCTTGACTGTGATAGTTGTTAGGAATTCTGCCTCTGTACTCTTCGGGCTTCTATGGGAGCAGGTGCAGGTTGGCATCTGTATGCAACTCGTTGGTTATTAAAATAAGTAACCCTGATGTTAGTGGTGCGCATGGGCTAGATTAGTTGCTACTACCTACTTTATTGCTGTTAGTGCCTCGCAGGACTGAGGGGGGCCTTCTCCCTGTAGCTGGAAATAAGGACATGCGGATATTTCTTTGGCCGGGAAGACTGAACATCTATACCCCAATCAGCTAGCTTTTGCGATTCACCCTGTTCCATGAGTTGAAGTCGCTCTTGGCGGACTCCCACTAGGTTCGAGTCACCATGGGTGTTCCTGTGGAGTTTTAGGAATCTTATCTATTCCAGGTCATCTGAATCGATTTGTGCGAGAGATGCTACATGTTTGAACAGATGAAGGGTGTTACTCCTGTTCAGGATATAATCAGGGCCCTTGTAATATCCAGTAGTAAGCACTACCTCATAGATACAAGGGGCTTCCTTAGAGGTTAATGCTGCTCCTATTCCTCGGCCCTGACCCTGATAACTGATTAGAAAGCCTGGACTTGATGGAACCCTTACAATGTTTCCATGTTGGTGGAGTTTGCCCCTCCTGATGTACTCGCCAGACTCTACTTCTTCATCAATCCTGACTGTGAAAGTGTGGGAAACCCTTTCAGGCTTATTGACACTTTGGCACTTGGGGTGGTCATGGCCTGAGTGCTGGTGTCCATCTTCATGAGGCATATCACAGGCACTTCTTTAAGCCCAGGATCTAGTTTTGGCCTGTCGGGTACCTGTGTGTTGCTGTGGAGGGACGGGGTCTCTGGCCCTTGAATCTTTCCATCTTTTAATGCCCCTAGCCTGGCCTCCTGTTTAACAGCAAACATTGGGTAAAGCTGTCTTTCTTTAATATTACTTCTTGGAGTGGGTCTGTTTGTGGTGAGTGGCAGTATTAACCTTCTTTTAACTTTGTCCTTTTTTGCTGTTTTCTCAGCTTCTTAGTTCGCCTGGATAGAGGGGCATCTGGCAGAGCAGGACTAGTTGGTGCTACTGAACCGTGGCTGTTCTTTGTAAGTACTTTCCATTCGCCGGTGGGGTCACCAATTGGGCGGTTGTGACTTCAGGCCATGATGCTGGGCCCTGAGGACCCTGACTAGACTTGTGCTTTGAGCCAGCCTTTGTTTTTGGACTGAGGGGAGTTCGCCTTTTCCAATTGAGGCCAGGGAGGGGTCACTCAGTGCTTAATTTGGTGGGTATTGGTGTTGCTCCCCACCCCCTTGATATCACTACTATGTCCATAGAATCTCCGGGAAAGTGGCCCACTTATCGATAATTATTGCGCCTGAGCAAGAGCAAGATTTTATATCCAGATTCCTGAGAATGTCATCTTCCATTGCCTCCATCCTACTGCATAGATTCACCAAGCACTGCGCTATCGAATGCAGAAAGTCTATTTGAACCTCCATTTTCATATACTGGTATATTAAAGCTCTGGCTAAGGTGTTTTGTGCTTCTTTTGTGGCTGTCGAGTGCGGGTCTTCCTTGTCATCAGATAGTTGAATCTCTGATGGTGATTCCCTTGCTTCTGCCGGCTTCCCAAACGATTTAGCAGTTAGTTCAAGAAAGAGTTCTTTCTATTTTTAGTTCCAAAATTTGGAGGAAGAAGTCTGTGAGATCCCCCGTCTCTGTAGAGTCGCCCATCAGGCCAATTGCAGGTGAAGCAGGCCTTGAGGGGGCTGACAGTATTTCCTACTTTATGTCTTTTGGGTTGGATCCTCTGTGCGAATGAATTTGCAGGGTGATGACTTGCAATCCATCTTATTTGTTTGGAGCCTCCCTGGTGCTCGCTGGATTATATGTATTCTATGTAATTAGCAATGCAGACTCCCTTTCTTGAGAGGTGAGGGTGATCCATTGGGCCGTTGAAGCAGGTGGGTTCCTTTGCCCTAAGCTCACCTGATGTAGGTCCGATGTAGGTATGCTGAGCCCCCTTGCTCACCTGACTGTTGCTGCTCTGGGTGCGCTGGCACCCGCTTTCGGCTAGCGGTTCTTGGCAGCCAACATTCCATGACTCTGCTGCGCTTTCTGAAACCGGTTGACTCCTCCTTTCTGGTTCCGGTGTCAGACTTTGATTCAATCCAATCTCGTGTTGACCAGTATCCAGCCCATGTACTCTTTATGGCTTCCCTGTTCACTTACAACATCACAGAATAGGCTTTATAGTGTAGGGACCGATCTGCTCATGCAGATATGCCCACACATACAATATAGTACACCCTGCCTTAGGGCTGAAGGCCTGCAGTAGGGGTGGCTTACCTATATCTTATGCAGCAAATGGGAGGCATGGCAAACAGGGCTGTGTGCCATGTTGACTCTTTGGATTTTCCTGCACCAAGACATGCAACCTGGAGTGGCAGAGTGCATAGCCTCGGCAAGGGAACGCTGGGGTGGCACAATCAGTGCTGCAGCCCCTGAGGACCCTCATCAATATTCATGCCGTAGATACCAGAGTTACCATTTTCTAGGGACTTGTAGTGGTAACTGAAGTTGTGCCAATCATGGAAAATGTTGGGGTAAGAGATCTGGCACTGGGAAACTGGTTAGCAGGGACCCTGTGCACTTACAGTTTGAAATCACATCGGGCAAAATAGTGGGGGCTGACCATGCAAAAAGAGGCACTTTCCCACAGGGAGGTATTGATTGTCACTTCTTCCTGCTACTACCTGTGGGCTCATCTAAGGACTGATGCTATTATGATCATCATCATCAACTCTTTATTTCGATAAAAAACATATCATAAAAGCATACAAATTTGTTAAAAAAAATAAAGTAACTGGAATTAAAAAGGAAAGAAGATAAAAGGAATATAATTACAAAGGGAGCAATCATAAAATGAGGGATACATTGCTACACCAAACATTACTACCCCCCAAAAAGACAAACGACAGTCTAAAAAACAGTCACAAATAAATAAATTTTAAAAAGAAGAAATATCATATCAGCAAGCGTAGAGACCTAAATCTAATAATCCATGACCAGCCAAGAAATTTGGCTACGCCACATGCCAGCAGTGGACTGGTAACTGACTGTAAAATTCTAAGTGCAACACGATAGTTCGCAGTGCCTAGCTGCCTACAGACGGGACTGAGCCATCTTGCACGAGGGTTTTTGTAGGCAGGGCACTCGCACAAAAGGTGCGCTATAGTTTCAACCTCCCCATTGCAACATGCTATTATGAACATTAATTACCGCATTCAGTAATGAGTCTGAATAGCTCAAGAATTAATGAATATTAGTCTTTCAAAGTTCCATCAATGGATCCTGGAATTATTGAGCATCAGCTGACCTAGGCTGCAAAAAGGTGTAATTGCTCCTGGCAGAAATGAGCCTTAATGGTACCAGGCAGTAATGAACATTAATGGCCCCAAGAAAATGAGCAATAAAGGCCCAAGAATCAAGTAACATCAATGGACTGACGCTGTATTGTCCATCAGTACACCAAGACATTATTGACACAAATTAAAAAAAAGTAGTAGTGGGCCTCCATGGTCCCAAACAGTGATGAGCATCAATGTCCTGTAAATCATATTAGCAATAAACATGAGGTCTAGATCCAATGTAATCAATGAACATTTTCACACTTATCTCTATATCCACAGTCAATTATAAACAATAGCAATATGCTTGTCCGCCGTAGACCCAGGGAAAGGGGAATGGGAAAAGTAAGAGAACAGAGACACTGGAAGTCACCACTCTGAATGGTCACTCTGCTGGGTACTGACTTCTGCTGACTGTAGTGGATATCTAAAGACAAGATGAATATCTTTAGGTAACTTACCACTGTAGTGAATCATGTATTACTTTCTATAGAAAAGAAACACCTTTTCTTTGACTCTATGTCTCATACCCTCTGTGTTTTAGTGTAACTCTGTGTGAAAAAATTGATTATTAGTTGGTGTGGATGTGAGACCCCATCAAGTAATAATATCACTAGTCTATATTAGGTGAAGATAGGTCACTTTTATTCAAACCTTAGCTCAAGCCCAGTCAGCTGTGGCACAGAGTAGTCAGGTTCACTCAATGGAAAACAAGTCAAAAGTATTTACCAGTATGAAAACAGTTAACAAGTAGAAGAATTAACACAATAATAACCACACTCCAATTTATAAAAATAGTACATATTTCTGTTTTTAAATAGACAGCAAAGTGACAAAAATCTGTTGAAGGGAACTGGAGTTAATATTTTTCAGGGGTTTAATAAACCACTGCAATTCACTCAGTTTCCCTTGTAGAAGTAGTCTATGAGCTACAAAAGCGGGGGTCAAAGGTTTGGACCAACCGCAATGGAGTACCGGTCGGGTGCAGCGGCTGGGTCAGTCCTGGCCAAATTTTTACCTTTGCACTTAGAAACTTTTCAGGTTTTTTTTTACCTCGTCAATGGGGCTCGTCAGCGTGGTCCTTTGTGGCTTGGATCAATGTCAGCAGACAGGCTAATTCCAGATGTCCGGTATGAGACTTTGTTACTGACAGGAATTTAGGCTATCCATAAACCGCCATACATTTTCAGTGGGTGTAATCTGAAGTCACTTGATGACGGGGAGCTAAGTAGCAGTACAGTGGTAGCCTCTGGTTCTTTCCTAAAACCATTATCTTTGAGTTCTAGGCTCACAAGCTGCAGTGTTTTTCAGGTGAAAGAGTACACTCTAGACCCACTCAAGCGTCGAAGACCAGGGGTACACCTACTGGGGGCTAGGACTTAATGTCCCGGGATGCAACAGCGGGGTGCAGGGCGAATCCAGTTGTAACTGGTCACCTGGGCACTTACGGGGCTTCTTTGGTTTGTGTTTTCCTAGAGCTGAACAGGAGGCTAGCCAACTAGCGCTTGGAGTTCACTCACTGGTCGCTAGCACAAATGGGAGCAGGCCCATGTCACGCACTCACCTGGTCCCAACCACGGAGATGACACTGGAGCCAATGCTGGACGTCCTATCCCTATCACAGCGGCACAAGACCAAGGGACCAAACTCCTTAGAACCTCCTATCCCTATCAGAGCTTCACAAGATCAAGGGACCTAACTACTTAGATCATGGATGGCCCCTAGGGGGAAGGAGGGTTGGGACAAAACAAAAAAAGAGACTTGAGGTACTCGTTGTTCTCAGCAGCAGTGCGACACTACGTAACAGGATCTATCACATCTGAGACCTTCTCTGATTTGCACTGGACCAGAACCTCTGGTTTTGTGATGATTCAATACACTGGAAATAACAAGAGGCGGCCCTTACCCTCAGTACACTAACAGGTCTCTACATACAATGAACATGCATTAACTTCAGTGACATGGCCTTACAGGTTTCATCACCAGCACAGCATGAGAGCAGAATAACCAAAATCACAGATTGAAGTGTGTCACACCCAAGGATAAACTCGGAACAAAGGTTGGAGTTACTTGCACTCCCAAAGATACACTCTGAACACAGGTTGGAGTTACTTACACTTCCAAGGATACACTCAGCACAAATGTATGAGTTACTTGTGCTTCCAAGAATACACTTCGGACACATGGTTAATGCATATATAAAAGACTCTGAAGTGCTTTCAATTGGCACTACTGTTCGTCAGAGAAACACAGAGCTAAAGTGTGTAATCCTTGCGCAGCGATAGTTCTAGCACCCAGGTTGTAGGAAGGGTCCGGACAATAAACACACAAGAAGAGCTGGAGTAAATCACAGAAAGGGCATGGAGGAAAAGTCTATAGTATTTGAAGACGTGGATACTCGGTCTTGCTTACCACTACAGGAGGATTAGTGTGCACTATCCTGATATCAAGTACTTAGCGTAGTTCTTCCACTTGACTGAGGTTTGAAGAAGCTCTTGAGGCTTTGATTCAGGGAGTCACGGGGGGTCTGGAGTAGTTGTACAGGAGTCAGAGAGGAGGAAGATGGTGCTGGAGCCATGGGACCATGGGTTCAGATGGACTTGAAGGAGACTGGAGTGCTTCTAGGTTCCGTCAGGATTCCTCAGATGAGTGGGAAGGTTGAAGCTTGTTCCGCAGGGTGCGAGGCCAAGCCACAATTCGGTGTTGGGCAGGGTTTATAGAACCTCTCGACACCTCAACGGATGTCTTTACATCTCGTATGGCACGTTGGACACATGGCAGTCTGGAAGGTTCTTGACCATTGGAGAAAACATGTTAGTACACTGTCTTTGACCTTACAGAATGGGCAGATGCAACTTGATGATTCACATCAAATAACAGAAAACTAATGTATCATTTTCACTCGAACGTGCATAATGGAAAATGGCAGCAAGGCTCCTGCAACAGCAGGTGCAAGGCTGGCCATTGGCTCACAGGTTTCTGGGGTAAGCTTGCAGGGATTCAATGGAAAACCAATCCAAGGCACTAGTAACAGGGGGTGCACATACTCTATTGGTTCAAGGGTTTTTGGCTGCATTTGATGGGCTTCAAGCCTAATGGAATTATGGGTCTTGGGGAACATCAGCCATGGTATCATAATGTGCCATAGAGAACTGCAGGGGTAATGCAATATTAGCTGGGCGTGTTAGGACACTACACAGGGGGCACAGGAAGGGAATGTAACAGAAAGGGTGCAGGAGGGAATCGTGACAGTTTCCCCCTGCAAGAACGACCTGCAGGGAGCGGTTGTCTGGGTGGCGGGAATGGAAGGAATGAACCAGATCAAGTGCATGAACACTGCTGGCTGGTTCCAAAGACTGCTCTTCAGGACCATATCCTTTCCAAGCAAATACATTTAAAAAAAAGCATCTATTCTCACGCTTAGAATCAAGGATTCTCAGTACCTCGAATTCCAATTGACCATCAAGAGTTATGGGTAAAGGAGAGGGAGTAGGACGGGTCTGGGCACAATAGAGCTTCAATAGGGACACATGAAACTGAACAGGTAATTCTTTTGGCAACTGTAATTTCACAGCTACTGGATTAATGTCTCATTCAATACAAAAGGAACACACATATCTGGGTTGTAGCTTACGCGGACCCTGTATTAGCAGGTGCTTAGTGGACAGCCAAACTTGATCTCCAACTTTGTAGTCTGGCTATTGTTATTGATGTCTCTTAACATTTTTTACCATACTTAGCTTAGCCTGAAGTAAGTGTGAGTGATAACACCTGAGGTTGTGAATCAGCCAGATGTTTTACAAAGTCTCGTATGACAGGTATATTTTTGGAATGCATTACAACATTTTCGGGTAACATGCAGGGGGAAATCCCAGTGGCTGAAGGCTGTGGATTATTGTACACAAATTCAGTGAAGGGTAACAAGAATTCCCAACCCTTAGATGTAGAAGTCAATAGACATCGCAGTGTCTGTTCTAAAACTTGGTTTACCTGCTATGTCTGCTCATCGCTTTGTGCTTGATAGGCAGACAGGAATCAAGCATCAATGCCCAATGATGTGCAAAGACTGTACCAAAATCGTGAAATGAATTGCTTTCTACCATCGCAAATGATAACCGAGGGGAATCCATGCAATTGCATGATTTGTTGAATAAACATCATTGCGAGGGTCTTGGCAGTGTATATTTTTCTATGGCAATAAAATACGCCAGCTTGGAAGAAAGATCTACTACTACCCAAATTATTGTATAGCCATTAGAGTTGGGGAGGTCAGCAATAAAGTCCATGCTTGTGGTATGATAAGGATGTGAGGGCACTTGCAAGATTCGTACATAGCCTGAAGGAGCAGAATGGGATGCCATGTCTTGAGACCATATTGGGCAGGTCTGAATGTCGTCATGCATATCCTTGGACAATGTGGGCCACCAAACCCATTGCTGACAGTTTGCTAAGGTCTTTTGGATTTCTGGATGACCTGCTAATGGAGTGTCATGACATTGGTTAAAAGTTTTAGTCTTAATTCTTTGGTGGGAACATATAAAGTGGTACCATGATAAGGAAGCCTATTGTGTACATGATTATCCTCTTTAGTCACCGGAGTCCATTTCTTCTTAACTCATACTTTGCCTAATTGTATCCAAGAAGAACTCTTGGTCACAGAGACCTGGGATGTGCTTTGGGCTTACAATGCCCTGTGGTGTCTGTCCTAGAGTGTTCTGATTCATGAAAATTACAATATACTATCAACTTTTCCTGACCACTTGAGGGCAGCACTTAGATTATTTTAGCACAGAAAGCATCAGACCTTGTTGAACATGTTCGGGTGATTGGCCAGTTGTGAGAGTGTGATATGGAACCAAGTAAATACTCCTCCTCTTCTTCATTTGTGACTTAATAGCACTCTTGATTTTGGAATTCAGGAGGGGTGAAAATACAAAATCCATTCTGGCCTAGAATCTAGATGAGAAGCATACTAGAGCATATAATTGCAGAATGTTTGGTACTATGGGGGCATTAGCATTTCGTTTCTCTGCCATTGCTGTTTCTGCAAACACAGGGGCATATTTACAAGCAAAGTGTGTTGTTCAGCCAAGAAGGCTAACAACACACTCCGTCACTGTGGAAACGCAGGCTGCACCATATTTACAAGAATATGGTGCAGCCCTGCATTTCCCCTTGCGCAGGCGATAAATTTAGCAGCCTAGCACCAAAGCAGGCCCCCTTGCACCATAGTGCAAAGAGGCTTGCGTTGAGGGGAATGAATGTTTATGTGCAGGAAGGTATCGCTTCCTGCACATAAACAATCTGAAATGGCGATTTGAAACTTCTATGTGTGCTGCTTAATGCAGCACACATAGAAGTTGCAAATTGTCATTTTTTATGATAGTTTATGTGCAGGAAGGGACACCTTTCTGCACATAAACAATCAAAGGTGTTTTGCTGTTTTCATGTGTGCTGCAGAACGCAGCACACATGGAAAGAGCAAAAACGAGGAGATAATAACATTTTCTCCTCGTTTCGACAAGGTAAGGCCAGGTTTTCCCTGGTCTTAATTTTGGGGATTCCCCATATTTACGCCACCCTATTAAAAATGGGGCAGCGTCAAAATCAATGGGCATTGGGGTAGAACACCCATTGCCCTCCCCTTTCACGCTAAGTATAGCGTGAAAGGGGGCCTTATTTACAAGGCAGCGTTAAGCTGCGTTAAGTGGTTTAACACTGCCTTGTAAATAAGGCGAAGCCCGTATCACCAGCACAACATCTTTAAAAGTGACGTGTAAATATGCTCCACAGATTTTACCATAAAAACCAAAGATTTTCTATTGGCTTGTTAAGATGGGTTTGCGAGGAGGTGGTGGTTACAACACAGAACACACTGATTCTGGAAAAATGTATGATAACTCTGAAGGAGAAGGGAAAAGTATGAGATAATCTGAGCCCTGTCGGAGTATGTTATTAAGGAACCTAGGAAATCACATAATGCCTGTTCCTGATATTTGAATATTGTTTTGTTTGTGCTCAGATAGTGGTTCGGTGTCCTCTGAGATCTGCCTGAGCAGAACATTTTTTTTGTTTCAATCTTTATCAGATTTGATTGCATTGAAGTTATTATCTTCTTGCGAGCTGTAATAATGCTGGACTATATGTATTGTGCTTCTTCTAATATCAGTTTTGTAAATGCTACCTCAAGGAGTTTATGTCTACAGTAACTTTAATATCTGCTTATAAATTAACTTGAAAATAACTTTCAAAATATAACAATGTCTAAACTTCCTTGCCTGGACCTCCAACTGTCTGCAAAGTAATCCGCGCATCTCCAGTGAGCAAGTATTGAAGGGCTTCGCAGTCACACAGCCTGAAATTGACAAAACCCCAGGCTTTGTGACTGCAAAATATTAAGTAGCAATTTACAGAAAGTACATTATGGGTCACAAATATCTTGGCAACTAATGTAGACATTGTAACTCCTTGCTCATCGGAAGGAAGAGCTGGAGTGAAAGAGGTGCCCCCAACCCTTATCAATCAGAATGAAATGTATCAATTTCCTACCACCACAATTGCAGTCACAGACAACTGTTGCCATAACAACTCCTCAAAGTAGATGGTGGGTCATTCACAAAGTGGAGCTTGTCCATTAGGTGCAGGTTCCACTTTGTTACCGTGGGCTCAGGCATTGAGGAGAGAATGAGGACCGCTACACGCGTCCCTGCAGCAAATACGTTCAATTGTTCAGGATACATGGCCATAAAGAAAAGGTGAAAATCACTTATGGTCAGTATCTTTAGTCCTTTTTCTACTCAACTCACTATTGCTAGCAGCATCCCCTGCATTGCAGCACAGCCTACTTTTCTTACTCCAAATCTGACTCAAAGAGCAAAATACTATTGTTAATATATCAATTTATTTCCCCTCTTACTGCTGTGGTGAAGTGCCCCACCAGGCACTGTTGGCAGGCGAGAATTCCACCAAGGCACTGTTGTTTATAAATATGCTTCTCTATCAATTTTCTGCCCTGCAGCACAGCCGGCTTATCTTACTCCCAATCTGACTAAACGAGTTAAATATTATTGCTGATATATATCAATTTATTTCTCCTCTTACTGTTGTGGTGAAGTGCACCACCAGGCACTGTTGGCAGGCGAGAATTCCATCGAGGCACTGTGGAATAATATGGCTCTCTACCAATTGTCTCTGCTGACCCCACGGTAGCCCGCCCACCGCAGCCCCCTCTCCCACTTGCTTACCTCAACAGATCTCCACCTAGCAGGATAATGGGAAATGTGTATTATTACTGATGCCTACCTATATGTTTACCTAGAAAGCTAAAGAGGCCTGTTCACTTACTAATGGTGCAGGACACTCTATGACTCTGACTGTATGAGGGCGAGAATAAGGAAATAGCGCTCTGTTACTGTTGCCTGTTCTTACATCTAACTGCTAATTTACGCAGTCGCTCGCGCACGCACATGTTCGAACATGGCAGAGCGTCTGAGGACAGCAGCTGTAAAAACACGTTGGAAGACTGTTCTATTGATCTGTTTTCTTAGTTCTAACTGCAAGATACCATTCCCCACTTATGTGAAGGACACAGCCCACTCACCGCCTCCAGTGTTCAAGAAGGGGAAGGGTATAATTACTGATTTCTGGCCATGTATTTAACTACTAGCCAGCCAGTTCTCAAACTCCTATTTCCCTGAAGGGTAAAGCACTCCATAGGCTGGCAGCCTGTACTATGGGAGAATTAATTGTTATTGATGTATTCTCCCATGTCTAAATGACGGCATTGTGGGTAATGTCTACTTAAATATCTTACGCTGAGGCAAAAGAATTCATAGAATATTGGACAAAGATCAATTTTTTTTTAACTAGGGACCCAATAAAAATGTGGCCAGATATGGTATGGGACTACCCAGTGGCTGAAACACTTCCAGACACTATCCCTGATCAACACCGTGCTGTTATGGATTAATCTGCCCGGAATGGGGATTTGGGTTTTACAGGGCCAAACACCGCATGTGAATCCCTATTCTGAATATTGCACCCCTTTTAGCTCCCATTTATCAGCTGCTGAGAGGTGAGGCTGTTGACCATGGTTGGTGGTAGGGCAGACTCTATGCTGGCTGGTGGAAGCATTCCATGCCCTTCCCCGTGGTGATGATGGGTGTAAAGTAGGAGCTGGGTTTTGCCTCTGACCACAGTCAATGAGCTGTCAGTAAAATGGAGCACAGTGTTCCCATTCCCAGTAATCCTGTGTGCGGAAATACTGGGTCAGTTGTGATTGGGCACAGTGGCATCCAGTCCCCAACCCCTGGGATACCGCTGAACTTGACATATAACTGTCTCAGACCCATTTTCCACATGTGTTCCTCCAAATGCTTGACAACTCAATGTCTGGGCAATGCTTTGGCGATTGGGCTGCTGTAGTGACATGTATGAGTCACTAAAGTGAGTGAGGACAGTTATCAGTCGAATGCAGAACATTTCTCACAGCCACCTATTTTATGCAGTGTTAACTCAGTGTATGTTCATTTTTCTTAGCACATACACCTAGTGAGTGAAGTGGACATGCACTAAATAAAAACTGCATAACAGTCCAGTGATTACAAACTTCTGCATTCCTAGTAGAGTCATTAGTCCCTTTAACACACATGCTGGAAGGAAGAATAGTGGCAAATAACATCTCATTCTACAAAGGTGCAGAATAGTGGACATATGACATCCTTGCTACCAAGGCCCATATTTAATAAATTATCTTGCAGTGCAGTCCAGCAGCCACAAATGTTGCACTACACTGCGTGAGAAGGAGAGAGCAAGAGAGTGCCATATTGACAGAAATATGGTACTCTCCTCCCCTCTCCCTAGCGCTGGCGCAGAAATCTGTTGCTGTGCGCCATGCACACACCTTTGCACCATGGAGCAAGGGTGTATGCGTGAGTCTAGCATAGATTTTGAACTGGAAGGTTACCCTTGCAGTACGGAATACTATGCTTAGACTTTCAAACTTTTCTCACCTTGTATGTTTGCTGTACAGTGCAGCACACAGGAAACGTTGGAAAGAAGAGAGACAAAAAAGCATTTCTCTGTGATAGCGCCTGGTTGAAGTGGGTGCAATTTTTTGACGGAAAACCCTGTCTGCTTTTTTTAGTAAATAGGCTATTGCGTCAGAAACCTTAGTTGGTTGCATGGAAACGACTATGCACCACCCATGGAAGGCCCCCTTGGTGCTAAGTAATGCAAAGCAGCGCTATGCGCTGATCTGCGCTACTTTCAAGTGATTTTCCAGTGCAAAACAAGTTTTGCGCAAAAAGATTTTCTGTTAATTTGTGTCACTTTTGCGATACAAACACAGTGCTAATTCTTACTAAATATACTCCGAAATATCCACCTGATTTGACAGAAGTGGACCACATAACCAGTCCTTGTCATTACATCCGGATTCTAAGGATTGGTCCACCATTAGTGCCATTATTGGGGAATTAACTCTGGAATAAAAATCAGATTATGGGCGTGGCTACCAATGGTGCACCGGGGACCAGAGGCCGGAGAGGGCACAACTACAACAGCTCCCCAGAGAGGGCTCCTAAATAATCATGCTGGGTTGAACGCACATTAAAGATGACTTTATTTCTTGTTTTTTTATCTTATCACATTTGTTGTGCCTTCAAAGACAGAGGTCAGATGTCAGTCTAGTCTTATACAGACTGCTGCTTATTTTTTTTAACAGAGACTGGTTTTTACTTTTCATACACTTACTGCAAAGTGTGAGGAGTTTGTAAAGTGAACTATGTGAAAATCTTGCTGGTGTGAAAGGAAAGACTGTAGGATGTCGATTTCATCTAACATAGGCTGACATGTAAATACCTGTAAACGAACTATATAAATATGTTTAACTAAATAAATAGGAAAGCACAAATTAATCAGTTTTTTCTAATTTTAAAGTATGATAGAAACAAAGTTTGTAATAGGGTCAAAACAAATTGAGACACTTTACTTGGTGGAGTGCAAATTACAAATATTTGCGTAAACTCAATTTCAACACACTAGCATGTGTACGCTATATAGTTTTATCTGTAAAAATTTGTGTCCAAAGTTTGTGTTTATTTCAACAGAAAATGTGTTGTTTGTAAATTACAGAGGCTACCACACCATGTTTTAGTAATATATTTGTGACAGTGTGCTCCTATATGCAACACCAGCTATATACTACACCCTTACCATTGTCCTGCTGAATGGGTATAGCTTATTTGCAACACTTGTTCTTTGTGCAATACTTGCAGTTTTCAGAATCTCTATGAGTTCAGTGATGCAACATTGATGACATCTCCACCAGTCTGAAAATCTTTCCTTTACCAGTGCCTATTAGGGCCAAAGGAGCTCTTACAGCACTGAGAGTTTGCTTTTAGCTTCATCCGATTCCCTCAGCTACAGGAGCCAGACTCAATGGCGTAACGAAACGGGAGGGGGCCTCCCTGCAATGCAGGTAGAGGGGCCCCCTCCGGGCTCGAACAGGAGCTCTGCAGCCAGAGTGCTATCCTGAGGGGCCCCTTGGAGCCTGGGGGCCACCCGCACTGCGGGGGCTGCGGGGGCCTGTGTTACGCCCCTGGCCAGATTCTGACCTGCAGAATCTACTGAAGCATCCACGGGGTATCGCTAAAGCTCATTGTTCGCTCACCGAATGGCCGAGCAATAGGCATGCTCACTTTTCTAAACGCAGACTGCGCCATACGGCTCTGGCTGCCTGATGCCAGCAGAGGTAAAAGAAGCTGTTATGCCCATGCTGCTGGGTGGCTTTTTAAGACATGACAGTCACAGTAATCATTGTGTTCAGCCTTACAGGGGAAGCACAGTCGACGGCAGTTAGTAAAGAAACATAGTCTTACACAGGACACAGTGGTGGAACTAGGAAAATGAATGATTTGAGATCGGTTTGCTTAATTTTATGCTAAAACAATGCACACTCTTGAGGTTGCTACACAATTCTTTTTTACTGAATCCAGAAGTGGGAATCGTTATCCTTCTGAGACCCATTAAAACTGTCCAAAATCCCTGAAAACAGGATGTTGCTCCCCAGAGCAAGATACTGAGAGAGAGGGAACTTGAGTAACTGTTATAAACAGTACTGTACTAGAGTTGGGTGAGTCAACAAACTAACAGGGAGAGCTGAGCCTGTCTTGGCTCTAATAATACAGCCTGAGCTGAGCCATGGAAACATTTGGTATGGATATTGTGCAACAAATATTATGTAAAAAAATGATAAAATCGTTCATGCCCCAAACCCTCACTCCGACGACAATACCATTAGCGACCTAAGAGAAAGTCAGTTAAAATGTGCACCCTATATGTTGGCTATACTCTTATTTTGCAAAGAGCAAAATTATAGTCCATTAAGCCAAACAAAAGAGAGATTTTTGTACAGCACATATTTCAAGGTTTATTCATATGCAATAATGAAAAAATATAAGAGGCTCAATAAGATAAAATTAAATAATAGCCTACGATCACACATTTTGGTTAAGTGGCAAACTCTGGATTAATCTCAGATTTTCTGCTCCTACATAGTGTAACTCAGTCACTAAATTGGCATCCCTTTTTTGCTCCTGTTTGACATTAAATTGCAATGCTTCATCTTTCAATCTTGGTGCATGAGGTTAGAGTGTGAGTAGCAGGCACAAGCAACAAGAAAACTCAGCCCATTTTGGGCTTGAGAAGACTTCAAACTGAAACGGGACCTAGCATCGGGCTCGAGCCTTCAGTGGCTCAACCACCTCTACAGTTTACTCTGGCTATTCTATGCCTGAAATAGGTTATATGTTATTGCCAGTGTGGTACCTGTTTTGTATGTGAGGATATCTTAGCTTGCACAGCTGAAAACCATCCTGTACCTGTACTGCATGTGAGGGGAGCGTACACTCCTCAAATGCTTCACATTGCATGTGTGTGTAGGCTTGGACTGCTGCTGCAGATGCTGTCTGTGTTCTGTGCATGTTGGGGGATCGTAGATTGTTTCTGACCAGATCTGTTTATTTTCTGTGGGTGTGAGGAAACCGTGTACTGATGCTGTATCTGTTTTGTGTGTGGAGATCTTGCTATGCGTGAGTCAAGCTTGCACTCAAACACCACAGTGATGGTCCTTACACTTGTACCACATCTGAAAATGCTGCTTGTCCATTGTATTTAAGTGAGGTGTTAAATGGTGCTGCCCAGTACATACTTGTATGTCTTTCAAGGAAGCTTGCAGTGGCACTGCAATAGCACATTTGTTCTATGTCTTTGAAGCAAGCTTGCACAGGCCCTGAGCACACCACTTGTTCCATGGCTTTGAATGAAGCTTGCACTGACCCTACTGGGCCACACTTGTTCCATGCCTTTGACTGAAGCTTGGACTGGCCCTGCAGTGCCACATCTTTTCCATGTCAATGAAGGAAGCTTGCACAGGATGGCAATGCAGTACAGCACCTGTTTCATGTCGCTGAAGGAAACATGCACTGATCCTGCAGCATCACACTTGTTCCATGTCTTGCAGGAAAGATTGTGATGCTCTTGAGCAGTATTCTGTCTTATTCATGTGAGCCCAGGACCTCATACACTCTGCTCCCTGTGCTCTATCTATTTCTGTGTGGTTTAGGTCTGACAAAAAAAAAAGTCTCTTATGGCTATTTTACCAGCCACATATTTTCTCATAAATAGTACATAATCTTGCTTAGCGTAAATAGGCTTTAGGTAAGACCACTTCAGTTATTCATCAGATAGAGTGTTATTCACATGTTAGTTCAACCCTTCGAAATAGCATACACACAATTGGGCAATACATCAGCCCTCCTCAGCCATTGGTTTAGTTGACAATGTTTGGCTCTGCCTAATAGACAACTGCTAGACTTTAGGTTGTCAGATTGTCTGGGTAACAGCATTTTACCTGCTTACTCTGTATCTAGTGAAGTCGAACGAGAGGCGATATTTCTTTTAGTTCAGTCCCCAGCAGCTCACTTTCAAATTCAGACTAGTGCTAATTGAGTAATGAGAGTACCATCAGCTCCGCTGCCATTACTACCAACCACAACTTTTATGTGCAGAGTGCTAGGCCTCAGCAAACTTCAAAATCATGCCACCATCTTGAAATACTATGCTGTACACTCTGTTTTTTTTTACTGTTCCTAAATGGCGGACCAGTGCAAAGCTTTTTTTGTTTTAATATATTTATTAAAGCATGTACCCCCTCACATTTAGTCAGCATGTATTTTCTTTTGTTTTACTTTCTTTCTTACTGAATTTTAGCTTATGCTTGCAATGAACAGAAAATTACCACCTTGTTTTTTAGAAGGCAAGTGGGACTTTTGTAATGCCATGACTCTCCCCTGCAAAGTTCCACAAAGATCAGACTCAGGTAGTCTGCAGTGTTGGTCCAGGTGTAGCTTACTTCAAAGAGCTTTGAATTACACTAGTGGACCAATGTGAGTGGTGTACCTGAATAGGCAAGGTGCCTGTGTGATTGGAGGATAGCTACCATGATTTGTGAGTCCATTGTGAGGGATGTGCCTGTGTAAATGCAGGATTAAAGTTGTCTTTTGTGAGTGCAGGTAAAGTGGTTTATAGTTTGAAAGTTGTGCCTGTCTGTGTGCAGAATGAGGCATAGGTCTGTGTGAATGCAGCGTGAAGAATGTTCATATGTAAGGGCAGCAATACGAGTGTGGGGTCCGTGCATGTTATGTCTTTGGGTGCATGCACTTTACAAAGGCCAAACCTACTGGCTTTGGTAATGGTTTTAAGGGTGATGGTTTTAACTTGCTGAAATGCAGTGCCGGGAGTGTAAATACAATAGTGTGTATGAGAATGGTAGTGAGTTTTGATATGGTGATGCAGACTCTGTTAAATGAGGTTGAGAAGTGTTGGGGCAGCTGACAGAATGAGATGTATCCCTGGTGAGGGGGCCCAGTAACCTTTGCTTGAACTAGGGCTCATGGCACCTTAGCTACACCACTGGTTCTTTGCCTGCTCCAAGGACACCATGTCCGGTGAAGAAATTCTGAATTTTAAACACTGCTTTCTAGTGTGGTTGCCTCTGCCTACCTGCTGACAGATGACATTCTGACAATATGATGAACTGCCACAATTATCAGTCAAGTCATAGTCTGAACATGTAGGCAGTTCTTCCCCATATCAAAATGGGGGCACACTTGGGTCTACCTTCTCTTTCATCAAAGTCTAGAACTCTGCAGAGGAGTAACACCATAAACATATTGTCAGGCCAATGTCACTCACCTGGATCCCAGGAATCTACAGTAGCGAAGATAAGACTGGCAATGCCCCCTCACACTATTGTAATGACCCTCACAGAATCTTAATAATGTGGTGTGGTATGAACAGTCCCCAGGGGAGATGGGGCTGGAGAGAGTGGGAGAGAGAGAGAGTGGGAGAGAGAGAGAGAGAGAGAGAGAGAGAGAGTTAGAGTGGTGCAATGCCTTCTTTCTTTCTGTGCCCGAACTCTTTCAGGGCGTTGGCGTTTTCATGTCTAGCTGCTCCACACATGCACTCCGGGATCTTAGGATTCTTGGGACCCTCCTGAGGAAAAGCACAAACAAGATTCTGTAATTATTAGGCGTTAGCTCTCCTTTCTGGTTTCCAGGCCTTAGAAATGGTCCCTCCCTTCGGTATTTACTTTTCCTGACTATGGTGCTCGGAAGGTTAGCTCTTCTATACATTCTTTTCCTAGACTTGTCATTCACTGTGCTACAAATCCTTATTCACCTTTGTTCAGATTCTGTCCAACAAATAAAACATATATCATTAAGCGATCTTTGTTTAGACCCAAAACCCCTGACATGAACCCACATGCAGACAGGTCCTTTCTGTTCTCACCTTGTGATATTTTCAAATGCACTTAGGAAGGGTCTATTCCTAAGCGACAAGTTCACAAATGTTCCACAAAACCTAGGAGGAAAATCCAATGGTGCGCTTGGTATACGTACACTGTTAATTATGTTAAAAATTCAATTGTGTTAGTCTTTTAGGATAATATAGGATCTCCCCTTGCCCATGTGTCAAGGCCCATTCCAACCCCGGACTGCAACCCACAGACAGAGCCGACTGCTTGCATTTGTGTCATCTGCACTCTGACCTCGAGCGGCCAGGTGCCCTTTATTCAATGCATGTAGTAGGTATTGTGGCTGGGTGGCTCACTACATCCCTTGTAACCTTTCTGATTAAACAACGAAAAGAAAAACAACATAAATAAAATTGGCAATGAAAACACATTATGATCCTCATGCAGTGTTCAGCATCAGAGGTATGTGGGTCAGCACTGTTACTCTCAGCACCGACATCTGGCACACAAAGTACTGGAGCCTTTGACTAGGACGAGGGTTTTCCCGGAGCAGGTAGGAGTAGCCCCTGCTGTTCGCCCTTTAATTTGGTCTCGACTGACCAGAGCGACCATCCACTTTCCCTGAAGCCCATCCTCTATTGTTCAGTGCTCCTCCATCACTGCAGTTTGGGCCTTCCCTCTCTGGACTCGGAGCTTCCTCCTAATTGGCAGTGTCTATGCTTTTGTTGGCTTCCCAATCGGGTTCACCTTGGACACTTTCATCTGATCCATTGCTGCGCAGTTTCCGGAACTAAGACACGTTCCTTGACACTTTGGCGCTGCCCCTTTTTGCTGTCAGCATGGTCCCTTTCATTCGCACCACTTCCCATGCTTCTCTCTCAAATGGGGTCCGGAACTTCCACCCTGAGTGGCTGATCCTTTATTACCACACGATCACCAATTTGAAGGGAAGGGCTCACTGCACTCCCATCATGGCTCGCGCTCGCATTGGTGGCCTTTCTTAGCTCTTGAGTTGCTTGTTAATCAAGAACCGTGGGTTGTCAGTGAGGCCCAGCAGGTAAGACATCTTGCATTGGTCTCTTTACCGGTAGGAGCACACCCTGTAGAGCTGTGGGGGTGTTTCTCGATAGGCACATAGGAATTGGTGTAGACTACACTCATGATTTTTACCCTGCTCTATTCCTATTTGCAAAGCCTTGTTTAGGGTCCTCATGAAACACTCCACCTCTTCATTTCCCTGCAGCCAGACTGAAGTGATGCTTCAATGCTTGATGTTAAGCTTGTGATGGTAAATACAAAATGGAAAGGAGGGCCGTTGTCGGTCTTGATCTCTTCTGGCACCCCTAGTAATGCAAATATTTTTTCCAGAGCGGGTCCAACACAATTGAATGCTGTAGAGCTGACCACCTCTACCGCGGTAAATTTGGAGTAACTGTCCATTATGACTAATGTCATCCCTTCATTCCGAAAACTGCCTAAGTCCATACTGAGCGATGACCATGGCTGGGTACAGGCCTCCTCTGTGATAACTGGGGTGATGTGAGGATCCCCCCTTGTAATGATACATGAGTGGCAAGTCCTGACTCTCACTTCGACCAATTGGTCCATGCTAGGGAACCACACCTTGCTTCTTACCCTTGCTTTAGTTTTGGCCATCCCTTGGTGCCCCTGATTCGAAGCTCAATGGTCTTATCCCATAGCTTGTAGGAAATGAAAATTTGATGTCCCCGCAGCACGAGTCCTTCCTCACTCTCACTGAGCTCCTCTCGACATAGCCACAGTTGGGTTTGTGTCTCTTGTTCTCCGGGTGTCAGCCCCCCTGCCCCATCAAGAAAATTCCTCCACCAATATCCCATTAAGGCAGCTTTCACCTTCTGTAAGCACCGGTCTGCCTGGGTATGTTCGGTTATTTCAGACAATGTGAGTGCACGCGGACAAGCTATCTCCGTAACTATCTTCACTAAATTCTAGGTCTCCTGGTAATCTGCTGGTCTGATTTTGTCTTTGCCATTATTGGATGTCTCGACAGGTAGTCTGCTGGGCTGTTGACTCAAGGGCAGTAGGTCAGCTAGAAAGAGTACTGCTGTAATCGGATCGCAGATCTCTCTATTCTCAGAGGACTGCTGTGAGATATTTCTGCAAACAGCGACACTTGGGGCTTGTGATCAGTCACTACTTGAAACTTCTGCCCGCAGAGGTAGAGATGGAAATGTTTGCAGGCCCATCGAATGGCTAGAGCTTCTCTCTCAATTTGTGGATAGCGAGTTTCCACATCCGTCAGGGCCCTGCTCACGTATGCTATGGGGGCTCACTTGCTTTCCTTTTCCCTCTATAGTAGGAGGGTTCCTAGTCCTACGGGGCTTGCATCCACAATCAGCTCAGTTCTTCTGGCCTGATCAAAGTATGCCATAGTGGAAACGTGTAGAAGGGCTTTTTCGACATCAACAAAGGCAAACGCAGCTTAGCTATCTATGCCCATTGGACATCTTTTTTTATGAGTGCCATCAGAGGCTCCTAGAGTGTGGCAAGCTAGGGAATGAAGCGGCTGCAATAATTGTTCATCCCAAAGAACTGTGTATTTCGGAAAGGGCCGCCTGGGACAGCAGCGGTCTTGATGACCTCGGTTTTCCAGGGATTTACTTGGAGTCCTTCTGCTGAGAACCTACAGCCGAAGAATTCAATTTCATTAGTGTAAAACAGGCATTTGTGCCTGTGGAGGTTTAATTCACAGTCTGCCAGATGACGCAAAGTGGCCCTGCACCATGTGTGATGATCTTCTAGGGTGCTGGAAAAGATGAGAATGTCGTCACCAACATTGATCACACCCACCAAAGCAGACAGTGTTTCTCTAATCATGCCCTGAAAGGCCTCAGCTCCTGAAAACACTCTGAAGCTGAGTCGCATGAACTGGCGAAGCCCCATGTGTGTGGGAAAGTAGTTATGTACCGGCTCGACTCCTCCAATGAAAGTTGGTGAAATCCAGAGTTCAACTCCAATTTAGAAAACCATTTAGCACTGTTTAAATCAGCAACGATCTCTTCAATAGTAGGTGTTATGTGCCGATCTGGGCAAATGGCCTTGTTGGGCAGCCTCATATCAATGCAAAGTCTTATTGCCCCTGGTTGTTTGGATTGTGGGGCAATTACCATTGGTGATACCCAGGGTGTCGGGTGTTACCTTCTCAATTACACCCTCCCTTTGTAGCTGGTCTAATTCCCTCTCCACTTGTGGCCTTAGATGACATGGCACTCATCGGTGACGCAGGGCTACTGGCCTTATGGTGGCATCAATGTGAAGTTTCACTTGTACCCCTTTAAGGCGCCCTAGCCCTTGAAACAGTTGTGGGAATTCAGAAAGTATATTGTCCGCATGAGACTGCTTGGTGAACAATACTAGCCCCAAATCCTCAGCAGTGTGACACCCTAGCAGGGTTCCGGTTCTGTCTTGAGTTACATGAAATTTGGCCTTTGTCTTCATGTCACCACTGGGCACTTCCACTTTAATAACCCCTCACAGCGGAATGGGATCTGTGCCACCATATGTATATATCCTGGCCTTTGTTGGGAGAATCAAAGGTCGCGGGCTCAGCTTCAGTAATTGTTAAAAGTCAATAACATTAACTGAGGTTCCTGTGTAGATGAGAGCTGATATCGGCACCCAGTGCACCCAGTGAATGATATGGTGACACGAAGGTTGGAGGTTTTATACTCCTGGATTAGTTGTGCTCTAATCTTGTCCTGTTTATCAATTGCTGAGCACGAAATTGCAAGCTTGCGCAGCCACGCAAAGAATGTGTCCAGCATTACACCTTCTAGCTGATGCGCTTATCGCATTTTTAATCATTCTGAGTCGGGATTCAGCTACGGGTCAAAATGTCTTTTAAGCGCATTCACAGCCACGTCAAAGTTGTTATGATCTCCTGTATTGGGTATGTATTAAGTTCACAAAAAGGTGACATAGTTCATCACTGTCCATGTGGAACATGAGTGAGTGCTTCACGGCGCCATCCATCTCATGCGTGGTCCTAAAGAAGTTGTTGAGTCCTCCAACCTTGTGACGCCACCTCTAGGCTGCTGTCGCTGGGCCCTCTAGTTGGCTGAGAGGCAACAGCGCCACCAGAGGTGCCTGCCCACTCCTGTGCTGTGCTGGCTATTCCAGTTCTTTCACCACAGCACCTCTTCCTGTGTGGACATGACTTCAACTACCACACCTTTGTGGTACTGCTCTTGCTCCCGAGTTCCAATACTGACCAGGATGTCCTTGGGTCAGCAGGTCTCTTTCACTCTGCTTCTCTGCGTGTCTGGTTGCTGCCTTGCTGCCCACTATGCCGGTATTCGTATTATTGCCGCTGCTTCTCTCTCTTTTTTTGGTTTCAGTTTCGGCTTTAGTTTTGGTTTCACCAGGAAAAAGGCACCCTGGCACTTCCAGTTTCAGTTTCGTATCCCCCAACCACAGGTCTCTGCATATGTGGGAAAACAATGCATAATGGCGTGCTGCTGATGTCTCTCCCACCCACACGCCTCACCTCCTGCGTGGTGGGCCCGAACGTCAGACCTTCAGAGCAGTTCACTCAAGCCTGTGGGTTAATGTCTGCTGGCATGCTTACTTCGCATGCTGATGAGCTGGCTCCGATAACCATCAGGGAGACCAGGGCACTCCTGCACCACTGTTAGTGTCGAACAGCGCATCGGCACAGCCTTGCATTAACCGTCAAGGAGCAGAGGCGATGAACTGGGTGAGCAGCCGTGGCGAGGCCACTAAGCCCACCCGACAGGTGTTACCTGCCTCGTCGCCAGTGTAAGGTCTCCCCTGGCCCATTTGTCTAGGTCCGTTCCAACCCCTGGCTGCAAGCCACATACAGAGCCCACTGCTTGCATTCATGTCTTCTGCACTCTGAGCTTGAGTGGCCAGATGTCCTTTTTTTAATCCCTTGGGCTGCTCCCAGCCCTTGGGATGAGTGTGACGCACGAAGTGCGTATTGCGGCCTTATGGCTCACTACAGATTAGTGCCCTAACTTTCTTTGTTGCATTCTTATTTGCCTTGTTGGAGGAAGGGGTAATATCCCTTACTATGTTGCTCGATTTTTAGGTCTCGCCTTGGCAGCGCATGCGCTGCATGGGCTGTCTCAGCAAGACTTAAAGTAATCTATATATTGGCTTAAACTTCATGTAATCTGTTTTTCCGCTTCCTATTGGCTTACTTGTGGTACCTTTCTCGTTATCTCTCTTTCTGTTGGTTGTTGGCCATTTGCTTACTTCCGTGTAGTCCCGTTTCAGTGGCGCCTAACTACAGTTTAATTACGCTTTGTCTGCACTTCTTTTCATTGGGATGCAGTGTGCCATCTGTTTTTCTCGCTGTAACCTGCGTCTGTAATTGGAGACTTTTGTGCACGCTGGCTAGTTTTTTTTTACAAACGCGTTGGCTTTCACTTTTGCGATCGCGTTAATTTTCGGCATTGCCAACCTTTTCATGACATTCATATCTCTTATACATGCCCATAATTTCCGTCCGTCTGTTTTTGTGCATCTATTAATGCTGGGATCTGGCTCCTCATGTGTGGGTGACTGCCTCCTTTCTTCCCTTTGAATGCCAATCTTCACCTACACACAACTGAACCCGCACGCGCACCATGCCTGCCTCCCTCTGCAAATAGAGCAATTGCGATCGCTTTCACTTTCGCGATCGCGATCACTTTCACTTTCGCGATCGCGTTCACTTTCGGCATGCCAACCTTTTCATGACTTTCATATCTCGTGTACATGCCCACAATTCCGTCCGTCTGTTTTTGTGCATCTATTAATGCTGGGATCTGGCTCCCCGTGTGTGGGTGACTGCCTCCTTTCTTACCTGTGAATTCCAATCTTCAACTACACACAACTAAACCCGCATGCGCACCGTGCCTGCCTCTCTCTGCAAATAGAGCAATCGCGATCGCTTTCACTTTCGCGATCGCATTCACTTTCGGCATTGCAAACCTTTTCATAACATTGTGCTGTTATATTTGTCACTGCTCAATGTGTGCACTGGGAGGCAGTTACAGCTGGAGAGGGATGGTGTGCTCCTGTTTGTGAACGGGAAACCCACTAAGAAGCCTGTTCTTATACAGGAACTGCTGCTCTGTGCATGGGTAGACTATTAAAAACAGACTGCGCTACTCTGCTGGTGAATAAAGCCCATTAAAAGTGGACTGTGGTGGGTGACGCAGATCCATTTGTGCACATGAAGGCCCATTAAAAGTGGAACACTGAGCTGTACCGCTCCGCTGTCCGTGGGATTATATAGGAACACAGGATGAATGATGCTGCACTGTTTGTGCACGAGTATCCAGCGTGCACAGGCAAGTGTAAACAGCTTGGAACTTTCCTCCTCGCCGTTGTCGAATGCTTCGATTTAATCTGCACGGTGCCATGGGGATCCCCATTAGGAGCCCGATCCCCGCTCCTAACAGCGATCCTTAAGTGAAAGACTTAAACTAGGCCTTGGCTTACAGCCTCCCGGGAGCCTGGCAGACTTTTCAGCTAAATAAGTGAAGTGTTTTAAATAAACATTCCCGGGCGGAGGGGGTGCCGATACTGAGAATAGTTCAATTTAACTCTGTGGAGTCGCAGAGGAAGCAGCCCGGGCCCCTGGATACTGCCACAAAAGTGCAAATGATAAATGCCGGAAAGACGCAGAAGGCGGATCTCTCTGTAAAAAGGATCCCAGAGTCTGCCGTTTGATCGCAAGTGGAGGGATCCTGGGGTGAGTAACTGGTTGTATGTGCCCACCAGTCCGTGACGGATTAGTGTTGACAAACATTCAAATGCTGTGCTTAGAACCTGCAGTAAAACGTACTAAAAAGATTTGAAAGCGCCTAGAAGTGTGTGCTCTTCCCTAGTGCTTGATTTAAATAACCAGTTATCTGGCGTGATACCTTTACTGCCTGTTACGCAGCGAATTGATTTTAGAAATTTCTTTTAAAATGGTCGCTGTTAAAGAACACGTGTGATGTGCAATGCAATAGGTCTCGCATTTATGCGAGTTTGAGCTATTGACATTGCAAATAACAATGCCTTTTATTTTTGGTTTCGTTTTAAAAACATAAATAAAAGGCATTGTCATTTACTATGCCATTACCTTAAACTCGGGTAACTGCGAGACCTATTGCATTGCAAATGCTTGTTTATTGTGTCTTTCTTTTCTGTTTTGAAGGTGAAGGTTGCAGGATTCAGGGAGCAGTCAACAAGTGTGAAATAACCTTTTTTCAGGGACGAAAGCAGGATGCAGTAAGTGAATCAGATAAGGAGCGCTGAAGCGTAATCTCTTTCTCGGGGGAAAGTAGATAAAACCAAGCAGGGTTTGGGTGTGTGGGCTCGGTATTTATAGTTCCACGCCCAAGATGGCTGCCCCTCCTGAAGTCATGAAGGAGTTTCGGGGGGGACCCAGCCTTCTAGAAAGAGCCATCTTCCCTAGTGGAGGCCTTTTTACTGAGGACTATGAGTGATGATAAATCAACATAACCCGAGCCCAATACGGTCAGGGCGTCAAGGACCACTCAAGGGCAACAGTGACAAAGTGCATGACCATGGCGTGACACATATGGTGCACATTTCAGTAAAACTGTGTCACAAGTCTCCCTAAACAGGTAAACATACTGGGTCTGACAGAAGAACTAACATAAGAAACACAGGAGCACATGGCACTGCACCAATGACATACTACTCCAGTGCTTACTTAGAGCCGGTGATTTCCGAAGCTCAGCACCAACACCTAATTGTCAGTACCGGCTCTAGTGATAGTCCACCCCATGGTAGTGCTATCTATCCAATATTGAGATGAGGACAACAACAGTGTTTAATAAGTCAATATCCATTAAAAAAAGATTAATACCCGTCTCGCATGCCATTATTATAGCTTTGAGTGGCCTGGAATGGACACACTTGCAGGAGTGTGATGATTGGTAGTTGTGTTTGTACAGTATTTGGCACCACTGGCAGGGGCAATGGGTGGTGTGGGCTGCAGTGAAGAAGGGCCCTGGCACTTAAATTGTTTTACAAATCAAAAAAAAGGACCGTTACCCTGTAAAGGGACACTGGTATCAAAAGGTGGCCAGAAGTCTAAAACATGCCCTATGATCTATCAAAGCCTATTGTTTTTTCAAAAACGTTTTAGCTTTCTCTGATAAATGATTAACAATGCCATTGTTGTGAATAATTAGAATTGAAAATGTTTCAATTTTGTTAACATGAGACTGCAAATTATACATTACTATAATATGTGTAAAAGGTAGTGGACTTCGAAGTGTCTCAGTCACCCCTGTATAACCCTGTTCACCATTTTCCTGTTAGGCATGTGATCCAGCGCAAGACTGGGAAATGGGGAACAACATATACTGATATCCTCCCTGCGTCGCAGACCCAACGTCACACTAGCTCATTCACACACGCAGTCATTGGTGGGGCCCATAACACCCACACTCATACGTCTCTCACTCACGAGTCTGCACACACAGGAGGGATGAGTAATTCAAGCGCTGGACATGTGAGGGGAAATACCTAAAAACCTATAGGGAGAGAAGTTATTTTACAAAATATACATTGAAATCCTTCACCTACAGATCCCTAATCTCAAACATCAAGGCACTCCTCCCACTTGGTTGAATGGACTAATTTAGTTGGATTGGTTGATGGTGATTTAGAACCAGCTAAAACACATTTTTAAGATTCAGAATCCTTATCTTTGTTAATGAAGAACCACAAACTCATTAATTCTCGTTAATCAATAATGGTTTATCTAAATTTATCATAAGAATTTATATTTGCATTTGTCTCGTCAAAGTTTAAAATTTCTTGATTAATTCAGGTAAATCGCAGAACATCATATTTACCTAATCTGGCTATTTGAAGTCCTCTAATTCATTGGCTCTGCATAACCAAATTTTGTTGTAAATTGTCTGAAAAGCAGGCCAAAGCTCAAAGTCCCCTACTCAGTATGCTACGTCCCAAATTTATCAAAGGACCAGAAGCCGTGCAAGCATCTATCATAGCCCGTAGATTTGGAAAAGTTCGTAGTCATCAAACAATCGGGCAGCATCTGGATCATCAGGAAAGCGTCACGAACCCAGTGAACGAACGAACCCACCTCTTTTCCTAACCAACCCCTCATTTTTATAATAAAAGCCAGGTTAACAAGATACAATTTTTAGGCAAAGAACGGTGGTGATTGACTGGTTGGGATCGTCCGATTCTTATTCCCAGATTTTCTGTACAGTTCGAGGGGTGATGTCACTTGTTAGCCCAAGTGTCGGATTGTTCTGGTTTACTGTAAGGTTGATTGTTCCCCTTTCTCGGCGAAAGTCCCATTTGCCATCCTTGACCAGGGACAGTCTGTGCAAAGGTCGCTACGAGGTTTAGGAGATTTCTTGCACATGCGCAGCTCACTCCGCGCCTCACAAGACTGTGGCCACTTCGTCGTGTGGTGTCAGCGGCCATCTTGGATTTAGGCCCAAACGCTAACTCAAGCGAAACAAACACAAAGAATAATTAATTCATGGAATTAGTGATCCTAATGTTAACCCCTTGCTAATCCCTCTATGTGCTTGTATTTATCTAGCATATAGCGACATTTAAAGTAATTTTATTCACCTTTTCGATCCAAATCAGGAACGCAAACATCACAAAAACAACATATATCATGCAGTTTTCTATTACCACATATACTACTGTTATTATGCATACAGATCTTAGTTATAAGAGTTATTTAGTCATGCAAATAGCAAACTCCATGTGTGGTTCAAGTTTTAATAATGTTGATTAGTATACATGCAATACTCGTTTAATAATATTATAGTTAATAGATTATATAATTAGTATTTTCATGCAAAATAGAGGAGGTATACAATTTTGCACTACCTGCTCCATCAATCCCCCCTTTGGTGATTTTATCACCACAATACCCAAAATGTAGTAACATTTTTTTATGAAAAGAAAATGAACTCATTACATTTTAGTTCACATTTCTGTTTCCCCAATTTCTTTTTCTCTCGCTTTTCTATACATACTATCTTTCATTTCTTCTAATTCTACTTCTTCAAATTCTCTTTCTCGTCTTTTATTCTCTTTCTTTCTTAATGTTTCTCTTTTTAAGTTTTTCTGTATTTTCTTTCTTTTGCAACATAAACACCCTAGTCTTAAAACTAATACTAGAAAAATTACACACGTTAGTGGAAATAAGATTTTACCTTTAAATGTACTACCTCATTTTAATAGGAAATCTTTAATAGAAGATAATTTCTTTCCAACCTTTTCCCAAACACTTTCAGCCTCTAGTGGTGCAATTTCCTCATGCAAATCTGTTATATTTTTAATGTATGACTTTAGATCTTGACTTTCGTCTGGAATATAAGTTCAACAATGTTGGACTTTCAGCATTCCACAGACTCCACCTTCTTTTGCTAAAATTATTAAGGGTGGGCGCAGTGCTCCGCTCCGCCCGCGGAGTGTGCGTAGTACTACCCACTTCGCGCTTAGCAAAGTAGGCGTAGCATGGGCAGACTACGCACACGCCGCGGCGGAGCAGAGTTGCCCGCCACCCGCCTCCCTCCCGCCCTCATTTTATAATTACTTAGAACATTACATATAAAGAAAATTACTTACCTGAGATGCTGCGTCCCGCCGCGTCCCGGGGCTCCATCTTGCTACTTCCTGGCTAACTTCTTCCTCACGAATGCGCATGCGCGGGCGCCCGCGCATTTCTCCCAAGAAATGCGCATGCGTGGGCGCATGCGCATTCGTGAGGAAGAAGCTAGCCAGGAAGCAGCAAGATGGAGCCCCGGGACGCGGAAGCTCAGGTAAGTAATTTTCTTTATATGTAAGGTTCTAATTAATTTTAAAATGAGGGCGGGAGGGAGGCGGGCAGCGCGTAATGTGGCTATGCGAAGTGTGCGGGTGGGAGTAGATTTGCCCCACTCTACACCCAGGGCTGAAGATTTTGCATTACCATGGCGCGCATGGCAACCATTTCTGTGTTTACCAATAAAAATCCTCCAGCGGTGCATGTTGAAAAGCGATCCACTACTGTTGATAATTTTCTAATTTTATGTGCATTCAGAGATATTCCCACTGCTGGCATCCATGCTCCAAAAATGTCTCCCACAATTTCTGTCCAAGATTCTCTCTTTCTACTTGTTAGTTGTCTAACTAGCTCATGTACACCATCTCTCCCTCTTCCCACATGGAATATCTTTGGGAAAACCAGGCCCACATAACATGTGCCAAACCAATGATCCGGTAATCGATAATATGCTTTGTTCCCGCAGATAAAATATAATCCAGGAAAAACTGGATCATTTCCTCCTTTAAATCCCCATCCACCCATGATTCGATATGTATCATGGCAATCACTGTTACCTACAAAATAATTATCATATGCAGTTTGATTCCTTCTAATACACAGCTTTCCTTTCTGAGGCCAATCTAAAGCCATTGTTGGACTAACTTCTCCTTTCAAATGTTTTTCCTTCTCAACATCCCAGACTGTCTTTTCCTCTCTTCCCTCAGATACTTTCTTTTGCATTTTTAATCTCCTTTCTTGAACCATATCCAAGAACACATTCTCCTCCTTCTTTAAACTACAAGTTAGATTATTTCTAAACATAGACTCTAATGTTATTTCTTTAGTTTCTAAGAAAAATTCACCTAATACCTTTGCAGGTTTTACTTTATTCAATTTGTTAATTACAGGTACTTGTGAAAATATGTTATCTACATCTGAAAAATAATATTCTAATTTCCCTATTTTGCAAAACAAACTTGCTATTACACTACATGTTATTCCATACGTTACTGGGAGGTGATGATAGGTCACTCCCTCAGATACAGATGCAGGTAACTGCATGCAGACGTAGCAATCCCTCACATCCATTGTCTTTACATATTCATATAGTAGTTTTGAAAATACATTGTTAGAGAAATCATTAATAGACCTGTCTTTATGTGAATAATTTCTATCTATATTAATCGGATATACTTTCTGAAACTTTTCTACATTAGTTTTATTCTCACTATGTCCTTCTATTGTATCTGGTGTAACTTTAAATGAGATCATCAAAGCCAAAGCACTCCATAGAAGCATTAGTAATCGTGTACAACAACACATTTTTAACCACCTTCTAAGAAATATACATTTAGTTTTTCTATTCTCTGTGTTTGCCATTTTGAAAAATGAACAGTGTCTTTTGACTTAGCCACAACTAGTTTTGTCTAACCCAAGGCTCTAAGCACCTACTTGGTTCTATCAGTTATGTCTCTTCCAGTAATTTTATTGTCTTTCCATTGGTATCACTTTTGGTCTTTTCAGTTTGGCATTTGATCGTCTTTCACTTTTCTTTCACAATCTTGATACAGAGCTTCCTGAACATCCGTTTCTTCTCCAATGTCGGACAAGATAACTCTCAGGATTTCTGATTCTTCGTCTTCCTCAACCACTTCTGGTACAGTCACCTCTGGATTTTCTTGGCTATCAGCCTCTTCTTTTATTTCAGGCAGCGCCACATATGGCCATTCCGGCGACTTTTACTTCTGGTTAGGTTATCTGGTTCTCTTATTTTCTTCTGTTGTCGTTTCCCCTCGTCTTTCAACTTTTCTTGACTAGATACCTCATTCACTTGTTCGGCTCTAGGTGAATTCACTCGTGTCTATCGGTATCTCAATCTCTTTATTTTGTTTGGCCAGATTTCATCTTTTGCTGGTCTTTTCCATTTATTTCCTTTATCATTCTTCTCAGGTCTCCATGCTCTTTTCCTCAGAACTCGACGTTCAGGTACCTCTTCATCACTGTCTCCTGATTCTGTTTCAACTTGACTTTTACCTTCAACTGTTTTTATTTCCACCACCTTTTCAATTCTCCCTACTTCTGTCCCTCCTCGTGATTCTTGCACACAATCTTCCTGCTGAATAACTGTCTCTTCCTCCAACTAGATGTTTGAATTCCCTACAACTCATCGGGGGTCTTCCGCAAAAACCTTTCCCTCACTCTCTATATCTGGCATCTGACCATCTGCTTTTGTTACTTCAGGTGGAATTTCTCTCAGTTTTTCATCAGGAATTTCTTTATCGAGAACTTTTTAATTGACTCTTCACTGTTTTTCTCTTTTCCTGTATGTACTTGGGCTTGTTCAGTTTCTGAGTCTGAGCTGGTGTCTGAGATCTGCAACTTCCTCCTCAACGGAATGTTCTCTGGGGCAACTGTCAAATTTGGTTCTGACTCCCCCCTTTCAGAATTTTCTCCTGTTCTAGTGTCTTCAGTATCAGATTCAGAGCTAGTTTCTGATTCTTCAAAATACTCTCCTTCCTTGTTATCCACTGGGTTTGGAATTCGCAAGGTATGACTAACATGGATCCAGTTCTTTATTCCTGCACACTTTACAGCTGTTGTTGTAGTTAAAATCACTTGTCGTGGTTTTCCCCAACATGGGACCAAACAGTTACTTCTTCTGTGCACTTTAATTCTCACCCAGTCACCTGGGCTCAGATCATGAGCTGGCTTCTTTTCAAGGGTGGTGGCATCCGATCCAACCTGATGAAACACAGAATGTACGGCGTCAGCCAGCCCCTTACAGTAATCCAACACCAAGTCATCAGAGATAGGCAATAACTTGTTGACTGGTATGAATACATGTCTCACTGCTCTCCCCATTACAATTTCGTGGGGACTAAAACCTGTGTTTCTATCTGGAAGTGATCTAATAGTCATGAGTACCAGAGGCAAGACATCAGGCCATTTCAGTCCTGTGGCTAAACACATTTTTCCTAATCTGTTTTTAATAGTACCATTTACCTGTTCTACCACACCAGAAGCCTTTGGCCGATAGGCGCAATGCAGTTTTTGTTGTACATTCAATGCCTCACAAATTAGCTTCATGATTTCATTATGGACATGTTTTCCTCTATCTGACTCAATTGTGACTGGAAATCCAAATCTTGGGATGAACTCCCTCAAAAGCAGTTTTGCTACTGTTATTCCATCACTTCTTCTTGTGGGATATGCTTCTACCCATCTAGAAACCAGGCAGACCATCACTAAAACATACCTCAACCTGTTACAGGGAGGCATCTCAATGACATCGATTTGCATTCTGGTGGAAGGACCTCCTTCTCGACCTATCGTTCCTAGACTTACCACTGTTTTTCAATCAAGAATTGAACTGCTGACATATAATGCATCGTTGAGAAAGACTCTTAGCTACAAGTCTAAATTTTGCATTGTACCATGTCTGCTTAAATAATCTAAGCATGGCATCCCTCCCTACATGTGCTTGTCCATGATACATCTGGGCCATGGCTGACACCATGCTATCAGGCATAACTGGTCTTCCATCCCGATATACCCACACATGATCTGTTTCCCTTGGTGCACATCCTGCCCTGACCCATTGTCTCATTTCCTCATCTCCTGCTTCTTCCTGTAACTGCTTCACCTCTTCCCAGGTATTCACAATGTTAGTAAACAACAAAGGACATGAATTCATTTCCTTCTCGTTTGCCCTGTAAACCGAATTCTGGTTTCGCACACAATATTGAGCCATATTGTTTGCATACCTGTTCCCTACTGCTACATAATCTCCAGTTTTGGAGTGTGCAGCACACTTCACAACAGCCAATTGCTTAGGCAGCTGTATTGCCTCAAGCAATTTTCCAACCACTTCAGCATTCTTTATAGGGGTTCCACTTGAAGTCAAAAATCCTCTCTGTGACCAAATCTGGCCAAAGTCATGCACGACACCAAAGCCATACTGACTATCAGTTATCACAGTCACTCTCACATTCTTTCCCAATTTACATGCTCTTGTCAATGCGAAGAGCTCAGCTACCTGGGCTGATCTTACTCCTTTTAGGTAAGATGCTTCCATTACTGCTGCAACTGTACATACTGCATATGCTGCACTCAGATTTCCTTTGTCTGTTCTCAAGCATGACCAGTCCACAAACATCACATAATCACTTTCTGACAAAGGTTCATCTTTTATATCAGGACTTGGTTTAGTACAAAAATCAAGCACATCCAAACAGTCATGATCCACATCATCTCTGACTTCCACATTCTCAGCATCCGGCAATAACGTTGAAGGATTCACATTCAGACATCTCACAAGGCTCACATTTGTTGCACCTAATATAACTTTCTCATATTTAGTCAGCCGACTATGTGTCATGAACTGAGTGCGGCTCCTTGATAAAAGGATTGCCACATCATGAGGTACAAACACTCGCACAGGATATCCCATCACAATTCCTTCACTCTGTTCCAGACTCTTACAGGTGGCAGCCACTGCTTTCAGACAACCAGGTAACGCTACAGCTACTGGGTCAAGCATAGCTGAAAAATATGCAATTGGTCTTCTCAGTTTCCCGTGTTTCTGTATTAATACAGACAGTGCACATCCATTCCTTTCACTGCAGTATAACTCGGACTCTTTTTCATAATCAGGCATACCAAGTGCTGGTGCCTCACACAGACTGTCTCTCAATTGTTTAAAGGCTGTTAACTCTTCTTTATTCAATTCAATGGGATCTTTTACATCACTTCTCGTCAGACGTACCAAAGGTTTTGCAATCAGGGAAAAGTTACTTATCCACTGACGACAATATCCTACCATTCCAAGGAACATTCTCACTTCTCTTTGCGTCATTGGTGCTCTCATTCCTTTTATTATCTTGATTCTTTCTGCTGTTATTTTCCTCAGTCCCTTTTCAATTTTATGGCCTAAATATTGTACTTCTTTCTGACAAAATTGCAAATTTCGATGGGGATACTTTAAGTCCTCCATCTGCTAGATGATTTAGCAATGCTATGGTATCCACTACACAGGCTTCTCATGTTTTAGACGCCACAAGCAGGTCATCAATATATTGGACTAGTACTGAGCTCTCGGACATCTCTAGATCTTCTAAGGACTTTTTCAATATCTGGTTAAATATTGAGGCGCTCTCTGTATACCCCTGTGGGATTCAGCACCATGCCAAAATACGGTCGCCAAAACGGAACGCAAAAATCTGCTGACTGTCTTGATGCAATGGGATGGAAAAGAAAGCATGACACAGGTCAATAACTGTGTACCATTCTGCATCATGTGGAATTTGATACAAAATTACTGATGGATTTGGTACAATAGGACAACATGACACAACTATTTTGTTTATTTTTCTCAAATCTTGCACTATTCTGAACGTTCCATTAGGCTTTTTCAATCCCATAATTGGTGAATTACATGGACTACTCAATATTTCTCTCAAAATACCTTGTTTAATCATTTTCTCTATTATAGGAGAAATTCCTTCAATTATTTCGGGTGTCAATTTATACTGAGGAATATTTGGGTAACTTATTCCTTCTTTTACTGTCACTTTTACAGGGTCTACATTTATCATTAATCCCACATCTTCTCCTGTGAAATCCCAGACTTCTGCCTTTACTGTCTTTTTCATTTCTTTTGGTAGCTCTTCAGGGTTAAATACAGCAAATGCTTCAGTAATTTCGGTTTCCATATTCGCCATAGTCATTTTGTACAGTACATCTTCGTCCGTCAGGGGTCTCAAATGCTATACCATCGGGAGTGCAAAATATGGTGCAATTCATTTTGCACAACAAATCTCTTCCTAGTAAATTTACAGGGCTTGAATCACACACGACAAAGCAGTGCATTTCAGAAAATTTCCCTATGTTAACCTTTACTGGTTCAGTAAGATACGTTTTAATCTGTCTGTTGGATACTCCAACTACTTGGATCGTTTCGTCCGAGAGAGGAAGGTTTTTAACATCAGCTGACCTGACTGTGGATCGAATAGCATCAGTATCTACTAGAAAAGTAATATTTTCATCATTTACCTTTCTATCCACAAAAGGACCTATCTGGTCTACTTCTAGAGTTGCGCCAAGTACGCACTCTTCTTCCTCCCCTCGGCACCGTCAATAACTTTCTTCTGACTCACTCTCATCGCGTTGTAGCCAATACTGTGAAACAGCACTAGCACGCGGCAGCTTAGTTACCTGTTCTTCGTTGTAGAATCCTGTCTCATCACTGAATTTCGGAGGATTTACGCTCTGTAGAAAAGGCGGTTTTGGCGCCTGATTCTGTTGGGCAACAACCTGCTGCTGTCGCTGTGGTGGACAACTCACCTCTTTCTGCACCTGCGAATTCAATGATGCATTATCACCATTAGTACTTGGGGGAAATTTACACTCGGATTTCCAATGCCCTATTCATCCAAAATTATGACATGGCCACTTCTTTTTGGCTTCTTCTATATTAAATTGTCCATTTCCTTTTCCATTATTACATTTTGGTTTCATACCTGCACCATTTGCCTGTTCAATCAATTGAGCTTCCTGTCTTTCTGCCACCTTGACCTGTGCCCACATAGCCTTTTCTTTTAACTTACGCTGTTGGCTTCAATTTCATAACTAAAATATTTTGCATGTCTCAGTGCTTCATCTATTTTCTTATTTTGCCAGTCCACTGTATGCTGTTTAATCATTTCACTTATCTCTGGCCACAGCCCATACACAAATCGGTTTACAAAGTGACTTAAATCCTTTTCACTCAAATTCTCATCGCCACTGAACTGCTTAAAGGCAAGGATCAACCTCTCATAATAAGCGTGTACTGATTCCTTAGCTTCCTGATGAGTCCTGTCAATTTTTATCCAATAAGTCTCCTTGGGAGGTACTTTGTTTTTCAAAAAGGTCATTACTTGTTCATATTTTTTCATCACTTCGGGGTCAGGGGCCCCCGTTTTTGGGTCCCTAGGGTATTCTTGTGTAGACCAATTTATCATGAATTTGCACTCTGTCCATAAATCTGCTGGTACTATTATGTCAAAAAGACTGTTTAAATCAATCCATAAAATATTTGATAGCTTTACGAACCTATCCACTTGCCTATACCACTCGACCGGCTTTTCGCGTAGTCAAGGGAAATCATTGGTGAATGACAAAATATCTTGTCTAGTCCAAGGGACATGTACATATCCTCCTCCTGGAATTTCTCTCATGGGACATTCTGTTACTACCTTTTCCTCTTCTCTTATGGGAAAAGCTGAAAACATTTTGTCCGAGGCATCATCTCGTTTTCTGAACCATCTACTCTTCCATTTATCTACAGCTCCCCATTTTCTTAACAAAATTATTATGTCTTTGATCTGAGTTGTTCTTCCAGCGGTATTCAGATTTTCAATATCTTTTTCAGACAAAATCTACTCTGTATGGTTTTTGTAAAGCTTTTACCTTTTCAAAGTCTATACCAATTTCATTTGCCACTTCTTCTAGTCTTTCATGTAGATTTCTTGGTCTCCAGGTTATGCTTTTACATAAAAATAGTAATTCTTAGTCCTGATAAGCTTTTAACTTTTCTGTGAGGATAGTCCCTACCATTAATTCTTCTAAAACAACCTTCAGCTTGGCCACATCTGTAGATTGGGATTCTTTATCTTTCTGCTGCAAACTCCTTAGCCATTCACTTAATTCTTCTGAAGTAGGCCCTACACTATCTTTCTCAGTGTTTTGTTGTGCTAATCTCTCTGGTGATCCTGGAACTGATTCCGTCGTCATTATTATTCTATCCACTCAACTCTGATTTACTGTCAAATTTTTAGGTGTACTTTGTTCTGAAATACTTGTTGTTTGTCTCGATGGGTTCTTGTCTATATTCTTTTCTGGCCTCTCTGTTTGTTTATTACTGTTATAAGGAATTGTCAGACAATGCTCACTATCCTTCTGTTTATCAAAAATAGGCATTACAGGTCCTATGGTTACAGGAACAGTTACGGCTTCCAAATTTTTAGTTAATTCCCTAATCTTTTCAGTTAATTCTAAAGTGGTTTTCACTAGTTCAGCTGAATTTTCGTTACCCATTTTGCCCTGTTGTGTTTGCTCTAATTCTTTAAAAGGATTGTTCCTTCCTGTCTCTTGTAATACTGATTCAAATTTTATATTCTGTGGAGTCTCTCTCATTGGGGCACTTGGTGTCAATAAGGTGGAATCTGACTGATAAGGGGGTGGATTTTTATAAAACATGTCGTCAAGAACATCATCCTCCGATTTATGCACACCATATCCTTTTGACTCAATATTATTTCTCTTTTCCATACATTTTCTACTGCTAACTTCTTCAGCATGTCTCACAGGGAACAAACCATCAGCCATATTTGCACTTCGTCATCTCCTCATTCTATCATCATGATTCTCCTGTCCATATGATCTACCAAACATGTACTTATACCTTCTGCCATTTCTCTGTCTTTCTCTGTCATGCATTTCATCTTCCCACTCTGTCAATGCTTTAAACTGTGTGGGTCTAGGTCTCGGTTCTAGATTCATCATTCTCTCTCTCAAATTTCTCAAAACCGCTAAATTAAATGAACCATGTTCCGGAAATGCCAAAACTCCATCATCTTTTGTATACTTTGCCCAATTGTCCAACCAAATACAAGTATGATATCCATATTTCGCAACCATAAAGGATGCGGGCGATTTTGGTGGAGGAAGCAACTGTCCCTCTCTAGTCACAATCGGTTTGTCCTTTTTAAATAATCTCTTGATCTTTGCAAACCCGGACATTTTCCCCTTTTCTGGTGGATCGTAATACATAATTTTCTCTTCCGTGTATCGCTAGATTTTCCCTACGACTATTCTGTTGTTTTAACCAATCGTAGCGCGACTCACACTAACGCAGCAATCCGGAGCATCTATGTCACTTCTGCAATTCTCCAATCCCAGCGCGACTCACACTAACGCACCAATCAGGAGCGTCTACGTCACCCTGTAATTCTCCACTCTCAGCGCAGCACACACTAATGCACCAATCAGGAGCGTTTATGTTTCTTTCTGACTAGCCAATTCCAGTGCGGTTTTTCTGACGTCATCTTTTCTCGCTACTCCTGCTTCTGCTGACCCCTCCTTTACAAAATTATCAGCAAACTTTCTTACGTTCTTTCTGACTCACAAATCTGTTAGTAACGACATAAAAACGCCACCATTATCTGTTTCTTACAAGAATTCCATCTTTCCCAAGAGCAGCACTTACCTCTGCCCTACTACGGAATCGTTACTTCCGTTGATAAAGTAGCACATACCTCTACCTTACCCTTCTTACAAGGATTAGCTAACCGTTTCTCCAGAATTAAGACACCTAGTTGGAGACGCTCTGCTCCTGAGAAATAAAACCAGAGTTTCTCAATTAACCTGAATGTTATTTCATTCACGCACTTTCATACGGAAAATGTAGTTCATTCACACAGAATTCTGTCTTTCCTGAGAGCAGCGAACAGTCTGCCCCACTACAGAATTATGACATACGTTAATAAAGTAGCACTTCCCTCTACTTTATCCTTCTAGCAAGCTTAGGGAACACCTATTACCTTTCCAGTGATAAGCGTAATCAGAGTGCCTTTTGGACTCCTGGTACCTAAGACCAAAATTTCACAGGTGACCTTCGCTACCCTACATTTCTCTCATACAAAAAATGTCCCTAATGGCAACTAACCCTGGGAGTTACACTACGCTTCGCCCACGTAGTGCACGTAGCGCTGCCTGCTTCACAGTTTTCGAAGTAGGCGAAGCAGGCAAGCGCTACGCACACGCCAGGGCGAAGCGTAGCTGCCTGCCGCCCGCCACCCGCCTCCAGCCCGCCCTCCTTTTAAATCATATCTTGCATGTTGAATAATTAAAAGTAAAGAGACTTACCTGAAGCGCGGCGTCTCCGGGGCTCCCTCTTCCTCGTTTTCAACTTCTGGTGACAAATGCGCATGCGCAGGAAGAGGGAGCCCCGTAGACGCCGCGCTTCAGGTAAGTCTCTTTACTTTTAATTATTTAGCATGCAGGGTATTATTTAAAAGGAGGGTGGGCGGGAGGCGGGCGGCACGTAGTGGGGCTACGCGGAGCGCGCAAGTGTACGTAGATTTGGGCACACTACTCGCTGCTTCACGTAGCCCCACTACACCCACTACGCCCACCCTTAATGGCAACACACGACGATGTTACTGAATCGAACCCAGACAATGCGTCGTGCAACTCCAATCGTCACACGTTTTCCCCGTGTACCTACAGGGCAACAACAATTCCGTCTTTCCCGAGAGCAGCGCTTACCTCTGCTCTACTACGGAACCGTTACAAACTTCCGACTTCCTACATCCCAGAAGCCGTCAAACAACATAGAACTCGACGCGACTCAACATAGAGTGTTAATACATAAACCAATACTTGTCCCACAATCAATAATCAATAATCAATTTACAAGCAATAATCACCAAACCAAAACAATAAAAACCATCATACTGCTACCAGAAAAACTCGCGCAAGACTGGGAAATGGGGAACAAAATATACCGATATCCTCCCTGCGTCGCAGACCCAACGTCACACTAGCTCATTCACACACGCAGTCATTGGTGGGGCCCATAACACCAACACTCATACGTCTCTCACTCACGAGTCTGCACACACAAGAGGGATGAGTAATTCAAGCGCTGGACAAGTGAGGGGAAATACCTAAAAACCTATAGGGAGAGAAATGTTATTTTACAAAATATACATTGACATCCTTCGCCTACAGATTCCTAATCTCAAACATCAAGGCACTCCTCCCACTTGGTCGAATGGACAAATTTAGTTGGATTGGTTGATGGTGATTTAGAACCAGCTAAAACACATTACTAAGATTCAGAATCTTTATGTTTCTTAATGAAGAACCACAAACTCATTAATTCTCGTTAATCAATAATGGTTTATCTAAATTTACCATAAGAATTTATATTTGCATTTGTCTCGTCAAAGTTTAAAATTTCTTGATTAATTCAGGTAAATTGCAGAACATCATATTTACCTAATCTGGCTATTTGAAGTCCTCTAATTCATTGGCTCTGCATAACCAAATTTTGCTGTAAATTGTCCAAAAAGCAGGCCAAAGCTCAAAGTCCTCTGCTCAGCACGCTACAGTCCCAAATTTATCAAAGGACCAGAAGCCGTGCAAGCATCTATCATAGCCCGTAGATTTAGAAAAGTTTGCAGTCATCAAACAATCGGGCAGCATCTGGATCATCAGGAAAGCGTCTCAAACCCAGTGAACGAACGAACCCACCTCTTTTCCTAACCCACCCCTCATCTTTATAATAAAAGCCAGGTTAACACGATACAATTTTTAGGCAAAGATTGGTGGTGATTGGCTGGTTGGGATCGTCCGATTCTTATTCCCAGATTTTCTGTACAGTTCGAGGGGTGATGTCACTTGTTAGCCCAAGTGTCGGATTGTTCCGGTTTACTGTAAGGTTGATTGTTCTCCTTTCTTGGCGAAAGTCCCATTTGCCATCCTTGACCAGGGACAGTCTGTGCAAAGGCCGCTACGAGGTTTAGGAGATTTCTTGCACATGCGCAGCTCACTCCGCGCCTCAAAAGACTGTGGCCACTTCGTCGTGTGGTGTCAGCGGCCATCTTGGATTTAGGCCCAAACGCTAACTTAAGCGAAACAAACACAAAGAATAATTAATTAATGGAATTGGTGATCCTAATGTTAATCCCTTGCTAATCCCTCTATGTGCTTGTATTTATCTAGCATATAGCGACATTTAAAGCCTTTATACTCACCTTTTCGATCCAAATCAGGAACGCAAACATCACAAAAGCAACATATATCATGCAGTATTCTATTACCACATATACTACTGTTATTATGCATACAGATCTTAGTTATAAGAGTTATTTAGCCATGCAAATAGCAAATCCCATGTGTAGTTCAAGTTTTAATAATATTGATTAGTATACATGCAATACTCGTTTAATAATATTACAGTTAATAGATTATATAATTAGTATTTTCATGCAAAATAGAGGAGGTATACAAAATTTTGCACTACCTGCTCCATCACATGCACTCTTCTACCAACATCTTTCTGACATCCTGAGAGGGTCGAGTATGGACCTATTTCAAAGTCAGTTTTTAATTACTGCTTGGCCTGGGTACTGGCAGGACCTGCCCCCTTAAAGCCCTGGTATAACTGTGGGTGGATCTGGGTATTTCCCCGTGCTCTTCTTGTTGTAGCATCATTTTCTCTGGTGCCAGTTTTTACTCCCTTTCTGTCCTTTGGGACTCAAAGTTTCTCCGGGCTTGGAGATCTGACTGCAGCTGCTCTTTCAGAGCTATACCTCTCTCCTACATTGGGAGTCTCTTCCATTCCACCTCCACAGGGGTGAAAAATATCTAAGAGGCCAAAATCTTAGGTTTAGATGGGAATTTATGGGGATTCTCTGTGGCCTCTTCTTCTCAGGGTCGGACTGGGACAGAAAATATGCCAGGGCACCAAAATATAAGTGGGCACATTTGCGCATCAGATAGATATAAAAGTGTCCCACATTTGCACATTGGGGTAGTTTTGAACTTGTACAGTTATACTGTATAGGTGTTTGGAAGGTGATGGGAACTTCATGCAGTTGTGCTTGCTGCATGCAATGTTTGTAACAGGTAACTTTAACAGTAAAAATGAGCCCACCAGAGTATAAAACAGGCTAACAAACAGCAAGAAAAACATCCACACACTGGCCTGTCTGACGAGGAGACCTTTTAGACGGTTCAGATTACCCTATAAACCATTCCAATCCTGCTTCCTCTCTATTCTCAGATTACGGGGAGATCATCGAGTCTAGATAGGATCTTTACGTTGAGATTGAAGGTGTAAGGATATATAATTTTCCTTAGTAGTATGATAAGACACTGTAAAGAGGAAATGCAGAACCCTCCACCCTGATATTGTGAAAGGAGGTTACACAAAAATGGTACTTACAGTCAGTTACGTCAATGGATGCATAACATACGCATTAGGTTCAGACTAATCATTTTAGATATTAAAAGTGTGCTCTTCGGAGGAGGAGCCTAGCGCGCAAACAAGATGGCCGCGTAGGTGCGAGGCTCCCGAGGACCTCCGCAACCTCCTACGTCTATCCTGAATTCATCCTGCCTCGGTTGAGGGGACTGTGTTGGTGAGCCTGAGCTGCGGTGGTACCCGTTTTCCGTTCTCGAATCGGACCTCGGGTGCCGGAGTGCGCACCGATTGAAGTTTGCGGCCTTCTTCTCGCCGGACCCCGGATTTGCGTTGGGGGTGACCCAGTGGCAAAGTGAACAACAACGGCGGGCCGGGCCTGGCGAGTCGCGTACCCCGCACTTTCGCTTTCGCACCGTCTCTGCAAGTGAGATCGCGGAGCTTTTTGTGCTGGTGTGGCCTCGCTGGGGGACCCTGCCTGCCTGCCGGCTGTGACCCACCCCGCCGATCTGGGGTGGCCCCCCCGGAGCTCGTGGCCCTGATTGCCTGCCCTCTACGGCATTGCTGGTGCGATTGTGGGACCAGCGGCGATGGCCACGAAACAAGATGGAGATCGGTCAAAGACCAAGTCGACCCGGCGTGGCACCGTCCATCAGGCCAACAGCATGGACCGCTATACCCTCCAGAGGGGATCTCCCGGCGGACCGCACAAGTCCCCTGAGGGCCCTTCTGATGCCCCGGACTTGCCCGCGGATCTGACTCTCCACGACGTCATGGGCGCCATTTCCGAGATGAAGGCCTCGGTGGGCCAGCGGTTCGACACCCTGGCACAGAAGATCGACGCGGTCCTTGTGGATGTTGGCCTGGTGAGGGCCGATCTTTCCAAGACCAACGACCGAGTTGATTCTTTGGCCCAAACCGCATCGGGCCTTACGACTGAGGTGGCGACACTACAAATGGAGGTGCGCCGGCTTAGTCAGACGAGTGCACTTATGGATCGGCGCCTTGAGGATTCCGAGAGTCGGGCCTGGAGGAATAACATCCGCATCATCGGAGTACCCGAGGGACGGGAGGAAGCGGCGGCGGATCTATTTGTGGAGGACCTGATCGCTACCCATCTCCAGCCTCGGGGACTGAGTAAATTTTTTGCCGTGGAGAGGGCCCACAGAGTTCCCGGGGGAAGGCCGAAGGTCGGAGCCCCTCCGCGACCTCTCATTGCCCGGATTTTTAACTTTCGGGACAGAGACGCGATCCTGCAAGCCTCCAGACTACATGGGCCGGTTAAGCTGGAAAATATGGAGGTGAACTTTTACCCTGATTTCACCCAAGCGGTCCAGAAGCAGAGACTGAGCTTCCTGAGCGTCAAACGCCGACTTCGGGACCTGAACTTAAAATACGCCATGCTCTTCCCGGCCAAGCTGCGAGTGGAGGTGGATGGTCGCACGCACTTTTTTGATCGACCCGAAGCGGCCGGGGACTGGCTGGACACTCTGTCTGGGGATCGTGATCGAGATGGCGGGGGGGGCGGCGGGAGGAGACGGCCCACTGGATCGGGACTGAGGGGTCAATATTGGGCCTCACTCTGGACGAATACGATGCTACTTTCGATCAAGCGTCTGTCTTTGTACATTCCCCTCCCATGGAGGTTGTGTGGGGTCTAGAAGGGGTACTCTTTCCTCCTCTAGGGGGTCTAGCTAGTTTCATTTTATAGGGGCGACAGGCACACTGCAAGTTGGGGGGGCTGTTCGGGCTCATGCAGGGGTGCAGGGAGGGGGGAGTTTTGTTGGAGTGGGTGGGTTGGGGTGGGGTGTTGTTCGTTTACACCACAAGGCAAACGTATCATTGTGTTATCTCTACAGTGCTCTCTGGGGGACGAGTGATGACTTCTGTTTATGATGGGGGGTAGGGGACTGAGTTTGTTGTCCTGGAATGTTAATGGACTGGGGGACAGGATAAAACGAGGTGTGGTCCTGCAGTTCTTGAAGCGAATTTTGCCCGATATAGTTTTTTTGCAGGAGACACACCTCATTGGCAACTCCTTTTGCGCTATGAATCGACGGGGCTACCGTCTTGTGGCCCATTCGGGCTTCACGTCTGGTTCAAGGGGTGTGGGCATTATGGTTAAAAACTCGCTCCCGTTGGAGATTGATGAGGTGTGCCATGCGATAGGGGACGTTACACGGTTTTGGTGGGCAGAATGGAGGGCAGAGTGGTCGTTTTTGTGTCAGTATATGTCCCGCCGGGGCTGCAGACGACCACCTTTGCGGACCTGGGGCGCCTCCTCCTTGGCCTTCCGGAGGGGATTCTAGTGGTGGGGGGGGATTTTAATGCTGTAGTTTCCGGAACTGTGGATCGTCACCCCCCTAGGGATCTCCCCCGGGCCCAAGCGTGGTTATCTGGCCTCTTGGATACCCTGGGGCTGGTGGATTGTTGGCGTTTAAAACATCCCACGCAGCTACAGTACACCTTCCATTCAGGGGCTCATGGTAGTCTCTCACGGCTAGATTATGTCCTGGTCCCAGCGGCTTATGTGGGGAGGGTGGGAGAGGTGCGCCATTTGGCACGGGGTATTTCGGACCACTCCCCGCTCTTGTTGCACTTTGATATTTGGCCGAGGGGAGAGGGTAGGGTGGTCCCGATCCATCCCTGGTACCTGCGTGACCCCACCATTCGCGCAGAGCTGATTAAATCCCTTAAGCGCTATTTTGACGAGAATGTGGGGTCTGTGTCATCGGCGGTCTCGCTGTGGGAGGCGTTCAAGACAGTACTCCGAGGAGAGGCCCTGTCCCTTATTTCCCACTCTCGGAGGCGCGAGCGGGAGGAGGTGGCCCGTGTTGAAGCTGAGATAACCGAGTTGGAGGGTGATCTAGAATGTGGGGTGACGGATGACAAATTACATGTTCTCCAACTCAAGCAAGCGGCCTATAAGGCCCTCGTCACGGAGGCGGCCAGGGGCCTCAGTAGAGAGCAACAGGGGAGACTGTATGATGTGGGTGATAAGGCTAGTAAATTGATTGCGTGGCTGGACAAAAAAGAGAGAGCGAGTCGAGTTGTCCCGTTGATTGAGAAAACGAATGGTGTGTGTGTCACTGAACCGGAGGAAATTGTCTCCTGCTTCGCGGACTATTTCCGTGGGGTGTATTCCCCGGTGTCTTCCCGCTCTGAAGAGGATTCCCATGCCCTGCTCAGAGATATCGCGCTGCCTTCCCTTTCGGAGGAGGACAGAGTGTCGTTGGACGCCGCTCCAACCTCCGAAGAAATTGCCCTCACCATACGCTCGGTCGCTTCCGGCAAGGCCATGGGTCCTAATGGTCTTCCCATCGAGTTGTATAAACTGCGACCGGATACGCTGGCGCCGCATCTCCGTGCTATGTTCCTTGCGGCCCACTCGGTGGGTTCCCTCCTGCTAGACCAGCGTCTGGCTACCATCGTTGTTATCCACAAGGAGGGGAGGCCACGGGACCGGGTCACATCCTATCGACCCATTTCGTTATTGAATGCGGAGCCCAAAATTCTCGCCAAGGTGTTGGCCAATCGGCTGGTCGGCGTAGTGTGTGACTTGGTCCACCAGGACCAGTCCGGCTTTATCCCCCATCGCAACACAGCGCTTAACCTGCGGCGTTTGCATGGGGTGCTCGCACGTGTCCCGTTCATACGGGAGCCGGCCATCTTGGCGTCCTTGGACGCCACTATGGCGTTTGACACACTTGAATGGCCATATATTTGGGCGACGCTCGCGAAATTTGGGTTTGGCCCAGGGTTTATCAGCTGGGTTAAATTGTTGTACTCTGGCCCACTGGCGCAGGTGGTTGTGAACGGTAGAGTGTCGGCTCCGTTTGAGTTGGGCAGGGGCACGCGGCAGGGCTGCCCGTTATCGCCGCTCCTTTTTGCGCTTGCCATGGAGCCCCTGGCGGAGTGGCTGCGGTGGGAACCTTCTATTCGTGGTCTCCGCTGGACCCCCGAGTATGAGGACCGCGTATCTCTATACGCTGACGATATTCTCCTGTACCTGGCTTCCCCACGTAAATCACTGATAGTACTGGTTGATGTATTGCATTCATTTGGTCGTAACTCCGGCCTTGTCATCAACTGGGCTAAATCGTGCGTGTATGTTCTCTCTGGGGAGGCTCCTATCCTTCCGCGGGGCTGTCCTATCCAGATCGCCCCGCAGGGATTTAGGTACCTGGGTGTCTTCATTACCCTGGACGCGGAGGCCCGGTATGATCGGAACTTGCTTCCCCCCCTCCAGCGCCTGAGGGAGGATGTCGCGCGTTGGCGGCGTTTGCCGCTCTCGCCGCTCGGCCGGGCGGCATTGTTTAAGATGATGTCGCTGCCGCGTTTCCTGTACGCTCTGCAGAATGCAATGGACCTCGTCCCGGCGCGCTACTTCCGCGAGGTGGAGAGTTTGCAACGCCGCCTGTTCTGGGACGGGAGACCGCGTATCGCCCTGGCGAAGCTGACGCTCCCGTGGTATGACGGGGGGATTGCCCTCCCGGATATTAAACGGTATTATTGGGCCTCCCAGCTGGCTGCGATTAATCACGGCCTATACGGGCCCGCCCTAAACCCGGCCTTTGAAATGGATAAGATGCTACTGCCGGGTGGTGACTATAATCGAGCGCTCTACTCCAGCTCGCTCGACGCACGTCTGACGGGCCCCACGCGTGTCATGGTACGAGTGTGGCACGCGGCTACTGTAGCGATGGGGTGGAAGGATCGTTTGACCCGGGCGTCACCACTATACGCATCTGAGCAGTTGGGCTCCCTGTGGACCTCGAAGAGCTTCGAGAAGTGGGACATGATAGGCATCAGCAGGGTGGGGGATCTCTGGACGAGGGGGGGATTCAAAACGTTCGGGATGCTGCAGACAGAATTCCAGTTGCAGGACAGGGAGTACTTTCGGTATATGCAGATCCGTCATGCACTATGCTCCGCCTTCCCGGACGTCGCCTCCATCCCGGAGTACTCTCCTCTGGAGGATAGAGTGCTGGATGGACATGTACCGGAAAGCACGATCTCATTAATCTATAAAAAACTGATTAATGACCGCTCGGGATTGCTGACTAATCTTCGCGAGGCTTGGGTTGCCGATGGATTGGAGCTGGACGACGAGGACTGGGTCTCTGCGGTGGCCTCCCCGAAAGAGGTGGCCATACCGGCCCGCCTTCGCTTCGTCCAGCTCAAGATACTCCATAGGGTCTACATAACGGGGCCAAGGCTATTGCGTATGGGCTATGCTGTGGACGGGTTGTGTAAGCGTGGGTGTGGTTCTTTGGGGACCTTTCTTCATATTTTGTGGGAATGCCCAGAGGTGGAGCGATTCTGGCGTGGTGTGCATGAGGTCCTGCGGGTGGTTACGCGTGTGTCGCTGCTGCCCGAAGCGAGGAGATGCCTGTTGAACGTGTGGGAACCAACCGACTACTCGGCGCCACAGACGTGGTGGGTGACTCTGGGATATATGGTGGCCAAGCGCGATATTGCTCAACTGTGGGGTTCCCAGAGGTCCCCGACTGTTTCGGCCTGGAAGGAAAATATGGACTGGTGCATGTTTCGGGAAAAGGTGGGGATGTATGTAGCGAGAGGTAAGCCTGGGACATGGGTGAAAGTATGGGGCCCCTGGAATGCCTACCGTGGGGGAATCTGTGCCCCGCCGTTATTGCCCGATCCATCGCCTGCCCCGTCCCCTTAGCCGGTTTAGCTCTCCGGTACCGGGCACTGAGTCCACCCAGTCCCTGTCCTGACCTTCTCCCCCCCTTGATACTCCTATGGATTGGTAGGGTCCCCCTTCTAGGGGAGCACATGCTGCTGTTTTCGATTGTGGGTTGCCTTGTGGTTTGATTTTTTGTTGTTATTTATGTTAAAAAGAAACCGTCATGTGGGGTCCGGATGGTGTGGCCATCAACGCTGCTAACTCCTGTACGTTTCCCTTTGCCGCAGCATGCGTTCTACTGTGTGTATCATATGCTCCTCTTGTTTGCTAGCGGCCGGCCTGAAGGTTGTAGGCCCATCTTTGTATATTCTTTGAACTTTGTAATAAACGGTTTCAAAAAAAAAAAAAAAAAAAGTGTGCTCTTCTTCCTTCCTTTTCTTTCCCTCAAATTACCCTTCTCTACTGTCCCTCTTTGTGTCCTCATCACCCTCGAATTCTTGATTCTGCATTTAATTTGTGTGATCATATGCCACCCAAGCAGATCACCCCAGATTAATTCTTATTTTGCTGCTACTCAGTGAGAGAAGCTTAACGTGCTCTTGACGATGCTGCGTCTTGTTGTGAGTGGCAGGGTATCTTTTACTGCTGCTCCCTGTGCTATCCCTGTTCTATGCATGTCAGGATGAATTCTGTTCTGCAGATCAGTGCTGGAATAGAGGGAGATCCAGAAGAATTCAAGATCCAGTAACTAAAATTGGACCAGATCCGGGCCAGCCTCAGTGAACTGTGCCGTACCCTGCTGTAATTAATTAGCAGACACACAACTTTTTCGACAGAACCATTCGCGACACTTCACGGCTTTTGCTTTCACGGTATCCATTCTTCACATGAATGACACATTCACATTGACCTGCTTTCTCTGTTTGTAAAAAGCTTGTGCAGCGGCTTCTTCTGGCCGGGTACATATTTGGTGAGTATTAGACAGTGGAATTAAAAAAGTATGGGAACTGTGATACTGCATGAAATAGGGGTGGAGTCAGTGATTGTGGGGGTGGGGTCAAAGGTGTGACTAAAGACAAAATATGCTGTAGGTTTTTTGGTCTTTCACTATTAGGTAGCTACATATAAAATAACGCACAGCTGAAATGAAAAATAAATGTCAAAAGATGCTACTCAGTGGGAAATGCCCTGGAGTACATTATGAAACCTCTATTAGTTAATGCACGACAGGGGTCTGTGTGTAAACAGAGAACCACAGAATTAATCTTGGTTGGTTCAGTGAAGCATAATGACTTGTGTATTTTTAGTGCTACGAGGTCACAGCCTGTGGCAGAAACCACTGTGATATGCAAGTCATTATTTTAAATTACATTACATACAGTATAAAGTAGACTAGTACAAAATGCGCAAAAAGGTTTAAGATAAAATGGAGCTTTCAAAATATAGATTTTAACCCTGGCTGTACGTAATGTCATTTTTTACATAACTGTCCTGCCAAGATCTCTTCAGGGTTAGTAAGAGATATATAGATACAATTACAATTAAAAGCACGCACTTCACAGTTCAGCTGTTAACTCTTTGCACTACCACTCAAAATAATAAATCTTTGTCATCACAAAGCTTGCGTGATTTGATCAATTAAAGCCAGTACCGGCTCCCAAGCATCCTTTACATTTACAGATTACCCTTTACATATGCAGATTAACTTGTTGCGCAAATTTGCATTTCTTTAAGGCAGGCGGGCACTCTTGCAAGGCTTGTTTAGCTGTCTGCACCTAGCTCAGTTTCAAAGCACAGGAGGCGCACTAAATGACACTTCAGCTGAAGTATTTAAATTATCGGAATTAACCATTCCAGACGGTTGTCTTTTTACAAAAGCTAGGGGAAAGTTTTTTCATAAATCAAAAAACTATGGGCACATTATGCCCCTCCGATCCCGCCCACTTTGACCACTGGTAATAGAAGGCTGGCCTCACAGCCGGACTGGGAACCGAAACCGGTCCTGGCAAACAGCTCGGCTGGCCCCCGGGGGAGTGGGAGGCTAGTTGTAAGCATCACTCCCATCTCACCGCTGCCACTTTTGTTAGAGAGGGCCGATATTGCAGCTATGCTGCAAAACCGCCCCGGTAACAAAAACGGCCCCCCAAGGGTCCAAAAATGACCCCAACCTGGCAGCCCACCGGGGTAACACCCAGTGCCCGCTACAGCCAGTCAGGCCCTGAATGGCCTGCTGCTGCTTATCCTGGAGCAGATTTACGAGTTCTGCAGGGATGCGCCAGAAAAGATGTGACACGCAATTCCCTCCCTGCGCCACCACAAATGCGTCGCATTTACAATGCGGCGCACTGTGGCGGAAGGATAGGGTGATGCGTGTCGCATCCTGTGGCGTAAGGGCGGCGCATTGCTAGAGTCGTGTCGCAAACGCGAAGTGGCTCCAGCAATGTTCAGGGGCGCCCTATGCCTAACATGCTGCGTCACTCCTTACGCCTGCTTCAAGCAGGCACAGGGTATTGACGCAGCAGGGGCGTAAATGTGGTACATGGGGCTTGTAAATCTACCCCCCTGTACTTTGTTTGAGTGTGAGTGACACTGAAGAAATAAAAACCTTCTAAGGGTTTCACTGATACACCTGGTCCTTTAAACCAACAAAGAAGAGATTGGCACGGAAGCTGTAATATCAAGAAAACATTTTTATTAACCTCACATGAGAGAGATTGCGTCACACAGTACCCTCAGGCCACTGTAGGAGACATTCTAAGGAGTACAGAGAACAGGGGCCTTATATATGCATAGGTTACATAGTCAGCATAAAACAAAGGGAAGGTCCTGACACATACAATAATACTTACTGACTAATATGGGTATACAAAATTTGCTTGCTCAACAAAGTGGGAGGAGAGATATTTCTCCTTACATCAGCAAGAATAGCCTGACAGTTCTATACTAGGAGCAGGTGCATTCTATCAGCTAAACCTTTCTGAGCTTGTGCAAGGCTCTGAAAGAGGGAGAAAGCACATGGCTAACTAAAATGGCTGCCAGGAACAAAATGGCTTTTAGCTCATGCTAACAGCAATACCTGCCATCTTTAACAACGCTGCTGGTGCTCCTTCCACTGATGTGGCTGTCGTGTGTGAGTGAGGTTTATTTAATTTGCGGCTGCCTGTTTTATATCTGTTCTATGTGTGTGGGAAAGGTTGCATTGAGAATGGTTGTGCTTTATCATTCTTTGTGTGAGAGATGCTTCGATTGTGCTACCTCTGATGTTACTGTTATGTGTGTGCGGATGGAGGCGTACTTGCCTCTGTCTACACAATACCTGCACTTTGAGACTAAAGCTAGCACAGATACTGACCTTGCTGCACTTGTGATCCAGGGAAGTAGACACTGATGTAGCCAGCGCTCCACCTTTACGGTTTGTGTGATAGAGGAAACGTGCTGCTGTTGCTGTGCCGCATCCTTTCTGTGTGCACAAACAATGCATGCACAGCGCACCTTCTGTACTTGTTATTTAAGGAGTGAGAATTGCACTATTACTGCATGAATCGTACCAGTTCAGTGTGTGTGAAGAAAGCTTGCATTGTTGTTACCTTACTGCTGTTTTCTCAACACGAGGGTCCCTAGCAACGATTCTATGAGTTACTCACTTGTCCAGTTTGTATATGAAGCTTGCTCTGAAACTACCACTTAGTACCTTTTGGGTATAATGGAAGCTTGCACTATTGCTCTCCCCCGTGGCTTGTCCACTCTGTTTGTTTTTAGGTCTCGCCTACGCAGCGCGCATGCGCTGATTAGGCAAAAGACCTTTAGCAATCGCTTCGGCTTTTCAGCCAAAAATGTGCACGCATTCTCTTGCCTTCAATGGCAATGCCTGCACGTCTGGCGATTCATTTGCGGGAGCGAGCGGCGCCATATGGTAGCAATTATCGCTCCCGCAAGGGAATTGCGCAGGCCCCCCTCCTCCCGTGCGGTGCGCGCACCTCCCCTGGCTGCTGTGTGAGGCACGCGTGCTTGTGCTTGTTCTGCCTTGCGACCCACAGCCAGTTCGGGACTGACTGCGAGGTCATTGGTGCCGCCAGTTCTGCTCCCCACTCTTCGCCCAAGTTCTTGACCATCCTGCATGCGCTGCATAGGCAAAAGACCTTTAGCAATCGATTCGGCTTTTAAGCCAAAAACGTGCACGCGTTTCATTGCCTTCAATTACAACGCGTGCATGTCTGGCGATTCACTTGTGGCAAGCTTGTGCTTGTTCTGCCTTGTGACCCACAGCCAGTTTGGGACTGACTGCAAGGTCATTGGTGCTGCCAGTTCTGCTCCCCACTCTTCGCCCAAGTTCTTGACCATTCTGCTCAGACGAAGGAACCAATCATCTTCTCTGAGGTGGGTGAGGAGATCAGGCCATCCCTTACCATGTCCTGGAACCTGCCACTGCCTTTTCACCCTGAAAGGGGTCGGCTCCTCTGAGCTCCCACAGTGCTGCCAATACAGCACTTCGCTGTTCCCGTTCATTCTCCCCCTCCCCAATCGTATGAGATCTGGGCCGATCGACTCCTTGCGGAAGGAGCCGCCATCTTGCAAATGTGCTTCACCCGACCTCGACCCACTTGTCCACACCTGTTGTCCCTAAAGGTTAATGATCATTCCCTTTGATGTTAGCTATGGACATGATAGGACAGTAGGAATCATATATTCAGTATACAGACTTAAAGTTGAGCTTTTCTGCTGCTGAGAAACATGCTGGTGGCCAGTACCCTACTCCTGACATAATAAAAACTTGAAACTCCTAGCCAATAAACGTGTTTCTTTTTTTTTACACTCCTAAAACGACCGAGTAAAGTACTCTGTGTATTATCATCATCAAAAACTCCAGCAATGCTGCCAAAGCTGCTTTTCGCCCCCTTCCGCCGATCGTCCGAGATCTGAACCTATCGACCTCTTTCGGAAGGAGCCACTATCTTGTAGCTGTGCTGTCCGGCATCTCCTGACCTCGACCCACCTGTTCATTCCTGTGACCCATAGCCTGCTGGGGCTGGCTGCTGGGCCTTTCTCATTGCCCACCCTAAGTGTTTGAACCAGTGAGGGCTACCGGACCACATGTTGAGCCGCCGTTGCCAGGAATTTCGAAGGCACCCGATACTGCTTGTGTCTCAGGATCTACACACGTCAGCAACACCGGCTACCGGAGTTTCGGTCTTGAGATAAAACACTGCCACCTTGAGAATTGGAGACTCCCGATGCTGCCTGCTGTTGTTATTTCAAGGCACCAGATTGCCTCCTGGTGGCAATAATGACGCAAAGTTAGGTATGGGCCAGATGAGAAAGAGCAATTCTCTCAGAACTCACTACTACCTCTCCCGGTTGTTGACCTTATCACCTCCAGAATTATGGAAGGGAACCTCCAGCTCAGATTCACAAGCTGGTGGGGCTCCTGCGATACCCATTTCATATATGAGGAGAGGAGGTGGTCCGTCGGCTAGACTGCCGACTTTGGTGCTGGAAACCAGGGTTCGAGCCTCGGGGACACGTACACATCCTGTGATTCTGGGCAAATCACTTAATCTCTCCATGCCTGACCGTGTAATGTAAATACGGTTCTCATGTAAAGCGCTCCAATACCTTCGGGTCGAGTTCGCGCTATATAAATATGCAAAAAAATAAATAAAAAAATAACCCATGCACTGCCTAACACTGTTTCTGTGTTCAGCTTTGAAGCTGTTTCTGTGATATTTGTTTGCTTACTTGCGGACACAGTTCTCCTAACTTGTGACATTTCTTCACTACATCCATTGCCATGTGGTCCCTTTAACCATATGTATGATGCATATACCACTTTTTTCCTAACACGCATGATGGCTTCCTCGCATCATTAGAGCCTTTGTACTTAATTCACTTAGAATCTGACACAGGACTCCCTCCCCCCTCCTTGCTCCTACACAAAAAAGTAAACAAGCATTGGCATAGCCAATAGGTCTCGCTTTTGGGACCTTATAAGTATTTAGTTATGCAGCAGAATATCCTTGGTGCAACAACACCAACTGTTGCATTGCTAAACACTTATAAGGTCCCAAATGCGAGACCTATTGGCTATGCCAATGCTTGTTTCTGTTATAGTTGTATTTTCTGACCACCCTCGATCAGTTCTCTCTGGCCCAAACTCAAGAGATTATTCGGCCGTTGCTTGTAAAATGCCAAGTATCCGTCGGTTGCTTTAAGATTCAAGGACTCCTGAATTGGAAGGTCACAGCCTGCATCTGCACCAGGTTCACCCCCTCCGAATCTGGCCCACTCAGATCTTGGCAGGATTGACATCAGACACAAAATGGAGAAAAAAATGGAAAAAAAAGAAAAGTGATATCAAAATGCAAATGCAGGGGCCTGTTTTCAGCGCCGCCGCCGGAATACATTCCAAATGATGCGCGCCTCCAAATGATAACATATTACCTGTCACACCGGGACACGCCGGCGCCTCAAATTAACATTCAATTAGCCAGTTGGTTTTTGGGACGGAAACTCGTTCAAAGAGAAAAAATCCTTTGTGCGCACGCTGGGAACAGTGGCTAATTAGCATGCGTCCCGCGTCAGCGCTTCCCGCCGCAGTCCACGCGGCCGCGGGCCTGCAGAGCTAGAAGGCATATTCTTTCCAATCAGCAGTAGTATCTGATAATGCAAGGACGAGACAAAAAGGGTCAGAGATAGCTGCAGGGGCCGGGGGCGAGGATCGAGGTTGAAGTGAGGTCCGGGCTAGTATCTCTAATGGCCTATTTTAAGAATTAATTCATAATAATCCATGAAGATTTCTATATCAAACTTCTTCAATGGTGCTGAAACACGGGATGAAGGAAGGGAGAGAGGGGGACATGTGCAGAGGCGTGACACTCTGGGAAGAAGGGGGGCTTGCAGGCCGCCCTCTAGCATGCACGATCTGCCTGCCGCATGCTTCTTGTGACGTGGCTTCAAAGAAAAGTGCATTTGAACACTGTTTCCGAGACTGCTGGTGCTTGCGTCTGTACTTTGACTGATTTTCGACTCATGGCTCTCGTTTTTTATGCGTTCCCTCCCCCACCCAACTTCCCCCTACCACCCCTATTTGTTTCAACACAGTCACAGAAGTTGAATTAAAGGGGGAGCCAAATTTGATTTGGCCCAGGGTGCTCTCTGCGCAAGGGCCAGCTCTGCTGACGTGAAACATCCTCAGCGGCCTCGCAAGGTTCTGCTTGAGAACTCTCGATCTGGGAGGGCCATGAAGAGGCATGGTTGGGCCTTGAAGGTGCATGGCAAATGGGCACATGGGAAACAAGAGGGGAGGAGGGGGCGTCTGGAGTTCTGACTTTATTTTTAGGCTCTGACATCTGTCTAATTTTGACATGCCGAAGAAGTTACATATCTCACTAGTGTTGGGTCTAATCGAGAGGACTATTAACCTGTGCCTGGTGCCGAATTTGTACTGCAGGGAGGGGTGCTGATCATGGGTGCACACCATGCTCTGTGCCCTTGCTTACTGTGCACAGCTGGAAACCATGCCCAATGGGTAGTGGGAGGATGGTACCAGGCGCAGTGCCTAGACCCTAGTCCAGGGCATTATCTTCAGGAGGGTTGTACGGGGTGTCACACCCATCAAAAATATTAATAAGTTGGGTCTAAGGGGTCCTATTTGGATTGCAAATGTTTGGGTTGGATTTCACTCTGCATCAGCAGCACTCCAGGCTCTGATCTTTTGCAGCATTGCATTTGAGCAGTGGTCCCCCTCCCTTCACCAGGCAGAGCAGTGATTAAAATCTTTGAAGCCTGATTGCTCAGTAATGACCAGACAAGAGGAGCATGGAACTGAGACAAAAGTACATAACCCTTTGCGCAGTTTTAATGAGTAAACTAGGGAATGTGAATAAAATCTTCAATGCAGATGTTCATGCTTTCTGGGTATGTGTCTTCAACAAGGCAATCCTAGCCTACACTTGGCAATAGTGGTTATTGGATGTCTTTTTTTTATTAAAATCTAATTTACTGATATTGGAATGCACTTTTTTCTACAGTTGGAGAGTGCCCCAAAGGAACAGATAAAATGTTAATTGTACATATGCTCTTACACTCTACCTCTCACTGTGAGATCAGCTTTTATTATTATTACATTTTAATATACTCATTGTTTTCTTAGAACCTGCATACCTTGGTTAAAATCATCTGAGTATCAGCATTTGTGATTGCTATCAAAATGATGTCCCTTCATGTATCGCAAATTGTAAATTTGTGATACAAAAATGTGCAATATAAAAACAAATTCTACATCAGTATACTGTTTAGTAATGTCCTACAAAGATATTGCTATTCTCAACATCATCATGTTCTGTTTTTGAAATCTAATTCTAAACATAGTCTGAGAAGCTTCAGCTAAAATAAAAATGCTGTCTATAACACACTTACCTGGTACATGAAGTTTGTATCATACAATATCTAATACCAAACATAAAATACAAATTACCATGAGGTTGCTCACTCCCTCGCCCAATCACAGACACTCTTTTACATTTGCATGCTCTCTTTTGCCCAACAGGCTGATCAACCCACTGACAAGCCGGGCGATGGGACAAGTGTTTGTTTTTCCCTCAAGATAGTGGCAGCAGCATGGACGCTCACCAGGGGTGCAACTAGACCTGAACTTCAGGGGGGGGGGGCGGCTAAGACTCCCAGTCAGGGCTGGCCCTAACACTGGTCGCACACGGTGCAACTGTCTTTTTTGGTGCCCCCTCCCCATTTTCTCCTTCTCTAGGAATTCTCTCGCTACCACTCACCAACAATGCACCTCATCTCTCTATAGCACCTTTCTGACCAACATTTTACTTTTTTACAGTGCTACTCATAGTTTACTCACAATCAGTTCTGTGATCAGCATGGTACACGTTCTTTGCAGCAGGCACAGTAGCTCTCTGCACTGTGTGGGTGACAGGAATGCCCATGTGAGTGCACAGTGAGCGACGCGACAGTGTGATAGTAGGGTGAGAGGAGTGACTGTAGGGTGAGTGAGGTGACCATATGAATTTAGGTGCGGATGTAAGTTCAGAGTGGGACGAATGAATGCATGGTTAGTGATGGGCTTGTTTGAGTGAGATTGCAGAGTGAGCAGTGAGGGGGCAGGTGAGTGAAGAGTCACATGAGCAGGGTGTGTAGTGGGCACGTGTGACTGCAGGGTGAGGTACAGGGTGAATAGCGCAAGAGCATTGTGAATGCAGAGTGATCACTGTGAGTGCAGAGTGAGCAGTGTGCTCATGTGACCGCAGAGTAAGTGGAGGGAGAGCTGTGTGAGTTCATGGCTAGTGGCGTAAGTGCAGTGTGGTCACTGTGAGTGCAGGGTGAGCGGGTGGTATGAGTGCATGGTGATCAGTGTGAGTACTAAGGGTGGGCGTAGTTCGCGAAGTAGCACTTCGCGAAGCTACGCAAAGTGCACTTCGCACTACGCGAGCTACGCGTAGCACTTCGCGAACTGCGTAGTAACATGTTCGCACTGTGCAAGATGTTGTTTTCAATGATTGCACAGTGCGGACAAGCAACCGGCACTGTGCAATCATTGAAAATGGCATCTTGCACAGTGCGAGCTGTAGTTTTCTGCTGCTCGAGTAGATTTTTACTCGAGCGGCAGCTTTCTCAACGCGAACTGGTAGTTTCTCATCGCGAGCGGTCGCGAGCATACGCGACCCCTCGCAATGAGAAACCTCGCGTTGGGAATCTCGCCGGGAGGTTTATTTTCCATGCTCGCAATCGCCAACTTGATGTTGCTGATCGCGAACAAGGAAAAAGTCTCGCCGGGATGTCATTTTGCTTGCTCGCGGTCGCCAACTTGACGTTGAGGACCGCGAGCAAGCAAAAAATGACCGCAGTACTACGCAACACTACGCTACGCGTGTTCGCACTGTGCTACGTGCAGTTCGCGTAGTGCGAAGTAGCGCGAACTTCGCAAACTACGCGAGCGTAGCGTAGTGCTTCGCCCAGGCCTAGTGAGTACATTGTGATCCCTATGACTGCAGGGTGAGTGTGAAAGTGAAGGGCGAGAATGAGGAATGAGTGTCTGAATGCAGGCTGCATTCCCAGACACTTGAAGTAACTTAGCATGTTATTGGGGGCTGGCTAGAGTTTCAGATATAAGTTAAACTATTGCTATTATAGCATTATTCAGGGTTCAGGGATCGACGGTGGAGGAAATAAATACTGTGTTTATCCTTCAGCATAAATGATCCATGACTGATAATTAAAGGGAACAAAGATTGAAAAGTCACATTACAAATGAATGCATAATATTTTATTTATAACCTTATTTAGTGTGAAGACAAGCCATTTGCAGGCTCTTTAAACAACAAATGGCTGGAATTTTTCTTTTGGTAACCCTACTTTATATTCCTTTTCATGAAATGCATTCTCAGACTAAGGCAGTAAAAAGTAAAATCCAAATGTAAGGAATAGGCAGAGTGGGGCCCCAGGGGGTAAGGGAACCAGAAAGCAAACAGTCTCGTTAACCAGTTTACAAAAGTATTTACATATGCAAATGGTCTTTAAAGACCTGTGAAAAACTCAGGTGTGTCGGAGATAAGACTTCAGACACTGCCCAGCTGAGCCCCCCGCAGCTGGAGCTGCAGCAGCAGGCCAGGTTGAGACACAAGACGGGGAGGAGGGGGATATCTGAAGCCCTTTCAGCCCAATGAGCATAGCGCGCCTGACCCTCACTCCTTCATTCCCACAGCACCACCGCCAGGGTTCACTGCAGCAGCAATGATATGAGCCCAAGGGGAAGGGGACTGGCTCAAATAATAAACTCAAACAACAGAATTAAATACTGAAAAGACACAGGTTGCGCGTCCCCATATTAAAAGAAGAAAGAAGTTTTAGTCATTCTTCCTGGATTCAGATCCCTGTCTTCTAACAATTGCCAGTTCTATTTCCTACCATGATCTATACCTACTCAAGAGTGTCCTGGATTCTACCCAGTAAGCCTAGGATCTTGAACTCCTCATTTTATAACTGCTAGAGGGATTTTCCAAATCTAAAACAGAGCAGTCAGTTAGTACAGTACCATTGTTTACATTCATAAGCCTACGGCTGGGTAGTTTAAGTTACTTGCCTGCACTTACTCAAGTTTTGAGGGGGCCTGCTACCAAGGGGATCCTCAGAACACCTTGCATGGGGTTACAGATTCTTCATGCCGTACTCAAGGTAAATTAGGAAGAGTAGAGCGGTTTTCAACTTACATAGCTTTAAGTTGTTCTTATATATTCTCCCGAAAGTAACTTAAAAAACACATAAGTATCTAAAGTCATCAATTTTTTAAGTCAAAAATTTGTGGAGTTCAAACTCTCTAAGATTCTCCAAGAATTCTCTCCAAGCTGTTACAGAGTCCTTATTCTCTGTGCTGAGGTTCCATCAAATGTAGACATAACTCCGTGATGGAAAAGTGATTGGATGTAAATAAGTCCCTTCTCACAATAGTGACACTTGTTCACTCAACATGAGTATAAAGAGTGGAGAGACAAATCTCGATTTATTTCTGCAAGCGACAACCAAATGGAGTGTGAGACTTATCCGAGTCAGCCGATGATCATTTGTTACTCCTTGATGGCTGCAGGTTCTTGCAGCTGATACAGGAGCACTCTGCTCCTCACGGATTCTCAATGCATAGCACTGAGATCCCGAGGGGTGTGGTTAAATAGCACTGCATTAAATATCGCCTCTGCGTCCCGCGAGATTTTCAAGTTTTGTCGAATTTCAAGAAAATGTTTTGCCCTGGACCAGACTTGGTTTCAGAAGGTCCTGGAACCAGTCAGAGGGACCGGATCCAGCGGTGTCTGTTTTTGCAGGAGATGGTTAAGTTTAGTAACAGTTAATAAAGGTGCTTTAGTACATTTGCAACAGGTAAACATAAATGGATGGGGATCAGCTGCACTTCAGGGTAATAGTGGTGGTCTGTGAAACATTTACACACCTTATCTAGTGTGCAGACAATTTGCAAGTCTCCCACAAACAGGACGATTGGAGATTCCGCAGAAGGTGTCAAGAGAGCCACCATCCAGGAAGCTTTATCTGTGCAGTCTGGATGGGAGACGCCCAAATGCCTTTCAGGTTCCTAACATCCATCAAAGTAGCCTACTGGCTTTGCAGCGGGTGACTTTTACCTTTAAAAACAAATTGCTCTAGCAGACACTACTCATACTCATCTACCTCATTTGAATCAGAGCCTATGACCTGCAGGTGCCAACTTCTAATGCATGTGCAGCAGATCTAGTAACCCACCAATCTATCTTGCTGCCACTGGAACTTATGACATGGGAACATCACCTGAAGTCATAACGTTTTGCTGGTGGAGCTGGGGATTTGCCTGAAGAAGACTAGAAGCCTGCCTGCCCGCCTGCTGAGAGAGGGAAGGAGTATGCCTAGTCCGGCAGCAGGAGAAACTGTTCAGGAAGTAATGGACCAGTAATTTCTCAGAATGAGGAGTACCTAGAGGAAGTTGGCAAATTTGAGAGAATAATGCAGGAGTGACCTCTGCTGAGGGCTGGCAGGGGCTGTTCTCTCTGTGCAGTGTTAGTCACACTGTGCTTACGACTGTACCAGAAGTGCACCATTGTTAAATGACGTGGTAGCCTGCCGCGGGCTGAAGTGATTGGTTCTACCACCACCAACCAATGAACTAAACTGTTGGCGAAGTGGAAAGCCTGAAACTGGTCTGCTGGCTATAACTACCTGCTTACTTGAATATCACTAGATCTAGAGGCCTCAACCCCTGCCGGAAGAACTGTCAGTTTGCAGCAACCCGGAAGGGCCACTACTGCCAAGAACTGGTGCCGCCATGGGAACCTCCCTGAGCCAACTCCCAGGGATCGTCCTGTGTCCAGCCACCATGGGGGTGAACAAGCCCTAGGGGAGTTTGCACCATACAGGTGGGAAAGCCCCCTGTACCTCCTCTTCAGCCCAGACGTCTATGAGCGAATACAGGTTACTGCGGGCCGAGCTGCACCTAGGTATGAGAGAGACTGAGACACAAGTGGGTATAACCGCCACTGGCTCTTCGACTGATCCGGAGCTCCACCCCAGCGCCTTGAGACCCTCACGGGTGAGTAGCGCGCTATATAAACCTCTGATTGATTGATTGATTTATTAATTGACTCACTGAAACTTTGACAACTTAAAAACTATCTTAAAGACTTTGAAAGTGAGTTGCCTCACATGCCCTTTGAGCACTCTGCACCTAAGCCTAATCCCTAGTATAGGTGATGGTAATACCAGGAACCGCAACCTCATAGAGCAGTTACTGGGGAAGGAATGTGTATAGTGCTTCTTGATTAGCAGAGTTTATGGCAGCCCTGTATACTGCTTTAATTCAATTATGTAGTATTTAGGTTTGAGATTAAAAGTGCTTTCTTTTCCAAAAATGTAAACACTGGGCTCAACAGTACATTATTGTGTCTGTTGTTTGACTGAGGACTTCTAGGCTTTTGCTCCCCACCTTACTTCCAGGAGAAGCCTGTGATTGCTCGCCTTCTCCACCTTCAGAGTTGGGTGCAAAACGGGTTGTACTTGGCTCTGTTTGCAGAACCTTAGTAGCAGCTGATGAGGGACACCAGTAGCAAACAACCTCAGCCACCATGATTGGAGGCCTGTAGCCCCTCCCTGTCCGATGGCTCCCCAAATGGGGTCTGACAGCTACATTTCACGGAAATAACGCCATGCTCTAAGGTATTTATGTATGTTCTATTGTTCTTGGAAATTACACTAGCCCTGTGACTTAACGATTTCAATCCACTAATAAACTGTGCAGAACAAATGTACCCACCATGCATATTGCAGTGTGATGCTGTAGTGCTTTAAATATGTATTTTTCTCATTAAAAAACCAATAGAAAAGATGCACAGCAGGTAAAATGTTATGGAGGTCTGCTCACATTTACAAATCACTCTGCTGAATATTTCATTCTCATATCATACGCCATCCACACTAACACTATAGTAAACACAGCGCAAGGCTATCATACTTAAAGAAATTATTTGTGAAGTCTGTTTCGAGTACTATTCTAATACAGGATTCGTCATAGATAGTGATAGATACCACATCAGGTGGACTTTACTTCTCGCAAGTGTAAAGTGCCCAAAGTGTCTTCAATTTAACCTACTTTATTTAATACAGTGCCTAATTTGAGCAGGTGGTTTCCGGTACTCACCACTGGCACTTAATTATAAACACTGGCACTTATGAAGGTCTTCCACATGGTGGCGCTGTTTGTCTACTTTGGAGATTAAAACAACAATAGGTGTGTATTCATTTAATATACATTAAGAGTGACTAATACCGACTGCCAACACCATTCTTGTAGTTAAGAGGGCCTGGAATAGTCTGAATTGTCACATTTGTAGAGGTGTGATGGTTAGTAGTTGTGTTGGTACTGCCATTGGTAGCGCTGGCAGAGGCAATGGACAGTGCAAGCTGCAGTGGTCCCATGACGTGGGCCCTGGCGCTTATGCTTTTTAGAAATTAAACACTGATTTAATGCATCCATAACCCCACTGGAGACCCTGATCATGTAGTTTGACCGGATCTTCTGTGCATATGGAGACAGCACCCATATCTTTGTTTGTGTAGCTGATTCTGTGGCCGAGGCTGCCTGTAACTTACAAGCATGTCTCAACTGCTGTAGCAGACTCAATGCCAAATAGCACATTAAAATTACACATGCAGAAGATGGAGGTGCTTGTCATGAAGGGACTACCCCTCAATCTGGACGTCTCCCAGGTGTCCCCCAGCCTCTGGCTTGTATACATGCTGGTGGTGAACTCAGTATGAAATTTGAGCATCATTTGATTCAGGTTTAACGTTTACTCGCCACATAAGGAAGCGATCTTCTACTTGTTATCTCAACCCAAGAATACTGAGGAAAAGTCTCTCCTTTTGCCACATATATCAAAAAAGACTGTCTATTTCTGATCAGCAGGCTTGAGATATTCCACAACATGGCCACTCGAATGCTTTTGGGCCTGAGAAAAACTAAATCAATATCTTCTCCTCCGGCAAAGTTGCATTTACTCACCGCAGCCAAGAGAATCTAATCTAAAGCCTTGCAGGGTTGGAATGAGACATAAAATAGGTCCGTGCGCCGAGTAAGTAAGTATCTATTGTTTGATTAATTAAAAATCTTTCAATTAGCAATAAAGCTATAGAACTTGTGCATACAACCATTACGCCAAAAGATGACAACGTAAAAGAACAATTACAAACTGTTTAGCGGAAAGTTGTACACTTCTAAAGAACACATATTTACTAGAAACAGGTAGAGCGCAGTGTTACGCCAAAATTACTAAGTGTCACGCTTCGCCAGTTTCAAAAAGCAGGTATGCACTTTATTCACAAGAATGTTGGGCACCCCTGCATTTTCCCTAGCGCTGGCACTAAAGAAGCAGCCTAGCACCAGCTCAGCAACCCTTGCACCATGTTGCAAGGGTGCCTGCGCTGCAGGGGTGATTGTTTATGTGCGGGAAGGGACACCTTTACAGGAGATTTCCTGTTTCTATGTGCTGCATTCTGCAGCACCCATGGAAAGAGCAAAATACGAGGAGAAAAAAGCATTTCTTCTCATATCGCTTGCCTAAGGCCAAGTATTACCTGGCGATATCTTTGGCATAGCCCCATACCTTGTAAAAATGGGGCAGTGTCAAAAAGCAATGGGTGTTGTGGCAGAACGCCCACTGCAACATCCATTGCGTGCCCCTTTCACGCTAAGTGCTGTGTGCAGAGGGGCATTAATTGCAAGGCGATGTTAAGCCACATTAAGTGGCTTAACGCCGCCTTGTAAATAAGGGGAAGGACGTAATGCCACCAGAACGTCGGAAAACGTGACGTTCTGGTGGCATTAAATCCTTGTAAATGTGGCCCAAAGTTTAAAAAACATATAAGCATGCACTGGAGGAAATTAATTGATGGGGTTAGTTAAAATGAATATCTCCAAGCTATTAAAAGTGAATGATAAAAACGCATACGCTGCAATTGAAATTCTGTTGAAAAGTGTAAGACTGTTAAAGTAAATTCGGATCTGGTTAGGCCCCAAAGTACAGTCTGGGCACCAAAATAAAAGTGGCCCCCATTAGTGTATTAGATAGGATAGTGTGAGAATAGGTTGTTGTTTGAGGAGGTGAAACCGTACTCAAGCAACAGCCACAATTATTCCTTGTCAGGGTGAACCACAAAAAGTCATTATATGAACATGTGCCAAACCCTCTATATCTTGGCACAAATGCAATCAGGCTTACCATAGACACAATGCGTAAAGAATTTATGCAACACTCAAACCGTAATAGCAATACAGCGAAAACAAAGCCCCAGAAAAACCCTACACCAATAAAAAAAAAAAAGAGTAAATGTTAATGAATTATTTGACACCAAAACAACAAAAACTCAATCAGTAGAACCAGACTTATGCATTTTTAAAATTTAAAGTGAAAAACAGCACTTAAAAGATCAAAGCGCCAACAGCAAACATCTGGTTGCATGAGACTGGGCGAAATCAAAAGTTATGGCTCGTTGGGCCCGATTTTCGCTTACCTTTGCACTTAGAGGAAATTTTGAATAAAAATGTCTGAGAAGGTAAAGTCGGGCAAGGCAGCCAGTGGTGTCTGAGGAGGAGGCATTGTCATTTTGGATCTGCTGGGTGAAGTCGCCATGAAGATTTCTACAATTGGACTTAGGCCCAGATGCTCGTAGCTGTCAGGTAACGCAGCGCAGCACCCAAAAAGGTTGTGCTGCATTGCGTGTCAGGGAGAGGGCAGGAGAGCACCATATTCACAGAGATTAGGTACTCTCCTCCCCTCTCCCAAGCCTGTCTGCTAAAGTTAGTAGATAGGGTTTTGTGTCAAAGAGTATAAGTGGTTGCATGGGAATGCCCATGTACCACCCATGTAATGCCCGTGATACAAAGTAATGCAAAGCAGCGTTTCGCCCTGCTTTGCGTTACGATTCTATACAAACCAATGCAAATACCAATTTATTTAGCTTCAGGTGTGTGTTAAAACAACCAGATAAGAATCTGGGCCTAAGTCTCTTATATGGAACTCGAAAATCTGCAGCAGGATGAAGCTGCAGGTTATAGCAGACAATGACTCCATGAGGCTGGATACCCCTTCTGCGAGGAACCGCTGAACAGTACTTGCTGCTATGGAGAAGAACTTAGCAGTAGCTTTTGTAAAGTCAGGCTGACCGGCGTTGCACTGTGGGTGGATCGGCATTCAGGTTGGTCCTTGTCTCCTCTTGATTCTCAGAGCACTTTCTGGCTGAATATTTTTTTAAGTCCCAAGTTTTGGATAAGAGCTGTCTGGGCACCACTTCCAATGGTCTAGGATTAGACAGACATCATTTGGAGGGTCAGGATTTACTCAGGCTGGGGCCAGGTGTGGGTTCAAGATGGTTAGAGGCTTTTCTGTCCCTGAGCCTCTAATCAGGAGTTCAGCCAACTACCTGTTGGAGTCATTCTGGATGTCCTTTGGTCAAGCTGAAAAGCAAGTCTCAAGCAGCAGGGCAGTACTCTGATGGCACAGGGCAGGCTTCAGGCAGCAGGGCAGGCCTCCTGGTGCAGCAGGGCAGTCCTCCTGGTGCGGCAGGGCAGTCCTCCTGGTGCAGCAGGGCAATCCTTTGAAGTATATAGCAGGCCATAGGCCGCAGGGCAGTCCTCTGAGAGTCCTTCTGCAGGTCCAGAAGTTAACTGAAGAGTGGGTTTGAGGGTCTTAGTTTTATATCTGCTGCCAGTTTTAGCGTGGAAGAAACTTCTGGGGTTTTCCCGCCACAGAAGTGTCTGTAATTCCCTGCCTCCCTGCCCTGGTACCAGGCTGTCTGGAATCACAATGGACTAGTGTGAAGTTCTTTGTGTGTGAGCTGAGGTAGTTCCTTCGAAGTTCAATTAGGCCTGTCCACAGCTTCAGTCCCCCCATCCTGATTGGATAGCCCATCCTGACAACACCAGTCCCTATATTGTGTGGCTTTCTAGGAGGAAAGCACAAAGAAAAACTATCAACTACACATAGCCATGCAACCCAGGTAACAGGCTGCAGGCACCAAATGGTTAGGACAAGAAAATACTAACTTTTCAAAAAGTGTCATTTTCTAAATTGTGACATAAAATGTGACTTTACCATTGATTAGGATTTTAAAATTACAATTCTGTAGACACCAAACACAACATATCTACCTACTCCCAATCAAAAGTTATCATTTATTAAATGTAATAATGTAACCAAATGTTATTATATGGGAAAGGTGGGCCTTACATTACTGACACACAAATTTGTGAGTTTTTCAGTACCAGCACACATGAAATGTAAAAGTATGTCTAACATTTTAAATACCAGGCATCCTGCCCCATGGGCTGCTTAGGGCCTTCTTCAGAGGTGACACATATGTAATAAAAAGGGAGTTTTAGGCCCCACAAGGGATTATTTTTCCAAGTAAGATTGGCAGTTTAAAACTGCTCACAGGTTGCAATGGCAGGCCTGGGACATGTTTTAAATGGCTACATAAGTGGGTGGCACAAAAAGTGTAGTAGCACTTTATGTCCCAACCCTGGGTATATGGTATACCACTTTACTAGGAACTAATAAGTACATTAAATATGCCATTCAGGTGTAAGCCAATTTTACCGTGCTTTAGGGAGTGAACACAAGCACTTTAGCACTGGTTAGCAGTGGTAAAGTGCACTGAGTTCTAACGCCAACAAAAACGAATCCAGCAAACAGGAGAACATTTGGGAGTGACCCTGCGGAGACGGCGCAGTACAACAGATATCTGAAAAAGTGACCCATGTTTGTAAATTGGGATCGTTTTGAACTTCCTAAGACTTTGGGCCTGATTCACAAAGATAAACTTACACTTTTGTGTAAGTTTAGGTTTTTTTGGTATTCAAGAAACTATGAGTTAACAGTAAGTTTACAATTGCGGAGACACCGCAGTTGGGATGGAGAACTCTGCACATAAAAACATAATCTTATCCTATCACATGAACCTGAGCCATATCAAATATACAATTGATGTAATGAATGTGCGTTCACAAACACCAGTGCAATTTCATTGTAATAAATGTAAATTTTAACCAACAAAGTACATCTAAATCTATGGTTGTACTGGCACAACAAATGTATGTTTAGATTAATGAAAGTACATTCAGAAAATCATATATATATTCCTGTGCACAACATCCCATTTATAGGGTTCAACTGGGTTTTCCTCTTAAAAAGCACCTTAACTGATTTGTTCCAATACAGTTGAGACTATGTGTTGTAGCATCCACCCATTGTAACTTTAACATTGATGCGTGTCTGTCATATACTTAAACAAACATATTATAACTTTTGATTATGAAGCACTTGCTGCAGTATATTTTTCTGCTTGGTACTACTGTAATTGACAGGTGTTCCTAAGAGGTGACTCGGTGATACTAATTTTTAGCAATGCAATCTCAGGAAGATGACATGCGGAGATGCCCTTGCAGGGAATGAATCCAGTTTCCTTCTAATTGCATACAGGAAACAATAGAAGGCACAATGCTGGCACATATGCCCATGTACATATAACAATTTCCATACATATAGAGACTGCATGAATTAAGTTGAATGAATATTCTTTGTTTTACCCGTTTTCAGAATTCTTTTTGTCAGTTTTCGTTTTGTCACTTTTCCTTTGGACAATTTTCCAACCTTGAATCCTTCAAAGTGGGATAAATGAGCACCATAAATTGGGTAATTGGAACATCTGGTATATTGACAGTCCTTAGAAACTAAGGATGAGTATAGAGCTGTGTGTCGATGTGGGCCAGAGTGGTGGCTCCTTCAGATGGTGCAGTTTGAGGTGAAAAAGTCTGGTGGTAGGTTGTAGACAAAGTGGCTGTCATTTCCTTGATCCTCCTACAACCTAGCTTGGCTAAAATAAAGGATCTATTCCAGATTAAATCTTTACGCCATCGTCTTTCAATTTGTTGAGCTCAAACAAAGAAGAAGATTGCAGTGTAGATAGTAATGGGAAAGACGCCAGCAGCCCTCTTGATGTTAAAGGCCACTGGTAGCTGCCAGCGGATTCTGTTTTCCTAGCAAACATAACTGGGGCCACATTTGGGTGTATCAAAAAGAAATACGGATAGAAACAATTACATTAACAGATTCTTTGGTCTACATTAAAAGGGCACACGCTTTAGGGCATAAAATTACTCGCTCATCAAGACAGCACGATGCTAGAGCAGAAAACAGGGTGCCATCTTGTACAGCCCAGGGCCCCCAACTTCCAAAGGACCCCCAGAGAAAGTGAATTTTCTGTCTATGTGACCACCGCCTATTCTATTTCTCCATCTAAACCCCTCTCCATCAATGCCTACCTCAACCTATAGCTCTATCTCCCTCTCACCAGTGCCTATTTTAGGAATTTTGGGGGTCCTGGGCAAGACATATTTCAACTATTTTGTGTGTGACCCAGATTAGTTTGCATATTTAGCATTGTTTGGAATCATGGTGTCTTGAATTAGTAGGGAAGGGGCAATAATATTCACAGTTTTTCTTTACGGGGGCTGCCAAAAGGTGTCGTGCCTCCAAAATCCTTAAGAAGATACTGCTTACCAGCGTATTTGGCAGAGAGGTAAGGCACAAAACCAGGTGGAAGTTGAGAGTATGAGATCAGGGAGACAACTACTGAAATGGGAGATCCCAAGTGCACAAGGTCGGTTTACTGCTTACCTAGTTCCTGCCTCGCTCTGCCTATCCCTCCACTAGTGAAGTACCCTTTTGTCTCTACCACAAATGTCCTGAAACATCCAGCCTTACAGGCAATACTCATTGCATCCCTGTGACAACACTGTGAACTAATACCATTGTTAGATCTGGGGGTCTCTAGTTGGCAGAGGTAAGTACCTTAGACCAAATAGGGACCCTTGCTTCTAGTCAGGGTACAGGGACACACACGGTAGATAACCCCTGCTCACCCTCTAGGTAGCTTGGCTCGAGCAGACAGGCTTATCCCCAAGGCAATGTCTAAAGTATTTGCAAGTAACAACCACAATGACCCCCCCGGTACACCACAAATGTAGACCACACAGGTGAGTATATTAAAAATATAACTTTATCTAGTTTCAGCAGTAAGATTCAACCGTCATAGCATTGCACATTAATCTTCCGTTTCTCTTTAGCTTTCTCGGATCGCTAGGCATGTAAAATGAATAGTCTCTAGTCTCTTGTGAGCGTTGGGTGTCAAAAAGTATATGGCTTTCTCGGTACCGAAAGTACCTCCTCCAGCTATGCCCCTGCGCTTACAACTGTAGCGCTTCTCTCCGTACACAGACTCACCAGGCTGCGGATCGGGGCGCACGGACTCGGCGCGTCGGAGCCCTTCTTCGCTACGAGGTTCTTGCAGCTTCTCGAGCGGTGGGCCAATCAGGTTGCGGCTCCCTCGACGAGCCTCCAGCGACGACGTCGAACATCACCGGGCGTCCGCCAATCGTAGCGCGGCTCCTTCGGCCAAGCCCCTGCCGCCAGCCAATCCGGTCGCGACCTCCTCGCTCCTTCCTTCGCGGCACTGTGGAGCAGAGTGGCACAGCTTCTGGTCGATCTCGGGCCCCCGGGCTGCAGCGGTGAATTGCGGGCAGGATATTCCAAGGCGCCTCAGGTCAGCGGGTTGATCGTGGCTCCGCCAAACCTCACAGCTGCTTTGCCAGCTTCGCCAGCCCTGGGGGCGCCCCCTAAAAGTCTTTGAAGTCTTTGTGCAAGTGGGTCCTGAGCCCGGTCTGATCCAGTTCTGGGTGTTGCTGGAGCACTTTGTTTTCCTGGCTTCTGCTTTCCTTTCAGAGTGAGGGGCAGAGTCGTCAGCCGCCCAGCAGAAGGTGGAGCCAGCAGTGTGGCAGGCAGGCACAGCCCTATTCACTCCCAGGTGCTATCTCCTCCCTCCACTCTACTTGCAAATGCAGTCATTCAGCAAAGGGCTGACTCATCCAACCTCCTGGGGGCTCCCCAGCCCCTGTCACTCTCAAACCAGACAGTCAATCCACAAGCATGCCCAGGCACACAGAAGGGTCGGACAATAGAACAGCTACTCTCTAAAAAGTACTGTTCTCCAACTCAGGATTTAACAACAACCTCTCCTAAAAGATGTGTTATTAAATGCTGAGCTCAGGGATATCAAACACTCATGTCTTATCTTGTTCCTATGAGAAGATAGGCTGATGGCCATTGGCACCAGCCTCCCCCATGTTAGCCTATGGAGCAAGATAACCTTGCAGCAGTGAACACACAAAATGGCCGCTGTTCACTACCAGAGCATGATACCTGAACTAGTACATGCTCTACCTTTTACATACACTGCACCCTGCCAAGGGGGTACCTTTGGCCTTCCATAGGGATGACTGATGTGCATAAAAAGGGAAGGGTTAGGCCCGGCCAGTGTGGACACTGGCCAGGAGAACATGGCAGTCCAGGGACTGCAGGCAGGCCTGCGGTGGCAGGCCTGAGACACCATTTAGGGCTACTCGTGTGGGTGGCACAATCAGTGCTGCAGGCCCACTAGTAGCATCTGTCATCACCAGCCCTGGCACATACAGTGCACTTTACTAGGGACTTCATGGTGATACAAATATGCCAATCAGGTATATCCAATCAATACGATATTTTACACAGGGAGCACTTACACTCTGGCACTGATTAGCAGTGGCAGAGTATCCAAAGCATCTAAACCAGCAAAAACGAAATCCAGCACAGCATCAAAAATCCAGGTAGCAGAGGCAAAAGATAGGGGTAAAACCCACACCAAGGATGTCAGGTCTAACAACCATGTTAGATCTAAAAGGTTGTGATACCATGTCAATACCCTTAGCCTGACTAGACTTATAGTTGAATTACTCTGTGTTCACCCTGTCCCACTTCCTTCAAACCATTTTAGTTTGTAGGTGAATATTACTGCATCTCAGTAACATTCCTTCCACCCAATGAGAGCAAGAAGTGATATGGTCTCTAGTGCCTTTTACCAAATGTCTTGAGTACATCCAGGTCTAGTAGTAACAAGGCTATGTAGATGTGCACCAATTCCTTTGTCCAACCAGCAGTATTTCGCAGAAGAGGTATCCAGCTGCTGGCCTAATTTCACTTCATATGTATCAGATGAGCAGGTCTACAGGTAGACACAGAACTACATATTCGAAAATAAATGATCTGCCTTCGCTTTCTGAAAGAGCAATAAACAGAAAATGTCCAATCATTGTTGAGAAATTGTAGCGTAAATGCTGTGTATTCTCCAAGAGAAGAGATTCATCTTTCCTCCCATTGCCCTGACTGCTTTTCCGATGGGCAAGATGCAGCTTTATGGCAACAGGCGTCCTTCTTAATGTGCCCTGTACTGGGTTCAGATGGGATATATTTCACAAGCTTTGAATGAAAACAGAGCTCACCCCCAGGGAAATGCTTATTGGGTGCTGTCCTTCTACCAGAGACCTCTGCAGTATAGTTGAAAGAAAATAACATAAGGTCTATGAGTTCCAATTAATGCTAAATGTTATAATCTAGACTATGTATTGGTGATAATTCAAAAGCAATGAAATAATTCGACAGGTTTTTATGGCTATCTTAGTAAAACAGTACACACCAATGTCATGATCTTCCAAAGACACATCTAAGTTGTAAAAGCATTGATCTTGTAATGTTGACAAGCTGGCTATTCAACAGTGGGTTGTGTGTTACATTTTCACCTAACTCTACATCGCCTGACCCAGACATCCCCATCACTAGATCACAGGGCATTTCACAATTTCAGAAGTGTGAGATTCCATCCCCACACACTTATTTATTTATTTGATCAATAACCCTTTACCCTGTTTTTCTAATTAATAACCCTTAACTTTAAATAATTTACATTAAACAATGCAATGCTTCATGATGTTGTGGAGGTGGTATAGTCGTCAGGTGATGAAGTAGGGACAATATAGAGAGGTATACCTAAGAATGAGGATAACATTATTGTAAGATCCTTTCTTTTCCTTTATTGGTTAATGGCCTTCTAGCCTTTCAAAAGTGCACAGTTGAAACCTAGAATAAATAACACTGGTCAGAAACTATAGAGTATGTGTTTCTTCTATATATTAATGGTTTAGGCACAGCCCTGTCTAAGAACGTCTCAGATGCCCCCTTAATTGGCAGGAAAAGGTTCTCATTTTACTTTATACAAATTACCCTGTTTTACTCTCCAGAACCCCCAATGGTCTTAATATGTTATTTCAAGAATTTTATGTTTATGGGGTCACTTGTCCTGGTCACCAAACAAATGAAAACTTTTATCATGTTTGTAATCCCAGGCAAAATTGTATGCAGGGTATAAGGCCATCCTGTTGCTCTGACCCAGGACTTCTCATACTTGGGTGTAGTCTTTGATGCAAGTGATAATTGGGGACCTAAACTGCCAAAATACACAATAAATTTGTAAACTCTGTAGGGAGTTAGACCTGTCATCCTTGGGGTTGTCTCCACCCAGACCTCTTTGTCTGCTTCCCTCTTTTTTGCTGTATCTTTCTGTTAGCCTTATTACTCTGATACCTTTACCACAGCTAATCAGTGCTAAAGTGCATATGCTTCTCACCTCAACATGGTACAATTGGTGTATACACAATTGGCATATTTATTTTACTTGTAAGTTCCTTGTAAAGTTGCATACCATATACAAAGGGCCTGTAAATAAAATTTTACTAGTGGGGCTGCAGCACTATTTCTGCCACCCACACAAGTAGCCGTTCAAAACTGTCTCAGACCTGCCACTGCAAGGCTTGGCATTTAAAACCCCTTGCCAAGCCTGAAACTCCCTTGTTATTACACATAAATCAACCCTAAGGTAAGCCTTAGTTAGTCCATATGGCAGGGTGCTGTGTAAGTATAAAGTAGGAAATGTAAATCTGAGTTTTGTATGTCTTGATAGTGACAAACTACTGTGTAGTATCTTGTAAATGTATTTATGCTTCTCCCCTGTTGCTTTGGCCCTAGCTGCTCAGCCAATGTGAATGTGCTGCGTGGAATGTTGGAGTGGTGATGATGAATGGAATGCTTGGGTGCTACTTAGGTGTGGTGTGACAGTTGATGTATGGGCTGAGCAGCATGCAGGCTGCTCCTGGTGTGGCTGTTGTACATGTATTACCAACCTGCAACTAAGACTTAATAAATAATCTACAAACTACACATCAGCTACCTGAACTTTATTACTACATACTGTGAGGCCTACTCCTCTTATAGGTTTAATTTGGGAATTTCTTAATACTACTTTAAGCTGCCAATCTTGATTAGAAAGGAGTAGCTGTATCAGGTTATATATCATACTAATGATAATGATAAGTCCTGTTACCAGTAAAGTTGGATTTCCAATTACTATTTTAGAAATGCCACTTTTGGAATGTATATACCAAGAGGTTGGGTCTGTCCATTTAGCAAGGTGAGAACCCATGAAAATCAACAAAAAACTACAATGTACCTTGTTTCAAACAATTTCACAAACACAAAAGATTATTATTACTTGATCAAGAAATTTAGTTAACATGACCACATTCTCTTTCCATAGTGTGCCTTCAACATTGTTCCTTTACACATTGTGCATATCAAATCATATGCATTGGAAAACATAGCCATCACTCAATGTCAGAAATACTTCAACAACCCACATCTTATTTCAATTTTGCATCAAAAAGCGTAAATTACAAATTTAAAAAACAAACTATTTGTGACAAATATAAAATGTACCAGTTAAAAACTTTCTGAACATTAGGAGTGTCTTATTGATCTCAATTTTCCATACTCCTACAATCAAGCATCAACAGGGGCTGTAATAATGTGTTAGTTAAACCGAAACAAGGCACCTGTTTTTTAACAGGTTGCCTGCACTAAAATGAAAATCATATAACTCCCTAATATGTGGTGTTAACGTTCTGAGAGCCCTGTAGTTTTGGGGTCTCCTCTGCACCAAGGACTGGGTACAACTGAAAAAATAAATACATTAAATACATTTTTCATCAGTTATGTGGGGATATTTGATATAACTACAGCCCCTCTTATTCACTCCGGGTTTTACCTTTTTAAATGTCTGTTCCAAATGTGTCTATTTTTTTAATAAGACTATGAAGCCAAAAATAAAAAAAATAAAAAAAACTAGCAGTTACAGTCCAGCTTCAGTCGGATTCAAACTTTTTGACATTTATGCCTTTGTGGAAATGCGACTTACATGATTTATTGGTGCTTTGTCTTAACATGGCCACCGTTTTCCTATTCTTCACTGAAGCGTGTAGAAAGCGCATTGGCCTTTGATTTCTTCCGGTTGTTGTGTCGGCAGGCTTCCATTTGGCAGTCCCTTCCTTTCAGGGAAAAGCACAATGTCATTCAAAGATTTCTTCTTAAATTGTACTGTAACAAATTGAAAGTTACTTGCTATTGTCTGTCGATATATTCAAGAAAGCCAAGGCTTCGGTGTGTATTTAAAGTGATTGTCTCATGTATCAACTTTTGCCGGCTGACAGTTTCTTCTCTGTAACAATGTTGCCATGTAATGGCATTGTTTTTTTTTTAAAGCAAAGAAATTATATTTTAATCGCACAGGTGAACATTTAAAAGGCCAACATTGTGTATTCATTTCTAGTGATCCAATCTGTGTGCTTACTTCCGGTTTGTCTTTTATGCCTTTTTATGAGCCTTTTTATGAGCAGATTGTTATTTTTGATGCGGCATTCGCGTCCCACACTGTCTAAAATTTCAGAGATGTTGCATTTTAGTCACTTAAACAATGCATCTGTAATTTGCTATGCTTGAGTATTACTTATTCTTTGAACTAGTGTGCTCTTAAGTGTATTAGTCTGTCAGGGAGACTTCTAACAGCATGCATCTTTGGAGCAGCAGGCGCACAGCAGTTGGGCCAGAAAGCGTCTAAACGTGGCTGATCTTTTCAAATACTTTTATACTGTACACTGGACACAGCAGATCAGTTACAACCAAGGTCTGAGGGATTTCTCCGTTTTTTAAATCCGGAAGCACCTCACTTTCGGAGCTTACAGGGGGTTGCTTCACCCATCAACTTAGTCATATGATTTTAAAGCCTCCCTAGCTCTTTATGCTTTTTTAAATTCTTTGCTTCTGGCTCCTGTGTGGGCAATTTGGCAACTGGGCAACTGGGGGGGGGAGGGTGATTTCGCCTGTGCTAGAGCAACTAGGAGCTTGCACTACTGGTAATACAAGCAGTGGCGTCACTAGGGTTGGCGTCACCCGGTGCGGGTAACTCATGGTGTCACCCCCTCACGACTTACCGCATGGACCGAGTCCGCCCCGAGTCCGCCAGTGGACACAGTTGGCAAATAACGGGACCATACAGAATCCTTAGTAACGTTTGTAAATGTAGGTCCTATATTTACAAAATGTGCCTGTTAACAACAGTGTGATAATGATTCATTAACCCGTTGCGTGCGGGTTTATTTATCCCGCTGTGCGGGAGAAATAAACGGCATTCGGGAACACAACGTCTCCCGGCCGTTGTGCGCACACGCCCACCGTAATGCATGACGGCCGGGAGACGTCGTGCGCACGCAAGGGGTTAATCAGGTTGTACAGTGGGCTAAATGCTAGTCAACAGTTTATTGGAATTTATAATATCATTGGTATGGTACTTTTTACTGGTGTGGTGTTCCCACTATCCAGCAACACGATATATCAGTGGTCGAAGTGGGGGAAAAAAAGTAGGGGAACTGTGGGCGGAGAATGAGAGGGCGGGAATAACCCAAGGATTGGATCAGTGGGCAGAATGCGCAAACATCCCAATTTTTTGTATTTGTTTGGTTTCACTGCCCAGTTTTATCAACCAATGGATACACATGATTATTTAAGGTTATAATGAGTTATTGACAGTAAAATGTGTTCACAAAGTGGGATATGCTTCTAATCACAGAATGTCCCCAAATACGATAAAATGTGGAAGCACAAGCCATTTGTCTCCGAGCCATTGAGTTTCTGTCATCAGGACTTCTCCCTTTTCCAAAACAGCAGTTCAACCATGAATGGCTAAAAATTCTAGTTTGCAAATGTTTTCTAAATAATAATGGCTCTGCCATATTTGCCTCATAATGCAAGATCTGCAGCATGATCTGACCATTTAAACTAATAAATTGTTTGTAGCTCAAACGTATCGAAAGTTCATAAAAAATGTGACTTGTGTTGCTGCAGAGTAGATGACAGTTAATAGCTCACTGTTCTATGTTAGGATTTTAACTTATAAACTGCAAGTAACAAAAGGATCTCTCTGACAAAAGCAGTAGCCCACTGGCCTATTTACATTATGTGCACTTTGTGATCTGAATGGTACATGTTCTTTGCAGCAGGTACATTAACCCTCTGAGCTACCTTTCCATGAGTCAAATCTTCCATTAGACAAAATTCCGATCTCTCTCTAGGAAGAACAGCAAGCGCTTTTAAAACCATAATATACTTGCAAAAATGATGCCTCCACCTAAAGTGAGCACCTGGTGCGGTCACACCGGTTGCACCGCCCTAGAGCTGGCCCTTCTCAAGGGTCCTGTGATCTCAGTGACAGGGTCACTGTTCTAGGGTGTACTGTTTCATAGGCCTGCCCGCAAGACTGGAGGTGATCTTCAGTATGAATAGTGGTGGACAAGCCTTGAAGGTTAACCCAGACTTGTCATGCTAGGGTCCACCTGCTGGTGCTACGACACCGGGGCTTCTAATGTCTTGCGAAGCCTTCTAAGGTCTAGCATGAGATAGTGCTCTCTCAGGAGAGTGGTCTAGCGGACTGGTTATTAAGGCTGAACCTGGTTCCCCAGTTCCAAATTCTGCAGCTCTGGCCATAGTGCCACATCCTCTCCCCCACTGAACACCATACTGCCCCACTGAGAAAAACTCAGACTGCCTTCAACTACAACCCAATTGTTGCCAGCTATAAATACCTGGATGCGGCTCAATTTAAATTACGCACTGGGCAAAAGCAATATGTGGCCTACAAAAAAACGTGAAAGCATCTTGGAAAAAGCAAACAATCATAGGGAATGCAAAATTTCGCAAACCATGTGAAATGTACGCAGGAACAACATGGTTACCTTAATGCTTTTACACTCACTGTTCAGAAATCAGTGAGTGCTTTTGCCTGAAAAATTAAGGACATGACAACAGGGCCCTGAATGGACCCATTTCAATGGCCATTGCTTATATCCTTACAAAACGTAAGCAGTATGGTAAAAAAAGACAACATTCCTAGATACAGAGCAGCAGTACAAATTTTGTTTTTCAATCCTCACATTGCAGTACCTCCAGGATTGGTGCACTAGTTCCAAACCCAGGGAAAACAAAGCCAAGACAACAAAAAAAGCGCTTCACTGGCAAACTCTGTAAAAGTGGCGCTAATGTGTTTGGGTGTGAATAAAATCAATCTGGACAGTTTGCTACCACTCTGTCTTACTTTATTTAGTTATTTATTTTTCATATTTTTAAACTTTTATTCCCGATGCTGCATTTTGGAATTAAATGTCAGAAAAATACGACATTGATTTCCAGCCAAAGTGATTTTATTTTTTGGATCCATTTCACAGGGAAGCAAATAAAAGAAAGGAGAGGAGACAGTGCGCACTGCGCACAGGCACCTCCCCCTCCTAAAAGGTTAGGTTGCTATGCGCACACCGGCCCTGTTGGTGTCACCCCATGTGAGGTTGTCACCCGGTGCGGTCCGCACCCCCCGCACCCCCATAGTGACGCCGCTGAATACAAGCTATTTATGCTCATTGCACTTTGTCTCCAGCTCACATACCTCTCCAGGCACTCCACAATTAGCATCTCCAGATCCACGGTCTGCCGCGCATTTTCCGTTTGTGCAGAGAGAGCTGGAAGGCGCCTTGCTCTACCGGTGCACCCTGATGGCTACCATCTTGGATGGCTTGCGGTGCTGCAGAAGTAGCATTTCTGCACCTTTTGGCATTTAAAGGCAGTCTGGCGCCGACGCGCAGCGGACACAGCAAATCAGTTACAACCAAGGTCTAGGCAATTTCTCTGCTTTTTTAAACCAGAAGTAACTCTCTTACAGGAGCTTGCAGGGGGTTGTTTGACTCATTAATTTGGTCATATAGTTTGAAAGGCTCCTTAACTTTTTATGCTTTTTTAAATGCTTTGCTTCCGGCTCCTGTGTGGGCAATTGGGCAACTGGGGGTGATATCGCCAGCACTAGAGCAACTAGGAGCTTGCACTGCTTATAATACAAGTGGTTTATGCTAATTGCACTTTGTCTCCAGCTCCCATACATCTCCTGGCTCTACATGATTAGCATCTCCAGATCCCCGGTCTGCCGTGGGTTTTCCGTTTGTGCAGAGGGAGCCGGAACGCACATGCTATTCTGGTGTGCCCTGACGGCTGCCATCTTGAACAGCTTGCGGTGCAGTGGAAGTAGCATTTCAGGGCCTTTAGGGATTTAATGGCAGTCTGGCACCGACTTGCGGCAGACGCACGCAGCTGGCGCGCCACTGGCGTGCCAAGGCAAGCCCGTTTGCACCTGGCTGTGCCTGGATCGTGTACAGCGCCAGAACCCCTGCCGGCTTCTACTCAGATCACAATATGAATATCAGATACACAGGTAAGGATGTACTTGCATTTAGGAGGTGTACTAACGAATGTCCATGTTTTAACATGCTCTCCCTCTGGTCAGGAAACACCGCAAACTGTAAGTTATGCAGACTATCTCTTGATCCACCTTCCCCACCACTGGGCTTCCCCACATTTAATTCAGAGGTTACTTCAAGTCTTCCCCCTTCCTTGTACCTGGGTGTACTTCTCAATGCTTGGTCTTTGATTAAACATGCCATGGAAATGGCTATCCTAATTGAAACCCATCAACTTAACATCCTGTTCATTACAGAAACATGGGCCAATTGTTCCTCCACCCCAGATCTTCTCACTGCAGTTCCCCCCGATATACACTATTTTCATTATTAGATCGACCCTTGAAAAGAGGAGGTGGGCTTGGCCTTATCTATAGGTACCAGATTAATGCTAGGTTTGCAGCCATGCCAAATGAAGACTGTGAAGCCCTATCTTTTTGGATTGAATTGAACAAAAACAAATCCTTTAGAGGGCTGCCTATCTATTGCCGACCCGGCCCCAAAAGTAGGTTTCTCAACTCCATCTGCTCCCTCATGTAACTCAGACTTTAAATCTAAACTTTCATCTAGACTCAAGTGAAGAGATACACGAGTGCCCTCTTGGAAACCATGAATGACTTCTGGCTCACTCAGCTGATACAAAATCCTAGCACGCCATACACTGGATGCCATTTTAACCAATAACAAATCGCTTATGGGGCTAGATGTCCTACCCCTCTAATGGTCCGACCACTCTGCCATTCTTTTTTAACTTAGAGGCTCCAGAGACACTCTCGACTCTAACACGCAAACTGTCTTGATCTCCCAACGAAAATGGAAATACTTAGATTATAGTCAACTTCAGCTTACAGAAGATCTGCACCCCTGACAGAAAAGGCTGCTCAGTATTATTCAAATTGACTAGATACTGCCTTTTCCCAACAAGCCCCTACTAAAGGTGTTAAACAAAATAGGAGCAAACCCTCAGCGCTTTGGTATTCAGAGGCCCTGTGCTTAGAAAAGCAAAAGTGTAGAGGGCAAAAGAGAAAATGTAGACTCAATTATGAAGCCCATGAGAAGGAATTGTACATACTTTCTCTGTCCAGCTATAAAACGCTCCTGACTAAAGGAAAAACAGTGCACTTCACGACTCGAATAGAATCCTCAAAAACTCACCTAAAGAGCATTTTCAAGTTATTAACAAACTCACCAAACTACCTGAAGCCAAAGGAACTAGTAGTAGTCAAGCCTTTTGTGACAACATCATTCAATACTTCAGGAACAAGGTTGACCAAATCTACAAATTCTCAGTGCCTCCGGGAACAAGTACCACACACCCCAAGCAGAGGATAGCACCGAAAATGACAAGAGTTAAAACACTGTTTTTTGGTCGATATGGCCAGTTTCAGTCAAGTCTCTACAACTCAAGTTGCGCATCTTATTTGGATCACGAAATCGGGATCGCTGAATGATCCCTGCCCACCTTCGGTGCTCAAAGAAATCCCTGAACTAATAGCAAAGGTTTTAACAAACATTTTAACTCTATATTCTGCTCAGGCATTTTCCCTTCTTCATGGAAGAAAGCTTCTATTCTTCCTCTTTTAAGAAACCCCAACCTTGATCCATATACCCCCTTTAGCTACTGACCTATCTCCAGACTCCCTTTCCCAGCTAAGATCATAGAAACATTCATGAATACTCAACTTACACAGTTTATTAAAGAACACAATCTGTTAGACCGTTCTCAGTTTGGCTTCAGATCAGAACACAGCATCGAGAAAGCACTCATCAAAGCCACAGATGAACCTAAAACCATCCTAGATGAAGGTGGCAATGCAGCTTTGATATTGCTGGACCCACGTGTGGCCTTTGACACCGTAGATCACTCAATACTATGCCGTCATTTAAAGATGATCGGCATAAAGGGTGCAGCCTTACAGCTACTCAGATCGTTTCTAAAAGATAGGGTAAATACTGTGATGCTCGACAGTTTCAGTTCCAACACCTTCTCGCTACCATGCCAGGTTCCGCAGGGGTCCTCGCTCAGTCCCAGCCCTTTAAATTTATATGTAGCTGATCTTGCCCCCCTGATTCGATACTTTGGTCTTTCACTTACCTCCCACGCAGATGGCACACAAATTGTTCTATCTGCTGTAAATGAGGCTAAACACACCAGCTGCGAGCAAAGGGCAGTGTTTTGAGCATATGTGGTTTGGAGAGGGTGCCTACAACGGGTGTACGTGTCTATTGGGATTTGAGGTGTGTGAGACGTGCTAACAGGAGGAGGAACCACCCTGAACCCCCTGAAATCTAGACCAAGGTCTCACAGAATTGCTGCAGGCCTGTGCACACGTCAAAGTCAAATGCAGAGTAAGTACTCCTTCTTTCAAAACTTAATAATGCAACAATCACTTTACAGTCGAAAAATAAAGACAAAATGAACAATCTTGAGTATTGTGTTCTTCTTTTACGGTCGAGCGGTTGCCCAGCCAACACGTGTTTTTTCTGAGGAAGTACCCCAGACTTCTTCAGGGCTATAAGGCAATGCCAAGAGGGTATCTTGATTCTCTAAGCCGTTTGTAATTCCATCCTGGCTTGTCGTAGGGAATGGGTGAAATCCACAGGTATCGAGGGTCGTGGGTAAAGGGACCCCGTGGTGGATCCGAGTGTGTGCTTCACTCAAGACCGGTTATACTTCCGTCCCGGCTGTGTGTGAGAGCTGAGAGTTCATGAGGTGGCAAAGGTCCAGATTAGAGACCCTCTGATAAGCCAGTAGGGGCAATTCTGACCCAGCGAGTACACTGTCTGTCATCGACGGTCCCATATGTTGCGATCGTCAATGACAGAAAGCGTACTCGCTGGGTCAGAATTGCCCTTACTGGCTTATCAGGGGGTCTCTAATCTGGACCTTTCGCCACCTCATTAACTCTCAGCTCTCCCACACAGCCGGGACGGAAGTGTAACCGGTCTCGAGTGCAGCACACAATCGGCTCCACCACGGGGTACCCAAGACCCTCAATACCTGTGGATTACACCCATCCCCTTCGACAAGCCGTGACGGAATTACAACTGGCTTAGAGAATCATTATACCCTCTTGGCATTGCCTTATAGCCCTGAAGAAGTCTTGGGGTATTTCCCCAGACGAAACACGTGTTGGCTGGGCAACCGCTCGACATTAAAAGAAGAACACAATACTTAAGATTGTTCATTTTGTCTTTATTTTTCGACTGTACAGTGATTGTTGCATTATTAAGTTTTGAAAGAAAGACTACTTACTCTGCATTTGACTTTGACGTGTGCACAGGCCTGCTGCTAAACACACCAGCTCTCAGCTTCATAATTGCATGAGAGAAATCAGCACCTGAATGGACAGGTACTGCCTAAAGTTACATTCGGATAAGACAGAGGTTATTCTCTTCGGAAATAATCCTCACTATTGGACTCTTGATAGCTGGCCATTAGAAGTGAGTCCACTTCCAATGCTGACTCCCATAGTCAATAGTTTGGGAGTGATTATTGATGATAAACTTAATCTCAACAAACAAGTTAAAGCCACCATATCTGCCTCTTACAATAAGTTAAGAACTGTCAAAAAGATTCTTCCTTATATACCTATTAACTCTGGGAAAACAGTCATATCCTCCCTCATGCTATCTAAAAATGACTATTGCAATGGTTTATACATCAATCTGCAGAAATAATACATTAACAAAATGCAGGTTCTCCACAGCTTGGCCGCCATGACTTCCCTAAGCATTACTCAGTATCCCTTGCCATCAAGGAACTGCACTGGCTCACCATCAGGAATTGGATCAAATTCAAAACCTTCTGTCTTACTTTTAAGGCCTTGCATGGTATGGGTCCCGAATTCCTGAGACAAACTATCTCCTGGTATGCCACAAGCAGGAACCTCCGATCTTTGGGAACCTATAAAGTGATGAGCTTTTGACTCAAGAAAAGAAAATGTGGTGGTAGCTGTTTCCTTGCTGGAGCCACTAGACTCTGGAATCTGCTGCCCTTCCACATTAGATCCACATCTTCGATACAGATTGTCAGAAAACTAGTTTAGTGTTAAAAGATTTTATTTAGTTTCAATAAATATCATAATACATCATAAAGAACTCTGATAAATCGTTAGCAACTTACATATAGCATTAAGTACATGAGAGAAATACTAAAGTCTTTCTAATTTTGTAAGGGAGAGAAAGAAGGAGGGAAGAAAAATAACAAAAACAAAAAGATAGAAAGAAAATAATCAGAATACTAAATGTAGTGAGGGGAAACCATAAAAACGCAACATTGTGAGAAGATAAACATTGAGCAGTATACACAACATCTAATTTATGAAGTGAACACACCGAATTCCAACACATCGTATAAAATAACTTAGATGATGATTTCCAATTAAAAATAATTTGCTGAAAAGCAATTGCTAATAAAATGTCCAATAACTTATGCTTAAGGAAAGATGATACAAGGTAATCAGTTAAAGAACCTAAAAATATACAAAATATTAAAGGAATGTTCAAAAACAAAAATCTTTCTAATCTGGGACCAGACCTTATGCCAAAAAGAAATCAAATTGGGACAGCTGAACATCATATGCATAAGATCTGACTTAGGAAATTCACAAGACCAACAGCTATCAGAGGTGTCTGAGGAAAACCTAGAACAGAGGAGAGGGGTAAACTATAGTCTACGATAAATAAAAAAAAATAAGGATTGAGTAATACTCGCTCTCGCTAATCTAGAAACTTTATAAATTCGTGCCCATATCATATTCTAAAAAGAAACCTCCCAAGTAACATCAAGATCCTGTTTCCATAGAACTTCTAACACTGACTTTGTTCAAGTGGGGTTCGGAAGAGAAAGAGTTTTATAAATAAGTGAAGCTTTAGTACCACTTTCCAAAAAGTCAGTAAATCCAGAAGAATATGAAACTGAATAAGTGGAATGCTGAATTGAAAAAATAGACGCTAAGAAGCACATTCATTAGTGATATAAAATGAGTATAAAAAGATTTAGGACAATGATAAAGAAGACAGAAAAATGAGGGAAAGAGAATTGTTATAGAGAAGTTGTGATATTCACATATTACCTCTGTCTTTCCAAGTACACCAAAATAGAGGTCTGTTATTCAGCTTAATCAGAGACTTATACCATATCAGCATTTGTAAAAATCTAGAGGAAGTCAAATTGACTAAAAGATGGGTGGATTTAATCAGGGAAACCATTTAAATCCAAAATAGAACATTGGAGAAGCAACTTTGTAGAAGAAAAAGATAATACCTCATTCCATGTAAAAAGACATAAAGGAGCGTTTTCAAGTTCAAGCCACAGCAGAGAAAAAGACAAAGTCAGCTCAGAAGTCCAAAATGCTGCTTGACGGAAGGCAAAAGCTTTATGGTAATTATAACAAGTCGGAAAATACCACCCTTTAATTTGGATCTTTGTAAAATAACTAAAGCTACTCTTGGGTTTTTGTTATGCTATAAAAATCTAATAAAAAGAGCATTAATTTTCTTAAAGAAATATTTTGGAATATGAACTGGTAACATAGAAAGAAGATATAACAAAAGAGGAGAGATCATCATTTTTTTAATAGAGTCTAAACGCCCCCACCAAGATAAAAATAAAGGATTTCAGGAAGATCTGATATCATCTATTTTAATATGTAATTCTTTAAAGTTAATTTTAATCCGGAGAGGTGTTGGACTAACTTAATGTATATTTGTTAAGTGAAAGGGCTTCCATTTTCTCTTTGTCTACTTTATATCCAGACACTTGCGAAAATGAACATTAAAAAACGTCCTGTAAAAGCAGGGGCAAGGAACTATCAGGAGAAGAAAATACAAAAGAATATCATCTGCATAAGCAGCACATTTTAAATGCTGATCTCCGTAAGGAAAATCAATGATAGAAGAATTATGACAAGTTTGAAAGAGAAAGGGTTCCAGCTCTAAGACAAATAGCAAAGGAGAAAGTGGACACCCTTGACGGACTCCTCTAAGAAGTGAGAAATAGGAAGAAACTCTACCATTGACCAGTACTGATGCATGGGGAGCACAATATAACAGAGAAATAAGGGTTATGAATTTAGGACCAAAACCATGCGATGGCAATGATTGGAGCATACATTCCCAACGTATTCTATTGAATTCTTTTTCAGCATCAATTGTAATAGCTTCAAGAGAGGCTTTAAATGCAGAGGCTTTACTGAGAACATTAAGGGGTTCATTAGGATGGCGGAATGACCGCCACTGCAGGGCTGGTGGTGGCGATCCTTCCGCCATTACGCAGGAAATTCCCACCGCTGAATTAGGATGGCGGGGGGAATCCCAATCTGTCCCCATCATTCAATACTTCAGGAACAAGGTTGAGCAAATCTACAAATTCTCAGTGCCTCCGGGAACAAGTACCACACACCCCAAGCAGAGGATAGCACCGAAAATGACAAGAGTTAAAACACTGTTTTTTGGTCGATATGGCCAGTTTCAGTCAAGTCTCTACAACTCAAGTTGCGCATCTTATTTGGATCACGAAATCGGGATCGCTGAATGATCCCTGCCCACCTTCGGTGCTCAAAGAAATCCCTGAACTAATAGCAAAGGTTTTAACAAACATTTTAACTCTATATTCTGCTCAGGCATTTTCCCTTCTTCATGGAAGAAAGCTTCTATTCTTCCTCTTTTAAGAAACCCCAACCTTGATCCATATACCCCCTTTAGCTACTGACCTATCTCCAGACTCCCTTTCCCAGCTAAGATCATAGAAACATTCATGAATACTCAACTTACACAGTTTATTAAAGAACACAATCTGTTAGACCCTTCTCAGTTTGGCTTCAGATCAGAACACAGCATCGAGAAAGCACTCATCAAAGCCACAGATGAACCTAAAACCATCCTAGATGAAGGTGGCAATGCAGCTTTGATATTGCTGGACCCACGTGTGGCCTTTGACACCGTAGATCACTCAATACTATGCCGTCATTTAAAGATGATCGGCATAAAGGGTGCAGCCTTACAGCTACTCAGATCGTTTCTAAAAGATAGGGTAAATACTGTGATGCTCGACAGTTTCAGTTCCAACACCTTCTCGCTACCATGCCAGGTTCCGCAGGGGTCCTCGCTCAGTCCCAGCCCTTTAAATTTATATGTAGCTGATCTTGCCCCCCTGATTCGATACTTTGGTCTTTCACTTACCTCCCACGCAGATGGCACACACATTGTTCTATCTGCTGTAAATGAGGCTAAACACACCAGCTGCGAGCAAAGGGCAGTGTTTTGAGCATATGTGGTTTAGAGAGGGTGCCTACAACGGGTGTACGTGTCTATTGGGATTTGAGGTGTGTGAGACATGCTAACAGGAGGAGGAACCACCCTGAACCCCCTGAAATCTAGACCAAGGTCTCACAGAATTGCTGCAGGCCTGTGCACACGTCAAAGTCAAATGCAGAGTAAGTACTCCTTCTTTCAAAACTTAATAATGCAACAATCACTTTACAGTCGAAAAATAAAGACAAAATGAACAATCTTGAGTATTGTGTTCTTCTTTTACGGTCGAGCGGTTGCCCAGCCAACACGTGTTTTTTCTGAGGAAGTACCCCAGACTTCTTCAGGGCTATAAGGCAATGCCAAGAGGGTATCTTGATTCTCTAAGCCGTTTGTAATTCCATCCTGGCTTGTCGTAGGGAATGGGTGAAATCCACAGGTATCGAGGGTCGTGGGTAAAGGGACCCCGTGGTGGATCCGAGTGTGTGCTTCACTCAAGACCGGTTATACTTCCGTCCCGGCTGTGTGTGAGAGCTGAGAGTTCATGAGGTGGCAAAGGTCCAGATTAGAGACCCTCTGATAAGCCAGTAGGGGCAATTCTGACCCAGCGAGTACACTGTCTGTCATCGACGGTCCCATATGTTGCGATCGTCAATGACAGAAAGCGTACTCGCTGGGTCAGAATTGCCCTTACTGGCTTATCAGGGGGTCTCTAATCTGGACCTTTCGCCACCTCATTAACTCTCAGCTCTCCCACACAGCCGGGACGGAAGTGTAACCGGTCTCGAGTGCAGCACACAATCGGCTCCACCACGGGGTACCCAAGACCCTCAATACCTGTGGATTACACCCATCCCCTTCGACAAGCCGTGACGGAATTACAACTGGCTTAGAGAATCATTATACCCTCTTGGCATTGCCTTATAGCCCTGAAGAAGTCTTGGGGTATTTCCCCAGACGAAACACGTGTTGGCTGGGCAACCGCTCGACATTAAAAGAAGAACACAATACTTAAGATTGTTCATTTTGTCTTTATTTTTCGACTGTACAGTGATTGTTGCATTATTAAGTTTTGAAAGAAAGACTACTTACTCTGCATTTGACTTTGACGTGTGCACAGGCCTGCTGCTAAACACACCAGCTCTCAGCTTCATAATTGCATGAGAGAAATCAGCACCTGAATGGACAGGTACTGCCTAAAGTTACATTCGGATAAGACAGAGGTTATTCTCTTCGGAAATAATCCTCACTATTGGACTCTTGATAGCTGGCCATTAGAAGTGAGTCCACTTCCAATGCTGACTCCCATAGTCAATAGTTTGGGAGTGATTATTGATGATAAACTTAATCTCAACAAACAAGTTAAAGCCACCATATCTGCCTCTTACAATAAGTTAAGAACTGTCAAAAAGATTCTTCCTTATATACCTATTAACTCTGGGAAAACAGTCATATCCTCCCTCATGCTATCTAAAAATGACTATTGCAATGGTTTATACATCAATCTGCAGAAATAATACATTAACAAAATGCAGGTTCTCCACAGCTTGGCCGCCATGACTTCCCTAAGCATTACTCAGTATCCCTTGCCATCAAGGAACTGCACTGGCTCACCATCAGGAATTGGATCAAATTCAAAACCTTCTGTCTTACTTTTAAGGCCTTGCATGGTATGGGTCCCGAATTCCTGAGACAAACTATCTCCTGGTATGCCACAAGCAGGAACCTCCGATCTTTGGGAACCTATAAAGTGATGAGCTTTTGACTCAAGAAAAGAAAATGTGGTGGTAGCTGTTTCCTTGCTGGAGCCACTAGACTCTGGAATCTGCTGCCCTTCCACATTAGATCCACATCTTCGATACAGATTGTCAGAAAACTAGTTTAGTGTTAAAAGATTTTATTTAGTTTCAATAAATATCATAATACATCATAAAGAACTCTGATAAATCGTTAGCAACTTACATATAGCATTAAGTACATGAGAGAAATACTAAAGTCTTTCTAATTTTGTAAGGGAGAGAAAGAAGGAGGGAAGAAAAATAACAAAAACAAAAAGATAGAAAGAAAATAATCAGAATACTAAATGTAGTGAGGGGAAACCATAAAAACGCAACATTGTGAGAAGATAAACATTGAGCAGTATACACAACATCTAATTTATGAAGTGAACACACCGAATTCCAACACATCGTATAAAATAACTTAGATGATGATTTCCAATTAAAAATAATTTGCTGAAAAGCAATTGCTAATAAAATGTCCAATAACTTATGCTTAAGGAAAGATGATACAAGGTAATCAGTTAAAGAACCTAAAAAATATACAAAATATTAAAGGAATGTTCAAAAACAAAAATCTTTCTAATCTGGGACCAGACCTTATGCCAAAAAGAAATCAAATTGGGACAGCTGAACATCATATGCATAAGATCTGACTTAGGAAATTCACAAGACCAACAGCTATCAGAGGTGTCTGAGGAAAACCTAGAACAGAGGAGAGGGGTAAACTATAGTCTACGATAAATAAAAAAAAATAAGGATTGAGTAATACTCGCTCTCGCTAATCTAGAAACTTTATAAATTCGTGCCCATATCATATTCTAAAAAGAAACCTCCCAAGTAACATCAAGATCCTGTTTCCATAGAACTTCTAACACTGACTTTGTTCAAGTGGGGTTCGGAAGAGAAAGAGTTTTATAAATAAGTGAAGCTTTAGTACCACTTTCCAAAAAGTCAGTAAATCCAGAAGAATATGAAACTGAATAAGTGGAATGCTGAATTGAAAAAATAGACGCTAAGAAGCACATTCATTAGTGATATAAAATGAGTATAAAAAGATTTAGGACAATGATAAAGAAGACAGAAAAATGAGGGAAAGAGAATTGTTATAGAGAAGTTGTGATATTCACATATTACCTCTGTCTTTCCAAGTACACCAAAATAGAGGTCTGTTATTCAGCTTAATCAGAGACTTATACCATATCAGCATTTGTAAAAATCTAGAGGAAGTCAAATTGACTAAAAGATGGGTGGATTTAATCAGGGAAACCATTTAAATCCAAAATAGAACATTGGAGAAGCAACTTTGTAGAAGAAAAAGATAATACCTCATTCCATGTAAAAAGACATAAAGGAGCGTTTTCAAGTTCAAGCCACAGCAGAGAAAAAGACAAAGTCAGCTCAGAAGTCCAAAATGCTGCTTGACGGAAGGCAAAAGCTTTATGGTAATTATAACAAGTCGGAAAATACCACCCTTTAATTTGGATCTTTGTAAAATAACTAAAGCTACTCTTGGGTTTTTGTTATGCTATAAAAATCTAATAAAAAGAGCATTAATTTTCTTAAAGAAATATTTTGGAATATGAACTGGTAACATAGAAAGAAGATATAACAAAAGAGGAGAGATCATCATTTTTTTAATAGAGTCTAAACGCCCCCACCAAGATAAAAATAAAGGATTTCAGGAAGATCTGATATCATCTATTTTAATATGTAATTCTTTAAAGTTAATTTTAATCCGGAGAGGTGTTGGACTAACTTAATGTATATTTGTTAAGTGAAAGGGCTTCCATTTTCTCTTTGTCTACTTTATATCCAGACACTTGCGAAAATGAACATTAAAAAACGTCCTGTAAAAGCAGGGGCAAGGAACTATCAGGAGAAGAAAATACAAAAGAATATCATCTGCATAAGCAGCACATTTTAAATGCTGATCTCCGTAAGGAAAATCAATGATAGAAGAATTATGACAAGTTTGAAAGAGAAAGGGTTCCAGCTCTAAGACAAATAGCAAAGGAGAAAGTGGACACCCTTGACGGACTCCTCTAAGAAGTGAGAAATAGGAAGAAACTCTACCATTGACCAGTACTGATGCATGGGGAGCACAATATAACAGAGAAATAAGGGTTATGAATTTAGGACCAAAACCATGCGATGGCAATGATTGGAGCATACATTCCCAACGTATTCTATTGAATTCTTTTTCAGCATCAATTGTAATAGCTTCAAGAGAGGCTTTAAATGCAGAGGCTTTACTGAGAACATTAAGGGGTTCATTAGGATGGCGGAATGACCGCCACTGCAGGGCTGGTGGTGGCGATCCTTCCGCCATTATGCAGGAAATTCCCACCGCTGAATTAGGATGGCGGGGGGAATCCCAATCTGTCCCCATCATTCAATACTTCAGGAACAAGGTTGACCAAATCTACAAATTCTCAGTGCCTCCGGGAACAAGTACCACACACCCCAAGCAGAGGATAGCACCGAAAATGACAAGAGTTAAAACACTGTTTTTTGGTCGATATGGCCAGTTTCAGTCAAGTCTCTACAACTCAAGTTGCGCATCTTATTTGGATCACGAAATCGGGATCGCTGAATGATCCCTGCCCACCTTCGGTGCTCAAAGAAATCCCTGAACTAATAGCAAAGGTTTTAACAAACATTTTAACTCTATATTCTGCTCAGGCATTTTCCCTTCTTCATGGAAGAAAGCTTCTATTCTTCCTCTTTTAAGAAACCCCAACCTTGATCCATATACCCCCTTTAGCTACTGACCTATCTCCAGACTCCCTTTCCCAGCTAAGATCATAGAAACATTCATGAATACTCAACTTACACAGTTTATTAAAGAACACAATCTGTTAGACCCTTCTCAGTTTGGCTTCAGATCAGAACACAGCATCGAGAAAGCACTCATCAAAGCCACAGATGAACCTAAAACCATCCTAGATGAAGGTGGCAATGCAGCTGGGATATTGCTGGACCCACGTGTGGCCTTTGACACCGTAGATCACTCAATACTATGCCGTCATTTAAAGATGATCGGCATAAAGGGTGCAGCCTTACAGCTACTCAGATCGTTTCTAAAAGATAGGGTAAATACTGTGATGCTCGACAGTTTCAGTTCCAACACCTTCTCGCTACCATGCCAGGTTCCGCAGGGGTCCTCGCTCAGTCCCAGCCCTTTAAATTTATATGTAGCTGATCTTGCCCCCCTGATTCGATACTTTGGTCTTTCACTTACCTCCCACGCAGATGGCACACAAATAGTTCTATCTGCTGTAAATGAGGCTAAACACACCAGCTGCGAGCAAAGGGCAGTGTTTTGAGCATATGTGGTTTGGAGAGGGTGCCTACAACGGGTGTACGTGTCTATTGGGATTTGAGGTGTGTGAGACGTGCTAACAGGAGGAGGAACCACCCTGAACCCCCTGAAATCTAGACCAAGGTCTCACAGAATTGCTGCAGGCCTGTGCACACGTCAAAGTCAAATGCAGAGTAAGTACTCCTTCTTTCAAAACTTAATAATGCAACAATCACTTTACAGTCGAAAAATAAAGACAAAATGAACAATCTTGAGTATTGTGTTCTTCTTTTACGGTCGAGCGGTTGCCCAGCCAACACGTGTTTTTTCTGAGGAAGTACCCCAGACTTCTTCAGGGCTATAAGGCAATGCCAAGAGGGTATCTTGATTCTCTAAGCCGTTTGTAATTCCATCCTGGCTTGTCGTAGGGAATGGGTGAAATCCACAGGTATCGAGGGTCGTGGGTAAAGGGACCCCGTGGTGGATCCGAGTGTGTGCTTCACTCAAGACCGGTTATACTTCCGTCCCGGCTGTGTGTGAGAGCTGAGAGTTCATGAGGTGGCAAAGGTCCAGATTAGAGACCCTCTGATAAGCCAGTAGGGCCAATTCTGACCCAGCGAGTACACTGTCTGTCATCGACGGTCCCATATGTTGCGATCGTCAATGACAGAAAGCGTACTCGCTGGGTCAGAATTGCCCTTACTGGCTTATCAGGGGGTCTCTAATCTGGACCTTTCGCCACCTCATTAACTCTCAGCTCTCCCACACAGCCGGGACGGAAGTGTAACCGGTCTCGAGTGCAGCACACAATCGGCTCCACCACGGGGTACCCAAGACCCTCAATACCTGTGGATTACACCCATCCCCTTCGACAAGCCGTGACGGAATTACAACTGGCTTAGAGAATCATTATACCCTCTTGGCATTGCCTTATAGCCCTGAAGAAGTCTTGGGGTATTTCCCCAGACGAAACACGTGTTGGCTGGGCAACCGCTCGACATTAAAAGAAGAACACAATACTTAAGATTGTTCATTTTGTCTTTATTTTTCGACTGTACAGTGATTGTTGCATTATTAAGTTTTGAAAGAAAGACTACTTACTCTGCATTTGACTTTGACGTGTGCACAGGCCTGCTGCTAAACACACCAGCTCTCAGCTTCATAATTGCATGAGAGAAATCAGCACCTGAATGGACAGGTACTGCCTAAAGTTACATTCGGATAAGACAGAGGTTATTCTCTTCGGAAATAATCCTCACTATTGGACTCTTGATAGCTGGCCATTAGAAGTGAGTCCACTTCCAATGCTGACTCCCATAGTCAATAGTTTGGGAGTGATTATTGATGATAAACTTAATCTCAACAAACAAGTTAAAGCCACCATATCTGCCTCTTACAATAAGTTAAGAACTGTCAAAAAGATTCTTCCTTATATACCTATTAACTCTGGGAAAACAGTCATATCCTCCCTCATGCTATCTAAAAATGACTATTGCAATGGTTTATACATCAATCTGCAGAAATAATACATTAACAAAATGCAGGTTCTCCACAGCTTGGCCGCCATGACTTCCCTAAGCATTACTCAGTATCCCTTGCCATCAAGGAACTGCACTGGCTCACCATCAGGAATTGGATCAAATTCAAAACCTTCTGTCTTACTTTTAAGGCCTTGCATGGTATGGGTCCCGAATTCCTGAGACAAACTATCTCCTGGTATGCCACAAGCAGGAACCTCCGATCTTTGGGAACCTATAAAGTGATGAGCTTTTGACTCAAGAAAAGAAAATGTGGTGGTAGCTGTTTCCTTGCTGGAGCCACTAGACTCTGGAATCTGCTGCCCTTCCACATTAGATCCACATCTTCGATACAGATTGTCAGAAAACTAGTTTAGTGTTAAAAGATTTTATTTAGTTTCAATAAATATCATAATACATCATAAAGAACTCTGATAAATCGTTAGCAACTTACATATAGCATTAAGTACATGAGAGAAATACTAAAGTCTTTCTAATTTTGTAAGGGAGAGAAAGAAGGAGGGAAGAAAAATAACAAAAACAAAAAGATAGAAAGAAAATAATCAGAATACTAAATGTAGTGAGGGGAAACCATAAAAACGCAACATTGTGAGAAGATAAACATTGAGCAGTATACACAACATCTAATTTATGAAGTGAACACACCGAATTCCAACACATCGTATAAAATAACTTAGATGATGATTTCCAATTAAAAATAATTTGCTGAAAAGCAATTGCTAATAAAATGTCCAATAACTTATGCTTAAGGAAAGATGATACAAGGTAATCAGTTAAAGAACCTAAAAAATATACAAAATATTAAAGGAATGTTCAAAAACAAAAATCTTTCTAATCTGGGACCAGACCTTATGCCAAAAAGAAATCAAATTGGGACAGCTGAACATCATATGCATAAGATCTGACTTAGGAAATTCACAAGACCAACAGCTATCAGAGGTGTCTGAGGAAAACCTAGAACAGAGGAGAGGGGTAAACTATAGTCTACGATAAATAAAAAAAAATAAGGATTGAGTAATACTCGCTCTCGCTAATCTAGAAACTTTATAAATTCGTGCCCATATCATATTCTAAAAAGAAACCTCCCAAGTAACATCAAGATCCTGTTTCCATAGAACTTCTAACACTGACTTTGTTCAAGTGGGGTTCGGAAGAGAAAGAGTTTTATAAATAAGTGAAGCTTTAGTACCACTTTCCAAAAAGTCAGTAAATCCAGAAGAATATGAAACTGAATAAGTGGAATGCTGAATTGAAAAAATAGACGCTAAGAAGCACATTCATTAGTGATATAAAATGAGTATAAAAAGATTTAGGACAATGATAAAGAAGACAGAAAAATGAGGGAAAGAGAATTGTTATAGAGAAGTTGTGATATTCACATATTACCTCTGTCTTTCCAAGTACACCAAAATAGAGGTCTGTTATTCAGCTTAATCAGAGACTTATACCATATCAGCATTTGTAAAAATCTAGAGGAAGTCAAATTGACTAAAAGATGGGTGGATTTAATCAGGGAAACCATTTAAATCCAAAATAGAACATTGGAGAAGCAACTTTGTAGAAGAAAAAGATAATACCTCATTCCATGTAAAAAGACATAAAGGAGCGTTTTCAAGTTCAAGCCACAGCAGAGAAAAAGACAAAGTCAGCTCAGAAGTCCAAAATGCTGCTTGACGGAAGGCAAAAGCTTTATGGTAATTATAACAAGTCGGAAAATACCACCCTTTAATTTGGATCTTTGTAAAATAACTAAAGCTACTCTTGGGTTTTTGTTATGCTATAAAAATCTAATAAAAAGAGCATTAATTTTCTTAAAGAAATATTTTGGAATATGAACTGGTAACATAGAAAGAAGATATAACAAAAGAGGAGAGATCATCATTTTTTTAATAGAGTCTAAACGCCCCCACCAAGATAAAAATAAAGGATTTCAGGAAGATCTGATATCATCTATTTTAATATGTAATTCTTTAAAGTAAATTTTAATCCGGAGAGGTGTTGGACTAACTTAATGTATATTTGTTAAGTGAAAGGGCTTCCATTTTCTCTTTGTCTACTTTATATCCAGACACTTGCGAAAATGAACATTAAAAAACGTCCTGTAAAAGCAGGGGCAAGGAACTATCAGGAGAAGAAAATACAAAAGAATATCATCTGCATAAGCAGCACATTTTAAATGCTGATCTCCGTAAGGAAAATCAATGATAGAAGAATTATGACAAGTTTGAAAGAGAAAGGGTTCCAGCTCTAAGACAAATAGCAAAGGAGAAAGTGGACACCCTTGACGGACTCCTCTAAGAAGTGAGAAATAGGAAGAAACTCTACCATTGACCAGTACTGATGCATGGGGAGCACAATATAACAGAGAAATAATCGTTATGAATTTAGGACCAAAACCATGCGATGGCAATGATTGGAGCATACATTCCCAACGTATTCTATTGAATTCTTTTTCAGCATCAATTGTAATAGCTTCAAGAGAGGCTTTAAATGCAGAGGCTTTACTGAGAACATTAAGGGGTTCATTAGGATGGCGGAATGACCGCCACTGCAGGGCTGGTGGTGGCGATCCTTCCGCCATTACGCAGGAAATTCCCACCGCTGAATTAGGATGGCGGGGGGAATCCCAATCTGTCCCCGTCTACCACGGTTCCGCAAGGCGGTCCATTTCCGCCCTCCTTGCGGACCCAAAATACAGGCCAGCATTGTGGCTGTGCCTTGCAGGCACCGCCATAGGGATTAGGATATCCCTTTCCGCCTGTCTTTCAGCAGTGGTCATCCCACCGCTAAAACACAGGTGAAGGCTGGATTCGGGGGCCCGTTGCAGGCCCACTCTGGGTTTGGGGGGCGGGCTCTGGGGGGTACCCATGGTACCCCCCTGCATTTCCCTGCATTGCGTAGCAGTCACTGCGTGGTGCCTGCCACTTAGTGCAGGGAGATGCACAGCATGGCATTTTAGCATTACGTACAGTGCTGCGGCCAGCAGCACCGTCCACAATGTTAAATGCCCTGGATGCACCTGCCAGTATGGCGGGCACATCCTAATTGCAGTGGTGGGACTACCGCATGTCTGGCGGGCAGTCCCAGGCACCACAACGATGGTAGGCGGACTGAGTCCACCCGCCATCGTAATGAGCCCCTAAGAAACAATCGAGCGTTATCTGATGTATCTCCCTTTAATAAAACCAGATTGCTCTTTCCCAATAAGATGAGGCAGAAAGGACTCCAGACAACGAGCTAACAGTTTAGCAAATATTTTATAGTCCATATTTAATAAGGAGATCTGACCATAATTTCTACAATCTTGGGAATCCTTACCTTCCTTGTGTATAAGACAAATGATTGCTTCCTGGAAGGTTCGTGAAGTGATGGAGGAATTAATAAAAGAGTTAAACAACCAATACAGTTAAGGAATAAGAAGACGAGAGAAATGAAAGTAAAATTCCACAGTGAAACCATCAGGACCTGGTGTTTTCTCTAACTTTAAAGAATTTAGGGATCCAGATAGTTCATAAGAAGTAAGATTACCCTCTAAAGAATCAAAATCCATGTCAGGGCGAGTAGAATGGAAAGTCTGACTAAGATATTTTGCAATTCTGGAAGAATGGAGTACTACCTCTGGGGTGTATAAGGACTGATAAAATGTAACCAACTCTTCCAAAATAGCTTGGTGATTAATAACAGATGGACCTTGTCAAAAGGATATAGAGTTAATGACACGTCTCTCTTTCCTTACCTTTAAATAATTTGCTAGCAGTTAACACGCCTTGTTTTTCCCACCATAATACCGCGCATTTTGTCTCAGAAGTATGTGATTCGCTTCCTCAGTAGAAACAGTACTGAGCTTCAATTCAGCTTGTAACAAACTCTATCAAATCATAGGACAATTTAGAAGAAAAATATCTTTGTTCTAGGGACTTAATTGAGGAAAGCAATGCATTATGTTCTCTCAATCTACCCCTCTTTTTCTTAAAGACCAGGGGCCAGATGTATGACCATTCCAAATTGTGACCCGCAATTTGCGCTCAATTGCGAGTCGCAATTTGCAATGTACAACTGTGTCAGAGACACTGATTGCGATTCCAATGGGGTCGCAAAATGCGAGCCTCAAGAATATTAATGAGCCACTCACAATTTGCGACCCCTTTGGGAATGGCTGGCCCTCCCAAGGATGGTGGCCTGCTGGGCTCAGCAGACCTCCATGTCCGGGACAGCTTGTCAATAAAGCAGTATTTTTTTTTAAAATGCAGCTTGTTTTCCTTAAAGGAAAATGGGATGCATTAAGAAAAAAAATCAACATTTTGTTTCATTTTTTAAGGGCAGGGTGTGGTCCCTTGGACCACTGCCTGCCCTTAAAAAATATTTTTAGAGCCAGTCACAAAGGGGAAGGGAAAGCAAAGGAGAAAGCACAAGTAAAAAAGAAAGAAAAAATGAAGGAGAGCTAGGAAATGAAGAAAGGGAGAGCCACTAGAAAGAATGAGAAGCAGAAAGAAGAGAAAGTACATATCCAAAAAGGACGACTGTAAGAACATACCTAAATAAATAACAATAGGGGAAGAACGGGGTGGTGACGACACAGGAACAATGACACATTAGAGTGGGAGGATACCACGACACACCTGAACCATATATACGTCGGTGGGAGGAACACACAATGTCAGCATAAACAATTAATCTGCAAAGAAAGACAAGAACAATTTAGACAGATAATACAACACATGAAAGCAGCTCCAACAGCTACACAAAAAACATATTTAATACTTCAAGGAGCATCAACCATTAGAATGATCAGCTGTATCCATATTGACCAAGGTGTGTATTGTATAAACTTTTTAAGTTTAGCTGGATCTCCAAACGTTGTAGTATTATTCTGGAATGTCACCTTAAAAATACAGGGATGGAAGAGACAAACTCTAGCTCCAGGATACTGAAGAGGAGCACGTAGGTTAAGAAATTCCTTCCTTCTGGCAGCTTTGGCATTATAAACATCCTGAGAGAGGAAAACTCTGTGTCTTCAAACAAGTGAGTTGACGCTTAGCTTTAGCTGCAGAGAGAACTGTCAACAAGTAAGTAAACTTAAAAAAAAAGAATGATGACACTTCTTTGTTTGGCCATAGGCATTGCCAAAGCAGAACAAGGACCCAGCCTGTGTGCCCTCTGAATGCTCAGGGCAGCAGATGGAGGCATGTCTAACAATTTTGGAAGAAAGGAAGTAAAAAAGAAACCAGATCATCTCCCTCTAATGCCTCTGGAAGGCCATAAATATGTAGATTATTTCATCTTTTTCGGTTTTCCAGATCCTCTGTGTGCTGTTTAAGCCAGAAAACCTCCTTCTCCAAACATTGAATTTTATTAGTTTCCTCACACAAGTCTACAATCTGCTGCTCCACCATAGATACACTCTCCTCCATTGCTGACCATTTGTCATCTAAGCGCTGCATCCTGTTATTAGTCTCCTCCACGAAAAAACGTAGAGCGCAAATTTCTTCCAGCAGCAGTTCTAAAGAAATAGGCGCCACAGATTTTTCAGTAGAAGAAGGATCCTGTTTCAACCTCTTGGAGATGGAAGGAGGGGTTTTATCTTTATGTGAGGAAGATTGAAGAGAATTAGCATGGGGCACAGAAGAAGTAGCCATTTCACCAGGAGAGTCCAAAGACCCAGCTGACAGGTCCTTCGCAGCAGAAACTGCAGAGTCAGCACTCAGCGTAGAAGAGTAATGTGTCTTGGGGGTAAAAACAAAATGCGGCTTCCTTAACCTTCCCATTGAAAAGAGAAAAACATGCCAAAAAAACAAATTGAAGGCCGAGGAATAATTTCCAGTTATTTATTAATATGTGGCAATTCCACTAGAAATCCACTCCAGATATTCCCCAGACAGAAAAAAGAAGGACCTGTCAAGTGACAGTTTGCAGTAGTAGAATAGCTCCACAGAGCCCAATCATAGAACATTGCATAGACACTCCACATAGTAATGTAGATATCACCTAGAGAATAAAATCTTGAACAGTCTCAGGTAAACTTGCAGCTTCTCCTAAAATTCAATCTCTCGCAAAATCCAAAGTAAATAAAATCCTTACGCACTCTTCAAGGCTCCCTGCAGTATGTTCAAGTCCCTCTCACCATCAAGAGAGGAAAAGAAAATGGCAGCCGCTACACTTGAAGAGTTTGTGACGGGACCAGACGCGGCGCTCCAGCATCCAAAACATCACAGGAGCAGCACTTCATGTTTCCTTCATCGCCGCGTCTGAAAATGTCTGGAAAAATGGTGTGAAAAACTCAGAAGGGACTGAAACAACTCCATGGTGCGTCTGAGCCTCCCTGTGAGGTGGCCATCTTAGATGGCGCCGAAACCATGCCTCCTTCAGAAACCTTCCTAAAACTTGGCTTTTCAACTGTTAACTGTTTTGTCCTAAACGATCTCCCATTTACTCTTTGTAACTACCAGCACCAAGACATCCTGGGGTATACACTGCGCTATATAATTTTTTTAACATACTCTCCACACTCGATTACCATGGTTAACTTCCTGTCGGTTAAGGTGGGTCCTGATGAATTGTCATTGGACATGTTATTTTACTGGGTGGAGGATCCGGGTTGGTGTTGTTCCTTCATTAGGATCATCTTCTCAGACTTCTCTTTAATATGTGATACCTTCACAATCTTTTTATTAATTTAAGGCTGGACCTCACAGCGTTATATGAAGATTTTACTTCTTTTATACTCTCCTGCGCTTTAATAGCGCAGTTGGCTTCCTATCGGTTAAAGCGGATCCAGATACATTGTTATTAGACATGTTCTTTTGCTGGTTGGAGGATCCTGATTGATGTAGTTCCTTCATTAGGATCTTGTTCTCAGACTTCTCTTTAATATGTTATTACTTTGCACTCTTTAATCCTAAACATGTCTTTAGTTTTTTGTTCAAATTTAGGCTGGACCGCCAGGAGTTGTATAAAAATTTGAAAAGTAAATTTATAGATTTTGCCATTCTGACATCTCATTCAATCCACGTATAGCTGTATTAAATTGCAAAATTAGATAAGCTTTCTTTTGAGTTAGACACCTTTCACAGTCACCGCCTCTAGGGTCAGTTTGGATTACCGCATTTCAAATCATTTTCTGAGTACTTTTTTTCATTAAAATGGTTAACCAACGGTGCTGACGTTACTTTACGATGGATTCTTGATTTGTGTTAAATGATCTGTTGTTGAATTTCCTGATTTGTTTTGCCAAATTAAAGTTTCTGACATGGGCAAATAATGCCATAAACATTTTTGTCTTCCAATTTGAAAATACAAAATGTTTCCATTTGATATTATCCAATTGAAACTCTGAGCCATCAGTTGTTTGGTCACTTGTGAACTATGTCCAACATTTATGGTGTATCAACCAAGTAATCCGCGGGTCTGCCGAGCTTAGAACAGCTCTAAGGCGCAAACAGTACAGGCATGAGACTCCTACTCAAACATGGGGTGAGTCCTTTCAAAAGGACGGAATCCCATCACCCACCGAGGTGGCATGCTTCATCATCTGGGATCTCCTCTTGGTTGCAATTCCCAGTGCAACTAAGGCCTACAATCCCCTCACTGTGAGAGAGGAGCTCAGTGATGTTTTATTAATTAGTTTGTCGGATCTACTAAGATCCACTTGATGCAAAGCGTTGTAAGTATTTAGGGTGATAGTTGCAGTGCATAGACAGGTGATGTGAAGAGTGATCTAAAATTGGCTACCAAAAGGAAAAAGAGTTTATTAGTTAACTCTTGGTGTCAATGTTAATAAACAGTGCATGAGCAGTTTAAGAAATTTTGGCTGCCCTTGTCCAAAAAGCAGGTCTACATGTTTCAGCCATGGTGATCAAATTCAGATTTGCGACCTTCCTCAGGACCTAGCTAGTAAATGCTACTGCAAAAAAGTGTGATACAAGTGACAATAGTATGGTTGGAATAAATACAACCTCCAGAAACCAGTGGTCTCGATTGCGAAAATTCACAATTGTGCTGGTGTCACCTGTGGAAAACAAGAAAAATGTGACTTAAAATCATGATGAGTTGAGACAGATATTTAAAATAGCTTGTACTGAGTGATATGCCCAACGTCTGGGTCAATGCCCATCGCTTAGTACCTTTACGTGTACAGTAACACAGCAGTTTTAAAAGTATGCTTACCCGTGAGATTACAGGTGAACACCTCACCTCACCTGGCCACAGCTCAGCACAATAGGCACCACTCTATTGAAAAGGATAACTGAGGTTAAAGATACAGACGCCACCAGCAGTCTATAAACTAGTAATCCACATAATTTCAGTCAATTATGCCACATCATGCGGTACTTGTTCTCTGATTTAGCCCAAACTGTGAAGACTACAGCGGTAATAATGGGGTACTACGCTCTTGTGAATGTTAGTTGATAGGGTCCAAGGAGCAAGTACTATTATGAAGCCCAAACTAAATATAATTTACTACTGAGCAGCTTCATAGGATAAACATAGCCTGCAAAGCCTGGTAGGTCTCTGTATGTTGCCGACAACACTAAATGAGAAATGACGTTTAGTATATCTCAATTTAAAATTACAAGCTAACCACACTCATATAGCCTCAAAGATGTTTACAAATGGCAGCTATTCTGAAATGAGGTGGCTGATTAAGGTAACACCATCAGTAAATAAGTGTCTAACTTGTGCGAGTGAAACTGCACGATAATATGTTTACTTTAGCGATTCAGAACATCCAAAGCTTCTGAGATGAAACCACAGAGTCACATTAATAGAGCATTTAGCAAGTTGGTATAAGGGGCGTTAAGAGACCAAAGCGTTTAAGTTTAGACAAGGGAGCCGCCAAAGACGGTAAGGGGGCTCTTGCTAACGACACATACAAATTTAGAACACTTCGGTCTAGCGCGTTCTATTACAGGGAGGGTTTAGAAAGCAGAGCGTTAAATTACAAACACAGGAATCACTAGTTTGGAAAGTCTTAGGGACAGTCTAGAGGCTCATAATAACGAGACGCGTGGTTATAAACACCTAGGTATAGCACATTCTGTAGCTAGCATCTCTCACTTACCTATCCATCAGTACCCCAGACTCCAAACGAGCTGCAACCGGAGGGTTGCAGCGGTTGGGGGTGACTGGGCCACATTATTAGGTTTGAAAAAATCACAGTCACGCACCTTGCTCCATGGGGAGATAATGACTGAGTACCTTCGAGCAAATGAGTCATATCTTTCTTGTCTTCCACAGTTGACACCAACACAATTGTGAATTTTTGCAATCGAGACAAACTGGTTTCTGTAGGTTGTATTTATTCCAACCGTACTTTTATCACTTGTATCACACTTTTTTGCAGTAGCAGTTACTATCTAGGTCCTGAGGAAGTCCGTGATCTGAATACGATCACCATGGCTGAAACATGTAGACCTGCTTTTTGGACAAGTGCAGCCAATATTTCTTAAACTGCACATGCACTGTTTTTTAACCTTGACACCAAGAGTTAACTAATAAACTTATTATTCTCTTGGTAGCCAATTTTAGATCACTCTTCACATCACCTGTCTATGCACCGCATGCAAGATTACCCTCATCACAGATCGTGAGGACACTATTGAGGAGAGAAAACGCCGAGCAGACAGAGATACCAGGTACCGAGCGGGTCACTTTCAATAAACTGCGGACCGGCAGCTTCATTTTGAGAAAAAGGAACGCTAAAGCAGATTGAGAGTCTAAAATCAGGACTGATGAATTACGCCCTGATTGAAAACGTTACATAAAAGGAGTACTACGACATTTGTCTACGAGAGCCAAAAATGGCATTCAAAGTGCTACCATTTTAAAGCCCCGCCCTGATGAAGACCTTCATTTGGAAGAGTACATTCGGTCCTATCTACTGAAGGTCGAAATGTGTTGGCTCTATAAAAGAGAGGTTCAGAGTGACCAAATCCAAAGACACTGCCTTATATCAGCCACATTTGAGCTGAATAGACAATGCTCTTCAGCAGAGTTCGCAAATAAGTCCCTGACCTCTCTAGGTCCTTCATAAGGATTTAATTGAGGGCTGAAGAAACCAAAAGTCCCAATTATATTATAATTCAGTAGGTCTCACTTTAGCTGATAATGAGAAATGTGTAAAGGCTATTTCTAATCAAAAATGTTATTGTTTGTATGTATGTTTGTCTTTTTAGTATGAAGGTCTTATCAATATTTGTGATGTAAATAGCGTGTTATACATTTGTGTTCAATACATTCTTGTTTAAAGTAATTTTTGTTTCTGAACAGAAGGGGTTATAGGTCATAAAATACTATGTGATGGTAATCTCTTGTTTGGTTTAATTGAAAAACATTGAATGAAACCATAAATAAATTGGAGCCCAGTGTAATTGAGGTAACCACGGTGTCAGAATAGAAAACCGATTGATGGTGTCAGAGGAGGTTTGTGTGTATATTTATCTGTTTTTTAACCTTGACACCAAGAGTTAACTAATAAACTCTTTTTTCTCTTGGTAGCTAATTTTAGATCACTCTTCACATCACCTGTCTATGCACTGCAACCATCACCCTAAATACTTACAACGCTTTGCATCAAGTGGATCTTAGTAGATCTGACAAACTGATCAATAAAACATCCCTGAGCTCCTCCCTCACAGTGAGGGGGTTGTAGCCCTTGGTTGCTCTAGGAATTGCAACCAAGAGGAGATCTCAGATGATGAAGCATGCCCCATCAGTGGGTGATGGGATTCCATCCTTTTGAAAGGACTCCCCCCATGTTTGAGTAGCAGTCTCATGCTTGTACTGTTTGTGCCTTAGAGCTGTCCAAAGCTCGGCAGACCCGCGGATTACTCGGTTGATATATTATTAGTTGTGGGGAATCTATCTGCGCCGGTCTTAAGAAATTTCCCTTAGACCCTCTACCCATGGTTTTGTATTGTTTTTTCCACATTTGTGGTGCCCTTCAAGGGGAGGCAACTTCCAATGTTGCCTCAAATTTCTTTTGGCTGGCATTGAAGGAGTATATGCCCGTAAAGGTGTTTGCCAATACTTTAAATTTTCTTAAGTACAAACAGGGGTCGCTCAAATGTACTGTCCAATTTTGATGGTAAATTGCAATTTTTTTAGTATTATTCTTTTAAAGTGGTTTGTTTGAGGGCCCAGCGCGACCAGATATCCCCCATTGGTGCTAATTGATTCTAGGCACTAGATGTCTTTTTAATCTTCATTACTGAACTTCTACTCATTGGATGTTTGACATTTTGGTCTTGATTTATTGATAAAATCTTTGTCTATTTTTCTAAACCTGTTTGGAGTCTTTTTGTGAGGCTTCATTGTGTTACTGTGGGTGTGTGTGTGTGCACAAATACTTACACATTGCCTCTTTAGATAAGCCTGAGTGCTCTGAGCCAAGCTACCAGAGGGTGACCACAGGTTATCTTTTAGTGTGTATTTAGCTTACCCCGACTAGAGTGGTGGTCGCAACTAGGGCAAGGTTTATACCTTTGCCAATTAGAGGCCTTGTTTCAAACACAGGGTGTATTTTTATTCTTGCTAAAAAATACGGTGACTCCCCTTTTGGAGGATTATAGAAGAAAGTGTCCCCTAATCCTCACCTACGGTCTGAGAATTTGGGAATACTCTGATATTAATTCTATCCAGGGTGAACAAATTAGGGTGCTCAGGCCACTCCTGGGCAACTCACCTGCATGTTCAACCTTAATTACGCACCAAGAAATTAGGGTGAAAAATTTGGATGGCACCATCATGTTGTCCTCTTTGTTTTTCTGGTGCTCGCTTTGGAAGAACCCACCTGCCTTGTTTATGAGGGAGATCATCAATGATTGTCTATCATGTGAGAGAGGCCTGAGAATCTCTTGGCTTAATTATATTAAGAATGAATTGACAATTTGGGGAGGCCGACTCTGTTTTCTAAGCCGACTTCTATGGCCAAATCTGACATGGTTTGGATAAAAACCACTTTCATGTCAAAGAGGCGTTGTCTAAGGGAGGAACATGAATTTACTAAATATACTGTAAAAGAGTATGTTGTGCTCCATAGTACATCAGCCTTGGCACCTTATCTACAATGGATTGACAGTACCTGGGACAGGGTGTTATTAACCTGATTTAGGTTAGAGTTTGTGAGATGGCATCTTGGCATCCCTCTCGGTCAATTTGATTAATCTGAAATACAGTAAAGTCAATGTAATGAATTCTCCCCACAGAGTCTACTGCACTTTACCTTTTTTGCCAATTTTACTCTGATCTTACCAAAAGTCTTTCAATTCTAATTACCAGGGATCGGGGAATCAGAATCTCTGGAGCGACCCTGGTCTATTTGCAACAGCTTGATTTCCCATCTAACTGTGTAAATATTTGCTCCTTTTTAAAATGTGCCATCAATAGAAGGAAATCAATGTTGTTAAAATTGGATGGGTTTATTCTGGTTGGGCCTCGGTATTCCAATATCATAGGGACTTGCAGTGGCTGTCGTCTATTTATGAAATGATGTTGTGTAACTTCTAATTGAAAAACAACGCCAATTGGTCGGTCTTCAAACCCATGACTGAACTAGAATTCTTCAATATTATTGTGAAACTTAAGCCTACTTCACACCCCAAAGATCCCCTCCCTGCAAAAATTCTACATAACGTAAACCACATCATCGCCCTGCGTTGGACAAAAATCATCAATTCGTCTCTCGCCTCTGGTAGTGTACCGGATTCCCTCCAACTAGGTCAAGTCACAACTATCCTCAAAAACCCCAAGGCAGACCCATCTCTAATCTCCTGTTCCTAGCCAAAATTATGGAAAATGTGTCTTACAACAACTCAACAGACATATAGGTGAATCCAACCCACTTGACTCCTTCCAATCAGGGTTCATGAAAGGCTGCAGCAAAGAAACCGCCATTTTCAATATTTTAGATGACATCCACAGATCCTTAGAGGATGGAGATGTTTGCCTACTTATCCTTCTTGACCTATCAGCGGCTTTTGATACAGTCAATCACCCAGCCTTACTGGAGTCACTGAAGACTCACTCCGGTATCAATGGCACAGTTGTAAAATGGTTCACATCTTACCTACAACACCGATCACAACAAATCAAAATTAAGTCTTGCCTCTCAAAACCCACACATGTCACTCTTGGTGTGCCCCAGGGCTCAATCCTCTCCCCCTCACTTTTCAACCTCTTCATGGAACCCCTTACTATCATCCTGAAACAAGCAAAGATCAAATACCACCTCTATGCAGATGACACACAACTCTACTACAAAGTCAAATCACCCTGTGACATCCTACATCTCAACGTCACACTGAATAAGATACAGTCTTGGTTTAACTCTAACATCTAAAATTGAACCCCAGCAAAGCAGAAGTTATCCTGTTCTCCCCAAAAAGAAACCACCTTCCAATTCAAGACCAGATCAAAGAACTGAAGGCCCTAAATTGTTTGCTCACTCTATCTAACTCAGCTAAATCCTTAGGCTGGACAAAAACTTGTCAATGAAGGATCACATCAAAACTCAGCAAAAGCGAAGATAGGTGCTAAAGCTGATCCACTCTGTCTTCGGGGTTGCGCCCAAATGGCTACCTTCTATCACATAGTCTGGGAGTGCCCTGCGCCTCTGTGACTGTGGGAGGGGGCTACAACCCATCTCCAGACGGCATTAGGGAAAGACATGAATCTCACTCCAAGGCTGGGTCTACTTAACATCTGGGTGGCCACGGACCTTACTGAGATAGAACAACAACTGGCCACACTGGGGTACACCCTTGTCAAACGAGAGATCGCTAGGGGCTGGGGGGCAGCTAACGTGCCGAGTGTTCAGACTTGGATGAAAGAACTCGACAAATGTATGAAGGCAGAGAAGGAAGTGTTCACGATACGAGGGTGCCCGAAGAAGTGGGATAAGAAATGGAGCAAGTGGAACGATTACAGGGGCGGCATATGTATTTCCCCATCGATAGAGTTAAAAATGAGATGTGATAGATTTCAGAATGTTGTGACTATGTAACTGCTACTTTCCCCTTTACATTGTATTGCTATATTGTACAATGCTGAACTGATGAACATGAATGTATGCATATATACTGCTGAACCTAATAAAAAGTTGAATAAAAGAAAAACTCAGCAAAAGGAACACTTTGCACTCTAAAACACCTCAAAAAAATTAAACCATTCATTCCCTTGGATGATTTCAAATGGGTTGTTCAATCCCTGGTCCTCTACAAACTCGACTACGGAAATGCTATTCTCACGGGACCCCGAAAACTCACCTCGCTCCCCCTTAGATCAGTACTAAACATGGCTGCACAGCTCATAACAGACATCAAACGGCATGAACACATCACGCTTGCCCTCAAGTCCCTAAACTGGCTTCTCATCGAAGGAAGATGCATCTACAAGACTGCCTAAATCACCCACAAAGCACTCCACTTACACTCTCCGGACTATGTATACAACAAACTCACAAAAGCAGGAAGAACCAGACCGCTGAGAAGCTCCTCCACACTTATTCTCGTTCCTCCCAAAATAAAAAGGAAAACAATCCAGGCCCGCTCTTTTCCAGGAAATGCTCCCAGCATTTGGAACTCTCTCCCGAAGGAACTACGGTGCAACCCCTCCTTTCCTGGTTTCAAAAGAAACCTGAAATACCATCTCCTCAACAAATACAGGAACGTATGAACAAATGAAACTTGGTTCAATTAGGCTCTCTTGCTCATTGCAGTCTCCGTTGATTCCGTTGGATGTTTTTCTTTTCTTTGTGTTTGCCTCTATTTGTCTTGGATGTCTTTCGCTCTATGGACTCTAATTGCTTAGAACTGATCACAATTTCAGCAATCCATACTCATGGCCAAACGTTTTTCAATGTATAGATTTCTTGTTTACACCTGCTGCATGGCCTATTTTTCCTGTGTATTTATGTTATATATACTTGAACTGATGATTGCTGCACGTCCTATGCTCAGTGACTGTTTATTGCCTTACTCTCGATTCTGTGAAGCACTCTGATACCTCCGGCTCTAGCCAGCGCTATACAAAACCTTAAATAAATAAATAAATACATGAATAAATAAAATAAGCAGTCAGGATAAAATTTGGAATCCCCCTGGGACTAGCTCTTTTATCCCTTTTCTTATTCTTCATCTCCAAAACGTTTTTGTTTTTTAGTTACAAAAATACAAAAACAAAGCAGTGCAGTGCAGACATACTATCCAGCAGCATGCTAGGTATCCTATCTCAAACTGCCATACAATATATCTAAACAACAGCACTTCCCCAAGACCCAATTCTCCTCAACTTAAGTACAAATCTCAGTATCACATTTTGGGGTAATCCTAGGGTGCTAGGGAAGCATATTCGGCAATGTAATCACGTATCAAAGCGTGCCCCTATCTAAATCCAAATTCAGTTTAACATCATTACTAGTTCTCAACACATGATACTCTTCAGCCACCATCTTTCCTATCGAATGGAGGGCCAGACCCTTGTATCCAATGGATGGAAATTTTAATGGAGTCCAGCAACTAAGACAGAAAAACAAACTCATGCCATATCTTTTGTTTATGGCCTCCTGTGTGTGTGTGGTGGGGGTCCATGTGTTTAAGCTTCTAGCAACCATCCATACAGTTACACTGCTTAACTATGCTATCCCTTCTCAACATTAGCTTCTCTGTGACTATATCACATGTATAAAACACAAATATTTTCTTGACCTTTGAGTTATTAACCAGCATGAGAAGGGTGTGTAACTGGGTGAGGTAAGTTTAATGTAGGAACCTCAACTGCGTACATTTAAATTGGGCATTGGCCGACTCTTTCTGAACAGGTTTAGAACTAGTGCTATCCTGTGGTCATCATTCACCAATGCCCAATAGAAGAGTGATACTGTAGGTCACCATTCCTGTGACAATGAGAGTAATGCTCCAAGCACTGTTGATTCAGGTGGCTAAGTATGGCTGTCTTGCCATGTCAATGTTGCCAGTCTCCCATAATTTGTGAATTCAACCCTCTGGACCCTGACACTCAAATTTACATTCCCAAATGGGAGAAACTTTCCATTTTAAAAAAGATGGCCCATTTCTGCCTTCAGAGAAATAAAAGAGCCTTTAAAATTGGACATCCAGATAGGAGGGGCACTTACCTACCACCCTCTGTACTTCTTTTTCGCACCTACCTGCATCATCAGATCTACAAGATAGCATGCATTCGTACTTTTCTCTACAGAGAAACTAAAAAGCAGTTTCTAATCCAGTCTACCATAATTAGCTGCAAACAAACCCTTCTTCACATTCGGACCAGCAGCTATCCAATTTAGCAACATTGGCATAGTTGCAAAGCCAGAAATGTAAGTTCAGAGTCTGGCAGACCAGGCCCGCCTTCCCTCTAGAGGCATTTTAGAGCCTCCGGATTAGCCATTCGGCTTAAACATAGGGTCGTTATAGTGTCCCTGGCTTAGCCATGGGGTGAGGTCTATCCTACATCAAGAAATATATCACAGTGTTAAGTTCCTATAGCACCTTCCTCGGGATCAGACTCTTTACTTGTTGTAGTTCATATAAGCATCTAGGGAGTACCATAACTTTTATTATTGTTATATGAACCTTCATTGAAATAACCAAGAGCAAACACCAAATGCAATTGAGCCACACACCTTGTAATTTCCCACTCCACAATTCCACAGTATCATTAGGTGAATGTGACACTTTGATGCTCGGATATTATATTGCTCCAACCTGCAACACCAGACCCACATCTGGGAGACTCTGCCAATGGTTTTGTACCACTACGCCTATTTGGAACACCTTTGCTTTCTGCAAGTTAGGCCAGAAATCCCCCCAAATCTCCTGATTTGACCAAATAGACTTGGCAGTGCTTGTTCGGAATCCTTTAGGTATACCAAACTATATTCACACCACATGACTGGGGTTTTTCATATTTGTCACACTTATGCATCAAAATCTTCAGGATCAGAGTTAGCAGTTCGATTGCAAGTACATAAAACATATATATGAGTATAATGGGCACCTCAACAAGTACCCCTCCCTAGTATCTAACTCTTTGATATTATACCACTTATTGTCTCAGTGCCGAGTAGCTGAATATCACTAAAGAAAGCATGGCCGATACCACTGCAAGACCTGAATAAAGAATCCCTACCCAACAGTGCTAAAAGGATTTTTCTATATCGAGTGATACCGCCATGTATTCTTCCTAGTTGTTTTACAAGAAAGGCTTGATATGGGCCAAGTTCCTAAGGCTAAGCAGTGTTCTCCCTTGAAGAAACAACCCAGGTTGATTTTGATGTATTAACAAAAATGCTAACAAAGCTTACTCTGAAATTTCACATCCACATTCATCATTGACAAGGGTTTATATGACTTACAATAAGTATATTCTTTACCTGGCTTAGCTACCACAACAATCGAGGTTTTTTCATAGTATCAGAAAGAAACTTTTTATCTCTTATTCTCTGTTGTACACGATAGAGCGCAATTGTGCTCTTTAATTTGTAGGGTTGCATTATACCCTTGATTAGTTTGCACCTGCATATATTGTCTTGTTGTGTTAACATTTGGTTATTAGAATGTGTAATGTAACAACGAGTTGAGTGAAGTGAGAGATATTTCTGTACAATGTGGAGAAATTAGCGTTGTAATTGTATTCTACATGGTGAAGTTTAATGTTCGATTTTACATATGACTAATTAGAACTAATTTGATGACTTGTAACGCATTGATTTAAACATGAACAGTAACAATGTTCATGTATATGTATGTTAATGAAGTTTCATATTGATTCTTATGTTAGCCACTTTTTGTAGGCCTCATGTGTATCTTTCCCTGGCTCTCTAAAATGGTTTGTTCATGTGCATGTAGAATCTTTTCTTTCTCACGTTTCTGTTGCAGGTGGAGAAATTAATCTCTGTTAGAATAGCGCTTTTGTTTTGGGAGCTAGGCTCAGAGAGGAGAGGATACATTTGAACAAGCGGTGCTGATAATGTGGGACGGTGTTCTTTCTCACTGGAGAATGCCTGGAAATCAAGGTCATCAAGCCAGAGGTTGGGAGCATTGAAATCTCCTAGAAAGTTACCTAGAAGGAGGTGTCTAGCTGGATGGGACGAACATGTGATGTGATGATGTGTGTGTCCTAAGCTTTTGGTGGTTGGATTAAGGACAGTGCCCCAGGAAAAAGAGCTAAGAGAGGAAATCGGATCGAGAGAGAGAAAGGAGCATCCTAGAACGAGCTCTGTAGATTTATGCTACTTGACCCATTCAACGTGAGTGTACTTCTTAGGAAGTCTTCACGCGCTGACACCTTTTCCTGATCTTGCCTGGGGAAATGCTTAGTACGGATGTCACACTAGTGGTAGTGTAGGGACAGACTAATGCTCTTTACTTACAAACCTCCAATGAAGAATACTCTTGATGTAGGTGCAGTTATATTCTGCATCCTGATTCTAGAACTGGTCATCCTTTGTATGCTTCACAGACTAAATTTTGCCCATAGGTTTGGCTTTGTATTAGTTCCAATGTATTTCTATACCCTCATCTTGAGGTGTTTGTATGAGCAATTGTTCTTGGCTTTGTAATAAACAAACTAACTAAACTTAGGACCTGGAGTTGGTGATTCTTTGGAGTCACGGTCTATTGGAAATATGATATATAATTGACAAATGATTTCACCCCGCTACACTTTTAAGCAGGAAACAAAGGACGGTCGACCAGGGGTTCCAGAGTAAATCTAGAACTTGGAACCCGGCCCCATCATACACCTCCACCAACCTATTTACCTGTTTCCTCCATTTTACATTTTACAAAATTCATATGCCTGCATTATTTCTCTCACACCTTTGTTTAGTCTGCTCTCCAATGCATCACTCATGATACTCAGATCTTTGTAACCATGGATTTACGAAGCAGGCCAGTTTTTAGACTCTACTCTAAGCAAGTGGAAAAGTGGAAGTATTCAGGAGTGATACGACACTAGACCAACAGCGGCTTCAGCGCCGGTGTCGCCACTGTGTGGCAATCTCTGTTGATGCCACCCCTCACAAGGCACCCAACTCAGGGTGGAGAAGGGCTCTGGTTTGTGCCTGCACTCTGAAAGCACGCTGCGTTGGCACTCCCAATAGCGCGTGCTTTCCGAGAACATTCGTAAATTCCTCAATGCCCTAAAGCTGGAGCTGCTGTTGGCCATGGGGCCAAGCTGGGAATTACAGCAATGTTAGTGTTTTTACTGCTTCTCTGGCTGAAGAGGATCCTTTCATTATTATTATTATTAATGCTATTTGTAGAGCGCTCGGCTACCTCCAACGGAGGTGTCCCGGCGCTGGCAGCATGAGGAGTAATGTAGTCAGGGCGCTAGAAAGTGCTAGGTCAGGTCGAACAGCCACGTTTTCAGGGCTTGCCTGAAAACGCGTTCTGATTCGGACTTTTGTAGGTGTTCGGGCATAGAATTTCATAACACGGTTGTTCTTACAGAAAAAGCCCGGCCACCAATCCTAGCTTTCCTAAAGTGTGGAATTACCAGTAGCTCCTGATGATTTGACCGAAGCGCCCTGGTTTGGTGGTATTTCCGGAGTCTTTGCTTAAGATATACTGGACCAGAGCCTCTAGTTGCTCTGTAGGCCAGGGTTAGTGCTTTAAACTCTATACACCTTTTGACCGGCAGCCAATGTAGGCTCCGGAGATGCGGGGTGATGTGATGGCGATATGGCACATTCCTAATGAGCCTTGCTGCCGCATTTTGTATGATCTGCAACTTTCTAACAAGATACTCTGGCAAACCAAGATATAGACTGTTTGCATAATCCAGCTGAGCGATGACTAATGCATGGACTACTGACTTTCTACAGTCCATCGGCATTAGATTCAGAAATCTTCTCAAGGCTTTAAATTTCCCAAAACACGTGGAGAAAACCTGGCCAATCTGAGATTTTCCTGATAGATTCGAATCAAATTTAAATCCCAGGTTTCTGGCTGAGGATGCCGACACGGGGCGGGGGGATTCAGTTCTGAAGGCCACCAGAGTTCTGGCCTGGAGGGAGATGGTTGATTAAAAAAAAGTACCTCAGTTTTTTCTGCATTGAGCTTCATGCAGTTATCAGTCATCCAAGATGCCACTTTCAGTAGACACCGCTTGAGGTTAATGAATGCCGCCTCTGAGTGTTCCCGAAAGGAAAACACAAGCTGAGTATCATCAGCGTAGGAGATAACCTTTACCCCTAGTTGTTCAATTATAGGGGCCAGAGGGGCCAAATACACATTAAAAAGGGAGGGACTCAAGGCTGAGCCTTGCGGAACACCGGATGTCAAAGGGCTAGGAGAGGACACATACGGGCGGAGGAACACTTTCTGGGATCGTCCATCCAGAAAGGAGCGGAACCATTTTAAGGTAGTTCCGGTCACTCCCAGAGAAACTAGTCTTTCTATGAGGATCTGGTGCGACACTGTATCAAATGCTGCGGATAAGTCCAGCAGCACTAGCATCGTACAGTTGCCTTGATCCACAGTCTCCCTTACTGTTTCTGCCACTTCCAGCAAGGCCGTCTCGGTACTATAGCCCGATCTGAAACCCGATTGGGAATCGTGAAGAAGTTTGTGAGACTCCAAGAATTCGGCCAGTTGTATTTGGACTTCCTTCTCATGTACCTTAACTGGCACTGAGAGAAGCGAAATCGGCCTAAAATTCTTTAAGTCTGCTGGATCTGCATCTTCTTTCTTCAGGATTGGCTGGACAAACGCTGTTTTCCATTTAGTTGGGTAGGTGCCTGTTTTCAAGGAGGAGTTCCAGATGAAGTTAAGTAAGGTGTTCAGCCAGGGGGCAAGGATTTTATAAAACTTAGGTGGACAAGGGTCAGCTGGGGAGCCAGACTTAACTTTGCACAGCTCAAACATAGAGATATCTGGGCTAAAAGGGTGGAAACCCGACCAGCACTCCACATGCTGATCTGTCAGAAAGGTCTTAACAAATGGCCGCGGTGTAATTGTCTTAGGGAAAGAGGCATAAATAGTTTGGATTTTTGTCTGAAAAAACTATCTAGATCTTCACATAAACTAACTGAAGGAGCAATCGTACTTTTTAAGGCTTGTGGCTTCAAAAAACCCTTCACGATCTTGAAGACTTCTCCTGATGAGTTATCCTTCAGGTTATCACGTTTTAGTTTATGGAATCTTTTTAATGCTGTTCTATATGTGCATTTAGCCTCGGCGTCATACTTTTTCCGCCATAGCCGCTCGAGACTTTTGCAGAGGCTTTTCTCCTGGCGGAGTTCTAATGAAAACCAAGGAGCCGTTGGTTTATTTCTAGCTGGTTTCACTGTGTTCATAGGGGCTACTTTATCTAGGGCTGCGCTAATCCAATTATCAAAGGCCAACCCGTCCTGATCGGGGTCTCCCATGAGTAGGGGGAGCGTTTCCTGTAGTTCTGGACCCATAGACTCAGGTAGAACCTTCCTCCAATTTCTTCTGACTTCAGACTCTAAGCTGGTCCCTATCAGACCTGTTAGAGTGAAGGGAACCAGTCGATGATCCGTCCAGGTCAGTGACAGAGGATCCATTACCTTAAGGGTATGATCATTAGAAAAGATCAGGTCTAGTGTATGACCCGCTGTATGCGTAGGTGTAGACACCCTCTGAGTCATGTTTAGTCCAAAAAGAGTATCGGCCAGTTGTGAGGCCGAAGGGCAGTTCTCTTTGTCCATATGGACATTGAAGTCACCAAGAACTAGAAGGTTGGAATATTTTAGGGATAGGTCTGCAATAATGTCAAACAACTCCTGCCAATGAGAGGGCAGGGTGTCTGGGGGCCGATAGACCAGTAGACCTGAATAAGAAAAAGTTGGAGACACTCTGATACACAAGGACATTGCCTCTATAGACCCTACAAGATTGATTTTCCTTGACGAGATTTCCCATTCATTCCTCAAGATTACTGCCAGTCCACCCCCTCGTCTGTTATCCGCCCGGGCGGCTGTAGCCATCTTATAGCCCTCAGGAATAGCCAGGCCTAGGTCTGGATTAGAGCTGTCTTTTAGCCAAGTTTCAGTTAGAAACATAATATCCCAGGAGTTTACTTCTAGATTGAGCCATAAGTCATCTACATGTTTTGGCAGAGACCTGGAGTTAATTATGCAGGCCTGCAACTCCACTGGTAGCCGTGAATATGCTGTTAATGATAATGCCAAAGCACCACCCAAACTCCTGTCCACTTTCGCTGGTTGCTTCTCCATGCGAAAGGGACAGGCATCACAATGTGCTCCCAAGTGGTCCATCCTCCCACCCCATGTAGAAACATCTATACAAGAAGGGTTCATACACACCCCTCGGGTGCAAGCGAGTAGTTCCTCTCTGGACCAAACAATTCTGACTATAGTATTGGTTTGAGTAGCGTGGCTAGCGCTAGTCGCACTCCGAGGGCGCACAGGCGCAGACGGGCTTGCCTTTAGCGCGCCTTCAGCGCGCCATCGGCGCGTCCGCTGCGCGCTCGTTTAGGCATAGCACTTATGTGTTGAATCCACACCCCGGAAATGCGAGAGAGAGGGGGGAGGAGCCACGTCCCTCCACATCAATCGGCACAACAGCCGTGGCGGACCGGGGACGGGCAGAGCAAAAAGAAGGTATGTGCAAAATAAGCAAATATAATTTAAAACCAGATAGCGAATACAGCAACAGTACAACTTTAAAAGATTTAAAAAAGATTCTCTAAGCGATTCTAGCACCCAACAGACAGCATGCGTCCTAAATCAGGATAGCCTGGCCCTGACTAACTCTCACTCTTGACTACTTCAATGGTCTCTTTGTAGACCTGTGAGCACTTTGGGCCAATGTCCTGCTAGAAACAGAGCAAAGAAATATTAAGGAGGGAATCACAATTAAGGAATAAATAGAAACTGAAATGCACTCGAATTTTATGCGGAACGCTGTCTGAACTTTTTTCAGTGAATAGGTTCTGTGAAATATAAATCATGTATGAAGCATGGGCACTGACTTTGCCCAAGAAATTTTGAAGAGAGCATTAGCACATTGAATACGCATATGGAATAAATTCAGCAAAACATTCACAATGAATGAGCACAGCAATTCCCTCAAGTTACCAGGCAAATAAATATGTTATCATTGTAAAACTTAGAATATCTCCACTACAGTTTCTTGATCTGTCCTACAGTTTTCTTGTTCACATGCTTCTATGGGTTTCTCGTAAATCATGATTTGACTGGTAACGTAGGTTATCGGTTAAATCAGCATTACTGATTTGCATTAAAACCCACACATTTGCTGTTTCCATGGGCTCAATCTGTCTGCAGAAGGAGATGGAATATAACTAGATGAAGTGTCCAGAAAATGGAAAGACCCAGCTGTGCGGGATCCAGCACTTATTTCCAATTCAATAGGTAGAATTGTAAAGTATAACTTTATTGTTTTTAGTATAAGCCATATCAATATAATATACTTTAAACCTCCACTCATGTACTCATAAAAAACTCAGTTATTCCTAAAATTCCTGATATATAGCCACTCCTAAAATTCCTAAAATATATATATTACCTACTGGCAGTTGCCAGTAGGTAGTTACAGTTAGGACCTATTTTCCATAGGAAATCCGTAACATTCTATTTGGAATAACGTTGGCGCTGATTGACGAATCTTCGCGAAATTTTCTATATATATATATATGTCTATATATATACAAATTATCTACTGGCGGTCGCCAGTAGATAGTTATAGTTAGGACCCTGTTTCCATAGGAAATCCGCAACATTCTATTTGGAATAACTTTGGCGCCGGTCGACGAATCCTCGCGAAATTTTCAAAACTAATGGGGCGCTACGCTCCGCTCCTACCCTGAAAGTCTCGGGGTGATTCGTCAAGCGGGGGCTGAGAAAAAAGGGGGGTCCCAAAACGCGTTTTCCCCATGCATTTTTCCATAGGACCTTTAGACACAGCTACAGCCCGAACAGCTGAACAGAATTACTTGAAATTTGGCAGAGAGGTAGTCCGCAGGTCAAGGAAGTGCCTTTTGTAGGTCTGGTGTAAATCTGTTCAGTAGTTTCTGAGAAAATAGCATTTAAATCAATATATATATCTGTAAGCGCGCTCCGTGCGCTTACGGTAAGCTTACCGTACGCGTACGGTGATGTGCGCGAGCGCGATTCTGATTGGTTGTTAGATCAAAGTAAACATTCGAATCGGTCGAAACCAGGAAGTATCGGCCGCCATTTTCTGTCTCTCGCACTGAAAAATAAAGGTTGATAACATGAAAAGGGGGCAACGAAGAGAGTTGCAGACCCCCTAGCGTTCGTCAGGGGGTTCACAAAGGACCAAAAAGTATGAAAAATAAATGTAATAATTTTTTTTAAAAATCGCGGAGTGCGCGTACGGTAAGCTTACCGTACGCGTACGGTAAAAAATAAATAAAAAAAATTAACAATCACATTTAATATATAAATCTAAGGACCCCCAAGGGAGAAAAAAACAATTGATATTTTGTAAAAAATGGCGTGGCGTGCACGGTACGAAATGCGCAAGGTGGGCGCTCGGTGCGCGAAGCGCACCGAGTGCCCATAGCGCGCGCGCGGTGCGCGAAGCGCACTGTGCACGCAAAAATTAACAATAAATAGATAACTTAGCATTTAAAAAACCGTACAAATTCACTGAAAAAAACATAGGTTTCACACACGTTATAGTTAGGAATTAGCATTTAAAAAACCTTGCAAATTCACTTAAAAAACCATAGGTTTCACACAAGTTATAGTTAGCTGTACATTTCACTCGTAAAAAACCAATGAAATTCCACGTTATAGTTAGATCAGGTAACTATAACTTGCGCGACCGCAATCCACTGCTGATGACGTCACATATTACATCACTCATGACATGGTCAGTGACATCACTCATCACATCAATGATGACATCTCAAATGACACATTGTGGATTGCGGTCGCGCAAGTTATAGTTACCTGATCTAACTATAACGTGGAATTTCATTGGTTTTTTACGAGTGAAATGTACAGCTAACTATAACTTGTGTGAAACCTATGGTTTTTTAAGTGAATATATATATATATTTTAGGAATGTTAGGAATGGCTAAATAGATATAAAATAATACAGTTAAAATAAAAATAAAATTGAAATAATGTACAATACAACACAATGGCATCGGTCGTCATTACAAACATTAGAGTTCCCTAAACTTTGATCTATTGCTGCCTTCTCATAGTAAGCCACACCGCCCGAATATAATGCTGCATGCATAAATGCATACAAATTTGCGACATGCATAAATATTGCAGGGTTATGTGTTCTGTAGCAAAGGGCCAGTGCATTCCTGTGTGATGTTATACAAAATGGTTTGAGTAGAGGAGCCGGCCCTTGGCGGCGAATAACAAAAAAGCATTATCGTGTCTCGCCACGCAAGATCACAGTTACAAAACTCATTACTCACAGGGTGTCCATCGAACTCTGTCAAATAAACTGCATTTGGAAAGGTTCCTAATCGAAATGTGATATATAAAGTGTGACGTGCCTAGGGCTGAATATAAGCAAGGTAATTCTCGGGCCCAGGTTACTGTTTTATTAGAAAATAAACCCTAGCCGTTGATGCATAATTTGAGGACTCAATCAATCTCTTTACTCAATGCACCAATATGCCTTTTTAATTTGATTGCTTCAGAGCAGAATGTCACAGGGTTATTCCAGAAATAGCCAAGACGTAAATTCATTAGGATTTTTTAAAATGTGCTGCCCACGGGTTATTGTTGGCCCTGGAGGAATAATTGTAATATGGTTTTTAAATATATTTCCCCATAGCTGTTACTGTTCAAGCATAGCCAAATCAATACTGGGCTCAGTGTAATGATGTCCGAAATGGGTTTAAGGCCTACTTCAATGTACAAGGGGTCTGACGGAGTACCGGGCCCAGTTTAGGGGCATATTCTCAAGAAACGGCGTTAACATTATCGCCGCTTTAGCGGCAGAAAACTGCCGCTAAAGCGGCGATAATGGGCTTGCTAATATGCGTTATAGAATTCCAATAGAAGCCTATGTATGTTCTGGTGTCAACATGGGCTTCTATTGGAATTCTCTGCGGCATATTATCAAGCCCATTATCGCCGCTTTAGCGGCTTTTTTTTGCCGCTAAAGCGGTGATAATTTTAACGCCGTGCTTGATAATATGCCCCTGTATAAGTAAAAGTCATTTTCAATTATCTCCAGATCCAAAGTCTTTGTATAGCCCCAGAGTTCAGCCCCGTAGACTGCTGCACCCTCTGCTTTCTGCCTTCACTCTTGTAATATCCAACTGAGAGACTGGCTCTTGACTTTGGGGCATATTTATGAGCCCCTGGCACCGCTGTAGCGTCACTTTTTGTGTTGCTCCGGCGGCACAAACCTTGAAATCATATTTATGAGACCACGCAAAGCCACTTTGGTGGGTTTGAAAGGCCTCATAGATATGGAGTGAGGCAAGGCAGCGCAAATCACTCCATTCTCTGTGTCCTGGAGTGTTCCATGGGAAATGCGGTGGGTGTTCCCATGCAACACCCATGGATTTTGAGGCATCCTTAGATTTACAAAAGCATGTAAACCTGGGGAAGCGCCAAAACCTCACGCCTCCTGAGGTGAGGAGTAATGATGAGAATTACCTTTATTTCTCCTCATTCATGTCTTTTTCCATGTGTGCTGCATTCTGCAGTACACATAGAAAGAGGAAATGCCTCTCAGGATTGTTTTTGTGCAGAAAGCTTGCCCTCCCTGCATGAAAACAATCTGGCCGACAACTCATGGCACCCGTGCACCACGGTGCAAGGGTGCCTGCGTAGGTGCTAGGCTGCCGAAACGGCACAAGCGCTGGGTGAAAGGACAGACATGCACCGCATTAGATACAAATGGTGCATTTCTACCCTTTCACTCTGTTGTACGGCAGCACTGCCCTACATTAAAACGTCATAAATGTGGCCCTTTATGTTTAAGACATGGCACATAATTAGTTGATACACAGTACTTGAATGTTTACAATGGCGAACAATGGGGAACTTCCTCAAGGAATGAGCTGGCTTCATTGCCATTCGCTTAATTTTGGCGGAATTATTATATAGGTATTTCCCTTTCTCAAAATTCAGCCACAACTTGTCACTAGCGTTGTGTGTCTGTAAGAACCAGGAACAGACTGCCTTCAACCAACCTGTCAAGTCTTTGTCCAGGTGGACCTTGGGTGTGCCTCAGTTTGGAAGTCCGCAGTCCTGACCTTTAGGCTTGTCCTTGAGACTCCTGAACAGGAGCAGACACAATTCTTCAGGATGAAGCTGTTCAGAGCCCAGAACAGCTGATCCAAGCACCTCGCCCAGTTCATGTAGAATGTCATCGTACTCTCCAAAATTGATGAGCTAGAACTCATCAGCTCCAGGGTTCCAGTTCCTGCACCTACTTCACAGTACTTTCTTCAGTATCTGCAGGCAGCTGCAAGTACAATTAGTTAGCCAGTTAAGGATTCAGGGCCATATTAATGGCAAAGTTGCATGCTGTGCTGCGTAACAGGGAAAGGGCAGGAATGCACCATATTCAAAAGAATACAGTGCATTCTTGCCTTTGACCGTGCGCTGGCGCCATTTTGGCTGCCTATCGCCAACGCTGGCACCCTTGCACCATGGCGCAAGGGTGCCTGCATTATATGGAGGATTGTTTTTATGCAGGAAGGGGCACCTTCCTGCACAAAAATAGTCCCCTGAGGCATTTTCCTCTTTCAATGTCAGCTGCACAATACAGCAGCCATTGAAAGAGGATGTAACGAGGCAAAATAACTATATGTCTCCTCATTGTGGCTACCACTTTTGGTAAATCTGGGAATTTGTCAAAATCAATGGATGTATGGGAACACCAACACAACACCCATGAGTCGTCTTCCTGGCGCAGAGTAACACAACGCAGTGATTTGCGCTGCGTTACTCCTGATTTATCAAGTCACTCAGGGCCACACTGGGTGGCCTTGCATGGCTCAATAAATCACATTTTGGGGTTGCGTCGCCCTTGTACCATGTTGCGTGGTACAAGAGCAAAATAAACCCGTCAGTTTATGTGCTTCATGTGCATTGCACAATTTAACACCTGAAGATTTCATTTGGGACTATTGAGTCAACTGCTTACCAAGTGTTACAGCGCTACATGGCCTTGTGGCACAGCATTCCTTTTTAGGACACTATTTATGTCAGACAATATTCTGATAGTGATATAGGCCTCCTGAGTATGTTTATTTGATATTCCGCTGTGGCCAGTATTATGGGTTTCCACCATTAGGCCTGGGCAAAAATTTCGTTCCGTTCGCGGAAATTGCGATAATTTGACATTTTCGCGTTCCGCGGAGAGCGCGAAAATGTCAAAATTTCCGCTTTCCGCAGCTTGGCGATGATTTGTTTCTTGCTCGCGCTGTAAAATAATACATTCTTGCGCGCGCACGATCGCCTTACCTGAATCCCTGCGTTCGCCGACAAGTTTTCTTGATCCGGTCGCGTTCTCCATGAGATGTTGGATTGTTTTTAGCCATTTGCGCTGTCTCGCAACATTTCGCGCCCGCAGTGACGTCAAGCGTCGCGCGATCACGTCTTTCTTCTCGCGATCATGCACCGGGAGACAACTCAAAACAAGATGGCCGCGCCCGCGAGCAACCACATGAGTAAGTTGGCAACCCGCAATCATGCAGAAAATCTCGCGAACATGCGGGAAAAAAAATCCCGCATCTTCGCGATATTTCCGCTTGTTTGCGATAATTTTAAACATTTTCGCGATAATTTGCGAAAGTGGATTTCGCAAATTCCACCCACCCCTATCCACCATGTGGCACTTCAGAACTCCAACCAGTTCAGTTTTCATCTCAATGCATGATTCAGACAAAGCTAAGCCTAAAACCTTGCACCACGCACGTGCACGGCTAGAGGTAAATGTTTCTGAATAATTTTGTTAATAATAATTTAATCATAGCCTTAACAGATCTCAAGCACGTTTTCTTGTAGTAGGTTCAAAGCAAAGTTTAAATATCCATGGACAACTAGTACTCTACATTGTGCTGCACTGAGAGGGCAGAACAAGTTCCATTAGAAGGTTTATAACCAGATAAGGAATTTCAAGGTTGATTATATGAATGCAGACTGATCCTTAGTTATGTTCCGATTGCTGTACATTACTTTTTTTTATTTTTGCAGTTTGATATAGCGCGAACAAGACCCAAATGCATGTCAGAGTATTTTACAGAGTAACAGTTTCCACTAATCGATAGGCAGCGTACGAAAACCAGTAATCATAACCGTATACCAAAAGAGCAAGGATATATAACAGAATATTTACACTGGGTAACAAGTGAAAATGATGTCTGCACTGATGTTGGAATTGTGTTTTTGAAGTCCCCCATTCCTCTTCTTCATCTTCCTTGTGGCCAACTGATAGACTGGCCCTCACCCATAACCTGTTGCCTTTTCTACTGTAGTGGCCATCTTATAGCCCAGTGCATGACATCCACAACACAGAATGTGACAGACTTTGGATGCATACCCACCAACAATAAACAACAAGAGAGCGAGGAAAGGATTAAGTGGGGCTACGTCCTCTTCCCCTAAAAAATTAATCATAAACAACGTGGACAAGCCCACTAAGAAATGTGGTCACTTTAAGTGACACCTTAATTTGTTCAGGAGCACAGACATCCAGTGGATGTTTAAAAAGACCCCTCACCCACCAACCTAGTTGGTGGCATGCTTCATGGTTGGTTGGTGGGTGAGGGGTATTTTTAAACAATTTGGATGCATGCTGACACCATGATGTGGACCAAGCAGCACAAGAAACATGTTATCTCGCCTTCTTTCTGATTCCCCGCTACCACACTCATGTTTCACTCGCCCCGTGATGGCGGCAGTAGCAAGTGCATGAGGGAGAGATCGATCCATGAAGCTCATGCAGGCAGTGGCGTAACAAAACTTGAGGGGGGTGGCCTGCAAAGTACAGGGAGGGAGGCCCCCACTCCGAACTCAGTCAAGAGCTCTCAGCAGTCACCCGTGGACAGAGCTGCAGGGAGCCACCTGGAGCTCAGGGGGGCCCCCTGCACCATAGGGGCTGCGGGGGCTATTGTTACGCCACTGCATGCAGGAGCCACATCGGCGCCAAACAAGCTAGTGCATGTCACCCCCTGAAACAACCAAAGACCACGAGAGCTGATGAATAGACATCAGTCCATCACCCCAGCACATGAGGTTTTTGACTCAGTGGATCTGACATCAATATCAAACATATAGACAAAAGACTCAAATCTGCAGTATGAGATTGTTGTTGCCCTGAAGCAGAACCAAAATAACTTTGCAGTGTGCATACTATTTAAGTAAACTGTGGGTCATATCATCAACAACCGGCGATAATTATCTCTAAGCGCACTTAGCGCTAGGATAATTATCGCCGGCTAGCGTGAATTTTTATCGCTGAGATAGCGTGCTATTAGCAACGCTTATCTCAATAGCGATAAAAATCCTCACGCTAACAGGCTAACGTGAGATTATCGCTGGAAACCCAGCGATAATCTCATGTTACCTTGTTGATAGGGACAGGCAAATTTAGCCATGATATCCTCCTTCCATAGAATATCATGGCTAAGTCAGAAAAATACCAGACGTAAAAAAGCAGCGTTAACCGCGGTTAGCGCTGCTTTTTTTGTCTCTAACAGGGTTAGCGACAATCTTGATAATAGGAGAAATGTCGCTTAGCGACATTTCTCCTATTATTTTACTCTGGCACGCCCCCTTTGCATCTCATTAGAGATGCAAGGGGAAGCGTAGAGTAAAAGGGTGCTAACATGCAAATTTGCATGTTAGCACCCTGTTGTTGATAGGGCGCTAGTTTTATCTCTCCTTTTTTGGCTTTTAAAGCCAAACAAGCAGAGATAAAGCCCTTGTTGATATGCCCCAGTGTATTTTAGAAAGTTAGGCTCTTGCTACAGCAACAAAGTGAGCAAATGAGACACCTGCAATCCAATCATCTGAAATCTGAGATGATACTTAGGCATGAGTGCTAGCATGCTGGTGGAAGGTGTTAACAGTCGAGGTGTCTATATATGTTGTCAATGCTAACAATATATCATGGTGAGGTAGTGCCACTTGATCAGTATGGGTCTCGACTGTCTTTCTGGTTGAAGGGTTGATTTCAATCAACTAAAAGGCAAACACACGAAACAGCTCCTTAGAATTCCTGATAATCCTCAAGCTTGGAGGATGGCAGTGAGGCTTACCTCGTGGGTGGCTTATCTGGGATAGGTTACTGAAATTATTCTACTCAATGATTTACTGTAATGTAGAGATATTCTCTGCACTGAGTTTGAGGGGATTTGAAAATCCTACAATACTAGTTTCATAATGGATTTTCTAGTGAATGTTTTTGGCTGTCCCAATTTAATAATCATGGCTATGAAGGAAATTAATTGCGCTTGTGACATAACCAGAGCTGAGGACACTGCTTATCTATGAAACAAGGTGTCAATCATGGAACAAGGAATTCTTTGGGCGAGGAGGGTGATTTTAAGTTTCGTTAGTTTATCTCAGACTGTAAAATTCCCAATGAAGTTTCATGTTTTAGGGTTGGTATCAACCAAGGGAGGCAAATCACAGGCCGTATGCCTCAAATAGTAGCAAATAATGGCAACTATATTTGCTTGTTTGGGTCGACCTATGGTTTGGGTAATTTGCTTGATTGTCCTATGTTTTCTATACTAAGATGAATCTATCTCTGTCCATTTTTTATTAGTTCTGTTTTAGGACTGGAATATCTCCTGCATGGTGAACCAATTGTGTTTCCCTACTTTGAGTGCCTGAATGTGTGTATCTAGTATCTTGGCTTCAGAGTTTTGGCTCTGTTGTCACACTAATCTCTTTTGTGCACAGAGAGGCCTGTTCCTTGACATGAGTGAGGTCCTAGACCTGCACTGTGACCTGGAGGGATGCACAATGCTTGCCCTCATTAAATGTTAGAGGACTACCACCCCTGTCTGACTTTGGTACATGGAGTAGTGGTGGCAGCATACTGTGATTTGTGAGTCCATAGCTGTGACCAGACCTTTGTGTCTGTGTCACAGGAGTGGAGGCCTACTGACCCACTCATAAAAATTTCAGCTCTAATGCATTCTCCTAGTTCCTAGCCCTCACATCCGGCATGTATGTTGTGCGTGCATGTTTCTATAGCCTGTGTGGCACATGCATGGTGTATGTCTCAGTGAGCTAAAGTAATGGAGCCTTTCGGGATCCATTTAGGATACCCCAGACTTGCCTTTGCACAAGTTGGAGGTGAGCTTGTTTTCTCAGACAGTGGAAGAGTATTGCTATCATTACTGAAGCTGGAGGGAGAAGTCCGAGACACGGAATTGACAGTGGAGACTCGGCTGTTTTAGAAATTTAATTTGGATTTTAGAGAGCAAGGAGTTGATGATTAATCTTCCTGCACAGTGCCATTTGGTAGATGGCAGAAAGAGGTGTGGGTCTGCAGAATCTATTGTGCAGGGAGAAGGATGTGTGTGGTCGCCTCTGCCCATAGTGATCAGCCTGTGTGTTTCGCCTTTGCCTAGAGTGATCAACCAATGAGTAATTGCAACTACCACGGGCAGGCTCTTAGGTGGTGTGACTGGTGCCTCCACACCGGGCACTGACTTCAGGGGGCGCCATGGTTTGAAGTCTATTTTGGTTTTTAAAGCACCTGGTGCTGTGTTTCTTGCCTCCAGCAATTTTCAGGCAACAATAGAAACGTCAAGAAAACTGCTGTGATTAATGTTCTTTCTGGAGCAAGATCGGAATTTTGTCAAGTGTAAGTTTTAACTCATCAATCATAAAGTAGCATGGAGAGTTAATATGTATGCGGCAAAGAACGTGTACCATGCAGATCACACAGTGCATATAATGTGAATAGGTCAGTGGGTTATTGCATTTGTCTTTTGTTACTTGTAGTTTATAACTTAAAATCCTAATATAGAACAGTGAGGTATTAACTCAACTGTTGTCAAAGAGCTGCATGCAAACTGAAAAGTATAGGTTGAGCATTGTAATTTTTTTATTCAGTCTTACATTATCCTAATGTTGCAAAAAGGGTTCATTTCGGTTGAAATCAATTTTTATCGTTGAAGAGAACCTCCAACGATGGTTTTACATTTTGAATTCTGAGTTTGTGCTTTTCCATACCAGGCACTCTTAAACTATACAGCATATCAGAATGGATGACATGTTACTCCTTCACCTTGTAGTCCTCTGTCTTATGTAACATTTCCAATAGACTGATTCACACTCATGGGATTGATTGTCTCTGTGTAATGTGTGTGTGATGTAAAGTGCTCTGACATCCTACACTGGTATGAGTGGCACTATAAAATGAATTAAATGCGTCTGAGAGTGAGTGGTATGGAGACTTGAGAGGCTCTCTTAAAGGGTGGTGGTGAGGGAATCCTTGGCGAAGGTCGTCATTGGGGGGCACTAACAGACATTGTCGCACCAGGTGTAGCTGACCCTCCAACTATCCATTCCATCTGAGAAATACCACTGCCACCCTCTATACATTTGTCAACATGTAGTCATCCATCACACTCTCCTTCTCAAGCGCACTTTTACTCACAACCTTGAAAGATGACCCACTAGCACATTTTTCTTCCCCGGCATATACTCTACCCTAAAACTCTATTCTTGAAGTCCTTAATGTTGCTTCTCCTGCACCTTTGGTGGTGAAAACATCCACTAGACAAAGATGGTTGGTTCTACCAACAGCATCCTTTCCCCACACATATCTTCCAAAATAATTCACTCCTCACAAACACGCTAATGTCTCTTTCTCTATCATGCAATAATTCCTTCTGGGTTCCCTCAGAGGCCTAAATGTGCATGCAACAGTGACATCCATATTTTTATATACAGAATTGAAACAGCACCCAAACCTGCTTTGCTGGGATCTATACTTTTTATGCTTTTGCCATTCATTTCAAATGATTTCAATGCAGATGCACAAGTAAAACAGCTTTAAAATGCCTTCAATTATTCTTCAAAATCCTTGTCCCAAGCACACATTTGTTTCATAAACTCTCTTGTGGTTTTAGTTCTGTCTCCAAACACTGTAATAAACAACTGAGAATAGCACTTGGCTAGTCCCAGGATGGAACAGAGTTGGTCTTTCCATTGAGGTGATGCAACTTACTCAATGGCCCTCACTACATTCAATTTACACGACATTCCTTTGTGCGGAACATTCACTGAGAGCATTTCATATGAAGACAATGCCATCCCATCATGTATAGTGAAGAAAAATTCTGATAAATCCCAGATGCTCACTTCTCAACATAGCCATGTATTCTTCTTGCGAGCTTCTTCCAATATGCCCTCAGGGCTGCATAGACCTTCCTTAAAGACCCCAGTGGCTTCATAGTTTATGAACTGATTACAATTATTTGATTCCTGTGGAATATCACTGAGAAGGATCTCACAAACCAGCTCCACAAGGAGATTGAATGCAATGCCCTGCTTCAAGACTGCCAGTGTGGGTTTAGATTCTAGTGCAGTAAGAAGACAGCAATTACCCATGTGCTCAATGGTTCCCTACATAGCTATATTTGACCTCTCTGTATCCTTCAGCACCATAGGTCATCAAGCCCTATGTCACACTCTCACAGACAAAATGAGCTTTCATGGCATTGTTTTTTATTATACACAGAGAACAACGCAGTCAGCTCACCTGCTTCCACGCCCTCTGCATGCTCCGAAGAATCTTCAAATGGCTCCCCATCGACATGAGAAAAATAGACACGCAAGCCCTAATAGCCAGCCGACTGAACTACAGCAACTACTGTACGCAGGCATTACCACTAACTCATGAGAAGGCTCCAGACAATACAGAACTCAGCGGTCAGATGTATCCTCTACCTTCCCAAATGGATCACATCACCCCACACCTCAGGAACCTCCTTAGGCTCCCTGTCCAGAAAATAGGCCAATTCAAGATACTGACACACACCTACAAACCCCTCCACGACCAATGACCAGCATACATGAAACTCCCTCCTGAACTTCCATCAACCAACCATCCAGAGACCTTCGTTCCGCCTACCTTGCCCCCCGGAGACGCTACCTATCCGACACTTCCACAGCAGAGGCCATTCCTTCTCCTACCTCATCGCCAAGTCCTGGAACAGCCTCCTCATCCTCCTCCGAACATCACTCTTGCTGGCGGACTTCAGGAAGAGACTCAAGACCTGGCTCTTTGACTGAGCCCAGCAACACAGTGCCTGGATGCCCTCATGGGTGATAAGCTGCGCTTTACAAATACTGATTGATTGATTGCTAGTCCAGTTGGTCCAAATCAGTTCCTCCAGATCCAAGCCAAATCACTTCTACTGTGATACCCATAACTCTCCATCTTCTTGCCATTGACTTTCACCCTGTATGTAGAGTACTGGTACTCCTGCCAACCAAGAAGGACATCGAAATCCACTAGTACGTATGTGACAATCCTCTCTTTGAATAGATCATCTGACTCAGACACCAGTTGCCTAAACGAGTGCCATGCTACGATTGAAACTTAGGTGCTCAATGAATATCTGTGACTGCATTCACCAAGGTGTAATTTGTGTTCATGCTTCAATGACTGTAAACATCAAGAAAGAGGAGATTGGCTCACATAAATTAATCTTGTTTGCTTCCTCCTCAATTCATCGACTGCTTCAAGTCTAAGGGCTTTTACATTGACACACCAGGGGGCATATTTACTACAAACTGACGGAGTGTGGTGTTACACCAAAACTGGTAACGTCATGCTCCATCGTTTCAAAACACAGGAATGCGTTGTATTTACAAGAATCTGGTACACTCCTGTGTTTCCACTAGCACTGGCGCTAAAGAAGCTGCATAGCGCCAGCGCAGGAAACCTTGCCCCATGTTGCAATGGTGCCTGCACTGCAGGGGTGATTGTTTATGTGCAGGAAGGGGCACCTTCCTGCACATAAGCAATCTTTAAAGGTGATTTGCTGTTTCTATGTGTGCGGCAGAATGCAGCACACATGGAAAGAGCAAAATACGAGGAGAAATGAAACATTTCTTGTCGTATTGCCTGCTTAAGACCAGGTATTCCCTGGTGATATTTTTGGTACTGCCCCATAACTTGTAAATATGGGGCAGCTCCAAAAAGCAATGGGTGTTGCAGCAGAACACCCACCTCAACACTCATTGCATGCCTCTTTCACCTTTCACGCTAATAGGTGCATTATTTACAAGACGGCGTTACGCCACGTTAAGTGGCTAAACACCGCCTTGTATATAAGGAGGACTTAATGCCAACAGAAATTGAGAAAAAGAGACATTCTGGTGGCATTAACTCCCTGTAAATGGGTCCTCAGGTATTTTCCTGCTCTGATGACGTAGACTAAGGGCCCAGTGTACAAAGAGACAGCTGATAAAGTAGTCACAAATGGCACACAGGCTATTTACGACCTGTCTTTGATTTTGCAATACTGCCTCTGTATTAATAGGTCATGTTGCAAAATCTCCAGTCACATGATGTTTTACAATGACCTGTCTAATGAATATACTTAGATAGATCGCTATTTCTGACCCCCTGTTGCTGACTAGGAACAGAGGGATGGTAGCCTGGAAGGAACATCGGACGAACATTTGTGTGTTTGTATTCACAAACCGCAAACGTTTTTTAAAACAGCCTGTGTTCCTTAAAGGAACTAGTGCTACTTTAAGGAAATGCTTTCCACTTGGGGGAGCAGGCAGTTTATACCCGACATGATTTCCAAAGAGGGAGCAGTTCAGTGGGGAAAGCTTTCCTCTGAGGAGTTGGCAACATTTTTAGCTCAAGCGTAAACCAGCACGCAAGCGCTGCTCTGCGAAGATCTGTCATAGTTCAGTACGGAGAGAAGCTTCGCCCTCTCCCCCGCCTTTATTTTTCATTGGCTTGTGTGTTTGTGCTTAGTAAATGCTGTCTTCTGATTCATTATGAGGCTTGTTTGTCCCTCCTTAGTAGGGCCATGTCGCTATTTGTATCCTCCCATGTCTACTGACACCTTTACTTGGTTGTTATACGGTACGTGTACTTTGTAATTTATTGAGTTTTCCCTACAACGTGCTCTGCTTACATTCAGTGGGCCACGCCCACTTTCACAGCCGCTGGGACAATGCTCTCACGCACTGCTTGATATTCATGGCGGCGCGCATAACCCCTACTGAACTTTAATATTGGCGGCCGCTCCAGTTATGTAGCACGCCTCAACCAAATCCTTTCTGAATTTTGTTTTTTATTGCATCTTTATTTTATACAGCGCATATGGCGGCTGTGCAACTTTATTATCGCGTGCACCACAAAAAATACTTTTCTTTTAAAATGTATATATTTTTATGCAGTGCGGCACGACAAGCTTCGTATTCATGGAGGCCGCACACCAATCTCTAGCTTCGGCGCTAGCCATGGCTGTTCCCTTCTGGCCCGGCCTCGGCATACACAGAGGAGGGGACATCGAGAGATACAAACTTGCCTATTCAACTGGAAAAAAAACATTTGCAACGGCACCTTAGCGACCCTCATCCGCTCCCAGCAACCATGTGACCATTGTTTACAATGTTGCTGGGAGCGATGCCGTCGACATTGGGTGGCAGCATGGGCGGCTGCAGTTGGAAAAACCGGACTGCTATAGGGAGCTGCGGGGCAGGGACGGCACACGGGCACAGCGGCAGCCAGGCCAGCTGCTGGATTCCAGTGCTCTGCTGACTTCCACACTCTGCCCAGCCAGGCGCGCTATGCCTCACCTGTTATGTTAGAACTATATTTCTTGCGCGCACGGCTACCCAGAACGGGTGTCCCGGCGCTTTGGCAGAGAGTCCTGAACACAACCAAGAAAAACCCAGCGGCAGAAACACTGTAGGCCCACTGGTTAGGCGGAGAAGAGGAGCGTCTTGAGCTCCTTTCTAAAGGCCAGAAGATTGTTAGCCTTGCGGAGTGACAGAGGGAGCTCATTCCACAAACTGGCCGCCATAAACTGGAAAGACCGGCCTCCCATCCGCACGCGTTTGATCACTGGTACCTCCACTTTAGCCAGGTCAGCAGATCTCAAACTCCTCCGGGGAACGTAGAGAGCAATCCGCTTCCTGCTGCTTCCCTCTTGTTTTCTTATGGCCAGTGGACAATGCCGACAACAGGAGGGAGGGTGGGAGAGGCAACAGAGACAGCAAGAGGGTCGGAGGGAACAGCACGGTTAAAATACATAATAAAGAGCGGCATGCCTCTGACTGCGTTATAGTCCTTTCTTTTTATGAAGGGGGCGAGCAACACGGATAGAGGTTGGGGTGGGGGAAGGCTAAGAAGCATCATGGACAAAGGTGGACGGTGGGAGAGGAAGACAGGAATTGACGATGGCCCCCATATCAATGGCGCAGTGTGCATTTTTAACACTCCCACCCATAGTTTGTGTTTTTCCCTTTCACCAATGTTGCTTCTTCTGGTTCATCTTCTCCTCGGCTATGTTTCTCCTCCTCCCCCACCTTCCCTGGGTTTCTTCTCTCCACTCCCCCCCAACAGACCAGGTCACCCCATCCCGTTTCTTCTCCCCCTTTCCCACCCACCCCGTTTCTTCTCCCCCTTCCCACCCACCACTTTTCTTCTCTCCCCCCACCCGCCCCGTTTTCTTCTCAAACCACTGCCAGCTTTCACTTTCATAGTGAGCGCGGTGCCTGCTTCAGGGACACTGTGCTCTGTTTGTTAATTTATTCTTTTTTTTAAACTATAACACTGAGCACGGCGCCCGCTTCAAGGAAACCGCGCTCAGTGTTAAAGTTAAAAAGGAACCGAGCGCGGTGTCCTCGAAGTGGCGCCGCGCTCAGTTTTAAAGTTAAACAACCATTTGCAATGCAATATGTCTCGCATTTACGCGAGTTTAAGCTATTGGCATTGTAAATGACAATGCCTTTTATTTATGCTTTAAAAACAAAAATAATAGGCATTGACATTTACAATGTCATTAGCTTAAACTCGCGTAATGCAAGACCTATTGCACTGCAAATGCTTGTAATTGTTTGTGACAGAAATATCAGCCTCTAACCTTTCATACATTTCACTGCAATTTGCAGTTAGGAGGTGGTGCCCATTTCATGTCCCACAAAACTCTTATTGCAATTCAGAAAGCCTTTTCTGAATCACAAAATAGGTTTAGTAAATTCTAAAAAATTATTTTTTTGGGTGGTAAACACTGTGAATTTCCAAATCGCAAGGTTAGCAACTGCAAAATTCTTTTTTCTAAACTTTATTTTCAATTTTCCAACTTCAAAAGAAAGTGGGATATCCGTTATTAGGAGTGTAATTACAGTATCGCTGTGTGAGGTAACAGCAAACTATTCTGAGGCAGCAAACTGAAGACAATTACCATCCCACACATTTTCAAACAGTTCCCTTAATACATCACATGCAGTAATGTGTACGATAGCTAACAGCATGCAATAAGCATCATAATGTAGCAATAAATTAAGGTGTGATGTTCAGAAGGCAGGTCCGGAGTGGAGCGGTGACCATTTATGTCTTGGCTGAAATGCTTGTGTAGGAATGCTCTGTACACATCTGAGGGGTTTATTTACAACTCCCTTGCACCACTATTAATATGGGAAAAAGAGAGGTTCCGGTGGCGCAAGAGGCTTGCAAATAAGCCCCTGAGGGAAAGGTTTACAAATATTTTGCACTGGGTTAGCATCACAAAAGTGACTCAAACCAGCAAAAAAACATTTCTTGCTATTTACTTTCCAGCGCAAAACTTGTTTTATGCTGGAAAGCAATCTCAATGAAGCGCGAAGCACTGCTTTGCATACTTAGCACCGAGGAGGCGTTACAAGGGTGGGACTTGGGTTTTCCCATGCAACCACCCATGCCTTTTGACACAAAACCATATTGACATGCAATGGCGCTAAGGTGTGTGCATGGCGCATGGGTGCTGAATTCAGTGCTGGCTCAAAGGTAAGGGAAGGAAAGAGCCATATCTCTGAAGATATGGCGCTCTCCTGCTCACTCCCCGTTGCGCAATGCAGCACAGCCTCACGGGGGCTGCACTGCGTTGCATGGCTTTGTTGTAAATCTCCGCCTGAGGATTCACTGCATGTATCCCTTAGCTGACCCAGTTGATATAAGTTGGTAAGGTCCTTTGTCGCCATCTCATGCTGCCACGGCCCATCCAGGTAAGAGCCGTGGGGTGATGGGGCCGGGAAGGGGGGGATTTCAAAATACGACCGGGAGGGGAAATCAAATAAAGAATTGATTTTCCTTCATGGTCGTATGACAAAATCCCCCCTCACTGGGCCCACCGCTCCACCGATCTTACCTGCACAGACCGTGGCTGATCTCATGGTTATTCTGTGCTTGCTGCAATAGCAGTCAGTTAGTGGTATGGTTTAGGGACATCTTTTACAGAGCCAAATATGGCAGGGAAGAGAGGGATCTGTATTTCAGCGGCGTCTCATCTTCCTCCATAGAGAGTACTACGTCAGATTTATCTCGTGAGGTCCCTTTAGGAGAAGCAACTTCCTCATTTCAAAAGGAAATGGCGAAGTTGCGAATCAGCAGCAGATTACAACAAAAGAGAGAGATGCCAAAACCCGGCGGGGAGGTCGGAGGGGCAAAGGCAGGTACAAAGGGAAAAGGGAACACGGTGGGACAGGTCAAGAAATAAATGATACTCGTGTTCAAAATTTCTCATGTAATGATGTACAGCCTGGTGAAAATTTGGAAATTGTTAATTTGTCCAATAAAACTTTTGACAAGGATGAAGTTGCCGTTTTAAGGCGGGGTTTGAATTTCTGTCCAACACAGAGCGGGGATATCACTAATGTACATATAGACCTTTTTAAGTTTGTTAGGATTCTTAAATTAAAAGATCATTTCTCCAAGATTTTCCCCCAGAATCCTCAACCCTCTGCGCCCTCACGACCTATGACCCATACGGTCGCAGACGTAAGGGACATCCATTGTCTTATGACACTCGATGATGATGAACAATGTGACATACTTGCTTTAATCAATGATTTGGACATACCACAGAACTATACTTTAGATAGTGGTTTGAAACCTAAATCTAAATTTACACCGGTCATGAATTATCATCGCAACATAGATGTTTTTTATGAGAAAGTAAGTGAGGATCTGTACAAGATGGAGACTAACAAAAAATTCACACCTTGGTGTAATCACAACATTACTGCACAAGAGAGAAAAGCCCTCAATCGCTTGAAACAGGATAAGAGCATTGTTATCAGGGAGGCGGATAAGGGCGGTAATGTTGTGATTATGAACCACAATGACTATATGAATGAGATCTACCGCCAGGTCAGCAATGAGTCCTGTTATAAGAGGGTTGTGGGTAACCCGATTGAGAAATTGACTATCATGATTAACATCAAATTGAATGAATGGAAGGATGTGATGCTACTTACAGAAGATGAATTTCGATACCTTAGAGTGGACTGTCCCAACTTTCCATGCATATACATCCTTCCTAAAATACATAAACCCAATGCCTTCCCACCTGGGCGTCCAATCATCTCGGGGGTAGGTTCACCCACTGAGAGGATATCAGAATTTGTGGACCTGAGATTGCAAAAATATGTTGTAAACCTCCCGTCATACATCAGGGACAGTAAGGACATACTGGTTAAATTTAAAGATTTTGAATGGTCGGAAGAATTACTCTTTGTAACTTTTGATGTAGAAAGCCTTTACACGTGTATCCGCAAGGATCTTGGGCTTTCGGCCATCCAGTCCTTTTTGGATAAAGAGAATGCTGACCAGTTTTCCTTCAATGAGATGATCATGGAGATGATTGACATTATTCTTTGTAACAACTTTTTCCTCTTTAAGTGATGTTGGTTCCAACAAACTCTTGGTACTGCGATGGGTTCCAGGTTTGCTCCCTCTTATGCCTGCCTTTTTATGGGGTGGTTTGAGAGGGAGCATGCCTGGGGCAGAGGTGCCTCCCCCTGGACTGATCACATTGTCTTTTGGGGGAGGTACATCGATGATGTTATCTGCCTCTGGTCGGGGTCAGTGGAAGAGTTGAATGATTACTTCACGTACCTGAACGATAACCAATATAATGTTAAATTTACAATGGCTTTTGGGAAAGACAGTATCAACTTCCTGGACATTAAATTCTTTGTAAAAGATGGGAAAATACACAGTACCCTTCACAGGAAAGACACAGCCTGTAACGGGATCCTTCATGCGAATAGTGCCCATGCTCGATCTGTTGTCAACAACATCCCCTATGGGGAAATGATTAGAATTCGTAGGAATTGTAGCGATGATGATACTTTCCTCAATAATATCTCGGAGTCCAGTACTAGATTCCTACAGAGGGGGTACACGAGAGAAGTTGTGGACAAAGCCATTGAAAAAGTAAAATGTCGGACTAGAGAAGACACTTTGCAACCATCTCATAAAAGGGATAAACCTTAATGCAAATCCAGTTAGGTTTATCACACAGTACAATGCAAACAGTCCGAAGGTCTTTAACATCCTAAAGAAAAACTGGAGTTTACTTGGAGAAGTTCCATCCCTTAAGAGTTGTCTCACTAACTTTCCATCCGTAACATACAGAAGAGGCAGATCCCTGCGTAACTTCCTATGTCCCAGTTACGTTAACACTCCAAGGGAAACGTGGTTGTCAATCAAACAAAAAGGCTTTTTCACTTGTGGAACATGTAACATGTGTCCACATGGAAAGAATAAAATCTTTAACTTCTGCTATAATACCTGCGTTAAGTATGATATAATGCATTTTATCAATTGCAATACTACCCATGTTGTTTACATAATAGGATGTAATTGTGACATCATTTACGTTGGAAGTACAATCCGTCCATTAAAAGTCCGAATACAGGAGCATCGTAGGGCCATTGTAAATAAAGACCGGAGATATCCCCTGAGTGAACACTATAGACTTGCGCATGTAAACAATGATGATTTCTGGTTCCATGGAATAGACCATGTCCCTATTACCAACAGAGGAGGGAATAGGGAACTTCTGGTAAGACAAAAGGAGGCAAAGTGGATATGCAGACTTAGGGCAACTGAGGCAGGACATAATACTGATAAGGAACTACATTACTTTTTGGGGTAGTGTTGTTCCCCAAATAGGTTATGTTAACACTAAATACTCTGGCTGCTTCATATGTAAATCATATTGTCTGAATGAAACTAGTAATGCTTTGCATGCATTGTACAATTTGTTATTATCTACGATGCATATTACCCATGACCGTATGTGCTTTGCATTACTGAAATAAGATGCAGTTTATATACACACACTTGGTAATGGAATGTGGTCCGTTGCTCATTTTTTCTTATTAATCTTTCTTATGCCCCATCTTGGCTTATTTAATTTATTTTACTTTGTTATTTTTTACTTCTTGTATATATCCTCTTATTCACTTACTCTTTTCTCCATGTCTTTCCCATTTCGTTTTGCCATATATATGGTCCTTTTATAGCTTTTTTGTGTGTGATTTACCGTTCCAAGATGGCTGCTGTGTTCGTTAAGATATATAGCCTTTGCAGTATCATTTGCATTAATGGTGTTATTTCCACCATTATTTTCTTTCTTTGTCATTTATAATTTAGGTTTTGATTATGTCCGTTTTTGAATACGATTAGACGACATTATTATGCTGGTATCGGTAGTCTCTGTGGTAGACTGCAATGGGACTGCATATTAGATTAGCCCATTCTATGATGGCGGCGCTTTTAGTGAGTCTGGTATTGTCCTTTTACTATGTTCGTTTCACAAGTTAGCCAATTACGCGTGATTACACTTGGCCGGTGTATTTAAACCGACCTTGATATGCAGGTCCGTTTGCTTTGCTGTTCCGCTGCTGGTTATTATGCCGCCGGTTTAATTACGAACACTAGGGTGAGTACTCTTGTGCGGGGCTTTTTGTGTGCATAGGAAAAAGGAGGGGGGACTTTTAATATATGATCCCCTTTACCCTGGGGTGTTATAATTTGTTTTTTACTGCGGTCTTTCTATAACATATATTTATGCTTTTCTCAACGTCTGATTGACGGATGACCAGCGGTTTTATTTTATGTGTTAGTCATTTGTCAACGAAGTGCATCTTGTCGACCAGGGTTATCGTAAGGTGGTTCCCTTAAGCTCGATTGAGCAAACATATTAATGCTGTTCCCTTCGTTTTCCAATATTTTAAACGATGGACGAGCTTCTGCTTGTCATATGATTATAAGGTGTCATTTACTTACTGTTGCGCCGTAATATGTTTGCTATATTAGATTTGTGTGTCTGGTTTTAGACTTAGGATAAGGGGGTGCATGTTTTTTATCCCTCATGTTACGATTTTCCAACATTATGGAGTCTGATATGTATATATATGATATTGTATACTTGCAACTTGCCCACACACTTAATGGGTTTTTCCTGGTTGATTTCGACATGGTTATTGCCCACATTGCTTTTTATAGGTATTTATTTTTTCTATTGCTTAAATTGCATTTACCTTCCTAATTTGTATGTGTTATTAGGCACATTCTTTGAACTGCGTGTCGTGACAGACACGATGTCTCTATTTATGCTTTCGTTGGTTTGACACACATCAGGTGGTGAGACTTCTCTCTTTTTTTGATTATCTTTTAGATTAATTGGTCCAACAATGGATTCATAACCTATCTGACCGACTACCCTGTTTCTACACGTGACGTTTTTGTAAAAGATCTTGCCTTCGTTTTTATACTTGTGGGTGAGTGTACCCCCTAGGGAACTCAGCGTTTTATTCATATGCTGGTTATGTTCATGTAGGACATGTTCCTTACTTATTATGCAATTGGTTTTTTTCCCGCCCATGACATTATTGGGCCTTTTTATATTTGTGTTCCAGATGTGCTATTACACACTTTCTGTGCGGTACGACTTTGTGATCTGGGTTTCCCCTGACTCTACGAATTTGGAATAGGATTACTTGTGTTACCTACTCTGTGGTGAGCCCAAGCCATCGTTTATCATACCCCTTTTATATCCCTTTTTCCTCGTTGCTTATTTTGCATGGATTTAGTATTAGCACTTTATTAAACAGCCAGCTTTTGGGATATAAATAGGAATGTATAGGTGCTTGTTATCTCCACTAATTATTTTTGTTATTGTGAGTCCTTTTTGATCTTTCTGGTTCTTTCTTTTCTTTTTTTCTCTGTCCTCTCCTTTCTCCGTTTGCAACTTTTGTGATACACTATGCTATTATTTATACTTCGTATCTTTTAATCTCTGATATAGAAGAATACAGATTAGATTAACTGTTTAAATACTTTACGCTCACAGATTTTAAATTTATTGACATATATGTATATACATGTTGTACCTTAGATCGTTTTTTTGTTCCTTTTTGATTTATGGTTATTGTGGCGTGTTAGTGTTTTTTACACGTTGTGATGTAAGTGTATTGTATATTTATATGTTGGTGTGTTTTTTTATATGTTACTCTATGTATTGTTTTCAGCCCTGAAGAAGTTCCTGTGTGTTAGGAACGAAACGCGTTGGCTGCCTAGTTTGCTTAATAAATACGAAGATCGAGAGAAGATCTTTGGAATACATATCAATTTGGACCTGTTTATTTGAGTGCACCTTCCTTTGTGTATAAATTCTTGGTCCTGCCCTGCATCTAACAACGACGGATGCTGGAAGTTGTTGCACCACGTACACAAACATAGTGTACCTTAGTAATAAGGAAAACAGTAGGAATACAAGTGCTTGACCTTGGTCCGTCGTTGGGTTTGCTTTGTTTATGTCTGTATTTCTGTGTTTGTGATAGCGGATATGATTGTCCATACTTTCTTCCAGTATTCTTGAATCACGGGGCAGACTTACACTATTTGGAGAAGATCTGTGTTCGGTGCATGGCATCTCCAACACTTTGCTTCATTTCATTTGCCATACTTTGGTGTGTCAAGAGGGGCGTAATATGCTCTGTGTATAATTTTTAATTGGAATAATCAAAAATTGCCTTTGGGGGAGATTTCTTAAATTGTGTACAACAATTTGCACAATGTGCATCAGTTATTGTTATTCTCATTTGCTTATCATGTGCAGTTCGTCGTACCTTATTGTGGGCATCCCACAGTTGTACATTGTTTTTGACTAAGTGGGCCCTTCTTGGATTTGTCACAGTAAAAGTTAAAAGTGCGCACTCAAGAGGCACCAGTGGCATTATGGGGAATACCTCTCTCATGGAGCTCCTCATTCGATAATGTGTAAGAGTAGTCATTATTGTACTGGGATTGTCACCCATGTACTCAGTATATGAAAGAAATTTCCCCAAGGGGAAGAGGTCACCTAGGGTCCTTAGATGTCTACGGTCCAGATATCTGGGTACCTCAGGTTCCGCCAGCAATTGGTGCCCCGGATGAGTGTCAAGGGTATATGTGGTGAGTACATTACTGTGGCGTTCCTTAACTGGGTCAGTCCATTCCCATTTGGTGCACTCCACTGTATGTATTTCCCTGGTAGGGTGATGCTTGCAGGCTAGTTGAATGGAGGGGCTTATTTATGAGAGCCCACCATCACTTCTGCAACACGTAAAGTGGTACATGCATGATGCAGGGCTTTCAATCCAATTTATGAAGCCACACAAAGCCACCCTGCATGGCTTTGAGTGGCCTCATAAATCTTGAATAAGACAATGCAGTGCAAATCGCTGTGTTGCCTTGCTCTGTGCATGGGAGGTGTTCTGTGGGAGTTGCACTTGGTTTTCCCACATGACACCCATCACACTGCTCAGATTTACAAAATCTTGTAAACCTGGGGAAGGGCTAAATTCATACGCCTCCCGAAGTGCGGCATAACGAGGAAAAATTATTTTATTTCTCCTTGTTTTTTCCACTCTCTAGAGGAAAATGCCTCTTAGGATTGTTTTTGTGCAGGAAGATGTCCCTTCCTGCACAAACACAAACCTGTCTGCAATGGATGCACCCTAGCCACTTCACAGCTCCCCACCCCACACTTGCCCATCTGCAACTCTACCACTAAACTCACTTCCCAGCCCCAGGATTAGCCTAATCCAAGCACCCTTCCCTTCTTCACTGTAGACGTTCACCCTTGATGCTGTATGCCTTCTCACACGTGTGTCTTTATTTTGAACTACTTAGTATAAAACCACAATTGCGTATGACACTCCATTGCTTTGTGGGGTATTCTTTCAGAATATTTGGTTTTAAATATTATTTTACAAAATATTGTAGACAGAATATTGACTACCACAAATTATGAAGATTTAGTATGTGTAGGTGTACTATACTTAATGTCACATGTTACTTGAAGATATATATATATGTTCAAAGTATGCAGATGTGGAGTTGCTACTATAAATTATATATAACCTTTACGAAATTGTGTGTTGATTTTCCATGTCCAATACTGCAGGAAATATATTTTTGTACTTTATAGTCTGACATCCAAAACTTGTAACTGGGTTTGTGAAATGAAAGTCACGCACATGCACACATACATATACACCCATTTCCTTAATGCATCCTTGAGATCCATTTTCCTAGCCATAGTTGCCATTGTCAGGTCTATTGTGAAGAGAATTTCATTTCCACTATCAGCAGGTCCCACAGCTGGCTGGTCGCTTGGTATGTGCAACGTTTACACAACCTCTATGGACTTTGCCGCCGTGCTCTCTTTCTAATCTTATATTTGTGTATTCTCAATCAGAAATGTCACCTTCCTGAACCAGGGAGGCATGGACCAGGATACAGTCATGTGGAGAGTAACATGGGGAAACACAGGGTAGACAATTTCGTTCTCAGTGGCATTGTCAGGATCTTCAATTTAACACCTAACTGCAAAGCATTCAACGGTGAACCCAAAAAAACACATGGACGACAAAAGAAATCAGCATTTGGAATGGGCTGCATAATGAACGCAATGAGCCCTGTGCATAGGGGCAAAGGAGACACAGTGGCTGTCACCTTCCAAATTACCTATCTGAGTCTCCTCATTTTCTCTATTTCCATTTCCAGCTGAGGAAATAGAAAAGGTATATACAGTTCCTAGCAATGTATGCAGGGTCAGCATGCTTCGGTGAATATGCAGAGGCTGATTTCTAGTCTCCTGCTGCTGTGTGCACTGTACCGCCTTCCAGATGAACTCGGTGTAAACCTTTTATACTCTCTGGCTTGTACAACCTCGATTCGTACCATAAACATTTCCTATACGTACTTTATCCAAATTCTCGTCTTTGTTGCTTATTATATCCCTTTAGCTCTGGGTGAGGCAGTGCTTCATTTGTAAAAAAAGAATAAGTGCCAGGGCCCTCGTCAGGAGACCTCTGCAGTGTGCACCACCCATTGTCCCTGCCAGTGACTGTACCAACACAACTACTAACCCCCACACTCCTTCAAGTGTGACAGTTCAGACAATTCAAGCCGCCCCCAATACTATAAGGATAGCTTGGGCAGCAGGTGTTAATCCTTTTAATGTATATTGAATTAATGAACGCCTGTTGTTCTGCTCATTTCTAAATTCAACAGACATCGCCACCATGTGGCAGACTGTCATAAGTGCCGGTGTTGACAATTAAGTGCCAGTGCTGAGCACTGGGAACCACCAGCTCAAGTTAAGCACTGAATGTGAGGCTACTACCTGTTCCTTTGATATTTCAAAAGTCAGCCTCCTAAAATCAGCATGACTAGTCCTGCACTGGTTACTCCTGACCAGACACTCCTCCTTCAAGGAAGGACTGAATGGATGAATGATATGATTTACACCACCTACAATGTCTCTTGGCACCACACAAAGCTATCCACAGCACCAGACAATTTGTCAGTCGAGTGAAGCTTTAATGACTCATGCAAAAAAGGGCACTCTTTTCAAGAAAATACATATACAAACTCTGGAACTCACTGCTGGAAATGAGAAGAAATAGATATCGGTGGACACCTGAACTATAGGAAGGGTAAAAACCTGGCACCTCCCACAAGAACTGCACCCTTTCCTGGCCGGTCAGTATGATGTCACTCTCATAATACTAATGTTGTCACCTAATGGTGGCCTAGCTCCCACTTTTTCTATTACCATGCCAGTCTGGCTATTGAGTACCTCATGTGTACCATGGGCCCATGCCTGGCTCAAGAAAAGTGTAAAGCAGGAAGCAAATGACCATGAGCACAGCATGGAAGGCTGTAGGATTCTACCTCTCTCATGGGAACTCTGGAGCTCTTAAAACCTACCCCTGCCTCAGCTGTGTAAGCACAAGGGAGGGCTGACCTGTGATCATTACACTAACCTGCCAAAGAACAAATAAGTGTGAAAACCCTTGACTCTTGACTATGTTGTGTGGTCAAAGGGCTCAATAAAATAAATGAGGTGCAGAACCACATCCCCTTTGACCTGCCCAGGTGAAGGGCACTCTGGGCTCCTTAGCTTGCTGTGGTGTCATAGCACACAGAGCCATCACAACCTTTCTCCTGATAAATAATGTGTCCCACCCGGCATGGTGCTGGTGTGCCTGCAAAGTACCGGCCCCTGCGCTCTTACCTGCATGGGCCACAACTGTACTTGTCCATCTACTCAAATAAATGGAGAGCACAGAGTTGGGCGGTTGGAAACATGGATGTATCAGTCTAGACAAGTAATCAAGAAGTGGTTTCCAAAGACGTGTAAAATTCTTGTCTGTGTTAGCTAATTTGTGAGTCAGCTGTTCCAGTGCTAAGGTGTGCCTTAGCTACGTGTACCTGGAAGCTGTTGGGGGAGCATTAGGAGATTTCCATGCCAACAGAATCATTTGTTTTAGAAACCAGTCTGAGTGTGTCATTGCTTTTACTGCTGGGGGGTGCAGTCCTAAGATAACTGTGCTATAAACGGCTGGGACTCGGTAACCCAAAGTATTTTTGATGCAACTTAGCATTTTCGTCTTGAAAAGTGTAAAGGTGGGACATGTCCACCGAATGTCTCGAAAGTCTCCGTTGTGGTCCTCGCATCGCCAGCGCGAGGGCGGCACGTTCAGGTAGATGGAGTGGAAGCGGGCCAGTGTATAATACCATTGGACCATGATCTTATAGGACTTTTCTTGCTGTGGAATATTCTATAGATCTTTGGGATGTCACGCCACAGGGTTTCCCACTGTTTACCTGTAATGTCTTGGGCGCAGACTGATTCCCATGTTTGTTGGTATAAATCGCAGGGCAGGAGGCAGGTTTGTTGTAGAACTGCATAAGTATTGGAGACTGGGCCGCGCATGCCCTTAAAATTGAGACAAGAGATTCACAGGAGGTGAGGGGTCATGTGATGGCTGAAGCATTAGAAGGGTGCAGAGCCCATGGCGTAGCTGGAAATATTAGTGTCTGGTGGTCTCAGGGAGTCGGAACTCAGCCTTACATTGCTCAAACGTTTTTATGGATTCGCCCTGGAAAAGTTCTTACAGTATTCTGCATTCACCCTTGACCCATGTTGGAAAACTCCATGGCTAGTTTTCCCACCAATGAGGATTTCTCGAACATGTAATATCATGAAGAATAATTATTTAATTTAAGCGATTGGGGCAGTGCTTCTAATAGCTCCTGTTTGCGATCTGCTTAGTACTAGTGGGACACAGGCGCGGAGTTTGACTTCTATGAAGTCATTGAGACTTAAGTCTACATTATCTTGCTCAGGGGCCCCCTGTGATACAAACATGTTCCAGGAGTGCAGAGAAGACCTTCTACTTGTTATTGTGGCCTTTCTTAATAGCACTTTCAGAACAGGCTATGTCCCTGACATATTGAAGTAAACGCGGGTCACCGCTCTGTTGGAAGCAGATGCCTGAAATCGATGAACGCAGGATTTTCTCCTGAATTCAATCATTCCCCTTTGTACTGTGCATTTTGGAAAATGCCAACTCTATCCAGCTCTAAGACGTCCTGGAGGGAAACAAAATCCTTGATTACCAGGAGCCAGGTTTCCATCTGAGGAACAGAGACTGCTGTTTTTCATGTGCCATTCTCCATTGATGGCTGATGACAAAAGAAATCCCATCATATCGATTTTTTTGGCTTTCAATGCTTCTTTCCCACAATAGACCACTCCTACCTTCTGCCCAGAATTACAGTGCTTGCGGATAAGTGGTCCCATTCTTTTCGGAGGAACAGGCAATCTAAGTTTTGTGCAGAGAGCTATCTTCATCATGGTCTCTTTTTACCGGCAATGTACTGTACCTTGGGGCTCTTGCTTATCTCTGTTGTTTTTATGTCTCGCTTGACAGTGCAGCTGTCTGCGGAACCCATTTTTGTTAAGTTTCTAAAATATACACAGAGTGGACTTTGGCTCCGCCCAGAGGAGTATTGTTCTCTCACCCCCTGGTACTGGCTGCTTAGTGTATCATTCTAATTTGTAGTAAGTGCTTCAATTGAAATATATGAGGACTTTTGCATCCAATAAACACACTCGGTCATCGCACTGTTTGTCACATTCACTGCACAATATGCAGAAAGTAATCATTTTTTCTAGAACTGGGAAACGCCAATAGACTGCTTTCATTTGCTGTACTGCATTTGTGAATGCAAATCATGCAAACAGCATTTCTACATGCCTGTATTTGCTTGACTTAGCACATTGAAGCCAGTTCTACTAGCTTTGCCAATGCTTGTTGACCTTTCTTTGTAAAGCCACTGCATAAGCTGCTCCTATATTTAGCAGCCATGTTTCAAAACCGTGCAGGCAGCGTTCAAGTAGTTTTCGATTCAGAAGTGATCGAGGCAGACCAGGGCTTTACCAAGACCCAAAAACATTAACTGAATGCCGACTGGCTCCCCTCAAAAGAGGATACAATAGATTTCCTACTAATTAGATCCAAAACTAGACTTGATCAAATTAAGTCTGCCATCGAGAACATACATGTGTGTGTGGGGGGGGGGGCTGGCTAACAACATTAAGCCTGTAGAAAAAGTGAAGACCCTGGTAGTAATTCTATACTGGAAGATAATCACGGACACACTAGTCGATTCGATCATTGCCTTGTCTCATTATTACTCTATCAAGCTGTTACTCAACATCTGCCACTTCTTGGAGGAATCCTAAAAACCCTCTATTTAGAGAGCAATTGTCAAATTGAAATTAGATTATTTTAATTATTTCCTGTTAGGTAGCATTCACATGAATATACCAAATTATAAGTGATACAAAACACCTCTGCTAGAGAGGTGATCAACAGCTTTAGGAAAGAACATCTTTAACCTACCTTAAAATGTAGTTTGCTGGCTACATGTTTATCCTCGGAAACATTTTAAACAGGGGTGGGTGAACTTTTAACAGTGTTCATCAAGGAGAAGTTTAACTTTTTCCTTTGCAGCCAGGATTCCTCTTCGGGCATTGTTGGCAGCCAGGCTCCAAGAAATTGCAATCCACATTTTCTCCAGTACCATTGAGGGCTGCCCTGATTGGTTTAAGGGGAACTCTGGTGACCTTCCATAACATGTCCACAGGAAGTACCACCCAAAGGATGGGAACTTTTAGTAGGAGAGGGATGCTGTCATCAGGGGCAGTGCACATGGAAAAAAGGTCTGCGATGGCGAGGCTGCGGTCAAGTGGCGAGTGTTTAGTGGCCAGAGCGTCAGTGGGACCATGTTCCTGCTGTTGTGCAGAGCTTCACGTTATCACCATATTTTGCAATCAACATTCCCAACCTCAGGCTAAACGTGAATTGACAATGCATTGGAACTCTGTGCGTGCACCGCGATTCATTAGATGGATAAAAGTACTGGTTAAATGGGCTGGACTGGAGAGTGTTGTTTCGGGAATTGAAGAGAGGGTGTGGAAAAAATGAAAGTGCACAAGCATGGGAACGTCTTGTAGACTGTTTGCTGACCCCAGACACAGACGTAGATACATCAAATAGCTTGAGCTCTCTGATATCTCAGGATAGAATTAACTGTCCTTGCATGGGTTGTCAGGGGTGGGACTTTGCACTACTGAGATGAACTTTGGGGTACTACTGTGGTGTATATTGATGTTCTTTTGCTCACCATGCCACCCCAGTTTAGACCCAGCCATATGCAAATCAGTCTTGACCCTGTGTCTCATGGGAACAGTCCAGCTCGAAGCGCTGCCAAGCGAGGTCCTCCATGGACCAGAAGGAAGCATCCTGGGACCGGTTTCGGGAAATCACCCCTCATCAGCCAGGCTAGTTTGAATCCAGTGACACAGTGAGCCCAGGACCCACGTCTGGGCATACCCAGTGCACTTAGGGCGAGAAAGCAAAAGACACACAGATGATGGACGGAATGCAGAGCAAATCAAACATTCACCCCAGTCAATAGATCTGGGTTAAATCCATTGTTGTTTTGCTCACCATGCCCAATGTCGGTCTGACCCTCGATGCAAGGTTTTCGTCGACAGAGCCAGCAGAAGCATGACAGTCTGTCCATCTCTGAACTGAGTGGGCCAACTGTCAATATGGCGCATAGGGGTTTTCGCCATGCTTGTGGCAGAGTACCCTGTCGATCAAGCTCTAAATAAGACCCTTTGTTCACTTCTTGCAATGTAAAGAGACGAAAACATTTCTAAGTCATCATCGTCTGCTATGTGCATGCTGACCCCTTTCCCAAGTTTCTTTAATAGTACATCATTAATAATGGTGTTATGGCACCAAGGACCAAAGGATGTTGTTGGGGATTTATTATCCCATTACTATGGAAGTGAATGGGTGGGGGAAGCTCTTGTAAGATCTGGCTACTGTCGGATTGGAAGCCCTGAGGGGGGTTTGGCATGCAGCCTGCCCATGGGTACAACCCCCTTTTGTAAAGTGGCACAATCCCATGCAGCACAATGAATAAATCAGTGACGGCATTGTGCCACTCAGCTTTTCATTTAAAAAAAATATATATTTTTATTTAGTGCATGATTACAGTGTTGCGAGTGGCACTTTAGTTTACAAGTACATCGATAAAAAGTGAAAATCATACATATATTGATTTGACAATTTCAAAGTAACACATGCCAGTTGAGCCAATATCCTTTTTGTAAAAGAAAAGGTATATTGTGTCCGTAAAATTTCCTCATGCACGATTTTATATAATATTTTTATCGCCACTCCCACCCCACCCACTCCGGGGTTGGACACACGTTTAGATACAATTGATGTCGGGAGCGCTAAGGAGCACCGAGACGAAGATCCCTTTAAGTCCCTGCTCTACCTCTCGAGCCATCTGGTCAATAGTTCCCACATTTTTAAACCTTTCGAGCAGGACCGTGGCCCTCTTTTTTCATATATGGCTTTTTCAAGGATGTAGTTCGCCACTAGTCGTGTTAAACATTGATAATAGCCTGGGGGGATAGATCTAGCCAGGCTGAGGCTGAGGAGAGTCGATATACTGCCATACCTATGAAAATCAGTTGCTCTCCCGGCTTCCCTTGGATCTCCTTGGAACTCCTGGTCTACCCCTAGACAAATCAGGGCTGGCAAAAGACTAACATCCCTCCCTAACACCTCTTTGAAAAGTTTTGAGATCTCCAATTTCAGGATGTGTAGCGTAGCGCAGGAGGCAAACGTGATTGAGTTGAGTGAAAAAATGGATCTTCTGGAATATCAATTTCCTCTTTCCACTTACTTGCCCGCATTCCCAAGTCATCCGGCATTAAAGAATTGTGGGGCATATCTACAAGGCGGCGATATAAAATTATTGCCACTTTTGCGGCCGTTTTCAGCCGAAAAGTGGCGATAATTTTATCGCTATATTAGCAAGGTCACTCTATCGCGTGAAACCTTGCCTTAGCGCCTAATTTCCTAACGCCCACCTTTGCATCTCTAATGAGATGCAAAGTGGCTGTCCCTCCCCAGCATAATGGGAGAAATGTCGCTAAGCGACATTTCTCCTATTATCAAGCCTCACGCAAAGCAGCATAGCGACAGGAAAAGTAGCGATAACCTCTGTTATCGCTACTTTCCTTACGCCTGCTTTGAAAATGACTTAGCCATGATATCCTATGGAAGGTGGATATCATGGCTAAGTATGTGAGGCCCTATCAGCAAGCTATCGCCAAACTTTGTGGGATTATCGCTGGGTTTCCAGCGATAATCACACGTTTGGCAGTTAGCGCTAGGATTTTTATCACTTTTGAGATAAGCGTTGCTAATAGCACGCTATCTCAGCGATAAAAATCCACTCTAGCCGGTGATAATTATCCTAGCACTAAGTGCGCTTAGTGATAATTATCGCCAGTTGTTGCTGATATGCCCCTAAGAGAATTATACACAGCTCCGATAGATGGATGATTCTGTCTCAGATTGTCTATAGTAGAGTTATTAGTGAATCCTAAAGGGCCGCCACGTTTCTTGCTTAAGAAGTCACGTACTTGCAAATACTTGTAGAAATCCCTCCAATCTAATTCATATCGTTCTTTAAGATCTTCAAAAGAAACGATATCGGAAAGGGAATAAAAATCACCGAGTTTGGACAGGCCTTTATCTTGCCATTTTTTAATTATTGAGGCTTTAAACATTTTGGGCAGATTAGAGTTGTTATAAATCGGTGTATAATAATTCAAACAACCCAGTCCTAACACTTTACGGACCGCTTTCATGGTTTTATAGCCAGCAGCCAGCGTCTTAAAATGTACCTTCTTATAATGGGAATCATTCAGAAACCTCCAAGTCCATCCCCAAGCATCTTTGCCCATTATGATTTCAATAGATGTGGGTATGTTTACCAGGAGGTTATCTATTGGCTTGTGAGAAAAAAGAGTGAGGTTATGCAAAAGAGTGGTTGCCCAATAGTAAAGTCTGATATTTGGAAGAGCCAGTCCACCCCTGTCCTTTGGTAGGGAGAGAAACTTATATGCTCTTCTGGGTTTTTCATAGGCCCAAACAAATCAAGAAAACAGATCTTCGATCCTTTTCAAACAATTAATACTAAATTCTAGCGCGATGGCTCTTATAAGGTACAAAAACTTAGTAAAAAAAGCATTTCAATTATATTGCATCTGCCGATTATCGAAAGATGTAAATTGTGTAGTTGAGTTGATTTGGGTTTAATTTGATCAATCAGGGGGTCTGTATTGCAGTCGACTATCTTTTCAACACTGGCCATAATATCTACTCCCAGATATGTAGCCCTTTCTACCTGTCTAGTGTCGTCGCCCATACTGACATTCTTGCAAATAATCTAGGTTTTAAATCTGTTACGGGAATATCCTGATAAAAGTCCATATCTAGTCGCCTCTGCTTCAGCCTCCGCCATAGATGTTTCAGGATTAGAAGTTACTAGAGCAATGTCGTCGGCATATGCCAATGCCTTCGTTTCCCTGCCGTGGGTGATAATAGGGCTTATCCTTTGATTGGCTTCCAGAACTCGTAAGAAGGGGTCAATATATAAGGCAAACAGGAGAGGTGAGCTCTGACATCCCTGACGGGTACCTCTAGTTATTTTGAAAGTATCAGTAAGTGTGCCATTTAAAAATAATTTTGCGGTGGGTTGAAAATAAAGCATCTTGATGCCTGTATAAATCGCTGGCCTATCCCACCCCTTGACAGGGACCCCTATAAAAATGGCCAGGAGACCCTGGCAAAGGCCTTCTCGGCGTTAAGTAAAATGAGTGCGATTGGGTCTCTAGTAATATGGGCTGCATCGAAAAGTGAGATAGTTCTCCTGATATGATCTACGGTACTACGTCCGGGAATGAATCCATGTTGCCTAGGTGATATAACTTTATGTATTACCCCTGCTAGTCGAACCGCTAGTATTTTAGAGTAGATTTTACTATCCACTTTTATCAGTGTTATAGGGCGATAAGAGGCGGGATCCAGAGTTGATTTATGCTTTTTCAAAAAAACTATAATTTTAGCTTGCAACCATGTTTCAGGTGGTCTTCCCCCCTTAAAAACATGTATAAATAAATGTAGTATGGCCTCTTTTAATTCGTTTGAGAATTGTTATAGTATTCAGCTGGGATGTTGTCTAAGCCAGTGGCTTTTCCATTAGGGATGCTATTGATACAGAGCAGAGCGTCCACCCATTGAGGAGGCTCTTCAAGTTGAGCCTGGTCATCTTGAGATAACTGCTCTACTGGAATTTGGTTAAAATAAGTTGTGATATCATTTAAATGAGCTTTGGTGGTTTCATGATATAAATCTTGATAGTAGGTATGAAACTCTTTACGAATACCTTCTGGATCTGAAATTATGACCAGGGTGGAGTCTTCTACTGCAGTAATGATATGCCGTGTGGCCTTTTGTCTTGCCCTAATCGCAAGGTGATGTCCGACCTGCTCGCTACATTCATACGCTTCCTTTCTCCAAATCTCCAATCTCTCTGCAGCCCTTTTGGCTATTAATTCCATGACCGCTGATTTGGCTGACATTTTTGCAAGTGCATCTGAAAGGTCGTCGCCGTGCCTGAGTGCAGTGATTACGTTTTCTTCTGCAGCGGCCAGTCGGGTATGCAGATTATCCAGTAGTTGACGTTTTTTCCAATTTAAGGCAAGCGAAAAACTCAGTGTCTCTCCTCTTATTGCGGCTTTCAGTGCATCCCAAACCACTTCAATCCCAGTACTGCCTAGATTTTCCTTGATAAATTGAGGGATCCAGTGCCTCATATGTTTACAGTATTCATCATTTAAAAGTAAAGAGCGTTCAAAAGTCCAACTAGCAATATCTCTATTGACCACTGTTACCCCTCTTATTTCTAGTACTAGGAGTTTATGATCCGCAACAATGCGTGGGGTCTTTTCTATTGTGCACATGTGAAGAATAGAGTGAGATGTAAAGATAAAATCTAATCTCACAAGCTTATTATGTGGAAAAGAATAGAATGTGTGGCCAGAATCAGTGGGGTGTTGTGAGTGCTAAATATCAGTGAGTGCCTGTTCCCGACATAAAGTCCTCAGAGCTTTGAAGACCTTAGGTTTCCGACGCTCTTGCTTCAATTTTTATCCAAAGTTATATTCTGATTAGCGGCCAGATTTATATTAAAATCACCACAAATAATAATAGGTAGAGGCCACTCAGCCAATTCATTATTCAAATAGTCAAAGATTATGGGGTCATCAACGTTACTACCATAAACAGTACATATAGTGAGTGAAACTCTATTTTCCCTACGGCACTCCGTAATAACCCACCTCCCATTTTGATCTGCTGATGTATGTATAATTTGAAGCGAGCGTTTAGCTGATAATGCCACCCCCGTGTCCTGGCACTTTGTGTTGTTGCCCCTATCGCTGTAAAACCAAGCGAGTCTAGAAGGTGGATCTGTGTTCTTTCGACATGTGTTTCCTGCAGCCATAGGATATCCGCTCTAAGTAATCGAAGCGCGACAGCAGTGTTGCGACGTTTCATAGGATCGTTTAGGACACACACATTAATTGTTGCTATACGTAATTTACTCATTACGTTCCATAAAGTTATTCCAGTTCACACACCCAGAGACCAGATACAAAAAAGAAATTCGAGTCATCCCTCTTGGTGCCAACCCCTTCCCCCTCCCTGCCCCTTCCCCACCCAACAAGAGCCCCCCCCCCCCACCCACCACCTACTACTGAGACTATCTGGCTCTGCCAGAGCCAGGGTGAGGGCATCTGAGCAATCAGGGCCCCGTGACCCCCCGATCCAACCCCTGTCCTAAACTATACACTCTATCTGTTCTGAAATCCATTTGTGCCCATTTGGTCAAGCTAAAAGACCCATATATATTTATTTTTTCCCTGCCCCCTTTTGAAACATTAATCCTTAAAACGTAAGCTTTTAAGTGTTTAGTTGTGTCCCTTGTTGACTCTGTAATCTCCTGCTGGTAGGATTGGGCATGGACTTCAGAAGTGAAACTGTGTGTGACTCCCTTTTTATTTTTAGGCGTGCTGGATTCTGTAAATTTACCATTGCTTCTATTTGTTGCAAAGGGGCAAAGAGTTGCCCTAGCCTCCATCTTCGCACAACAGTGGCATGAGCGAAGTCAGGCGTGGTGAAAACAGTAACTCCATTGAATTCCCTCTTGCTTGTTGGTCTTGCTAAGTCATAGAGTGTCTGGCGTAAGAGAAAGTTGCCAAAATATACTTACATAGTGCGAGGGTATTGCGCTGAGGACAAGAGACGTTTGGAAGGTGTTAATGGGAAGCGGTGAGCATGCTGTATCTCCTTATCCCAGTCCCAGGATTGCAGCTCGGGAAATGCGCCTTTGAGAAGCGTGACCATATAGGCCCTGGGGTAACTCCCTTCCACCCCTTCCGGAACCCCAAGGAAGGGAAGATTGTTGTATCGCATTCTGTTCTCTTGATCCTCAATCTTCACCATTAAGTCCTTGATTATGACTTCATGTTCGTCTCCCTGTACTTTCAGGGAGGAGAAGTCTTTCTCAAGTTTCTCCGTGTGCACTTCAACTGACGACATTCTGTCAGCAATTTCAACACACGTGTGACCCACTTTGCATATTGCGCCTTGTAGGTTTTGTGTAGCTTGTCGATTGTTTCTATTGTCCAGCTTAACCTCTTCTTGGAAGCTCTTAATTGAGTGTAAAACTTCTGCAAGGGTGGGGTCTTCCTTGCTTCTGGAGTTTCCAGGGTTTCCGGGGTTACTAACCCCTGAATCGCCTTTGGGTAAAGAGTTACCAACGGAACATACACTACATTCTGAAGGAGTCACTAACTGAGAAGATGAATAGTCCCACCTGAGTTCGGCATTGCTTCCTTGATCCGTGGTCCCCCCACTCTTGCATCTACTTCACCTTTTCTTTTTCCCCCACGACTTCTCCTTTTGTGCCGCAGTTTTCCATGAAACCTCTGAGTCCATGCTACTTCCCCAGTCATGTCTCCTTACTTCACTGGATGTGGATAATCCAGTCTCATACATCTCAGATTCGTCCGTTGCGGAGAGTTTTTTTTCCCCCCTTTTGTCAGGTGTCTTCATCTGCTGATTTGCTTGGTTAGCTGGGTTCCCTTTTAGCATGGCTTCCATATTTGCAATCTCCTTGACAGTGGATTCATTTTCGGATGCCCTCATGTCTAGGTTTGAAAGATCCGCTGGGGGGACATTCTCTACTTGTTCTGATCCTACATCTGTAGCATCTATAGCCGGCTCTCCGGCTGTGCCTGAATTTTCTGAATTGGAGTTTGTTGGGACTGAGGTGGGGACTGGGGTTTCTGAGACCGTCAGATGCAGGCCCTACAGTAAGCTCGGCGTTGTGAGTTTTCCCCTCCATTGGGCCAAAGATATTAGAAATTAGGGGCTGAGAACTGAGCGTTTGGGTAATAAACACAGGCTTAGGATTTTTTACTTGTAGTCTCTTTACTTGCTTAGTTGTTCGATCAGTTCTGTCCGCAGAGTTCCCCTTTTCTACTTGCTCCCTGCTTTACACCCCCGAGTTTCCGGGAGCCTCTGAGGAATTTCTAATGTGCCAGGGTGACTTGGCTGTGTAGCCGCAGCTTCGATTACGAAGGGGTTGACATGTCATTATTTTTACTTTTCATAGTTTTCACCCCTCGCCCGTCATCCTTACTTGCTTGCCTTCTGTATCCTGGGGGCCAAGTATCCTCTGTCCCCGGTTTTTGTGCTGGGTCCGGCTGCAGTGCAGAGCACTTCTCTCCATGCCTGTACTGGTGGAAAGTCGATAGAATTACTTCGAGGCTGTGCGTCGTTGAGAGCCGCCGCAGGGCAATACGAGACGAGGATGCTGGAGCCGAGCGGTTCTCCATTAGTGATCCAGCCAGGCGTCTCGATGTCTCTCACCGCCCTTTCCGATCTCTGAACCACGCAGATATCACTGTAATGCTGAGGCCGCCCTGCTGATCCATGCGATGGGGAATATTTAGCAGTTTATGAATCAGGTAAGATTCAGCGTCTTGTGAGAGCATGCAGTAGCATATCGGAGCTTCTCTGTGTCTGCTTAGGGGTCAGACCGGTGGAGCTCAATCGGGTAGCTGCTACTCAGTCGCCATCTTGTCTCCACTAAGCTGTTCAAGTGTAAAATGGATTACAGCCCACCAGATAACCCGACTAGTGTAGAGACGTTTTGCAAATGGAGTAAAGCGCAACATGGAAAAACAGCATCTATTTGGTGATGTGTATTAAACAGACCAGTACGGGATCCCAGTTACACCTTCAGTTTAACATGTCACTCTGGTGTTGCACCACAATATCGCGGTCGAAATATCGACCTGAAGATATGAGACCATAATATCGAGTTCTGAATTCTGTGGTCGCCGTATATCTGTAGGATGACATTGTGATATTGTGACATACAGCAGTAAGTTCTTTGCATTTAAATATGGGCCTATAAGTCACAGGCTTGCAAAATTATTTATTTAGCTCTCTTTGTAGCTCAAGTCCATTCTTCTTCCTTTTGTCAGTGCCTTTGCGTAATTTGCATTTGAGTAGTGACTACAGACCTTCTCTTCTCGAGTCCTGGTCTACATCCAGGGCACATCGGAGGTACACACGGGTGGACGGCGTCCACCCACTTATTTCACAGGGTGGACGCCGTCCAACCTGCCAAAAAGTTGTGCCCCACTGAAAAATATGCTGAACTTGCCCCTGTGTAATTTGCAAACACCGTGACAAATTTAGCAGCACCTGCACATTGTTGCCTGCTTTTGATCCGCAACAACGTGCAGGCCGGGACGGAATGGAGCTTTCTTAGTTCATAATCCTGCGGGCCCATAACAAAGGTCGAATCTGAGGAGTAATCAGGCCTCCTTTTGTTTGAGTCTTCTGGCTGGGAGCAGTCAGGAGCCTCACACCTAGAAGCAAATGCAGCAGAGGGGAAACAAAGGCTCCCAGCTTGTTAGCACTTCATAAATACTTAAGAGAGGCAGCTGTTCACTTTGTTCAGGCTCTGTTTAGGAGATATGCATGTGCTGTAAGAATGTCAGATGTGTTGGTCTTTCCCAGTGTTTACACAAAATAAATAGCTTTTATATAGTGCTTACTACCCTTGAGGAGGCGTTGTATTAATTTGAATATCACTATTTTTTATTGTAAAGCACTATGGGTAGAGGAGGTTTAAGCTGACAAAAGGCAACATTGTTTTATGTGTATCTTACAAAAGTGTGAATCTTCTGCCTAAATCAGGAGGGTTTCCCTTTATACTCAAAATGTGCTCCAATGTACTCATGATAGACATGTTAAACATGTATGTGAGGGCTTAAGATCTGATGTCACTTCTTATGATGCGACTTCCTGTGATGTCACATGCCGTGATGACATGCGCTGTGATGTCACTTGCATACTGATTACCTAGGTTAGTCCCCCCACTTCTTTTTTTAGGAATTATGCCCTGTCTACATCTCTTATTGGACATTTATGAAAAAAAAGTGAGGCAAGTAGTTGATGCTATTTGGAAATCTGAGGGGCAAACAGAAGCTTTGAGCTCGTTGTCCTCTCAAGGCATCAAGCGAGGGGTAGAATACCCAAGCTGGGCCTGGGCAAACCCGGATTTGCGAAAATGTCTCTCTTGTATATTGTTGAGGGTGCTCCATCCGGTTGGCATCCTTACACCCTACCTCATTGTTCCTTGATTCGTGCAATTTGAAAATTTTGAAATTGCATTAAAATAAATGTTAATAAACAGATTGAATAGATGACAAAGCATTTTAAATTACTTCAAAACCATGTGTGCTGTATAGTCCAAACCAACCATCCCGGAGATGTAATTATTTTCTAAACCTTTAATAGAACGTGGTACAGAGTGTAAGTGGAGGAGGTTTGAAGACTTCTACGTTTGTAGATGCCAGTCCTATTATGTGTTGTCTGCCTGACTTACTTTTGGCATCTAGTCAGGTCAGACATTCTGTATTGCCCTATTGATGCAGAAATGCGACCCACTGCAGCCTATTACAAACAACTCAAAACACATTCATTCCTCAACTTGTAATTCATGGTTCCTCGGAGGGGCTGTAGAGAAAAAGCTCCCCATGTGTTAAAGTTAAACGCAAGGCTTCTACATGAGACTGCAAAGTGATTTTAGTTATGCATCAGTAGGTGTGAAACGGAGTGAATTTCCGCATGAGAGGTGATCAGTCAGTCTACGTGATGCTCAACTCCATAAGCCTGTCAGGCATCCAGTCTGACACAGAAACATGCAAGCTACTTGGAAACGTGTTAATCTCAGAACATTTTCTCTCATTTGACAAGAGCTAACCTTTGAAAATTCTGTGCATTCAGAGCAAAAAGGAAGAAGTGCCAGAGCACAGTAGAAACCTACGTTGCTCTGGTTGTGGAATAAAACGCAGCTAGTCCCACGCCTGCTGCTAAGGTGATAGTATTAAGTGCGCTATTGGTCACTGTGACATGCATGGTCTTTCACCCCTAGTTTCAATACCACTTGTTTGTACCTTCTGGTGATATATCACTCTCTGGTACATTCATGCCAAGTAGATGGGATTGCCTAGATTCCTGCACAACTCTCAGAGACCACAATGCTTGTATTTCTCAAAAGGGTTGAATGCAGTGGGTTTGAGAGTATCACCCACCCGTCAGTCCTTATTTTGGGGATGTAGATTTCACTTCCTTTTGGAATGTTCAAAAACTGTTGAAATTGATTCTTAGGACAAAGAGAGATTGTGTTTCTGCTTCAACTGAGCCCCTGAAAGCAAAGCTGCCCTGGTATGTCTGCACTGCAGGAACCATCAAGGGACCATTGAATTTTCTTGAATGAAAGTTCTACATTTGCAGACAAAATCTCCTGCTCAGCTAGAGATAAACCTTCCAGTGTTACCAAAGATGATTGTTCAAATACTTGAGATAGTAAAATACTTATATTATGGTGACTTGTCTCCCAATATCCATAGGTCCTGCAGCTATGAACATCCAGTTTGCCCTCTACCAACATAAGGGAGATATTTCCTCGTCCTACTGTAGTTAAAGCAAAAAATGTGTCCTCCTTTGAGAATTAGAGAGGGTCAGCTTTTAGGGAATGCAATCACTGATATGATGAAGAAAACATATCATTGTTCAATATACACACACCAGACATTTGACACATCATGTGCTGAGGTCGAGAAAAAGAATCGCCTAGTATTGTTCAGAAAAATATCTTGTACCTAGCTGACTTGGCTGTGCAGGGTCTTGTCAACTGGCAGCATCAAGCAAATAAGGTCTCTGAATTGACCCTTAGGTGAACCATAGTGCCTTCAGCACTCAGAAAACACTGCTTCAATCTAAATGGACACTTTCCAGTAGGTACCTCAAGTATTGATTGCTCTTAGTTCCGCACCGTTTTATTGACTGCTGACAGGAAGTACATATTTGTTTGTGTTTCCTTGGCACACTTGCATTACACTTTCCAGGATCTTGAACACACTCACAGAGCAATCAATTCAAATTTTCGTACACAAAAACCATAAAAGCACACATTTTACAGTACCATATCGCAAATATTGCATAATAGTCATTAAAAATTAAATTAAAAATAAGAAAGCAGCTTTATAATTTCATATTGCCAATATTATACAATAATTATAAAAAAAGTTAAAAACATGATTTACAGATTTGTGAATATATAAAAGGTAATACCTGAGTACATATTTCATAGAGGGACCAAATTCATAGTTTCATACTGCCAATGTTATACAATAATTATAAAAGTAATTTGATAAAGAAAAGTTAAAACATGGTTTACAGGTTTGTGAATACTTAGAGGATAGGACCAGAGTACATATTTCGTTTAGGGACCAAGGTCAAAGAGATTTCCTACTTCTGAACATGAATTTAGGGGTTAAAGTAACTTGTCTTACAAAACGTTCTTTGTCTAAAATCTTCAATGCAAAGACTGCCTGACAGCACTTCCTCATATCTCAAATTTACCAAATGTCCCACAAAAATATTTTAAGAGTAATCAAACACTTATACACATGCTCAGTGATTTCATACATTTCCTTTTACCATTTTGTCTCAGGAAAATATATATCATCTTCAAAACAAATTGCTGATAGTGCCCGCCTTCAATCAATCAATCAATCAATCAGGGGTTGGTAAAACGCAGCTACTCACCGGCAAGAGCCTCAAGGCGCTAGGGGGTGGGCAGCTCCGTTGAGTGCTGGGGCCATCTGAAGAACCAGGTCTAGAGGTCCTACCTGAACTGGAGCAGTGTAGGGGCTTGCCGGAGGTGGAGAGGCAGATAGTTCCAGGCCTTGGCTGCGAGGTCTTGTAGATTTGTGGAATGGTGGCCAGAGAGAGATCAGCGGAACGGAGGTGCCTCTTGGTTGCGTGGAAGGAGAGGCGTTGTTCGGGTATGTTGGTCTGGTGTTGTGTAGGGCCTTGTATGCGTGAGTGAGGAGCTTGAAGGTTATTCTGCTTTCTTGTCCTGATCTCGAAATGAGATATACAGCGCTACCATGTGGCAGACTGTCAAAAGTCCCCGTACTGCCAATTAAGTGCTGGTGCCGAGCACCGGAAACCACCATCTCAAATTAAGCACTGATGAATGCCTAGTTTTTATTGCCAGAAATCCTGTTTAAGAAATTCAAAAGTTGGAAGCGTCAGCACAAGCGTAACGGAAGAATCATCCGACTGAGCCAGCAGTAGAAGAAGAATAAAGTGATTGGTGACATAATTTCTTGTTTAGCATTTGCTGGTTAGACTATCACAAATTGAAAATATGTTGGATTCTGCCTCAGTGCAGGTTGACAAATAGTTAACTAAATACAAGTTCACTCGGCAATTGCAAATAACATGGATTAACAATGTTGCATTAAATGGGCTTTGCAGAAAGATTTGGAACTCATATAACTTAAAATTTATCACCTAAGGTCTGTAAGACAGCCAAGTCTGCCCCATGGAAAGTGACGATTATTAAACGCGCGTGCTTCACTCTTCTAAAAAAGCACAACAAAATAATGCTACCTTTTTGTTTTTTAGAGATGGAATAAATAAATTGAATATTTGAATACGGGTGCTCTGAACTCAACATCGCCACAGCAAAAAGACACGCTGACCTGATAAAGATAAATCAAAGGTGAAAATAACAACTCACCAAGGGGCATATTTACAAGGGCTTTATCTCCGCTTTTTTGGCTTTTAAAGCCAAAAAAGCGGAGATCAAAATCTTGCCCTATTAACAAGAGGGTGCTAACATGCATTAGCGCATGTTAGCACCCTTTTACCCAACGCCTCCCTTTGCATCTCTAATAAGATGCAAAGTGGGCGTCACTGGGCAGGACAATCTTGTAAATATCGCTGATGTGCACACCGCAATATTTACAATGCTGCCAACGCATTTTAGCAGACGTTAGTTTTGGGCAAAAACCACTGTTTTCACCAGAAACTAACGTCTGCTAAAATGCAGATTTAGGCATACCTATCATGGGGGTTGATTGTGCTCATATCAGCAAGGTTATCGCCGTTTTGCAGGGAACATCGCTGGAAAACCAGCGATGATCCCTGCAAAACGGCAATCTCCCCGCTATCGCTGGTAATTATATCGCCCTGGGGAAACGCGTTGTAAATAACGCGCTAACAGGGTGATATAACGAAGCGATAGACGGCGATAAATAGAAAAGCGCTAAGCGCGCGTTGAGTCTATTTATCGCCGTCCTTGTAGATATGCCCCCAAGTAAGCACTACATAGCGTTCACAAGTACACAAGCCATGGGATTTAAAACTAGCAACTATTTCCTAAAACATGCTCGCTATTTCAGAGCTAAAGAAACCTCTCCACTACGCTGTTGTTGAAGAAACACATGAACAGGCAGTTGTACCATTAACCAGACAGCACCTCATGACCTGTCAAGATATACACTGAGAACGGTCTCGCTCACAAGTAAGCCACTTTAGTCAACAGGTACCTTTAATATATTTGAAAGTGGAACACTTAAAATCAGATAGCGTTCATCAATAATTGTCATTATTTAGGTTACAAAGTCTGAAAACACGAAGGTTGCGCCGAAGAAACGTGCAGACAAACAGATTTTACGCACTCATCTGAAAGAACAGGTATTCTACAACCCCTTTATGAGGCTATAATTTTACAGAAGAGAAGGCCAATATCAGTGCTAAATGCATTGTTTTTGTCTTTTTTAACTTTTACAGATTACACCGTGGTTCAAGCCGGGGCCGGACTGGGAACCAAAACCGGCCTTTTGCCGCCCCCCCCCCACCCCCCCAGGGGGTCGGGGTTGTGGCCGAGCTCTTTGCCAGGGCGGTTTTTGGCCGATTTTGTTACAGGGCCGATTTTACAGCAATGCTGCAAAAACGGCCCTGTAACAAAAACGGCCGCCAGGGGCCCAAAACTGTCCCCAACCCGTGCGGCCCACCGGGGGATTGCCCGGTGCCCGCTACGGCCAGTCCGGCCCTGGTTCAAGCCCTGACGAAAATCCCTAAAGTCATATGGGGATTGGAAACGCATCGGCATTTTCTTTTCTTTTCCTATGAGGGACAGTTACTAAAAAAGACTCTGGAGAGGGTTGTCAGTACAAATTTATCCCCGCAGACACTCTAATTTATTTTTATTCCCCATAAGCAGCTTGTCTCTAAATAGAAGCCAAGTATAAGGCCCTTTGCGAGAGCTTATGCTCAACTAATATAGACTGGTGTAATTGTTTATAGGGTCACAAATATATTTTTCACATTTCAGTTCAATTTTCACACTATTGTTTACTTGTATGTCTCATACTTTGGTGGCGATTACGATCCTGTAAAAAAATTCCCCGTACGACTCGTATCCGGTCTTTTTACCGTACGAATCGTACAAGTGCCGTACAAACTGCCAACTACGATTCGCATGGGAAAAAGACCATACGAATCGCATTGGGAATTATTCCCCACACGTCCTCGGGTCGGAAAATGTGTCCGACACTTCCCCGGACGATTTACCGTACAAACGTGAAAAGTGAAGTCCGACCGCGCAAGTACGATCCATCCCGTGCGTCCGAAGTCACAACCGTATGGAAAAAACACCGTCCGCACCGAACTCCCATAGCAACCATGGAGACATGTGCCCACATACGCGCCGACCCCCCCCAGCCCCCGTATGTACGCGCCGACCCCCCCAGCCCCCGTATGTACGCGCCGCCCCCCCCAGCCCCCGTATGTACGCGCCGACTCCCACCCCAGCCCCCATTTGTACGCGCCGACCCCCCCAGCCCCCGTATGTACGCGCCGACCCCCCCCAGCCCCCGTATGTACGTGCCGACCCCCCCAGCCCCCGTATGTACGCGGCGAACCCCCTGTGTATGTACACCCGTGTACGCGGCGAACCCCCCGTGTATGTACACCCGTGTACGTTCGAGTCGTACCCCCGTGTATGTACACCCGTGTACGTTCGAGTCGTACCCCCCGTGTATGTACGGTGCGTACCCCCAGCGCTGGGGGTACGCACCGTACATACACGGGTGGGGGTACGACTCGAACGTACACGGGTGTACATACACGGGGGGTACGACACGTACACGGGTGTACATACACGGGGGGGTTTGCCGCGTACACGGGTGTACATACACGGGGGTACGATACGTACACGGGTGTACATACACGGGGGGTTCGCCGCGTACACGGGTGTACATACACGGGGGGGTATGACTCAAACATACACGGGTGTACATACACGGGGGTACGACACGTACACAGGTGTACATACACGGGGGGTTCGCCGCGTACACGGGTGTACATACATGGGGGGGTTCGCCGCGTACATACGGGGGCTGGGGGGGGGGGTCGGCACTTCCTGGGTCGTGAAACGCTGCCTGAAAGCGTCCCGACGTCACGTCGCAGCATTCCCGGATCACATTCGTATGTATATTTTCGTCGGTCGGTGTTTTTTACGATTCGTACGGAAATGGTGTTTCCGTGCGAATCGTACTTCCATGTTTGTAAAGTTTTACAACCGGGTACGAGTCGGACGGAGAAAACGCTCCGACCGACGGTTCGTACCCGGTTTTTCCAGGATCGTAATCGGCACCTAAGTCTGTAAAATGATGATTGTATCTTTTTAATGCCCTGTTGAATAATGAAATGGTTGCATTACATGTTTTGAATAATACAAAGTATTGAAGTAGGGTACAGTGACTGGATGCGCTGTTCCTCAGTCTGCTGAAATAAATAGCAGCCTTTAAAATGGGTGGCCAGGTAATTTCTTTTCTATAAACTTTATCAAGTCCCACCTGGCCCCCGAGAAGGACGTAACCCCTTTTTGATAACATAGTTTTTATTGCAGGCACTGCCCAAAGCAAACATTGCTGCAAGAAAAAACAAAATAGGCATTCTGTTAAAAGCATTATGTGGAGCATGCAGCCATTCGCTGGACCACTCGCTGTACACTCCACTGACACATTCAAAAAGTGAAGACTTTCCCATACATTTTATGACTCGACTTTAGGGGGACCTTTTGCCATCAATGATAGGCAGATCTGTGCCACAAAACATTGATACATGTCATTGTGATTCTTGAGGAATGGGGATGGCCCTTTCCATCTCCCACCGCATTCTGAATTGCAATATGTTATTAAGTTTGCATATATGACTTGCAGTCTGTCTTAGGACATAGTAAATTGTGGTCGCAAAGCATGTGATTTTGCAAATGACAGGCTTTGCAGACACAAACAATTTAGAAAAGCAGGTGCTTGCTTACTTAAAATAGTTGTTTAATGGTGACTCTCAAGTAATATAGGAGGAAGGGACCATAGGCAGGTGTGACCCGCTAATTATTTATAAGATATAATAAGGAATATGTTTGGTTACATTATCCAAAGTATTTTGACACTAGAGATGCCATTGTAATGAAAAGCACTGCTTATTAAACACATTTTCCACAAAGGCTTAGGAAAGATCTACAATGACAATCATCAGACAATAACATAGAATAACATAACATAAAATAGACATGGGATAACATATGCCCTGCCATAAATTATAAGGGCATTGCAAGTCACTGAGGAGTTCCATAACAAGGCTGAAGGCCGAGCTCCTTTATACGGTCAAATAACTTCAAGGTGACTTTCAATATCCTTATCAGGTACAGCAGAGGGTACTTTATTCCTCATAATACATGGTCACATCATCACCTTTCCCACAAAACACTTAAATCCTTGGTGCAAAGCTCTTTCATATGAAAGAGAGAGGATGTTTACAAACATGAAGAATAAAAATAAAATCTCTAGTGCAAAATTAAACATATCACAAAAGATATGCAAGGAGTACAAAAAGTAAACATGTTGTTATAAATATCCGTTTTTTTTCTTGTCACTGTACAGCTAGAAAAACAAAGCAGAAGAAAGAGCAGCAATGCCTTCTTTTCTTTCTTGAAACAGCTGCTTTAATTATGCTCCATGACTTGATTTGCCTTTCCCCTACATAGCAGGCTGTAGCAGCAGGCAGCGTGATCTCAGAACTGAACTGTAGTAAGATTTTACAATTGAGTTCTTACATCATTTCTTTATAATAGGGGACTGGGTGCTTCACAAGTTGTCTATTATAAAGAAATTAGAGACAAATTATTATACAGGCACTGCAGAATCCCATTTACTGCTACAGGATAAAAAACTATAACGTAATATAAGACAATATCAAGTGAAAATATAACATAGCATAAGAAAAGAATGGAACATGACTTCACATAAGATAATATAAAATTACATAAGTTAACTTAACATGTCAGTCATGTCATGACGTGTTGGAATGTGATGTGAAATAGACATAATATAACATATGTTGGCATCCTTCAGCTTTTATAAAACATGAAGTATGGCTTTCATAAGCACAAGCTTTATTTGTTAAATCAATAGTAGTAAAACAGAATGGCCCTACCAATTACAGAAGAACATGGCAAGCCACTATAAGAAACCCAGCGCCATATCGGAGAGTGTTTTCCATAGTACTCGCGGCTGAACACGTAATTCAAAAAATCTTTGAAGTAACCTCTTAGGAAATATCTTCTAGTTAACAGATGAGAACAGTACAAGGTGCTGAAAAGCATACTTAAAATAGTACAAACACCAGGCTGTCAACTTTGCAGAGTCAACATGGTAGCTCATTAAGACCCAACAACTAGATTTAAATGCCTTCTCTGTTTGAAATTGCTTGTAAGGTGCAGAAGACACCGCGGCTGGCTCAAGTGTCATAGCAATCTAATTAAAAACTGTCATTTGCCACACTGCTTGCTATAGGTAGTGTTACTCTCGCATAGAAGAGAGGTCTCATTTAATAGAGGATTTCATCAAGACAAGCACTGTTTGAGAAAAAAAATGATAAATGGCAAAGATATAAACATGCCTCTTTTCTAAGCAGGGATGACATAACCTGCAGTGGTGTGGAAATGGTGTTAGAAAAACCAATTGCTCCATGTGGAATGACATACAAATATGTCTAACATGGAGCTATTTGGGTGTAAACATATAGGGCCTGATGACAATGTTAAGCGGACTGCCACTGACGTCAGGAGTATCGATCAGACTGCTGGACTACAATGCCGGTGGTCGGAGCGATTTGGGTGGGGGCAAAACCGCCACCTCCGACAGGCTTAAGAAACCTGTCAGTGTGGCAGCCAGACAGTAATCCCTACAATGGGGCAGTGCCTGTAGAGGCACTGCCATAGGGATTACGGTGTTGATTTCCCTCTGCCTTTACAGGACGGTCCGACCGTCATATAAAGGCAGATTGAAAGGTGACTTTGTGGGCCCCTAGCAGGGCCCCATCTCTTGTGGGCTCCGCTATGGGGGCCGGGGGGGCACATGTAGTGCCCTCCCACACATCCATGCATTGTGTGGCAGGTGCCTGAACGGCAGTCATTTCCTAATAGGGAGATCGGAACTGCCGACTCTTTGGTGGACAGTTCCTGCTCCGGAAAGATGTCGGTCAGACGATCGTCTGCCTGCAATCAGAATTAGGCCAATAATCAATTTATGGCAATAATATTAAAGGTGAAATATGCACACTAAGATTTTGTTAATGTCAAGATGACTCTTTCTTTCAAAACCTTTGAAAAAATTATCACTAAATTGGCCATCTATTTAGAAGGGATCACTGACAGAATATCGAGGAGGAGAATATCGACCTGCCAAAATATCGAGGAAAAAATATAGAATGCCAAAATATTGAATCCCTATCTACAAACAGGTAAGTACAAAAATATTGAATCCAAAATATCGTTGTAAAAAATATAGGTGTCGATTCGGATCCTGGAGAAACAGGGTACGAACCGTCGGTCGGAGCGTTTTCTCCGTCCGACTCGTACCCGGGAAATAAACATTACAAATATGGAAGTACGATTCCCACAGAAACACCATTTCCGTACGATTTGTAAAAAACACCGACCGACGAAAATATACATACCAATGTGATCCGGGAATGCTCCGACGTGACGTCGGGACGCATTCAGGCTGCGGTCCACGAACCAGGAAGTACAATCCGCATCGACGTCACCCCGCACGGATTATATTTTCCGGCTGCCAAAAACTGCCGGGAAATCAGGACGACGCACACAAGGAGCACCTGTACGCAATAGACAGCCATGGACCAGAACCTACGTGTCATCCCAGCCCTCATAGCAGTCCAACTGCTCTATAGGCACCGACGCAGACGCCGCAGAAGGTCAGAATAACACCCAGGGGCAAAGGGGGGGGCAAGGGCAGGACACATAACCCCCACACAAGTCACAAATTACACATGCCCTGGACATACCTGACCTGCAGGACCTGGTCACCTCGAGGGGGTGGGGGCGTGTCCAGCAACGCAAGCGTCCGCCACAACGGAAGTGGATGTTGACGCGAACCGGCAACACAACAATACCGGTACGTACCGTACCCAGGCCTTAAGAGCGTGGGTACGGGCCATACCACGCTCACCACTACGTCACCCCAACAATGGCGGTACGGCCCGTACCCACGTACTAAAGGCCTGGGGACGGGCCGTACCAGCATTGTTGGGGTGATGTAGGGGTACGCGTGGTACGACCCGAACCCACGCTCTGAAGGGCTGGGTATGGTGCGGACCCCTACGGCACCCCATTGGGGGTCTGCACCATACCCAGGCCCTCAGAGCGTGGGTACGGGTCGTACCACGCGTACCCCCACATCACCCCAACAATGCTGTACGGCCCATACCCAGGCCATTAGAACGTGGGTACGGGCCGTACCGCCATTGTTGGGGTGACGTAGTGGTGGGCGTGGTACGACTCGTACCCACGCTCTTAAGGCCTGGGTACGGTATGTACCCAGGCCAGAAAATCATGGGTACGGGAATGTACGGAGCGTACCCCCACCCGTGTATGAATGGAGCGTACCCACACCCCACCAGTGTATGTACGGAGCGTACCCACACCTGTGTATGAATGGAGCGCACCCACACCCCACCAGTGTATGTACGGAGCATACCCACACCCGTGTATGAATGGAGCGTACCCACACCCCACCAGTGTATGTACGGAGCGTGCCCACACCCGTGTATGAATGGAGCGTACCCCCACCCGTGTATGAATGCCCGTGTATGAATGGAGCGTACCCACACCCCACCAGTGTATGGACGGAGCGTACTCACACCCGTGTATGAATGGAGCATACCCACACCCCACCAGTGTATGTACGGAGCGTACCCACACCCGTGTATGAATGGAGCATACCCACACCCCACCAGTGTATGTACGGAGCGTACCCACACCCATGTATGAATGGAGCGCACCCACACCCGTGTATGAATGGAGCGCACCCACACCCGTGTATGAATGGAGCGTACCCCCACCCGTGTATGAATGGAGCGTACCCACACCCCACCAGTGTATGTACGGAGCGTACCCACACCCGTGGATGAATGGAGCATACCCACACCCGTGTATGAATGGAGCGTACCCACACCCGTGTATGAATGGAGCGCACCTACACCCGTATATGAATGGAGCGTACCCCCACCCATGTATGAATGGAGCATACCCACACCCCACCAGTGTATGTACGGAGCGTACCCACACCCGTGGATGAATGGAGCATACCCACACCCGTGTATGAATGGAGCGTACCCACACCCGTGTATGTCCCGACCGTACATGCCCAGTCACAGGAGGGGTGTGTGCAGAGTCCTCCCAGCAGTGCCCAGACACAGGAGGGGTGTGTGCAGAGTCCTCCCAGCAGTGCCCAGACGCAGGAGGGGTGGGTGCAGAGTCCTCCCAGCAGTGCCCAGACACAGGAGGGGTGGGGGCAGAGTCCTCCCAGCAGTGCCCAGACACAGGAGGGGTGTGTGCAGAGTCCTCCCAGCAGTGCCCAGACACAGGAGGGGTGTGTGCAGAGTCCTCCCAGCAGTGCCCAGACGCAGGAGGGGTGGGTGCAGAGTCCTCCCAGCAGTGGACAGACACAGGAGGGGTGTGTGCCTATCACTCCCAGCAGTGCCCAGACACAGGAGGGGTGTATGCAGAGTCCTCCCAGCAGTGCCCAGATGCAGGAGGGGTGGGTGCAGAGTCCTCCCAGCAGTGCCCAGACACAGGAGGGGTGGGGGCAGAGTCCTCCCAGCAGTGCCCAGACGCAGGAGGGGTGTGTGCAGAGTCCTCCCAGCAGTGCCCAGACACAGGAGGGGTGTGTGCAGAGTCCTCCTAGCAGTGCCCAGACACAGGAGAGGTGTGCGCCTATCACTCCCAGCAGTAACCAGACACAGGAGGGGTGTGTGCAGAGTCCTCCCAGCAGTGCCCAGACGAAGGAGGGGTGGGTGCAGAGTCCTCCCAGCAGTGCCCAGACACAGGAGGGGTGTGTGCAGAGTCCTCCCAGAAGTGCCCAGATGCAGGAGGGGTGGGTGCAGAGTCCTCCCAGCAGTGCCCAGACACAGGAGGGGTGTGTGCAGAGTCCTCCCAGCAGTACCCAGACACAGGAGGGGTGTGTGCAGAGTCCTCCCAGCAGTGCCCAGACACAGGAGGGGTGTGTGCCTATCACTCCCAGCAGTGCCCAGACACAGGAGGGGTGTGTGCAGAGTCCTCCCAGCAGTGCCCAGACACAGGAGGGGTGTGTGCAGAGTCCTCCCAGCAGTGCCCAGACACAGGAGGGGTGTGTGCCTATCACTCCCAGCAGTGCCCAGATGCAGGAGGGGTGGGTGCAGAGTCCTCCCAGCAGTGCCCAGACACAGGAGGGGTGGGTGCAGAGTCCCCCCAGCTGTGCCCATGGAAAGAAAGGGGTTGAGTACACACAGATACAATGGCCACAATTGTCAGGCAGGTGCTCAAAGACCCAGCAGAACACAAAACACATGTGTGCGAGGCTGGGAGTACACACATGCATAGTGCGGAAAAGGGAACATGTACACATGAAGTCCTGTCAATATACTCCAGTCACAAGTACAGTGACCCCCAAGGATGACACAAATGATGGAGGTGGAGACCTTGGCCAGCATGCATGGCCAAAGTTGAAGGGGTCTGTCACACACCCAGCAAATGTAGACACAGCACTGCACAAATGTCTTCACAACACCCTGCAGGGAAGATGTCAGGGTCCACAGAGGAAGGTACACACCTTGGGACAATGTCACCTTGCAGTAGCAGCTTACATGAGCAAAGTTTGATAGCAAATACCGTGTGATGGCACACAGATAACAGGGTCCACCCCACGAACAGCACACTACAACATATCCCAGACACCTAACACATTATCGCCACCCCAAATCATGGAGCAGTACCACCAACAGCAATGCCAGAAAAGCAGTAGTGTGCCAAGGAAAATAAAATAGCTTTATTCAGCAATGTTCTAAAATGAATTGTATGAAGAGTTCCATATGCACAAGGCCCATAGGGCAGTCCATAGTTCCAATCCAGGTGGGAGACACATTGGGATGCGTGTCCCCTAGCTTGCCTGCACAGTTCAGACTACCTTGTCATCCACAGGGGGGGGCATCATGTGGGGGGGAAGGACCAGGCACCGCAGGGACAGGAGGGGCAAGGGTAGGTGTTGTGGGTGCAGGGACGGACGACTCCAACACAGGGGGTGGGGCAGCGCCAAAGGTGGATTCGAGCACGGCGCTGCACACTACTGCCAGGTCGCCCAGCGTCTCCCCTGCACCCAAAGGAACCACAGGCCCCAAGAAGGGTGGGGGTCGCAGGGATGGGTCGCAGCGCTACCGGGGGAGGGTGTGGACAGGGGGGGGGGACTCAACCACCCTGACTGGGGACTCGCTTGCGGGGTGGTGTCACTTTGGGGCTCAGGGACAGAGCGGCCATGAAGGAGTCTTTGGTGGAATCCTGGCCAGGAGAGCTGAGGGGAGTGGATTTGGAGGGTGGTGGTCATGAGGAATGTGGACTCCCACTCTGGCTGCGTGTCTTCGGTTTCCCCCCCGACCCAGTGGGTGTGCCTACTTCACCCTGTGTGTGCGTGCCAGGAGGTGTGCGCTTTGCCTTCCCTGGTGGTGTGGTGCCTGTGTCTGGTGGTGTGCGTGCATGGGGACGTCTGGGTGTGCTTTGGACAGGCATGGGAGTGGGAAGTGTGGATGGATCAGGGGTAGGGGGGGGACGTAGCGCTGCAGGAGACCCACTGCTGCAGTCAGTGTCGAGTCTATGGACCTCAGCAAGTTGCGTTGGTCAGACTGCACAGCTGAAATGCCCTCCATGTATGCCTCCATCTGGTTGAGCACTCGGCTGTGGCCATGGAGGACATTAAGCATCGCAGTCTGACCAACCTGCAACTGCCGCAGGATGTCCACAGACTCGGCATTGGTGGCAGCAGTGGAGACAGGGGCAGGGGGTCCGGTGCCTGGCAAGAAGGAGACACGTGGTGACCTAGCACAGCGGGAAGGGACACAAGCAAGTGGGAGGCCGGTGAACGGAATGGAGGGGGCGGGTAGTGATGGAGTGCAGGTGTCAGCTGTGGGAGCAGCCTCCGCCCCATCGGAGTGCTCAGCCTCGGATCCGTCAGCGTCATAGTCAGGTGGTTTGACTGGACAGGTCCTCCGCTGCACTCCCGTCGGCCTCCGTGCCACTCGATGTGCCAGCCAACTCAGCACTGCTGGCACTGGTGCTCGCTCCCTCCTCACGGTCCGTGTCAGTATCTCCCTCGTAGTCCCCCGACGATGCTGTGGGCAAGGGGAAGAGACAGGAGAAATCAGACACCTGTATACATATGTCACATGAGTTAACTCTACATAGGTCACAGTGCATAGCCTGAAAAGCAACAAGAGTAACATCTACAATACAAGGTACATATGTAGTCCCTGCAACACACAGTTTGTTGACCCACCGTGCCACTGTTAAAATATGGAGAGCATGACACAATAGCAAATAACTTGATATCAAATTGTACAGAGGAGCCAGGCTCTGGGGACAATCTAGCACAGCATCAGCGACACACAGCGTAGCCAAGAAAGGGATTAGCAGGAACCATGTCTATCAAATCTTGGGACATGCTGCAAAGGTAATACTGAAAACCATGGCCAACATGACTGGGGCACTGCACCTTGAGTGTTTGGCCACACAAACATCACACACTGGCCAGACCGAGCAAAGAGACTTCAGGTTTGAACATGTAGGCCTTGCCCGCACCAACCCCCCCCACCTGAGACAATGTGATTGAGACAGAGGAAGTACTTACACATCTTAGTCTGGGATGAAAACACATGGCCTGCAATTAATCCTGATCGCACACAAACTACCCCTGGTGCGCCTGTCCATATATATCACTGACAAACAACCATCATCAGATAGTTGTACCAAGACACACAGGCACTGGCCCCTGTGAGTATGCACCAGCCAAATTAGGTCACCCTGTACAGTGGGCACATATAGCACAGTATACGTGAATACAAATGATGCCAGGGTACTATGCCACAGGGCCCAAACTATGCTGAAGACACAGAGAATGTCCACATTGTCTGGTGACACATATGATACCTAGGAAAAGGTGCCCCAGGGGACTGTAGTGGCCACACTACTCCATGGCCCTGGATGGATATGACTGGAACACAAGCCACCATCCCTGCACTATGCATATCTCACACTCAAGCACATCATGTCAGAGGGCACAACATTCGACATGCAGGCAGTGAGGCAGTACACATGAAACACATACTCCCATGTCGGGACTCAGCATCAGTGCCAACTAACATGGACCCCACAATGACAGAACTGGCCAGGGCACAGGCAACGTGCAAAAACCTGTTACACACCACCCCCACACATGATGCTGCAAGCATTGGGCACTTGGAGTAACTGCCAGCCTAGATGACCTTGTGCAAGAGTGACTACACACAGACCAGGAAACACATGGCAAGGAGGGGAAGGGAGGAAGAACAGCACCGCTTTACTTTGGGGAACAGGATATGCACTGTACATTTAAACCCTGGCAGTGTATCCATGCAACTGCGCACTTCCAAAAGCTGGTGACACACAACAAACACACATGTACCTACCCCCTTCCTGCTGCTGCTTCTCCAGTAAGCGCCTGTCCAAGTCGGGGAAGACCACCACCAGCACACGCTTATTGATGTGGGTCAGACGCCGGCGCCCACGGTTTTTGTGGCTCTCAGGTGAGTCCCCCAGCAGGACCCGTGCGATCCTCCGCGTCCAGCACCGGATGTGCTGCCAGCGTTTCCTCACCTGGGCTAGGCGCTGCTTCCGACCATCCGTCCTCCTCACGGCACTGACGGCTTGCTTCCAGATCTCCCCCTTGGCACAGACGCCTACCTGTGAGGATGCAAAAGTGACAATACATCAATCCACCTTATCAATGATACAGAGACACACATATTACAAATCATACATGTTTGAACTGGCCATAGTATGCAGCCAACTCATTGCACCTTTGTCATAGTGACATCCTCCTCCTGGGAATGGGCAAATGCAGTAGGTGCCATTGAAAGTACACAGGTGGCATGAGGGGTGCAACACAATCAATGATGCAGGCTCACACTGTGCATCCCAAGCTACACCAGGAATCTGAACAGTACCCCTAAGCAGTCACATGCCCCAGCCCACTTACGCTACCTCAGCAAAGTACACAGACACACACAGGCACTGAACAATCACCTGGCATTGGCAACTGCCGCTACAAACCTCCCTCTGCACATGTGCCACTAGACTGGGGGTGTCACAGATGTGGGGCTGTCTCAGCACGGCAGACATCCAGCACAGCTTTCTGCTCACATCAGATGGGCAGGGTATATCCATCCCACATGCAGCTGGGGTGCAACACTCCACATATGCACACACCCACATGACAGGGGACTCACACACACACCAATGTCCAGGGGACGACCACATCATTTGGACACTCTCACCACAGGTACACTGAACAGACACACATCTGTGGGTACTGGAACCTGTCACCCTGGGGGGAGCACAGACTCACATCAGGACTGTAGAAACAACATTTCCAGGAGGATTAGGCAGTCCGAAAGCGGCATGCACCATGCAGTGATCGTCACAGTAAGCACCATGCAAGTGCGTTGTGCACACAGGAACTACAGCATGCTCTGCATGGGAGACATGATCCCTTCCCCCCCCTGGGAACCACTATGAAGAACCCTGCATGTCTGTCACACCTGGACACAATGCCAGAAGTCACAGTCACAAAAAGGGGCACAGTTTAAGCTAGTGGAGTCTGCACTCACCTGCTCTCCTGGTCGACCATACAGCATGGTGTACTGTGGGAGGATCACATCCACCAACGCCATATTCTCCTTCATGGTGAATGGCTGGGCCCTCTCCACAGACCTGGACAGGGTGCCAGAGGAATGACAAGCAGCAGCAGTGTTGTGGAATATAAGGATGTGCAGGCAAGTGCTCTCTCAAGGGACCTGGCTGCCTTATATCTTCCTTGCTGCCCTGTTTCATTTACAGGAGTACAGAGTGATTGGCTCAGTCACATTTGCATCCTACGTGTCCTCCAATCATTTTAAAAGTACCCCAGTGACAGGCTTTGCATGGTTTTAAAATTGAGCATGATGTAATGTCAACAACCACATTGCAACAAAGTATATTGTCTCCAACCGACTTCTGCTGGCCACATGATGCAAAATTCAAACCTGAAACTCGGTCTCCATGACAACCAGCATGCATTTAGGCCCCTATACTTGTCCCTCATGTGTCCCCTATGTCAATCCTATGTCCCAACACAGGTACGGTGCGTTCCACAGCCCTAGGGCACCCCAAATGCATTGCAACGGACCGTACACGCGTGTGTACGGTCCCCATCACTATGGGAGTGCTGGCGAATGCGTACGCCATAGTGATACGGACCGTACACGCGTGTGTAGAGTCCCTATCACTATGGTGGTGCTGGCGTATGCGTACGCCATAGAGATAGGGACTGACCGTACACACGCGTGTGTACTGTCCGGACTACTATGGCGTACACGTACGCGAGCACCCCCATAGTGATAGGGACCGTACACACGCGTGTACGGTCCGTATCACTATGGCGTACGCATACGCCAGCATCACCATAGTGATAGGGCCCCTACCACGCGTGTACGGTCCGTATCACTATGGCGTACGCATACGCCAGCACCACCATAGTGATAGGGACCCTACACACGTGTGTAGGGTCCGTATCACTATGGCGTACACGTACGCGAGCACCCCCATAGTGATAGGGACCGTACACACGCGTGTGTAGGGTCGGTCCCTATCACTATGGGGGTGCTCGCGTATGTGTACGCCATAGTAGTCCGGACCGTACACACGTGTGTGTAGGGTCGGTCCCTATCACTATGGGTCTGCTCGCGTACGTGTACGCCATAGTAGTCCAGACCGTACACATGCGTGTGTACGGTCCCTATCACTATGGGGGTGCTCGTGTACGTGTACGCCATAGTAGTTCGGACCGCGGTCCGTATCACTATGGCGTACGCATACGCCAGCACCACCATAGTGATAGGGACCGTACACACGCCCTCGGAGCGTATGTACGGTGGGATTCACACCTGACAGTGGTGACAGGCGGCACAAAGGAATGAATTGAACTGTCATACATGGCCAAGGCTGGACATCAAGGCATTGTCGGTGCAGTACTACATGTGTCGGGCACAGGTGGGTCAGGCTGTGATGTGGCACCATACTCCTGAGGTGTGAAGCGAATTACAGTATGATGAGCTGTGCGCACATGTCACGTGTGATGGTGCCCTATGTGCCACACATCCCCTTCACTCCTTTGACATGTGTGCATGTAGTACTGACTTGGTGGGCCATGCGTCACTGGCATGGCACAGTCACCGACACCTGGAAATGTCCCCTGATGCCAGGTACACGGAATGTTACCCCTGACAAGTGAATGCCCGCGTTGCACGCTGTAGCTATGTCATGTGTGTGTCATGTGTTCCCATAGGTTTGCTGTAGGTGTTTGGTCAAATGCATCTGCAGTTGCTGCAACCAACATGTGTCTGTGTGTAGATGGGCATGGCACACTGTTACGCGCACCAGCACACATGTGTAATCCGATGTTAGGTGTGTATGTATGCATCCACACGGAGTTCCAAAACAAGGACATATCTGCATACTCTCAATGTATGTGTGATCAGTCTTGACATGTAATCCTTCATGGCAAGGTGTGTGGTCTGTCCTTATTCTATGACATGTGACCTGTGCCTCTAGTGTTCCGCAACCTGTCTGTACAATAAACATCCTTCTTCTGCACATATTTGGATGTCTGTAACTCCTGTAATGCGTCTGCCTGCTCACTTACACTGGCCCACAGCTAGTTTCATGGCATGGCATATTGAGGTTGAGAATCAACGTTTGTAGCTGGCTCTTGGTAGGAGTGTCACATGCCTGGCATATGTGTCCAGGGCATATTGCACAGACCTGACTCTGTATGTAGCATATGTGTATTGGCTGTTGAGCATGTGCTGTGTACATTGACATTGGTGGTGTACTGTACTCACTCTTCGTTGTCCCTTCTAATTCACTTTAGGGCTCCGCCTCTCCTTCGACCAATTCCAGACTTGGCTGACATGCGGGAAAATGACTGTATACGCTGCTACCGCTTCTCCCAACGCTTGATTGAGGACCTGACGACACGGCTGGCACCACACCTCCAACCGCTACACAGGTATCCTACTGCACTGACACCCAAGATGAAGGTGATGGCAGCCCTACATTTCTTGGCCACGTGTACCTTTCAACATACCGTTGCCCATGTCGGTGGCATGTCCCAAACCATGTTCAGCCGTGTTCTGCATGATTTTTTAGAGGCCATGTAGGAGCACCTGGATGTGTTCATTAAATTCCCAACTCCTGAGCAGTTGACAGCTGTCAAGCGTGAGTTCTATGCCCTGGGAGGGATGCCCCATGTCATTGGGTCCATAGATGGAACACATGTGGCTTTGGTACCACCACAGGCACAGGAGGTAGCCTTCCGTAACCGCAAGCATTACCACTCCATTAATGCCCTTGCGGTGTGTCTTGCCAACATGGTGATTTCACATGTCTGTGCTCGTTTTCCTGGATAAGCACACGATGCGTACATCATAAGGCGTAGCAGGGTGCCTGAAATGATGCTGCAGCTGCGCAACGAACGAGCATGTATTGTTGGTGGGTATACTCTGGCAGTCCTGTATTTAACGTCATCTTCCTGTCTTACTGCTTCTCCTGACCCACTCTTGTCCATGATGTTTCCATGTAGGGGACGCTGGCTATCCCAACATGCCATGGCTGATTGCGCCTCTCCGCAACCCCAGCACAGCTGCCGATCACCGCTACAACAACGCCCATGGGTGGACCAGGCGAGTGATAGAGAGGACGTTTGGCCTCCTGAAGAGCCGATTCTGTTGCCTCCACAAGACCGGTGGCGCACTCCCATATGCACCGGTGAAGGTCTGCAAGATATTCTTCGTGTGCTGCATGCTGTACAACATGGCAGTGGAGAAAGCTGTGCCACTCATCCTGGATCCAGATGAGCAGGACCATCCACCCGTGGAGGATGAAGGGCTTGGTCACGAGGCAAGTAATGTGGAGGAGGAGGAGGCGGTAGAGGACATGCGGAGTCGGCTCATACGCAACTTCTTTGCTTAGTGGTGAGTGTCTGAGTGTGCATGCATTGGGCTGTGTGTGGCAAGTGTTGCAATGTGTGTGTCCATCTGAATGTCTTCCAAGTGAGTCAGAGGTGTGTTTGGATGTGTCACTCGAGTGATGGTGCAATAGAAGAATGTTTTTCCAGAGTCATCATTGTCACCTAGCATGTTGACAACCTAATACGTGTCGAGTACATGCACATGCATGCGGATGTGCTTCTTTTGGCTGACTTCTGGTGTGTCTCCCATCCACAGGTACTTGCGCATGCTGTCTGCTGGTGGCATTGTTGTGCTCCTGCTATTCCTCATGAACACAGCAACATGTGCTGAATAAGCGTTACATGCACGGACAAGTTCGAAAATCTCCTTCGGGTAAGGGATGCAGCACGGCTTTTTGGGAGTGGTATTTGTTTTGAATGTGTGTGCACTGCTCCTGTTCATGTTTGGATACTTTACATACATGTAGAATCACCATGGGGCACATGACATGGAGCAGAATTCACCTGAATTGATGGTCAGACTTGGTGACAGTCATCTGTAATGGGATTGTGGATTGTGATGGAGCCATCAATGTGTGTAACACTGCCCTCGGAAACATACGGGTTGCACCGGGTTGACATGGTGTGTGAATTCCCCATTAGGGGCTCAATGGTGTATAGCAGCCTCTCCGTGAGCAGCAGGGGGTGTTTAGCTGTAACCCGTCACTTGTGTGCCAGTGCCATGGATTTCCAGCATCTGTGGTGGTAAGGGGGGTGCCAGTGTTGGTCCCACGTGTTCATCCACATGACCTGTGTATGTGTTGACAGAGTTGCATTAGCATTCCGACACACATGAGTAATAAAGGTGTCCCTCTGCCTCCAAGGTGCCTCATCTCTGTCAATGGTGGTCTATTGCCACTGTGCATGCGGCATGTCTGGCATTGTTCTCAGAGATGGTGCATATGAGTCTATGTGTAGAGTAGCAAGATGCAAGCTGTTTGTCAGGGATTAGATTCTGTATTGTGCATGATGTCCATGGCTGTGTAGGTATTGTGGCATGTCAGTCTCCAGGACGGCCACTGTGCTGCAAGTGAATCCATTGTGTGTGTGTGTGCCATGTTGAGCCAGACATTCCTTCCTTGACATACACCTTTTGCATAGTTCCTTCCTGAGATCCTTGTCTTTGTGTGCTACTTGTGGCATTGTTTCCTTGACATGGTGCATGCTGCTGCAGGCCCTGCAGCAAGGGCACCCAGTGTCCACGCAAACGAGCTGGTGTTCATCATGGATTGCTTGCTGACATGTGCTATGCTGATCAGCAGCATATGTGCCTCATGCGGCAGCACACTCTGCATTATGCACAAGATCCCCAGTTCCATCCACCTCAAGGCAAGAGGGAGACCATCCCCCAGGTCAACTACGACATCTGTGTCTAATCCTACCCTGCACTCTACAGACATGTGCGTTAGAAATCCCATGATACTTGTCCACATCCAGGGTGCATCTGCACAGCTCTGCTACTACATCCGGCGACCGGGCCACATCAACGTCAAACAGAGATGGGGGGAGTGGATCACTGCCAGCTGCAGGATGACCTTCTCAATCCACGCACACACTCAGGATGCAGCCCACAAGCACAACACAACCTTGTGGCACTGTGATCCAACACCCAATTGTGCCATCTCCATGCATCCAACCTTGGCTGGCCCACAATTCTCCACATCCACCTGACTCAAGCATGCAGGACATGGTTCTGCCACGTGTCTACACATACCTGGGACTCCCACCCCAGGACACTCCACATGATCCCTGACCTCTGCGCATGACTGTTGCTCTTCTAAATAGGTCTGTAGGCACAGTTGTGCGGGCACCCCCTCAGCTGGTTGGGCCCATCACGGGTGAGTATGGTGCTGCATGTCTGTCTTGGATGGTACATTGTGACCCATGTGTGTCCTGTGCCAGACTCAGACCCCAGGGTATGGATGTTTGGAGTTACTTCAGAAATCAGGCATGGTTTGACTTTACAACACACACATGTAGTGGAATAATGCAAAATGACGGCATCATCTTGTGATTGTGATGAATTTTATTAGTGCTGGGGTACGTGTTTGGGGGGTGACAAGAGGTGCTTGGCGGGAGTGTAGAATCCAAAGTTCACAGGGGGAGTTGGTGTCCTTGCCATTGAAATCGTCCGAGTCTGTGCCACAGTCTTTGTCAACATTGGTCAGACAGTGACCAGCAAGGCCATGTGGCAGAGAATGTCCTTTGCTGCTGTGCTGCTGTTGGGCCAGAGGGCCAGGTGCCAGGCCAGGTGACCTGGGAGATGGTGATGTTCCGCTGACTCTCACGGTCTTTTTCGTGGACGACCCACCTTCCTGCGGGGACCCTCAGAAGCAGGCCTTGACGATGCCAGGGACGCTCCGTCAGATAAATCCTCCTCCTCCTCCCTCCCTGTTTCTGGTGCTGCTCTACGCCTGGTGGCACAGGGAGGGTTTGCCAGGCTTTGGGCGATCTGACGGAGTGATTGGCTCACGTCCCTGTGCACCGCCAGGAGCTCTGCCAGTCTTGCCTCCATCCTGGCATGATGCTCGACCTGCAGGGTCTTCATCTCATTGAGGGTCCCCACTACCTGGTCGATGCCTCTGGAGTCACGCCGGTATGCGTCCAGGATGTTTCTGACGTGTGACATAGCCGGGTCCTGAGCCAACTGGGCAGGTTCGCGCCTCCGCCGTCCTCCACTCCCACCACCCCTGCCCACTTGCGCCTGGCCTGCCATTGTGGGCACATCGGGTCTCCGGGACCCCTGAGGGATGGCATTTGCGGTGTCGCCTGCCTCCTCCTGGGTGCCCGGACAACCTTGTCCCTCCTGGACAGACTGGCTGTGCTGTTGTGTGCGGGCAGGGCTCCTGGGTGTCTCCTGGGATGTGGCAGGAATGGGGGTGGTGGTTGGCACAGTTGTACCTGACGCAGGTGCTGCAGGTGGTTGGACACCAGAGGGGCCAGGCTGGTCTGGGTCATCCACGGAGTGGTGAGAGTCGTCGCTGCCGGTGGGGTCCTCTTCACGCAGAGCCTGGTCCTGTGAGTCTTCCCCCCCAGTGTTGGGGGCAGATCGACGACATTGACCTGTGTGTGAGAGAGACAGTGTTAATTGTGTTACATGCGACATCCATGTTTCATTCCTTTATGATTTGGCACAGTTCCTCTGGGTGGTTGGATTTGACTAGCATTCCTCTCACAGTGCACTTGTGCATGGGTATGTCCCTTGGCCACAGCTTTCGACACTTTACCTATGTGTGACACAATCTTAGTTGATGCATCTTTTGGGAACGCAGTCAGCAGTGTAGTGAGCGGGCGTAGCAAGCCATGCAGAGCCGCCTTACGTGTTGCAATGTACGTGGCCAAATGTTGTTTTTTCCATGCTATTTGAGAATGCAGGTAGGTAACTTAACAATTTGTGACAGGGTTCTGACAAACACAGTGGGTGGGTATACTGGGTGTAAGGTTCTGTTTGGGCTTGCAGCACGGATGTACTCGTGCACAGATTGACACATGGCCTAGTGTTCATCAAAGGTTGAAGGGGGGGTTCACGCACTGCGAAACCTTGTCTACATGCACACAGTCCACCTGCTGACGAGCGGACATGGCCACACCACCCAAGGGTGATTTGGTCTCCCTCTGTCTCCCTTTCTCCCTCCCTCTGTCAGCCTCCTCCCTCTGTCCGTCTCCCTTTCTCCCTCCCTCTGTCAGCCTCCTCCCTCTGTCCGTCTCCCTTTCTCCTTCCCTCTGTCAGTCTCCTCCCTCTGTCCGTCTCCCTCTATCTCCCTTTCTCCCTCCCTCTGTCAGCCTCCTCCCTCTGTCCGTCTCCCTTTCTCCCTCCCTCTATCAGCCTCCTCCCTCTGTCCATCACCCTCTATCTCCCTTTCTCCCTCCCTCTGTCAGCCTCCTCCCAATGTCCATCTCCCTTTCTCCCTCCCTCTGTCAGCCTCCTCCCTCTGTCCGTCTCCCTCTGTCTCCCTTTCTCCCTCCCTCTGTCAGCCTCCTCCCTCTGTCCGTCTCCCTTTCTCCCTCCCTCTGTCAGCCTCCTCCCTCTGTCCGTCTCCCTTTCTCCCTCCCTCTGTCAGCCTCCTCCCTCTGTCCGTCTCCCTCTGTCTCCCTTTCTCCCTCCCTCTGTCAGCCTCCTCCCTCTGTCCGTCTCCCTTTCTCCCTCCCTCTGTCAGCCTCCTCCCTCTGTCCGTCTCCCTCTGTGTCCCTTTCTCCCTCCCTCTGTCAGCCTCCTCCCTCCCTCTGTCTGTATCCCTGTGTCCACCTCTGTCTCTGTCCCTCTCTCTGCCCCTCTCCCTCCCTCTGTGTGTCACCCTCTGTCACCTCAGCCCAGCTTCCTGGGCACACACAGTTTGCAGGTCTTTCAAAGGCCATTGGCTTGTTCATGTGGGTTTGTTTCTTCTCTGCCGGCACCCATTGGGCCGAGTGTCTGAGTCTGCGCTGCTGCTGTGGCGGTGTGTGCTGACACTCTTTCAGTGTGCTGCGTCTTCATTAGCTGCTGTTATGTGCAAATTGTGCCTTCATACCCATGTCGTCCTGCAACGCGGCCACCATTAGCAGGCAAAACAGTACTGTGTGGGGACAAAATGTTTGTATGGCTGTGCCCTAAGCCATATGGGCTGAGGGCATTGTTGTGTGCTTCAGAGTTGCTCTATGTTAGTTTTGAGGCCCACCCTCCCGGCATCGGGGACATCCTGTCTTGTGTTGGTGTTTTGTGTGGCCTGTGACTTGGCATGGCCTTGCTTGGGGCATGGGGCATGGAGGCGCTAGTGGCATGTGTGTGTCTTTGGAGTGTGGTTGTGTCCGGTGCTGGCTTTATGGGGGTTGCGTGCATGATTGGTATTTGGGTTGTATATGGCGTTCCCCCCATGTGAGGTGAGTTGTTTGTGTACTCACCAGGCTCTCGGACTCCTTCTAGTCCGTCTACTCCCAACGGCGGCAGCGTGGTCATCACCTTCTCCTCCCAGGGATGGTAGTGTACCGGTCTGTGGGACGGACCTCCTCCAGTGATGTTGGCCTGGTTGTGGTCGTCCGTCATTTTGCGGAGGACCGTCCCCTGCAGATCGTACCACCTGGCTTGGCACTCATGCCTGGTCCTTCTGGTGGCCCCAACAGCATTCACGGAATTGACTATCCTCTGCCACATGTCTGATTTTTCTGATATGCTGGTCCGTCTGACCAATGTTCCAAAGAGCTGTGGCTCGACTCTGATGATTTCGTCGACAAGGACCTCCAGCTCGTCCTTTGTGAACTTTGGATTCTTGTTGGTGGGCATGGTGTGGGGTGTGGGTGTGGATGGTTGTGGGGGTGTGGGTGTGGATGGTTGTGGGTGTGTGTGTGTGAATGTGATGAGGGTGTGTTTGTGATGGTGGTTGTGTGAAGGAGTGCAAGTGTAAGGTGTATTGATGGTTTAAGTATGGTGCAGTGCGTTGTCTCTGGGGTCTGGCAGCAGTGGATCTGTTGCAAAGGATCATGGTTTGTGTGTGTTGGGCCTTTTTATTGGTCCATTTGTGGGTGTGGCTGTGTTTGAACTTTGGGTGGGTGTGTTATAAGGAGTGGTCGTGGTTTGGGCCTCTGTTTAGCTGTTTGTCAGTTGCAGGTCAGTGTATAGGATGTATTTGGCCTTGTTGGATATGTTTTGTGGTATTTTGTGCCTCAAATTGACTCTCCTTGTGTTTTTTTGGTTTGTCCTGGTTCAGTAGGAGTGTTTTTGCGTACATGGGCCATGTTGTTGTACAGTGCTGTCCTTTGCTATGGCTAAGTACGACTCGTACATGCCTGATGTTGGGTGAGGGTGCTGGTGTGTGGGCCTGGGGAAGGGTGTGTACGAACACGGGCAGGGTGTTGGTCCGTACAGTCCATTGGTGGTGGTGTTTCGCACCGTACATACAGGGGGGGGCTGGGTGCAGGGTCCGTACATACATGGGTGGGGAGTTGGTAAGCTCCATGCATACACGGGTGGGGGTACGGTCCGTACATACAGGGGGGGCTGGGTGTAGTGTCCGTACATACACGGGTGGGGAGTTGTACGCTCCATGCATACACGGGTGGGGGTATGGTCCGTACATACAGGGGGGGCTGGGTGTAGGGTCCGTACATACACGGGTGGGGAGTTGGTACGCTCCATGCATACACGGGTGGGGGTACGGTCGGTACATACAGGGGGGGCTGGGTGTAGGGTCCATACATACACGGGTGGGGAGTTGGTACGCTCCATGCATACACGGGTGGGGGTACGGTCCGTACATACACTGGTGGGGTGGGGGTACGGTCCGTGCATACACTGGTGGGGTGGGGGTACGGTCCGTACATACACGGGTGGGGGGTACGGTCCGTACATACACTGGTGGGGTGTTGGTACGCTCCATTCATACACGGGTGGGGGTACGGTCCGTACATACACGGGTGGGGAGTTGGTACGCTCCATGCATACACGGGTGGGGGTACGGTCCGTACATACAGGGGGGCTGGGTGTTGGGTCCGTACATACACGGGTGGGGAGTTGGTACGCTCCATGCATACACAGGTGGGGGTACAGTCCGTACATACACTGGTGGGGTGGGGGTACGGTCCGTACATACACTGGTGGGGTGGGGGTACGGTCCGTACATACACTGGTGGGGTGGGGGTACGGTCCGTACATACACTGGTGGGGTGGGGGTACGGTCCATACATACACGGGTGGGGGTATGGTCCGTACATACACTGGTGGGGTGTTGGTACGCTCCATTCATACACGGGTGGGGGTACGGTCTGTACATACATGGGTGGGGAGTTGGTACGCTCCATGCATACACGGGTGGGGGTACGGCCCGTACATTGTATTGTATAGAGTATTTATAAAGCGCAGCAATCACCCAACGGGTATCTTGGCGCTACAGTACATGATACAGAAATATGTGGCTAGGGAGGAGCGGAGAAGAGCAAATAGTGCCAGGAAGATTATTACATACATGGGTGGGGTGGGGGTACGGTCCGTACATACACGGGTGGGGGTACAGTCCATACATACACGGGTGGGGGTACGGTCCGTACATACACGGGTGGGGTGGGGGTACGGTCCATACATACATGGGTGGTGTGTGGGTACGGTCCGTGCATACATGGGTGGGGGTACGCTCCATGCATACACTGGTGGGGGTTCGGCGCGTACATCCGCGGCCGGGGGGCGTTTTGCACGTACATACGGGGTCTGTGGTGGGGTGTTCGGCACGTATGCGGGCATGTGTCTCCATGGTTGCTATGGGAGTTCGGTCCGTACGGTCCGTACGGTGTTTTTTCCATACAGTTGTGAAATCGAAAGGACGGGAGTGATCGTACTTGCGCGGTCGGGCTTAATTTTTCCGATTCGTACGGTGAATCGTCCGGGGATGTGTCGGACACAATTTCCGACCCGAGGACGTGTGGGGAAATGTTCCCGATGTGATTCGTATGGAGTTTTTCCCATGCAAATCGTACTTGGCAGTTTGTACGCTACTTGTACGATTCGGACGGAAAAAAGTCCAGATTCAATTCGGACGGGGGAAATTTTTCAAGGATCGGAATCGGCCCCATAGTTGGTCAAAATATCGAATTTTTTAAATGTCTTAAAAGTAATGTAAAATTTATGAAATAATAAATATACTTAACTAAAACATACTTAAAAATACTTAAATAACTTTAAAATTAATAATTAATGTAAGTAAAAAAAATATTTTTTTAAATACATATATATATATTAACGTAATATTAATTACAAATATTCAATATTTTTAGCGTAGGTTAGCGGGCGGGTAAAATTTACTATTACCACTCCAGTAAGTGCAATAGTAGGGAAAGCGTTGGATAGCGGGAGGGTAAAAATTACTATTCCCACTCCATAGAGTGCAACAGTAGGGAAAGCGTTGGATAGCGGGAGGGCAAAAATTACTATTCCCACTCCAGAGAGTGCAACAGTAGGGAAAACATTGGATAGCGTAGGGGTAATAAATTATCAATATACGAAAATAATTTCAATAATTAATTATTTACAATTAAATTACTTCCCACCATATCCCCCTATAAACCCACAACCCGCTACAAATAATCAATTAATACAATTAACATAATTATCAATTAAACAATTAATACAAATTAATTACCAATTAATACAAATTAATTACCAATTAATAATTAATCAACAACCAATTAATTTTCAATACCAACTAATAATTACTTAATAACAATTAAATTACTTCCCACCCTATTCCCCTATAAACCCACAACCCGCTACAGAAGTAAAATGCAAAATGAAATTAAAAATAATTAATAATTCCTAAAAATTATTATTTAATGTACTATAATTAAATTACTTCCCACCCTAATCCCCTATAAACCCATAACCCGTTACAGAATTAAATTACACAAAAATTAAATAACATAAACTTCATTACTTTAAAAATATTCAAACATACATTCCAAAATTAATACATACTTAAAACACATATACTAACATTTAAAACACTATAAAAAAAATCGATATTTTTAACAACTATATTTTGACTGTCGATATTACTTACTTCTATATTATGTAAATCGATATTTCTTACCTGATTTTCGATATTCTTCACCACTATATTTTGGCAATTCGATATTTTGTCCTTTCTACATTAAAAATAGGCCTGGGCAAAAATTTCGTTCCGTTCGCGGAAATTGCGATAATTTGAAATTTTCGCGTTCCGCGGAGAGCGCGAAAATGTCAAAATTGAATAATTTGTTTCTTGCTCGCGCTGTAAAATAATACATTCTCGCGCGCGCGCGATCGCCTTACCTGAATCCCTGCGTTCGCCGACAAGTTTTCTTGATCCGGTCGCGTTCTCCATGAGATGTTGGATTGTTTTAAGCCATTTGCGCTGTCTCGCGACAGTTCGCGCCCGCAGTGACGTCATGAGTCGCGCGATCACGTCTTTCATCTCGCGATCATGCACCGCGAGACAACTGAAAACAAGATGGCTGCGTCCGCGAGCAACCACATGGGTAAGTTGGCGACCCGCAACCATGCAGAAAATCTCGCGAACATGCGGGAAAAAAAATTCCGCATCTTCGCGATATTTCCGCTTGTTTGCGATAATTTTAAACATTTTCGCGATAATTTGCGAAAGTGGATTTCGCAAATTCCGCCCACCCCTAATTAAAAACTCGATATTCTGTCCAGTCGATATTTCTTTTTCGATATTATGACTGTTTACCATTTAGAAGTTCAGGCTGGGAATGGAACATCCAAAAATCTAAATATCATTGCCTGCAATGTGCCAACACTGGCAGTTTTTTGGGCAATTATGATCTTATGGCTAATTAAGGGGTCGATTAGGATGGTGGAAGACCGCCAGGCGGTGGCGGTCCTTCCGTCTGCCGACCGCAAGTTTTCCCCTGTCAAGTCAGGATGGCAGGGGGAATCGTTTCCTGACCGCGGCAGACGGAAAGACCGTCCGCCACTTGTCCGCCAGAAGCAATCATTCAGATTGCCTGGCGGACGGTCCAGGGACCATAAAATGTTGGCGGTGCCTAGCAGGCACCATCCACCAAATTATGATGATGGAAAGGCATGTGGGGATTACTTTAGGGGGGCCCGTTGCAGGCCCCAATGTGTTGGGGGAGGTGAGGGTGCACTTGGGGGGTACCCATGGTACCCCCCTACATTTCACAGCACTACTTGGCAGGCACCGTGTGGTGCCTGCCACTTAGTGCAGTGAAATGCGCAACATGTTTTTTGCTTAGCTGTGGGTGCAGCTGTGAGCAGCATCCGCCGCAATGTTAAAAACCAAAATGCAGCCGCCATAGTGGCGGTCGAATCCTTATTTGGTATGTGGGACTGCTGCATGTATTGTGGACGGTCCCGGTTTACCACAGGATGGCAAACGGACTCAAGTCCATCCGCCATCCTAATGACCCCCAAAGATCCTTTTATACCTTTAATTAAATGTCCCAAGTCCATCCATGATGGTTACCGCAAGCTGTTTGTCAGATCCTCTGAGAGATCCATTTAAAATAATGAGCATAATGCTTTAGTCCACAATGTAACTTTACTCATGGACCAGCTCTAAATGTTTGCCTTCTTTCCATCTCACATTATAGCCTTGATGATCACCAAAAAACGTTGCAGAGACAAAATATCGAGTAAATAATATTGAGTCGTAAATATCGCGGGTCAGTAATATCGACAGCAAGAATATCGTGGTCAAGAATATCGTCTTAAGGTAAGTAAGATTGTTTTAAAAATATCGAAGTGTTTAATATTGTTTGCAAAAATATAGTTGTGAGAAATATTGTTTTATATTATTGTTATGTATTTTAGTATATATTTGATATGTATGTAATGTATATTTTTTTGTATAAGATTTGCTTGTATTATTCAAACGTGTTACATTTTTATTAGTTATTAATATTTTTATTAGAATTTTGTGCGTTCAGTTCCGTAGTGGGTTGTGGGTTTAATGGGGAATAGGGTGGGAAGTAATTTAATTATATTACATTTATAAAAAAAAAAAATTTGAATTTTACATTTTTAGTTCCGTAGCAGGTTGTGGGTTTATAGGGGAATAGGGTGGGAAGTATTTTAATGATATTCAATTTATGAATTTTTTTACGTTGTATTTTTGCATTTTTATTTCCGTAGTAGGTTGTAGATTTATAGGGGGATAGGGTGGGAAGCAATGTATTTATATTTTACATTATTGATTATTTTTTATTTTTTAATATTTAGGTGCCGATTCCAGTCCTGTAAAACCCGGGTACGAATGGTCGTACGGAGCGTATTCTCCGTACGACTCGTACCCGGGAAATCCTCCTTACAAAGCAGCAAGTACGATTCGTACAGAAATACCATTTCCGTACGATTCATAAAAAAATACGTGCGGCTAAAAAATACCCACAATTCTGATCCGGGACATCGCGTACGTGATGTCCGGACGGAGTCAGGCAGCGTTTTACGGACCAGCAAGTACGATTCTTGCCTACGTCACTCCGCACGGCTCATTTTTTACGGCAGCCTAAAACTCCCGGGAAATTGAGGACGACGCGAAGAAGGAGCACCGGTACGCGACGGACAGCCATGTACCCCATCCTACGTGTCATCCAAGCCCTCATAGCCTACGACCTGGTGCACCGAAACTGCCGCGCACGCCGCAGAAGGTCAGAACAACACCCAGGGGCAAAGGGGGGGCGAGGGGCAGGAAACATAACCCCTACCCAATGTAAAAAATACTATATTCTGTACATACATTACCTCCAGGATCTGGTCACTTCGGGGGGCGTGTCTACCAATCCTGCGTACCGCAACAACGGAAGTGGACGTGGACGCGTACCCGTCACCACTACAATGGTGGGACGGATCGTACCCACGCTCTGAGGGTGTGGGTATGGTCCATTCCACCATTGTAGTGGTGATGTAGGGGTACGCGTGGTATGGACCGTACCCACGCCCTCAGAGCGTGGGTACGGTCCGTACCACGCGTACTCCTACATCACCACTACAATGGTGGTACGGACCGTACCCACGCTCTGAGTCTGTGTGTACGGTCCGTACCACCATTGTAGTGGTGATGTAGGGGTACGCGTGGTATGGACCGTACCCACACCCTCAGAGCGTGGGTACGGTCCGACCACCATTGTAGTGGTGTTGTAGGGGTACGCGTGGTACGGACCGTACCCATGCCCTCAGAGCGTGGGTACGGTCTGTACCACGCATACCCCTACATCACCACTACAATGGTGGTACGGACCGTATCCACGCTCCGAGTCCGTGTGTACGGTCCGTACCACCATTGTAGTGGTGATGTAGGGGTACACGTGGTACGGACCATACCCACGCCCTCAGAGCGTGGGTATGGTCCGTACCACCATTGTAGTGGTGATGTAGGGGTACGCGTGGTACGGACCGTACCCACGCCCTCAGAGCGTTGGTACAGTCCATACCACGCGTACCCTTACATCACGACTACAATGGTGGTACGGACCGTACCCACGCTCTGAGTCCGTGTGTACGGTCCGTACCACCATTGTAGTGGTGATGTAGGGGTACGCGTGGTACGGACCGTACCCACGCCCTCAGAGCGTGGGTACGGTCCGTACCACCATTGTAGTGGTGATGTAGGGGTACGTGTGGTACGGACCATACCCACACCCTCAGAGCGTGGGTACGGTCCGTACCACCATTGTAGTGGTGATGTAGGGGTACGCATGGTACGGACCGTACCCACGGTCTGAGGGCGTGGGTACGGTCCATACCACGCGTACCCCTACATCACCACTACAATGGTGGTACGGACCGTACCCACGCTCTGAGGGCGTGGGTACGGCCGTACCACCATTGTAGTGGTGATGTAGGGGTACGCGTGGTACGGACCGTACCCACGCCCTCAGACCGTGAGTACGGTCCGTACCACCATTGTAGTGGTGACGTAGGTGTACACATGGTACGGACCGTACCCAACCTATTAATGCGGGGGTACAGACCGCATCACCCGTACCCCTAGGGCACCAGTACATTTGTGATACAAGGCGTACACACGCCACGAATGTTGGCATAGGGCCTGGTGCAGCATATAACCAGTATATTGGGGTGTGTGTATGCCCAGGACAGGTGTGTACTGCACCAAGGGTGCGGGTGGGTGGCTGCCTAGGATTCCCAGCAGTGGACAAAGTCATGTGAGGTGTGGGTGCAGAGGAATACCAGCAGTGGACAGAGACATGTGAGAGGTGGGTGCCTATCACTCCCAGCAGTGGACAGAGACATGTGAGGGGTGGGTGCCTATCACTCCCAGCAGTGGACAGCTACATGGGGGTGGGTACCTATCACTCCCAGCAGTGGACAGAGACATGTATGGGGTGGGTGCCTATCACTCCCAGCAGTGGACAGAGACATGTGAGGGGTGGGTGCCTATCACTCCCAGCAGTGGACAGAGACATGTGAGGGGTGGGTGCCTATCACTCCCAGCAGTGGACAGATACATGGGGGTGGGTACCTATCACTCCCAGCAGTGGACAGAGACATGTATGGGGTGGGTGCCTATCACTCCCAGCAGTGGACAGAGACATGTGAGGGGTGGGTGCTTATCACTCACAGCAGTGGACAGAGACATGTGAGGTGTGGGTGCCTATCACTCCCATCAGTGGACAGAGACATGGGGGTGGGTGCAGAGGACTCCCAGCAGTGGACAGAGACATGTGAGGGGTGGGTGCCTATCACTCCCAGCAGTGGACAGAGACATGTGAGGGGTGGGTGCCTATCACTCCCAGCAGTGGACAGAGACATGGGGGTGGGTCCCTATCACTCCCAGCAGTGGACAGAGACATGTGAGGGGTGGGTGCCTATCACTCCCAGCAGTGGACAGAGGCATGGGGGTGGGTGCAGAGGACTCCCAGCAGTGGACAGAGACATGTGAAGGGTGGGTGCCTATCACTCCCAGCAGTGGACAGAGACATGTGAGGGGTGGGTGCTTATCACTCACAGCAGTGGACAGAGACATGTGAGGGGTGGGTGCCTATCACTCCCAGCAGTGGACAGAGACATGTGAGGGGTGGGTGCTTATCACTCACAGCAGTGGACAGAGACATGGGGGTGGGTGCTTATCACTCCCAGCAGTGGACAGAGACATGTGAGGGGTGGGTGCACAGGAATACCAGCAGCGGACAGACACATATGAGGGGTGGGTACCTATCACTCCCAGCAGTGGACAGAGACATGGGGGTGGGTGCTTATCACTCCCAGCAGTGGACAGAGACATGTGAGGGGTGGGTGCCTATCACTCCCAGCAGTGGAAAGAGACATGTGAGGGGTGGGTGCTTATCACTCCCAGCAGTGGACAGAGACATGTGAGGGGTGGGTGTCTATCACTCCCAGCAGTGGACAGAGACATGTGAGGGGTGGGTGCCTATCACTCCCAGCAGTGGACAGAGACATGTGAGGGGTGGGTGCTTATCACTCACAGCAGTGGACAGAGACATGTGAGTAGTGGGTGCCTATCACTCCCAGCAGTGGACAGAGACATGTGAGGGGTGGGTGCCTATCACTCCCAGCAGTGGACAGAGACATGGGGGTGGGTGCAGAGGACTCCCAGTAGTGGACAGTGACATGTGAGGGGTGGGTGCCTATCACTCCCAGCAGTGGACAGAGACATGGGGGTGGGTGCTTATCACTCCCAGCAGTGGACAGAGACATGGGGGTGTGTACATCATTATCAGCTGACCACAACTCCATGGGTGTATGTATGCATCCCTAATTTTCGACTATGTTGATAGTGCCATAACAACACATCACTGACAGCAGTGTCCCACTCCCAGGAGGATGGATGTCTTTCCCCCACTGCATGACACACCACATGTGGGTGTGAGGACAAATGACACATGCATACCCACCCCTGGCGGATGCAGCACAATACACACACAGAGATCATGCCACAAGACTGTATAGTCATGTCAATGCCTACTAAACTAAGAGAGCCAAAGGGAACACACACTGTCACGCACATCCCAGGACTGATAGGAATGTACAGGTGCTGGGACAGCCACCAAGATGTTGTCTCTCATGGAAGGAATAGGGTGGAGTTCCCACCGATACTATGCCCACAATTGTGAGTCAGGTGCCCAAATACCCTGCAGAACAAGTACCATATGTGTGCTAGGCTGGGATTACACACATGCATAGTGCGGAAAAGGGAGAATTTCTCCATGAAGGCATGGCAACATACTCAATACACAAGTACAGTGACTAGCAATGATGGCACAGACGATGCAGCCGGAGACATTGCTGAGCAGGCATGGCCATAGTTGAAGGGATCCGTCACCAACAAAGGGAATGTATAAACAGGTCAGCACAACAATTGTGCAACTCTCTGCAGGGAAGATGTCAGGTGCCACGGAGGAAGAGACACTCTTTGGTACAATGTCTCAAAAAACAAATAACACACACGACCAAAGATCCTTTGCAGAGACCTTGTGATGGCACGCAGATCCCATGGGCCACCTCATGACCATCAGACTCGAACCTTTGCCCGAAAAATAACACATTACCACAACCCCAACTCCTGGAGCATCAGCACCAACATCAATACCTGAAATGCAATAGTGTTCAAAGTAAAAAGAAAATGCTTTAATCAGCATAAGATAATATTTTTTTCAAGAACACTATATACAAAGGCCAATGGCCAGTCCAGAATAGAAGTCCTTGGGGGGACACATGGGCACGTGTCTCCCCTAGCTTGCCTGCACATTAGAACCCTCAGGTTCGTCGACTGGGGGGGGGGGGGCATCATGTGGGGAAGGACCAGGCACCGCAGGGACAGGAGGTGTAAAGGTAGGTGTGGTGGGTGCAGGGACGGACGCCTCCACCACAGGGGTGGGACAGCGCCAAAGGTGGAGGTGAGCTCGGCGCTGCACACTTCTGCCAGGACGTCCAGAGTATCCCCTGCACCGGAAGAAACCACAGGCACTAAGGAGGGGGGGTCGGAGGGATGGGGTGCAGCGCTACTGGGGGAGGGGGTGGACATGGGGGGGACTCAACTCCCCTACCCGGGGAGTGCCTTGCCCGTTTGCGGGCTGGTGACCCAGTGGGGCTGAGGCCCAGCACAGACATGTAGCTCTCCTTGTCTGACTGTGTGGCAGGGGAGCCAAGGGGAGTGCCTCTGGAGGGACTGGGTAGTGAGGCAAGCGGACTCAAACTGTGGCTGCGTGTATGCCTGTGTGCCCCAGACCCAGTGGGTGTGCCTTTATCCCCCTGAGTGTGCATGCCAGGAGGTGTGTGCTTCCTCTTACTTGTTGGTGTGCTGCCTTCGTCTGGTGGGGTGCGTGCTTGGGAATGTCTGGGTGTGCATGGGACAGGCATGGGAGTGGGAAGAGTGGATGGGGCTGGGGTAGGGGGGACGAAGCGCTGCAGGAGACTCACTGCTGCTGTCAGTGAAGAGTCCATGGACCTCAGCAACATCCGTTGATCAGACATCGCTGCTGACATGCCCTCCATGAACGACACCATCTTTGTCAGCAGTGTGGTGTGGCCATGGAGGACATTCAGCATCGATGTCTGGCCAACCTGCAACTGCCGCTGAATGTCCACAGACTCTGCAGTGAGGGCAGCAGGGGTGACAGGGGCAGGGGGTGCGGTGCCTGGCACGAAGGAGACATGGTGGTGCCCTGCACGGACAGAAGGGACCGGAGCAACTGGGAGGGCGGTGATGGGAATGGAGGAGGCGGGGACAGATGTTGTGCTGCTGCCAGGTGTTGTAGCAGCCTCTGCCCCCTCGAGGAGTTCAGCCTCGGACCCGTCAGCATCGTAGTCGGTGTCGCCACCAGACAGGTCCTCCGCCTGACTCCCCTCGCCCTCCGTGCCACTTGCTCCCGCAGACTCGCCAGCAGTGGTGGCACCGGTGCTGGATCCCTCCTCCAGGTCCGTGCAGGTGTCTCCCTCGGTGTCCTCCGTTGATGCTGTGGGCAAGGTAAAGATACAGAAAATAATCAGTCACCTGTATACATCTGACACATGAGTCCAAACAAAATAGGTCACAGTGCATATCAGGCAATGCATCATGAGTAACATCTAGATTACTCCGCACATATGTAAGCCCTGCACTCCCCAGTTGGTTGACCCACCATGCCACTTGGAAACAAGGAAAAATAGGACACAACAGCAAATAACTTGCTATCGAAATATACTGAGAAGCTAGTGTCTGGGAACAGTTGAGCACAGCAATACTATGAAGGCATGCCATCTCTTGTGTACTGTGAACGAAACAGTATTGGTGCACCCAAGGCTAAATACCGGACCTCAATGCTGAAGGTGTCCCCACACTCAGAGACCTGTAAGTACTTTGGAAACCCAAACGAAATACATTGTGATCCCTTGAGAATCACACCACTTTACACAATCTACATGTTTAGAATGTGTGAATGGGCCACTTTGTGAACAGAACACACATGTGCCTGTATAAAAGAAGTCACACAAAACTACATTTACACAGTCATTGTATGAGCTGCCAGCCTCATTCAAATAAGCCACTGTTAGAAAGAAATGGGGTTTGAGTAAGTACATATACATGGCACCACGGCGGTCTGCATGACTTGACACTCGTAAGTTGGTATCAGCAACAACCAAGGACTTACCCAAATGCCACCACACAGTGGGAACATGTATATGTATAATCTGAAAAAAAGTCTTATTCGAACTGTGCCGTTCTTTAAAATGTGTTAGCGTGTCCCCTGAAAGTGTAAAGGTGGTTTCTTGTGCACTTCCTTGGGAGACATCTGTCATGCAGGCACATTATTGTCCTTCACAACAAAACATCAAAGTCAAGCATTGAAAACATGAAGACATGTTGACAAGTGTAGTGAGTGCCAAGGTACAAGACTTCTTGACTAACAACTTGAATCATGCCACCTGTCACATGGCCATCCGTACCATGATGACACAGTTGGCAACACATCTGACCCACTGCCTGTCATGTGGAGTGGCACCGATGTCCAAACACAGGACAATGCATAAGCTAATGGGCCTGCAATTGTGTCGGAATAAGGCACACCTGCACTGAGGAGACACCCTCATGGCAAGCAAGAATGTCCACACAGATGTCAGCACACAAAGACCAAACTACGTAGCATCTGGACCACACACTGGTGCCAAAAATGGATGAACAGGAATCATGTATTTAAACTTTTGACACATGCTGCAAAGCACAAACATTAAACCCTGCACAACATGACTGGGTCACTGCATGTTGAGTGTCTGTCCAGACAATTATCACACACAGGTCAGACCTGGCAAGGAGACATAAGGTTTGGACATGTAGGCCTTGCCCGCACAAACCCCCCATACCTGAGACAATGTGATTGAGACAGATCAAGAAGTTACACCTCTTAATCTGGGTTTACTAAAATGTGCATCAAGAATTCCAAAATGTACTCCACATCACCTCGTGAGGCTGCCAACACATATTTGTGACAAACAACCATCAACAGATAGTTGTAAATAGACACACAGGCACTGCCCAGTGTGAGGATGCACAAGCCAAATGGGGTCACCCTGTCCAGTGGACACATGTAGCACACTTTAGATAAATACAAATGAGGCCAGGGAACAATGCCACAGAGGCCAACCTATGCTGAACACACAGAGAATGGGCACAGTGTTGGATGACACACATGATTCCGAGGCAAGGGTGTCTCAGGAGACTGTAGTGGGCACACTGCTCCATGTCCTGGAATGATCTGACTGTAACATGAGCAACCGTCCCGGCACTATGCATATCTCCCACTCATGCACATCATGTCTGAGGCCACAACATCCGTCATGCATGCTGCAAGTCTGTTAATTTGAAACCTCACACTCCTATGTTGAGACTCAGCATCAGTGCCAACAAATATGGACCCCCAAATAACTGAACAGGACAGGGCACAGGCAAGGTACCAGCACATGTCACAGACCACCCCCACACATGATGCAGAAAGCAATGTGCACTTGGATTAACTGGCAGCCTAGATGACCATGGGGGCGTGGAGGTGAGTCCTTCAGCAGGAGCCGGGCGATCCTCCGGGTCCAGCACCGGATGTCCTGCCACCGTTTTCTTACTTGGGCTAGGTGCCGACTGCGACCCTCCACCGATCTCACGGCCCTGGCGGCCTGCTTCCAGATCTCCCCCTTCGCGTAGGCAGTTACCTGTGAGGATGACAAAGTGAGACAACATCACTACACCTGCTCCATGTCAGAGAGACACACATTTGAACATCTTTGATATGTTGAACAGGGCATAGGATGCTGCCAAGGAATAGCATCTTTGTCATATGGACATTGGCCTCTGTGGAAGCCCCAATGCACTACATGGCATATAAAGTACACAGGTGGCATGAGGGGTGCGACACACTCCATGAACATGGCACACACTGTGCATCACAAGCAACACCAGGTTGATGGACAGCACCTCCAAGCAGTTACATGCCCCAGGCCACTGACGCAACCTCAGCAGAGTACACAGACACACACAGGCACAGATCAATCACCTGCCATTGGCAACAGCGGATACAAACCTCACTCTGCACATGTGCCACTTGCCTGTTGGGTGTCACAGGTGTTGGGCTAGCTCAGCAAGTCAGACACACAGCACAGCTTACTTCTCATATCAGATGGGTAGAGCTGTTGCCTCCTCCATGCAGCTGTGGTGCAACACTTCACATAGACACTCACCCACATGACAAGGAACATTCACACACATCAATGTCCAGGGGGCGTACACATCACTTGGACACTCTCACCACAGCTCCAGTCAACTCAGACACATCTGTGGGTACAGTCACCTGTCACACCGGGGGGACCACTGAATCACCTCAGGACTATAGACAAAAAATGCCACAAAGGATTAGCCAGGCTGAATGTGTCATGCACTATGCAGTGAATGTCACAGTAAGCACAATGCAAGTGAGGAGTGCACACATGAACTACATCATGCTCTGCATGGGAGACATAAGCCATTCCCCCCCTGGGACCCATTCTAAACAACATTGCATGTCTGTCACACCTGGACACAATGCCAGAAATGACAGTCACAAAAAAGGTGCACAGTCAAAGCTAGTGGAGTCAGCACTCACCTGCTCCCCTGGTCTCCCATACAGGCTGGTGTACTGTGGGAGGATGACATCCAGCAATGCCTCATTCTCCTCCTGGGTGAATGGCTGGGCCCTCTCCACAGACCTTGACATGGTGCCAGAGGAAGCACAGATAGCAGCAGTGTTGTCAACAGGAAAGTTGTGCAGGCAAGTGCCCTTTCATGGGTTCTGGCTAACTTATATCTGTCTTGCTGAGGGGCATTCATTTGGAGGAGTACATAGTGATTGGTCAGATTCATTCGCATCTTACGTTTACTCCAATCCCTTTCCACATACACCAGTGACAGCATTTGCATCGTTCAAATTTTGAGCATCATGTCAAGTCAACAACCACTTTGCAACATTGTATTTTGTGGCCAACTGACTTTTCCAGGACACCTGATGGAAAACTTTGAACTGAAAACTCTGTATCCATGACAACCAGCATGCATTTAGTGCCTAATACTTGTCCCTTATGTGTCCCCTATGTAATTTTCAAATCCACACACAGGTACGGTGCATTTCACACGTACCCCTACGGCACCAGTTGCACAGTGCGTTTGACACGTACGTGTACAAACTGGTAGTACACGTACGGGTACGTGTACTACCAGTGCGTACCCGTACGTGTACTACCAGTGCCTACACGTACGTGTACTACCAGTGCCTACATGTACGTGTACTACCAGTGCCTACACGTACGTGTATGCACTGGTAGTACACGTACGGGTACGTGTACTACCAGTGCCTACACGTACGTGTACGCACTGGTAGTATACGTACAGGTACACACTGGTAGTACACGTATGGGTACGTGTACTACCAGTGCCTACACGTACGTGTACTATCAGTGCCTACACATATGTGTACTATCAGTGCCTGCACATACTTGTAGGCACTGGTAGTACACATACAGGTACGTGTCCTACCAGTGCGTACCCGTAGGTGTAGGCACTGGTAGTACACGTACATGTAGGCACTGGTAGTACATTTACAGGTACGTGTACTACCAGTGCGTACCCATACGTGTACTACCAGTACCTACACGTACGTTTACTACCAGTGCCTACATGTACGTGTACTACCAGTGCCTACACATACTTGTGCGCACTGGTAGTACACGTATGGGTATGTGTACTACCAGTGCCTACACGTACGTGTACGCACTGGTAGTACATGTACGTGTAGGCACTGGTAGTACACGTACGTGTGTACGGTCCATACCATGCATGCTCCTACGGCACCACTACTATAGTGATACGGACCGTACTTGTACGGTCCGTACCACGCGTGCTCCTACGGCCACACAACTCTAGTGATACGGACCGTACACATGCCCTCAGAGCGTGTGTACGGTGCGTTTCACACGCTTACACTGTTGATAGGATGCGCACACGAAAGGCATGGAGGTCTCAGACTCGCACAAGGATGTACATCAAGTCATTGTCATTGCTGTCCTACATGTGCAGGGCCTAGGTGTGTCAGGCAATGATATTGCACATGTCTCCTCATGTATTTGCACAATTGATGTGTGATGACCTGTGTACATATGTCATGTGTGATGGGGCACTATGTCGCACACTTCCCCTTCACACTTTGCACATGTGTGCATGTAGTACAAACGTGTCAAGCACAGCATCACTGGTATGGCACAGTCACCACCGCCCGCAACTGTCCCCTGATGCCAGGGACAGGGACACTAACAACTGACATTTAACAACCAGCGTGCACCGATGTGACTATGTCATGTGTGTGTCATGTGTTCCCATGAGCTTGCTGTTGGTGTTCCGTCAACTGCATCTGCTGTTGCTGCATCCAACATGTGTCTGTGTGTAGATGGGCATGGCACACATCTACGCACACCATGCCACATGTGGATTTCCACGTAACGTGTGTCTGTATGCATCAAACTTGATATTTTGACATGAGGACATATCTGCGTCGTCTCAATGTCTGTGTTTTCTGTTTTCATGTGTACCCCTTCATCGCAATGTGTGTGATCTGTACATTTGACATTCCATGTGATCTGTGCGTCTAGCTTGCCGTCAGCTGTCTGTATGAGATGACATCCTTCAAATGCTGATATGTGGATGTATGTCACTCTTGTGATGTCTCTGGCTGTTCACTGACACTGGCCCACAGCTCATTTCAGGGCATGTCATGTAGACTTGACAATCAACGGGTGTAGCTGGCTTTTCGTAGGAGTATCACCTGGCTGGCATACATGTCCTGGATGTATTGCACAGACCAGACTCTGTATTTAGCAGCTGTGTATTAGCAGTTGAGCATGTGCTCAGTTCATTGACATTGATGTTGTTATGTTCTCACTCTTTGTTATTCATTCCAATTTTCTGCAGGGCACCGCCTGTCCCCAGACCAATGCCAGACTTGGGTGCCATGAGGGAACGTGACTGCATACGCCGTTACAGATTCACCCAACAGTTGATTGAGGACCTGACAAACAGGCTGGCACCACACCTCCAACCGCGACACAGGTATCCTACTGCGCTGACCCCCAAGATGAAGGTGATGGCAGCCCTACATTTTTTTGCCACAGGTACGTTTCAATTCACCGTTTCAATTCACCATAGCGATGTTCAACCGTGTCCTGCATGATGTTTTGGCAGCCATGTTGGAGCACCTGGATGAATTCATCCATTTTCCGACTCCTGAGGAGTTGACAGGTGTCAAGGGTGATTTCTATGCCCTGGGAGGGATGCCCCAAGTCATTGGGTCCATTGATGGGACACATGTGGCTTTGGTACCACCACAGGCACAGGAGGTCGCCTATCGCAACCGTAAACATTACCACTTTATAAATGCTCTTGTGGTGTGTCTTGCTAACATGCTGATTTCCCATGTCTGTGCACGTTTTCCAGGGTCAGCATACGATGCCTACATCATGAGGCGTAGCAGGGTGCCACAAATGATGCTGCGGCTGCACAACGAATGAGCATGTCTTGTTAATGGGTATACTCTGTTTGTCCTGTGTTTTGCTGCATCTTTGTATCTTACGGCATCTCCTGACCCACTTTTTTACATGATGTTTCCATGTAGGGGACTCTGGTTATCCTAACATGCCATGGCTGATAACATCTTTCCGCAACCCAAGATCAGCTGCAGATCACCGTTACAACAATGCACACGGGCAGACCAGGTGAGTGATTGAGAGGACGTTTGGCCTCCTGAAGAGCCGATTCCGGTGCCTTCACAAGACAGGCGGGTCCCTCCCATATGCACCGGCGAAGGTCTGCAAAATCTTCCTCGTGTGCTGCATGCTGCATGCTGCACAACATGGCAGTGGAGAAGGCAGTGCCACTCATCCTGGAGCAGCATGAGCAGGAACATCCACCCGTGGAGGATGAAGGGCTTGGTCACGAGGCAAGTGAGGAGGAGGAGGAGGAGGAGGATATCCGGAGTCAACTCATACGCAACTTCTTCTCATAATGGTGAGTCACTGGGTCTGAGTGTGCATGCTTGGAGCCTTGTGTGGCATGTGTTGCAATGTGTGTGTCCAGCTGACTGTATGCTAAGTGACTTAGATGTGTGTTCTGATGTGTCACTCGAGTGATGATGTCATTCCACTCATTTTAGCTGTGACCCTAATTTTTCTAATCGCATGGTGACAACATTATTCCTTTAGAGTAAATGACCATGTATGCGGATAACAATCTTTTAGCTGACTTCTTGTGTGTCTGTCATCCACAGGTTCTTGCTCATGTTGTCTGGTCGTGTCATCGTTGGCCTCCTGCTATTCCTCATGAGTATTGCAACGTGTGCTGAATCAGCGCTCCATGCACGGACATGGGGAAAAGTCATTTTGGGTGAGAATTGCAGCAAGGCATTTTGGGGGTGTTACGTGTTTGGAATGTGTGGGGACTGCTCCTGTGCATGTTGGGTTACCATGCATACATGTCGACTCACCATGGGGCACATGACATGTAGCATGACTCCCATGAATTGATAGTCAACCTTCGTGACAGTCATCTCTAATGGTTTGTGGAGTCTGATGAAGGCATCAATGTGTGTATAACTTCCCTCAGAAACATACGGGATGCTACGGGTGGACATGGTGTGGGACATCCCCATAACAGGCTCAATGGGTAATTGCAGCCTCTCCGTGTGCAGAAGGGGGTGTTTGGGTCATCCCCTTAACTTGTGTGCCAGGCCATTTGGATTTACTACATCTGTGTTGTGAAGGGGGTGTCCAGTGTAGGTCCCACATGTTCAGCCAAATGACCTGTGTGTCTGTTCATATTGATGCATTTCCCTTAGTGTGAGCCTGAGTAATAAAGGGGTTCCTCACCCTCCAATGTGCCTCATCTCTGTCAATGCAGGTCTCTTGCCACTTTGCATGCCGCATCTCTGGCATAGTTGTCAAAGATTGTGCATATGAGTCTATGTGTAGTTTGGCTACATGCATGCAGTTCTTCATGGGTTAGAATCTCGATTGTGCATGAAGTCCATGGTTGTGTATGTATTTGGGCATGTTGGCCCCCACGACGGGCCGTCAACACCTGCTGAGGGTGTGTCTCCTGTGCGCGGCTCGGCCTTCTGTTTACTGATCCTGTATCAGTCATCTTTGGTGATGGTGCATCCATTTTCTCTGGGTGTGCCATGGGTAACCGGACACTCCTTCCTTTACATACGCCTGTTGCAGTTGTCCTTTCTGACATCCTTGTCTTTGTGTGCTACTTTTGGCATAGTTTCCAGGACATGCCGCCTGCTGCTGTGGCCCCTGCAGCAAGGGCCCACAAAGTGGCGGGATTCGGCAACACGCACGCCTCAAAGATGCTTCTCCCTGCCTCCCTCCACCCATTCATTTGGCTGTCATCATCTTGTCTGTGCCACTGTTGCGGCCACGCGGTGCCAAAGGCAGGACCGTCAGCACATGCAACGTGCACATTGCACGACCCTCATGTCCTTGCATGACCTAGATCACACTACAGTCTGATGTTGTAGCCACCACCCAAGCAACGTCTATCCGAAACTCAACCGCCTGCTCTCAGGCATACCCTAAGCGCACACACGACACCTTTACATGCTGAGTGTGCAACTCCAACTGCCTACACAACGTTGCCCCGCCTACCAGGCCCTGTCACACCAACCAGATCATGTCCCTCCTGCTCCACACCGGCTCCGTCCACCAGCAAGGCCATGGGAGTGGGACTCAAGCCTTCAGCATGTGGTATAGTGGCGTCATCTGGCACATGGCCCAGGGATCATCTCTCAGCGTGTCAATCTTCAATGTGTCCAGGACCCCCTCTCCACCATCACATGTGCACACAACCTCATCATCATGTCGTATGCCATTGACACCCAGGTGCTCCTCACCCTCACCAAAGACATAGCCATTGCCAGTTCCAACATTCAAGAAGGCATGAGGTCCATGGATGAATGGCTGAACATCAGCCACCTGAGGCTGACCTTGTACAGGACTGAGGTAAGCATCTGAGGATTGTCCCCTTACAGCTGGCTCAACTCCTTGTGCCCCACCCGCAGGGGCCCTACACAAGCACCCAGTGGCCATGTACACAAGATGGTGTGCATCATGGATTTGTCACTCACATTTGCCATGCAAATTATCAGCATCTGTACCTCATGCTGCAACACCCTCTGCATGATGCACATGATCCTCAGATAGGTCCACTCCAAGGAAAGACAGACCATCCCCCAGGTCCACGACACCAGCCGTGTCAACTACTGCCCCGCCCTCTACGGAGCAAGTACATCCAAACTCACGGGAAACTTGTCCACATCCAGGGTGCATCTGCACACCTCAGCTTCAACATCCCGCACTCCATCCACATCACCGTCCACCTGAGATAGCTGCAATGGATCACTGTCTGCTGCAGGATGACCTTCACACTCCTCACACATACTCAGGAGGCAGTCAACAACCCCAGACCCCAAAATCAATCTTGCACGTCTGTCATCCAAGACCCAGTTGGCCCAACTCTATGCATCCAAACTTGGCCTGGCCACCATTCTTCACATCAACAACACTCCAGCATGAAGGAGATGGTTCTCACGCCTGGACAAACATACCTGGGACTCTCTCCGGGAACCTCCACATGAGCCATGACCTCTAGGCCTTCATCGTCCTCTTCCTGATTGGTGTGTCCGCACAGTATTTCAAGCCCCCCCTCAGCAGCTTGAGGCCATCACGGGTGAGTATTGGGCTCCCAGGCTGTATCGGATGATACATTGTGACCTATGTGTGTCCTGTACCGGACTCAGATCCCAGGGTATGGATGGCTGGAGTTAGTTCAACACTCAGGTATAGTTTGACATTTACCCACACGTATGTTGTGGACTAATGCAAAATGACTGCAACACTCATTCAAGTTGCTGGTGATCGTAAGGGGGTGTAGCAGTACTGGAGAACTGATGTGCTTCTGCCCGTGAATTTGTCCACTGCTCGCCGGACCCGCTCCGCGGGTCCCGCTTCGTTGTTTGGGCTTGCCGACTGTGTTTGTACCGGGACTGGCGCAGAGGCGCTGTGTTTGGGAAAGGTGAGGGTTCAACTGGCTACAGGGCTGCGAGCGTATTTACAGGGACTTCATCTCCCAGGAGTCCCTGCATGACCAATTAACACCACCTGGTCCCTCTCCCTGCATGCCTGCCCCGCCCCCTGACCACGAAGGAGTAAAACCTGCCGCTTCCTGTGAGACCGAGGGACACTCATTCAAGTTGCTGGTGATCGTAAGGAGGTGTAGCAGTACTGGAGAACTGATGTGCTTCTGCCCGTGAATTTGGCCACTGCTCGACGGACCCGACCACGAAGGAGTAAAACCTGCCGCTTCCTGTGAGACCGAGGGACACTCATTCAAGTTGCTGGTGATCGTAAGGAGGTGTAGCAGTACTGGAGATCTGATGTGCTTCTGCCCGTGAATGTGTCCACTGCTCGCCGGACCCGCTCTGCGGGTCCCGCTTTGTTGCTTGGGCTTGCCGACTGTGTTTGTACCAGGACTGGCGCAGAGGCGCTGTGTTTGGGAAAGGTGAGGGTTCAACTGCCTACAGGGCTGCAAGTGTATTTACAGGGACTTCATCTCCCAGGAGTCCCTGCATGACCAAGTAACACCACCTGGTCCGCTCTCCCTGCATGCCTGCCCCGCCCCCTGACCACGAAGGAGTAAAAACCTGCCGCTTCCTGTGAGACCGAGGGACACTCATTCAAGTTGCTGGTGATCGTAAGGAGGTGTAGCAGTACTGGAGATCTGATGTGCTTCTGCCCGTGAATGTGTCCACTGCTCGCCGGACCCGCTCTGCGGGTCCCGCTTCGTTGTTTGGGCTTGCCGACTGTGTTTGTACCAGGACTGGCGCAGAGGCGCTGTGTTTGGGAAAGGTGAGGGTTCAACTGCCTACAGGGCTGCAAGTGTATTTACAGGGACTTCATCTCCCAGGAGTCCCTGCATGACCAAGTAACACCACCTGGTCCGCTCTCCCTGCATGCCTGCCCCGCCCCCTGACCACGAAGGAGTAAAAACCTGCCGCTTCCTGTGAGACCGAGGGACACTCATTCAAGTTGCTGGTGATCGTAAGGAGGTGTAGCAGTACTGGAGATCTGATGTGCTTCTGCCCGTGAATGTGTCCACTGCTCGCCGGACCCGCTCTGCGGGTCCCCCTTCGTTGTTTGGGCTTGCCGACTGTGTTTGTACCAGGACTGGCGCAGAGGCGCTGTGTTTGGGAAAGGTGAGGGTTCAACTGCCTACAGGGCTGCAAGTGTATTTACAGGGACTTCATCTCCCAGGAGTCCCTGCATGACCAAGTAACACCACCTGGTCCGCTCTCCCTGCATGCCTGCCCCGCCCCCTGACCACGAAGGAGTAAAAACCTGCCGCTTCCTGTGAGACCGAGGGACACTCATTCAAGTTGCTGGTGATCGTAAGGAGGTGTAGCAGTACTGGAGATCTGATGTGCTTCTGCCCGTGAATGTGTCCACTGCTCGCCGGACCCGCTCTGCGGGTCCCGCTTCGTTGTTTGGGCTTGCCGACTGTGTTTGTTCCGGGACTGGCGCAGAGGCGCTGTGTTTGGGAAAGGTGAGGGTTCAACTGGCTACAGGGCTGCGAGCGTATTTACAGGGACTTCATCTCCCAGGAGTCCCTGCATGACCAATTAACACCACCTGGTCCGCTCTTCCTGCATGCCTGCCCCGCCCCCTAATCACTCTCCCTCCCTTCATAGCAAGCTGATCATACCGCTGCGCGGGAGCGCCGCGGGAGCATCCCGGGAGAAGCCCGGGACAAGGGCGGGACCGTCTGAGGCCGTCCGAGGTCGTTTGAGGCCGGGCTGGGATATTCCCCTTAAATCTGGTTTTTAAGTAGTTCATTGTTTGCGATTTATTGTATTTTAGTACTGTCACCAACCAGTTATGGCATTACGCTCTGGGAAGGGAAGAATTGCTCAATTGCCAACCACGGGTGGGGTGGTCAGTGGAACAATGGACCAATTTATAAAACGAGCAACAGTGATCTTAGAGAAAGAGATTGCTCTTACTGAGAAACGTCTGTCCCTAGATCTCAATAAAGGGAAACGCTCATATTTAGGCCACATTGGGACTGTGATCTCCCCTGACCCCTTAAGATTACCTGAACCTATTATTACCCAGGAATCTCGTTCCTGCTCGAGCCAAACGATTCTGGTTGCGGACAATTCAGCGGATTGTTCTACCCCCAATCATTCTCCACCTAGTATGATTTCTAGTAGCCTATTCAGTAGAGTTTCTAGCCCTTCTCCGTCACATAGACCCACTACAGAAACCCAAAAAATAGGCTCACTGGTAAATACCAAACCAAGCAAAAGGAAAAGAGGGGGTGGTCCTCAGAAGGGTGGAACTGCTAAAATGCCCAAAATCCCTAACAAAACTGGGAAAACTTTGATTCCTAATGATACTACCCAGCCAACAAACCCAACTTTGGTCAAAAGAGGTCCAGCCCAACAGACCCCCACGAGGAGTGCTGTTGATGGTCTTTTGGGCAAACTGGAAACCCTAATCAAATCCTTGATCGCACCCCTAGTGGAAAGAACAAGGTTGATTAATTCGAAATTAGACAAGTTGGAGAACCTTGTTTTATTAAACACAGACGTACTGAACAAATTAGTTACAAGAATGGAAAACCCTAACATACTGATTGTTGAACCCCAAAAAACAGGGTTAGATAATGGAACAAGTACTTTAACACCAGTTGTAAATGACATTCCTAATTCCCAAGAAGTACAACATAGTACGGATATTCCCCAGGTAGGCAAAACCACTATAGTTACCACACAGGCTAGGCATACTGGGGCGGGGGCGGTGTCTAAAACAAAGGTTGCACTGCAAGATCCAGTTCCAGTTCGTGGGCTAACTGGGTATTCTCGGTTGGAGAAGGAGAAAAACAAGCAGTGTTTGCCTTGTGTTAATCTTCCACCAGAATCCACACCTTACACTATCATTCTGGTGGGAGTCCCTTCATTGGGGGAGGATAAACAAGAATCAGATAGAGAGCTAAAAAATAAAGTCATATTTTGGCTTAATAAGAAAAGAACTCTCCCTCTCTTCTCTAACACTGAGATACTCTGTGTCAGAAGGGTGAATTGGGTGGGACAATGTCCAAAGGACTTAGAGTGTGACTGTATCATTGTGAATTTTAGGGACCCTTGGGTGGTTGATTTTATCCGCAGAGAGTCAAGATTTGGGAGGGAGGGAGATATACAATCCTTAGGTCTTGATTATTTCTACCCTCGCTCAACTAGTGGCTCTTCCCACTTACTTTTCAATCCATATAGGAGAAGACACCCGGGGGGAAATCCTGTAGTCCAGATAGAGCGACACCTTCCCTTGTCCAACCGGTTCGAGACCCTTATAGGTCTAGAGGGGGTAGATTGACTTTCATACAGGCACGGTAAAAACATTTGGCCGATGAATCCTGAAGCGGTCTCCATAGGGACTGGTACCTTAGGGGGGGGAAGTAGCTGTCCCTGATGGATTAATTTTAGGTAGCCCATTGGAGTTGGTGACGGCGATACCGGAGGGTGTGCAAGGAAAGGGGCAGTCCGCATTTCCAACCAGGATACTTACAGACAGGGATTCCTGTGGAGAGTGGAGGGTTATCGAGTATTAGTCTTCAGGCTATCGAACATTCTCAATCCCCTAGTATGAATACCCCGCTTAAAATAGCTTCCTGGAATATTGCGGGGCTGAAAAGCAAGGTAGGCCTAGGAGAGTGGGCTGACTTTGTGGACAACCCGGACATTTTAATATTCCAGGAAACCTGGGCCCTTGATCCTATTTATAGACATGGGTATATTAATTTCTACAAACCCGCCCAGAGGGGTAGAATGGGCAGAGCTTCTGGGGGATTAACTATTTGGGTGAGCCAGTCACTCAGTTATAGGATCAATAGTTAGTGGATACTCCTGATATTCTTGGGATTATGCTGACGAGTCCCAACCTCCAGGAGATTTTTATTGTTAACATATATGCTCGCGGACTCCCTGGGGGACGTAGTCCGTTGGTTATTAGAGAATTAGATCTCCTCCTTAATAATATCGGTAGGGATAAGTTCGTGGTAGTGGCGGGGGATTTTAATTGTACCTTCGAACCACTCCAATATGAGGGAGTGGACATATTTGCTGAAGAAGATGTGCAATGGAATATCCCTCCCCTCGAACTAAAACTGATTAACCCCTTCTGTGCCACGCCCTTTCCCCCTCCTGTGCCGGGCGTTTCATTAGTGGGCGGGTTTCATGACGAGATAGTCTCGTCATGGGCACAGCGCGACCGTGCTCCATGACGAGACTATCTCGTCATGGGCACAGAAGAGGTTAAGCGAGGGACAGAGGCTGCACTACAATGGATGGGTTTGTGTCTTGAGTGGGGGTTGAGAGCGGTTAATGGACGATCATATTCTGGTAAAGAAGGCCAGGCCACATTTGACAACGGCACCAGTACTAGTCGAATTGACTATATCTTAATTGGGGTCGAGTACTGGGTGCTATTGGAGGATATGTTAATAATGGCTCGACCTGAGAGCGACCATAACCCGTTAGTGCTTGGTCTAAATCTAAAGGACTGCCTAAGGAGATTAATTCCGACTGAGTGTACAACTGCAGAGGCAATTCTAACAAACGACAGTAGAAGGCTTAGGTGGAGCAGGATAGTAGAGGATCCTATGATATTAGACAGAACTTCATTAGAGGTCTCTTCCACTTTATCTGCTTTGCAAGCTCTGGTTGACCCGTTGAACCAATTATCGTACATAATTGGTCAGCATGACAAGCTCTTTGGTGTCTTAAAATGTATTTTTACTACAAGGTATAAACCCATGAACTTTAAGGTCCCAAAAACAGCAAAGAAATGGTATAATAATTCCTGTAGACAGGCACATACTCACCTGATTAAAGCCTTAAAATCTAGAGATGTACCAGAAATTAGGATGGCAAGGCTTGCGTATAAAAAGGTACAAAGAGAGTCAAGGAGAGAATGGGATGATTTGCATTGGCTGGACTTGTATGAAGCCAGTAAATCAAAGGACCAGACCAAGTTTTGGCAGATAGTCAAATGGGGTTGTAATCAGGACTGCCAGATCCCGACGAATTTTGTCTCTCGCCAGAAGTGTGGGTAGAATATTTTGAGCACCAGTTTAGGGGTAGTGAACCAGAAACTGTGAGTGGCTTACCTGCTCTTTTTTTAAGTGAATCACTGTTCTGTCCACCTATAGTTTTTGAGAATACTGATGCAGAATTTGCACTGGGTTTGATTAAAGCAGGTAAAGCCCCTGGCATTGATTGTATCCCGGCCGACTTATTCAAATTTGATTTATTGAATTGGGTCCCTTATATCACTTTTATAGCTAATGCCATTGCAAGTGGTGCCCAAATTCCGGACTCATGGCGTGGGGCGGAAATTTTACCTATATTTAAGAAGGGGGAACGCTCGGCCCCGGACAACTATCGCCCTATAAGTCTAATAGATTCAATCCAGACAGTTGTAGCTAGGATGGTGTTGGTTAAAATCCTTGAATGGATGGAGATTGAGAACATATTATCTCCTATGCAAGCAGGATTTAGACCCAGTGTCACTACAATTGACCAGGTGTTTAGATTCCTTCTTATATATTGGAAGGTGGTGACCTTGGACGGTGGAACTATTTACGCAGCGTTTGTAGACTTAAAGTCTGCATTCGACCTCGTGCCAAGAGAAAAGCTATGGACTGCCCTAAGGAATATGGGAATGCCGTCAGCACTCCTGGATATAATAATAAGATTACACGAGGCTAACTTTGCCCAGGTGAGATGGGGCAGGCAAGGACAGATAACAGAGAGGTTTACAGTCACCCGTGGCGTCCGTCAGGGATGTGTCCTTGCACCGACACTGTTTTTGTTATTTATCAACAGGGTCGCACAGTACTTTATAGACACTCCCACTGATGCCCCTATTTTAGGTGGTACTAAATTCCCACTTCTCATCTTTGCGGATGATACCCTCATTCTATCCAAGACTCAAAAGGGGCTCCAACTCGCCATAAACAAGTTTGAAGAGTTTTGTAAAGACAACGACCTTCAAGTCAATGTCAGCAAGACAAAATTTATGGTGTTTACTAGAAATAAGCCACAGAAGGGTCACGTTAGGATGAATGTTGTCGAACTAGAACAGGTGGAAGTTATGACATATTTAGGGATTGTACTTGAAAACAAGTTAAGATGGAAACCACAGATTGATGTCCCGTCATTGAAATTTGCCCAACTATCTGGTACCTTAATCAAGGAACAAAGAACATCTACAACCAAAAGGATTGGCCCTGCATTAAGAATTTATAATGCTAAAATAAGTTCAGCAATCCTGTATGGTGCAGATTTATGGGGCTCTTCAGACTTGTCCTTCTTGGTTAAAGTCCAAAATAAATTTCTACGTAACCTAATTGGCCTGCCCCAATCTAGTCCCTTGAAGCCCTTGTTACTAGACCTGGGTTGTTACCCTATTGACGAAGTGGCACGGTTTAGATCCGTTGCTCTGTGGAGAAGGGTCTGGTCAACACCTGAACTTGCCACTTTTGCAAAGGAGATATTAGATGTTAGATCCATTTTGGGATCTGCTAACATCCCTTGGTTTAGAAATGTGAGATCAATACTGGTAAACATGGGCCATGATCAGTTATGGTCGGATCCCGGTAATAGCATTTTTCCTTCAAAAAAGGATTTTAAAGAACAGTACTGGGCGACTATACGTTATCAACATATAGTCCAGACAGATCCCACTTCTCTTTCTGGTAGATTCCTGGAACACAAGATCACTCCCTCTTTAGAGGAGTATTGGGATGTAATTGTAAAGAGCTGTGATAGAAAACTATACCATCAGTTTAGGGTGGGGTCACTTCCAGTGAGATCCTTTACATCTACATGGCGTGGCCAGACGAATGGTACTGCCCTTGGTGTAGGGATAGAAAAGAGTCCATAGGCCATGTATTTTTTGTTTGCCCATCCTATTTAGCCCCCCCGAGGAAAATGGCTCAAACCCATCTGTAAAAACATGAAAACTCGGGTGAGCCAGGAGGCATTATGGCTCTTAAGGACTAATACATCGATTCCAGTGGCCATAGCCGTTGCAAAATTTCTGGGTTGGACATGGATTATTAGAGCCAGTCAACATTGTAATAGTGGCTAAATAGCCCCTTATAACAAGTACATATTTTTAACACGTCTTTAACCGACATTTTTAATACTTTTTAATCCTATTTTATTGTGTATAATAAGTTTAACTCCGCTTATTAGTGATGATTTGTGCTAATTAACTCTTGTATGTATTTTATTTTATTTTCCTGATCTTTTAATACTTTGTGTAATTTTGACATCTGGAGTTTTTAGTCATGAGTGGAATGTTGTATCGCATGTCTTTTATGATGAAATAATATCGAAATAAAGACGTATGAACTTGAACTTGACTGCAACATCTCATGACAAAAAAATAGTTTAATTCTCGGTAGGGTGCTTGTTTTGGTAGAAAAAATAAGGTGCTCTACCGGGTGCATAGAATCCAAAGTTCACAGGGGGAGATGGGATCCTTGGCATTTGAAGTCATCAGAGTCCAGACCACAGTGTTGGTCATCATTGGTCAGACTGTGACCAGCAAGTCCATGTGGCAGAGAATGTCAGTGAATGATGTGCTGCTGTTGCGCATGAAGGCCAGATGCCAGGCCAGGTGACCTGGGAGATGTGAATGGTCCGCTGCCTCTCACGGTCTTTTCCGTGGACGACTCACCTTCCTCCAGGGACCCTCAGATGCAGGCCTTGACGATGTTTGGGATGCTCCGTCGGACGAATCCTCCTCCTCCTCCTCCCTCCCTGTGACTGGTGCTGGTCTGCGCCTGGTGTCACAGAGAGGGTTGCCCATGTTGTTGGTGATCCGACGGAGTGAACGGCTTATGTCCCTTTGCACCGCCAGGAGCTCAGCCAGTCTTGCCTCCATCCGTCCTTGGTGTTGTTGTTGACTGGCGTGTTGCTCGGCCTGCTGATTCTTAATGTCTGTGAGGGTCGCCACTACCTGACTGATGGCCCTGGTGTTACGCTGGTATCCCTCCATGATGTTGTGTACGTGTGACATACCGGTCCCTTCAGCTGTCTGGTCAGGTTCTCGCCTCCGCCTGCCTCCACTCCCACCACCCCTGCCCACACGAGCCTGGCCTGCCGTTGTGGGCACATCGGGTCTACGGGACCCATAAGGGATGGCAGTGTCGGTGTTGGCTGCCGCCTCCTGGGTGCCCGGCGAACCTTGTCCCTCCAGGTCAGACTGGCTCAGTTGTTCAGTGTGGGCAGGGCTCCTGGGTGTCTCCTGGGATGTGGCAAGAATGGGGGTAGTGGTTGGCACAGATGTACCTGAAGTAGGTGCTGCAGGGGTTTGGACACCAGAGGGGCCAGGTGGGTTGGGGTCATCCGCGGAGTGTTGTGAGGTGTCGCTGCCAGTGGGATCAGGTTCCTCCCGAGCCTGGGACTGTGGTACTTCCCCATTGTTGGGGGGAGATCCATGACGTTGCCCTGTGTGTGAGAGAGAGACAATGTTAATGCTGTTTAATGCAACATCTATGTTTTATACATATTCTAGTTGCCACAGTTCCTCCAGGTAGTTGCATGTGCCGAGCATTCACATTAATGTTCACTTGTGGATGGGTATGTTGCAGGGGACTGATTGAAATGTTCTCCAGGGTGTTTGACATGTCGAATTTGGGCTTGGATGCTTATTTGGCTGTGGCTTGATCTTGTTGTGTCACATGTCCATTGTGAGAGTGGGTAACTCCATTTGCTGCCCCGGGGGTGTGTGCTTGTGTAAGGGGTGAGTGATCATCCCTCAGCCCGACGCTGTTCAACATCCACATGGCCCCCCTCACACAAGTGGCCCACCACAACAACCTCAAAAACATCTCCTACACCGACGACACCCAGCTCATCCTCTCCCTCACCAAGGACCCTCACACCGCCAAAACAAACTTCCACAAGGGCTGAGGGCTATTGCCGACTGGATGCGGAGCGGCCATCTGAAACAGAATTCGGACAAGACGGAGGTCCTCATCCTGGGACCCACACCCTCAGCCTGGGACGACTCCTGGTGGCCGATCGCTCTGGGGACAGAACCGACACCCATCCACCACGCACGCAACCTAGGATTGATCCTCGCATTCTCCCTCTCCATGTCCAAGCAGGTCAACGCCATCTCCTCCTCCTGCTACGACTCCCTACGCACGCTCCGCCAGATCTACTGGTGGATCCCGACCAAAACAAGTAAAACAGTGACACAGGCCCTCGTCAGCAGCTGACTGGACTACGGCAATGCACTCTACGCAGGAGTCCCATCCAAACACCAACAGCGGCTACAAAGCTTCCGAAACGCCTCCGCACGACTGATCGTCATCGCCCCCTGCCTCAGCCACATCACCCCCCTCCTGAGTGACCTGCACTGGCTCCACATCGACAAGAGGATCACCTTCAAGCTCCTCACCACGCACACAAGGCACTCCACAATGCCGGACAAGCCTACCTGAACATCAGACTCAGCTTCTACACCCCCACCCGCCAGTTCCGCTCCGGCAGCCTCGCCCTCGCAGCTATCCCCCGCATCCAACGTACGACCGCCTGCGGGAGATCCTTCTCCTACCTCGCCGCCAAGACCTGGAACACCCTCCCAACCCACCTACGACTGACCCAAGACCTACTTGCCTTCAGAAGACTCCTCAAGACCTGGCTCTTTGAGCAGTGGTGGAACCCCCCCCCCATCAGCGCCTTGAGACCCTCACAGGTAAGTAGCGCGCCTTACAAGTACCCTGATCGATTGTTGATTGATTGATGGTGCCTGCTTGTGGGTGTAGTGTGATTGGGCAGTGGGTCTCCCAGGTGATGTATCTGTCCCCCCATGGAGCATGCTGCCATGTCAGTGAGTGTGAGTTCCTGTCCTAGATATGTGAGCTTGTTGTGTTTGTGTTAGAGTTTGCAGTTGTCACAGGAGGGCCTTGTGCTGCCTGCAGCAGGGCTAAGTGTCAGCTACCTTGTCAGTACTTTGCCAGTCCCTGTGCACTGCGCATGGTGCATGGGTATGTACCTGGGCCATATGGGCTGAGGGCAATGGTGTCTGTTTCTGAGTTGTACAATATGTTTAGTGATCCCCACCCTCCCAGTATCCCGGACATCCAGTCTTGGGTTTGTGGTTTGTGTAGGCTGGGACTTGGCATGGCCTTGCTTTGTGAATTGGGCATACACATGTTAGTGGCATGAGCGTTGTTTTTGAGTGTGGTTGTGTCCGGTGAGAGCTTGGGGGTTGGTGAGTGCATTTGTTGTAGTTGGGGTGTGGATGCCATTACCCCCATGTTACGTAAGTTGTTTGTGTACTCACCAGGCTCGGCAACTCCTTCGACTCCGTGTACTCCCACCGGCGGAAGCAGGGCCATCACCTTCTCCTCCCAGGGATGGTAATGTACTGGTCTGCGGGGCAGCCCACCTCCAGTGATGTTACTCTGGGCGTAGTCCTCGTTCATTTTGCGCTTGACTGCCCTCCGCAGATCGTACCACCTGGCTTGGCCTTCATTCCTGGTCCTTCTGATGGGCGCAACAGCATTCACCCGATCGACGATCCTCTGCCACAGGCGTGATTTTTCGGCTATGCTGGTCTGTCTGACCAATGTTCCAAAGAGCTGTGGCTCGACTCTGATGACTTTGTGGACAAGGATGTTATTATTATTATTATTATGTGTTCTTATATAGCGCTCAACTTACCCTTGGGCATCTTGGCGCTTGCATTGGGAACCCGTCCTGGTTTTTCCCTGTGAGATAACCCGTACTGGGCATCCCCAAGGTGAAAGCCAGGCATCCCGCCGCGGGGGGGGCCGTTGTGGAGATTAAGCAAGCTTGTTGCCCAGAGCTGCATAGTGTGAACTCGTGCTTAGAGTGGACACCGAAGCGAGAATTATCAAGTCCGTGGACAATTGGGCTCCGGACCCTGCCGCGTCGGGAATTGAACCCTGGTCCCGGGTCTGACCTCTGCTTCAGGGTATGCCTCCTCTAACCAGTGAGCGACACTTCTCCAGCTCCTCCCTTGTTAACTTTGGATTCTTGTCTGTGGGCATGGTGTGGGGTGTGGGTGTGGATGGTTGTGGGTGTGTGGGTGTGAATGTGTAGGTGTGTGTGTGAATGTGTAGAGGGGGTATGTGTGAAGGAGGTTGTGTGAAGGTGTGTAAGTTAAGGTGTATGGGTGCAGTTGTTTGTGTGTGGTGTCTGTCGGCAGTGGGTCTGTTGCAAAGGCTCATGGTTTGTGAGTGTGGGCCCTTTTTATTGGTCCATTTGTGGGTGTGGCTGGGTTTGAACTTTTGGTGGGTGAGTTTGGGCCTCTGTTTGCCTGTTTGGATGTGCCAGGTCAGTCTTTTAGATGTTTTTTGTACTGTAGACGTGTTTTGTGGTGTTGTGCGAGGCGAATTGACCCTCCTTGTGCTGTTTTACAGTGTCCTGGTTCTGTACCAGTCATTTTAGCATATGTAAGGTGCGTACATATGCAATGTTGTTGTACAGTGCTCACATATGCAATGTTGTTGTACGGTTCGTACATACGCGATGCTGGGGTACGGTGGTGGGGTACGCTGCGTCCAAGTACGGGGCTGAGGTACAGTGTTGGGGTATGGTGCGTACAAGTAGGGTGCTGGGGTACGGTGGTGGGGTACGGTGCGTCCAAGTACGGGGCTGGGGTACGGCGCTGGGGTACGGTGCGTCCAAGCAGGGGCATGTTGTACGGCGCTGGGGTAAGGTGCGTCCAAGTACGGGCCTGGGGTACGGTGTTGGGGTACGGTGCGTACATGTACGGGGCTGGGGTATGGCGCTGGGTACGGTGCGTCCAAGTAGGGGCATGTTGTACGGTGCTGGGGTACGGTGCATACATGTACGGGGCTGGGGTATGGCACTGGGGTACGGTGCGTCCAAGTACGGGCCTGGGGTATGGTGGTGGGGTACGGCGTTGGGGTACAGTGCTGGGGTACGGTGTTGGGGTATGGGGCTGGGGTAGGGCGCTGGGGTAGGGCACTGGGGTACGGTGCATCCAAGTCCGGGCCTGGGGTACGGCGCTGGGGTACGGTGCATCAAAGTACGGGGCTGGGGTACGGTGGTGGGGTACGGTGCGTACAAGTAAGGGGCTGGGGTACGGTGGTGGGGTACGGTGCATACATGTACGGGGCTGGGGTACAGTGGTGGGGTACGGTGCGTACACGTATGGGGCTGGGGTAGAGTGCGGACATGGGGGGGTACGGTGCTGACATATGGGGGGAGGGGGGGCTGTACGACTCGTACACCGGGCACAAGTTACCCGGATACGAGTGGTACGGCGTTCACTCCGTACGGGGCCTTTTCCATGCGCTTGTGTTTTCGGATGGGCGGTACGGATCGTACTTGCGCGCTCGGACTTCAGTTTTGCGATTTGTATGTAAAACTGTCGGGGACGTCTCGTAGACTTTTCCCGAAGTGATTCGTATGTATTTTTCATGTACGAATCGTACTTCGCCGTTTGTACGAGACTTGTACGATTCGTAGGTAAAAAAATACGGACACGAGCCGTACGGTAATTTTTTTTAACGGATCGGAATCGGCACCTTATAGTGTTAAATGTATAGAGTAATTTATTATTCATTATTTAATAATTAGTTGTTAATTAATTTTAATTAATTGGTAATTAGTTATGATAATTATGTAATTAATTGTAGGTGTGCGTTGTGGTGTTTATAGGTGCAAATGATGATCAGACATTTATTTTTAATTTATGACTTAATAATTGGTTGTTATTATTTCAAATGAATTAATTTGTAATAAATGTTGGTAATTGTGTAAATAAGTATATTTGTGTATGGTAGTTTTATAGGTGTAAAGGGTGGGAAGAGTAGGAAGTAAATAATTTTTAATTAATTAATAATTAGTTGTTAATTCAGTTTAATGAATTAATTAGTAATTATTATGGTAATTGTTTAATTATTTTAGGTGTGTTGTGGTGTGTATAGGACTAAAGGTTGGGAAGTAATTTGTGTTTAATTAATTAATATATAGTTGTTAATTAATGTTATTTTATTTGATATCTAGGGGTCGATTCCGATCCTGTATTGTTTTTTTTTCCGTACGACTCGTATCCGTAATTATTTCTGTACGAATCGTACAAGTCTCGTCCGACCCGTGAAGTACGATTCGTACGGGAAAAATACATACAGATCGGCCAGATTCGTACGAATCAGATCGGGAAAAGTTGTACGAGACGGACCCGGACACTTTTCCGTACGAATCGTAAAAATACAGTCCGACCGTACAAGTACGATCCGAACCGGCTTTCCGATTTACGAATCATACGGAAAACATCCCGTACACGGGGAATGACTTTACCCGCTACGAAGCGAACTTTGTATGACTCGTATCCTGGGAAAAGTTGTTCCCGGGGTGCGAGTTGTACAGGGGTACGAGTCGTACAGGCCCCCCCATGCATATGTACGCACCTTACAACAACATCGTGTATGTACGCACCGTACATACGCAATGTTGGGGTACGCACTGCACATACACAACGCATGGGGGTGTATGCCTGTACGACTCGTACCCCTGTATGACTCGCATCCCTGGGAACATGTCAGAGTACGACTCGTACCGCGGAGAACGTCGCGTATGATCGAGTCGGACACAAATAAAAACAGAAGCAAATACAATGAAACGAGTCGTACTGAACCACGGACACTGTAAAACAGCACAAGGAGGGTCTATTCGACTCGCACAACACCACAAAACACGTCTACAGTGCACAAAACAGGGAAATGACTGACCTGGCCACATCCAAACAGGTAAACAGAGGGGCAAACTCACAACCACCCCTTATAACACACCCACCAAAAATTCAAACTGAGGCCCACCCACAAATGGACCAATAAAAAGGGCCCACACACACAAACCATGAGACTTTGCAACAGTCACTGCAGCTAGAGAGCACACACCAACAACTGCACCCATCCACCTTAACATATACACCTTCACACAACCTCCTTCACACATACCCCCTCTTCACATTTCGACCCACACCTTCACATTCAGACCCACACACCCACAACCATCCACACCCTCACCCCACACCATGCACACAGACAAGAAACCAAAGTTCACAAGGGAGGAGCTGGAGATCCTTGTCAATGAAGTCATCAGAGTCGAGCCACAGTTGTTTGGAACATTGATCAGACAGACCAGCACAGGCGAAAAATCACGTCTGTGGCAGAGGATTGTCGATAGGGTGAATGCTGTTGCACCCATCAGAAGGACCAGGACTGAATGCCAAGCTAGGTGGTACGATCTGCGGAGGTCAGTCAAGCAAAACATGAATGACGACTACGCCCAGAGCAACATAACTGGAGGTGGTGGGCCCCGCAGACCAGTACATTTCCATCCCTGGGAGGAGAAAGTGATGGCCCTGCTTCTGCCGGTGGGAGTACATGGACTTCAAGGACTTCCAGAGCCTGGGGAGTACACAAACAACTTATGTAACATGGGGGTAATGGCATCCACACCCCAACTACACAAAATGCACGCAACTACCCCCAAGCCCTCACCGGCCAGAACCAAAGTCAAAAACAACGCTAATGCCACTAACATGTGTATGCCCCATTGAGAAAGCAAGGCCATGCTATGTCCCATGCTACACGAAGCACTAACCCAAGAATGGATGTCCGGTGTGCTGGGAGGGTGGGTGTCACAAAACGCATTTTTGAACTCAAAATCGGACACAATTGCCCTCATCCCATATGGCCCAGGTACATACCCATGCACCATGCGCAATGCACAGGGACTGGGAAAGTACTGACAAGATAGCTGACACTTGGCCTTGGTGTAGGCAGCACAAGGCCCTCCTGTGATCAGTGCAAACACAAACACCAAGACAACAAGGTCAGATATCTAGGACAGGAACTCACACTCACTGTCATGGCAGCATGCTCCATGGGGGGACAGCTACATCACCTGGGAGCCCCAGTGCCAAATCACACTACACCCACCAGCAGGCCCTGTCACACACACCCCTTACACAAGCAGACACCCCCGGGACAGGCAATGGATTTACCCACTGTCACAATGGACATGTAACACAACAAGACCAATACATAGCCGAAGAAGCATCCAAGCCAACAATCTACATGTCAAAGACTCAGGAGAACATATCAATCTGTCCCCCGCAACATACCCATCCACAAGTGAACATTGAGGAGAATGCTAGGCACATACAACTACCTGGAGGAACTGTACCAACTTGAATGTGTATGAAACATGGATGTTGCATGAAACAGCATTAACATTGTCTGTCTCTCACACACAGGGCAACGTGATGAATCTCCCCCCAACAATGGGGGTGAAGAATCACAGTCTCAGGCTCGGAAGGAACCTGATCCCACCGGCAGCGAAACCTCTCAATACTCCGCGGATGAACCCGACCGACCTGGACCCTCTGGTGTCCAAGCCCCAGCAGCACCTGGTTCAGGAACATCTGTGCCAACCACCACCCCCATTCCTGCCACATCCCAGGAGACACCGAGGAGCCGTGCCCGCAGTGAACAACTGAGCCAGTCTGACCAGGAGGGACAAGGTGCGCCGGGCACCCAGGAGGAGGCAGACAACTCCGCCACTGCCATCCCTCAGGGGTCCTGTAGACCCGATGTGCCCACAACGGCAGCCCAGGCTCATGTGGGCAGGGGTGGTGGGAGTGTAGGCAGGCGGAGGCAAGAACCTGACCAGCCAGCTGAAGGGACCGGTATGTCACACATACACAACATCATGGACGCATACCGGCGTGACACCAGGGAGTTCAGCCAGGTAGTGGGGACCCTCACAGAGATAATGGGGACCATCACAGAGATGAAGAACCAGCAGGCCGAGCAACACACCAGTCAACAAGAACACCAAGGATGGGTGGAGGCAAGACTGGTTGAGCTCCTGGCGGTGCAAAGGGACATCAGCCATTCACTCCGTCGGATCGCCGACAACATGGGCAACCCTCCCTGTGCCACCAGGCGAAGACCACCACCAGCCACAGGGAGGAAGGAGGAGGAGGATTCGTCCAACGGAGCGTCCCAAGCATCTTCAAGGCCTGGATCTGAGGGTCCCCTGAGGAAGGTGGGTCGTCCACGGAAAAGACCGTGAGAGGCAGCGGCCCATCCACATCTCCCAGGTCACCTGGCCTGGCACCTGGCCTTCATGTGCGACAGCATCACCTCATTGACTGACATCATCTGCCTCATGGACTTGCTGGTCACAGTCTGACCAATGATGCCAAACACTGTGGTCTGGACTCTGCTGACTTCAAATGCCAAGGATCCCATCTCCCCCTGTGAACTTTGGATTCTATGGTCCCTGTATTGCACCTTTTTCTTTGCACAAATCACGCCCCAGACCTATAATACAAAAAAGAATAATTTAAATTTTATGTTGCAGTCATTTAGCATGAGTCCACAACATACGTGTGGGGATATGTCAAATTATGCCTGAGTGTGGAACTAACTCCAGCCATCCATACACTGGGATCTGAGTCCGGTCGAGGACACACATGGGCCACAATGTATCATCAAATACAGACATGGAGCCCAATACTCACCCGTGATGGCCCCAAGCTGCTGAGGGGGGGCTTGCAATACTGCTCGGACAGACAAATTTGGAAGAGTATCTTGAAGGCGTAGAGGTCATGGGTCATGTGGAGGGAGTCCCAGGTCTGTTTGGCGAGGTGGGAGAACTATCTACTGCATGCAGTTGTTCTGTGGATGTGAAGAATGGTGGCCAGGGCAAGGTTGGCTGCACGGAGTTGGGCCAACGGGGTGTTGGATGACAGACGTCCAAGGTCGGTTTTGGGTCTGGGGTTGTGGACTGCCTCCTGAGTGTGGTTGAGGAGTCTGAAGGTGATCCTGCAGCAGACAGTGAGCCATTGTAGCTATCTCAGGTGGACGGTGATGTGGCTGGGGATGTTGAAGATGAGGTGTGCGGAGATGTTGAAGATGAGGTGTGCGGATGCACCCTGGATGTGGACAAGTTCTCCTGCAGTTTTGCTGTTGTTCCTCCGTAGAGGGCGGTGCTGTAGTTGACCCGGCTGGTGTCGTGGACCTGGGGGACGGTCTGTCTTGCCTTGGAATGGATCTATCTGTGGATCATTTGCAGCATGCGGAGGGTGTTGCAGCATGAGGTACAGATGGTGTTGAGTTGCATGGTAATTGTGAGCGATGAGTCCATGATGAACACCAGCTTGCGTGTGTGGCCAGTGGGTGCTGGTGCAGTGCCCAGGCCGGTGGCACACAAGGAGTTGACCCAGCTGTAAGGGGACAATCCTCAGATGATGACCTCAGTCCTGTCCAAGTCCAGCCTCAGGTGGCTGATGTTCAGCCATTCGTCAATGGATCTCATGCCTTCTTGAAGGTTGGATCTGGCAATGGCTGGGTCTTTGGTGAGGGTGAGGAGCAGCTGGGTGTCAATGGCATACGAGATGATGATGAGGTTGTGTGCGCATGTGATGGTGGAGAGGGGGGTCATGGAGACATTGAAGATCGTCACGCTGAGAGATGAGCCCTGGGACATGGGCCAGATGACCCCAGTGTACTACATGCTGAAGGGTGGAGGCCGACTCCCTGGGCCTTGCTGGTGAGCTACTTGTTGATTTAATCCTGGGCCCTCCTCTGGATACCAGTGTTGGAGATGTGTGAGCTGACAGTGTGGTAGCACATGGTGTAGAATGCCGTTGAGAGGTCAAGGGGGGTGGTCTCACCATTGTTGAGCAGGGCAAAGTTGTTGTTGGTGGTGGCAATGATGACGGTTGCAGTGGTGTGATTACTGTGGAAGATGGTCTGGTGCCGGTTGCCTGGAGCTGTTTGCGTGGAGGAAGTTTGTCAGTTGCTCGTTGAGTGTCTTCCTGATGACATTTGCTGGGTAGGGAAGCAGGGTGATGTTCCAGGAGATCCTGCGGTACTGCCGTCCGTTGTTTAAGAAGGGCCTGGGTCTCTGCATGCCTCCAGCTCCCATGGAATTTGGCAAACTCAAAGGAGACATTCATGACGCGCTGGACGAGGGCTTCAAGGATGGGGAATGATGTGGTTGAGACGTTGTGTGGGAAGGGGCCTGATGGAGAGCCAGAGTGGATGGTGCACTTGAGCCAGGTGGTGTATTTGCTGCTGACGGGAGTCCAGAACCTGAGGGGGGTTTGTCCCACGGATAATAGTGCTGTCTGCCTCTGTGTGCCAAGGCTGTTGTGTACGTCCATGAGCTTGCAGTGGTAGAAAGTTGCAAGGGATTTGATCTGCCTTGCAAGGGTGGGTGTCTTTTAGATGGAGATCTGCTGTCAGTTCACTCACAATGCTGATGAGCACCTTGATGTCGTGTGTTTTGGTGCCTCGGCCCTATCTTAAGGATCTCCACTTGTCCTTGCTGATGATATGGTGATTTCTGTGTGTGGCGTTTTCCAGGGCTGTAAGGTAACTGATGGTTCTTTGTGTTGCAAGGATTGCACAAGAGTCCGGCTAGATCTGTATGAGTCCAGTAGGTCTGCCTTGTCCCAGGTGGCTTAACTGTTGTTGTGCTTCATAGGAAAGTCCGTCAATGTGGCAAGATTGTTGGATCAGTCGCTGATCCAGTGTGTGAGGTTGCAGGGTGTGGCGGTGGTGTTGGTTCGAGTGTTCCACACAGCTTGTCTGTGGTGACTTACATCAAGCATCTTTGGGGGATCGGTAGCGGGGTGTGGGGCAGTGTGTTGCTTGTCGGAGACGTGGATGCAAATGTTGATGGACCAATGATGGATGGTGGTGTGGTTCTCCTCCAGCAAGAAGTTACTGGCCCCCAGCCACATGTAGCCTGTGGAGGTGAGGGCGTGCGTGCAGATGTACATGTTGATGGCTTAGCGGAATTGTGGATGTAGGCCTGGAGCTCTGTAGATGAGTGTTACTCTGAGGGTTGCCAGGGGGTTGGTGCGAAACCGGATTTGTGACTCTGAGGGTGTACTTGTGAATAAATTGCAATTCATCCTCCGGGATTGTTGGTGCCGTCCCTGCGGGTGATCTTGTATCCGTCTGAGATGGCAATGAAGAAGTTGTGTGCTGAGGATGCTTTTATCCAGGTTACTGTCATGAAGGTGATGTGTGGGGCTGTTGTGTTGAGGAAGTAACAGAGTCCAATGGCGTGCAGGTGGCTGGAGCGGGTGTGGAGTAGGAGGCACATGACCTGGTTGTTCTGACAGGGTCTGGTAGGCGGGGCAGCGCTGTGTAGGCAGTTGGAGTTGCACACTCAGCATGCGAAGGTGTCGTGTGTGCGCTTAGGGGTTGCCTGATAGCAGGCGGTTGATTGTCTGGAGGACATTGCTTGGAGGGTGGCTGCAGCATGAGCCTGTTGTGTGACGTAGGTCATGCAAGGACCAGAGGGTCGTGCACTGTGCACGTTGCAGGCACAGACGGTCCTGCCTTTGGCACGGCGTTGGCGCAACAGTGGCACAGATAAGCTTCTGGCTGCATTAAGAAAGGGTGGAGGGGAGACGGGAGGAGCATTTAGGAGGCGTGTGGGTTGCAGAATCAGGGCACTCAGTGGGGCGGTGCCGCAGGTGAGGCAGCAGCTGGGCGGGAGGGGGGAAAAACTAGGCAAAAAGTAGCACACAAAGACAAGGAGGTCAGAAAGGCACAGTGCAACAGGTGTATGTAAAGGAAGGAGTGTCAGGTTACTCATGGGACAATCACCAAAAATGACGGCCACAGGATCAGGCAACAAAATGCGGAGCTGCGCACAGGAGACACACCGTCAGCAGGCATTGACATCCTGTTGTGGGGAGCAACCTGCACAAATACATACACAACCAGGTACTTCATGCACAATAGAGATTATTAGCCATGAAGAACTGCATGCATGTTGCCGAAGTACACATACACTCATATGCTCAATCTTTGACAATTATGCCATAGATGACGCATGCAAACTGGCAAGAGATCTGCAGTGACAGAGATGAGGCACTTTGGTTTGTGGTGAACACCTTTATTACACAAACTCACACAAAGGGAAATGCATCCATATGAACAGACTCACAGGTCAGTTGACATAACATGTGGGACATACGCTGGACCCCCCCCTTCACAACACGGATGTTGTAAATCCCAATGAACTGGCACACAAGTTAAGGGGATGAGCCAAACACATCCTGCTGCACACGGAGAGGTTGCAATTCCCCATAGAGCCTGTTGTTGTGATGTCCCACACTATGTCCACCTGTAGCATCCACAATGTTTCAGAGGCAAGGTTTACACACATTGATGCCTTCATCAGACTCCACACTCCACTACAGATGACTGTCAAGAAGGGTGACTATCATGTCATGGGAGTGATGCTACATGTTATATGCTCCATGGTGAGAAGACATGTATTCATGGTACCACAACATGCACAGAAGCAGTCCCCACACATTCCCAACCCGTACCACCACCAAAAAGCCTTGCTGCAATCCTTACCCAAACTGACATTTCCACATGTCTGTGCATGGAACGCTGATTCAGCACACGTTGCAATCCTCATTAGGAATAGCAGGAGCACAAAGATGACACGAGCAGACAACAGGCACAAAAACCTGGGAATGACAGACACACAAGAAGTCACCTAAAACAATTCTCGCCGCACACATGGTCATTTACGAAACATGAACAATGTTGGACACATGCAAATTTCAAAGAAAGTCTCTCCGCAAAACTGTGTGGCATGACTTCATCACTCGAGTGACACATCAGAACACACATCAAAGTCACTTTGCATTCAGTCAGCTGGACACACACATTGCAACACATGCCACTCAATGCTACAAGCTTGCACACTCATACCCAGTGACTCACCATTATGAGAAGAAGTTGAGTATGAGCTGACTCCGGATATCATCCTCCTCCTCCTCATCACTTGACTCGTGACCAAGCCCTTGATCCTCCACGGGTGGATGTTCCTGCTCATCCGGATCCAGGATGAGTGGCACTGCGTTCTCAACTGCCATGTTGTGCAGCATGCAGCACATGGTGAAGATTTTGCAGACCTTCTCCGGTGCATATGGGAGGGACCCGCCTGTCTTGTCAAGGCACCGGAATCGGCTCTTCAGGAGGCCAAAAGTCCTCTCAATCACTCGCCTGGACTGCCCGTGTGCATTGTTGTACCGGTGATCTGCAGCTGTTCTTGGGTTGCGGAGAGGTGTCAGTAGCCATGGCATGTTGGGATATCCAGAGTTCCCTACATGGAAACATCATGTAAATAAGTGAGTCAGGAGATGCCGTAAGAGCCAAAGATACCGCAACACACAGGACAAACAGAGTATACCCACCAACAAGACATGCTCGTTCGTTGTGCAGCCGCAGCATCATTTGTGGCACCCTGCTATGCCTCATGATGTAGGCATTGTGTGCTGATCCTGGAAAACGTGCACAGACATGGGAAATCAGCATGTTAGCAAGACACACCACAAGGGCATTTATTGAGTGGTAATGTTTTCGGTTGCGATAGGCTTGGTACCAAAGCCACATGTGTCCCATCAATGGACCCAATGACATGGGGCATCCTTCCCAGGGCATAGAAATCACCCTTGACATCTGTCAACTCCTCAGGAGAAGAAATTTGATGAATTCATCAAGGTGCTCCAACATGGCTGCCAAAACATCACGCAGGACACGGCTGAACATGGTCTGTGACATCCCACCAACATCATCTATGGTCAATTGAAACGTACCTGTGGCAAAAAAATGTAGGGCTGCCATCACCTTCATCTTGGGGGTCAGCGCAGTAGGATACCTGTGTTGCGGTTGGAGGTGTGGTGCCAGCTTGTTAGTCAAGTCCTCAATCAAATGTCAAGTGAATCTGTAACGTCGGATGCAGGCACGTTCCCTCATGGCAGCCAAGTCTGGCATTGGTCTTGGGACAGGCGGTGCCCTACAGGACATTGTTTGGAATAATGAAGATTGAGAGTCTGCCAACATCAATGTCAATGAACATAGCACATGCTAAACTGCTACTAAACATCAGGTAACTATGGAGTCTGGTGTGTGCAATACATCCAGGACACATATGCCAGCTTGCTGGCACTCCTACGAAAAGCCAGATACACCTGTTGATTGTCAAGTCTACATGACATGCCCTGAAATGAGCTGGGGGCCAGTCTGAGTGAACAGCCAGAGATATCACCGGAGTGACACACATCCACATAGCTGCATTGGAAGGATGTCATCTCATCCAGACAGCTGACTGCAAGGCACACGCACAGGTCACATGGAATGTCAAATGTACATATCAAACACATTGCGATGAAGGGGTACACGTGACAACAAAAGAACACAGCCATTGAGACGACGCAGACATGTATGCTTGGGAAAATATGATGTCCGATGCACACAGACCCTACAGCTGTGGGAATCCACATGTGGCATGGTGTTCGTAGATGTGTGCCATGCCCATCTCCACACAGACCCATGTTGGATGCACCAACAGCAGATGCAGTTGAAGGAACACTAACAGCAAGCTCATGGGAACACATGACACACACTTCACATAGTCACATAGGGGCACGCTGATCGTGACATGTCAGTTGATAAAGTGTCCCTGTCCCTGGCATCAGGAGACAGGTGCCGGTGTTGATGACTGTGCCATCCCACTGCTGTTGTGCATGACACAGTAGGACTACAGACACACATGTGGCAAGTGGCAAGGTGATGTGTGCCACATAGTGCCCCATCACACATGACATGTGTACACAGGTCATCACACATCAATTGTGCAACTAGATGAGATGACCTGTGCAATATCACTGGCTGCCACACCTAGGGCCTGCACATGAAAGTATGCAATGACAAGTACTTGATGGACATCCTTGTGCGACTCGTAGCCCTCCATTCCTGGCGTGTGTACGCCTCGTATCACCATTGTAAGCGTGTGAAACGCACCGTACCCCCACATTCATTGCGTGTGTTCGCCTTGTATCACTATTGTACTGGTGCCGTACGGGTACGTGTGAAATGCACCGTACCCCCACATTCATTGCGTGTGTATGCCTCATATCACTATTGTACTGGTGCCGTACCTGTACGTGTGAAATGCACCATACCCCCACATTCATTGCGTGTGTACGCCTCGTATCACTATTGTATTGGTGCCGTACGCCCCCCAAGTGACCAGACCCTGGTGGTAATGTATGGGCTCCATATTATAGGTTTGGCTTTGGGTATGGGGTGTGTTTCCTGCCCCTCACCCCTACACTGGCCCCTGGGTGTTGTTCTCACCTTCTGAGGCGTGTGCGTCGGTTTCGGTGCACCAGGTCGTAGACTAAGAGGACCAGGATGACACGTATGATGGGGTTCATGGCATGTACGTCGCGTACCGGGGCTCCGTTTGTAGGACTCTGCTTTAACAGGTGTTTTTGGCTCCCATAAGAAAAGAGCCGTACGGAGTGCCATAGGGACGAATCGTACTTGCTGGGCCGGAAACCACTACTTAAATACGTCCAGACGTCGTGTACAGGCTGTTCTGGATCCGAATCGTTGTTTTTTTTTCCCGTACGGTCTTTTGTACGATTCGTACGGAAAGAGGCTTTCTGTACGAATCGTACTTCCTAGGTTGTAAGGAAAGTTTACTGGGTATGAGTCGTACGGAGAAAACGCTCCGTACAACGATTCGTACAGCCTTTTTCCAGAATTGAAATCGGACCCTTAATTTGTGTTTGTGTTTTGTTTTCACTTTTAAAGGGGTAAAGGGTGGGTTTTAAATAACATTTTGCTAACATTTGCTACATTTAAATAGTTACTGTTCATAAATGTATTTATTGATATTTTTATATATTATTTGTATTTTTTTATGTTACTAATAATATATGTGTTCTTTTTATATCTTTAATATATTTAATTTTATATTTTTTAATAATTTCTTTTTTAATGATTTTTCAAATGTAATATTTTTTTACTTTTTTTCAACTGTTTAAGTGTTATTGGTAATTTTTGTTTATCTGCTATCCAACACTTTCCCTAATGTTCCACTCGCTGGAATGGGAATAGTAATTTGTACCCCTGCACTCTCTAACACATTCACTACTGTTGCACTTTTTGGAGTGGGAACAGTAATTTTTACCCCTTCGCTATCCAACATTTTCCATACTATTGCACCCACTAGAGTAGAAATAGTAATTTTTGCCCCTCCACTATCCAACACTTTCCCTACTGCTGCACTCTTTGGATTGGAAATAGTAATTTTTACCTCTCCCCTATCCAACATTTTCTCTACTGTTCTACTCACTGGAGTTGGAATAGTAAATTTAATCCCTCCGCTATACAACACATACCCTACTTTTGCACTCACTGGAGTGCGAATAGTAATTTTACTCCTCCGCTATCCAACATTTTCCCTATTTTTGCACTAATTGGAGTGGGAATAGTAATTTTTACCCCTCCACTATCCAACACTTTCCCTACTGTTGCACTCTTTGAAGTGGGAATAGTAATTTTTACCCCTCTGCTATCCAACACTTTCCCTACTGTTGCACTCTTTGGAGTGGGAATTGTATTTTTCCCCTCCGCTATCCAACACTTTTCCTACTGTTGCACTCACTGGAGTGGGAATAATAATGTTTACCCCTCTGCTATCCAACACTTTCCCTACTGTTGCTATCACATGAGTGGGAATAGTAATTTTTACCCCTCCCGCTATCCAATACTTTCCTTACTGTTGCACTCTTTGGAGTGTGAATAGTATTTGTTTCCCCTCTGCTATCCAACACTTTACCTACTGTTGCTATCACTGGAGTGGGAATAGTAATTTGTACCCCTTCGCTAACCAACACTTTCCCTACTGTTGCACTCGCTGGAGTTGGAATATTAAATTGAATTGTTCCAGTATCCAACACTTTCCCTACTGCTGATCTTATTGTATTGAGAATGTTAGTTTAAATCTTTTTTAATAGTTTAATCTTTTAATTTATCATAGAATGTTTTTTTAATTTAAATTATTTATATATATATATATATATACTGGAAGACCATCCAAAGCATGAATGAGAACAATTATAATCTGTCCTTCAATCCAACTGGAGCAAAAATCAAAACCTACCTGGATGTAGAAGTTTTCATTCATAATCAAAAGATCTGCACCAGAATCCATCGGAAACCCACATCGACAAACAGCATCCTCCATGCCAATAGTGGACACCCACAACATCTGAAATGGAGCATCCCGTATGGCGAGATGCTCCGCATCAAGAGGAATTGCTCAGAGACCTGCGACATAGAGAGTAATCTGGAGGATGCAAGTGCTAGATTCCTGGAAAGAGAATACCCCCTGAAGGTCATAAATGACTCAAAGATCAAAACCATGGAAAAACCAAGAACAGAACTACTGAGAGAACGAGATGATACTGACAATGACGAAACAATTTGGATCATTATGGATTTTAACGTTGAAAATAAGTGCCTAAGGAAAATCATCAGAAAGAATTGGAATATCTTATTGCTGGATGACTCACTAAAGAAAAATTTTCACCTACTCCTAAAATTACCTATAGGAAGACCTCATCATTAGGGGACATTTTAACACAAAGCCATCTAAAAACACCAAAGAAGGATAGAGTAACATGGTTAACCACACCTGCTTTTTGGAAATGCTCCAAATGCAAAGCATGTGAACATGGAAATAACACACTGTCATACACATTGGCCAAAAGGAATGGATTACTGCTCATATCACGTGTGAAACCAAATACGTGGTATATGTTCTAGAGTGCCCGTGTAAACAACTTTATGTTGGAAGTACCATCAATAAATTAAAACTGCGCATTATATAGCATTTGCGAGCAATAAAAAACCGAGACCTGGCGTACCCTATGGCTAAACATTTCTCCGAAAAACATCAAGGGAACTCATTAGGGTTACGCTATTTCGGAGCCAAAATGATGCAACCTAGCGAGAGAGGTGGGGACATAACTCTGAAATTAAGAAGGGCTGAGTCCAGATTCATTTTAGCGCTAGGAACAGAAAAGCCCTTTGGCCATAACTTGGATGCAGAATTACATGTTCATTTATAAAAACCATGGAAGACCTAAGCCTGACCTGTGGCTTTTAGTGGAGAAATTCAGGAGAGCAAAAGGATGAGTTTTTACAAAATCATGACTATTAAAGTGAGACTGGAAACAACTGGAATACCTATAAATGAACTATGGGCCACCTGAAAACATAAAAGAGTTTTTAAACAAGACCATAACATTGATGGTAGATTGGAAAATGCAAATTTGCACAATGCATCAGAACTATATATGAACTCATGCTACTTGTAGCATCAAATGATATATCTTATAGGACTGAAACTGCTTGTTTGCACGATATTTTTGTATCAGATGATGGCTATGGCACCTTGTATTTATGAGTCTAAAAAATTGCAATTTTGCACAATACACTTGCATATTTGTACTTTACTGAAATGCACTGTATAACACCTATGGCAGGTTGGATCTCATGAGCCTAAATAATTGCATAATTTGCACGATACACTTGCACTTTACTAAAATGCACTGTATTACAATTACGGCAGCTTGGATCTCATAAGCCTAAAATAATTGCAAATTTGCACGACACACTTGCACTTTATTAAACACCTTAGCAGGTTATTGACACCATTGATACAATTTGCACATTGCACAAATCACTTTTCTATCATCCCCTCAAAAACTTTAAGAACTTCCTTTTAAACTCGGGAGATGATTAACTTGAGACCATAGTTTTTGGTAATAATTTTTAATCATTTTTTTTAATACATTTTTTTAAAATAACTTTTAATACATTTTGGAAGATCTTGAGAATTATTGATAATTCCCTTGGGTTTTGAGGTCTCCTCCTAAAATTAGTCAAAACTGAAAATCCAGTTTTTTTTCCTGCATATCCCTTAGGTTGTTTTTAGGATTTTTTAGGACCTTTTTAGGATCTCTCCTTTTTTCTTTGGAATGTGAATATATGCATGATCATGACAATCATAGCATACATGGTATTCTAAGGCCCTCATGAATAAGTCTTCCATAATTGGTGAGTACTTCACTCAATAAATCCGCCAACGCTGTCTGGTCACCTGTTTAAGGACCCAAAATAGGAAGTGTTTCCTATGTATACAACAAAACACATAAATAAATAAATAAGAAAATAAATAAAAAAATAACGAATAATATATAAAAAAATAAAATGAACAAATAAATAAACAGACTTACATAAAATAAAAATAAAAAATTAAGAATGGAAATGTAAAATGGCGCCTAATGTATGTCATCGCTGAGTGTGGGTTAACATTCTAGTTCACAGATAAACACAAGGTTAATTATTTGTTTTTTGCACTCTGTCACTTTAAAAAGACTGTCTAGATGTTGGGACTCTATGGTCCAGTTGAAGGCATTCTCCGAAACGCGTCGACCGTCCCTGTTGTTGTGCACCTGGTGAAGATGAAATAAAACGTTATTGACTGACCTTGCTGTGCTGTTGGACTTCCTTGTTGCCGTGGATATCTTGGTGGGGATTGCTACCGAGTTTCTTTTCTAAATATATATATATATATATATATATATATATTATATTTATATAATTTTAAAGTTTACAAATTTAATAAAGATCATAGTTAATAAATTAATTTTAAGTAAATATATGTATATGTATAAATTATAATGTTTGTGTGTTTGTATTTTTTAATTAAGTTTAGTTGTTATATTTAGTTTAAATGTATATTAAATGTAATTTGTTTTGTTAAAAATAATATTAGTATTTAATATATTTAATATATATTATTTTATTTTATATATATCTTAAAATCAAAAACTTTACATCTATATTTTTTACCTCGATATTTTAGAGTTGATATTTTTGTACTTACCTGTTGAGATATGGGAGCCATTATTTCTGTAATCAATATTTTTTCCTCAATATTTTTACCATCGATGTTTGTTACATCGATATTCTCTCAGTGAACCCCAAAAAACATAAACTTAGGGCTTGATTATCAATGGTCTGAGTCAAACATGATGATTATTGCTATTTGATAAAAATACGTCACCGAGGTGTTCAGAATTATCGGATGCGATAATTAGCGCATAGTTTGAGTTTTTGGGAGAATAACATGTAGATTTTGGCACTTTCCACACCAAAGTCTGCAAGTTACTGAAAATACTGTTCACTTTTATGCTTTTAAATCCCAGCGAATTTGACCTGCTAAAATTCAATGAAGTGTGAAATTTTTATCGCTGTTGCTGCACAGGGGTTGGAAAACTCTGGACCACTCATAACTAAGGTCTTAGGAGTTTTCCTGGCTCAGTACTCTATCATAAACTGATGGTCTGCCTGTCCTATTTAGGGTGGTGAGGACAGTCAGCTTTCCATCAACTAAGCTTCTATTGCAGTGCTAAATTTCCTTTCCACAAAAATATGACCCAAGTGGATCTTCTAAACATGCTTTTTGTCTATGTGACCAGCATTGGTGCTACATTAAAGAACTTAACAACACAAATGAATAGCGTTCCACTACAAGTCAAGCCCGACTCATCTTCCTGTAGTCTGCTTCCCTGATCGACAAACTGAGCTCCCTTCCCTCCATGTTACAATCCTTACTAAATCAGGTAAAATGTATTTGAAACCATCTCTACCCAGCAAGATTGAGGATTCGTGAGGAGTCACATTCCACTGGGCAGAAAGAGAAGTCCTACCCTTTCCTGCCTGGTGACATCACGTCACACCACCATCGCCGGGAGTGCTCCACCGGGCGGGAGAATCATTGGGGTGAGTTGAATGTATAGCTGCCCCCCCATATTTTTAAATTGCCAGCTGCCGCTGGCTTGACCGTTGGTTTGACCTGGTGACCATGCTTGGATTAGGATAAACACCTATGGGCAACCATATCTGGACAGTTAATACTCAAAATTGATTGAGACTCATTTCATGTTACCGCATCTGGGCACTTTTCCAACTTTGGAATTCTGGCCCAGTTGGTTGGCTGACACCACTGATTTACCATGCAGATTGTGCCACCAAGCACAAGCATTGATACTGCATGTCATGTGCATTTGTCTGCCACTCCTTTTTGAACACATACTATTGTTGCACCCTCATATTAAATCTCTGGGTGTGCGTGGTTGCAAACAAGCTGTAATAGAGAGCTGCAATGGGGTGAATAATGGGCTCAACTTTCAGGTGATTCAATTTTTAGACCTTGCAGTAAAAAGACTTCCACCTTTACCTGAGTAACTGCCAACAAACTTGCCGTTAACAAAATGGCAGGTTCACACTAGCTAGTTCATCATCTAGTGCTACGACAATATGACACTAGGCACTTTAAGCAGACTTGCACATAGACTTAACATCGTCGACACTTCAACACTGTGAGCACAAACCTATGTCCTCAATCTTTGACCTACTTTGAGTATCTGCCATTAAACTGGTTCGTTTGCCGAATGCTGGTCGACACTGAGGGGCCGATTCCGATCCGGGTCGGAAAGCTCTCTAACCAAGCCGGATCCGGAGTGTTTTCCGACTGAGCCGGAGTCCTGCAGTCCGATCGAGCGAGTACGGTGCGGCTGTATGCTGCCGGGCTCGGTTTGGTCGGACTCCCATAGAAGTCAATGGGAGCCGGTCATACGACGCATACATGGGCTCCCATTGACTGAATGGGTACGTCTTGCACAAGGGCGCCCCCTACAGTGGGTACGCCTCGGTGCCATCCGCACCGTACATGCCTGTGTCCGGGTCGTAGGGCTGCGGGTGACAAGGGGTCCGACGCAGACCCCCAAAAGCAACTTCCCGGACGTTTTGCGAGCCGGACACTCCAGCTCACACCGGCTGTCCGATGCGTGCATCGTACTGGCTCGATCATAAATCGCATCCATTGCACGCCACGGTTAGCTTTCAGCCGAGACGTACTGAGCGGTTTGGACCTGGGAACGACTTGGTCGGGGAATTTAACGTAGCTCGCATCGTACTTGCTCGCTCGTACAGCTGTACAAGTCGGGCGGAAAACACGCATACGGCTCGTAGTTTCTCCGGCCGGATCGGGTTCGGTGCCCTTCCGACCCAGATCGGAATTGGCCCCTTATTAACACTTACCCAGGGCCATGACACTATGATACTTGAGCACTTTGGATTTGCACTTTGTCTAAATAGAGTTGGCACTTTGAGTATAAATTAAAGTCTTAAATTATTTCTTTCTTTTAACAAATCTGGACTTTCTAAATGTTGCATTTGCAGCAGATTCTTATACCTGTGCTGTGTTATGTTTTTAAAGCTATCGTGCTCCAGTTTTTGCAAACGTTTTCATTAACGGCAAAATAAAAATCCATTTATATTTATGTTTACATTTAGAGTGCTTGATTTCTAAAAATAATAAGAACCAGTGCCCAAAGGTATGGCTGAGGCTACAACTGTAGCTTGCATCACGCACTCCCCCGCCAGTTCTTCAAATACTAGCTATTACAGCGTTCTCCAAACTGCGAGTCATCATCCACTGGTGGTGGGTCGATGCACAATTGCTGTTGGGTTGTGAAAGAGCAATAAAATAAACACTCCTTTCTATTTTGTGTTAATCTTGTTGCATTTGCTGTGTTTTAAACACACAACTCAAATGCCAGGCTATGTCTTCTGACAAATTGCTGCTCATTATTGTACCAAAGCGATTGGTTTTTACTTTTTGTTCTCTGACTGTAAAGTTAGACATGTTTTTAAAGTCAACTATATGACAATGCTGCTGGGGTACAGGGTGTGTGAAAGGAAAGGCCGAAGGATGTCCTTTGTTTGTAACACACAACACAATTGAAACACCTGTAGATGAAATGTGCACACCTTTCAGAATATATCAACTGTTGAAAAAGCAAAAATTAAGCACTTTTTTAGTAATTCTAAAGTGTGATGGAACAAAGATTTTAATGGGATCAAAATAAATCAAGACACTTTCACTTGGTGATGCGGCAAATCATAAATATTCACCAATACTCAATTTCTGCATATTATCATTTCTGTGCTATATAGGTTTCTCTGAAAAACTGTTTGGGCCTGATTTATAGTTTGGCGGACGGGTCAATCTATAAATGAGAGTGCCCTCCCACACAATGCTTTAGTAATATATTTGTGACACTGTGTTCTAAAATGAACCACCAGCTGCATACTACACCCTTACCACTCTCCTGCTGAATGCATTTGCTACACGTTTTGTGAAGCTAGGATTTTTCACAATCCCTATGTTTTCAGTGTACTAGCATTGATATCAGACCCCCCATGCTGAAAATTGTTCCAGTACCACTGGTGCAAAAGTGTTGAACTACGTCCCTAAATCCAGTTTTAAAACAATCCTTTGCAAGTATTCCCAAGCAAGAGGCCACGTGAACTTTTCAGTACTTCTTTCCTTCACAAAGCCAGTTCATCAGAGAATGTGCCACTATACGTCATCATACACAGTCATCCCACTTGTGTATGGCTTTCACATAAATTGAGATATATGGATGTGGCAGTTCTGGCCGGCAGCTCATTTTCTGTCACTTTATAAGGTTGGAAAGTAGGGCACAAGGTTTATTGTTGGAAAAGGCTAATCTCAGATACACGTTCAGCCATGATCTATTACATCAAGTTTGAACTCTGCATCCCAGTGTGTCAGCAATTCTTCATTGGTAGAGGTGTGTGAAGATCAAAATATGGGGGCTGCACCCACAGCGTGAGTACCGGAGTCGTTGGTGGATGAGGCCAGGTCTGCAGATTAGTTGTGCACAGTAGCTCCACGCCCTCTGTCGCCGCTAAGTACCAGCTTGGAAAAGGCTTCAGGATGGTCAAGCTCTCAACAGGAGCTAACAGAGGTTGAGTGCCTCTTGGATATCCCTGCCGGATACCGGTAACAAAGTACCTCTTATATTGGAGCAGATGCACTGCCCACAGAGAAAGAGGAAGAGACTCCCCAGTTTGTTCACCTCAGTTAAAGCCCTGGTCTGGTGACTGAATTAAAAGGACATGAGGTGGACTCAAGACTACACAGGCTTGGTAGTCAGCACACAGACATACACAGTGCCAGTTGCTGGCATTTGAGCAAAACTTTGGGGCCCTGCACTTTTTCTTTTTCAAATTAAGCACTGCACGTTGGAGACACAAGAAGTAAGCCTAAAGGAGGAATAGAGAAATGGGTAGTGTCAAATTTAGGTCTCATGCGTAGGAGATGGAGACACAAGAAGTAAGCCTAAAGGAGGAATAGAGAAATGGGTAGTCTCAAATGCAGGTCTCATGCGTAGGAGAGGTTTAGTTTGACTTCTGGAACAATGCCTTATTCGAAGATCTATCAAAAAATCCCTTCAATCAAACTTCTTCCCTTCAAAACAAATCATGAAGAGAAACAATCGTTCGCTGATGGATACAACCTCTGCTTGGGATTCACTGCCACTGGCATTAGAACTATTCCCTCTTATGATGTAATGATTTGGGTCATTTCTATGTCCTTTAAAGGTTTTGTAGCCACAATAAAATACATTGTGTCTGATTTACTGAGCATTCCATCTATATCCACAATCAGTAAACATTTAAAACCACGCCTCTTCTAGTGACTAGTTCAGATCACCACACCAATTCTAGGCATTGTCGATCATATATATGATTTACCACTTATTATTCTTTACTCAGAGTTATTCCGGTTTGATGTCAATTATAGGCAAGCTTTGTTCTTTGTAAAGCGCTCTCATGCCCCAGTAGTGCAAGTGTGCCATACAGAACAGTCCAATAAAAAAAAATAATAATAATTAGAGAGAGAGAGAGATAGATAGATAGATAGATAGATAGATAGATAGATAGATAGATAGATAGATAGATAGATAGATAGATAGATAGATAGATAGATCGGTAGATAGATAGATAGATCGGTAGATAGATAGATAGATAGATAGATAGATAGATAGATAGATAGATAGATAGATAGATAGATAGATAGATAGATAGATAGATAGATAGATAGATAGATAGATAGATAGATAGATAGATAGATAGATAGATAGATAGATAGATAGATAGATAGATAGATAGATAGATAGATAGATAGATAGATAGATAGATAGATAGATAGATAGATAGATAGATAGATAGATAGATAGATAGATAGATAGATAGATAGATAGATAGATGTCAACTCGTCATCCTTAAAGTGACATGAAATGGAATTTACTTAGGGGCTGCTTACTGAATGTGTAATAATTTAGGTGAAAAATGCATATATTTTATGACAATGCTCAAATTTTTTTCCGTCCTAAAGCATCTATAGTCAGAAAATCCGTTTGGTACTTCCAGCACCGACTAATGTATACTTCTATTAGTAAATGAAGTTAGATTCTCATGTTGTAATTAATTTAATGTATATGCTATTATGTGAATGCAGAGTACGTTATTCTTGGTTGTTTTTATGTATTTATCAACTCCATGAACTGGAAATGCATATTGTATTTTCTTCTATACATTCGGGGCGCCCTGCCGCTCTTGATAATTGGGGGGCTTTGCAATCTCCTGATGTCTGCGGCAGGGTCCGGTCCAGGCTGGAATCTGGGCTAGGCACATGATCATTCCCCTCCACGAAGAGGCCTCAGAGCACCCTCTCGCTGTTCTCCCTCCCCACAGACACGCGTCACCGGCCACCCGATGGGATAATGAGAAAAGAGACACATTTTACAACCTGTGAAAAACCCAATCATACTCGTGAGGTTGCCTTTGGCAGCGACGCATGCGACCAGGGCTCGCGCTGCTTGCCGCTGCACACATCATACCATGAAAAAACACACAACCACAGAGAGACGCTGGTGGAAGTATCCACTTACAGGGCTGTGGGTAAATGTCAAAGTGCTGCGAGAGTCGGTTTCGGTGAGCCTGGAGCCAGCGCCACATTCATTCCAATCATTCCTGCTTCACTTGTCACTTTGTGAGATCTCAGACCTGCAGTGGTTTGTGGGAGATCACACAGGACGCGTCAAAGATGTAGGGAGACATGTTTAAGCTAAGTGTGGAATTGAATGAAAGGATCTTAAGGGGCGCAGGTTTTCTGTGATCGAGTTGAAAACGTTTACAAGTCCACGAGGGTTTGCACAGCTTCTATGACCTGGGGGCAATTGTTGATGTCTGAGGATGCAGTTAGAAACCTAGATACAATGATTACTGAATGGTTGCAAATGCATTGTTTGAACTATGTGAAAAGGGGGTAGGCAAGACATGGTTCTCCTGGCAGAGCATAAACGGCTACAGTATTTGGCAAGTATTGTGTAAGCCAATAATACAAAAATGGACAACCTCCATGGCCACCATGGTTCTCTACACTAAGCTGAATTCCATATTGTCATAACATTGGTCTAGACACTGATCTTGGTAGGGGGATTACACAGGCAAGCACCTGCCACAAGATTCCCCTTCAGACGTTTGCTTATGATAGAGGGAGTTAAGGCCTCCTTATAACAGTGTTCTGATTATCTGTAATTTCGCAAGAAACTGTAGAAGTGGGTCTTTTTGAATGGGTCACGGTTTTAGTTGCACTATTATGCTTTGAAACCATCCCTTTTAAAAATGCACTCTGTTCCCACCGTAGATATGCCGAAGACCTCCTCGAAATGTACTGGAGGTGATAATCTCTACGAGGTTGGAGTGACATTATTGTACAAATAGAGGTTAACTCCCTGAATGTAGAATAACCCAGAAAGGGTGAAGGTCAGAACAGCAAGGGAAAAAATATTGTTGTACAAAAGTATTGTCCCTTAATACCGACTACAAGAATATCATGAAGGTAAGTATACATTTATATTCACCTGTAACTTAGATCTACATCCCCCCCCCCTTCATTGACTCATTACAGGCACACACCACTCAAACATAGAGCGCTGGGCGGAGAATCATTTTCTTTGCCTTAGCCCCGTCTAAATGGAGGCGGGTCGTTATAGTGTGGGTTGATGTTAGTTCCCGCTTACGTAGTCACTGTGGCTATGATGTCACAGTGACTGCATCATGGAATGTTGGGATGAGCTGGGAAGGTGACAGTTGATGGGGAGCAGGCGAGGGTGGATGGGCTGGGGAGCCCATAAGCGTTATAACCTGGGAGAGAGTGCGGACGTACCCTTCCTCAGCGCTGCAGAAACAGGCACCATGAGGGCTGGGAAGGATGCCGTCAGTTTGTTGAGGGCTTTGTCGCCCCCCCCCCCGGGTTTTCCGCTGTCGGGTTGTGGCTCCCACTTCAGGTTGTTTACTCTTGTCCCTTAACATCAACCTGTCCTGTCTCCATTTCAGATCTCGATAAAGTGCGTAATCGAGCTATCCGGCAATCGCAGTCTGCTGTAGTGCTTGATGGGCGAGCACCACCCGGCCATCTCTTGGGTTGGGGGCCTACATGGAAGGGGGCAACGCTCCTGTTATGGTCTCCTGCGAAGGCATGCAGCTTGTCCAGGGGGAAGTTATAGGCAAATCGGGCTTTGGATGGTCCACCCGCCCGGAGGCCGCGTGGCCTGGGGTGACCGGCGAGCTGGCTGTCGAGGCCCATTTGGGGAGCACGGCATCTTGGGCAGGCGCATTCGCTGCTGTCGGAGGCGCGGGGGGCCGCTGCTCATGCCTTGCTATGGGGAATCTTGGGCCTGTCGTTTCGCAGTTGTGGCCGGGACCTGCGGCGGGGAATGGGGGTGGCGCTCCCAAAGCCCAGATGGATTGCGGGAGGGTGAGAGTTCACTGGGTTTGCGTGCTCCGGGTGAGCGCGAGTTGGGCCGTTAGCTTCGATCTGGTAGCCTGTGGACAACGTGCCGTGGTCAATGGCCATGTGTTGATGGGTTGTCTGGGATAGTTTTGCCTGACGTGGTGTCTTTGGGCGTCACGCTTTAGGCATGTGGGTTGCTGCTCCGAAGCGGTGGCGTGGTGCAGTGGCCTGGTGGTGTTGCGTGGTTTGTAAATGTGCGCAGGGCGAGTTAGCCTGGTTTTCACGGACGGCGCCAGCTGCGTCAAATCATGTGAGCATAAGTGTTAGAAATGGCGATTTCTGGTTGGCTAGGGCTTGCGCCAAAGCCAGGCAGAAACCACCACTCTAGTCAAGGCTGGGGAGTTACATGCCAAAGATAACCCCTGCTCACCCCCTTGGTAGCTTGGCACGAGCAGTCAGGCTTATCCTGGAGGCAATGTGTAAAGCGTTTGCGCGCGCACCCAGCAACAACACCCAAGGCCCACCACAAAAGAAACTCCACACAAGGTATTATATAAAAATAGCCTTTGTATTATACCAAAACACATTAGATAATATTCACACAATTTACACTGTGCCAACTGGCACTGGGCAGAATTTTACAAGGGACTATTTACACGGGACAGGGCCACATGGGCCACTGTCAGAATTAGCACAAATCACCAAGTGTACATGTAGAACATAACACAAATTAGCACTGTAGAACACAACCAGTAACTACTGGCGCAATAATGACCTCAGCGTCATCACACTAGCATCAGGTATAAAACCTATCCTGCATCCATCACAGGGGCATAAAGACATTTATGCAATTTCTCATCCGTCCAGCATTAGACCTAACCACCTAAGTATACCTACACTAGGGGCGTATATCGCACAGGGAAGTACAATCTCCCTAACATCAGCCTAAACAGGTAAAACAACCTCCTAGGCAGAAATAACCACATTTAGAGGTATAAGGCACAGGGTGCGCAAAACATGCTATACACGGTACATTTCCTAGCACCAAAAGCATGAACACAGGGTGCGCAAAACATACTACACTGTACATTTCCTAGCACCAAAATCATATTAGAGTCCAGGTTGCGCCAGAACCTAAACGTAGCAGCTGCCCACTACTTGCTGGGCAGCTGGGGACAAGCACAGGGCCTAAACGCTGCAGCTGGCACTAAGTGCTGCGCAGCTGTGGAAGGCACATAGTAGGCATGGGCTCTCACTAGCCCCTGAAACAATATCCAAAACGATGGAGCCACCTAGGCTCTAAAACAACATGTCCCCCATGGAGCACACGGGCTCCTGAAATCAATATGCGCCAACATAGAAGAGGACCTTGCCCCAAAGTACTGTGGAGTGCACTGGCGGCGAAATGGCATGTGTCCCCAAACGCTGGAGCCCTCTGGGCTCTGAAAACATACACATCGACCAAGTTGGAGCCTCTCCTGGCTCTAGAAACAATTAAGTTGCCTCAGTCACTTTGGAGCGCACTAGCGCTCTTAAAACAAACAATGCGGGGGACGTTGGAGCCCTCTAGGCTCTATAAACAATTTTGCCCGTCGTTGGAGCGGCGGAGGCTCTGAAACCAACATAGCCCTCGCTGGAGCGGCCCTCTGGCAGACGGGGCCGCTCGGACTATGTGCCTCATCTGGCACACACAAACGGGAGAGGGCATGTTGGAGCGGCCCACTGTCAAGCGGGGCCGCTCAGCACTGGCACCAGTGCCTTCACCTCGCGCCCTCCCCCTCCCCACAGGCAGCACCACTCACCGGCTCTCTCTTCGCCCGGTCCCTCTTCTGGGACCGGGACTTCCTGCACTTGCGGTCGTGGCGGGGCTCTCTCACCTCATGAGAGCCCCGTCCCTCGATGCGCCGGTCTTCGCCCGGTCCCCCATCTCGGGACCGGGACTTCTCTGGTGGAGCCTTGAGAGGCTCCGGGAAAAATGGCGGCACTTCCGCTTCCGTCCCGTGGCCCTGCCCACAACCAGGCGGGCCGCGGATGGCAGCGTGAATCTCGGGGGCAATGAGGGGTAGGCTCCCTCGTAATCCAAAGTACACGGCGGGGCGGGCACCCGCCGCCATCAAGGCTAAGGTCGCGGGGTGGGCACCCGCGCACCACAAACACAGCAAAGTCGCGGGGTGGGCACCCGTGCCTACAACTAATTAAATAAGCGGGGTAGGCACCCGCATCGGCACACAAACAGCGGGGTGGGCACCCGCAGCAGGATTCAATGAGGGGGGATCCCTACGCTCGGGGCTTCCCTCTAAGGAGTTCGTAGCGATGCAGGCGGCAGAGAGGCGCTCAGGGAAACCAGGGAAGCGCTCTGCCATAAAAAATAAAGCGCTTGGTTCGTTGGCAGTCCGGGCGTCTTTTGTTTTGTGCGCTAAAAGGGTTCAGCCCAGGATACGGGTGACCACGTTCCGCGGCGAGCGCTGTGCTCACGCTGGATCGCGTATTATGTTAATTACATTTTATATAGTGCGGACTTTGCACGAAGGCTTCGGAGGGCTTGTCAACCATAGCAGGTTAACACGTGTACTGCGAGCTCAGTTACATTATTTTGCAAAGTTGTATTAGAGTTGGTGAACGGCGCAGTCATCGTGTCTGGCTTGCTGCAAGTCGGGCAATGGCTGCGTTGTGGGTTACTAGGAAGTATGCTCGCCTGATAGGTTACTTATAGTCACTACCAAGGCCGTTGTCAGTGAAGCGCTCGCAACAGGTACCAGCAGCGGTACCAATGTGTATAACTATGTTGAAGTTAGATTGCAAAGTCGGAAGGAACTTAGTAGGGCGGCAGCCTGTCTTGAGACGGGGAAGCCAGCGCAACCAACCCTCCGCTAACCTGATGTGGCGGGCGGCCCACTTGCTGGGCCCAGAGGGGGGCCGCTGTACCTTTGGTGCACCGGTTTCGTATGGGGCCCACGGTGCATGGGTTTCATATGGGGCCCACGGGGAATGGGGCGCTTCTGGGCACAGATGCCCATGAACCATTGTAAGGAGTGAAGAATGCTGCAAGCAGGGTCGCATCTGCAGCCTTCTTTGGACACGTTGTCGTGGCGGTTACCGGTCTAGCGTGATTGCGGGGCGCTTTCAGTACCAGAGCTCGGGCACCCACGGTTGCCCCCCCCTTCGTGGGCTGGCTCGTTCCTGGTAGAAAGGAGCATTGGGGTTTTACAGATAGTAAATGGTCAGGTGCTGAGGGGGACAAAGAGCAATTTGTCTGATGTTTCACATAATGAGCTATCGGTCAACGGTAAGTCTTGTGCCTCTGGGGGCACAGGCTCCCACAGGACAAGGGTTCAGATCCTGACTATGCTTTCTAAGCATCCTATGAGGTAAATGTTCATACAGTGCTTTCGGTGGTTAAAGGCAGAACCAGTATTGCGATGAATACATGCTTGGGAGCCCATCATGCGTGCAATTTAACGCCATGTGCTCGCTTGCAGTGATGGCGGCCGTTGCACACGTAATGTGCGTGTGGGGGGAACTGACCACGGCTAGGCGGCAACCCACGAAATGTATTCGGCTTTGTGGTTTGTTTCAAGCAACGCTGTGATAAGCAGGGCGAGGCCTGTGCTCGGGCCCGTGCATGTCTGATGTTGCGGGACGGGGAGGGCCGCGCCACCCCCCCACCACTTTCATTTCTGTGAATTGGCCGTGGCGCTGGGGCAGGAGGCACTGTACTTCCCATGCTTTGCTGACCCGTGGGGTCTTACGATTACTCGGCAACGCTCCATCACTGGGGAATATGTTTCCCTGCAGACGGTCCTTGCGCAGGCAGATTTTCCTACAGCCTCGTTGTCATAGGAGGGCCCCCATTCCCACACTTCGTTAGTGTAAAGTGGAATCGACCGGACGCGAGATTGACATGTGATTCAAGTCTTACTGTGTGCGAGGAAGGGTCTTGCGGTGAGTAGTAGTGGGCACTGTGCGACGACCCTCTGTCTAGGGTACGGCTTGGAATTTTAGAAGGCACAACTTTACACGGTGTAGGCTGTTCTCAAAGCGCTCTATGGGGTGTCAGGCAGGGAACATTAACATGGCACTATCTACATGCCATGTTATTTAGTATGACATTGGTTGCATTGCGACGCAGTGCCTGCTGCACAAGCCATGGGTTCGCTTGCTATTCATTGAAGGGAGACATTTAATGCATTGTTCAACACAGAATGGTGACAGTTGTACCATTTCAGAATGGAAGCATTTTCAATTTGCTACGCAGCAAAACCAGAATTGTGGCTTCAGTTGTCTTATATTATATATCCGGAGGCAATGTCAGAAGCTGCAAAATACCAGCCGGCAGCACACTAAGCTTAGCACCAAACCTAAGCTTAGGCCTTTATGAGGAACATCTGCTGGCACCACATAGAAACAGGTCCAGATATACACTGGGGGTCATTCCTCTGCAACCAAGGGCAGGTTTCAGGTCGCTTCAGTTAAGATATATTCACCCGCGCTTTAGCCAGGGCAGCAGGCGGGTGGTGTAGTTGTCATCTAATAAGTGGGCGGCGGTGCAAAAATGTTTGGTAAACACTACGTTAGAGCCATATGGCGACATGGTATTATTGACCATTCGGCATTCACAATATTCAGGAAAGGGCAGGTATTTGCACGGAATGTCCCCGTCTGGTTCCCACAGACTTGTCTGCCTTCTGGGTTATCCTTCTAGGGGTTAGAACCTGAGACTTGAAGGGGCATCTTCTGCTCCGGTGTCACAAATACGTTAATAGTCTAAGCTGGGGTAGATGTACCATGAAGGGCATGATTACTACTTGGGTTTTCCCTAAGTTCGGGGGTAAAAACCAGGTGGGAGCATTAAGTCTACAGTCCTTAGGAAGCATCCAGCATTCCTTCAATCCAAGCAAGGGCAGTTAGCGATAGATAAGTAACAGCGAGTGGGTAACAGACACCGGCTCTTCAGCAACATCGTGTCCCGGAGGCATGCGCGCTGCACAAACACAGAGCCTCAACCACAAGGGTGCCAAGTAGCAAAAACCAATAAATAGGTTTAAGAGGGGTGTCTCTGGCCTTACAGCTGTGTGAAGCCACTATCATTTAGAGGTATGCCCAGGTGAGAATTGGGTGCTGACAAGATTAAATGACTAGAGAGTGAAACCGTGTCTCTTGTTTTACTAGGGCGACCGGTATGGGTGATCGGGCATTCATATATCTCCAGGGTGGCTCAGTGGGCGGCGCACTGGAATTGGATGTGGCACTTCCCACAGACACAGTTTGAGTGGATGGGTTTCCCTGGCATGAGATGGAGCTGGCTCAGGAACAAACTGGAACAGAGACTACCGGCGCGGGGGGCACCACCCTAAATTTTAGTGATTCACCTGGGTGGGAATGACCTCATCGCCATGGGTAGAAGGCTTCTCCTGCAGGCCATGAAAAGCGACCTAGGCGAGATTTGTAAGCGCGTAGGGCAGTGCGACGTTCTCTGGTCAGAGATGATCCCACGCAGAACCTGGCGAGGGGCCAAATCGGGCGAGGCGGTTGAGCATTCACGGAAGTGACTCAATGGGGCAATGCGCAAGTTCACTGACCAGAGGGGCCTAGGCTTCATCAGACACAAGATGATCAAAGAGAACGAGAAGGGTTACTTTGAGGACGATGGAGTTCACTTATCGCCAGTAGACATGGACCTTTTCCTTTTAGACCTAAGCGAGGTACTAGAGATGAGAGGTTGCAGGTAGACTATTGCTGTGGTGGGGGCCCTGGCGGTGACAGGGGCCACCTCCAGAGCTGTGGCAGAGTTACAGGGCGATCTGGAAGCAGGCCGGTACCAAGGGTACCTCTGCGCGGCACCATAGGGGGTGCCAGAGCCAAATCCGAGGAGCCTCATGGGAGGGTCCGGGAAGCCGTTTCGGCGCCCCGCTAGTCCTTCAGGCGGTTGTGGGCCTGAACAACCGGGGGTTTGCTATGCGACGCTCTGCCCCGGGAAGGGGCGTGAGTAAAAGTTACCAATGGTCACGTGATCCTGTAAGAGAATCACTTGGAGGGCAGCAAAGGCGGGGTTCGCCCCAGTGCTGCCTGGCTCATCAGGCGGGCAGGCGGCCCAGTTGGTTGCCTGCCCTTGGATCGCCCATAAGATAACCCACCTATTACATAACAGTGTATGTAATAAACCTGCAGCAATTGTACCCAATCAAACAGTCTGTGTTGTGTGTTTATTATTGGGAAATGTATATTGGTTGGAGGGGTGGACAGAGGGATGCCAATGACGATACTATGCCGCTGACCACGGCACCCACAGGGGGCCACTAGAGCGGTCGGCGCCCTAGTATCACCTGGGCACTGGTCACCCCTCACCCTGATTGATTTTGTAATTTCCTCGTTTCAAGCCACCCAAGTGGTGAGATTATCCCTGAACCATCACTTTCAACCAAGCAAAAAACTTTAATGCCTTGGCGTTACCAACAAATTTTCAAGAGCACATTTTCACAAACACATTCTCAATTCTGCTCTCACTGCTTGTATTCTGGAGGGTTGAGGGAAGCACAGGCCCAAATTTCAGAGATTTCCTCTCCACAGTGATAAGTCCACCTTTCTTCCAACGATAGACGTTCTGCACGATAAAGTCTGAAGGGATTTATTTTCCCCTGTTATGACTCTAGGAATGCTTAGCAAGGCAGATCACCAAACAAGACATAACATCTAATAAGCCTCCGATAGAAACATCAAGATGCTTGAATTGATGTCCTACCACTGATGCTATCCTAGTAAAATCCCTTAATGTCATCATCATAAGCAAGTATTTATACATTTCAAACATCACAATTGTTCTACCAGAAAGCTACCAGTTGTGGCAATTTATAATGTATCAGACATTAGTATTTTAGTTTCGTTAACATTGATTGTGAGTTGATTATTATGAACTTAACGCAATTCAGAAGAGTTAAAAAAAATTGAGAGACTGGTGAAATAGCTATGACTCTGTGGTAAGAAGCAAGTTGAAGAATAGTTTTCAAGAGTATAAAAAGAAAGTTGTGACAGCTAAAGCCAGTTACTATGCCAACAGAAATCTAACAGCCCAAACCTCCACCAGATATGTTTTTACCATATCTAGATCATCAAAAAATACCCTGAAACGATGAAATCTCCCTTGGAGGCATCCCAAATTCTAAGGGTTGTTTAAGGATAAAATCAGAGTTACTAATGAGATCTTTCATCTTGAAACTGTCGCCCTGGGTGAGGACACAGCTGTTTTTTCAGTATCCCCAAATAAACCTCAACAAAAGCTGGCTGCCTGCTATCCTATTAAATTGGCCGATCTGCCTAAACTGCTGGACACAAGTGGTTCAGGCTCTCCTCTCTATACCTGTCCCCTGCCAGATCATATAGAAAGGGCTCACAGTGATGTATCAAGCACTTCTGGAGTTGGCAAAAGTGCCCCAAATTTGGAAATAGCCAGTTTTGATAATTCTGTTAAAAGAAGGCTAATTCTGATCCAGAGGTAAAGGGGACATTTTGACCCATATCACTCGTGCCATTATCGATACAAATCCCTGAGTAGATTGTGAATATTCAACTTCCATCCTTTTTAGGAGACATTTGGACTTTCAATAGGGCCCAACCGTGCTTTTGGTGTGGTTTAAGTGCAGAGGCAACTTTAGTCTGTGTCCTGGATCATTTCAGACAGCTCGCCTTTTAGGGCAATTCTTCAACCCTGGTGCTACTGGATCTCTCCGAAGCCTTTGAAATTGTCTTGCACAGCTGATTACTGAGGGGCTAGGGGAGGTCAGTATATAGGGTTCAAATAGTATCTAATGGAGAGATCCAGGCAGTTCAACTGGGAGTTTAGTGTCCATCCTAAGCCCTACTTTGTTTAATTTGTATGTTCAACCACTTGTATGTTAACATTCCAGTCATGTCATAGAAAACAAAGCTACTGATGAATGTAGGGAAAAATTCCCCCAAAATCTAGCCACCTAGATTGTGGCCTGAGCAAATGGACCCTCATCCATCCTGGCCTTTGGGGTTTGGGATCCGAGTGTTTAAATCAATTAAGTGTTGATCTTGGCCAGTCATGTGAATATCATATCCACTGTTTACATTAACTTAATATACCCTTATAGCCTGATGTAGTGGGCTATACTAGACATTAAAGGTCCGCTCCAGCGTCGGCTCAGGTCTTTAACAAGTGAGCGGGCCTTTACTTGCGAGTATAGCCTGCTACGGCAGCCTAGAAGACTACTAGAACATTTCGCCCTTTGAGGGTAGAATGTCCTAATTATAAAGACAAAGGCCTCTCAGAACTCCAGGGAGCTGAAATCCCAGAGGCTCTGAAGACGTTAATTCACAGCTGTTGCTGTGATTGTTCAACAGCTAACATCCAAGCACAGGGCCACAGCTCTTAGCTGTTGACCATTCACAGCAATAGCTGTGAAAGGGGCCCGAAGTCAGCCTCTAGCTTTCTCTGGGCTCAGCTGAATTGCTTTTTAGATCTCGCCTAGCTATTGCGATAGCAATCGCTATGCGAGACTCTAGTAAAGGGGCTCCCAAAAGCGGATTGCATGGCGAGCACGCGCACAATCACGTGCATCGTGCCTCCATGCAATCCGTTTGGTATCGTACTTCAAAGGGTCCGCTGCCCCGCCTGGAATGCGCTTCCCCGCCCCCGCCAAGCGCGCGCCTCACGCTCCGCCGGGCTTGTCTTGTTTATCCTTCGTAGCATTTTCTCAAGCTGGGCTTTCATACCGTACATCTCTGGGATGCGTGTTTTTTTTTTGTTATGCTCGTGCCTTTCCCCGTCCCTCGTTGCTAGTTTTAAAGATAAGAGGAATTTATATGCATCCTCGTTTGTTTTGACTGAACGAAGGGAATATATTCACCCTGAAAAGAGCACTGTGCCAGCAACCCGTCTGTGCTGAGGTACGACGCAACTCCCCCTTCGCAGCTACAATTCCGTTCTGCACAAAGGCTATGCAACTGCACAACCTGTGTACTTCACAGTGCTGCTTCCCAGCCTGCACTGACTGCACTGAATCCGCAACACGGCAGTGCAACCACCGAGGAATGCTGAGCTCACACACACCACCAATTCGTCCCCTCAGCCTGTACTCAATGCCCATCCTGGACTGTAGCGCTATATAAGGCATTAATGCTCCTTAAGGGCCATTTCACCGCACAAAACCCGCCTAAAGGCAGTGCGGCGCTGTTCATGCCCTTAGGCGCATTTAACAATACATTAACTCTAGAGTAACAGCATATCGGGGACTGTAAATACAGACACCAAGCGCACTGCTATAAAACACCCCATCTCAGGAGCTTCAAAACAGACAGAGTACACAGTGAACTGCTAACAAAATACCTGTCAGGGTCTTTGCGAACCAGGATATTAACAACGTCGTCGAGAGACGGCATATCACGTCTTTCAAAACAAAACTACCCAGCAACCAGTGTAACCAAACTGGTACTCAGGGTCTTTGTGTACTGGGACACCAAACAAAGAGAAAAGACGTTGTGGACTTTCAACATCAGAGCGTCATGGCATGAATTTAAAAAAGAAAACAGACACTCGGAGCACAGTGTAAAGAAACTGCACCTTGCGAACTTAAATAAAACAGATGCCGGTGCGCAGAGTAAAGCAACAGAATGGCAGGATTTTAGAAACAGATATCCTGTGCGAACTGCATCTCAGAGCTTTTAAAGTCTTGGGAGACACAGCACCACAAGTAAACAAATGCAGGGTAGTCTTACAACTTGTCTTCTAGTCCCACTTGGAGAATGACCATGGTTCAGGAAGACCGGGGCCTCCTTGCGTGACGTGGATTCATGGGTGTTTGCACCCGCTCTTCACCCACCCCCTGCTCCCACCATCGCTTCACTTCAGCATACAGAACCTCAACCCACCTGCATGTGGTCTCACTACCCTTACCTTCAGCCCGCAGATTTACCTCAACTGTTCTCGTTTCCACCACTACCCTAACACAAGTACAGTGTACCCCAAACATCCTCGCATACACCCCCACACCCAGCGTCCCCCAAACCTTCTCGCATATCCCCTTATGCACAGAACCCATCTCTCATCATACCCCTACACACGCACTTTATACCAAAACATCCCTGCACACTCCCACACACGCAGTGTACCCCAACCTTCCTTGCATACCCCTCACACAGAGTGCACCCCAAACCTACTCTCATACCCGCACACACGCAGTGTATCCCAACCCACCTAGCATACCCCAGGCACAGAGTGTACTCCTACCCTCCTTTCATACCCCCCACACTTGCAATGCAATAGGTCTCGCATTACTGAGCTATTGGTGTTGCATTATTATTAGCAATGCCAATAGCTCAGACTTTAATAATGCGAGACCTATTGCATTGCAAATGCTTGTTATCATTCAACCAGGCCAGGGAGACCCAGGTGCTGAGAAGCATTTCCCCGTCACTCCTCTAGAGCTCAAGTCAAAATGTGAAGTACTGGAGGAGAAAGGGGGAAGGCTCCGGTCTGCCCTGAAGCACAGCCTCTGCTTTTCCCCTTACCCTGCCCTCTCCATATATTTTGGAGAGGAAGGGAAAAGAGAAAGGCAAACACTGTATATTAGAACATTGAAATGCTGGGAGCAGTGGGCCTCTATCCGTTTATATAGACATCTTCCGCTCCTTTGTCTTCAATCGAGCTCTAAATATTCCAATGTTCTAATATATGTTTATAGCCCAGCGATGGAGGGCTATAAGACTATTAGAAAATTCTGCCACTAGAGGGCAGATTGTTCTAACAAATAAAACAAAGACCTCTCAGAGCCCGAGGGGTTTTAAATCCCCTCAGGCTCCGAGAGGCCTTTGTAAAACAACATTAGAATGTTGCTTTGCGAACTTTTACCGGTCCGTAGAAGCTCGGAGCACTCTATTGCATTCAATGGAGTGTTCCACATTCTAATGTTCTAATAAGAGTTCTATCATCCTGGCCTTCCTACCAGCTCAGACTAGACTTTAGGTAGTAAAAGATATTATTCCAAGTTGTGAGAGCAGAAACTTTCCTATAAAAATTAGTCACTGCTAATGATAATCTGCCTTGGGCTTCAAATATGAAAAATGCATTTTAAAATGACGCTCATACATTTGGTGCTGAAAACACAAGGCTTTCATATTCAATGCCAGACCTTAATTAGACTCTTTCCCTGTAATAAATAAATGCTTTAGGAAATACTGAACCATGCACAAATACACTTAAAGTGACTGCCTTAAGATTTTTTCCTAATTGTAGAAATGTGCTTTTTATTAAACTTACAAAGTAAAACATGTGTGCAGAATTAATGTGCACTTTGTATTAAATTCAAACAACATTTAATAGTGCGAAACACAGTGACAGCCTGCTAAAATAATAGTTGAGAATTTGCTTTCAGACCCGCTTGAAAAGCTGACCTCAGCTTATGCCTCAAGATAACATAGGAAAAGGAATGTTGCCTTTCATTTTGTGAAATAAAGACTTCTCAAGTAAATTACAGGATGCAACTCAGAGCTTTGACTAAAATCATATTTTGTTGCTGGTAAAATGTTATAGTTCACAACAGAGCACCATTCATTCATTCATTCATTAAGACTTTATTCGGTTATAAAACAATGATAACCATAAAAGTACATAAAAAGACATATTATATCACATTTCATAATCCAAAATTCAAATTTCAAGTTTGAGCATTTCATACTTCAGATAATTTCAAGTCAATAGTGATAAAATAAAATGAGTGTTAAAAGGCACATGGGCTCTAAAATACATTTAAAACAGTATCGATTTTCTTAAATGGAAAACATTTCTTAGAAATACAGAAACCGAGGCGACCGTGAATATATCCTCAAGTTTTCGTATAATCAAAAAGGCAGGTCGGCATTGTCTAAGATTCATATATTTTATGATTGGCTTAATCCACCTTTCCCTAGGTATAACATAATATTTACAAAAGAATAAAATATGAATGTCCGATTGGGAGGAAATGTTATCACAGGGGCATTTAATAATTCCAGCTGACCAATCATTCTTTACAGGAAAACTCACAGACCTAAAAAGAAACCCAAGTCTAAAACGTATCAGCAGGAACTTTTCATGTTCCGTCAACCGCAGGGTTAAGTATGGTTGGATATCCTGCGATATTAAAATCAATTGATGGGACATCACAGTTTTCTTTGTCAGTACCGTTCGTTCTCTTAACTTCTCTAGGTACATAATACATAACCTTTTCAGTTCCTTCCTAGAGATCGTTGCCATAGACTCAGGATCATCATAAAATTCCGGGTGGTTAATGTGGCCGCAGAAGCTTTTAATATACTTCAGCCATTTTATTCGGTGCACATTCTCCAGATTTAGGGTATCCCTCAATATGAGGCGATTCAGATGACACTCAATTGTAGTCCAAACCCTATACCACAGGAGGACAGGTTGAATTCTAATGAGGTCCTCAATATATAACATACCAAGCTCAGCATGGACGTTAAAAGTGGATGTGCCGTCTGGAGTAGCTAAAAGAAATTTCAAAAAACTATTCTCTGTTAGCTGAATACTAGCTACATTTGAGTAACCCCAAATTCCTGCACCATAAGTTGCCACGGCCACACAACTGGATTTGTAAATACACAATAACTCTTTCAATGGTTTGTTACCCATCTTTTTACTAAAAAGTTTAAGGGCCATTATGGACTTAGTGAATTGCATGTTTCTCCCCTTAACTGCAGCATTCCACTGACCTGAGCATTCAAACATAATTCCTAAATAGGGGAAAGTAGAAATATGTTCTAATGGCTTAGACTCTATGAACATAACTTTTTTCCTCTGTTTAGTTTTGGTGCCACAATTCATGGAATAAGTTTTTGTACAGTTCACCCTCAGGTCCAAACTAGTCATAAAAGTGGAAAAGGAAGTAATCATAGTTTGCATTGCAACAGGGGTCCTTGCCATCAGAACGGTATCATCGGCATAAATTAAGGCCGGGATATGGCGTTTTATTGCCGATGGCATATCTGTGCAGTCCCTCAGCAAGACATCCTCAAGCCCATTGATGTAGATTGTAAATAAGAACGGAGCAAGGACGCATCCTTGTCTTACTCCCCTTGCAATATTAAACATTCTGGTGCATTCTCCCTTTAGACCAAATCTAACTGTAGCCCTGGCCCCATTGTATAACTCTCTTAGGAAACAAATAATATTATCCTCAACTCCCAATCGTGTTAAAATTAACCATAGTTTGCTGTGTGTAACGCAGTCAAAGGCGGAAGTTAAATCTACGAAAGTTAAAAACATTTTCCCGCCCTTAGCCTTGGTATATTTTTCCAATAGGATGAATAAGTTGAGTCCTTGGTCAACAGTCCCGACCCCTTCCCTAAACCCATATTGCAAGTCGCTGATAATCTTGTGCTCGTCTGCCCACACCTGCAACCTTTCAAGAATAACCCTGCCCACAATTTTGATGGTAGAATCGAGTAGGGATATAGGGCGATAGCATTTACAGCTTTCCCTATCGCCCTTTTTAAAGATTGGTACTATTATTGATTCATACCAGGTGTTAGGGAGACCTAGCTTACAGGCAGCGTTCAAAAATCTAGTTAATAGGGGAGCCCATAGTGTGAGATTATCTTTAAAAACATCTACAGGTACCCCATCAGGGCCTGGTGCCTTGCCCCCCTGGCTCAAACTAATACCCTTCAACACCTCACTCAATGTAAATGTGAGGTTCAAGCTCTTAAATTTTGTGGATATGTTAGGTAAATCTTGTTTTAACGAATCACTCAAAGGGTCAACGAGGCTGTAAAGGGACTCGAAATAACTCACCCATTCATTCTCACCAATGGCTATCTCAATCCTCGCCTTGGTGTCATCCTTAAAATATGGTGCGTTTACTGCCCTCCAAAAGGCAGTCATATCTCTCCGTTCTGAAGCACTTAGTAGTTCCTCCGACGCTTCCTTCTTTAAGCTGGCCCTCCTATTCTTGATTGCCAGTTTGTAAGACAGAGCACCATTCATAACTGACTAAGGGGCATATTATCAAGCCAGGTGATAAAAACTGCAGCTAAAACGGCGATAATGGGCTTCATAATATGCTCTATGGAATTCCAATTGAAGCCCATGTTAAATGTGAAGGACGTCTAACATGGGCTTCAATTGGAATTCCATAGAGCATATTATCAAGCTCATTATCGCCGTTTTCTGTCGCTAAAGCGGCGATAATCTTATTGCATGGCTTGATAATATGCCCCTAAAAGCTTTATTTTATTTGCTGAATGAAAGCAGAAAACACGCATCTCTTTTAACAATTTCATGTTATGATCTAATGGATTTATAGAAGAATGCTGAATTTTCATTGGATGGAGACGAGAACATGCCACATGCTTTTGCAACATGAATTACTGTAATTTAGAATGTGTTCCAAGTTTTAGGAATTCAGATTCAGCTGAGAGAGGATTTGGAACAGACAGATCAGCAGACAGAGCAGATGAAGTCAGACAAGAGTGAGATTCCGATTTAGTTGGGTTTGGAGCAGCAGTTAATGAGAGCAGATGAGGGGGAGCTGCAGCAGATAAGTTTGGGAGACAGCACCAGCGGATGAGCAGCAGATAAGAGCAGGACAGGACAAAGCAGAGCAGAGAAGACAGGCTAAGCCCTTTTGGCATCTATCAGACCTAAGCTTTATGCTTTAACTAATTGGCTTTGCCAAGGCGTATTTGTTTACTGCTTTATTTCTCTTTATGGGAAATTATACACTTAGTAATTATCAATGTTGAGCTTCATTGCTCCATTCTCACTCTTGCCTTTACTTTTGAACTCTTCATGAGTTCTGACTGACACTTGCACCCCATTTCGAAGAAGAGGGATTTTCCTTTATGGAAAGTGCTGATTACATCATGTTGTTATGATCTGCACTAACCATATTTTTCTATTTTCAGTTCTGAAACCTGATTGATATTTGACCAATGAATAATGAATCAGAAATATCTAAACTTTAATTAGAAAATAAAACCCTGTAAAACTACTCACGACTCTCTATGGTGACTGAAATTTGGAATTGTATTTAAAATTGCTTATGATGATGAAGTAGCTCTTTTGAACAAAATATGGTGGCAAAGATCCATCACCTGAGCAAGTAGAAATTGGTGTGGGAATGGGTCCTAATGGTGATTGAAAGTTTGTACCACATTTATCTAAATTTGACCCAAAGATTTCGCGCTCACAGTCAACTCAATAATTGTAACTCTCTGTTTCATGCATCCTCTACCACTTTACTAAAACAACTACAGTGGATTAAAAATGCCATCGCTCGTTTGGTGTTGGGTTTATCTAAAGGATCGTCGGCCTCTCAGGCACTCAGACCTCTTAACAGTCTCTCGATATCTTAGTGGATTTAATTCAAGGTTGTGTGCCAGGATTTCAGGGCCTTCCATCAAGCACAACCCAAATGCCTGCAAGATAAACTCCATTTTTATCTCCCCCCTTGTTATTTGAGATCAGCCAATGCTTGCCTTTTGTAGGCCCCTGGGATACGTCAGACACAGATGGGAGGCCAAGCAATTTTGGTGAAAGCTGCCATGCTGTGGAACTTCCCACCCCGTACTAAAGGCTGCACGACACACTGCCTGGGTCCCATAAGGAATCAAAGACAAGCCTTTTTCCAAGTAAAGAGGATTCTCCCTTTCCATCACTTCATCCGAATAGCAACAGGACACTATTTGGTATTTGTTGTGCTCTATGAATGGCCATTACATTACTTTTCATTCCTTCCACTCCAACTCCTTGGTTTTTTTCTGGAAATCAATTTGTTTTTATTCTAGCATGGCCATGTTGTCAGTGGAAGACAAGCTTCCCTTACCTATTTTGAGAGAAACAGAGGAGGATAACTCAGCCAGCACAGACAGAGGAGCCAAAAAATGATGAATAGTGCTGTGGCCAATGGACAACCTTGATTAAGGCCATTCTGGATTGATATGTTCCTGGTTAGTGGCCTGTTCAAGTCGACATCTGTGTGGGCTCAGTTTTGACCATGAAGCCACATGAGAATTGACAATGAGCCCATTGGAATGTCCTGAAACTCAATTTTGCCATGAGACCAATGGACAGCAGAATTGAAGACTGCATGGAAATCCACGAACAGCCAGCAAAACCGGGCAAACTGCTCCATCGATCTCCGTGCAAACTCCCCAAGTGTGGAAAGCAGGGCCATGAAGCCACTTCAGTGCGGGGGGGAACCCTTCAGGGGCCGATAAACTCTTCAGAGGGCCCCCAGTCAGCTCAAGGCCAATGAATGTCTGTGAGATATGGGAGTCAGTGGTCTGCTTCAGTGGGCATAATTGTGTCTTACACTGCTGTAGCACCTTTTGCATCACTTCACACAATGTCTCCGAATTTGCCTGTTGAGCAGTACTCTTCTTCTCTTAATACCACTGATTGAAAATACATTTCTCAGTTCAATGAACTTTAACAACTTTTTCAGCCCTTGTTAATCCGTGTGCCTGTAGTGTTTATCACAGTAATTTTCGTTCATGGCCATACATTTAGAAAGAAGCCATCTCTTTTCTCTATTTGGTACACTTACTGCCAAGTCATTCATTCATATACCAAGTGCTTGTGCCAAGATGAGATATCCCCTGGACCGCTTGAAGGAAAACACAGATTTTCACAATAATCCCATTGGCAGTGCTGAGTACTGAACATGCAACCTATATACATTGTATACTTCGAGTTGTGAAAAACGCAAAGACTTTGGCCCTGCTTATTGATATAAAGCAGTAGTAGGGGTAAAAAAATAATTGGCAAAGCCAAATAGGTCTCGCTTTTTGGCTGCCAAATGCAGACCTATTGGCTTTGCCAATGGCTTTTGACGTTCTTTATCTAAAAAAAGGAGTTTTGGGAAAAGCTGTACTGTAATGTAGGAGTCCAATGGATGTAATTTTCACAGATAAACAAAATAACCTTTAAATGTAATTAGTGTTAGCTGCCTTTGAGAGATTACAAAATGATGATATGATAATTAAAGGGTATTACTACCTACGAGGCAATGAAATCCATGAAGAGACAGTTTGTTCCCTGGTGCAGTTGCATGGTTCAGCAAACTCAGTGTCAGGCAGATAAGATCCCCAAAATTAAAATTTGACACGCTTACTAACTCAATGAATAAGGGTGATGAGCGTGTATTGTGAGGTGGCATGATTAACGCATGCAAAAATCTAGTACCGCATGAAAGTATTTAGATGAGTGATCAGATCTACAAGAGAGTTCATAGTAACGCAGAAAACGAATTGTGTGTAAACCATTATAATGATCTCCACTAGATAAGCTTTATTATGAAATACGATATATGTACAAATTGATTTTAGTGTCTTTATAGGAAATTTTAAGTTTCGTTATAGAGTCTTTATATGTAGTGAACGCAGAAGAAACCTGATACTGAGCTCCCAAAGTCAGATTTTAAAACGTATATCGAATGTGAAGAATAAAAGTGGAGTGCAATTTATTAAAAATGTATGCTTTTTTATGTTTATGTAACGTGTATTGTAATAAAAACAGATGTACTTGTTTGAAGTGCTGTAGCTTTAATATTTTTACAAAAAAAGCTTTACATAATTGTCTGAAATATGTGGTGACTGTATTTAACATGATGCTTATCACCTCAGTTTCTCATTTACGTGTCATCCCTCGTTCAGTTGAGCAAAAGAGATCATGGTCAAATATTTAATGGCGAAAATGATGCCCCATTCTCCGGGGCAGATTTACAAGCCCCTTGCGCCACTTTTGCGTCCCTTTTCCCATGTTAAAGGTGATGCAAAAGTGGCGCAAGGGGCTTGTAAATCTGCCCCTCCAAGTTTATGGAGGCGCAAGCACAAAAAAGGGCCTGTCGAAAACCAGCCGGTATCGGGGATGGCGAGGAGGGCGCTCAGCTTTGTGCGCCTGCTGAACCTCGTTACCGGACGAGCGGGGGCATGAGGAGGCTGCAAACAGGGGCACAGCGCAGGAGGACCACACCTGGCGATCACCTCCCCTACCAGCTCATGTCCAGAGAGGAGTACCGACGGATAGAGCGGTGCCTCACATTTTGAGTGGATGCCAGGTGAGGCGAGGAGCGCACCCGCATAAAGCCGGGTATTTTCCAGTACTCCTGTCTGTAACCTTCCACTTTGGATTCACAGGAGTATGCAGGTTGTATTATTACCAACCTTTATTTTGTTTTCTTGCACTTAAGCACAGGTTGTTCTTGCAGTAGCGATTAGATCATAGGTCCTGACGAAAGCCTGGATTCAAATATCCGGAGGCCGAAACATGTAGACCTTTCACACTTTTGTGTATGGACTTTTTATAGTTATTTGTTAAAACTGTATACGCACTGTTTTAATATTGACACCAAGACAGCGCCTAATAAATTTGTTTTGTGTCTTAGTAGTCAATTTTAAATCACTTTTTTCACACACTGTTACTAGCACTGCAACCATCACCCTGAAAAACAGTTATTAGGCTCTTTCTGAGATCAAAAGTGTTTGTTACCATTCACAACTTTCTCAATACATCTGTTAATCCACAACCCTCAATTACATAAGGGAGTGTGGTCTAATAAGAGTTCCCAGATGATGAAGCAAGCTACCTCGGTGGGTGATGGGATCTCATCTTCTTTTTCGTGAGACTCTTTTAAACATTCAGTTCATTTAGTTGTTGTTTCGGTCATATATACTAGACCTACAGTTTTTTCTAGTGTTTTCTATGAGTATTAAAATGAGGATAAAAAACTGTATAGGTCTTTAAAGATTGTCCCTAGGACTCCCTATTTTGAATACCTGTGTTATGACTAGCAGTTGAACCTGCTGATCGAGCGGGTAATGGCGGTAATGGTGCACCGTGGGAGCAGCTGGTTGCTGGAGCAGGTCCTAGGTAGGGTGACCAACTGGCATGGGTGCAAATTCAGTACGGTGAGTGTAAAAAATCAGGACAAAGTGTCAAAAGTCAGGACACAAATACAGGACAAAGTGTCAAAATTCAGGACAGAAGGTCAATATTCAGGACAAAACTTTGGGACAAAAAGGTCAGTTTTACAGACCTATCAAAGGAGGTTGCGCAATAGTATATAAGTAGGTAAAGAGACAATCACTTGAGTACAAGTCAAAATAAGTTTATATTAGGTTGAGGCAATCATGCACTTCACGGTTTTCCGGTATGCACGCAGCTTTGAGCAACTGTGCAGGTCTTTTTGTGGTATTTCATATGATAATAATCTATTGATATGGTTACTGCATTAAGTTGTCCTGTCTGATATTTTGTTGACAATTTATGGTCCTGAGCAGGCATGTTTCGTGAGAGAAGTGGTCGGGAAGATAGCTCAGATACACTTTGTTACTAACATCTCATATCTGAGTGCCATTGTGAGATGCAAAGTGGCACACATAGGGGAACTAAAGGGAGGATTGCTGTGACAATCCCACTATAGGGAGCGCATTATGGGTGTTTCAGCAAGTAGTACTGGCTAACGGAAGTCAAAAAGGGGCTTTTACTGGCAGCTTTCTTAAAGAAGGCACTCTCAATACACTATTTCATAGTATATTTTGGATGCCTTGCCTTTTGCTACAAACACAATATACATCTCACGCACTGCTCATGGCACCATGAGGCTCTCCCTAAAACCTTACACCTAAATCTAAACATGCAAACATTTACGATTACTAGTTTAACATTCAAGTAGCAGTTGGGTGTTACCCAAAATGTCATATGCATAAAGTATAGATCACACACATAAGCACACAGCAAATACAGAAAAGTCACACATAGGCAAAGGAGTAGCCAGAAAATCAAAATACCTCCCACTTTGAACCAACGCTCTTATGGCACCAAGAAAGCAAAGTAAGTCATCACTACCCTCCCCAGAAGAGGTCTCCTGTCCAGGGATCTAGCCATTCATCCTTCCATCAAACCGCAGATATCCATCATTTCCTATTAACATTCTGTCATTCATTCATTCTTCCATCCATCATTCAGTCCTTCACCATTCATTCAGTCCTTCCATCTGTGTGCCCATCCATATCCAAACCTATTCAACCATTTGCAAACCTATCCAACCTCTCCATCATCTATCTCTGCATCCACCAAGGTTCCGATATAGAAGATTGGAATAACTGATTTAGTTTCGGTCATTGGAATATCAACAGCCAGCTATTATGAGACTGACTGCATATGGAACTACTGAGGTCACCCAGAGGATTCAACTGTATTGAGGTATGTTTGTGAGTGATGGTCTTAGGGTTCTTTTGGCAGACACGAATGACAACACTCTGAGGTGATTTTATACCTCAAAGTATTTTTTGCTAAGAAATAAAATGTTCTGTTCGATATTACTTTGTTGGCAAATACTCTCTCTTGATTGCGGAGCTCTAGTATAGGGTTCCTGCATGTGTGCAAGATGCCTCTTAGTCCTAGGACTTGGAGAAACTATAGTGAGTGTGTTGGTTATATGGCAGCGGAGAGCTTTTGCTCTAGATGCATCCTGTGATGCTGTTCACACTATCTTTTTGGAACTTTATTCACTTTATGGCTCTGTTTGATTGGAATTGGAGCGTCCCAGCGTTTGTTGCAATGCCCTGGGGTCGTGTTTAATGTTAGGAAGATAAATTGGACCATAAGTGGTCTGGCACTTAGATTTGATACTTTGATGTTGAGTGGGATCACTGTATGCAGCCCTTGACTGGTTTTGTGTGTGGGGCCACTTACTGCACATAGGCAATCTGAAAACATGGAAGTCATGAGTCATGCATGATGCACAGTGCCAGGAAGTGAGGTGACTGTGACTTGATGTTGTTTCCAGGGCTTTATGTGGGTAGAAAAAACTTGTGGGTCCCTCCAAAGGGACAGTCTGATGTAATTAAGGGTGTGGCTTGAAAACACTTACGCTAAAAATCTGTGCTTAGCAGTTGTTAGTTGCATAAAATAAATAAAAGCAGAAACTATGGCTTTGTTGTATATAATAGTGAAAATGCTTCTGCTCTGAAATGATGAGACTATGAAAGAACTATAGCCTCTTCATTTTAACTTCTTTTGCCGGCTTCTTTTCATGAACTGGCATATAGCAGCATGGGCGTTTTTGTACATTTCTTCCATCTGACAGAATGCCCTGCCCTAGACTGAGGCAGGAGGAGGCCACCATATGCTGTAACAGCCCAGACTGGCTCATTGTCATTATGTATGTGACAATCAGCCTGCATACAGAATGACAATGGGAAGGGCGGCACTGCTCTTGAGCACAGATGAGTGAGAGGCAGCCCCATCAGGGAGCAGAGGCTTCTCGCGGGGGAACAGCTCTGCTCCCTTCAGACTCCAAAATTACAGACAAAAGGCATCCATAAAAGAGATCGTCATGGACAATGGACGTGAGATCCAAATCACAGACGGTCTGTAAAATTTACGGATGCTTGGTCACCCTAACCCTAGGCCCCAACCACTAAAGCAGTGGGGTCCAGGAATGTGCAGATGTGAGGAGGTCCAGCCGAGGTGATACTAGGAGCAGCGATAGCAGCGATGTCTCGATGGACAACCCCCCTTCCAATCACAGGACAGCAAAGCAGACAAGGCGGGCCAGGCACGTGGTTAGCCGGAGCTAGAACAAAGGGCCAAGCAATGAGGAAAGGCAAGGCTGGGGCCGGTGGAAACAAAGGAGGTCCAGGTGTGATGACCAGCTGAGTTCCAGCAGCAGAGAGGCTTCATCATGAAGGTGTCCGCCTGCAAAAGGGAATGTTGCCACAACGGCGGCCCCACGCAAGAGGATGAGCACTATCATCTGCTTGCCCACGGACTATGGGAGCGCTGACAAGGTGCTTGGCAACACAGGCTTAATGGAGTCACTTAGAACTTCAACTGTGGTTCCCAACAGGAGTCCGGCATCAGGTGTGTGAACCCCAGGCAAAGAAGGGTGTGATGCATGTGGCTTGCGGAACGATGGGTTCTGGGTTAGTCCGTGCAGGACCAATAGGGCGCAATGAGTCAGGAGCGCGCAGGGGCGCAGCGCAGTAGTTCACTGAGTATGACTAATGGCAAGTCTGCCAGCGAATAAATTAGACCGTCACCAGGGGACCCACCCATAATCGTGCGCTAGACTGGATTAGGAAGTCTTGTTCCCCTGGCTGTAAAAGAGGGAATCTGGTAAAAAGAGTTCATAGACATCTTTTTGTTGCTCGCAGCCTAGCATACAGATTTAGACGTAGTTATGCAGGACAAGAAGGAGGAGGAAAGGAGGGACAGGCGCAGGCCCATGTTTGAGAAGTCCATGGACAACTGCCTGCATGCATTTCATACACTAACATGTGTCTTTGTTGAAATATTGCCCCACAGCCCAGCAGCACTATTCTTATATGAGCAGAAAGTCCACAAGGTGCAGCGCAAGTATCAAGGTGAAGACTGGTTGACATATGACGAGGGGTTCAGCACAAAAATGCAAGCATGGCCTATCATAGATTGGTACGATCAGGATGTCGCAGGCTAAACAGAACACATGATCGCTGTGCGTAAGCGAGTTGAACAGAGCAAACTCGCATTTTAGTCATATGGGAGCTAAAAAAAGAGGATTGGTACCAACAGAGGAGTAAGGGCAAGCAGCAGACCGGGAGGAGGTCCTCAAGGTCCCAGCCCACGATCTGCTAGAAATTTGAGAAGGGGGAATGCAAGTGGGGAAAAGCCTTCAAATTCAGACATGCATGTAGAGTCTGTGGAGGATACCACCCCTTTAGTGAGTGCAAAAAAGGGAAAAGGGCTAATGACAAGAGGGACCACTACAAGTAACATAAGACCTCATTTGGGGGTATACATATTTACACAAGAAACAGAGATATCTCCCACCCCCATACAAGTTATTTGTCTCATCCAATTACTTAATCGCTATCACAAACAGGATGATGTGCGTTTACTGGCAGAAGGTTTCCAAAAACGCTTTCCAATCCCCTATAAAGGTGAACAGGTATGGCGCCTCTGTAACAAATCTCAAATCCGTGACAGAAAATATTGAGGTTGCGACGCACAAAGTAGCCAAAGAGCTCGGATTGGGCCGCGTAGCTGTCCCATCTCAAGAACCAACTTTTGAGAATTTCATGGTCTCCCAACTAGGAGTCGTCCCCAAGAAAGAACTGGGTCAGTTATGGCTCTTTCGCCCCCTGTATTACCCACAGGGTGGGTCAATTGAAAGACGGTCTTGAACAAGACCAATGTTCATTATCATATGTCACAGTGGCTGATGCAGTGGATGTGCTGAGGGCAGCAGGTAGGGGAGCCTTAATGGCAAAGCAGACATTGAGTCTGAATTCTGATTCCTCCTGGTATGCTGGGACAGTTACCACTTGCTGAGCTTCCAGATCGATGGCGCTTTCTATTATGATAGATGCCATTCCATGGGCAGTGACATACCCAGCGCATATTTTGAGGCCTTTAGCACTTTCTTAGAGTGGGCACTGGGAGATAGATGTCTAGAAGGTGGGAGGTTGCATTACATTGATGACTTCGTCCCAGTGCAATGCAGAGCCTTGCTGGACTACTAGGCAAATTCAACTTTGCAACAAGAGTCTCCCTGTGGGAAGAGCATTTGCTAAGCGATTGATTTGGCTGATAAGGGGCCTCTCAGAGAAGCACTACAGGCTCCGGTTGAAGGTCGGGATCAAATGAGACCTCATGCAGTGGCAGAATTTCCTTGCCAACTTCAATTGAACTCTAGTCTGGTGGGATCTCTTGTTGTCTGCTGAGCAATTGACCCTCTTTACAGATGCTGCGTGGGGCGAAGGCTTCAGCTCATCCTAGAGTCAGCCTGGTGTGTAGCTTGGTGGCCAGACAGCTGGCATGAAGCAGGCTGGACAAAGAACGTGGTGCTGCTGGAGCTATTTCCTATTGAGTGCCATGTTTACTATTGTGAGGAAAGCTTGCCATTAGGAAAGTTACCATTTGGTCTGACAGCCACGTAGTGGTACAAGCAAAACAACTTGAGTGCAGCAAAGTGCCAGAGGGTGTTGGGTCTGGTGCGATGCTTGGTGGGCTGCCAGCTAAGGGCAAACAGCAATAAAAGGAAGGCATGCTTCTGATTGCGACAACTCAATCAGGGATGCTCTTTCTCATTTTCAGTCACCACAGTTCCACCAAATGGCACCATGGGCAGATGAGAAGATGACGCCATTCCCCATTGACCTGTGGGACGTGGTGGAATAGACCTAGCAGTCCTCAGTGACAAGCCCCTTGTACCCAAAACTGCTGCCACTTATCGCAAGTGCTGGAGGCTCTTCCAAAGGATGACGGGAGAAGCGACACACAGTAAGGTGGAAAGATGTATACACTGGGCATTCACCAGTGGGAAGTCAAATGCCTGGACATAGACCCACCTAAGCACAGTGGCTTTTTATTTCAAGTTGTACAGAGGGAAGGATAGAACCAATTATTTTTACTACCACACAGCAATGGGGAATGAGGCAAGAGTCAGGCGAGAAGCAAGGACGACAGTCAACTCATCGATTTCACCTGGTTAAGAACGCTATTGATTACGCTACCTGGCATTTGCATAACATCGGGCCTATTCAATCAAATCAATCATCTATCAATCAATCTGTATTTTTAAAGCACACTAACCACCATTGGGGTATCAAGGCAGCCTTTGCATTAGCACTCTTCTGGGCCTCCTGAGTCAGTGAGCTGATGGCTCTCTGCAGAACTAACCAAGGGAATGTGTGCCTGCGGCCGCATGACGTGGACTTGGGGGAAAGACATATGATACTAAACCTTCAACGCTCAAAGACTGGCCAGGAAGAAAAAAACAAAGTCCCTCGACTCAATTGCCTCATTTCCCCTGAGTACTGCCCCGTGTGCTTTATGTGTAGTTACCTGCAGAACATGCCAGAGGTCAGCCTCCTACTTTTCATGCACCTCGATGGAACGCATCTCAGCAGGAACGCATCTCAGCAGGAACGCATCTTAGCAAGTTCCAGTTCACAGACATGCTGCATATAGCATTAGCATGAGCTGATCTCATACCCGGGTCTTTCCGGTCACATTCCTTTCCAATCGGTGTTGCCACAACCTCTGCTACCTGCAACCTGGGGGAGGATGGGATCATGCAGCAGAGCAGGTGAAATTCAGCACCTTCCAGGCTTACATCAGAACACACAGTAACTAATGCAGGGCTTAATTTTGTTGCTATAGAGGTAGAGTGTCTTCATTGGTGTCTAGGAGACTGCGCAGTTTGCACCAGCCAGTGGGGAATTGGAGTTCGGACCAGAGCAAAAGAACCCCGAGACAGCGGCTTGCAGTGGCAGGTAAGTTTAATTTTTTTTTTTTTTTGTGTTATTTCCCACCGCCCCACTAGTTGTAATGAAGAGCAGCCGCTACCACAAAGATGCAATAAGAGACCATGCCCCAGTGACAGGCACCATTTACTAGCATCATTTCCTGGCCCGCTGTGTATTATCCGGCTTTACATTTTTTTTAGGGCTCGCGCCCTAGCGTTGCAGTGCGAAGCAGTGCTCGTGCAGGCGAGAGCCCTTTTGTACAGGGTTTTAAAACGGAGCCTGGAATCGCACACGCTTGTGCGTGTGCTTTTCCTTTTGGCTTCCGCGATTGGCCTTTGCGTGCGTGTTTCTCCCAAAGATTGCACGCAATAGGCCAAAGGCGGACGCATTGCTCCGCCCATGGCCTATTGGTGCCTATTACGCGCACCAAAGGCCATGTGGTTTCAATTATCGTGCCCAGACACGGGCGCGATAATTGAAACCACATGTTCGCTGTGGCGCACGTGTGCGCACCACTCGCAGGCGTCTTTTTTTTTTTTTTACAATAGCGATCGCAAAATCGCTTTCATTGCCACTTGTTTCTTAAGAGTTGTGTAGTGTGACAATTGCACATGGCTCATATATATTGCATTGAATGCTCTTTTTCTGGAACAATTGCATAACATATTAATGCAGTACTAAGAGCGGTACACATTGCGATTTTTATTACTTTTGACGGAAAAACAAAAAAATAAGAGGGTGGATACCGTGACTGCATGTTTTGTTTAAAAGTTGTTTTTATATTCGTAGAACTATGCGTCGTTAATGCGGTGGGCGGTATGTCCAGTGAGTGACGCCCTCACTATCAGCCATAGCATGATGCAGCCAGCATGCCAACCATTCCCAGGGCGGTGCCTTGTATGCTGTTTTCCAGCAAAGACACCACCCGCTGGCACCAGCACGAGTACAGATTAATTGTAGTGACAAGAGTGTCATGGTGAGCACTAGTGTAAGTGAGGATGGTGACCCCTCCTACAACCTTGTTGTGTTGTGAAAGGGGTGGTGCAGATGGCCCTGAAAATCCCCGGTGCAACTGCACCTGCCACACCACTAAAAACCACGCTTCCGAGGACCTCCTAGGCGGCACTGCAGCACAGCACAGATCTGCAGGACACCTTCCCATTCATATTGGCTGCTACCGAGGGATCAGGGGCGCGTATAGAGCAGGGTCTCCTGTGGCTATTGGCCAGCCGGTTTGACATTCAGGGCCTATACAAGCTTGCTGCACAGATTGCGTAACCTGACAGCCTCAGCCTGCAGTCACAGTACACCAGTTTAGTCGGTTGAGCTCCTGCTGCAGCGATGTGTGAGTGTAACCTGCAGGAGTGAAAGTTCGTGTTGAGGTGGTGCCGACGAAGTCTTTCATCCTCCAGAATGAGTGCCCTGGATTTAATGTAGATGTTAGGGTTCCTTCCCGCTGCAATGCAGCCAGCGTCCTACTTCCTCGGTCAATAGTGCGACTGTTGCAATTGGCCCTTTTTGCAGGGTCATCCCTGAACTTTTTGCCTTCCTCCTATATTTTTTCTGACCTGTTGTTGGCTGTTTTATGACTCTGGGCACTTTACCACTGCTGATCAGTGCTACAGTGCATATGCTCTCCCTATTGTAAATGAATGGATTGATTAGTGATTCCATGATTGACTGATTTGGTTTACTTGTCAGACCCTAGTATAGTGCACTGAGTGTGCCCAGGGCTTGTAAATCCAAATGCTGCTGGTGGGCTTGCAGCACTGGTTGTGCCACCCACAGAAGCAGCCTGTAAAAGTGTGTCTAAGGTCTGCCATTGCATAGCCTGTGTGCAGTCTGGTACTGTCACGCTGACTGGGCAAGTGCACCCACTTGCCAGTCCCTAAACCTTCCCTTTTCTTCATATCAGACACCCCTATGGTACGCCCAAGGGCAGGGTGCATCGTAAGTATAAGGTGGGACATGCCCTGATGTGTGTGGCATGTCCTATAAGTGAATTACAGCCATTTTCGTTTTTCACTATTGCAAGGCTACCTGTTCTCCATAGGCCAGAATGGGCAGTTTGGTTATTACATTTTATAATCCTAAACTGACTCAGGGAACATGGTAGAAATTCGAATTTAGTATGCCTGAACTCAGAATGATAAAATACTTCTTTTATTAAAGTTGGTTTTAACATTCTGTGTTTGAAAATGCCACTTTTAGAAAGTAGGCATTTTCTTGTCTAACCATTCAAACCTGCCTCTGCTAGGCTGTGTGTATCTCTTTGTCTGGAGTTTGAGTGACAGGACTGGGGAATTCCAGGAGACAGGGTGAGGTGTCCCAGTGGTGAATAGAGAGATCTACATCCAGATGAGTGGGAGTAGCTGCACCTGGGACCTGAATAGGGCTGTGCCTGCCTTCCACAATGCTGGCTCCACCTCCTGGGGAGCGGCGGATGTCTCTGCCCTGCACAGTGAATGAAGAGAAGGAATCCTGTCAACAAAGTGCTCCAGTGCAGTACTTGCCTTCCACAATGCTGGCTTCACCTCCTGTGGGGCGGCTAATGGTTCTGCCCTGCACTGTGAAAGGAAAGGAGAGGTCTGGTAAACAGAGTGCTCAGGAACTGGTTTGGACTGGGCAAAGGCCCCTCTGCCTTCAGAGGACAAAGGATTTCTGGGTATAAATACTGGGACCCTGATCCCAAGAATTTAGATCACTTTGGGAAAACAAGAAGAACCTCTGCTGAGGGAGGAACCAGAAGAAGCTGAGGAGGAAACTATCCCTGAAACTTGGGGATTGGCCTGCAGTGGTTGCCTTACTGCCAAAGAGAGGAGAAAGGAACTTTGTGTGTACTTTTGCTCAACTTGTGAAGGATCTCCAAGGGCATGGAAAAGAGCTTGCCTCCTGCTGAAGTCTCAGGAACAACAGACTTCACCCCCCAGCTCCCAAGAGTTCCTGCTGCTGTTGTTGGGCCTTCTGAGGGACTGCGTGTCGCAAGGAGCTGGAAGCACGACTCAAGAAGGAGAAGTGTGCCGCCGTCGGAGCTGTTGTCGTCGCATCTCGTAAAGTGTGTCGCCGCTGCAGCATCGCATCGAGCGGAAGCGTCTCGCATCATCCAGGAAGTGTCTCGCAACATCGAAGAAGCGTGTCGCCATCGCAGACATCGTAGCTGACGCATTGCACCGCATCAAGAGAAGTGTCTCGCATCGAGGAAGAAGCGTGTCGCCGTCGCAGCCATCGTAGTTGTTGCATTGCACCGCATCAAGAAAAGCGCCTCGCATCCACGGAGAAGCGCGCCGCCGTCGGAGCTGCTGTCGTCGCATCACGTAAAGTGGTGTCGCCGCTGCAGCATCGCATCGAGCAGAAGCGTCTCGCAAACGTCGGTGAAGAGTGCCGCTGCCAAGGCCGCTGTCATCGCATCGCGTAAAGGGTGTCGCCGCTGCAGCTGACGCATTGTGTCGAGTCTTCTCGCAATATCGGAGAAGCGTAACGCATCTGGAAGATCGTCACGTCTTTATTTCTTTGCACCAAAGACTTCATCGCATCAACATCGTTGCAACACTTTCGTTGCCCTGCGTGTCGCATCTAAAAGGTACATTGACTTAAAGTGTCGCGTTTAAGAACTTAAGAGAACTAAGCAAAATGCTACCATCTAAGTTACAGTATTGTGTGTTTTTGTCGTTTAATGGTCTTGTGGTAAATCTATATAAAGAATACTTAATTTTAATATAAAACCTGTGTGGTGTCCATTTGTAGTGTTGTCACTTGGTTACTGTATGTGTTCACAAATGCTTTACACACTGCCTCTGAGATAAGCCTGTCTGCTCGTGCCAAGCTACCAAGGGGGTGAGCAGGGGTTATTTTGGGAGTCTACCCCTTTACCCTGACTAGAGGAGGAGGTCCCTATTTGTCACAAGTGCAAACCTGTGCCAACTAGAGACCCCCAAGTCTAACAGCGACAGTGCAATGAATGTCCCTGGCCCTAAACTTTACATGGCACATGCAGTGCTCATCTTTCTGTCTTGGACTTCCGGTCTGCACTGCCTCTCAGCTGCAACGTGTACTGAATGCAGCAGTACGTTTGTTACTCAGGCTGCCCTCGTTCGCCCCCCACAGCTCACCCCACACACACATTTACATTCCCCAAAATGGCTTCAGGTGAGGGTGCTTTTAAAAGTGCCTCAAGCCCTGGCATCACAAGGGCCCTGCCTTTTTAGACTGATATTTCCCTGCTTCCATTCTGGACTCCATTTAGGATGGCATCAGAGCCACGCATCATAAATAAAAACATTAATAAATACAAGTCCCGGGTGTGGTCCTCGTGTATAGTATGACATCAGAGAGTGCCCTAGAACATAAAAGCATTTAGTAAGGGTGCCAAGAGGGGCCCTACTTCAAGCCAGGCACATGAGCCTCGCTGCCGCGGGTTGGCTAGGAAAAGGCCAACTTCATTGGTGTGCCGTGGTCCTTCCATCTGCTGGGGTGCGGGGGCTGCCATAGTGGGAAAATCCATGCCCACTGTCCAAATTGTTCCCTCTAATCCACTGGAAAGTGTGTACGGAGCCAGTACTTGGCCTAAAACTGCACACAGAGCAAAGCAGCAGCTGAATGGGGAAGGTCAAGCCCTGCATTGCAGCGCAGCACAGTGCAGTGCAGCACAGTACAGAGCAGCGCAGTGCAGTGCAGCACAGCGCAGTGGCCTGCACACTCCTGCAGGTAACGCTTACAGTCAATGTATGTGCTGTGAATATCTCTACGGTGCCAAGCTGGCACTCTGTATGCAGTCAATAGGACCCTGATGCCATCCTGATAATGTGTGTTCAGTCAATATTTTTATTGATGCCAATCTGATCATATACGTGCGCTCAACTGTAACCAGATGCCAACCCGACAGTATATACGTGCAGTGATGGCATAATGTATATTTATACACTGTTACTGTGGTGCCGCCCTGGCAACACACATGCAGCCAACTGCACCCAGCTCACGCCCCTGACAAATGCACCTTCTTACCATCCTGGTAATACATGAACAGTCTGTTGCTCGCCAATACAGTTACAGCCAATTGCACCCTGTTGTTATTCCGTCAGTATATTTGCTGTTGATTGCACCATGCTTCCAGCATGAGGACATACGCGCAGGTAATTGCACCCCCGCGCCATCCTGATGCTCCACGTGCAGTTGATTCCTCTCTGTGCCATCCTGACAATGCACATGCAGCCAGTTTCACTCCGTGCCATACTGACAATACACGTGCAGTTGGTTCCACCCTGGGACATCCTGGCAATGCATGTTGTTAGACCTGGCACCTTGGCGTGAGTCTCCCTTCCACTTTTTGTCACTGTGCCTCATGTGTTTTTATGGTGTTGGCCGCTCAGAGCACTGTGCCACTGCCAACCAGTGCCACAGTGCAAGTGCTCCCTATTTAAAATGTATATGTTGGTTGGATTCCATGATTGGCTTATTTGGTTTACTGTCAGACCCCAGTAAAGTGCACCAGGAGTGCCAGGGCTTGTAAATACAAATGCTGCTGGTGGGCTTGCAGCACTGGTTGTGCCACCCACAGAAGCGGCCATGTAAAAGGTATCTAAGGTATGCCATTGCCGAATCTGCGTGCAGTCTGGTACTGTCATGCTGACTGGGTAAGTGCACACTCTTGCCAGTCCCTAAACCTTCCCTTAACTTCATATCAGTCACCCCTATGGTAGGCCCTAGGGCAGGGTGCATTGTAAGTATAAGATAGGACAAGCCCTAATGTGTGTGGCATGTCCTAATAGTGAATTACAGCCATTTTCGTTTTTCACTATTGTAAGGCTACCTGTTCCCCATAGGCCAGAATGGGCTGTTAGAATTGTTACATTCTATGATCCTAACAGACCCAGGGAACATGGTAGAAATTCGAGTTTAGTATGCCTGAACTCAGAATAATAAAATACATCTTTTAGTAAAGTTTATTTTAATATTCTGTGTTTGCAAATAACACTTTTGGAAAGTTGGTATTTGCTTGCTTGACCATTTCAGCCCGCCTCTGCTGTGATGTGTATCTGCCTGTCTGGTTGTGTGAGTGACAGGGCTGGGGAAACCCAGAGGGGCAGGGCTAGGCAGCCTGGTGGTGAATAGGAAGATTGGCAGTCAGATGGGTGGGAGGAGTACACCTGGGCTCTGAATAGGGTTGTGCTCTGCTACCACAATGCTGGCTCCACCTCCTGCGGAGCGGCTGATGTCTCTGCCCTGCACCCTGAATAGAAAGGCAGAGTCATGTCAACAGAGTGCTCAAGAACTGGTTTGGACTGGGCAAAGGCCCCTCAACCCCAGAGGAACAAAGGAATTAGGGGTATAAGTATTGGAACCCTGCTCCCAAGAAATTAGATCAGATCCTCCTGAAACAAGGAGAACCTCTGCCAGAAGAGAAGGAACTGGGAAAGCTGTAGGAAGAGTAACTGTCCCTGACCTGGGAGATTGGCCTGCAGTGGTTGCCTTGCTGCTAAAGGAGAGGAGAAAAGACTACAAAGACTTTTAATTCAACTTGTGCATAAAGATCTCCAAGGGCTTGAACTGAGCTTGCCCCCTGAACGAAGTCCCAGGACCAGTGGACTTCATCCCCAGCTCCCCAAAGTCTTTTGGAAGTGCCTGCTGCTGTTGTTAGGCCTTCTGAGGGACTGCCTGTCGCAAGGAACTGGAAGCGCGACGCAAGGGAGAGAAGCGTGCCGCCGTCGGAGCCGTTGTCGTCGCATCTCGCAGAGAGTGTCGCCGCTGCAGCATCGCATCGAGCGGAAGCGTCTCGCATCATTCCGGAAGTGTCTCGCAACGCCGTAGAAGCGTGTCGCCATCGCAGCTGTCGCATTGCACCGCATCAAGAGAAGAGTATCGCATCGAGAGGAAGCGTGTCGCCATCGCAGCCATCGTAGTTGTCGCATTGCGCCGCATCCAGAAAAGCGCCTCGCATCCACGGAGAAGCGTGCCGCCGTCGGAGCCGCTGTCGTCGCATCTCGCAGAAGGGTTGTCGCCGCTGCAGCATCGCATCGAGCGGAAGCGTCTCGCAACGTCGGAGGAGAGTGCCGCTGCCAAGGCCGCTGTCGTCGCATCTCGTCAAGGGTGACGCCGCTGTAGCTGACGCATCGAGTCGAGCCTTCTCGCAACATCGGAGAAGCGTAACGCATCTGAAAGATCCCGTCTTTATTTCTTTTGCACCAAGAACTTCAACGCATCTGCATCCCTGCAACACTTTTGTTGCCCTGCGTGTCGCATCTAAGGTACATTGACTTAAAGTGTTTCATTTAAGAACTTAAGAGAAACTAAGCAATCTTCTACCAACTAAGCAACCATATTGTGTATTTTTAATCGTTTAATGGTCTTGTGATAATCCTATATAAAGATTCCTTATTTTTAGTATAACTACCTGTGTGGTGTCCATTTGTAGTGTTGTCACTTGGTTACTGTATGTGTTCACAAATGCTTAACCTATAACGCTCTGAGATAAGCCTTGTCTGCTCGCGCCAAGCTACCTAGAGGGTGAGCAAGGGGTTGTTTTAGTAGTGTAACCCCTCATCCTGACTAGAGGAAAGGTTCCCTGCTTGTCACAAGTACCTACCTGTGCCAACCAGAGAACCCGGATTCTAACACATGTGCAGTCGATTCTATCCTGACAATGCTTGTGCAGTCAGTTGCACCCCGGTGCCATACTAACAATGCACGTGCAGTGAGTTTCACTCCATGCCACACTGACAATGCACGTGCAGTTGGTTCCACCCTGTGCCATCCTGACAATCCACGTGCCATCGGTTCCATCCCAGTGCCATTCTAACAATGCGCGTGCAGTTGGTTTCTTCCACCCTGTGCCATCCTGACAATCGAGGTGCAGCCGGTTCAATCCCGAGGCTATTCTGACAATGCACATCCCGTCAGTTGCACTCACTGCCATACTGACAATGCAGGCGCAGTCAGTTGCACTCACTGCCATACTCACAATGCACATGCAGTCAGTTGCACCCCGTGCCATCCCGACAATGCACGACAAGTCTAACAGTTGCACCACATCCAACCAATATGTGTGTCATCACTAGCACGTCATCATCGGTCCGTAGGCTCTGGTTTTGTGCAGAGGCGGGTACAGTGAACCGCCTGGCTGAGGAACGTCTGCCTCAGATTTGCACATTGCCTCACTGCACAAATATGTCTGCATTACTTCCCACCCACTCTCCAGTTGCTTCCACCCTCCCACAAATTTTCCCCACGCTTATCCTCTCTATTCCTTTCCCCCGCCCTTGCACTCAATGTTGCCCCAACCACCAGCTCCCCCAACTCGTGATTAAAATAATGCTTTTTGCTACCTTTTTTAAAGTTACTGATTGAACTTGACAAATAAAAAAAATATGTGCGCCATTTTGTAGGCTCGAGCATGCATATTGCATACGCCTACAAAATGATGCGACAGCCACACCATAGTGCCTTTTTTACTTTGTTTTCTTTAGCCATGCTGCATAGCACCAGAGATGCTGTACTATGTGACTAAAATACATTGGCAAAGCCAATAATTCCAAAAGATCAGAATTATTTGCTTTGCCAATGCAGATTAAAAGTGAAATTTTAAATCCCAGAATGCAAAGTGCTGTTGGCTCTAAGCACAGGATTGGATGAAAGTGTCACTCATGATATTTGCCCTCGCCTTCCTGTCCGCATTAGTCCATTCTAGTACAATACGAACATGGATGTCAACAGGATGGGTGTGATATTGTGAAAGAGAAATGCGCCCTGAAACCACCACTTTGTGCACTGTGACATAACTTAGTCAGACACATGACAAAGAACAATGACTCCTTGCTCTAACGGTCTGAGCTGAGGACGTGTGTGTGATGCCCCATCCCCAGTATAATAGGACTTTATTTGTTTACTCGGATCAGCGGTGCCTTGCAATTGGCTTCAAGTGTGTAGTTTGGCTGGAGTTCTCATGTGAGGGCCAGTTAAACAAGCATTTGCAATGCAACACGTCTCGTATTTATGCGATTTTAAGATATTGGCATTGTAAATGACAATGCCTTTTATTTATGTTTTAAAAACGAAAACAAAAATAAAAGGCATTGTTATTTGCAATGTCAATAGCTCAAACACGCATAAATGCGAGACCTATTGCATTGCAAATGCTTGTTGTTGATGCCAATGGAGGCAACAGGAGGTATGACGCATACATGCCAACATTTTGAACCTGGAAATGTTGAAAAAATATTGGGGAATTAATTTTTCACGCTGACTCACTTTGAAATCCAGGAGATTTAAAGCGAGAGACAGCTACATTAATACATTTGGGGGAAAAATTAGGAGTCTTCCACACGAACCGGATGTGTTGGCCTGTATGAACTGACCCCCTCAGGGCCATTATTTTTCTTTTCAGATTAAAGACACTCCACGAGGTAGGAAAATGTTTGCAGTGCCAGATATCTGCAGCGTGTGTGATGTGGGACGTCATGGTAAGTAAAGCGGGGAATACATTGGATGTTTTGGCAAGAACTGTCCAGGAAAAATACTACGTCATCCTGCAGGGTTTGCTCTAGTTGTTCGTTTAAATCACTGCCTAATTACTCAAAGGGAAAACAGCCTTTACAACGATGGGGCATATAACAAGGGCTTTATCTCCGCTTTTTTGGTTTTTAAAAACCAAAAAAGCGGAGATAAAACTATCGCTCTATTTACAGAGGGTGCTAACATGCATAATCGCATGTTAGCACCCTTTTTCCCGACACCTCCCTTTGCATCTCTAATGAGATGCAAAATGGGCGTCACTGGCCAGTACATTCTTGCAAATTTCGCTGATGTGCTCATCGCGATATTTACAAGGCTGCCCCAGCATTTTAGCAGACGTTAGTTTTTGGAGAAAACGTCTGCTAAAATCCTGACTTACCCATCCCTAACATAGGGGGTGGATTATGCTGCTACGACCACAGGGTCGGATCAGCAAGGTTATCACCCTTTTGCAGGGAACATCACTGGAAAACCAGCGATGCTCACTGCAAAACGACGATTTCCCCCCGCTATCTCTGGAATTTATATCGCCCTGGAGCAACGCTTTGTTAATAACGCGCTACCAGGGTGATCAATTCCAGAGATAGACGACGATGAATAACAAAGCGCTAAGCACGCTTTGCACTATTCATCGCCGTTCCTTGCTGATATGCCCCGATGTTTTTACCACGTTCTACCTTTACCACAAATTATTTACCACGCATGTTTTTAGAACACATATGCTTTTACAACCTATGCCTTTACCACACATTTAAGGTATGTTTGGGGGCTTGGGGGGGGTCTCCTCCCACAAATACATTGTTTATATACATAAATATATATAAACAATTTGTGGGAAAGGCATACGCTGTAAAAGCATATGCGTTCTAAAAAATGCGGGGTAAAATATGCTGGTAAAGGCATGCAGAGTATTTCCCTGCGTTGTTCTATCATACAACCACGCAAAGAGGCCATCATTTTTAAATGGCCCCGATCTGAAACAATCATGTTAGTGATTAAACAAAAAAAACCACAAAACCATTTCCTGCTGCTCTGACTCATTCCACAATGTGTATCCAGTCGGATGAATTTAAAGTTGACCCTACTTTCCACACTGTGAGTATACTTGCAACACCTTTGGAAGGAAGACAGCTAAATCATAGCATATTTTCTACATGGGGGTGGTTAAATGAGGTCAGTGAGTGTGCTGTGTTAAGCAAGATAAAACTGCAGTTCATATTATGCCCCAGCACTCGCACACAGACTCCAAAAGGATGTTTTCCTATCAATGCAGGAGTATAGCACTTCTAAAGCACTTACTGAATGCACTCCATTGACACGGACGGTCGGATTGGTAAGGCGGGCCCTTGGGCAATGGGCGGTGGGTCGGTGTCTGAGTTGCTGCTATGGGCCACCTGTTAAGCAAGCGTGGTGCCCGATGTGGGTTGTGTCTGTGCTGTTCAGATGCCCCCCGTGGCCCACTAGGGGCCTGAGTGGCCATTCCAGAAGCAGATGGCCCTCTATTACCTCCATTTTACCAACGGGGCAGAGGTGTCATTGCCAGTCTCTCACTGGACTGGCCCATTAATGTATGCAGAGTAAGCAAGGGAAGGGGGCATGAGTAGAAGTGGCCTCGCTTATATTCAGGTGTGGTTCACCATTGTGAACTCATCAGTGAACAAAGAATCCTGGCAACATTTGCATTTGTTTTATTTGAGAGCCCCCTTTCCTTTCATAATACATAAAACACTGAAGCTGTGTTTCGCAAAAAGGTGTAATCTGCAAAAATGGGTGGATTTTTAATCCCAAATCCAACCCTGTCCATTGATCCTGGAGCAGCATAATTTTGATTCCATCCTCAAATACTGTAGAAGTGCATCATAATCATGCGTAGTCAGCACCCAAATGTATTCTGTGTGAATAATATTTCTAATGGAAGATGGAGTATTGCATATTTAAAGGTGCTCCACGTGAAAACTCATGACAGAACAAACTGTTTAAATATGTGATTAATAAAGTTCTCTGTAATACTTTCATATCAGTATATTGGGAGAACTCGAGTTTGTAGTGTGTTTTATCATGAAACTAATAGTATAAAATGCATATGTAAACTAGTGTTTAGACATTGATACATGTAACAAGAATTATGTTTATGTTAGTGTATTTTGAAGATGAAATTCTAATGCAATCATTTGCATTTATTCATTCACTATGGAACTGCATTCATGAGTTGTTTAAGTAATGTGCACGTATTTGTAAGCTGGTGCACTGCTAAAGTTCTAAACAAAGAAATCTCTTTCCTAACGATTAGAAAGTGAGCGGGGTGATTAGATATGTAAATTCAGTAAAACCTAAGTCCAAATCATGTACTATACATCTTCCATAGGCCAAACTCAAATTTCTCTAAATAGACCCAGATAGATTTTACAATATTGTGTTACAATGAAAAACCCCAAAACACAAAACTTTGTAAAAAACTATAAATTGCTTTATTTAAAAATACTTGTTTTAAAATCAAAACATATTACTACAATACATATAGCAAATTGATATCAAATCCTCCCTGTCTGTACCAATAATTTCCTCAATATTTTCATCTCATGGTTTTATATCAGTTCAATATTGAAAGAGACAGGTGACAAAAACAAATAAAATTTTTATACGCAATAAAATATATAGAAAAACTGTTGACGCAGCGTTTTGGTGAAAGTTGGCTATATCTTCACCTTCTTCAGGACGATTTTTTTTTTTCAGTTTATCTAATTGAATTTTTGGGAGACTCTAAAGAGATCCTCTCCTGCTTGCAATTGCGTAACATCCAGATGGTAATGAGGACTGGATAGTTCACCCGCAGAGTCAGTATAGAGGGGTTCTGGATAGTCATCAGATTAAAATCGTACATTCATATATGTCATATCCTTTTAGTTGTAACTATCGTTGGTGAGAGCAAAGCTTGTTTGTAGGGTAACTACCCGCCTTCAACCAGCTGTAATCCTTTTCAGAAATGACTATGTCCAGCAATCCAATCGGTATTGCCAAAAATTCCCACTTTTTGCGCACCCGTAACTGGATTACAAAGCCGCACAGCTGCCAGCACGCGGAGAGTCCATCGATTTCCCGACTGCATGCTCCACAATTTTAAATTACTGCAATAGGCAAAAAGAAAGTGGGGATTTTTGGCAATTTCCTTGACATGATTTGGGGCCTCAAGCATTTGCTTCAGTATAGTTAGAGTCTAATATTTAATTCATGTTTAACCTTGAATATAGAAGGCATGATTCCTGGCTTAGGGGGGCTTGCCTTCCTGGGGTATTTCTGGTCCTGGACGTTGAGGGCATTAGTGCCTTGTGCGTCCTCTTTTGGGCGTTTGCAGTTTGGACATTCTGGCTTCCTTTCATCTTCTTGACATCATGCAGCTTTGACACTGGCTTCCTGGACGCTTTTTGTGGTGTGTTTCTTCTGTGACCTTGGTTGGGCATCTATACAGAGAGCATTTCTCTCTGCCCTCGAGGGGTTCGAATGTTACGGGGGGTGATTGTTTGTTGTACCTGTGTCGTTCATTTCCCGGACTGTGAGGCGCCATGTTGGTGGCCTCCTTGCTCCCATTCGGGGGGTGGTTGTTCCAGCCTTTTAGTGAGGGTTATTTTTCTTCTGTCCTTTTGGGTTGTGCCGGGGCCATCTACGTCGACTCCTTTGTTTCAGGGGCGGTTGGTTGTATCCCTGTTGCTGGGTTGGGGTTTGCCTGCTGTGCCCCTTCCCGCGGGTCTCTGGTTTTCCGTTTTCTGTCCTCGGGTTGCTGGCCTGGGTGCTGCGTGCTGTTGCTCGTTCTCCTGGGCTGCTTCAGTCTTCCTATCTTGGTGTAGGGATCTTTGGTGGCCTGCAGATGGTTCCTCCTCCTGTCTCTGCTGGCTGGTCTTTGGTTCACTCAAGTATAGGATGCGGAGAACCTCCGTTCCTGCTCACAGCGCACAGCAAAATGTCCCTAAGGTTTCTATAATAACGTACACATTTCAAATCATTTGCAAAAAGAATACCAAATTACACACGTGTTTAAAGTTGTAATCAATTATTTCATTGATTATTTTGTAGCAGAAAGATTTTTGAACTGAAAACTAACAATTCATATACATTACAGTGCTGTTGAAATTCACAAGATTCACAATGTGCTTAAAGTCAAAGCAACCAAACTAAAGCAACCCCAATGCATTTCAGGTTGAATAACCCTTCTTCAGGGTGAAAAGTTAATGCGAAGAGTAATACAATAATGCACAAGTATATATCAGTATTCAGTACCCTCCTGCCGGAACAAGGAAAGAAATGAAATAACAGAGTATCAGCGTATGTTCTGTAGATGATAGGAATACATTAATGTAACAGTATCTGCGTCCGTGTAAACTGTGTGCCATCCTAGTGCCACCAAAAACAAGCTCTAAATAGCGTATGTGTGACTCGTGCTTAAACGTACAAAATCTAATGAGCTGTAAAACTAATGCTCTTGAACTGTGTGTAAAAACGTGGAAAACCCTTAAAAAACAAGGGCATGTTCTCTAGAAAGCCACTAGTGCCACACTCTAAATGTAATGACTCAATGTGTAACGATGTTTAACTGAATACCTCTAGAAATAATATGGCCGGAACTTCTAGATATAAGAAGTCTTGCGAATGATTACGTTGCCACATTGGCCACAATTCTAACATTTATTCATGCCCTTGTATTTTTGAGGTACCACCGAAGGTGCTGTTTTTAAAATTTCCCTCAGATTCTTTGAACGTCTTTGGTTCAGCCAGCTGGTTTTCGGGGGGCCTCTGTGGACACTGGCGGTATTGGGATTTTGACTGCCCACTTGTATGGTGTGCTGTCTGGCTCCCCTGTCCTTGTGGTCATGGCATGGTGCTTGTTTCCTAATGGTGTTTGGCCCGGGGCTCTGGGGCCTGTGGCTGCCAGCGTCTCCTGTAGCTCTGGATCAGTGGTAGGGATTTGTGTTGGCCCTTCTGTGGCTGGTGTTGGGATTCGCTTGGGGTGGTTCCTTTATGTTGACCCTTGTTTCCTTTTTGGGCAATGGGCGTCTGTGGCTCCGTTGGGCGGTGTTCCCGGTGTTGAGATCCTGTTTTGCCTGCGTTCTTTGTGGTTGTCTCTGTCTTTGACTGTTGGTCTCTCCCAGTCCCATGGCTCCAGTTCTCCTTCTCCAGGTCTGGGGGCCTTGGCTTTTGTCCTGCATCTGCACTGCTGGTCAGTGCTGCGCGTTCTTGCTGTGGATCATTTGTTCTCCGCTGTGCCTTGTTTCTGGCCACATCCTCCTCTGGGTCTTTTGGTGGCGGTGGTGTCCTCTGTGATACCTAGTGGTCATGCCTGTCTGGTTGATGGGGGGGAGGGGTTGCTCCTTAGTCGATGCTTCCTAGTTTTGTCTTTTCAGGTTTTCTTTTTTTTTCCTCCTTGTGTGCATGTTCCACAGGTTTCTGTGGGTGGTTTGTGTGCAGGCTCCTTGGATGTGGCTGTGTTGTCCATTCCTTGGCTGGTCCTCTGGGTGTGTGCTTTGGGCCCGGCGGAAGGCCCTTCCTGCCTGTTTGGGGCTGATATGCTATGGGACTCCCCAGTGGTGGGGCTGTTGGTCCCATTGTTGGCCCTGTTGCACTTTGTTGCCTGGCTGTAGCGTGTGGCTTTTGGGGTGTTCCACTGATTCCCCTCAGATCACTTCTGTGTTTTGTTGTGGGGACTTTTAGCGTTGTTGTGAGTTCCCTCTGTTGTCCGCTTTGGAGTGGTCTCTGTCACTTCTGCTGCAGTGTCTCTGGGACGGGTTGAGGAGCACTGGGCGATGGTGGCCTTGAGGCCCTTTGGGAGCCCTTTCCGGCTTTTCGTGCCCTGTGAGGTACTCAGTCTGTTGTGGTCCTCCTTTGTGCCTTTTTTTCTGGTGGTGTGGTTGCTTTCATGTTTTCTCACTTTCCTGTCCTGTGACATTGCAGCTCTTTCCCCAGGGTTCCCTGCTTATCGTTATTCTGTGGTTGGAGGCCTCCTTTGTGCCTGTGGTGGCTTCTCCTTTCCATGTGTCTCAGGGGCTGGTGTTTCCGGCTGGGGTTTTGGGTCCTGGTCCTTCCAGTGCCTTGGTTTATTCCCGGTTAGTCTGTTCCGGGCTTTACTGATGTTTCTGGCCACTCTGGGTCTTTCTTCGGTCTGTGGCCTCCTCGCTGTTCTTCAGTTATTGCTGTCCGTGGGTGCTTTATTTGGCTTGTTACCTGGCCAGTGTGGGTGCGGGAGCATTCCCTGTGTGGGTTGGCTGTCTCCTGGGTTGGGTGGCATAGGGGATCCTTTGCCGTGTTGTGCGGCAGCACCGTGGGCTTGCTGTTCTGCTTTTTTGTTTGCCTTTGTCGTCTCCTGCTTGTTTTGAGTGGTGAGTCCCTTTTTTTCGTTGGGAGTGTTGGAGGCTGTGTGCTCCTGCCTGTTTGTTCCTGTGGTTCTTCCATTTGCTTGGGGTGCTGTTTACGGTGTGGTATCCTGGGTGTTCTTTGGGAGTTCAGAAGGCCAGGTATCTGGCTTTGATATGTTCTATATGTCATGAATGGGACGAGGACTGGAGATACCTATTGGGTAATGCCCTATTACTTACTGGTAATCTTCATTACTCCTGGTCCTGTTGTCCTCATCCCATTCTTGACTCTCCTCCCTCCCTCCCTCGGTCGGCCTTCCTGTTGGTTGCTTGGTAGTTCTGAATGAATGCCGGGTAAGTACTGGTTAAGTACTCCCAGTGGGAGGAGGTGGGGAAAGGGGTCCAGCATTCCTTTTGGTCTTTTTTCTGTCTGGGAGATGGCTATCTCCATATGTCATGAATGGGATGAGGTCAACGTGACCAGAAATAATGAAGATTACCGGTAAGTAATAGGGCATTACTAACCATGGCAGTGACGAGCTATGTGCCTGCAGACTGAAGGGAGACCAGCATTGATTGACTGGTGACCATTTTGGAGGCACACAAAATAACATTCCAAGATGGCCGCCGACCTCTGCAGGCTTTGCCAGTACTTGCTAAATTGTGTCACACACAGAGGCATTTGTATACTTGAAAGATGGCCACAACGCTGCATTTCTCTAGAAAGTGATACAGAAGCAGTTTGTGTTGGGGTGACATACCAAGGATGGCTGGGAGGCTGGGATTGAGAGAGAAAGAGAGAGAAGAGGAGTGAGAACGAGAGAGAGGAAGGAGCAGGACATGCAATCCCAAAGCTGGTATGTCAGAGAACATACAATAAGAACAATTGTTATTATATATGTTCAGAATAATCCCACTACCGTTTCCCTTGACTTTTTTCAACAGCTGGAAAGGATGTCGGCAAGATTTCTCTGGGGGTATAGAGGTCATCGTAGGTCATACAAAAAAATGATTCTTCCCAAATCAAGAGGAGGTTGGGGAATCCCACATTTTCTTTTTTATTATCTGGCTGCAGTGCTACAGTTTATTTCACCTTTGATAATAGGGCCACGATTACGTATTCCAGCTAGCCACACACCTTCTATTTATGAATTTGCAATGGGTACAGATTGTCATGGTAGTTTTTTGAGAATTGTAGAACCTAGTTATTTTAAAAAAACAAAGTTTAAGGTTTTGAGTGCTGCTTTCGGCACTTGGCGGTTAATTAAAAAGCAAATGGGTATCGGAAAAATCTTGGTGTATACACCATTCAAATCATTTAATATCTTTCCTGCAACTTTTCAGGATACAGTTATGACACGTTGGCGTAACTTAGGTATCAATTGTATAGGCGATCTTTGTGAGGACGGTCAGTTAACCCCCTTCTCAGTGTTAGAGACCAAATACAACCTAACCTGTAATGATTATTTTAAATATGTGCAGATACATAGTTTTCTTAATACCCTTTGCCCGTCAGTTCGATCACGGCTGATTAGGATTCCTCTTATAGACAGTCTTTTCACTAAAAAAAAGATCGGCACATATTATAATCTACTTTTGGCCTCATTTCCTGATGATATTTTGCTATGTCAAAAAAAATGGAATGAAAAATTGGGGATAACTAATACCAAAATTCAAGAATCAATAGATTTGGCCAACACAATACTAATAACTGGGAGATCACGCACACAGCACTATATGGCTTTATTCGATCTATACTATTCACCAGCCAAAATTAGCAAATGGTCAACTACTGTAGGTATACTGTGTAGCCGATGTGGACTTTATGCAGCAGACGCTCTCCATATGTTTTTTGCATGCCCTCGTTTGTCTCCTGTATTGTCAGAAATCCAAACTTTTTTAACAATATTGATGGATCAGACAATTATTTTGTCAGGAGAATTAATAATAATAGGTCTGCCACCATTTGAGTTATCTGTGGGACAGACAAATTTTCTTTTCATTTGTATGTCCACTTGGAGGGCATGCATCACTCAAGCTTGGCTGAGCCCAGACTCTCCCACTTTCCCTACCTGGAGAGCATGTTTACTTGCTAAGTATAATTTGGAAAAGGCCATATATAGTGTTAAAAGTAGGAAAAAGAGAAGGTTGGGTGAAGAACTCTGGAGTCCTTTAGAGAATTGGATTAACGATACTTTGACCTAAGTAATGTACTTGGATTCGTCTTTTTTCTCTATCATTAAGTGTATTTGTGGACTGTATTACTGGTTCTTTTTTTTTATACATTGCTGTACCTTGCTTGCATTAAATAATAAATGCTTATAAATAAAAAAATAAAAATAAAAAAAAGAACAATTGTTCCCTGGCTTCAGTAGTAACAGGTTAAACTGAAACAATCAAAAAGCAGGGTGAAACCTAAATGTTCCATGGACAGGTCAAACACAAGAATAGGGAGAAAGTCATTTAATTATGAGGAGGGAATTGAAATAAGCTAGAAAGCCATCCAATTATGAGCAAATACTCAAACCTCACTCTAAGTTTATGTTAAAGTATTGGTCACAGTGCTGTATGGGACAATAGCTAAATCTGTCTGCATTGTGAGCTAAAAGTATGATTTAGCTAAGAGCGCCTAGCGTTAATTTTTTTAACGCCCGATATCGCTGGATAATATCACCTGGTTATCGCGTTATTAACAACGCTAACCGCCTAGGCGATAAAAAATCCAGCGATAGTGGCATTTTGGGAGGTTATCGCTGGTAATGCAGCGATAAAACTACAAGGATAGGGATATCCTTGTTGATAGGCCATGGTGGATTTAGCCATGTAATCCACCTACCATTGGATTACATGGCTAAGTCTGTAAATTAGCAGACGTAAAAAAGCGTTACCAGGGTTAGCGTGAAGCTTGATAATAGGAGAAATGTCGCTTAGCGACATTTCTCCTATTATTTTGCTCTGGAACGCCCACTTTGCATCTCAGTAGAGATGCTAAGGGAAGCGTAGTGAAAAAGGGTGCTAACATGCGATTTTGCATGGTAGCACCCTGTTGTTGATAGGGCGATATTTTTATCTCCGCATCTTTGGCTTTTAAAGCCCTTGTTAATATGCCCCATAATCTTTAACTCAAGATTTAGTACTTCGAATAACAGAGCGGCTGACTCAATATTTCTCCAAAATAGTTAAAATGAGGACTAATTTGTTTAATAAGCTAACACCTGTTGTTAATTGCTTTAAGATAATTGACCTCAAATGGGAAAGCATTGCGAATCTCATTTACTAAATCAGCAAATTAAATTAGGATGGCAGATCTAAAGAGTTTTATACCGGTTAATAATTAATGTATTGAATATAATTAAAAACAAATCTGATACACAGGAAGAAATTCAAAGCTTCAGCGCTTGAGAAAGTGATAGTACTCACAAAACACTGGATCTATAATTGAACGTTGTCTTGTGGAAAACCTTAAACTTGGAGTGGATGATAACAAATGGGCTGCAGTTTACATGGTACAATAGTAGTATGCAGTGGTTGAAATGGAAACATGCAGGTGCTGCTCAGAAATGCCGGTCCTCTCCCATGAAAAACAGTGGAGCAGTGCTAAGTAATATCCCTTCCAAATTAAAGAAGCCCATTTAAAACACTGATTGTATGATCTCTAAAGTGGTTAAAATGCCTGTTGTAGAGATGTGTGTGTGCTTGTTTGAAGGAGTGTTAATGTGCCAATTGCAAGAAGTGCTTATGCCAAAAACATGTGCAACATGGAGGGTAATATTCAAAGATACTGAAGTAGCCCAGTAGAAAGTCAAAAGAAATTAAAGTTACACTACTACTCCCTTATCAGAGTCTTTTTACAAATATAGGTGGCTGACAGCCTTGCTTTTCCAAATGTGTTATGGCTGGAGGCACACATATAATACACAATAGTATACTATAGTCCTCACTACGAGTGGGCTGGCGAATTCTGATATGTGTGCTAACTCTTGTTACTGCACAAATCAGAATTATGAGTACAGTGTTAAAAACCCATTCCCCAGATTAAATTTGGCTTGTCAAAAATGCACAGTAAATACCAGAATATGTAAACATTAAAATCTGTAAGCATTTGGGAGTTAGGAGAACCCCACATGCCTGTTTCCAGTTATTTTTGGTGGAAAATCTCAGCAGGTCCTTCTTCGTCCTTATGTCTCCTCAGCGAAACCCCTCGCGTATGGGGTTTCCCAGGGGTCGGCTCTGAGTCCCACGTTGTTCAATGTCTATCTGGCCCCCCTCTCGACTTTAGTTGAGCAATGGGAGTTAAAGTGGAATCCTACGCTGATGATACCCAATTGGAGGCAGCTTTTGTCAAATTTAAGCTTTGCCTGACTAATATCTTGGCTTGGATGACAAATAGCTGCTTGAAATTAAATGCCGACAAGACTGAGGTATGGTTTTTCAATCAATCTGCTCCTCTGTCTTCAAAGCTTTGGTGGCCGTCAGAGCTCAACCCTCCGCCGATTCCAGTTGATTCAGTCAGGAACTTGGGGTTCAAATCTGATACGACCCAGTCTTTCAAGGCCCAGATTTGTCAAGTCTCTGCATGGTTCTGGAAGTTGAGAACCCTGCTGAGGTTTCTTCATCTCTTGCCTATGGGTTGCCGGAAGACGGTGGTCCACGCGCTGGTTACATCCCAGCTGGACTACTCTAACAGTCTTTATATTGGTCTACCGGCATACTTGATCCATAGACTGCAGATTATCCAAAATGCTGCGGCCAGACTTATTAGGAATGTTCCGTTCCGTAACCACATTTCCCCTCACCTGCGTAGTATCTGAAGGAAGTGACCCATTAAGGGCCACCCCGGTTACTTACGACCACCTATTAGCCTTCTAACAAGTGAAGAGTCGAGCAGGCAGTAGAGAATATAGACAATAGTCTGTTAATCGATTACACTGCATTGGAGCTCAGTCTGATCAGCACCCTTAGATGACTGTTGAGGGGACTGGTTCCCCGACCCTTGGTAACGCGTATTCATTCTTCTAACAACCCCCAACCACGCCCCCAATGAAAAGTTACTAGCCTAAGCCGTACATAAACAAAGAAGGCACAGAAGGATGGGCTACCACCTGCATGATGGGTACACGTTATCACTATTTCAAGGTTGTCTTGCGGAGCCTAGCTCCTTCTAACGTGGGAGAAGGGCTACCAGGGAGGATTGGTATGCAGAGACAGAACAGTATTCATGGGAACAGCGAAATTCAACCTTGGAGAAATAAAACATCGAGGCTGCTTTCTGCTGAGGCAGGCAGAATGGGTCAGACATTTAATTTCGATCATGATACAAAATGGCGGCTAAATATAAAATGGTGCCGAAAATGCTAACCTAAGCTTGTACTGTAACTTTAACATGTTAGAGCACACTTCAGGCCTAGTGGTTTCCGCTAATCATAGCTTTCTAAATGTTAACATATCATAACATGAAACGAGCCCACATAAGAACATAGTTTGACAAAATCTAACACCTCCACTGGCTGCCTGTCAGAAGGAGAATTGAGTTTAAGGCTCTGTCTATTGCCTTCAGAGCCACCAGAAATCATGGGCACTGGCTACTTGAAACAGAGACTCCAGCAATATCACCTTGACAGGGCGCTTAGATCTAATCATCAGAACCTGCTCAGGATTCCCCGCTTCTCTAAGGCTAGGCTAGGCGGACGTGCTTTCTCAGTGAGAACGGCCTCTCTCTGGAACTCTATGCCTCCCCATCTTCGTAAGCTGGAGTCAGAGCAGGCTTCTAAAAAAACGCTGAAAACTTTGCTGTTTAGCCTCCCGTAGTCCTTCACCTCTTCTCTCGCTGTCAGTCTGCCTAGCGCCTGGACACCTCCGCTGGAGGTAGCCGTGCGCTTATTATTATTATTCCCCCAAAACTTTTGTTGGTCGATAAATATTGCACCCAATAATCACTGATCACCTCGCTGTTGGTTTTTATCTGGTGCAATAATTAACATGCTATACAATGGACAACTCGTAATGAGCCAAAAAAGTCACAATCATTTTAATCTCTGGATTAAAGGTGAACTGCTACAATGCTGCACGTCTTTGTGAATGAGTAGCTAGTGAAAATATCAATCAATACAATTTTTATTTATTTTTCCTTTTTGTGAAGTGACTGCCTATCTTCGTGACCAAGTCATAGCTGTTAGATGCAGAAGTGTGTGGATGAGGAAGTTAAGAGCCAGGTGCGAATGGAACAAGCAACAAGCATTGGCATAGCCAATAGGTCTCGAGTTTTGGACCTTATCAGTGTTTAGCCATGCAGCACACTCTCCTGGGTGCTTTGCTGCCAGGGATTGAAGAGCTATACAATTACTCCCCTCTAGTGCCTGCAGTCTTATTCAGGAATACATGGTTGCCTCAGGAAAGAGTTATGGACACATTCCAACGTTTTTTAATGCACAGACCGAAAGACAAGTGCCTCGATGCAACTGTACAGCACTATAACATTCTGTGTGCGAGTGCATCACTAGAGTACTGAGCAGCCTGAAAAATCAGCGTCAGAGGCAAATCATGCTTAACACAATAAGATGACAGATTTGACACACCTACCGCTGTAAATTGTGCAGTGAATTTACAAAAGCCCAAGTGAATGAACCTTGCTATATGTGTGTTCTGGCTGTCTCTGGAGTACCAGACCAGTAGTGATCTGTTCATGGACATTCACCTTTCAATGCTTTGTATTGTAGCCTCAAAAAAACATTTAGTGCATTACCCTGTCTCCACTTTAAATGAGGACCTGTGATGTTTGACCGAAAAGAGACTCCCATGGCTCCCTCCTCACCCCTCTCAAAAATACTCCTTGCTTTCTACACATGATGAGTTGAGGAATGCAGAGAGAGGGTATAGTGGCAGGCAGAGGATGTGGCGGCAGGGTTGCCGACTTTTGAACTGGGGATCCATGTTTGATTCCCTGTGTCAGTGCATGAGCCTGTGGTTCTTGACACAACACTTAAACTACCCATGCCTAAAAAAAATGAATGTAACCTTGTATAATGTATCTGATGCTCAATCTAAAGCACTCCAATGTCCCTGGGGACTAACTTCAATCTATACAAGCAAATCTTCTGACTAAAAACCAATAATGACCGACTTCTCCCGGACACTTTAAAAAACGTTATTCTACGGACAAGCGACTCAAAGCAGCCTCATATCATGCAGGTGTAAATGAAGCAAAATAAAACCATTCTAATAGATCCTGCTTCTACACTACGTGAGGAAGCACAAACAACAAGAGTACATGGAGCGGGAGATATGCAGCCCAACGGAATTGTGATGAGGGAATAATGGAAAAATATCAGGAACGGGAGTGATAGAAGGCACCTCACACCTGGTTTCACAAGATAATTTAATCACCGAATTCTGAGGAGCCCAATAGTGATTATACCTTACCTCTCAACACTTTGGTCAGCAGTCGCCGTGTGAACGCCCTGCTACAGAATACTAAGACACAGCTGAGGTTTCACATCCCTCGCAGAGTCTAACTACACTGCGCCCATTGGAAGGAACCGCTGCGGAAAGGTAGCAGGGGTGTGAAACTCTCGACTCAGACATAGAAGAAGCCGCCGCAAAACTACACTATGGATATTAAGAGGCGTTTTTCATCATATTACAGTTTAAGGACTGTGAACATTTGTTCAGGTCCTGTGAACCTCCTGCTACAGAATGGTATAGCCCACTCCAAACTGTTTTGCCAAGCAACTTCTTTTTATAAACAACTTTACTGAGGAATGTATCACGGTGGAGAAGAAACAGACGGGGGCAGAGAGGTTAAAGCAAAAAGCAGCTCCACTGATAAGGGAGACGGACTGAAAGACTGGCTGAGAAAAACCTAGGAATACACCTGGACCAATCTCTTCCTACGAAGTTTCACCCATCATGATGCTTTTGCTAAGGAGAGCAATTCCTCCTCTACCACTCTCAGTGAGGAAGCCGCTGATTCAGGCCTTGTCATCAGCCATTTGGATTATTGCAATGCCCTATTGGCCTCAGCAAATGTGACATTGTTATCAAAGCTACAAGTGGTACAGAATACCGCAGCTCATCTCATCTGCATTCTTCCTTCTGGAGCAGCTTCTTCCCCCGCTCTTACGTGCATTACTCTGGTTACCAGTACGTAAAAGAATCATCTTTAAGATTTGCTGCTTAACCCATAAAGCTCTGTTTGGAAAAACCTTAGTTACCTTTCCTTAAATGATCAATTGCTTTGTTCCATCTAGACCGCTAAGATCTAAAAATAAAGTTCTGCTGACTGTTCCAAGGTTCAGAGAATCCCGTTCAGGTGGCATCTCGTTTTTGTACTTAGCACCTTTTAACTGGAATAAACTGCAGCTTTAAATTCGCTCTTGTGTGGATCATCTCCAATTTAGGAAACGACTGAAGAGTGCTTTATTTAAACAACGCATCCTTGTGCCCTGCTCCTGTGCATTCACGCCAAGATACCTCTCTCAGGGTGATTTGTGCTCTATGAGAATAATTAACATATCATATCAAAGAGGATGCCTTTAAGCTGCCACAAAGAACCCAAAAAAGGGAAGTTTTGATTAACACGAGCAGAAAACAAAGAAAAAAATAGTGCTCAAAAACAAACACATAAGCACCAAAGTGTAAAGATACCATTAATTAGGTGATGCTCCCTGGGTGGAAACAAAATACAAAAAGTAGGGACAAAGAGAAAAGATTAAGCACTAGCAAGCACATTTGTTTCAAGGGCAATCAAAGTAATGAATATAAAGGCAATGGGTAAGCTGCAAGCCCACAAAGTATATACAACATGTCACGAAGAGACAGTGCTGCCCAGGCTCGACATTAAAATAGAGGCAGAACAAAGTAGGTACCAGACCATATTTGGTTGTCAGAAAGGATGACTTTTCAGGTGCTTAAAGATGATGACTGAGATGGTTAGGATGTGTGTGTTGTATCTAATGTCTGTTATTCTGCAATACTCGCCTCATAAAAATCAACAGTAGGTCTTTATTTTCTATTATGGCCCCTATTTCAATACCCAGCTATTATTTCGGGGCCTTTAATAATTTGTGAGAGTGCAAAGTGTTTGTGGAATCAGTGGTTTAGCAGGGGTACTGTGGGCTCTAAAGCAAGCATAAAATGCCTTCCCAACCCCTTCTTGGGTAGTAAAACATCCGAATTTGGGGGTACATCGGCCCAGTGCCCCTGCACCTGCTGCACAATTAAAAGCCAAGCCCCTGCGTGAAGGAACTCTTGCATTTACAATAAGCATTGCACATGTTCTGAAGTTCACTTTTTGACAATTGTTTTCAATATATATTTGACCCCCCTTAGCTTTTTGGAGGTATATGAAATATACTAATATTACGCTGATGCAGAGTAACAAAAGGCAGCTCTGGTCTCATTTGGAGGTCAGTGTATAATGCCTTAATCGCATAAAGTGTCAGAGTATTGTGCAAGCAACGTGTCATATACTTGCATCGACAGGATTCTTGGATAACTGAATTGTTGTTCCTGAGCCACTGCTATGCCCGTATTTGGTACAAAACCTGTTTAAGGTATAATGTATTTGAGTGTTTGAAATTGAATAGCTGGCCCCTCCCCAGCACACTTCAGCATACTCATTTCAGTGGAGGAGATATGGTCTAACAGCTAGAGATGCAAACTTTTGAATAGAGAACCAGTTCAAATCCCGCCCTTGGCTCATCATTCTTTGATCTTGGGCAAATCACCTAATTTCCCCATACTAAAGGAAAAAAAACATGTTGTGTAATCCGGTGCTCGTGTAAAGCACTTTAATACCCTGGGACCAAGGTTGAACTATATATAACTGCAAAAAATTGGTTATTTATTCCAAATGAAACTCTGGTTCAAAATTGACCAAAAGAAAACCAAAATATTTTCACGTACTTGTACAGCACGGCTGATGCACTCTCGTGCCTTAGCGAAGCACTTGTACAGCTATTGAATAATTTCATGAGTGTTCCGTCAGAACTGGCCCTAAAGCCTGTGGCGTTTTAGCCAATATATATGAAAAAGTGTCTGTAAGAGGCACCATTTTAGATTTTACCCCATTGTTCTAAAATGTCTTTTGTTCGGAGAATTGGAAGTCTTTCCTGAAGGGTTGAGCTTGCTTGCTTGCTGGCTAGTTGTCATTAAGCAGTCTTTTTGTTCAAGTAGTTTCAAAGCCTGACAACCCACAAAGAGCATTGGGCTGTGAGCAGCTTCCATCCCCAAACCAGAAAATCTACCTCTACCAATGCTATGAACTAAAGTACTCCAGTGCTTAATTTGTGCCAGTAGAGGGCACCGGCACCCATTTTTGGATACTGGAATTTATCAGACCTTGTTCCATACAAGAGAGTGAAAAGGAGAAAAGGTAGAAAAAAGAAGGACGAGGAAGGCCTGCGTTATGTCCCTGCTATGGTTCTCACAGTCCTTCCAGGAGGTTCACCTGCAGTGTGCACAGCACATGCTCATGTACCCAGAAATCACAGACACAACCTCTGGGATCATGTCACGAATATACCTTGGCAAGCCAAGCTGAAGCCGTAAGCATCCGGTCAGGCAGACATGGATCAGTCCTGACAGCGTGTCAGGCTCTGCCAGTTCACAGTCAAGTGCATGTGAGGTAAAAGACGTGCCTTAAGGGGCCAGGCATGAGTGTCCCCACTCAGCCAGAAATAGATATTTTTGGTTGAGGCCTGCTTCGCATTCGTCCAAAGCGAGAGATGGGACTTACTTCTCTGATACCTTGTGCAAGTAGGAGAGAAAATTAGCATTGATGAAGAATGAACAAGATTAAATCATCTCTGCGATTGTTTATGGTCTTGAGTGACCTTTGGAATTCAGAATCATATAAGGACACTAATTAAATTGACTTTTTTTTATTTGCATTACTTAGCTCCAAGGGGGAGTACCATGGGAGGTGAATGGGCATTCCAATGCAACCAACCAGGGTCTCTGATGATGAGCCCTATATACAGGGTTTAGCGTAAGAAAACAACTCCCATTTCAAACAGACACTATGAAGGAGAAATGCTTTAATTTCTTCTTTCTTTTCTGACTTTGTATTTGTGCGGCACTCTACAGCACACAAGCAAAGTGGGAAAAGGTTTCAAGGTAGTCTGAGCATGGTATTTTGCACTGGAATGGTCCGCTTCCAGTACAAAACCTATGCTAGACTCGCGGACACACCCTCGCACTATGGTGAAAAGATGTTTCTGTGGTGCACAGCAGCATATTTCTGCTCGGGCGCTAGGGAGGAAAGTGCCATATTTCTGTGAATTCCTGCTCTTTACTTCCCACGCATCGCAGCATTTGTGGCTGCTGCATTGCGCTCCGTGAGAACCTAGTAAAACACTCCCTGCTACTGTGCGGTACTTCTTGAAGACTTTCATGTCAAGGAGGAGGTCCTAGCTGGAATGCCAGAGTGAGGTTGAAAGATCATTTCAGAGGAGTAGAACAGGATTAGAGGAGCCAACTTTCAAAGTTCCCAGGACTGGGGAGGTACTGAGCTGTAAGACTCAACCTTTGAACCATATGACATTACTAGAAGTGACATTGGCAGAAGTACTGGTGCATATGCCACTGAAGAAGCCACTGGAAGACAGAAAAGGGGTGGTTGAATTAGAAATTCAGAAAACAAACATAGGGGCTTATTTACAAGACCCTTAAAACGCCGGTGCATCCCTTGTAATATGGGAAAAAGTGCTGTACTGGTGGCGCAAGGGTATTGTAAATGAGCTCCATAGTGTCATACTTTTGTCATTATCTTCGTTACCTGGCCCGTATCAATGCCTCTACCTACTCCATCCCCTCTTTCCTCCTTCTGCACGTCCTTCCTCATTTCTTCCTTCGTCAAGTTCCCCACCACCCACCAATGTACTCACTATTCACTACTGACTAATTCATATATCTTCTTGCACACACCTCTTCTTTTCTTCTTGTCTTTCATTTATTTTGTCACAGATCTATTTTCGCTTCCTTCTCATCACTATTTGCTGATATCTATTGTATCTCCCGAGGAACAATCGTTACACATCAGCTGTTAGGAATTCTTGGCAGAGTCCTTCGCTGTCTGATGTTGGACGAAGGACAGGGCCCAGTCCTGTGTACTGCTCAACATGACCAATGTGTCAGCCGTCAGGTACATCAACCACCTCGGAGGCACACTCTCCAAAGTCCTTTCCAACCTAGCAACCAGCATTTGGTAATATTGCCTGAACCATCACTTTTCAGTGAATGCAGAATACCTACCGGGCCAGGACAATCAAGTGGAAGACTGGCATTCTCAGCATTTAAGGGATTCCAGCCTGTGGTAATTAGATCCACAGGTGTTTGCGCAACTGCAAGCGACCATTTTCAGTGGACCTGTTTGCATCTTGGTTGGACCATCAATTATCCACGGTTCATTAGTTGAAGACCGGACCCTCTGGCAGCCGCAATGATTGCATTCCTACAGGACTGGATCCTGGAGAAGGGTTATGCCTTTCCTCCCTTCGCTATGATCACTCGAGTCTCTGTCCAGCTCAGGTAGCAGCGAGCGGAAGTGGTCATGATCACACCAATCTGGAGGTTCCAAGTCTGGTTTCCAGTTCTTCTGGAACTTTCTTGGGATTCTCCAATCAAACTCTCCCAGTTTCCTCACCTCCTTCTCAAATCCAGACCGAGTTCCCCATCAGTTGGTGCTGAGGGGTTCTCTGACTCTCATGGCTTGGAAGATTACAGGGAACGATGGTCGTTCTCGAGCCTTTCACACCAAGCTAAGGAACTACTTTCCAAAGCCTGGGCGGACAGTACTGTTAAGAGATACAAGTCAGCTTGGACCCGATGGACACATTGGTGTCTGCAACGGAGTGTGGATCCTGTGATGGCAGATGTTATTCATGTATTGAACTTTTTAGTGGAATTGGCCTTGGAAGGTTTAGCATACAATTCCATCAACACCTCCCTTCTGCTATCTTGACTGGGCATAGCCCGGTAGAGAGGGCCATAATAGGGGAACACTCATTTGTATACAGACTTCTGCGAGGAATTAGATTGTCCCTTCCACCTTTGCTGAGATATTTGGCACTTTGGGATGTTAATCAGGTTCTCAACCTGTTTCTTTCCTGGCAACCAAACAGATTCCTGTCTCTCAAAGAATGTTCCGCTAAGCTAGCGATGTTGCTATGCTTAGTTTCCTGTAGGAGGGTGTCGGATGTCCATGCCCTTGATATCACAGGTAGGAAATTTTCTCCTTCTGGGGTAATGTTCACAGTCTCTAGAAGAACTAAGTCCAACACCAAGACTATTGAGTATCCAGCCTTTCCAGATTCACCGAAGCTGTGATTGGTACAGTGCCTAAAGGCATACCAGGAAATGTCAGAGGAGATTTGGCCCCTGGGCGAAAGACAGCTCTTAATTGCATTAAGAAAGCCCCTCACAGTGGTCTCCTCACCCACGATTGCACGGTGAGTGCGATGGATTTTGCAGAAGACAGGCATTGATTTGTCCGCCTTTGGGGTGATTCGGCCTGGGGAGTTAGATTGGAGGACATTATGAATGCTGCAGACTGGTCCTCAGATTCGACGTTTAAAAGATTTTACTTCAAGCCGGTGATGGATATGGCGCATTTGGTGGTGAACAAGCTTTGAACCAGCATAATCCTCGCCTCCGGTCCTGACATGGAGTGGGAATTGTTCCTAACTCTTGGGTAGGAAAGTTTCAAATCTATCAAGGACACAGAGGCGAGGATTATCCCACCTGGCGAGAAAGTTCTTTTCCCTTCAGGGAATTCACCCTAAGGAGTAAGTACCAGATTCTTTATGACAGTGTGCAATTGTAATGTCATACCTTGGGGAAATGTTGATGATATTCTTTGGTATTGACCTCAGTGGTTAGTCAATATGTCACAACTCTGCTTGAAATGCCTCTCTTATTCCTAGGTTAAATGGTGGTAATGGACCAATGAGGAAGTGACTGGGGATTAACCTGCATGAAGAAAGAGGGGAATTGAAGCCAAGAGTGGACTATTACAGGCTCACCGGCACCCTGATTGGCTCCCCTAAGGACTACAGCTGTGTTCTGATTGCCCATGTTTTGAACTGTGTTCTCAGTGTCTCATGGGACTATTTGTTTTTCTTTTTAATCAAAAAAAGAAGAGGGGGACCAGGAGCTGGTTATGGTCCAATGTCCGTGCTCCACTCATGACAGTTAAATCAATGAGGACATTGTATCCCTGTTGGCGGTGAAACAAAAATAACGATCACCTGCTCAACACAAGTAGAAAGAGAAGAGAGAGTATAGAGGGGGGGGGAAGAGGGGGGAGAGGGGGGTAGAAGGGAGATGAAAAGAGGCAGAGAGAAACTTCCCCAGTCTCAAGGATCCAATCCCGAAGGGGAGGACTCTATGTAGCCTCTAGTTAGCCCTCACACACCCCGAGGGATGTCTTGCTTCATCATTGGGCTTGTTGTTGCTCCTCGTCGGGCCGGCGCTGCAATGCCCGACGGTCCCCCGAAGGGTCTCTTTATCGGAGGTCTTTTAAAGAGAAAAGCCGTAAGGTGAATGCGGGTATGTGGGCCAAAAAACAGTAAAGGTGGATCCGAGAGGTAAGTGATTGCGTGCGTGCAGGGTGTGGGAAATAAAAATGCCTAGGGGTGTCCAAAAAGTGAGTTTTAATATTATGGAGCCTCTGGCAAAGTAAAAAGACCACAAGGTCGCGGGGTCACTAATAAGCGCAAGGTGCTAATGTGACTTTAATAAAAGGTCGACATGTTTCACGCCTTAAATGCCCGAACGGGTCAGTGGCGTTTCATCAGGACCAAATAAGAGTGAAAGGTTGTGCACGGTGAAGACGAGGGTGCCAGAGATTGGAAGGGTAACCCACGTCTAAAGGAGGTTAAGAAAGGTACGGGGCTGCGGGGTACAGTGACCTAGTCAGCAAAGACAGAAAGAGCGTACCAAGCTAGTGTAACCTGTAGGGGAAATAAACGGGAGGGGAAAAGGGGAGGGGAAGGGGAAGGTAGGGGTTTGGAAAGAAGGGGAATAGAGGGAAGAGGGAGGGGTGACAGACACACATGAATGGTTTAGACAGAACTGGTACATAAAATCAGTCACAGTTTAACGAGAGAACACAGCGAGGGACTGTCTGTGACCCCGAATACCATTCGCATAGTGGTAGTGCGGTCACCCCGGTGACCATGTCAACAGGAACATACACAGATAACGTGTCAGACGTCCAGCATCGGTGTCAGACACACTTTACTAACTCAATGGTGGAGTGTTGCCCATGGGTTGAGGGGCGGTGTAAGGCGGGGACCAGACATGTTAAAAAATATATCTCGACATACATGCTGGAATCGAGGAAAACATTTGTGAAGTGGCATTAATAATGCCAGAATAAACGGCACGTGGTGCGTGAACAAAACATAGACATTGATAATCTTTAAAAAAGAGGTCGAACAGTATAAACACACCACAGAGCAAGGTTGCGGACCCACTGAACTATGGGGGAATGAGTCAAGAAAGAACCTGACATCTCAGACTACTAGCGAACACGCTGTTTAGGTAGCAAATGGTAAGTGTAAAGTGGGCATACGAGAATACATAGATATACATCCAACCGGTATTAGGAAGAAAATAGTACCCAGATCCTTACCCTCGTGTATCTGAACGGGGGCTTCCTAGGTTTTGCCGAGGCTGCCTGCTCCCTATTTGCTGAAGGAACCAAACAGAGTATAGATTGATTAAGGGAGGGGACCCTACATAAGGGTGGGCTGCGCATACAGGATCGTCAGGCATCTCCCTTGTGGATCCTGCCTGAGGGTACTTACGGTTGCGTCGGGGGCCGGCTCAGTCAGCACCTACCCACTGCCAGCGGCTGCCTGGAGATAGTGCCGGTAGCAAGCCGGTTTCCATTTAAGGCGTTGGAAAGGGAGTGAACCACTTCCTGCTCGAGGGAGAGGACAAGGGGAAGTGCGCGTGTTGGTTCTGGCGCATGCATGGGCGAAAGTGTCCCGAGGTGTGCGCATGCTCAAAGCGGAAACTGGGAGCAAGCGGAGTGCGCATGCGTTACTAATTACACACAGTGCCCTACTCAGAGGTTGTCTGCGCTTGTGCGACTGTAAAGAGCTCGTGAGCCCTGGTGGTGCCCCGGGTCTAGCCACAGATTGACAGAATGGCGTGCTCGAATCAACTGGACAGGACGTGTCCTAGAGTGTGGTGCACATTAAAAGCTTGATACCTACATAAAAACTGGTCTGTGTTGAGGATAAAAAAGGGGGGGGGGAGAAATAAATAGTAAGGGGAGAGCACGGGCTCCTCCTCCTGGAATGCTCCTTATTAAAGAGCCAGAGAGATCATATAGATACTCAAGTGTTGAGAAATGTGCCCACCGGAGCGAAGGTATGTATAAGTTGTTAGTTACAGTTCCACCCAGGGTACCCAGAGATACCCTGGGTGGAACTGTAACTAACAACTTATACATACCTTCGCTCCGGTGGGCACATTTCTCAACACTTGAGTATCTATATGATCTCTCTGGCTCTTTAATAAGGAGCATTCCAGGAGGAGGAGCCCGTGCTCTCCCCTTACTATTTATTTCTCCCCCCCCCTTTTTTATCCTCAACACAGACCAGTTTTTATGTAGGTATCAAGCTTTTAATGTGCACCACACTCTAGGACACGTCCTGTCCAGTTGATTCGAGCACGCCATTCTGTCAATCTGTGGCTAGACCCGGGGCACCACCAGGGCTCACGAGCTCTTTACAGTCGCACAAGCGCAGACAACCTCTGAGTAGGGCACTGTGTGTAATTAGTAACGCATGCGCACTCCGCTTGCTCCCAGTTTCCGCTTTGAGCATGCGCACACCTCGGGACACTTTCGTCCACGCATGCGCCAGAACCAACACGCGCACTTCCCCTTGTCCTCTCCCTCGAGCAGGAAGTGGTTCACTCCCTTTCCAACGCCTTAAATGGAAACCGGCTTGCTACCGGCACTATCTCCAGGCAGCCGCTGGCAGTGGGTAGGTGCTGACTGAGCCGGCCCCCGACGCAACCGTAAGTACCCTCAGGCAGGATCCACAAGGGAGATGCCTGACGATCCTGTATGCGCAGCCCACCCTTATGTAGGGTCCCCTCCCTTAATCAATCTATACTCTGTTTGGTTCCTTCAGCAAATAGGGCGCAGGCAGCCTCGGCAAAACCTAGGAAGCCCCCGTTCAGATACACGAGGGTAAGGATCTGGGTACTATTTTCTTCCTAATACCGGTTGGATGTATATCTATGTATTCTCGTATGCCCACTTTACACTTACCATTTGCTACCTAAACAGCGTGTTCGCTAGTAGTCTGAGATGTCAGGTTCTTTCTTGACTCATTCCCCCATAGTTCAGTGGGTCCGCAACCTTGCTCTGTGGTGTGTTTATACTGTTCGACCTCTTTTTTTTATAGATTATCAATGTCTATGTTTTGTTCACGCACCACGTGCCGTTTATTCTGGCATTATTAATGCCACTTCACAAATGTTTTCCTCAATTCCAGCATGTATGTCGAGATATATTTTTTAACATGTCTGGTCCCCGCCTTACACCGCCCCTCAACCCATGGGCAACACTCCACCATTGAGTTAGTAAAGTGTGTCTGACACCGATGCTGGACGTCTGACACGTTATCTGTGTATGTTCCTGTTGACATGGTCACCGGGGTGACCGCACTACCACTATGCGAATGGTATTCGGGGTCACAGACAGTCCCTCGCTGTGTTCTCTCGTTAAACTGTGACTGATTTTATGTACCAGTTCTGTCTAAACCATTCATGTGTGTCTGTCACCCCTCCCTCTTCCCTCTATTCCCCTTCTTTCCAAACCCCTACCTTCCCCTTCCCCTCCCCTTTTCCCCTCCCGTTTATTTCCCCTACAGGTTACACTAGCTTGGTACGCTCTTTCTGTCTTTGCTGACTAGGTCACTGTACCCCGCAGCCCCGTACCTTTCTTAACCTCCTTTAGACGTGGGTTACCCTTCCAATCTCTGGCACCCTCGTCTTCACCGTGCACAACCTTTCACTCTTATTTGGTCCTGATGAAACGCCACTGACCCGTTCGGGCATTTAAGGCGTGAAACATGTCGACCTTTTATTAAAGTCACATTAGCACCTTGCGCTTATTAGTGACCCCGCGACCTTGTGGTCTTTTTACTTTGCCAGAGGCTCCATAATATTAAAACTCACTTTTTGGACACCCCTAGGCATTTTTATTTCCCACACCCTGCACGCACGCAATCACTTACCTCTCGGATCCACCTTTACTGTTTTTTGGCCCACATACCCGCATTCACCTTACGGCTTTTCTCTTTAAAAGACCTCCGATAAAGAGACCCTTCGGGGGACCGTCGGGCATTGCAGCGCCGGCCCGACGAGGAGCAACAACAAGCCCAATGATGAAGCAAGACATCCCTCGGGGTGTGTGAGGGCTAACTAGAGGCTACATAGAGTCCTCCCCTTCCGGATTGGATCCTTGAGACTGGGGAAGTTTCTCTCTGCCTCTTTTCATCTCCCTTCTACCCCCCTCTACTCCCTCTTCCCCCCCCTCTATACTCTCTCTTCTCTTTCTACTTGTGTTGAGCAGGTGATCGTTATTTTTGTTTCACCGCCAACAGGGAACAATGTCCTCATTGATTTAACTATTTGTTTTTCACCTTTACATGGAAGGTTTCAAAGATAAAAGTTGTGTTAAATAAAGGCTGCTATGTTAATAAAGCGGAGAGAGTTGAGTATAATGTTCACCTCTGTGTCCTTAATGGAATTGAAACTTTCCTACACAAGAGTTAGGAACAATTTCCATTCTCTCTGCATAATTCTTTTTGTTGTTGTTTTGTTTATTGAGCATAATCAGTATTATTCTTACAATTTCCAGTAATTCATATGCTCCTTTACAGGCCACACAATAAATCACAATCAAGTCAATGCTACTTACATAATTCTTTAAATATTTTTTACCCCTGTATATCTCTGCACTTTAAAAATTAGATATTGCAAGCAACTTTGGCAGCATAGAGCCAAAGTGACTGTCTAGACTTTTTTTTATATCTCAAGAGATAGCCAATCACTGCAGCCATAGTTTTCTACAATCCAGTCTGTCAAGGGGGACCAGATGTTCGTCCCCGTTTCCTGGTGCTTTTCCCCTTGCAATTGTACAGTGTCTTCTCCATATTATACATATTAAATGATCTAGAAAAACATTGCTGTACAGTAGGTAGCTCGGAGTTCTTCCAGGCAGTTGCTATTAGGAGACATGCCACTGCCACAGACATAAAGACGAAATAAAGCTACCCTGCATCTCCAGTGAGATAAGAGTCAATCCCAAATAGCATCAGAGATGGATTTAAATATACCTACCTTTTAAAAAGCTTACTCCAGCATTCCTCAGTGCCACTCTCAATGGAATCAATTCATAGAACATGTGTCCCAAATCGACAGGGCATTTCCACACCGAGCGCAGTTACTATCAACCCTTCTACCCCAGGTGAACAATTTGGCTGGGGTATAATACAGTCTAAAGATTGTTTTATAATGTTGGGCCTTCAGGCTTGCAGTCAGCAGCACTTTCATTGCAACCTCTTTTGAAACACGAATATTGAACTGCTGTGTCTCCAGTTTCTCAGCCCACATGTCCCCTCAATGATCTAGATCACCCTCTACCAAATTGTTCAAGAGTGTATAAACCTGACCAATCCTGACATCCGGGCGAAACAGCAAATCTACAAGAGCAATTTTCTCCAGCGATAAATGATTATCCGGCAGCTTCATAAAACAATCTCCGTTCTGCAGATAGATAAAAATTGATAATATTTCCAAACCATAATCCTGCACAGAACAGAAAAGGAGCACAGTTGGCCTTGATAATACAGGTTGCCCGTCTGGACTATCCCTACCTCTTCACACCTCCTGCAAAACCCATCATGAAAGACTGTTGGGAACGCCAATTACCTTAGACTTCACCTGTTCATGATACCTGGGCTAGATCTGTCTTAAAAAACACACAACTGCTACTCCATCCAATGCCAGTTCATATGTGCCAGGGGGACTATCTAACAAGGCACGTTAACTAATCTAATCCTTAGTTCTAAGTAAAACTCCCATGTGCTGCAACAGTGCAGCTCAATGGTATAATTTCAAGCAGGAGACTGACCATCCTTCTTGGTGTTTTGGAGTACCATATATTTCTAAGCTCGCCTAGCCCGTGTATACTGCCACATAAAGTTAGTACACATAGCGTTCAACTTTTTAAGCCATTGCCCTTCAAGCTCCAGAGGAACTGTTCTAAACAAGTATAATATTTTGGACAAAACCATCATTTTCTGGACATTACACCTCCTAACTGATGTCAAATGTAATCCGTTAATCCGTCTTTGATCTTTCCTAGCAGCGGCTCTATATTGAGTCCAAATAGAGTCCACTGATGCCGCAATCTTCATACCCAAAAATGTGACATTATCCACCCGGCGATTATCCCAAAAAATCAATATTACTGGTACAGATCAATTGGGTTTTTCCGTATTGAAATGGTACCCTGAAAGTGCTCTGAATTCCTCCGCCAATCTTTCCATTTCCGAAAGTGCTGTCTGAGGTTCAGTCGTTAGTAATGCAGTATCATCCACGCATGCTAGTATTTTCATTTAAGATCCATTCACACTAACAGGCAGAACCATCTGACTGATTACTAGCTGTCTTATTAGGGGGTCGAAGTACGAGGCAAACAAGATGGGGGAACAGGGACAGCCCTGCCGTGCGTGTCGCAATGTCTGGATCTTTGCTGATTCTTGACCTCTGATTTGCAGTTGGGCATAGGGATGATAATATAGAGGCTTCAAAGCCTGCACTGTACGGGGCCTGAATCATTGTGCTCAAGGATGCTCCAGAGAGACACCCAGACCACTCAGTCAAATGCCTTCTTGGCATCAAGAAAGATCATAGCCAAGGAGGCTCCTGTGGTTGCCGCAATGCCGAATAAAGCAATAGCATGTTTCATATGACCAGCTGTGCCCCAAACTGGGATATTCCATGCTGCCCGGGTGAAACTAGTTGTCCAATAACCTTCCCCAGATGTGTGCTAGGATCTAAGAATACAGCTTGGTATCCGAGTTGATCAGGGATATTGGTCTATATAACCCTGGTTTTTCAGGAGGCTTTTCTCCTGAAAACAATAATATTAGTTAGCCAGGAGCTTGGTGGAACCCCTTCCTGATGTATCCTCCTAATCAGATCCCACAAATCTTTAGCTAGGGCAGAAAATTATATTTTATAAAACTGTAACAGGATTAGGTCCGGACTTGCTGCTTTTCCAGAGGGCAACGCCTTTAGAGAGTTCCCTATCTCATCCATTTTAATAGCAAGGTCTAGAAGCTCAGCTTCCCCATTATCTAAAGTGCCAAGTTCCCCTGCCTCGAAACATTCATGTATTTGCCCTTTGGATGTTTGTATATCTTCACTGTACAACTTTGTATTGTAATCCTCAAAGACCTTAACAATAGCTTCAAGTAGTAGCCCTTCTGCTGTCGCTCCCCTCAATCACCTCGATTACACATTCCACCTCATTTTGGCGTGTGCAGAGAAGAGCCAGCATCCTCCCAACTGACTAGATATATTAATAGGCTTCAGATTTGTAAGCTTGACATTTCCTTGCAAGGATTCTTGAATAACAGCTGCTAATCATAGCCTTCTTTATAACAATCACCTGCTGAATCTCCTGCTCATATGTTGCGTCTCTAGCATGCCAGATCCGCACTCAGTTTCCTGATCTATCTCTTGCTGTCTGCAGGAATGAGCAACAAAACTGATTGTCTCACTTCTCACAGGGGCCTTGAATGAGTCCCAAACCACCTGTTTGTATTCATGAACTCCGTTATCCACTTTTCCATATGTTCGATATAGTTCACATCTCAAATCAGTTTTTTTAGAGAATATTTACCTGTTTACCAACAGGTTTACCCTTGCCCAGTCCAGTGAGTTCTAGCACTTGCGGGTTATGATTCGAAAAAACTTTTGGTAATCTTCTAACAGCTGCATTGGCCACCAAATCCCACAGAGACCAGAAAATAATAAAGGCAAGCATACTTCAGGTGTGGATATGAAAAAAATGTATAGCTAGGGTCCAAGGGATTTGTCCTTTTGCAGAGATCTACTAGGCCATGACTTTCCTTCAGTTGCGTAACATCTCTAAATACCTGCGGCTTCATACCGCATACCTACTTAAGCTCTCATCAAAAATACCCACTTCCAAGTTTATATTAAAATCCCCACAAACTATCAACTCTCTGCATAATTCTATATCTCTCTGTATACTAACTTCCTCTCTCTTTAGCTCAACTCTGTCTACTTGACCTTTCTCTATCAATGCACCTTTCTACCCCACCTCTCTCACAACCTGTACCTACTTCTACTATTATACGTCTCTACCCCTGTCTCTACTTCTAATCTCTCTTTTTTTGCAGGGTCAATTGAGTTGAGAACCATACCAAAATTTATTTTTTTATATTTTTAAAGAACTTGATTTAAATGTTTCATATTTCACAGTCAAAGGAATAAAATAATGCATTACGTAATTTTGAATTGCAGTATTGGGCAAGAAGAGAACAATATCTGAACTAGCATGAGTGATGAACATAGCACAGTCAATAATACTATTCGATTGCTAAAGAACATTACTAGGAAAATATTGTCTGCAAAACAAAATGCAAAGCAGAATGTTCCTCAGCTGTCAAGGTCCAGAGAGATGAGGATAGCTCATACAGTGTGGAACAACATAGTACTTTGGGCATTGAGACAGGGCCACTCTCCCCACATTCACTTGATTGCTTTTCATATGGGTTTTGAATTTCAACAAGACTTTTTCAAAATACACACTCTATAATTGATTGAGGCCCTTCATATTTCCATTGCATAATGATGCATCATCAGAGATGTATCAGATGGGTTAATTGTAGCTTCCAAACTTGCTCAACAGCCAGCCGGAAAGTAAGTAGTAGGTGTGTGTTCAATTTTACCATTAGGGTTGTGAGTGGATACATAGAGCCATCTCCGGGATGTCAGAATAACAAGATGGTGGGTGTGTATTGAGAGGGCTTACCCTGTGAAAGCTTTAATGTAAGACAGGATCTCTTTCCAATAAGACTGTATAAGTGTACATGACCACCACAGGAGACTAGGTACCACTTTGCCACAACCATTCAAATGTGCTTCTGACTATTCATACATCGCTCTTAATCTAAGTGAGGACAGATACACCTTCTATGACATTATATTGACATCAATGGCATTGCAATACAAACATACTGCAGCAAAAATGTTGTGGGCCTAATTATTTACTTTACATACTTACAACGTAAAGTACAAAACTATTTTTTAAAATCCCAAAAACCCACAAAAGTTTTTATATAATACTCAAAAATTAAATACATTACAGCTAATTAAAAAAGTTTAAAAAATGCTAAATATTAACAGAACAAAAGCATAACACATTGAAATAAACAAGATCAACTAGTTCAACAAAGAAGTAATAATCTATTTATCAAATTAAAACATAGCTTATAAAAATAGTAATTTAAAAATGTATGAATTAAAAAATGTACATAATTAATAATCTAATTAATTGGTGAAAGTCTAATAATTGAAAAGAAATATAAAATGTCAAATATATGTTAAAAAAACTCCCCACTGTACTCCCCTTATAAAATCAACACTCAGCCAATATTTAAAAACAACACATTCAAAAATAAAAGTTTACAAATATTTCCAAAACAATAAATAAACTATACAAAATAATTGCAAACTATTACCAATAACATATTAATAACTTCTGAGACACAAAATCATAAAACATTACAAAATAATGAAAAATCTGTTTTGTATTCAGCTATATTTTTTAAAAAGAGGTTAAACACTTACAAACAATATTCTCTTACTTGAAATATTCTCTTCGACAATATTATCGTGATAACAATTTTGAAATTTGTGTCCGGCAATATTTTTACACCATTTTAAAATAATGTACCTAGGTACTACCTCCTCCTTCTTTTTTAAACGATCTCCCTGTACTGTACTCATTTTGGAGCTTTGGCAGCTCGGACCCAAATCTTATTTCTGGTCTCATCTGCCACCTACACATTGAGGTTCCTTTTCCAATTACACACGTAATTTTGTTTAGGTGTCTGTCTCAAACTATTAGTGTGGCGCTTGAGGCCTGGGATACTTTTACGTTGTTGCCCTAGAAACAAGCATTGGTAAATGCATTCCGTTTCGCCTCTACAATTAATAATAAGCTGTTTTTTGTTGTAAGTTATAGCTTGCTAAGGATTTGTACAATATGTTACAGAAAGTCTGTTAAAGTGTTATGACATGTTTATGCAAAAAGTCAATATATTTTGCTGTTATTAGTGGAATAGTGTGGGTAAGTAATAGCACAATTGTGAAAAATTAAATGAAAGAGGGAAATAATAGAATTAATTGATGCAATAGCAATATTATGTGTTAAGAGGAGTTCTGACAACTTTTGGACCCGATGCCACTGCATTTGCTGCACAATTCAAATCATGCCCCTAGTGCCTGCATGATAACTTAATTTTGACTGTCTGTTTAGTAGTAAAATATTGCAATATTTGGTGTTTAGAAAGGTTCCCGAAGCCTTGGGCCCCAGTGTCACTGCACCTGCTGCACCATCGGAAACATGACCCTAGTGCCTGCAAGATAACTACACTTGTGACTGCTTATTTAATAGTTAAATATAGCAATATGTGGTGTTTAGAAGAGTCCTGACAACTTTTGGGCCTGGTGCCAACACACCTTTAGCACCATAGAAATCATGGCCCTAGGGCCTGGTAGATAACTTCACTTGTGACTGCCTGTTTAGTGGTTAGGTTTAGCAATATTCTGCATTTAGTTGGGTCCCTAGGGCTTTTGGCCCCATTGCCACTGCACCTGCTGCACCATTCAGATCAAGACACTTTTAACTGCAAGATAGCTGCAATTGTGTCTGCCTGTATATAGTAGTAAAATATAGTAATATTAGATGTTTCGAGGAGGTCATGACAAATTTTGGACCAGGTGCCAATGCACCTACTGCATCCATTAAATCATGAACCTGTTGTCTGAAAGGTAACTGCACTTGAGACTGCCTGTTTATTAGTAAAATATAGCAATTTTAGGTGTTAGTGGGGTGCCTAGAGCTTTTGGTCCTTGTGCTACTGCACCAACTGCACCATAGAAATCACGACCCTATTGCCTGCTAGATAAATACACTTGTGACTGTCTTGTTTAGTAGTACAAATTAGCAATAATCTGGGTTTAGTGAGATCCTTAGAGCTTTTGGCCCTGGTGCCACTGCACCTGCTGCACCATTCAAATTAGTTCTGGCAACTTTTGGGTCCAATGCTACTGCACATGCTGCACCATTTAATTATGACCCTGTTATCTGCAAGGTAACTGCACTAATGATTGCCTGTTTAGGTGTTTAATAGGGTGCCAGGAGCTTCTGGTCCTGGTGCAACTGCACCTGCCGCACTACTGAAATCATGACCCTAGTGCTTGCTAGATAACTGCACTTATGACTGCCTGTTTAGTTGTAAAATATAGCAATATTAGGTGTTTAGAGAAGGTCATAACAACTTTTAGTCCTGTGCCACTGCACCTGCTGCACCATTCAAATGATGACCCTGTTGCCTGCAAGATAACTGCACTTGTGATTGCCTGTTTAGTAGTAAAATATAGCAATATTTGGTGTTTAGTGGAGCCACTGCACCTGCTACACCATTTAAATCAAGCCCCTTTCAACTGCAGGGTAACTGAAATTGTGACTGCCTGTTTAGCAGTAAAATGTAGCAATATTAGGTGTTTAGAGGAGTTCTGAAAACTTTTGGGCCAGGTGCCACTGCACCTGCTGCACCATTCAAATCATGACCCTGCTGTCTGCAAGGTAACTGCACTTGTGACTGCATGTTTAGTAGTAAAGAAATATCGCAATTGTAGGTGTTGAGTGGGGTGTCTAGAGCTTTTGGTCCTGGTGTCACTGCACTATTGAAATCATGACCCTGTTGTCGGCAAGGTAACTGTACTTGTGACTACCTGTTAAGTTTTAAACTTTAGCAATAATCTGGGTTTAGTAGGGCCCCTAGCACCTTTGGCCCCAGTGCCACTGCACCTGCTACACCATTCAAACCAACCCCTTTTTAACTGCAAGGCAAATGCAATTGTGACTGCATGTTTAGTATTCAAATATAGCAATATTATGCGTTAGGAGGAGTTCTGACAACTTTAGGCCCCGGTGCTACTGCACCTGCTGCACTATTGAAATCATGACCCTGTTGTCTGCAAGGTCACTGCACTTGTGGCTGCCTGTTTAGCAGTAAAATATAGCACTGCTCTTGTATATTAACTTTGTTTTTAATGTGCAATGTTTATTACAACATTTAGAATTTGATCATAATGACCAACTAGATAAAGTTGAAAAAATAAATCCGATAATGCCTATGGAATGCAAAGAAAGGTACTGAGGTATGAACAGGAAATGCCACACACGTTCCAAGGATGAAGCATTCGCTTTACACAACTAAGTAATAAAAAGCAAGCACTCCAGCATACTGTTAGAAGCTGTCTGCCTTTTCCTTGGGAAGAGATATTATCTTGTCAGTGAATGGGACTTCAACAGTTTGAACAGTTTTAGTAGAAGTATCGTAAATACGTGTAGTCAGGGGAAGTTAACAAAAAAAAGTTCTACACAAAAATGACTAAACACAGTAATTCAGGAACGAGAATTGATAAGAGCCCCCTTTTGAAATATATTAACTACAAGAGATTTCACAAGCACAGCTCAAGGGCTGTGCAGGCGAAATCTAAAAACGTCAGTTCGCCTTCTCTCTCCTCAAAGCTTTTTTCATGTATCTTGACCGAGCCCTATAAAAAAGCTGGGTAAGAGAGAATCCATGATCATGGGTGAGGTGAAACATTTCTATGCATTCTTCGGTAGTAAGAATGTTGCCACTAGTACATAGTTCACCCAATAAAGGAGGGCTTTGGGAATGCCACCTTTTGAAATCTGCTTCAAGTATCCCAGGAATTGTGCATCTGTGGGGTAAAGGGAAAGGGGAAGGCGGCAATACCAGTTTTCCTGGAAACATTGTTCAGTTTTCGAGAAAGATGGTTGTTGACATAAGGAGGTCAGAGCTTACTGGGAGGGATGTGGGAGAAGTTTATTTTTAGTAACCCCTTGGCTTCCTGTAAGGATAACAGTCTAATGCTGGGCGTAATTGAGCGGCATATACATAATGTTCAATATTTAAAAAATACAGGACTCCATCCACTATGTCATTGGAACAGAGTGGTTTTACAGTAACAACAACATTCTCTTTTGAATTTGGATCGTCAGCTGCTTAGGGAATCTAAGTGGAAGCGCATTGCTATAGGCTTGGCAGAAAGTTCACTTACACACATTTTCTTTTATCTGTCTAGATAATGTGTAGCTTCCCTCCTCTATACATGGCTTTGTAAAGAGTTTGAAGAAAAGAAGGGGGTGGGGTGTTGCATTGAACCATCTGAGGTCTTTCCTTGCAAATGTATACCCTTATACTTGATTGGGCCCTATGCACCTACAGCAAGTGCCTGGATAATCTCTTGGGTGACAAGCAGCACTCTATATATACTTCGTGATTGATTGGTTGACCATGTCAAACTACAGTCAATCAAGAAAGTCTTTCAGTCATCTAGTGTGTAACATATACCCAGCCTCTGATATTTGCAAAAATAACAATTGATGGACAGAATGCAGAGCAATGTCATACATTCAGCCCAGTACAGAGGTCTGGGCCTAAATCCATAGTTTTTGCTCACCATGCCATTCCAGTTTGGACCCAGACATATGTAAATCAGTCTTGACCCTGCGCACGATGGGAACAGTCCAGCCCGAACTGCCAGGCCAGGTCCTCCCTGGACTGGAAACAAGCATCCTAGGACCAGTTTTGGGCTTTCAGCCCTCATCAGCCAGGATAGCTTAACTCCAGTGGCATGGAGAGCACGGGACCCACATCTGGGCATACCCGTCCCACTCGGGGTGACAAATGCAAAAATAATAATTGATGGATAGAATGCAGAACAATGTCATACATTCACCCCAGTACAGAGATCTGGACCTAAATCCATTGTTTTCTTGCTCACCATGCCATTCCAGTTTGTGTGTCTTTTGCAGCCTCTGATATTCTGCATAATTTTCTTGGAGCCCTGCAAAGACTTTTAATACTTCGAGAAGTGTTGGGGTGAGTCTTCGGATTCTTTCACAAGCACAATATGTCAGAGGCAACTTATGGTCTTTTTTACCCAGGGTCATTCCCTTTATGCTATGGTTGGCAGCTAATCTCTCGATGAGTGGCTCATCAATAAGGGCGATATTTTGGGATAGAGGGGACATCCTTGCCTCATGCCTCTAGAAAGTAGTATTGTTCATGAAAACTCACCATTTACCTTGATTTTATGTGTTTTATATTAGATCGAATGCATTTCGTAATGATGGGTTCCAAATCTGTACATGACCCAGAGAGAGTGTGCCTATTAGCCCAACAGAAATATTAGGTAGAGAGAATTTCAATACTAGCCATAGAGATACAAGCACAACATTAGCTAGAAAGACCACCAACCCTGTCCAGAATGCAGAGAAAGTTGGCACCACTGGCCAATACTGGCTAGAGATAGTACTGACATTAACCTATAAGAATTGTATTATAAGTCAAAAAGAGAATCTGCATTAGCCAGAGAATTGCCTTTTTAGTAATCCAGAGTGCACAAAATAGTCAGAGTGTTGTTATTAAGCAGATTTCACTGATTCCAATATTATGGAGACAAAGTGCCAGAATCAGTTATAGACAGTGCTTAATTCGAACCTGTGGGTGCTATGGGGCCCACTGACACTCATTGTTGAGGGGCTGGCTCTTATTTTTCGTCATCCAACATTGAATGGGAGAAGGAGAGGGATAACACACAAAGGGGGAAAAGGTAAGAAGAGAAAGATGGAAAATCCGTCACAAAGGGGAAACAGGAACCTGCACGAGTGAGATGAAAGGCCAGGGAGTGTCAGGTATGGCCGGTAGTGGATTAACAAGGAATGAGGTCGATTTAAGAATATGCAGCCCTGATATTTGGTGCAAAGAAGCTTAAAAGCACCAGCTGTGGGTTTCTTTGCAGAGCTTTGGGAACCGTCACTCATTCTATTACAAATTAAGCACTGGTGATGGAGCATGCTGACATTGCAAGATAGAGTGTTGATAATAGTCAGAGGGTACAATACACACTAACTTCACCAACAAAGTAATGATATTAGGTACAAATAGACTGCTGACATTAGCCAGAGAGACTGCTGTAGTGTGCCCAAGAGTGCTGAAACACTCCCCAAAGTGAATGCCAACATTAGCCATTAAAATTGTGGGCTCCAGCCACAAAGAGAAGAAACGACAGCCCAAGTCACTTAAAAAGAGTGTTTCAGTTATCCAAAGAGATAATTCCTAGGTCCCTTGGTAAATTCTCAGTCCTGCATCCTGCACCTGCCAAACTCCAATCTTGTCATCATCATGAAAGTGTTATCCCAATTTATAATCTCCTCACATATCACCCTCAGACATTTAGCTCAAATAGTGGATCTATTAGCCTCATCAATGTAAGCTCTTTTTGTGGGACTTCTTTATTACAGAGCTCGCCAAAGTTTAAAAATTCGACATTTGATTAAATCTTTCAGTTACTCAGATCTTGTTCCTTCAAATCAAGAAACAAAGGAGGTAGCTCATTGGTGGTTACAACACTTTGAAGCATGGATGGAAATGTCTAACTTCAATCCTGCCTCAGAGCTTCTATTAGAGTCCAATGGAAGCTCATCAGGGTGGGGTGCAAGATTCGGACAATTTTTGACTGAAAGAGTATGGTCATAGAGGAGTCTACAATGGACATACATTATTTAGAACTGCTTGCATGCTGCTTGCGATTCAATCATTTGTAAATGACGGAGTTTGCTGTCCCATCCTCCCCAGAATTGACAATTCGACATCTGTTGATATATCAATAATCTTGTGGCACTCTGTGTGAACTATTAGCAAACCTAGCAAAACTTCTTTGGTAGTTTTGTCTCCTCTAACACATATCAGTCAAAGCAGAATATATTTAAGAACAGATGAAAATAAAATTCTTGACTTAAAGAAAGATTGTACTATAACACTCCCCCAGATGCAAAACGCCCAGACCACAGGGGAAAGAAATAAGGAATTGATATGCTTTAAGGAGATTAATTTAGAACAATCTAGGCAAGCTATTCTCTCATGTAAATCGGGCTCACCTTTTGATCCCTGCCCTCAAAAAGTTTTACATGTTAATGTTAATGTTAGTGGGGATTTATAGAGCGCACATACGCCGAGTTGGCTTCATGGCGCTTGAGAACAGATCGACATGGAAGCGGAAGCTAATCCTGAGTGAACAACCAAGTTTTCAGTAGTTTCCTGAATGGAAGGAGGTCGGTGCAATGGTGGATACTATCAACCCCATCATTAACCAGATTATAAATGCTACCTTTAGACTAGCTAAAATTCCCGACAGCTGGAAAACCGGTGCTGTAAAACCGCTTCAAAAAAAGAAACTTTCAGATCCCACAATCCTCTCTAATCTCAGGCCTATTTCACTGCTGCCATGTCTGAGTAAAATGGCAGAGAAACCTGTCAACAACCAACTTAATGATTTCATGCAGGAAACCAACATATTACATGCTAAGCAATCTGGCTTTCGACGGGCATTCAACAGAATCAGTACTATTGCACATCACTGAATCCCTAAAACTTGCTATGGATCAGGCAAAGGATGCAGTACTGGTTCTGTTGGATTTGTCAGCGGCATTTGACACGGTCTCTCATGACATCCTGAGAGACAGACTTGCATGCAGTGGAATCACTAACAATGCATTGGCCTGGTTTACTTCCTTTTTAGAAAACAGATTGTCACACTGGGAGGCCATAGATCACAAGAAAGAGGGCTGGCATCAGGGGCCCCTCAGGGCTCGGCCCTGAGACCAACACTTTTTAATCTCTATATGGCACCACTGCTTTTTTTTGTTGATGGACATGTACGATGTTGAGTGCATCGCTTATGCTGACGACACTCAACTGATCCTTACCCTGGATAAAAATTCAACAGTGGCTGAAGAAAAATGTCATCACTGTCTAACAGCAGTGATGGATTGGATGAAGTTAAACCATGTAAAATGTAATAGCTCCAAAACAGAGATTATGCTGTTTGGCAAGACAAATGTTTTCAGACCGGACCAATGGTGGCCGTCAAATTCAGCCCCACCCCCGACTACAGTGGAGACTGTAAAGAATCTGGGAATAAAATGTGATCATAAATTATCCTTCCACATGCAAGCTCTTGCTGTGGCAGGTACCTGTTTTCAAGTAATAAAAAGTCTCAGAAACGTTTTTGATCTACTCCCAACATCGGCCAAAAAGACGGTGGTAGCAGCCATAGTTCTATCCCGTCTGGACTACTGTAATAGTCTCTCTGCAGGAACAAACAAAAAAGTCCTACAGAGACTACAGGTGGTCCAGAACGCTGCAGCGAGGCTGGTACTCAATTTGCCTATAGATTCCTACTCTGCAACAGCACTAAAAACCCTCCATTGGCTGCCCGTCCATAAGAGGATTCTTTTTAAGGTTCTTACCATCATTTATAAAAAAACTAATAATACTGGACCAGAATACCTCAATGTCAGAACGAAGCCATACATCACCCAACGCACTCTACGCTCATCTTCAGAGAACCTATTAATAACACCCAAATTTAAACTTAAAACCAGGGGCGGAAAGACCCTAGCGGCCATAGGGACCAACGCATGGAACTCCTTGCTAACTCAACTCAGACACATACAAACTGAACTGAAATTCAGGAAGTCCTTAAAAACATGGATTTTTGGTATCCCAGATAATACGGCCTGGTCTTTTCTCTAACTTCTATCTCTGAGACTATGCTAGTTTTTCTTCCCTTCTGGAAGGTGCCTTCTCCCTTCACATATAGCGCCAAGATACTCCTTGGAGTGAACGTTGCGCTATACAAAAGCCATTTAATTCATTCATGACCTCAGTGATGGATTAATGTTCTTGTTAGCTCAGGGACTACAACGACTGGATATTACACATTCCAGTTTTCCTTCAAATTCAGGAAATTTGGGGTCCCTTTAGGATAGATCTATTTGCTTCTCGACTGAACATCCGACTTCCCAATTTTACAGTTGAAAATCAGATCCCATAACCATTAGCCATGGATGCCTCTCTCCAATTCTGGAACTAACAACCCCTTTATGCTTTTCTAATGTTCTCTCATTGACTATCAAAAATCTGGCGAGAATTGTGTTTGGTGACCATAAGTACTTAATTCTGGCCATTCCAGATCTGGTGTCCAGATCTTCTTCAAATGTAGTCACAGCACCAGAGACTGCTGGCAACTGTTGTTTTGTTTCTTCTTTCACTGCTTAACTTAGAGGATGTGGAACTAGGGAACTGGGTTTGAGTCTCGGTGTCAGCTCAGCATCCTGTGATTCAGGGGAAATCACTTAATTTCCCTCTGCCTACAAAAAATAAAACAAATAATGTGTCCTTGTGTATGTAACTGGTGCTCATGTAAAGCACACCAATACCTTCGGGTAGAGTTCATGATATATAAAATCTGCAACAAAAAAAAACTTAGCTGGCTGCTGTTTAAATCAATGCAAGAAAGAAGGCATAATATTTGCCTACATGACTTTAATAAACTTAGGGCTTTCCAGCAATAGCTCGTGGAAAATCCCGATTATGGCTCAGAAAGGAGCACGAACATGCCAAAAAGCACAAGTCCCTGTGGGGAAAAAAACGAAAACAAGCTTAACCCACATAATAATGATGATACGTTTACCATTATCATTATGTAAGTTAGTGTTGTTTTGGCTTTTTTTTACAGGTAGTTGTGAGTGTGGTGGGGAAAGCATACATAGCAATGGTTGTTCATACCCTGTAGCACAGTAGCATTGCGAGGGATGCAATTAAGGAGAAAAATGGAGCCCAGAGGGAGCAAACCAGTGCTTGATTTGTAAACAAATAATTGCCAGGGCTCTTCTCGGCAGACCACTGCACCACACATTGCCCCTTCCAGTACTGCCAATTGTTAGAAATGGGATTTCTGGTTGGCTAAGGCTTGCGCCAAAGTCAGGCAGCAACCACCACTCTAGTCAGGGCAAGGAAGTTACACGCCAAAGATAACCCCTGCTCACCCCCTTGGTAGCTTGGCACGAGCAGACAGGCTTATCCCTGAGGCAATGTGTAAAGCGTTTGCGCGCGCACCCAGCAACAACACCCAAGGCCCACCACAAAGGAAACTCCACACAAGGTATTCTATAAAAATAGCCTTTGTATTATACACAACACATTAGATAAAAACACACACTCTACAATGTGCCAACAGGCACGGGCAGAATTTACAAGGGATTATATGTACAGGGGACAGGGCCACATGGACCACTGTCAGGAATTAGCACTCTTAGAACATAACACAAATTACCAAGTGTACATGTAGAACATAACCAGTATCTACTGGCGCAATAATGACCTCAGCGTCATCACACTAGCATCAGGTATAAAACCTATCCTGCATCTATCACAGGGGCATAAATCACATTATGCAACTCTCATTGGTCTAACGTATTAGACCTAGCCACCTAAGTACACCTACACTAGGGGCGTACATAACACAGGGAAGTACATTCTCCCAACCATCAACCTAAACAAGGTAAAACAACCTCCTAGGCAGAACTAACCACATTTAGAGGTACACAACACAGGGTGCGCAAAACATACTATACACCGTACATTTCCTAGCACCAAAAGCATGAACACAAGGTGCGCCAAACATACTACACAGTACATTTCCTGGCACCCAAAATCACATTATAGAGTCCAGGTTGCGCCAGAACCTAAACGTAGCAGCTGCCCACTACTTGCTGGGCAGCTGAGGACAAGGCAGGGCCTAAACGCTGCAGCTGGCACTAAGTGCTGCGCAGCTGGGGAAGGCAAATAGGAGGCATGGGCTCTCACTGGCCCCTGAACACATTATCCAAAACGCTGGAGCCACCTGGCTCAGAAAATAACATGTCCCCCTTGGAGTCCCTCTGGACTCTAGACAGATGATGCCCTCTTCGTTGGAGCGCACGAGCGCTCTAAAACAAATATGCCCCCACCGTTGGAGCCAGCTGGCTCTGGGAATAATTGGCCCCCAAGTCCCCCTGGGACTTCTAAATCTCGAATGGCTCCCAAAGCTGGAGCCTTTCCTGGCTCTAAAAATAAATATGTCCCCGTTGGAGCGCACCAGCGCTCTAAAGCACACCTGCCCAGCGTTGGAGCGGCCCACTGCCATGCGGGGCCGCTCTAAAGGCATCACGGGTACCGTGCCTTTACCCGGTACCACAACAAAGCAGAGAGGACGGCCTAAGGGCCCCACTCACCGGCTCTCTTCTTCGGGACTTCTCCGGACACAGCAGGCAGCAGGCGGGGCTCTCTCTTGCTCATGAGAGCCTCGCCGAGAATTCAGCTGCCCCATTCTCATCGCAGGCTTCACCGGTGCAGCGGGCGGGGCTCTCTCACCTCCGAGAGCCTCGCTGGCGGCGGCCGCCCTTCTCATTTGGTCGCGAGAGCGGGGTGGGCTCCCGCCTCTCTTGCAGCAGCACTTCCGCTTCCGTCCCGTGGCCCCGCCCACAACCAGGCGGGCCGCGGACTCAGCGGCAATTTTCGAAGGCGGCTTGGGCCGCGGCGGTGACACGCTGGGTGGGCTCCCGCATCCAGTCCAACTAAGGCGAACCAGGCAAATCACGGGGTGGGCACCCGCAACGTATATAAAGAAATTAAAAACAAAGCGGCCATGACGCAGGGTGGGCACCCGCAATTCCCAATGACCGTACAATCGGACAACGAGGGGTAGGCTCCCTCCGAAGTCAAAATATGAAGCGGGGTGGGCTCCCGCTCGGCAGCCACGACGGGGGAATCCCTATGCTGGGGGTTCCCCCTGCACAGACGGCAGCTCAGCGCTGCGAAGCTCCAGCGCTCCCAGGCCCACATGTTCCTCCTTCTGGGGAGGAAAGATAGCGCTTTCCAGGTACTAGGGGCAATAGGAAGTCCTGGAGAAAAGAAATGGAGCACCACGCTCCCAGCAAAGGAAAGTCCTCCAGGTATCCAGGGCATCCAGGGGCTGGGCAGGGCCCAGGGAGGCAAGCCTTCCCCTGGGCCCCAGCAGCAGCGCGCCCCTGGTAGATTCAGGTGCAGAACAAGAACATTTTGTAAGGGGACACAGCCCCTTTTTATACACCAAATCCCTTTGTCTGGGTTCAGGGTGAGGGGGAAAACCAGTCGCAGCTGGTTGGGGAGCACCCTTGATGTGCTCAGCCCCTCACTCTATTCATTGGCAGGGCTAGGGTCGTCAGTCGCACCGCAGGGGGCGGGGCCAGCATTGTGTGTGGAAAACCCTGTCCTATTCAGGACCCAGGTGTACTCCTCCCACCCATCTAGCTGCTGATCTCCCCATTCACCACTGGGTGACTCATCCTGACTCTGGGGAATCCCTAGCCCGTCACATGACACGACCAGCCAATCACGCGACAGACACACTGCACACAGAAGTGCCCACTTCTAGAAGTGGCACTTCCACACTAGGTACATGCACGCCGCACACATCATCGCGCAGCATTCACTCCCACGAGTCCGCACATACCAAACTCGGGCCTGCACACCCCACGCATCAGGAACTACTAGGGACACATACATTCCCCATGCATTCTTATGGGAGGGCAGGCCTATCTCACCACATGCACTCAGAGCACACACGCACTTTACCCTGGGACACAGGGAAAGTGCGCAGAAACCAAGAAAATCACCACACCAAGTCACCAATAAAAAAGCAAAAAGTTCAGGGGTGAACCTGCCAGAAGGGCCAAGTCCAACACAACCCCCTTCCAGCCAAAACGCAGGGCAGACCAATCACCACCGTGATGGTCTTCCCTGCTTGGGGCGATAGAACACGGACGCAGGCCCGCACTGCAGGGACACTCTCCTGTTCTACGCCATTCTCAATCCACATGGTTCCATCTGAAAAAAAAACAACCGAAAAGAACTCAGGCCCAACTAGGCTACCCCACTGGTACTACCTAGTTGTCCACGGCCAGGACCAGGCCCTAGGCCACCCAGATACCACTGGTCCTTGCCAAACCCAGAGTGGGGGGTAGTAACCCCTGGCATACAAGCCATTCTCCACTCTCCCTCTCAGTGTAGTTCCCAACTACCACTGATCCTTCAACCTAGGGTGCGCACCCTCAGGCTGACCAGAGGTCACGGGCAAGAATGCCCCACCCTACCTCTACTTCTGGGGTTCCGCACCCTCCCGGGGAAGCACCCACCAGAACACAACTCTCCCACCAGTTCAGGACCTCTCTCCACCAACTGGTCTACCACCTGGGATCCAAGGGGTCAGAGGCGAGGACTCCCTCCCTCTGCACCCCCTTCCACTGTAGAGCAGGGTCTCTTCACTTAAGATGAGCCCCACCTGCCCTCAGGACTACAGCTGCCCTTACGTCCAGATCCGGAAACACCGACTACTGGCTCCCCAACCGAGGGACATACCCTTTGGTCAGATGTCTGGCGAACCAGGACTTAACGAGGGTGACCCATAACTAATGGGTCGTGTGACAGTCTGCCTGGCGCTAATCTCACGACCTCCTGTCCATCTGACAGTGCGTGCAGACCCCCCAGGACAGAAGTGGCGACACCACGGTCACTCAGTGGCGACACAGCCCTCCCGGCTGGTCCCTGACCTACTGGTTCCCACTGGGGAATCCCTCCCCCTCTCACCCCTCCCTCTGGACTTCCGCACCCTCCCAACTGGAGCGGTACCGCCAGACACCAGGACTACTGGAGCTCTGATTACAGACGCTCCACGTCCTCTAGACACTGGGAGATCCTCCTCAAATGACCTATTGGTACAGCCTAGGCCCCCGACCTGATGTTCCCTAAAGAAACCATCCAGGCCCTGACACTGGGTTTCGGGCACCTGGAGACACGCAGTCCCACCCACTCCTTCTCCGCAGAGACAGGCCGTGAGCCCCTACACCGAGACCTAGCTGGGCTACTCTGAACCTCTTCCACCACGCTGGGCTGGAAGACACCTCAGCCACTACTTTTGGAATCACTCCCCAATGCAAGTTCCCTATCCCAGAGAACTCACACCCAATCAACCAGCAAGCTCCTTATTTCAGAGAACTCACATCCTTCATCCACATACACACACCCCCCAGACTAGTAAGACAGTTTCTACCGCCCCTGATTTCTCAACCTGACCACCACGTGACACAGGTACTATTACTCTGGGAACTGGGAATGGGACATTCACATTCATCCAGCGCATTACACATTCATCCCCAAACCCCTCCCAAGACTGGTAAGACAGTTTCTACCGCCCCTGATTTCTCAACCTGACCACCACGTGACACAGGTACCACTACCCCGGGAACTGGGAATGGGAATACATGCACTGGACACACATCTGCTGCCACCACTGGATCCCACCCTCTGGTGAATCCAGAAAACACAATGCACTAAGGGGGATGATCTACCCTCCCGAGCTAGGGACACCTAACTCACAGTGCACAAGAACACATTTCCAAAGAAATGACATTTAAAAGCAAACTTTAAAACAATAATCCCTATACCATGTGATTTATCTAAATGCAGAGTTTTGTAGTGCGGCCAGTTGCTGCTGCGGTACAGCGCAAACGCAAGTCCAAATCCCACCGCTGATCACCAATGTTAGAAATGGGATTTCTGGTTGGCTAAGGCTTGCGCCAAAGTCAGGCAGCAACCACCACTCTAGTCAGGGCAAGGAAGTTACACGCCAAAGATAACCCCTGCTCACCCCCTTGGTAGCTTGGCACGAGCAGACAGGCTTATCCCTGAGGCAATGTGTAAAGCGTTTGCGCGCGCACACAGCAACAACACCCAAGGCCCACCACAAAGGAAACTCCACACAAGGTATTCTATAAAAATAGCCTTTGTATTATACACAACACATTAGATAAAAACACACACTCTACAATGTGCCAACAGGCACGGGCAGAATTTACAAGGGATTATATGTACAGGGGACAGGGCCACATGGACCACTGTCAGGAATTAGCACTCTTAGAACATAACACAAATTACCAAGTGTACATGTAGAACATAACCAGTATCTACTGGCACAATAATGACCTCAGCGTCATCACACTAGCATCAGGTATAAAACCTATCCTGCATCTATCACAGGGGCATAAATCACATTATGCAACTCTCATTGGTCTAACGTATTAGACCTAGCCACCTAAGTACACCTACACTAGGGGCGTACATAACACAGGGAAGTACATTCTCCCTACCATCAACCTAAACAAGGTAAAACAATCTCCTAGGCAGAACTAACCACATTTAGAGGTACACAACACAGGGTGCGCAAAACATACTATACACCGTACATTTCCTAGCACCAAAAGCATGAACACAGGGTGCGCCAAACATACTACACAGTACATTTCCTGGCACCCAAAATCACATTATAGAGTCCAGGTTGCGCCAGAACCTAAACGTAGCAGCTGCCCACTACTTGCTGGGCAGCTGAGGACAAGGCAGGGCCTAAACGCTGCAGCTGGCACTAAGTGCTGCACAGCTGGGGAAGGCAAATAGGAGGCACGGGCTCTCACTGGCCCCTGAACACATTATCCAAAACGCTGGAGCCACCTGGCTCAGAAAATAACATGTCCCCCTTGGAGTCCCTCTGGACTCTAGACAGATGATGCCCTCTTCGTTGGAGCGCACGAGCGCTCTAAAACAAATATGCCCCCACCGTTGGAGCCAGCTGGCTCTGGGAATAATTGGCCCCCAAGTCCCCTTGGGACTTCTAAATCTCGAATGGCCCCCAAAGCTGGAGCCTTTCCTGGCTCTAAAAATAAATATGTCCCTGTTGGAGCGCACCAGCGCTCTAAAGCACACCTGCCCAGCGTTGGAGCGGCCCACTGCCATGCGGGGCCGCTCTAAAGGCATCACGGGTACCGTGCCTTTACCCGGTACCACAACAAAGCAGAGAGGACGGCCTAAGGGCCCCACTCACCGGCTCTCTTCTTCGGGACTTCTCCGGACACAGCAGGCAGCAGGCGGGGCTCTCTCTTGCTCATGAGAGCCTCGCCGAGGATTCAGCTGCCCCATTCTCATCGCAGGCTTCACCGGTGCAGCGGGCGGGGCTCTCTCACCTCCGAGAGCCTCGCTGGCGGCGGCCGCCCTTCTCATTTGGTCGCGAGAGCGGGGTGGGCTCCCGCCTCTCTTGCAGCAGCACTTCCGCTTCCGTCCTGCGGCCCCGCCCACAACCAGGCGGGCCGCGGACTCAGCGGCAATTTTCGAAGGCGGCTTGGGCCGCGGCGGTGACACGCGGGGTGGGCTCCCGCATCCAGTCCAACTAAGGCGAACCAGGCAAATCACGGGGTGGGCACCCGCAACGTATATAAAGAAATTAAAAACAAAGCGGCCATGACGCGGGGTGGGCACCCGCAATTCCCAATGACCGTACAATCGGACAACGAGGGGTAGGCTCCCTCCGAAGTCAAAATATGAAGCGGGGTGGGCTCCCGCTCGGCAGCCACGACGGGGGAATCCCTATGCTGGGGGTTCCCCCTGCACAGACGGCAGCTCAGCGCTGCGAAGCTCCAGCGCTCCCAGGCCCACATGTTCCTCCTTCTGGGGAGGAAAGATAGCGCTTTCCAGGTACTAGGGGCAATAGGAAGTCCTGGAGAAAAGAAATGGAGCACCACGCTCCCAGCAAAGGAAAGTCCTCCAGGTATCCAGGGCATCCAGGGGCTGGGCAGGGCCCAGGGAGGCAAGCCTTCCCCTGGGCCCCAGCAGCAGCGCGCCCCTGGTAGATTCAAGTGCAGAACAAGAACATTTTGTAAGGGGACACAGCCCCTTTTTATACACCAAATCCCTTTGTCTGGGTTCAGGGTGAGGGGGAAAACCAGTCGCAGCTGGTTGGGGAGCACCCTTGATGTGCTCAGCCCCTCACTCTATTCATTGGCAGGGCTAGGGTCGTCAGTCGCACCGCAGGGGGCGGGGCCAGCATTGTGTGTGGAAAACCCTGTCCTATTCAGAACCCAGGTGTACTCCTCCCACCCATCTAGCTGCTGATCTCCCCATTCACCACTGGGTGACTCATCCTGACTCTGGGGAATCCCTAGCCCGTCACATGACACGACCAGCCAATCACGCGACAGACACACTGCACACAGAAGTGCCCACTTCTAGAAGTGGCACTTCCACACTAGGTACATGCACGCCGCACACATCATCGCGCAGCATTAACTCCCACGAGTCCGCACATACCAAACTCGGGCCTGCACACCCCACGCATCAGGAACTACTAGGGACACATACATTCCCCATGCATTCCTATGGGAGGGCAGGCCTATCTCACCACATGCACTCAGAGCACGCACGCACTTTACCCTGGGACACAGGGAAAGTGCGCAGAAACCAAGAAAATCACCACACCAAGTCACCAAAAAAAAAGCAAAAAGTTCAGGGGTGAACCTGCCAGAAGGGCCAAGTCCAACACCAATGATTGTAACAACACAACTATTAACCATCACACTCTTACAAGTGTGATCATTCTGACTATTCAAGGCCCCCAAAGCAATAAGAGTGACTTGGGCGGCAGGTAAGCATCATTTCTAATTGCATTTAATTAATAATTAACTGTTGTGGTCATCTCTAAATGAGCCAAACAGCGCCACCTTGTGGCAGACTCTCACAAGCGCCGGTGTTGATAATTAAGTTCTAAGCATTGGAATCCACCTGCTCAAATTAAGCACTGCAGCAGACAGTCCAGGAAGGGAGCACTGCTGGACCCTCAGGGGCATTGCAGGAGACTGAAGGAAGAGGGGCTCTGCTGGATCTGGTGGAGATGAGTTGATAATACATTCTATAGTGAAAGAGCATGGAGGGATTGAGAAGTGCACCATTGAGCAAGAGATATTGCCAACATTTTGGAAAAAGAGGGTTCTGCAGGAACATGGGCTGAGGGAACACTTAGGGAGCGTTGGGGAAAAAAAGCTGCAGTAGCATGAAGGGAGTAAGTGCTGCTGAATACTGGAGCATACCTTTGACATCGAGATGTTTTGATGGGTGATTCCATCGACATCAACGGTTATAAAACAGTTTGTTCAGTTAAAGAAGGTTTTGAAGGGTGGAGAACCCCATTCAAGTTAATGGAAGCAATGTTGCTTGTTTGAAAGGTGATGCTCTTGAGGGATGTATGATTAAACAACCACTACCTAAACAACAAATTCAAGATGTTTGCCGCTCTCGAGATGAGGATGACTCTGGCGGCATGCCATGGAGGGAGGGGTTACGGCATGAGGCTAGAGGGAGGCTGAGAGGGAGCAATGGAAAACAGCAGGAGTTGGGGGTAAGGGTATAGGCAGGAGACTGTGCGGGCCTCAGCAGTGAGACAGAGCTGCAGAAGCTTGGAGTGAGGAGGAAAGAGGGAAGGCCCACTCCTTTACCCCTCATGCCCCAGTACAATCCTCACTGTGCAATACAGTTGAATAGCCCCACCGCCCCTTCATAATCTGCTCCCAAAAAATGTAATCTTCCCACACGTGTGATCTTGATGGGCGGCTGGTACAAAAACAGTTTGCTCAGTGGGGCTTGGTGTTATAAAGTTTGTACACCAGTGGGCTAGACTACCCCTGACCTAATCCCTCCACACCCCGGGTATAGATCCTAAAAATATCATTTCATTTCATTACACCTAACCACAGAGGATTCAGAGTTCATGCTTAACAATTCGAAGTTCATTTACATGGGTTTTCAATGCCATAGGAAGGGCCAATGGGGGACTCCTCATCTCTTTGTGCCCTCTGTCCAATCCTACTTTTTTGTTAGTTTTTTCCTCCCAGTGTGTTTTTGACTTTGCGTGTATGCATGTCCCCTAATGTTTGTGAGACCACCAGTACACCAGATCCAGTGATGTGTCTGCCTATGGCTTTGTATTTTAGATGACTTTCCTTGGTGAACATGCACAAGCCCAAGATAAAGATTCAAAATTAGTCATTTTTGCCGCATAAGCAATAGAGGGAAATCAACAGCCGTTATACTCTTTTTCTTTTTATTGGCATAATAAAAAGCATATCTGCAGTAAAATCACATTAATCTCTGCTTGATTCTTGAACAAGCATTTGCATAATACTGCAGATACAATAGCTACCAAATAGTAAAAAAAGTTGCATTCCATCTCACACTGCAGCCTGACATATTAATGAGCCTAAAGACGTGGGGCAGAATTACAAGCCCCTTGCGACAAATTTACACTACCCTTGCGTCACTTCTGTGATGCAGCGGCATCTTAAACAATGCGCCACGTTGCAACAGATTTACAACGTGACGCATTTAGGGAGATGCGTCATGTTGTAAAGCCCTGCGCTACATTATACCGGCGTCAAATATAGTATATGCAGGGTGGGCGTTCCCACGCAGGAAAGCCTCGTAAAAGTGACGCAGTGAAATCAAATCACTTTTACGACGCCACTGCGTCAAAACCTTGCGCCTGCTTGAAGTAGGCATAAGGAGTGACACAGCAGTTAGGAATAGGCATTCCTAACCATTGCTCGAGTTGCGTCGTTCTTGTGACATGACTCCAGCCATGCGCTGCCCTTATGCCGAATAGATGCGTCAAGCATCTGTATATTCTTGCGCCACGGTGAGCCACATTGTAAATGCGGCACACCCATGGTGGCGCAAGAGTTTTTTTTACGGGTCGCAATTTAACTGGTGCATCCCTGCTAAGATGCAGGAATGCGCCAGTTCTTGTAAATTTGCCCCCATGGAATCAAAACAGAAGGTAGATAGAGAAGACATGGGGCAAAAAACTCAGATTTTGACAAACTTTGATTTGAGAAAAAAAATTAAAAAGTATCAAAAAAGTAATTCAGATCACATACTTACATTTTGACACCAAGAAATCACGTTTGCATAAAATAATGTGAAAGAGGTTGTTCGCAGGGGACAGAGGCTTTTCACTCAACCAAGAGCAAGATCCAGTATTTCTCAAGCACAAACCTTCTTGTAATAATTGAACAGTTTAAATAATTCAGAGAAAAGAAAGCATTAGGACGACATTAGGTCGATTTATCAGAGGAACTAGCTTGATTGATAAGCCAGATACTGGCTCAAATAATTATGCTATCAGAACTATCCAACGGCCATTAATCAATGCCTTGTTCAGGGAAATTATTATTTGATGACCTTCTTCAGAGGACTGTTGTCACCCCTTTGCTGAAAGAAAGAAAAATGAAAAAAATTCACGACAGCCTATTTCAGGCAAATTTCTGCTTATTACAATTCTCCCAAATTACCGTAGATTTCTAAAGAAAGTGGAAGTAAGTGAAGAACCCAATACCAATGGCTTCTATTCCGGGTGCATCCTTTAAGGGCCCGTCATTCAGAGTGTGACAGAATAGGACATAAAGATTGCACCTGCTTTTGTGTGATCATTTCTATGGAAAATCTATTTCATATATTACATTTTTACTTTTTTATTTAGAGGGGACTCGGCCCAGAAGGGCACCGAATTGATTTACATAGTAGGAGCCAAGGAAAGGGGTCACGTGGCTGTTTACTAATGCAAGGAAATGGTGGAGGAAAATGTATGCAACTACAAATGCAGGCTGCATGGGAGAAGTTGGGGGAAAGGTACAAGGAGAATCACGAGCCCAATGCTCAAAGCTCAAGTAGCAAGGTTGCATGTGTAATTTGCCCCCAGACTACTTTGCGACCTGAGCTTCATTTTGCTATCACTCATATACACAAAACAGGCAAATGTATATTTATTACGCAGGAGGCATTCTGCGAGTGCCTGCGAATGCTGTAAGTACCCCGGAACGGAGGCCCACGAGGGACAAAGGACCTCCATCCCTGTATTTGTATTCATTCCAAGGGGCTTATTTCCAAGCCCCTTGTGCCACATGTACGACACTTTTCCCATGTTAAAACTGGCGCAAAAGTGGCGCAAGGGGCTTGTAAATCTGCCCCCAAGTGTTTAGTTTTTGTTTCAAATCTATTCATTGAGCAACCCACCTGGGCAGCATCCAAGAATATTATGAAGCATCACTTAAGAGTAATTTCAAAACGCAAACCTATTATATGTATGGGAACTTTTAGCTCAATCAAAACATTGCCATCCAAGGGGGAAATGGCCTTTAAAACGTGGGCTGAGTCACGTATGCTGTTTCCCCACAAGCAGAACAGCGTTTGCCTGTACCACACATCTGTCTTAACCACACATGTGTGTGGTTAAGGCAGATAACGGTCTAGATATCCAGATGGGCTGGAAGAGGATCAGGAAGTGTCAGTACAGGAGGCTCTGGACAGGTAAGTGGGACTGGGTATTTGAGGGTACTTTCTTGGGGTGGGGGCCAGTTTTAGGGCTCAGGGCTGAAGGGTCAGGGTAGTTTTTCTGCAAGGGGGCAGGGTTTTAGGGCTCAGGGCGGGGAAGCGGGGTCGGTGTGGTTTTAAGGGCTGGGGCAGGGTTTTAGGGCTCAGGGAGAGGGCGGGCGGGAAAGGGGAGGTTTTCAGGGCAGGGGATTCGTTTTAGGGCTCGGGTGGGGGACTGTGGTCAGGGTAGTTTTTGGCAGGGGACAGGGTTTTGCCTCAAGGCGGAGGAAGGCGAAGAGGTCGTTTTAAGGGCAGGGTCAATATTAGGGCTCAGGGCGGGGGGGCTGATGTACGGGACAAGATTTTAGGACATAGAGCCGGTAGGGTGGGGGGGGTCCGGTTAGTGGTAATCTACCATGCATATCACTTTAGCAATCATTGCCTAACAACAAAATTTGTTGTAAAGGATACGTGGTAAAGGAATAAGTGGTTAAGATGCTTTTGTTGTTGCAACCGCGTTGTTGAGGCACACTTGGTTTAGCCATGCATGCTTTTGTCATGCAACCCATCCAGAGGATACCATGAGGGAAGAAGAAGAAAGGGGAGAGACAGTAGAAAACCAATAACGTTTGGATTCAACATTATTTAGAAATATTCCCTACTCCCTCCACTCCAGAAGAGAGTTCATGATAAGGTGGATCATAGGCCTTACCCCACCCTTAAGACAAAATCCAAGTATTATTCCCAAAACATGGAAACTAAATTAGACTGGGCCATTGGGAAGACCGTCTATAACGACTCTAGCAGATACCACCTGGGTGAAACATTGAGAGTTCCCTTTTCACTGAAGCCAGAAAAGGCAACAAGACCCCTGGTGGTCAGCGCCCTTTTAACTGCTAACAACTCAAGTTTCCTACACAATGTCTCATGGTGCAAATCGGGAAAAAAACCAGCTGGCATGTCTTTCCCACAAGCACTTTCTTTTTACCAATCGGAATCCGGACACTCTCAGATTTTTAAAACGGAAGACCACAATTTCGGCCCTCTTCCTGTGCTCCTCATTGAGAACTTGGTCCTTCTGGTTTTTGCAGTGCCTACTTTGTAAAACAGTGACTACCAGTGCCAGAAGCTCTGCTTAGAAACGTGAGGATGGTGCAATGAAATGTGGGAGCACCGAATGCCAAAGCTGGAAGTCTTGACTCAACCTAATGGCTCTCTTTAATCACTGACAGACAATCCCTGCCTCTTTATCTCACACTTGCATATTCCTGCTTTCTTCCTTTGTGACGGTTTTTGGTCGTGCTCTTCCTCTGTAGTTCCGATCTTTATGTTTTCTCTCTCTTGCTCTCAGGAAATGTCTGATGCGAAAAAATAAGTGCCGGTCCCCAAAAATAAGTGTTGGTGACCCCCACCAGCAACAATCAGCCCAAATGAAGCACTGGTTTCAGTGTGTAGAAGATAGGAACGTTTACAAAGCACTGCTCCAGCCACAACTGTAGGTCGAAACTCTCTCTCAGCTCACTCTCCATCTCGCTTGTCAAAGACTCTGATGGAATTGTGAGACACATCCAAGAACATGGAGGGTCACACCTCCCCGCAGATTGTTCATGGTCACCAGCCAAGATTCTAATTTTTAGATGCTGTACACGGCATAACTTTTAAAACATACCCGATTAGACAGGGTCATTTATGTTATGGCGCCTTTCAATATCCCTCGACAAGCTGCACCATTTCGTTCATCGTACTCGCAGCTTTGATCTCGAGACCTACTCTCTTCTGTCATATTCCTGGAGACTGGTCGGTTTCCTGAATTACCTTGCTCCTCATTCCCTGCAGTTCTCTCACACAGATTTCTGGCAGGCGGTACCCACATTCTCAGATCTGATCTTGACTCGGCCAAAGACCTTGGTCTTACCGGTCTCACTTCCACCTGTCCCCTAGAGGAGTCTGCGGTGGCTGGCAATGGCGTACTCCATTCTATAGGTCTCGGAGTCTGTTCCACCTCACTCGCTGTCCCGTTTCCTTCAACAGCACTCCTTGATCCAGTAGCTGACTGTGCTAGACTACCAATTCTCTCTTGGTCTGGGTTGAAAACTGAGACAATGCTTCCATTGGTAACCGGTACTTTTAAAGCATCCAGTAACCTCACACCTTCCGCAACTTCAGTACTTGCTACAGACTGAATTCTCACGTCCTCCGTTCCTGTCAAGATTTTCCCTACTACTCTCACATCTCACTGAGTCTGTAGTCCACTAGTCCCTTCCACTGAAGCTGACTTTCCTTCATAGGAATCTGGATTAAACGGAGGCGGTCTTTCAGAGAACAACCTCTCTACCAAGCTGTCATCCGTATCACTATCATCCTCGTCTACACTCTTTGACTTCGCACTGTCTGTTTTCTCTAATAGTGGGTACAATCTATCCCCCTCAATCGTTTCCACTCTCCATCTCTTTTCTAGTGCATCCCACCTCGCATCCTGGAATGCCCTGATTTCTTCACCCTTTCTTGACTCCTGTCTCTTTTCCTGTCATACGCTGCTCTGATCCATGCATGTAATGCCTCAAACTGGGTTGTTCTAGCCAGAGGTCGTAAGGAAGACATCACAGATTTCAACAGATACAACACATCCGACCTGAAAGTACCATATCGTGGAAAAGTCAGTTCTCCCTCACCGTGAGTCATTTTAAGCCAATTTTCTATCCAAATTATTTATGCAATCCCACATTCTTTACCATTTAATGTGCTGGAGTATCCGCGGGAGGGGTTTCTTCTCCCCCTCGAGTAACCACATGTTTGTCACCTCCACACAAGTCTCTAAAAGCCTTAAAACATTTCATGATGAACAGATTTTTGGTCGCGCACAATGTTTTCGTTCACTTCCTGATGTCAATCCACCAATAGCAGCGCGACTCACGCCAACCGACCTATCGCAGCGCGACACCTTCTGACGTCACCCTTCCTCCGCTCTCAGCAGTTCCCCTCCTTCACAATTCGCTTCTCACTCTTGCATTCGTACCATTCACACTCCGAAGCAATTATCTGTCTACGAAACGACCGGACAATCACTTCTCTGACTGCCTCCGACAGTCTCTCGAAATTGTTGACCTCAAACCTGGCAACTGTCTGTCCGCGAAACGACCGGACAATCGCCTCACTAGGCTTCAAATGCTCAATGTTTCACATACAACAACCCACGACCAGCGTCAGTTACTCACGCACTCACGCATTCACTCCCCCTATCTCGGTCTGGGTAATCGATGACATCTCACGATTCCCTTTCAATGGTCAACAAAATCTACCTTGGGTGTCTTCTACACCACAACTTCTCAGACTACTCATCGAGTCTAAGAATCCCCGGGCTGCGCACGCTCACAGGCTGATCTCACAATCACTCAACTCTCATACCAACTCCGCAAGACATCACACAATAAAATCAGCACCGCAATCTACAAAACACATCACCCTATTCATACTCACTCCACCATGAACTGCTGCTTTCTGCTGCACCGCTACTCTCCGTCAATCTCCATCAGCTGCCGCTCACCATCCAATGGGTCACCATCACTTGAATTCTATGGGCCTCTAAAATAAAGTCTCTTGTTTTTTAGTTTAGAATGCTTTATTGAGGTAATAAACAAAGTAAAACATCAGTACATGCATTGAAGTTAGAGGATGAATGTTAAAACAAGATACGTAAGGCAATGAGAACATAAAAGCATCCTCAACAGATACAATCTCTACTAAGAGTAAATGTAAGTTTTAAGTTTTAAATAAAGAGAGAGGGGGAGGGGAACAGCAAAGGAAAGAATAAGGAGGAGGAGCAATAAACAGAGCGAAATATAAACGTTTTATTTTTATTTTTTATTTTTAAATACTAAACAACACATTGGTATCCTATATAATTACAATCAAATGGCACAACGTGAGAGAAAAGATGTTAATGGTAACCACAACAAGTATTTTTTTATCAGCAAAGACGTAGAGGAGGCGTAAGCTCGATCAAGTCTATGATGGTGACAAAGCAAATTCGACCAAGCTTGAAAAGAAATTTCCGAAGTATCCTTCCAATTAGTAGTAATAATCTGAAAGGAAATGGCTAAAAACAAATCAATAAATTTACCCACATTACTGTGCACATTCCAGACCTTAGAGGAGCTACCTAAGAAAACATGCAAAACGTCAAAAGGTACATTTGGAGTTAAAATTTCGTTCATTTTGGACCATAAACGCAACCACAAAGCCTTAACATTGGAACAGTGAAAAAACAAATGCAGAAAATCACTGTGTTTGTGGGAACAAGACCAACACTTCGGGGAATGCAGCAACTTGAATCTATGTAAGTCAGTAGGTGTTTTAAAAGTAATATAAGGTCTGGGTTGTTCTAGCAGAGCATGAGGAAGTGTGAATTTTAGACCAAATGGAGTCCCATATTGGAAAAGAAAAATCTTGTGACAGGTCCTTTTCCCACAAAAGTTCTACTTTAGATTTAGTTTGGATGTTGGCAGGACGGGAAAGTAACTTGTATATAACAGCAGCTTTAAATTGAGTTGAGAAGTCCAAAGGAGAAGAAATGGAGTGATCATGTGTGGTAGCAGGGATACTTTGAGAGAGAAGAAGTGTTGTGTAGTCTTTGAGGAAGGGGTATTGGTGGGCTCGTATGAGTGAGATACCATATGAGCTTTGTATCTCAGGGAATTCCATAGGGGAACCATCTTTTAATAAATGGTCGAGTGTGATGATGCCTTTATCAATCCAATCCTTCCAAAATAAAGCTCTGTTATTAATTTTGAGATGTTTGTTATACCAAATTGGAGTGCGAAGGACGTGTTCCGCAGGAGACAGGTGAGTGGTAAGCAGGGAGGTGGCTATAGTTTTAGAGTGAATGAAAGTAGGTGAAAAAAGATGTTTAGGAGGTTGGGAGAAACGTGTGGCTGAAAGAAAAGAAAAAGATGTGTATTGCGCTTGTTTTATGGAGCTCCATGCTGTTACCGGAGGAAGAACCGTGTTAGACCTGGCACCTTGGCGTGAGTTTCCCTTCCACTTTTTGATGGTGTGCCTCGATTGTTTTGCTGGTGTTGTCCGCTCAGGGCACTGCGCCACGGCTAATCCGTGCCGCAGTGCAAGTGCTCCCTAGGTAAAGTGTACCTGTAATTGATGTCCATGATTGGTTTATTGGATTCACTGTCAGTCCCCAGTAAAGTGCACCAGGGGTGCCAGGGCTCGTGAATGCCAATGCCGCTGGTGGGCTTGCAGCGCTGGTTGCGCCACCCACAGAGGCGGCCTTGTAAAATGTGTCTAGGGTCTGCCACCGCAGACCCTGTGCGCGGTCCGGGACCGTCGCGCTGACTGCGCAAGTGCCCCCACTTGCCAGTCCCTAAACCTTCCCTTACCTACATATTAGCCACCCCTCTGGTAGGCCCAAGGGCAGGGTGCATTGTAGGCATAAGGTAAGACATGCCCTGGTGTGTGTTGCATGTCTTAGTAGTGAATTACAGCCCTTTCCGTTCTTCACTATTGAAGGCTACCTGCTCTCCATAGGCCAGAATGGGCTGCTGGGATCACGCCAACGCTGTGACCCCAGTGGACTCAGAGAGCATGGTAGAAGTGTCAAGTTTAGTATGCCTGAACTCAGGATGATAAAATACTTCTTGTAGTCAAGTCTATTTTAGTATCCTGGGTTTGTAAATACTACTTTTAGAAAGTTAGTATTTACTGACCTGACCATCTCAGTCCGCCTCTGCTGTGTGTATGTGTTCTGCCTGACAACAGTAAGGAGCAGGGTTGGGGAATCCCCAGAGACAGGTTGGCTGCCAGGTGGTGGGTAGAGAGATTACACCTGGATGGGTGGGAGGAGTACACCTTGACTCTTGAATAGACCTGTGCTCTGCCACCACAAAGCCGGCGCCACCCCCTGTGGGGCGGCTGATGTCTCTGCCCTGCTGCTGAAAGGAAAGAGCAGAGTCACCATAACAAAGTGCTCCAGAACTGGACTGAGCCAGGCCTAGGCCCCCTGGCGCTAAAGAACAAAAGAATCATGGTATAAAAGTAGGAGCCTGGCTCCTAAGAAATCAGAATCCTGTTTACCACAAAGAACCTCTGCCCGACTAGAAGGAGAAGAAGACGCCGGAGGAGCTGGCCTGCTGCTTACCTTGCTGAGAAAGGAGAGGAAGAGACTTACTGAGAAGACTTTGCTACTTTGTGCTTGAACATTCTCCAAGGGCTTGATCTGAGCTTGCCCCCTGAACTGAACCCCAGGAACAGTGGGTTCTCTGTGCTTCTTGCTCATCCTCCAATTCGAGCCGTGTGGGCATCCCGCTGGAAAAGAGACTGCGCCCCTCATCGCCCCTCCTAGGGCCGTGACACTCAGAAGCTCGCCTGCCTCAAACCCGTGAGAGCCCCGCTCCGTCCCGAGCTGCTCTCTGTCCCCGGGCCAGGCCGCCTGCATCCCTGTCACCGCCTGCTACTGGAGCGCGCTGACCGCGCTATCACCCCTCCCGCCGGAAGCCGTCCGACGACTGTGATCCACGCCGGGTCATCCAGCTGCACTGACCGTGCCCTGCGACCCCGCTTCGCTATCCCCGGACATCTCAGGCCGCGCCGCCCCCGCTGTGGAGACCCTCCTGCACCGCCGTGCTAAAGGGTCGCTGGCCGCGCCTGCCTACGTGCCCACACCTGCTGATTGAGGACCCAAGAACACTTCCCAAGCTGAGAGTCGCACCGACCTGTGCCGACTCTCCACATCACGAAAGGAGTTCCAGTATCGGGCTCGGGGCCCGCAACGCCTTATTTCCCCGTTCGCAGGAGCCGATCTCTGTGAGTACTGGAACCACAAGTAACATTTGCAGGAGACTGCAAAGAATCTATTTGAGACTACGAACAAAGAACATTTGCCTGCTTTACAACCTGGTGGCATAGCGAAAACGTTACTGGTCTTGTGATAAGTCTGCTGAGATATATATACCTTATTTTTACATAAAGAATCGTATTTTTATATATATCCAAGTCTGGTGTCCGTTTCTGGGGGGATTGATGTATTTACTGTGTGTACGATTGTAAGTGCTTAACCAACAACGCCTGAGGAATCGCCTTGGCTGCTCACGCCACGCACCTAGAGGGTGAGCAAGGGTCATTCAAAAGGGGTTATCCTGCGCCCTGACGTGGAGGAGAGGGTTCCTGCTTGACACAAGGGCAACCTTGCGCCAACCAGAGATCCCCGACTCTAACATTGGTGGCAGCGGTGGGATTTCGGATTTGCACTTCTAATTTGCATACAGTGAATTATTAATCACCAGATAGTGAGAGCAGACCAAATAACGCAGCCACAGGTTTTTAGTTGTTGAACTTTGTTGAGACATCTGCCATTACTGCAACCATGCCTGGCTCGCTCTCTGCTGGAAGAGCGCTCTCTGTGATTTCTGGAATAGATGAGGTGGATTGGGAGAGACTGGAAGGCTACACGATGGAGCAACTGAAAGGCTACAGTGTACAATTCAGAGTTCCCCATGCTGGATTCAGGAAGAAGAACCAGTACACCAAGGCGCTGAGAGCCTGGAAGGAGTCACGAGACCCACGGAATGCGGGGGACATCGTTCCACCCGACAACCTTGAGGAGCCCAGCAGAGTCCGGTCGCCAGAGGAGCTGGCAGATAGGGCAGCAGACAGGGCGCATGCAATGGAGATGGCAAAGTTGGCAGGACAAATGGAAATGGAAAAGCAGAAGTTGGCCCTGGAGGCACAACAACGCCAAATGGATCATGATATCAGATTGAAGGAGTTGGAGCTGAAGGCGAAAAGTTTGGACACCGCTCCTTCTGGTGGCAGCACTCCACCAGCGCAGGTAGAGTCCAAGGTGTACATCCCCAAAGATGTAGTAAAGGAGTATTTCAGAAAGGATGACATAGGGCAGTGGTTTAGGGCCTACGAGGTGGCCATGTCCTCACACCGGGTCCCTGAGAAAGACTGGGGAGCGGGGTTGTGGGGAAGGTTCCTTGCTGAAGGGCGTGACACACTGTTAGATTTACCCTTAGATCTCCAAACCTCATACCCCCATATGAAGGAAGCTTTAATGACCAGGTATGGGTTAACTCCGGAGCTATATAGACAGCGGTTCAGGGAGACGAAGAAGATCCCTGAGAGTACGTATGTGGAGTATGTGACCTTTTTCTGCAGAGCGCTGGATGGTTGGGTGAAGGGTAGCAAAGTGGATGATTATCAAGGGCTGCTTGATTTAATTGCATGGGAGCACTTGTCCAGTCAATGTTTTCCTGAGCTACGCCAGCACCTGATAGATAGCAAGCTGTCCAACCCGAGGAAGCTTGCTGAGGAGGCGGACCGCTGGCTCAGCACCAGGGTCCACAAGGGTCAAGTGGGAGACTCCGCCAAAGGTGGGCAGGGTCCCCAGCAGAAGAGTGGGGGGGACAAGGGTAAACAGAAGGGGTTCCAAAAAGGCCCCCAAAGTAATTCCCAAGGGAACCAGCAGAAGGGTTCTCCGCCTCCCCCAACCCCGCAGCAGAATGGGGCCCCGACAGGTAGACCTGTTCCAAAGGGGCCCTTCAATTGTTATAAGTGTGGTGACCCGGGTCATATTGCCTCTGATCCTAAGTGTCGCCTGTTTGGTAAGACCGCACCCACTGGTGCTCCACCCCGGCAAGTAGCTAGTGTTAACTTTGGGGAGGAAGTAGCAGTCCAGGAGGGTGGGGGTCCCGGGCAGATGACCCTAGTCTCGCTAGGAGACAGTGAGATGGTCCCTTTAACCTACCTGCCCTCTAACACTAAGAAATATGGGCAAGTGGTGACCATCAATGGAAAGAAGGTTGAGGCTCTTAGAGATACAGGAGCCAGCGTGACCTCGGTGAGGCAACACCTGGTGTCTCAAGAGCAAATTGTACCCAATGCCTACTGTAGGGTTGTCAATGCTGACAACGTAGAGAGTCGTTGTCCAATGGCTCAAGTTCCCTTTGAGTGGGGGGAGGTCTCTGGTACTCTACAAGTCGCTGTGAGAACTGACATGCCTGTAGACTGTCTGCTAGGGAACGACCTGGAGAGTTCCCCTTGGGAAAAGGTGGAGAAGACCACGCATCTGAGGATGGTGGGTCTACCCGACTGGGCGTGCGTGACCACCCGGTCCATGGCAGCCAGTAGGGGTGTCGAGAGGGTCCTGGAGCCTGAGGGAAAGGTCCAGGAACCGGCCTTAGGGAGAAGGCGCAGGAGGCGCGGGAAACCGGCCCCCGAAGTTCCCACGGCCCAGGAGGAAGTAGACCCTGAGGGGGATGCTCTGGAGCCTACCGGGGAACAGATTGCCGAACTGGGAGACTTGCCTGAGCTGACCCATTGGCAGCAAGAAGGAGGTCCCTCCAGGGAGGAATTCTGCAGGGAGCAGAAAGAATGCCCTTCTCTCGTGGGTATGCGGCAACAGGCTGCAGACCAGGCCAATGGTGTTCAGGCCAAAACACACTACGTGTACTGGGAGAGTGACCTCCTGTATTCCGAGCCTAAGGCTGCTGAACCTGGGTCAGCCCGTGTGCTGGTGGTACCCCAGAAGTTCAGAACCTTCCTACTGGGGCTGGCTCATGATGTGCCGTTAGCAGGACATTTGGGGATGGACAAGACCTATGACAGGCTTGTCACCCACTTTTACTGGCCCCAAATGCACAAGAATTCAGATTCCTACTGCAGAACCTGTCAGACTTGCCAGGCAAGTGGTAAGAGCGGAGGGAAGCACAAGGCTCCTCTGCAACCTTTCCCTGTGGTCGGTACGCCATTCCAACGAGTGGGTATTGACATTGTGGGGCCTCTGGACCCCAAGACAGCCCTGGGCAACAGGTTCATCCTGGTCTTGGTGGACCATGCCACCCGGTACCCTGAAGCCATCCCTCTGAGGACAGTGACGGCCCCCGTGGTGGGACGGGCACTGATGGGAGTTTTCTCCCGAGTGGGATTCCCTCTAGAGGTGGTGAGCGACAGGGGGACCAATTTCATATCCACATATATGAAATCCCTGTGGAAGGAGTGTGGGGTAACTTACAAGTTCACCACTCCTTACCATCCCCAAGGAAATGGGTTGGTTGAGAGATTCAACCGAACCCTCAAAGGCATGATCATGGGCCTGGACGGTCCAATGAGGCGTAAGTGGGACGTCCTCTTGCCATGCCTGCTCTTCGCTTACCGAGAGGTGCCGCAGAAGTCTCTAGGGTTCAGCCCCTTTGAGCTTCTGTATGGTCACCCGGTAAGAGGACCTCTGAGTTTGGTAAAGGAAGGCTGGGAGCAATCTCCCAGGAAACCTCCCCAGAATGTATATAGTTACATGCTGGCCTTCCGGAACCAGACTCGGCGTTTCAGGCAACTTGCTGAGGCAAATCTGGAAGCCAGCCAGGAAGAGATGAAGCGGTGGTACGACCGGAATGCCACTCTGGTAGAGCTTCAACCTGGACAAAAGGTGTGGGTCTTGGCCCCAGTGGAGCCGTGTGCACTTCAGGATAAGTGGACAGGTCCATTTGAGGTTGTGGAGCGCAAAAGTCCTATCACCTACTTGGTGGACATGCAGACTCCCAGGAACCCTTTGAGGGTCCTACATGTTAACCGCCTTAAGCCCCACTTAGAGAGGACCGAAGTGGGCATGCTGCTGGCCACTGATGATGGACTGGAAGAGGAGACCGAGCCTCTCCCTGACCTCTTAGTGGCCTCTGAGAAAGATGGGTCAGTGGATGGAGTTAACCTCTCACCCACCCTGACGCCCGAACAACAGGAAGACTGCCGCCACTTGCTGGGACAATTTTCCGACCGATTCTCCCTGGTTCCTGGTGTCACAGATTGGTGCGTCCATGATGTGGACACAGGAGACAGCTTACCCGTGAAGCACAAGGCTTACAGGGTAACTGACAGGGTCAGAGCTTGCATTAAGGAGGAGGTCTCCAAAATGCTTGCGCTAGGGGTGGTTGAGTCCTCCAGCAGTCCTTGGTCCAGCCCCGTGGTCTTGGTCCCAAAGGCTGCTGCGCCGGGAGCCACACCTGAACTCCGGTTCTGTGTGGACTACAGAGGACTCAATTCAGTCACGAAGACTGACGCGCACCCCATCCCCAGAGCTGATGAGCTCATTGATCGGCTGGGGGCTGCCCGGTTCCTCAGTACGTTTGATTTAACGTCTGGGTACTGGCAGATCGCCTTGACCGATGGGGCCAAAGAGAGGTCAGCATTCTCTACACCAGATGGGCACTTCCAGTTCCGAGTCATGCCATTTGGGATGAAGAATGCCCCTGCCACCTTTCAGAGGTTGGTCAACCAGGTACTGGTTGGGCTGGATGCGTTCAGTGCCGCCTACCTGGATGACATCGCAGTGTTCAGTGCCACCTGGCCTGAACACCTGCGCCACCTCTGGGAAGTGTTGATGGCGCTGCGCCGAGCAGGCCTCACGATCAAGGCAAGCAAGTGCCAGATCGGGCAGGGTTCCGTGGTGTACTTGGGACACCAAGTGGGGAGCGGCAAGGTGGCACCCTTGCAACCCAAAATTGAAACCATCCTGGCTTGGGAACCCCCCAAGACGCAGACCGCAGTGAGGGCCTTCCTGGGGCTCACTGGGTACTACAGGAGGTTTGTCAAGGGCTATGGAACGATCGTTGCCCCCTTGACAGAGCTGACTTCGAAGAAGCAGCCCAGGAACGTGATTTGGACTGACACCTGTCAGAAAGCTTTCGACACCCTGAAGACTGCCATGTGCACGGCGCCCGTGCTCTTGGCCCCTGACTTCTCCAAGGAATTCCTAGTCCAGACAGACGCTTCAGAGCATGGTGTGGGGGCTGTTCTCTCACAGATGACTGAGGAGGGCTGGGACCAACCCGTAGCCTTCATCAGTAGGAGGTTACTTCCACGGGAAAGTAGGTGGAGTGCAATTGAGCGAGAAGCATTTGCTGTGGTCTGGGCGCTGAAGAAGCTAAGACCCTACTTGTTTGGGTCTCACTTCCGGGTTCAGACGGACCACAGGCCCCTCAGATGGTTGATGCAAATGAGGGGTGAGAACCCGAAGCTGTTGAGGTGGTCCATCTCCCTACAGGGTATGGACTTTACGGTGGAACACCGTCCTGGTACAGATCACGCCAACGCTGACGGTCTGTCCAGGTATTTCCGCCTTAGTGACGAGGAACCCCCTGGGCAAGGGTAGTTCTCCCCACCTTTCAGCTGGAGGGGACACGTGTTAGACCTGGCACCTTGGCGTGAGTTTCCCTTCCACTTTTTGATGGTGTGCCTCGATTGTTTTGCTGGTGTTGTCCGCTCAGGGCACTGCGCCACGGCTAATCCGTGCCGCAGTGCAAGTGCTCCCTAGGTAAAGTGTACCTGTAATTGATGTCCATGATTGGTTTATTGGATTCACTGTCAGTCCCCAGTAAAGTGCACCAGGGGTGCCAGGGCTCGTGAATGCCAATGCCGCTGGTGGGCTTGCAGCGCTGGTTGCGCCACCCACAGAGGCGGCCTTGTAAAATGTGTCTAGGGTCTGCCACCGCAGACCCTGTGCGCGGTCCGGGACCGTCGCGCTGACTGCGCAAGTGCCCCCACTTGCCAGTCCCTAAACCTTCCCTTACCTACATATTAGCCACCCCTCTGGTAGGCCCAAGGGCAGGGTGCATTGTAGGCATAAGGTAAGACATGCCCTGGTGTGTGTTGCCTGTCTTAGTAGTGAATTACAGCCCTTTCCGTTCTTCACTATTGAAGGCTACCTGCTCTCCATAGGCCAGAATGGGCTGCTGGGATCACGCCAACGCTGTGACCCCAGTGGACTCAGAGAGCATGGTAGAAGTGTCAAGTTTAGTATGCCTGAACTCAGGATGATAAAATACTTCTTGTAGTCAAGTCTATTTTAGTATCCTGGGTTTGTAAATACTACTTTTAGAAAGTTAGTATTTACTGACCTGACCATCTCAGTCCGCCTCTGCTGTGTGTATGTGTTCTGCCTGACAACAGTAAGGAGCAGGGTTGGGGAATCCCCAGAGACAGGTTGGCTGCCAGGTGGTGGGTAGAGAGATTACACCTGGATGGGTGGGAGGAGTACACCTTGACTCTTGAATAGACCTGTGCTCTGCCACCACAAAGCCGGCGCCACCCCCTGTGGGGCGGCTGATGTCTCTGCCCTGCTGCTGAAAGGAAAGAGCAGAGTCACCATAACAAAGTGCTCCAGAACTGGACTGAGCCAGGCCTAGGCCCCCTGGCGCTAAAGAACAAAAGAATCATGGTATAAAAGTAGGAGCCTGGCTCCTAAGAAATCAGAATCCTGTTTACCACAAAGAACCTCTGCCCGACTAGAAGGAGAAGAAGACGCCGGAGGAGCTGGCCTGCTGCTTGCCTTGCTGAGAAAGGAGAGGAAGAGACTTACTGAGAAGACTTTGCTACTTTGTGCTTGAACATTCTCCAAGGGCTTGATCTGAGCTTGCCCCCTGAACTGAACCCCAGGAACAGTGGGTTCTCTGTGCTTCTTGCTCATCCTCCAATTCGAGCCGTGTGGGCATCCCGCTGGAAAAGAGACTGCGCCCCTCATCGCCCCTCCTAGGGCCGTGACACTCAGAAGCTCGCCTGCCTCAAACCCGTGAGAGCCCCGCTCCGTCCCGAGCCGCTCTCTGTCCCCGGGCCAGGCCGCCTGCATCCCTGTCACCGCCTGCTACTGGAGCGCGCTGACCGCGCTATCACCCCTCCCGCCGGAAGCCGTCCGACGACTGTGATCCACGCCGGGTCATCCAGCTGCACTGACCGTGCCCTGCGACCCCGCTTCGCTATCCCCGGACATCTCAGGCCGCGCCGCCCCCGCTGTGGAGACCCTCCTGCACCGCCGTGCTAAAGGGTCGCTGGCCGCGCCTGCCTACGTGCCCACACCTGCTGATTGAGGACCCAAGAACACTTCCCAAGCTGAGAGTCGCACCGACCTGTGCCGACTCTCCACATCACGAAAGGAGTTCCAGTATCGGGCTCGGGGCCCGCAACGCCTTATTTCCCCGTTCGCAGGAGCCGATCTCTGTGAGTACTGGAACCACAAGTAACATTTGCAGGAGACTGCAAAGAATCTATTTGAGACTACGAACAAAGAACATTTGCCTGCTTTACAACCTGGTGGCATAGCGAAAACGTTACTGGTCTTGTGATAAGTCTGCTGAGATATATATACCTTATTTTTACATAAAGAATCGTATTTTTATATATATCCAAGTCTGGTGTCCGTTTCTGGGGGGATTGATGTATTTACTGTGTGTACGATTGTAAGTGCTTAACCAACAACGCCTGAGGAATCACCTTGGCTGCTCACGCCACGCACCTAGAGGGTGAGCAAGGGTCATTCAAAAGGGGTTATCCTGCGCCCTGACGTGGAGGAGAGGGTTCCTGCTTGACACAAGGGCAACCTTGCGCCAACCAGAGATCCCCGACTCTAACAAACCGATTCAGATAAAAGGGACCATATTTGTTTCAAAGAAAACGCAGAGTGATATCGTTTAAGATTAGGGAAGTTTACTCCTCCCAGTTCTTTGGGGAGTTGTAAACGAGAGAGTGAAACCCTGGACTTGTGATTATTCCAAAGAAATTTAGTCAAAGAACGGTAAATAGTACAAATAAAGGAGTTGGGAAGAGAAACTGGGAGTATAGAAAGGCCAAAGTTAATGATTGGGAGAAGCATCATTTTAATCATTGGCTAATCTGCCCCACCAGGAAAGAAAAAGTGGAGACCAACTATCCGTAAGATTTGATAATTTTTTGAGGATTTCCGCGAGGTTGATTTTAATAGTTTCCTTGATATTATTAGCATAAAGAGTACCTAGACATTTAATGATTTTGGAGTTCCATTCGAATCCAGTGTCTTGAAACATATATAGAAGACAATATTTATTTAAGGGCAACACCTCAGATTTATCAATATTTAACTTATATCCAGAGACAGAAGAATATTCTTGTAGAAGGGAGAAAAATGCTGGGAGGGAAGTTGATGGGTTGGAGATATATAGGAGGATATCATCAACGTAGGCAGTGAATTTGATGTCGAAATTATTAAATTTAAAGCATGTATATTGTGGTGAACGTCTAAGTTTTCCTAGAAAGGGCTCTAAGGCAAGAATAAATAGGAGAGGGGAAAGAGGACACCCCTGTCTTGTCCCTCTAAGAAGTGGGAAATAAGCAGATTGACATCCATTCACCCAAATAGAAGTAGTAGGAGCTGAGTATAGCAGATGAATATATTTAATAATGGGTGGGCTAAAGCCATGCCACTTAAGTGCACCAAAAATAAAGTCCCAGTTAACCCTGCCAAATGCTTTTTCAGCATCCAGCGTGATGGCGGCAATGGGAGAATTTAATTTAGAGGCCAAGTGGATAATATTAAGAAATATTCTATAGTTGTCGGTGAAAGAGCGTTCTTTAACGAAGCCAGATTGATATATATTGATGAGGTCTGGGATTACTTTATTTATACGAAGGGCAAGCAATTTAGCATAGATTTTACAGTCAGTATTAATCGAGGAAATCGGTCTGTAATTTTTACAAAGGGAGGGATCCTTATCTTTCTTAGGTATTAAGCATAACATTGCCTGAGTGAGGGATCTACGTGATTCACCAGTAGTGAGTAATTAGTGTAAGTAACTGGGGGACCAGAAGTTGTTTAAAATAAAGAAAAAAACGAACAGTGAATCCATCAGGACCGGGTGTTTTGTCCTTGGGTAAGAGAGTAATGGCTTCAGTGATTTTCTGTTCTAGAATGGGTGCATTCTAGAACCTGTAGAATTGGAAGAGGACCTGTAGGAGATTTCGGAATAATCTGGAAAAAGGAGTCTATTTGGTCAGGAGTGGGATTGGATTCTGGAGTGTAGAGAGTAGTATAGTAATCAGTAAAGCAGTCGAGTATTTTAGCATCCAAACTATGTCGAGTTCCAGAATTATCTGTAATGGCCACAATTTTAGGTTTTTGTTTTTTAATTTTTAAATAGTTAGGTAAAGGTTTGCCTGCTTTATTCCGTCCACCATACATTTTAGCATTACATTTCAGGAGATTATTGCAAGCTGAATCTAACAACTGTTTATTGTATTGTAGTTTGGCTTTAATAAGAGCTGAAAGTGTATCAGGACTATTAGAAGTAAAGTATTTATGTTCTAAGGCCTAAATTTGAGTCAGGATGTGTGTAGAATTAAAGATAGCTTTTTTCTTTTTCTGGGAAACAAAATTAATAATAAAATCCCTGGTGGCAGCCTTAAAGGCATCCCATATAAAATGATACTAGAGGAGAGTTATTTAGGAAGAATTACTGGGTGAATATCTTGAACTGATCAGTGAATTGCGTATCTAGTAAGAGGGAATTGGTAAAACGCCAACGTCGGGAGGAGGGAGGAGACGAGGGATAATCCCTATCTAATATGATGGGAGCATGGTCTGAGATGAGAATGGAGCCAATCTCTGCGTTGGTCATGTATTGTAGAGCGGGTTGAGTGAGAAAGATGTACTTAATACGTGAGTGGTGAATTATGCACAGGGAAGAAAAAGGAAAATTCTAGAGCATCAGGGTGGGAAGTTCTCAAAGAATCTATCAAGCCTCTGGAAGTGATATCTTTATAAAAAAGTCTTTTGCATTTTATTGGGGATATACTTCACTTGGGATTTTCTATCTATAAAAGGGTCCATAAGTTGATTACAATCACCACCTACAATTAGATTTTCGGAAGCATGTGAGGAGAGTAGAGTAGAGAAGTCATTCCAAAAGGTTAAATCAACACCGTTAGGACCATAAACATTGCAAAAAGATAATTGAGCATCATTAACTTTAACATTTAAGAAAAATCATCTACCGTTAACGTCTTTCAGTTCATTCTGGAGGGAGACATTTAAGGATTTATGAAAAAGTATAACCGCTCCATTTTTGTTATTCACAGCAGGAGAACAAAAAACCTCTCCCACCCATTGTTTACGGAGAGAAGATAAATCCTGTTCCCTGAGATGTGATTTTTGCAAAAATGCAACCTGACATTTTAATTTAGCTAGGTGAGCCAAAAAATGTGTTTTTTGACAGGGTTACGAATAGCCTTAACATTCCATGAAACTATACATAGGTCTTTCATCAAAGAGGTTTATACAAAAATAGATAATAGAAAAGATAACATCCAGAGAATAAGAGATAAACAACGGAGAAGTGAATATCTGAGCAGGAAAGGGGTACATAAAGGAAGGTAAAGGATCAATATAAAAGAAAAAGAAAATTGTAAGGAGATGAAATAATGTGGAGGAAGGAGGAAAAGAGAACATATATGGTGGGAACTCCACCATGAACTGATAAAAGATTCAAAAGACACAAAAAATATAGAATGAAGAGAGATACATATAGTGAAATGAAAGGCAGGACAATAATGAATGAGAGAAGAAAGGAAAAAGAGAAGAGGACAGAAAAGAAAAAGGAAAGGAGAACATTGTCGCCCTAAAGAAGATAGCAGAAAAAAGATGACCAAAAGCCAAAGAGCTTTAGTCATATTGAACAGCTATAAGGAGAACAATAATGCAGGAGGGACGAAAAAGACAAGACGGCCCACTCGAAACGGGGAGCACGGAGGAGAAGCAAGTTGACTACTACAAATAAAAAGGAGGAACACAGGAAGTAAGTCGCCAAAAAAACAGCAACATACAGGAACAATGAGGAGGGAAACTTACCAAACGTAAGGGTGCATTGCTGCAAAGTGGATACAACACCACATACATAACAGTGACTTGGATTTGAACATCAACCACAGAGGTACACAGGAAACATCTAAAAGAAGTGGATGAAGATGAACAAGAATTCAATTAAGGTTTGCTTAGGTCCATGGCGTCTTGTCTATGAACGTGAATGAATTTACGAAGTTCCGCTGGATCTTCAAAAGTAAAAGTATGATCTTTGTAGGTTACTTTAAAGAAGCAAGGGTGGATGAGACCATAGCGAGCATTCATGGATCTAAGCGATCTAAAAATTCTTTGCGACGGTTGGCGGTTGACTTAGAAACATCCTGGCTGAAGAAAATTTTGTGTCCAGACCATATCATTTGTTTGTGTTGTTTTTCAGCATTGAGAATTGTCATAAGGTCAGAATATAATAAAAAGTACACAATGATGCCTCTGGGTTTAGCTGCTGAAAGTGTATTTGATGGGCCCAGTCTGTGCGCTCTTTGAATGTTGAGGTCTGCGGATTTTGGCAGTCCAACAATTTGTAGAACTAGGGCTTTCAAGAAAGAGATCGCGTCTGAACCTTTGGAACCTTCTGGAACACCATAGATGCGTAGGTTGTTGCGTCTATTTCGATTTTCTAAATATTCTGTAACTTTTTTAAGTTGAGTTACGTCTTTTGTGAGAAAATCTACTTTGGCGACAACGTCTTGTGCATCATTCATTTTCTGTTCCACATCTGAAAAACGTTACTCGAGGCCCGACCATTTTTCTTCAATACGTTGAAGTTAGGCTGTGGTCTCAGACATGAAGGGTCTTATTATTGCACAGTGTATCCATAATGTCCTCTAACGTCAGAGGAAGAGGAGACTTTGATGGGGAGGATGGGTCTTTCTTAACTCGCTTGTTAACGTTAACAGCAGAGTCTTTCAAAGCACCAACATTAGAACCTGATGCGCCGTGTGATTTGTTGGAATTCGAGGCATCCATTGCAAAGTACTTATATCCGTCCAGCCAGCCATAAAAACTATCAGCACAAGTAGCTTGGGGACACACCAACAATAAAACGTAAAAATAAAAAAAAAACAATAAAAAGTAAAGGCAGCTACCCATGTGAGGAAAATAGGTTTAGGAGTCACTAATTACTCTTGATGACGCCATGAATAACAGCAAAAATTGAAATATGTAAAGGAGCCGCCACTAGAGTAACGGATGCAGAAGATATTGGTATCCACCTCAAATAGGGACCAAAAGTGGAAAAAAGCACATTATTTGGCAATGAGGCAGCATAGAAGGCGCTGAAGTGAGGAGAGATTGTGAGGAGGAAAAAATCAAAATGGCAGCCGCCGCAGGCTGGGAATCCTTAAGGCTAAAAAACAGAGGAAGAAGGCTCATTTAAAAAAAAAAAAAGCTTGCCTCAGCGCGCAGCATGTCCTCTGCAGTTGGAATCTGTGGTTTTCTGCATAATTTGGGCACAAATAGAAGATCCTCGATCGCTGGCGTTCCTCCGTGTCTCGGAGCCGAGTTAAGGAGCGGCCATCTTGGATCGCCGCTGCGCGCTCTCCTCTAAAATCTCTTATCTTGATCTAGATCTCCCCTCACTATCAGAGATAACCATCCTACTCTGGTACCAACTGATAAAGCCGGATTCTTATCTACCTTACCATCACCAAGAATCCTCTCAGGTCGCCAGGATCTTTTTATCTGCTAAATAATGTAGAGGGGAGGAAATCAAATTTTAACACATTATCAATAAATTGAATTTAATCTCTAAAGGACCACTGACTCCAAATCTCAAATTTTAGGAATTTATTACAACCGAGAATAACTGCACATACAAGCACCTCAGTATGAGGTGAAGGAAATAAATGGGCACTAATACAAAGGATATCCTACGCAGAAGCCTCATCCGACTCAGAATAAGAAGAATAATCAACTCCAATAATATCAGAAAAGCGGTAATCATCCAGTCACTACATTAGAAGTCATTAGCCTAAAAGGAAAATCAGTTATGTCTCTAAGGTGACATCCCTACTTAGCATTTTCCCTCCCAGGCAAGAGAGTAAAAGGTGTCAGAAGTGAAGACTTCCTTAGAAGCACACTCACTTAGTCAGAGCTCGCTCTAAGATGCTCTTTCTAGCTTCCCATCTAAGCCTCAACTGGTCAACCCACGGGGCACTGTCCCTAATTCAAAATCCCAAACACCTACAACAAGCCCTCTGGAACACCTCTTCAGCCAGGTCTTCTTCCAGTAGTTTTCCACTGAAACTTGTCTCTCATCCAACGATGGTTTACTCGTCCTTGAGTTCCAGGCACCTTCTCCGCCGAAAGTATCATCCCTAAATTCCAGTATACTCCCATATTGGCTTCTCAGGCCATCCCGACTCCTGAAACAAAGAGTTAGTTCTCTAACAAATTAAATGTCCTTGCACCTGCAACAGAAACATGGTAACGAGAAACTTTCCACTTCTCTGAGCTTTTCTAACATCCTGAAACACAAAGCCTTACCAAGGGAAATCATTTTCGGCCTACAATATTTAGCTAACATAAGAAACTAACAGGCCTTGCTCTTTAAATGTATATGCGATAAGGCCTTTACACAACTTCTAGAATCACACTATAAACCTTGATTTTCATTACACTTCATATATGAATAAGTAAACTACACGTGCAGACTTTAATATGATGCACGTTTGAGCCTAATGCATCACGTTACACAAAAAATCAGTCATTATGCATTGGCTAAAATACATTCGCAATGGATTACGACATTGCTCTTCATAAATGGCATTGTTACATTTCTATTACACTATTATAAGCAGATTCTAGTAATCATTTCTAAGTCACACATCAATACATTTCATTAACATAAGTGGGTGCTGACTAACGGTGACTATGATGCACCCCTAAAATTTTCTGAATAACGTGGCGCTCTCTCAGGGGTCTCCATTTTTTTCCTGTTTGCAGCACTGTGGAGGTTAAAGAAATCCTCCTTCCATTTCTTCTTATCTGCCATGCAGGGGCTCAAGGCAGGCCCTTGCAGTCACTGCGGTGCATGGGGTCCCCAGGACTTCAAGGGGCTCTCAAATCTTCAGGGGCATCCATTCAGTAAGGTTAATGTGTTAATCTGTGACATATGGCAGATTCAGGGGGCCCTCATTACATTATGCTGATGTGCCCCATCATTTTGCTTTACGCCACTGCAGCCTTGTTGCTATGTAATCTCAGATTTGACCTGACATCTGTTCACATGCCACTATAGTCTGCTCGACGGGGTGCAGCAATCAGGACTCTATGAGCATCCTCGCCCTCCTACCCTGGAGAGGGGAAGCAGATCAAAGACATATGTGGCACTCGTCCGGCACTTCATATTATATACATGCCCCCTGGGGATCAGCTCAAGTTCCACCTTGGTTCCAGTCAGGCTGCAGCCCACTATACCACCATGCCCCTACACCTCCTCCTGAAATGGGTATAAAAGTGATGGATGGAATGCTTGGATTAATCACAGACACTGGTAATTATTTGCGCTGCATCCCAGCATTTCTTGACCACAATACTACCTCAAATTAAACCCGACCATATGTAAATCAGCTTTGATCATGCTCCAGTAAGAACAGCCAGCTCGAACTGTAAAGTCAGAGCCTCTCTCAACCAGAACACATGCGACCCAAGACTGGTTTTGCCCCGATTTGTGCTCATCAGTCAGGTGAAGGTTGATTTCAGTGCCCGTCGCAGAAGTAAATACATTTAATGTACAGTTATTTAAAACAGTTACAAAGACAGATTCAAAATGAACGTATCAATAAGAAAACGACTGTTCAAGTTAAAACCTAAAATAAAATCATTTCAAATTTTACGCTTATTCTAGGTCATGACTCATAAGTAGATATAAAGGGAAACAGTCCTTACAACGGCAGTGGAATCACACATACCCTTCACAACTACATCTTTACAACTAAAGTGTATTTACAACTAAGGTCTATAATATGACTTTGTTGATCGTGCCAGAGGTCTGGCTTTTATCTTCAGCCACCGTAGTTTACGAGCCCTACGCAAATACAAGTTTCCCAGGACTGTGCAACAATTATTAACTGGTACAGATGCATCTATTAGAAACATTTACGAACTTTGGCAAGAATGCCAAAACCGGATATGAATATGAACTTTACAATGCATCTTGGAACATGTATTCTTTAAAATGCTCATGTGGTCGGGAGGATTTAAACACGCACGTACGCATTTTGCAAATGATCAGTTTGCACCTGTGATCAAGGCAGAGAGTGACGCCGAAACGCGTAAGGAGATGGAAACTCGACGTGTTGTTATGCATGAAGAATAAAGTGATGTGACTCCGGTATTGGGCCTCATTGTTTCTTTGATGTTCAATTGATGGGCTGCTCCGTGCCCATTGTTTGGGGCTGCCCGGTAGGATCGGGGGCTCCCTGGCTCGGAGGTTGTTTGCTGGATATATATATATTATACATATATATATATATATATATATTTGCAAGAGTCACTGTGAGCAGCCGCTCACCCTCCTAGCGACGCCGGTGCCAGCAGCGGACACAGTACTGCTAATTATATTTTCACAAGGAAGTAGTCATTCAGGAATAAAGAATAACTTCCAGCGGCACACCAAAGGACGAGTCCAATAAAGATTTATTGTCTCAAAAACCAAACAGTACGACGCGTTTCGGCGAAGCCTTTGTCAAGTGAATGACCTATGCCCAATTACCCTTAGAAATAGGGGTTATGGTTTATAGACAGTGAGAAAATACTATCGATATATCGGCACTTTTAGAAAAACAGTTAAAATCACAATGCACAAAGTTTCTTCATAATTAAAGAAAAATAAGTATATATGTGTATAAGAAATACAATCTCCTACAATTACACCCAATAAATCGGTCGTTATGCAGAGGGTATTCTGTGTTGATAAAGTTTTGCGTAAGGCAAATGCCGTTTTTTTTTTGGGTGCACGTAAATGGTCACCCAATAACATTTCATTGTTGCATATTCGCTACACCTTATGACTAAGAACGGAAAAGTACATTGTGAATGCAGCAACGTGTTCTCCAATCGTGCCATGCCTGTGGTAAAAATGACAGATTATTAGGATTCGACCCAGAACCCCCGCATACCGCACTAGGTTTAGTGTAGGTAGCTGAATGTTATGAACAAATAATATTCAGCCCAACCCTGAGTCACTATCTTCTCTCTCCCCTTTATAATTCTTGCTATTTACATTTTTCTTGTTATTCACTCCCCCCTTTTTTTTCATTCACACACCGTAGAATCACTTTTTATTTTATTTAAATATTTGTATCACAAACAGGAACACACCGATGCCCGAATTGACAGTGGGACTACTAGGATGGTTTTTTGATGGTCCGCATTATAGGACATGAATGCTGGGTGCCTTATCAATTGTACATTACTTTGAATATTATATATTATATACATCGGCACAAATGAATAGCTGGGTACATTACCCGTCATTCACAGGCTAATCATGTGTTTAGTGATTTGATTGTAATTTATGAATTTATAAAAATGCCCATCACAAATGGATCGAAACAGGCATGGCACGATTGGAGAACACGTTGCTGCATTCACAATGTACTTTTCTGTTCTTAGTCACAAGGTGTAGCGAATATGCAACAATGAAATGTTATTGGGTGACCATTTACGTGCACCCAAAAAAAACGGCATTTGCCTTACGCGAAATTTTATCAACACAGAATACCCTCTGCATAACGACCGATTTATTGGGTGTAGTTGTAGGAGATTGCATTTCTTATACACATATATAATTATTTTTCTTTAATTATGAAGAAACTTTGTGCATTGTGATTTTAATTGTTTTTCTAAAAGTGCACATATGTCGATAGTATTTTCTCACTGTCTATAAACCATAACCCCTATTTCTAAGGGTAATTGGGCATAGGTCATTCACTTGACAAAGGCTTCGCCGAAACGCGTCGTACTGTTTGGTTTTTGAGACAATAAATCTTTATTGGACTCGTCCTTTGGTGTGCCGCTGGAAGTTATTCTTTATTCCTAAATGAATACTTCCTTGTGAAAATATATATATATAAATATATATATATTCAATGAAAAAACCAAAGGTTTCACACATGTTATAGTTAGCTGGACATTTCACTCGTAAAAAACCATTGAAATTCCCCCGTTATAGTTAGTTCAGCTAACTATAACTCGCGCGCCCGCAATGCACTGCTGATGACGTCACATATTACATCACTCATGACATGGTCAGTGACATCACTCATGACATCACTGATGACATCTCAAATGACATCACTGATGACATCACTGATGACATCATCCAGTGAATGTGTGTTTTTCTGAAAATTAAATATGTTTTATATATGTATATCTCAAGGTCGATGGAAGAATAAATGGGTATATAAGTGTCTAAATGGATGATTTGTTTTTGAAAAATTGATTGTGTAACTGACTGATTAAGTGTATCATAGTGAATACATGGCTTAGTGAGTAATGTTTAAATATGTAAATATCTGTATCAGTCTCTCACTTTGTGTATAAGTGGCTGCATGGGTTGGTGAGTAGCTACATGGGTGTCTATATAGGTTATTAGTTGGTTTTTTGAGTATCAGTCTGAGTGTCTGCATGGTTCGGTGGGGGGTATTACGTAGTGCATAGGTGCATGAATGAGTGACTCACTGTTTGTATGTGTTGAACACAGCATGTGTGCAGGACTGTATGGGTGGATGAGTGTGTGTATGGGTGTGTTAGTGAGTGAATGACTGTCTCAATAGTGTCTTTATGAGTAACTACATATGTTTTAAACTAGTATATGTGACTATTGGTGTATATATGTGAGTATATGTGAGAGTGAGAGATTGAAAGAGTTCCTGTATGAATAAGTATGTGTTTCTATAAGTGATTGTTTAAAAGACTAAGTATGTGTAAGTTTCCGTAGAAGTAAGTGTGGTGGTGTGTGTATAACTGTATATGCAAGTAAATGTATGTTTGATTCTTTATTAGCATGAGTGACTATGTGTGTGAGTAACTCTATGGATGAGTGGCATTGTGTAACAGGATGTATAGGTGTATGAGTACATATGATGAGTGAGTACATGTATGAGTGACTGTATAGGACTGTTGGTGAATGAGTGGATGTGTATGTGGATCTTAGAATTACTGAAGAGGTTGTTGTAACTGGTATTGGTATGTCCATTGTTTTGAAAATGTTAGTCTCTATTTTTGAATGTGTGTATCAAAGGTTATATTAGGGTGAGAGGAGGTCTGCCACTCTATCACAAGGATGATGTCATCAGTGATGTCATCAGTGATGTCATTTGAGATGTCATCAGTGATGTCATGAGTGATGTCACTGACCATGTCATGAGTGATGTAATATGTGACGTCATCAGCAGTGCATTGCGGGCGCGCGAGTTATAGTTAGCTGAACTAACTATAACGGGGGAATTTCAATGGTTTTTTACGAGTGAAATGTCCAGCTAACTATAACATGTGTGAAACCTTTGGTTTTTTCATTGAATTTCTAAGGTTTTTTAAATGCTAATTCCTAACTATAACGTGTGTGAAACCCATGGTTTTTTCAGTGAATTTGCAAGGTTTTTTAAATGCTAATTTCTAACTATGCCTACAGAGATAGGACATGTGAAGAAAGAAGAAAAAATGCACAGAAAGAAACAAAAGAAGTGCAGAAAGAAGCAACAGAAGTCCTCAAATACGAAGATAAGTGCAGGAAGAAGGATAACGTGCAGAAAGAACAAAAAGAAGAGCAGAAAGAAGCCTTGTTGCAAAATCATCCTGTACCCTCAACTTTTTCAGACGGATACTGGTGGTAACTGAGTCTGACTAGCCAGTGCTATGTTAAAAGACACTTAGAATACAGTGAAAACACCTACATACACTAGGGAACATTATGCGTTGGGGTCCCCCTGTGATTAGCATGACCTCCTCTGTAAGCCCCTAGTACATAATAGGGCATGGGGATTAAAACTACCTCTTAAAACAGGCCACAGGGCGTTTTTGCACACGTTAACTCAGGCCCCGTCCCCTCCCTTCACCACTGTGTAAACACGCCCTGTGTCCATTTTTAGTTGGGAGATTAAGTTCATTTGAATCCTGAGGGTCCCTAGGGTCCAACTAGCCCACTAGGTACCTCCAGTAAATGCCACAGAGCTGTGTTGCAGAGAGGTGTAAAAAGTGGCACGGCCTGGACCACCTCCTTGCAATGCAGCTCAGTGGCGCTTACTGGAAGCACTTGGTGGGCTAGTTAGCCCCCAGGGGCCCTCAGTATTGAAGGGAAATTATATCCCCAATTTAAAACGTGCCATAGTGCGTGTTTGCACACGTCACCTCAGGCCCCGTCCCCTCCCTTCACCACTGTGTAAACGCGCCCTGTGGCTGTTCTAAGTTGAGAGATTAAGTCCCCTTGAATCCTAAGGGTCCCTAGGGTCAAACTAGACCACTAGGTACCTCCAGTAAGCGCCACAGAGCTGCGTTGCAGAGAGGTGTAAAAAGGGGCTTGGCCTCAGAACACCTGTCTGCAGCGCAGCTCCCTGGCGCATACTGGAGATGCCTGTTGGGGGCGCGTTTGCAGAGTGCTGCACGGAGGGGGCATGGCCTCCGGCACGATGCCAGTCTTTTATTTATTTTAATTTTTTAAGAAGGGGGGCTGTGTGGTTCCCCTTCTTATTCTAATTTATTGGCCCTGATGACCCCATCCCCCAGGGCCTGTCTCCTAATTATATTTTTTTGACCCCAATCCCTAGGGCCGGCCACTGTTTTTTATTATTTAAAAAAAATATTTATTTATAGACACACCTAGGACATGCTGGACAAACCGTACGTACCTATCACCATGACGATTTGCGGGATATTAATTAAAAGGCGACTATGCATGCAATGAATCCACGTGGAATGTATTTACACTACTAGTGAAGCTCTGACATGTCTGATGCCCTACCGTGCCTAATCCCGGTAGACACCCTTGTCATTTATTTATACAAACATGGGTAGCTATTGACGGGCACATTTATTACACATGCACACCAAGCCATTCAAAGGGGATTCGACAAAAATTCGACCAAAACTATGCAAGGAACCCCCCTCACGGTTAATAAAACACACATCCACTGCCGAATGTGTAATACTTTTTATTTTACTCTCTGGAAAGGGGATGAACATCACTTGAGAGTCACAGCGCGCTCCTGACAGAGCCCAATGCTGTGTTACACCCACCATTGCCTGCCGAGTGCCACACACCTCTGTGTTGTATTCCACTAGCTAGTGCATATGCTATGACACTCTCTAGCCCATGTGCACTGTAACACCACCCCGTGAATATGTCATGCCACACTTGTCTTCGCACGGGTTATATTGCCCCATCTAACGTGCCTTCCTCGATGCCTATGTTATAACGCACAGTGCTATGCCATACATATTACAATCTGCGATCCATATCTGTGTCACAGTGCATATGCAACGTTACACTCCCCAGCACATATTTTATATTACAACTTTAGAGACTAGTTAGGTTACACAACACTGCCCTGTGCATATTACACTCCAAGGCGCATATCGCATAGCACGCGCTAGTGCCTGTGCTATCTCGCGCTCTCCAATGAATCTGTCATTGCGCACAATGTATTGCATATTATATTTCACGCCCGGTTCATCTTATATCACACTTTTTGGTGCATAGTTTATACCATACACTATATCTAGTTTTCATTTTCAATCGTGCTCTCAGGACTATGTTCTATATAACACTGTGTTCACCTACCCTTTTCACGGGCATTACATTTTGCGATAGGGGGTGGAGGGTCAGGGGGTGTTTCTGCCAAGTGAGCCCGGAGTCACAGTCACAAACGTCCTCTTCTTCCTGAATAAAAGTGAGATTATGCTGCATACTTGTTCATATTTTAAGTAGTTCGCACAGACTCAATGTTTTAAAAACAATAAAGTTCCTAATACCCGCCTTCTCTGAACAGTTAGCTTGCTGCCCCATCCCCCTCCTCCCTATCCTCTGTTGTGTGAATCCATGGAATAGCCTCCTCCCTCCTGCCATGCATGGTCTGATGTGCTGCCACTGCCCTCAATTTAGTATGATGTACCAGTCCACTCCTCCTGCCCTCCATTGCCCAATTCTATGCCCCATCATTGACCTCCTGCTTAAACTCTGTGCTTAGCTTGCTGCCCCTATTCTCCTTCCCCCTGCCCTCCAATGTCTTTGTGCATGCCCCTGCTCCATCCTTTTTGCCCACCATGTCCCATGGACCTGCCACTCCTATCTACTCTGAGTGTTCTGTTGAGCTGCCACTCCCCTCCCACCTGCCTAGCATTGTCAGATGACTGTAACCTGTCCCTGCCACCTCCACCCTGCCTGTCCACATGCCATGCCCCTATCCTCTTCCTCCTGTCCTACATGGTCCATTGTACTGCCACACCCTTCTGCCCTCCCTGGTCTGTTGTGCTGCAACTGCTCCTCCTGCGTGCCCCGTGTGGTCTGTTGTGAGGTCCCTTCCCCTGAACTTTCTTGTCTGTGCACAGGTCCTGACCCTCCCTTCTATCCTCCATCGTCCTTTGTGCATGCCCCTGCACCCTCCTTCTTGCCCATCATAGCCATTGGTCTTCTGTGCTGCCATGGCCCCTCCCACCTTCCCTGTGTGGTCAGTTAGCTGCCCCTGACCCCCTCCCACCTTCCCTCCATGGTCTGTGTGTATGCCATCACAGTCTCACTGTTGCTCTTCATGGTGTGTCTTGCTTCTAGTGCCCATCCTGCCTGACCTCCATGGCTATCTTGCTGCTCCTGCCCTGCCCCCTTGCCCCCAGCCCTCTGTTTACATGTGAAGACCCCTACTCCCTCCCTCCTGGCTTGTCTGTTCCATTGTAATGCCCCTGATCCGTCCCTACTGCCCTTTATGGTCTGTAATGCTGCAGCTTTCTCTCCTGTCTGTCCATTATGGTCAGCTAGCTACCATTGCCTCTTGCCCCTCTGTTCTCTGTTGTCCATGTGCATGGTCCTGTCCCCTCCCTCTTGCTTTCTATGGATTGTTGTGCTGCACTCCCGTCCTGCATGCCCTGTGTGGTGTATTGTGCTGCTGCAAACCCTGATGCCTGCCCTGCAGGGTCAGTTTGGTGCACCTCTCCATGCCCCTCTTGTCCTCTGTTATCCAAGTCCATGTCCCTATCCCATTTCCTTCCATGATCCAATGTACCATACTTGCGAACATTTTGAACTTGGTAAGAGGGAGATTTTGAAAAAAAACTGGGGTATTGATTTTCCCCTTTGAGTTACATTGAAAAAGAGGATATTGTAGACAGGAGACAGATCAAATAAAGCCCATTTGAGCTTAAAAACATTGGACGTTTCCTGGCTGAATCGGGTCTGTTGGCATGTATGGTTGTACTACCATTGCCTCTTCCTTCTGCCCACAATGGTCTATTACATTGCCACAGCCTTGAAGGAGGGTAGATTTTGTATCACAGGGGGCCCCTGGCCCGTTCTGTCCACACCTGAAGTATGAGACCCTTGTCCTTGCCCTGCCAGCCGCATTTGTAGGCCGTATTAAATTGACCAGCGGGTCCTGTGTTGCTATATAATTATCCTGAGACATCCTTACCACTCAGCCAGCATAAAACCCCTGTGTAGGCCCTTCTGTTCAATATGTAGGCCTCTTTGTTAAATTGACCATAGCTCTGCAATTTTAGTGTATAGCAGTCTGAAGGCAGGTCTGCGAGGCCTTCTGCTCCAAACTAGTAGCCCCCACCCTACCCGAGTGCTCCGTGCTCGGTATCAAAGTTCAACATCCCACTGAAGCTGTCGACATACAGTAGGCTGCATCCTGGACTGGTACTTGCTTCCTGGGCAGGTTTCCCGCTTTTAAGGAAGTGGCAACCGCAGAGCGTCAAGTTAGGAGAACTGAGGAGATTTTGTACATGAATATATTGAATTCCCGTACAATACCCATTATTTTCTGCTTGCTCTATGGAACTTACGATAAGCGATTGGCCTGAGAGACTGACCTTTTCACCCAGTCCATTGTCAGCATTAAGTGGGTAAATGACGAAATGTCTGGTAAAATCTGCAGACGAAGCTTTTGGGTAGCATACGTAGGTAGATGTAGCGTGCAAAGGAGCCCACAAAATGATATAAAAAGGGAGCACCCACAGATATCGACGGACTACCTCGCCGTCTGTATGTAGGTTAACAGGCTGTGCAGGTTTTCCCCAAGAGCTGGGAGCTCTTGTCTTCCTTTGCTTAAAATGTCTTGCTCTGCTTTGCTTGAAGTATCTTATTCTATTTTACCTATATGAAATGTCATGTTATGTTTAACCATTGTTCTCTTTACTTTTGCATTTAAAAGATTTTGTATTGTAATTGCAGGAATGCTTGCTCTAAGAGTAAACGTGAGTGTTCCTAGGTAACATTTTCCTTGGTGTAACTTGTTTCTCATGATGCATTTATAGATGTGTTTTCTCTCTCTCTCTGTCAGTACATTAATTAAGATACAGAGAATATCATGACAGCTGTATGATTATCTGGATTCTGTATTTTGTACTTTATGTCTCTATTCTGCGGTTTCTTTGAAGTTGTATCTTCTCATTAAACTGCCATTGTATTCTGCCACCAATTCCATGTCTCATATGTCTGTTTTCTTCATTTTTGGAGCAAGCGTTCCTAGGCACCCCGGCTCAAATTAAGGTGCCCCTTTTGTCCCTGACTCACTCTCCTGCTCAGTTCTGTGGTGGCTCCCGGGGCTCTGGGGACCGCCTCTAGCTTCCTTGACCCGTAATAGATCTTCCCTCCAACAGCCTCTCTTGCAAGTCCTGTATTGTTGGTTTGTTGCCCCTGCCCCCCTTTCCACTGCCCTCCATAGTCTGTTGTGCTTCCACGGCCCTTCCTGCCTGCTCAGTGTGGTTAAATTGTTGCCTTTGCACTCTCCTACCTGCCTTCAATTTTCAGAGTCCGTGCCCCTGGCCTTTGCCTCTCAACAGTATCCCAATGAACAACTAGATTGCTAACATTCTATATTTATTACAAAAGTGTGGAACGCCTGACATCATCTTGATGTAATCAAAACTGTAATACCTAGAGCATTTCCTTTAGAAATTACATATATGAGAGGGTCTTATTGGCATCAAAATTATGGTTAGTGCTCTAAAAGACTAAAATAAGGACATTTTGTCTGAGTTTTCAAATAGCGACAAAGCACTTTTAAATTATTTGTTATCTTTATGTTTTTTTTATCCAGTTGACCACTTGATTAAATGTTGCACTTAGGGGAGAGGATGTGGTGTTACTTCCAGAACTGCAGACTTTGCATTTTTGGAGCAAGCGTTCCTAGGCACCCCGGCTCAAATTAAGGTGCCCCTTTTGTCCCTGACTCACTCTCCTGCTCAGTTCTGTGGTGGCTCCCGGGGCTCTGGGGACCACCTCTAGCTTCCTTGACCCGTAATAGATCTTCCCTCCAACAGCCTCTCTTGCAAGTCCTGTATTGTTGGTTTGTTGCCCCTGCCCCCCTTTCCACTGCCCTCCATAGTCTGTTGTGCTTCCACGGCCCTTCCTGCCTGCTCAGTGTGGTTAAATTGTTGCCTTTGCACTCTCCTACCTGCCTTCAATTTTCAGAGTCCGTGCCCCTGGCCTTTGCCTCTCAACAGTATCCCAATGAACAACTAGATTGCTAACATTCTATATTTATTACAAAAGTGTGGAACGCCTGACATCATCTTGATGTAATCAAAACTGTAATACCTAGAGCATTTCCTTTAGAAATTACATATATGAGAGGGTCTTATTGGCATCAAAATTATGGTTAGTGCTCTAAAAGACTAAAATAAGGACATTTTGTCTGAGTTTTCAAATAGCGACAAAGCACTTTTAAATTATTTGTTATCTTTATGTTTTTTTTATCCAGTTGACCACTTGATTAAATGTTGCACTTAGGGGAGAGGATGTGGTGTTACTTCCAGAACTGCAGACTTTGCAACTGGGGAACCAGGTTGAAGTTTCTGCTTCAGCTCGACATTCTGTTATTCTGGTCAAATCACTTAGTCTCCCCATGTCTACAACCAAAATGAATTTGTGCTTGTGTGATGTAACCAATGCTCATGTAAAGCACTCCAATACCTGACAAGTCTGCACTATATAACACTGCAAAAACACTAAATATTAAGTGTTTTGCACACTTCTGTCATTGGGCTATATTTGGGCTACATCTGGGTGATTTTGGGCTACATTTGGGCTCTTTTGTCTCCGGTGGCCATCTTGGGAGATTTATTTGTTATGAAGTTTCCTAATTTCCTCATGTACTGCAGTCTCCTCAGTAGGAAATGCTTTCAGTTTTTTACGTTGATTCCATCATGAAGGTATTCAGATATGTCACACATTTGCCATAAATTCTGAATGTTAGCACTCTAGTTGCTCATTATATCACTGTAGTAAAACTACTGTTCACCATGGAAGTCTGCTCCTGGTATTAAAAGTGCATGTTTCAGTCTGCATGTCAGAAATTTTTAATGAAATAGAAGAGGATTTGAGAAGTCACTCAAAATGTGCCCTCATTTTCTTTCTTCAGCATTAATGATAATTTCTATGGCAAAATGAACCCCCTCATTGTGTTCCTTTTTAAATTAAATGTTTTAAGTGTTACCAGTTTATTCCAATCAAGATGGCTTCAGGTGTGCCATACTTTTGTCATAATGAAGACAGTAAGCGCTCTAGTTGTTTTTAAGAACATTCTGGGACATTCTGTCATTGGGCTATACTTGGGCTACATCTGGGTGATATTTGGGCTACATTTGGGCTCTTTTGTCTCTGGTGGCCATCTTGGGAGACTTATTTGTTATGAAGTTTCCTAATTTCCTCATTTACTGCAGTCTCCTCAGTAGGAAATACTTTCAGTTTTTTACTTTGATTCCATCAAGAAGGCATTCAGATGTGTCACACATTTGCCATAAATTCAGAATGTTAGCACTCTTTTTGCTCATTAGATCACTGTAGTAAAGCTACTGCTCACCAGGGAAAACTGCTGCTGGTATTGAAAGTGCATGTTTCAGTCTGCATGTCAGAATTTTTTAATGAAATAGAAGAGGATTTGAGAAGTCACTCAAAATGTGCCCTAATTTTTCTTTCTGCAGCACTAATCATACTTTTTATGGAAAAATGAACCCCCTCATTTTGTTCCTTTTGAAATTAAATGTTTTAAGAGTTACCACTTTATTCCAAGCAAGATGGCTTCAGGTGTGCCATACGTTTATCATAGGTAGGACTGTTAGCGCTCTAGTAGTTCTTTGGAACACTCTGGGAAGCTGCAGTAGAACACAAAGGAATCAACTGACAGTCTCTGCCCTTGTTGGATGTACATGTTTTACTGAGAATGTCAGACTTCATTCTCACATGACTGAGAAAGATAATGTGAATTTACAGAAAATAAGCTCTCAGTTTAGTTTATAGATCACCTTCCAAACCTCTGTGGTAAAAGCATGAGAAAATATTTTTCTCTCAATCATGATATCCCAGCAGAAGGCTTTTTCACATGGTGAAATCACCTTAGAACATACCACAATTCCTAAAATGAGTATGGTACCATCAACAAATGATTTATAATGTAACTAAAGTCTTAAAACCTTCTATTAACTGCAATGCTTTTTAATGAGGTGCTATCATGTATATTGGTCCCAAGATGGCTGCCAACACTTCTTGGATGAAGTGCTGACAGCCAATCAGATCTCAGGATGAGATGTGTGGTTAGGCTCCGCCCACATATATATATGCTTTTAAATGCTATTTTCTCAGGAAATACTGAACAGATTTACACCAGACCTGCAAAAGGCACTTCCTTGACCTTATGGCTACCTCTCTGCCAAATTTCAAGTAATTCTGTTCAGCCGTTCGGGCTGTAGCTGTGTCTAAAGGTCCTATGGAAAAATGCATGGGAAAAACGCGTTTTGGGACCCCCTTTTATCTCAGCCCCCGCTTGACGAATCCCCCCGAGACTTTCAGGGTAGGAGCGGAGCGTAGCGCCCCACCTATTTTGAAAAATTCGCGAGGATTCGTCGACCGGCGCCAAAGTTATTCAAAATAGAATGTTGCGGATTTCCTATGGAAACGTGGTCCTAACTATAACTACCTACTGGCGACCGCCAGTAGGTAATGTACATATATGTATATATACATATATATATTACCTACTGGCCGTCGCCAGTAGGTAGTTATAGTTAGGACCTATTTTGGATAGGAAATCCGCAACATTCTATTTGGAATAACGTTGGCGCCGATTGACGAATCTTTGCGAAATTTTTCAAACTTTTGGCCAGCTCCTGTCTGCTCCTATCCTGAAAATTTCACGGTGATTCGTCAAGCGGGGACCGAGAAAAAAGGGGGGTCCCAAAACGCGTTTTCCCCATGCATTTTCCCATAGGACCTGTTGACACAGCCACAGCCCGAACTGCTGCCCGAAATTACACCAAATTTGGCAAAGAGGTAGTCCTCAGTTCAGACTCGTGCCTTTTGCTTAAATGGTGTAAATCTGTTCAATAGTTCCTGAGAAAATTAGAGTGAAAAAGATAGATATATCTGGGCGGAGCCTAACCACACATCTCATCGTGAGATCTGATTGGCTGTCAGTACTTCATCCAAGAAGTGTTGGCAGCCATCTTGGGACCAATATACATGATAGCACCTCATTAAAATGCTTTGCAGTTAATAGAAGGTTTTAAGACTTTAGTTACATTATAAATCATTTGTTGATGGTACCATACTCATTTTAGGAATTGTGGTGTGTTCTAAGGTGATTTTACCATGTGAAAAAGCCATCTGCTGTGATATCTTGAATCATGTTTGAGAGAAACCTATTTTCTCATGCTTTTCCCACAGAGGTTTGGAAGATGATCTACAAGCTAAACTGAGAGCATATTTTCTGTAAATTCACATTATCTTTCTCAGTCATGTGAGAATGAAGTCTGACATTCTCAGTAAAACATGTACATCCAACAAGGGCAGAGACTGTCAGTTGATTCCTTTATGTTCTACTGCAGCTTCCCAGAGTGTTCTAAAGAACAACTAGAGTGCTAACAGTCCTACTTATGACAAACGTATTGCACACCTGAAGCCATCTTGATTGGAATAAAGTGGTAACTCTTAAAACATTTAATTTAAAAAGAAACAAAATGAGGGGGTTCATTTTGCCATAGAAAGTATGATTAGTGCTGCAGAAAGAAAAATTAGGGCACATTTTGAGTGACTTCTCAAATCCTCTTCTATTACATTAAAAAATTCTGACATGCAGACTGAAACATGCACTTTCAATACCAGCAGCAGACTTTCCTGGTGAGCAGTAGCTTTACTACAGTGATCTAATAAGCAACCACAGTGCTAACATTCTGAATTTATGGCAAATGTGTGACACATCTGAATGCCTTCTTGATGGAATCAAAGTAAAATACTAAAAGTATTTCATACTGAGGAGACTGTAGTAAATGAGGAAATTACGAAACTTCATAACAAATAAGTCTCCCAAAATGGCCACCAGAGACAAAAGAGCCCACATGTAGCACAAATATCACCCAGATATAGCCCAAGTATAGCCCAATGACAGAATGCCCCAGAGTGTTCTAACAAACAACTAGAGCGCTAAAAGTCTTACTTATGACAAAAGTAAGGCACACCTGAAGCCATCTTGATTGGAATAAAGTGGTAACACTTAAAACATTTAATGTACAAAGGAACAAAATGAGGGGGTTCATTTTGCCATAGAAATTATGATTAGTGCAGCAGAAAGAAAAACTAGGGCACATTTTGACTTCTCAAATCCTCTTCTATTTCATAAAAAAATTCTGACATGCAGACTGAAACATGCACTTTGAATACCAGCAGCAGACTTCCCTGGTGAGCAGTAGCTTTCCTACAGTGATCTAATGAGCAACTAGAGTGCTAACATTCAGAATTTATGGTAAATGTGTGACACATCTGAATGCCTTCTTGATGGAACCAAAGTAAAAAATTGAAAGTATTTCCTACTGAGGAGACTGCAGTAAATGAGGAAATTAGGAAACTTCATAACAAATAAAACTTCCAAGATGGCCACCAGAGACAAAAGAGCCCAAATGTAGCCCAAATATCACCCAGATGTAGCCCAAGTATAGCCCAATGACAGAATATTCCAGAGTGTTCTTAAGAACAACTAGAGCGCTAACAGTCTTACTTATGACAAAAGTTTGGCACACCTGAAGCCATCTTGATTGGAATAAACTGGTAACACTTAAAACATTTAATTTAAAAAGGAACACAATGAGGGGGTTCGTTTTGCCATAGAAATTATGATTAGTGATGAAGAAAGAAAAATTAGGGCAAATTTTGAGTGACTTCTCAAATCCTCTTCTATTTCATTAAAAAATTCTGATATGCAGACTGAAACATGCACTTTTAATACCAGCAGCAGACTTCCGTGGTGAGCAGTAGCTTGACTACAGTGATCTAATGAGCAACTAAAGTGCTAACATTCAGAATTTATGGCAAATGTGTGACATATCTGAATACCTTTTTGATGGAATCAAAATAAAAAACTGAAAGCATTTCCTACTGAGGAGACTGCAGTAAATGAGGAAATTAGGAAACTTCATAACAAATAAATCTCCCAAGATGACCACCAGAGACAAAAGAGCCCAAATGCAGCACAAATATCACCCAGATATAGCCCACATGTAGCCCAATGACAGAAGTGTGCAAAACACTTATTTTTTGTTTATTTGCAGTTTTATATAGTGCAGACTTGTCAGGTATTGGAGTGCTTTACATGAGCATTGGTTACATCACACAAGATCAAATTCATTTTGGTTGTAGACATGGGGAGATTAAGTGATTTGACCAGAATCACAGAATGTTGAGCTGAAGCAGAAACTCCAACCTGGTTTCCCAGTTGCAAAGTCTGCAGCTCTGGAAGTAACACCACATCCTCTCTCAACATTTAAACAACTGGTCAACTGGATTAAAAAACATAAAGATTACAAATAATTTAAAAGTTCTTTGTCGCTATTTGAAAACTCAGAAAATATGTCCTCATTTTAGTTTTTTAGAGCACTATCCATAATTTTGATGCAAAGAAGACCCTCTGAAAATTGAAGGCAGGTAGGAGAGTGCAGAGGCAACAATTTGACCACACTGGGCAGGCAGGAAGGGCAGTGGCAGCACAACAGACTATGGAGGGCAGTGGAAAGGAGGGCAGGGGCAACAAACCAACAATACAGGACTGGCAAGAGAGTCTGTGGCAATATAATAGACCATTGTGGGCAGAAGGAAGAGGCAGTGGTAGTACAACTATACATGCCAACAGACCCGTTTCAGCCAGGAAACGTCCAATGTTTTTAAGCTAAAATGGGCTTTATTTGATCTGTCTCCTGTCTACAATCTCCTCTTTTTCAATGTAACTCAAAGGGGAAAATCAATACCCCAGTTTTTTTTCAAAATCTCCTTCTTACCAAGTTCAAAATGTTCGAAAGTATGGTGCATTGGATCATGGTTGGCAGGAGGAATTGGGGTAGGGACATGGACTCGGATAACAGAGGACAGGAGGGACATGGAGAGGTGCACCAAACTGACCCTACAGGGCAGGCATCAGGGTTTGCAGCAGCACAATACACCACACAGGGCATGCGGGACGGGAGTGCAGCACAACAATCCATAGAAAGCAATCGGGAGGGGACAGGACCATGCACATGGACAACAGAGAACAGAGGGGAAAGAGGCAATGGTAGCTAGCTGACCATAATGGACAGACAGGAGAGAAAGCTGCAGCATAACAGACCATAAAGGGCAGGAGGGACGGATCAGGGACATTACAATGGAACAGACAAGCCAGGAGGGAGGGAATAGGGGTCTGCACATGGAAACAGAGGGCTGGGGGCAAGGGGGCTGGGCAGGAGCAGCAAGATGACCATGGAGGTCAGGCAGGATGGGCACTAGAAACAAGACACACCATGGAGAGCAACAGTGAGACTATGATGGCATACACACAGACCATGGAGGGAAGGTGGGAAGGGGTCAGGGGCAGCTAGCTGACCACACAGGGAAGGTGGGAGGGGCCATGGCAGCACAGAAGACCATGCATGGCAAGCGGGAGGATTAGTGGCAGCACAATGGCTATGATGGGCAAGAAGGAGGGGGCAGGGGCATGCACAAAGGACCATGGAGGATAGAAGGGAGGGTCAGGACCTGGGCACAGACAAGAGAGTTCAGGGGAAGGGGCCTCACAAGAGACCGCGCGGGGCAGGCAGGAGGAGCAGTTGCAGCACAACAGACCAGGGAGGGCAGAAGGGTGTGGCAGTAAAATAGACCATGGAGGACAGGAGGAAGGGGATAGGGGCATGGCATGTGGACAGGCAGGGTGGAGGTGGCAGGGACAGGTTACAGTCATCTGACAATGCTAGGCAGGTGGGAGGGGAGTGGCAGCTCAACAGAACACTCAGAGTAGATAGGAGTGGCAGGTCCATGGAACATGGTGGGCAAAAAGGATGGAGCAGGGGCATGCACAAAGACATCGGAGAGCAGGTGGAAGGAGAATAGGGGCAGCAAGCTAAGCACAGAGGCTAAGCAGGAGGTCAATGATGGGCCAAAGAATTGGGCAATGGAGGGGAGGGGGAGTGGACTGGTACATCATGCTAAATGAAGGGCAGTGGCAGCACATCAGACCATGCATGGCAGGAGGGAGGAGGCCTTGGATTCAGACAACAGAGGATAGGGAGGAGGTGGATAGGGCAGCAAGCTAACTGTTCAGAGAAAGTGGGTATTAGGAACTTTATTGTTTTTAAAATGTGTGTCTGTGCGAACTACTTAAAATATGAACAAGTATGCAGCATAATCTCACTTTTATTCAGGAAGAAGAGGACGTTTGTGACTGTGACTCTGGGCTCACTTGGCAGAAACACCCCCTGACCCTCCACCCCCCATCGCAAAATGTAATGACCGTGAAAAGGGTAGGTGGACGCAGTGTTATATAGAACATAGTCCTGAGAGCACAATTGAAAATGAAAACTGGATATAGTATATGGTATAAACTATGCACCAAAAAGTGTGATATAAAATGAAATGGGGCGTGAAATATAATATGCAATACATTGTGCGCAATGACAGATTCATTGGAGAGCGCGAGATAGCACAGGCACTAGCGTGTGCTATGCGATATGCGCCTTGGAGTGTAATATGCACAGGGCCGTGTTGTGTAACCTAACTAGTCTCTAAAGTTGTAATATAAAATATGTGCTGGGGAGTGTAACGTTGCATATGCACTGTGACACAGATATGGATCCCAGATTGTAATATGTATGGCATAGCGCTGTGCGTTATAACATAGGCATCGAGGAAGGCACGTTAGATGGGGCAATATAACCCGTGCGAAGGCAAGTGTGGCATGACATATTCACGGGGTGGTGTTACAGTGCACATGGGCTAGAGAGTGTCCTAGCATACGCACTAGCTGGTGGAATACAACACAGAGGTGTGTGGCACTCGGCGGGCACTGGTGGGTGTAACACAGCATTGGGATCAGCCAGGAGCATGCTGTGACTCTCAAGTGAGGTTCGTCTCCTTTCCAGAGAGTAAAATAAAAAGTGTTACACATCCGGTGGTGGATGTGTGTTTTATTAACCGTGAGGGGGGTTTCTTGCATAGTTTGGTCGAATTTTTGTCGAATTCCCTTTGAATGGCTTGGTGTGCATGTGTTTTAAATGTGCCCGTCAATAGCTACCCATGTTTGTATAAATAAACGACAAGGGTGTCTACTTAGAGAGTACCCACCGGCGGGGGCGCCGGGATTAGGCACGGTAGGGCGTCAGACACGTCAGAGCTTCACTAGCGGTGTAAATACATTCCACGTGGATGCATTGTATGCATAGTCGCCTTTTAATGAATATCACACAAATCGTCATGGTGATAGGTACATACGGTTTGTCCAGCATGTCCTAGGTGTTTCTATAAATATATTAAAAAAAATAATAATAAAAAACAAAGGCCAGCCCCGGGGGATGGGTTCCCCGGGTCCATAAGTGGCCTGAGGAGGGGGGCAATGCAGCCCCCCTCCTAAAGAAATAAAAAGAAAAAAAAGGCCATGACCAGTGAGTTGGGGTCCCCGGGGCCGATTAAGGCCTTGGGAGGGGGGGCCACGCGGCCCCCTTCCAAATTATTTTTTTCCCCCAAAAAAATGAGGGTGCAGGCCCTGGGGGATGGGGTCCCCAGTAACAATAAATTAGAAAAAAAAGGGGTCCACACAGCCCTCCATCTTAAAAATTTTTTTAAAATAAAAGACCGGCATCGCGCCGGAAGCCACACCCCCTCCTTGCAGCACTCTGCAAACGCGCCCCCTGGCCAGTTGTAAGTTGGGGAATTAATTCCCTTTCAATACTGAGGGTCCCTGAGGGCCAACTAGCCCAACAGGTATCTCCAGTATGCACCAGGGAGCTGCGTTGCAGACAGGTGTTCCGAGGCCATGCCCCTTTTTACACCTCTATGCAACGCAGCTCTGGGGCGCTTACTGGAGGTACCTAGTGGGCTAGTTTGACCCTACGAACCCTTAGGATTCAAGGGGACTTAATCTCTCAACTTAGAACGGCCACAGGGCGCGTTTACACAGTGGTGAAGGGAGGGGACGGGGCCTGAGGTGACGTGTGCAAACACGCCTTGTGGCGCGTTTTAAGTTGGGGAAATAATTCCCTTTCAATCCTGAGGGACCCTGGGGGCCAACTAGCCCACCAGGTGCTTCCAGTAAGCGCCACTGCTCTGCGTTGCAGAGAGGTGGTGCAGGCCGTGCCCCTTTTTACACCTCTCTGCAATGGCGCTTACTGGACGTACCTAGTGGACTATTTTGCCCCTAGGAACCCTCAGGATTCAAGGGGACTTTATTTCCCACCTTAAAACGGCCACAGGGCGTGTTTACACAGTGGGGAAGGGAGGGGACGGGGTCTGAGGTGACGTGTGCAAACGCCCTATGGCGCCTTTTAAGTTGGGGAAATAATTCCCCTTCAATCCTGAGGGCCCCTGGGGGCTAACTAGCCCACCAGGTGCTTCCAGTAAGCGCCACTGAGCTGCGTTGCAGAGAGGTGGTCCAGGCCGTGCCACTTTTTACACCTCTCTGCAACGCAGCTCTGTGGTGCTTACTGGAGGTACCTAGTGGGCTAGTTTGACCCTAGGGACCCTCAGGATTCAAATGATCTTAATCTCCCAACTAAAAACGGCCACAGGGCGTGTTTACACAGTGGTGAAGGGAGGGGCCGGGGCCTGAGTTAACGTGTGAAAACACGCCCTGTGGCGCGTTTTAAGTTGGGGAAATAATTCCCCTTCAATCCTGAGGGACCCTGGGGGCCAACTAGCCCACCAGGTGCTTCCAGTAAGTGCCACTGTGCTGCGTTGCAGAGAGGTGGTCTAGGCCGTGCCCCTTTTTACATCTCTCTGCAACGCAGCTCTGTGGCGCTAACTGGAGGTACCTAGTGGTCTAGTTGGACCCTAGGAACCCTCAGGATTCAAGGGGACTTAATCTCCCAACTTAAAACGGCCACAGGGCGTGTTTACACAGTGGGGAAGGGAGGGGACGGGGCCTGAGGTGGCATGTGCAAACATGTCCTGTGGTGCGTTTTAAGAGGTCGATTTAATCCCCTGCCCTATTATATACTAGGGGCTTACAGAGGAGGTCAAGCTAATCACAGGGGGACCCCAACGCATAGTGTTCCCTAGTGTATGTAGGTGTTTTCACTGTATTCTGAGTGTCTTTTAACATAGCACTGGCTCTAGGACTGGTTAGTCAGACTCAGTTACCACCAGTATCCGTCTGAAAAAGTTGAGGGTACAGGATGATTTTGCAACAAGGCTTCTTTCTGCTCTTCTGTTTGTTCTTTCTGCACGTTATCCTTCTTCCTGCACTTTTCTTTGTCTTTGAGGATTTCTGCTGCTTCTTTCTGCATTTCTTTCTTTTCTTTCTGTGCGTTTTTTCTTCTTTCTTCACATGTCCTATCTCTGAAGGCATAGTTAGTAATTAGCATTTAAAAAACCTTTGAAATTCACTGAAAAAAACATAGGTTTCAGGCACGTTATAGTTAGGAATTAGCATTTAAAAAACCTTAAAAATTCACTGAAAAAACCATAGGTTTCAGGGGCGTTATAGTTAGCTGGACTTTTCACTCGTACAAAACCATTGAAATTCCCCCATTATAGTTAGTTCAGCTAACTATAACTTGCGCGCCCTCAATGCACTGCTGATGACGTCACATATTACATCACTCATGCCATGGTCAGTGACATCACTCATGACATCACTCATGACATCTCAAATGACATCACTGATGAAATCATCCTTGTGGCAGACCTCCTCTCCCCCTAATATAACCTTTGATACACACATTCAGAAATAGAAACTAAAATTTTCAAAACAATGGACATACCAATACCAGTTACAACAACCTATTCAGTAATTCTAAGATCCACATACACATCCACTCATTCACCAACAGTCCTATACAGTCACTCAGCGGTATTCTGTCAGCCGGATTCATCACAGAAGCATCTCGATTGTGAGACGGGCGACTGCAATTAATGGGTCAGCGCCTTAGAGTGATTAATCACCGAAGGAAACTTAATGTAAGAAGATCCCCTTCCTTTTAACAAGAGGACAGGCGAGTGAGATTTGAGTTCCAGCGCTTGAGTGATTTATTTCTCAGGGAATCTATATTGTGGAAGATTCCTTTTATAATAAGAAGATACATATATTAATCAGATAGACTCTGATAAAGAAAATTATAGTCTGGATAGATTCCTTCATCCAGCCTACCAACCACATACTGGATCCTACATGGACATATGTATGCGTTATACTGTCCCCAGAAATACAGTCCTGAAGAGACCCCGTATCTAGAGCGGGTCGAAACGCCGTCGACAACATATAAAAGAGACAGCTTTGACTAAATCATTGTAAATTGTATTAAGTCTGTCCTTATATAATTTTCCAATAACCTTTTAAGTCTTTTTTACTTTGTCACATAATATTATTATAAGAGGTTATGGTTTTTTCACTTGGGGTCACAAATCACTATAAATGTTAAGAATAAATTAATCCTTTTGTACATGTATTTTGGATAAGAAGTCTGTGATATAGACATTGTAGATTAGAAAATACCTACCTCGACTGAGGTTAGGTATATTCCGGAAGGAAAAAGGTTCTGTGTGGGCTTATTATTAATGCTATTATATGATTGATACTGCGTTCCTTACAAAGTCATATTTTAAATATATGATTGTGATTAATTCAGAGCGACGATTGAAGTCGCAAACGATAGATCATTGCTTATGAATGAGTTCCTTGTGAATATTGTTTTGTACTTTGTACTTACCCGGTTCACAGGGACATATGGGTTGCTCTTGTTACTTATAATAATACTCATACATGTATTCACTCATCACATGTACTCATACACCTATACATCCTGTTTTACAATGCCACTCATCCATAGAGTTACTCACACACATAGTCACTCATGCTAATAAAGAATCAAACATCCATTTACTTGCATATACAATTATACACACACCACCACACTTACTTCTACAGAAACTTACACATACTTAGTCTTTTAAACAATCACTTATAGAAACACATACTTATTCATACAGGAACTCTTCCAATCTCTCACTCTCACATATACTCACTTATATACACCAATAGTCACATATACTAGTTTAAAGCATATGTAGTTACTCATAAGACACTGTTGAGACAATCATTCACTCACTAACACATCCATGCACACACTCATCCACCCATACAGTCCTGCACACATGCTGTCTTCAACACATACAAACAGTGAGTCACTCATTCATGCACCTATGCACTACGTAATACCCCCACCGAACCATACAGACACTCAGACACTCATACTGATACTCAAAAACCAACTAATAACCTATATAGACACTCATGTAGCTACTCACCAACCCATGCAGCCACTTATACACAAAGTGAGAGACTGATACAGATATTTACATATTTAAGCATTACTCACTAAGCCATGTATTCACTAAGATACACTTAATCAGCCAGTTATACAATCAATTTTTCAAAAACAAATCATCCATTTAGACACTTATATACCCATTTATTCTTCCATCGACCTTGAGATGTACATATATAAAACATATGTAATTTTCAGAAAAACACACATTCACTGGATGATGTCATCAGTGATGTCATCAGTGATGTCATTTGAGATTTCATCGGTGATGTCATGAGTGATGTCACTGACCACGTCATGAGTGATGTAATATGTGACGTCATCAGCAGTGCATTGCGGGTGCACGAGTTATAGTTAGCTGAACTAACTATAACGGGGGAATTTCAATGGTTTTGTACGAGTGAAAAGTCCAGCTAACTATAACGCCCCTGAAACCTATGGTTTTTTCAGTGAATATATATATATATATATATATATATATATATATATATATATATATATATAGGGTTTATACTTACATGTTAATTTTTTTCTACGCATATGCCTTCACAATGCATGCCTTTCCCATGTAAATGTAAGCATTTTAAAACTTAAGAACAAACCATTTATATATATATATATATATGTATCTATATTTATTACCTACTGGCATTCACCAGTAGGGAGTTATAGTTAGGACCATGTTTCCATTGGGAAAACTGTTTTTTGACTTGCCTATAGCTTTGGCGCCATTTAACGAATCTTTACGAAACTTTACCAGTGCCCGAATAAATCTTGATGTGCATGGGAAGTTTCAGGGTGATCCGTCAAGCAGGGCCGGGGAGGTAAAAAAAGTGCATTTTACTATTGTACATGTGCTGTTTTATTGCATGCTGAACTTAGTAGAAACAAAACTGCTTGCTAATGGTTATACTTATACTTAACAATGTATTAGAAGAACTGCAAAGTTTTACTTGTCTGTACTTGATGTGATGCTCAGTTTTCTTTGAACTCTGAGACTTGTAGTCCTATTTGATCCATTTTTAAAATAGACTACAAGACTCAGAATTGAAAGAAAAAAACATGCATCGTAGATGTATATAACGCATGAACCTGTGAAACGTGACTGGAATGTATTAGATAACCTTTAGGGTAGGTGTTGGTAAATCATAAGGATGATTTGTATGAGCTTAGATGGTGAGACAGGCTCTTTAAACTAATACTCATTCACATGTGCTGTATCAGGGTGCTAGGCGTAGTTAAATAGGCAGTGTTTAAACATGGGCCAGGCCTACTATTGCAGACACTGTCTGCGTGCTCTCACTAACAGCTTGACGTGGCTTGTAAAAGCTGTTTGTTAAGTCTTGAATCTACATTTTAGGACACCTAAATCATGTCTGAAATAAACTGTAGGTATGCAATAAAGCATGGTGCTTTGTGATTAAAAAAAATAGAGATGTCTGATTGATTTTCAGTAAGTTACTGATGCACTTGTACACTCCTATGTTAAGCACTGCATAGAGTATACCACCCATAATGCAACTGACATACATATTTCCAAAGCATTGTGCCTCTCATGCATCCAGTCACAGAGCGACACAGACACTTATACATTCACTCACATATACATAAACTACTCTATGCAGCAGAAACCTGGTGAGTGATCCAGAGTGATGACTTTTCGTTTGCATTTCGACGAAGGAAGATAAGAAGGTCTTCAAGTAAGTCAAGAGGTTTATTCAAACAGTGACAAATATTCTTCTACCAGTCAGTTCTTTAGTGAGAGGGAATTCTATGGACAATAGTGAGGAGTGTGCTTGAACTAATAAGTAAAAGCTACAATTATTTTCTGGAGGTCAACTTTGCTTCACAAATAGAACAGTCAACCTATCTACGCATCTATGTCTAGTAGATATAAATATATATATATCTATATTTGCACTTACCATCGATAGACAGTTTCCAGCTCCTGTAAGAAAAAAACAAAAAAACATTATATAATAACTCCCTCACTTCAAATGACTAACAAAGAAAAGAGAACAGCCGGCAGCCGTAAAGGATTATAAAGAATTAAATAAAGAGAATAAGGCTTACATAACTATTACAAACAAGAATAAGGAGAGCTGCTAGTCCACTGTGTAGTTCAGGTAACAGGAATAGCGCAAGGGAGGTGAATTGGGTAATTAGGAGGGGGTCAGTGTAAGAAGTAGTAATCTTGTGTTTGTGCTTTCAGGTGTTCGAGAGAACCCAAACTGGGAATCCAGTGAGGCGAACACAGCGGTGCCAGTCTCTCTCGTTGTCCCAGTCCCCTTTCCCCCTCTTCACTGTGAGTGGATTATATAATTGACTTGCAGTGGAGTCTGGGAATTGGGACTTGCTCTTCTGCTCCTGTGGAAGCCAAGTTTCAAGGTGCATGGTACTTACAGAGCTGACAATGGTACTGCTACAGCATGACTCCTACACTCACTCAGATATGTAGACAAGTCCTGACTCAACCTAGTCATCCATGCAGACAAATAGTCCTTTAAATATTGGTTCAGGCCTTCTAGTGCAGAGTGTGTTTTGCAGTCTCACTGCCCGCTCAATTTTTCATGTAAAAGAATCACCAACTATTCAACCCATGTTTTAGTATACATCAGTCTCCTCTAAAAGAATCTGAAGCTATGCCATAAAGCACAGTGCTTTATGCTTAGAAGAACAGAGAGGTCCTTTTCTGTTTCAGTAAGTTATTCATACACTTGCAGATGCCTATGCCAAGTACTACATACAGGACCACCCACAATGCAACTAACATACATATTTCCAAAGCATAAAGTCTTTCTCTCATGTAGTCAGACAGTGACAGAGGGACTTATACATTCACTTACATGCTCAAAAAGTACTTATATCAGCAGCAGTATCGCAAACTGTTGCAGACACACTTACATACCCCTCTTATCTCTAACAGAGGCACTGAGGAATTCATTTAGCCACTCACATACACATTTTGAGAGCCATAGACTTACTAAAACAGAGAGTCATATACTGGTAGACTTACTTAACCATCTGATAGCACTTCTACAGCTGGGCTCGTACACTCACTCAGATATATAGCCAAGCCCTGACACACCCTAGTCTTTCATCCAAAGAAGTAGTATTTTAAACATAGGTTGATACACAGCAACATAGTAATAGATATGGTAGTATATCCAGTAAGTGGAATGCATACACTGACACAGAAATGTAAACATGAAAACTAATAGAGTAATATCTGCTTTATTACAGTAAGATAACTGCTTTTTTTGTTTGTAATTAAAAACAACATATGTAATGCGATTGTATATATTAAACATAAATGTAGTTATTTTTGTATCTTTTAAGGCATACATTTCAAGTTATGTACAGACATCAGAGAAGAAAGAATAAGAAGCAAGGATACTATCTTCTCGTAACTGAGAAACAAAAGGGGCAAAATGTGGAGCAAGTGGTGAAAGAGAAAAGACTTGATGGTAAGAGAATTGATTTGTGGCTATATGAGTTGGTCTACTATAATTTGGCTCTCCTATTTGGAGACTGCATTCTTTTGTCGCCTTTAGTAACTGTGTATTGTCCATTCTTTAATGTATGGTGTTAACAAATCTATAATTTTGTTTGGAAAATATGGTAGTTATGTGACACAAGTAAACATTGTGATGTGAACTGTTTTTTGATGTCAGTGTTCTTCTTGTCTGTAGCACAGCAATGCCTCTAATAATGATTGTACTCTGTCCAACTGAATATACAGGATTCAATCTTAAACAGTGATTTCAGTCCCAGTGAGGTTACAAATAACATGTTTACCTATTTTTTACATTTTTGTTTATCCATCCTGCTAGAGCTTCTTCTTCTTCTTTCCTTTGATAAGTGAACAATGTCATTTCTTAAAATAGTATGTGAACAACTCGAAAGTCAGCAAAATTAAGTAAATATAAAACAAAGTTTGAGATCAACTAAGAAAGGAAAAAAGTTACATGATGTAAAGAGTACAAATTTGTACAAGAAAGCAGAGAGTTTAACCAGAAGACAGAGGCACTTTGAGGAAATCAGAGTGAGACTGTTCCATAGAAGAGAAATTCACAATCTAATGACAGTTATGAAGAAATATAAAAGAAGAAAAGAAGCTGTCAGACAAAAGGATTGTGTTGAGGCTATAGTGAATGAGGCCTTTGCTCTCAGGAGAAAGCTGTTTCTTTTGATTCTAAACAAAATAAAAACACTGGATACAATTATGTTGTCTATGAGGAAAAGAAACCAAAAGAAAAGACTTGTCAATAGAAGTAACTTTTGCAAAGTTTTCAGTGGTAAATGGAGACATACTTCTAGTACTGAGCCTTTCTTTAATGAATGGAGCTACTTCCAAGAGAACACATTAGTGCGTGCAGTTGAAGAATCTGGATGATTTTATGAGATGAAGGGTGGTACTCCTAGTGCAAAAGAGTTAATGGTACCTAGAAATGTAGAGGAAGTTATAGCTGAAGAGATACAGGGAAGGCGTAGACTGGCCCCTGTATGTAAATTGGAATGTAGCAGTATTTGTAGCGTTCGGCAGGAATCTATTGATATATTGAGATCTTTCCTATGTAAGTTTCAAAACAGAAATATATAACAGAAAATTGTGGCTTTGCAAGAATTAGATCCGTGCAAAGTAAGAAAGTATACAGATTTACAGGGACATTCACTAGCATGTCTATCAAAAAAAGTGTGACAAAGCACCTTTCATCATTTCAGAATGTTAGCTGTATTTGTAAATAGGAACATAAGTTAGAAGGCTTTACTATGTCCAAACTCCTACCCTATGTTTAAGAGAAATGAATGGAGCTATTTTGCATGGTACAGTAGCAGAGGTGATAAATGTTTGGGATGATGTTCAGCTTTGTTTCTCTGGTTCTGAAGAGGAGTGCAGGGAAAATGAAGGCTTGGTATCTGGCAGTGTAGTGGAACAGGACACACTTATTACTGTTGATAACTTTCAAGAAGAGATTAGAAACTGTAACACAGTCTGTTCAGAGAAACCAAACTAGATTTGTATATATTGTAGAAACACTCACTGCAAAAAGTCAAACTCATTATGTGGTTGTGTCTTCAAAAACTGAAGAACTGAACAGAGACAAGAGGCAAGAATTTGCAGCTTATTTATTTGTAGAGGACCGCTTTGAGTGTTCCGCACTACAAATTGTATGTAAATACTGTTGTGATAAGCTTGAGGATAATAAAATGCCAGCTTGAAAAATCCATAACAAGTTAGAACTAGTTTCAATTCTACAAGAACTTCAAGATCTAAATTTGTATGAATCAATTCTTATAAAGTCTATACATCCATTTAAAGCGATAGGCCGTATGGAGCAAAGGAAAGTTACCTGCAGCATAGTTACAGAAAGGTCATAAATGCAGAGATGTGTACTTGCCATTAGATTTCAGCAGAATATTGAAACTGTAGGAGTGTGAGAGTTTTTGAAGAAGCACTTATTATTCTAGTGATAAAGCTGGGTTCCACTACAGAAATTTTAACAAGGAACCCTAGGTCGATGTCTCTTTTCTACCAGCTGAGAAGTGTTAAGGGGAGAAACAACTCGTTCTAAATTGTTCAAATTTCCAAAAATAATCAGGGCTCAAAGATGACAAAATCCAACTTCAGTTTAGGGGATTTATTACAAAGCCAAAAATAACTGGATATACAAGCACCTCAAGACGAGGTTATAAAAATACATAGGAACTAATACAAAACCAAACCTACGGATTAATGTGCTCCGGTGGATCATGAAAATAATAAACAACTCCTAGAATAAGACACAAGCAAGAACTGCACCAACATTTAAGTCAGACTTTATCTGCGGCTGAAAAGTAAGCATTAGACTATCCCTACACTTTTTTTAAGGTGACACCCCTACATAACATTTTCCCAGACAAAATCAATTAAAAGGTGTCAGCTTATGAAGCCTTCTAAGAAGTACATTCACATTGTAAGCTACAGAGTTCGTTCTATGATACTCTTCCCAGATCAATCCTCTAATCCCTTCTCCTAACTCATCCTGTCTCTTTCTGCATCTCCTCCCTCAGGGCGCTTTCCCTAATACAAAACACAAGGATGTAAAACATGCCTACGGATCACCTCATGCTAACGGACACCTCTCCTAGGTAGTTTTCCACCGTCTTCTCCATGTGGATTCCGTTGACCTTGGTTCCCAGGCCTCCTCAGTGAGAAAGAACACTTACTTCCAATTATCGATTGCATGTTTACAAAGTAACACTTCTCCTCCATGCCTAACTCCTAAAACAAAAGGCATTAGTGCTAACTAACAAAGGCAGCTTCTTACACCTGCAACTGAAACGTGAGAATAGAACATTCCTGCGTGCACATGAACTTCGCTGACTACTTCTAAAATGAGAGCTTACCAGGGAAATTACATTTCCAGGCCTGCTCAATTCAGCTAACATAAGAACAATGTCTTAAAAGTCTTGCTGCATCATTTTGTAAAACTTGAAGCATTTGTGTGAGCGCTGATGAATGCCCAAGTAGGGGGCACAGCAGTAATTCTGCCTCAATAGCACTACGGCTGTGACCAGTAACTAACAGGGAACAAAAGGAAGAATCTTCCTAATCTTGCGTAGAAGAAAGAAACAGGAAGAAGTGAGCATGTTAATCTGAACCTTGAAGGACAGATCAGAGTAAAACATTTTGATATTGATATTGATTACATTTTGAAAGCGCTCGAATGCCAATGGTTCTTGCCACTAATATCAAAGCACTGTCAAATGAATATTTCTGGGCTAAGGCCTGCTGAATAAACTTATCATAATGGGTCAGATATAACCATGTTTCAATCTCCTCCCTAAATCTAAGCAGATTAGCCTGGCTTCGCAGACATTCAGGGAGATGGTTCCACAATTGTATGGAAGAAACTCCTGCCACCCCACTCCTCTCTTTTGATTTTATGTATGATTATTGTCCTGAAGTTAGTTGATCGTAGTGTCTTGTTCTGTCTATAACAGGAAAGGCTCTTTTTCAGGTATGCTGGGGCAATTCCATACAGGGTTTTATGAGCTAATGATTATGGGCCAGATGTACGACCCTAAATTGCATGCGCAAATGGGTTTGCGACCCGTTTGCGCATACAAAATGGCCCAGGGCCATGTACAATTCCTAAATAGCGAGTCACAATTTATTTAGCAATTTATTAGCATACAAACGCTAAACCCTATAAATTCACTACCACCCAAGAACCCATACCCACCCTAAACCCTAAATATTCTCTTGCCACCCAAAAACCCAATCCCACCCTGAACCCCAAAAAATCCCTTACCACCCAAAAATCCATATCCACCATAAACCCTTAAAGATTCATTACAACTCAATAACCCATGCCCTTCCTAAACCCTAAAAAACTGGCTTGCCACCCAAAAACCCATTCCTCTCCTAAACCGTAATATCAATATCTATGAGTAGATATGTATTACCTACTGGTGATCACCAGTAGGTAATTTTCGTTAGGACCAAAGTTTCCATAGGAAAAGCGTTTTTTGTTTTGCCAATAACTATGGTACCCCTTGGCGAAACTTCACTAATTTTTTTCTAGTTCAGCTGCTGTGTTGAAAGTCACGAGCTGATCCATCAAGCAGGGACCAAGAAAAAAGGGGGGTCAAAAACTAATTTTCCCCATGCTAAGTCTATGGGGAATTTTCATGTTTTTGAAAACGACTACAGCCCAAACCGATGAACGGAATAACATCAAATTTGGCAGAAATCTAGATGTTGATCCAGAAAGTGTGCTTTTTGTCATTTGGTATAAATCCATTTAGTAGTTGCAGAGATATTTAAGTTTAAAAAATATAGATATCTGATAGCCCAAAAACCTACTGAAATGCTACTGAAATTTGATTAAAACAAAACCAAAGGGGATGATGGACGGAGCATTGAACATTGCAAGCATTCATCCCCAGTCAACTGATCTGGGTTTAATCCATCATCATTCTTTAGCTCACTACGCCACCCCAGTTCAGACATGGCCATAAGCAAATCAGTCTGACCCTGTGCCACATGGGAACAGTGCAGCCCGAACTGCCAAACCATGTCTTTTCTCGACCGGAAACAAGCATCCTGGGACCGGTTTCGGGTTCATAACCCTCATCAACCAGGCTATCTTGAATCCAGTGGCAAAGTGAGCGAGGGACCCACGTCTGGGCATTCCCTGCCAATTTAGGGCGAACAAAGCAAAAACCAAAGGGAATGATGGACGGTGCATTGAACATTGCAAGCACTCACCCCCAGTCAACTGATCTGGGTTTAATCCATCATCATTCTTTAGCTCACTCCGCCACCCCAGTTCAGACATGGCCATATGCAAATCAGTCTGACCCTGTGCCTCATGGGAACAGTCCAGCCCGAACGGCCAAGCCATGTCTTCCCTGGACCGGAAACAAGCATCCTGGGACCGGCTTCGGGTTCATAACCCTCATCAGCCAGGCTATCTTGAATCCAGTGGCAGAGTGAGCAAGGGACCCACGTCTGGGCATACCCTGCCAACTTAGGGCTAACAAAGCAAACCCAAAGGGGATGATGGACGCAGCATTGAACATTGCAAGCACTCACCCCCAGTCAACTGATCTGGGTTTAATCCATCATCATTCTTTATCTCACTCCGCCACCCCAGTTCAGACATGGCCGTATGCAAATCAGTCTGACCCTGTGCCTCTTGGGAACAGTCCAGCCCGAACTGCCAAGCCATGTCTTCCCTGGACTGGAAACAAGCATCCTGGGACCGGTTTCGGGTTCATAACCCTCATCAGCCAGGCTATCTTAAATCCAGTGGCAAAGTGAGCAAGGGACCCACGCCTGGGCATACCCTGCCAACTTAGGGCGAACAAAGCAAAACCAAAGGGGATGATGGACGGAGCGTTGAACATTGCAAGCACTCACCCTCAGTCAACTGATCTGGGTTTAATCCATCATCATTCTTTAGCTCACTCCGCCACCCCAGTTCAGACATGGCCATATGCAAATCAGTCTGACCCTGTGTCTCATGGGAACAGACCAGCCCGAACTGCCAAGCCATGTCTTCCCTGGACCGGAAACTAGCATGCTGGTTTGCTGCCAACACTTCAACCTTGAAGTATTGGCAGTCATCTTGGGATTCAATTGAACCGAGAGCCACAAAACATTTAAAAAAATCAAAAAGGGGCTGGGTAGAAACACCCTGACCCCCTAAGCCCCATGGAGTGCCCCTCCCCCCCCGCGGCAAAAAGAGGTTTTGTTTCGAAGACCTTTCAGCGGGATCCACTGATCTGGGCCAAAATGTTTAAAAATATTAAGTAGTGGCTCCCGCACTCCGTTCAAAAAATTAAGTAGTGGCTCCCACACTCTGTTCATTATCTGCCCCAGATGAGCCAGGTCCTAGGGCATTTTTTTTAGAATGGAGGGGGGCACACAGGCCCCTTTCTTGGGGCTCACTATTGCCCTGGGAACCACCACCTCCCCGTGGCTTCATTAAAAAAAATTAAAGCTGTACAGTCCTCCTCCTCTGCCCCAGCTTCCACCATCTACCCATGGCTTCTAGTTTTATAAATTGGGGGCAAATAACTACATCTCCCCCTCCCTTCATCTATAAACAAAGCGGAAGGCTACACGGACCCTCCACCAGCTCCGGGGGCGTCACTTCCCTGGGGCTTTCAATTTACGTAATGCGGCGGGCCGTGTGGACCCCCCAAACCCTGGAGATCACCACCTCCCCGGGGCTTTATGTATAAACAAAGTTGGTGCCACGCGGAGCACCCGCAGCTGCAGGGGTCGCACCTCCCTGTGGGATTAAAATTTACATAGGGGGTGGTGAAGTCACCGCCACAGCCTTGGGGACCGCCACCTCCCTGGGGCTTTAAACAAAAACAATGTAGTGGCAAGGTAGCCCCTCATAGCCCTGGGGCCACCACCTCCCTAGGCTAAATCACACGATGGAAGGGACGTGGCGTCTGAAGACCTCTTTTATCAATTGCGCTGTCTGGGACTTACTGGAGGTAACAGGAGGAGTTGTTGGCTCCTAAGGATGTCCTTGTGGGCCAACTACTCCTATTGTTACCTTCAGCAAGTCCCGCACATTGGGATTGCTGAGAGGTCTTCGTGTCCTGACTCCTTTCTCTACCACTCTGAAAACACCCCTCCTTGTGCACTGCTAGTTGGGGCATGAAGTCTCCTTGGCTGCTGAGGGTCCTTGGAGGCGAATAATACCTCCAGTAAGTCCCACACAGCAGGTTGGAGAATTAAGTTGTCTTGTACGCTGAGGGGCCTTGGGGGCCAAGATGCCCTACTGGTACCTTCTGTAAGTCCTACACACTGGGATTCCTGAGAGCTGGTCAGAGGCCTGCCCCCTTTCTCCACCACTCTGCAAACGCCATTAATATTTGAAAAACATTAGAAATTCACTGAAAAAAACAAAGGTTACAGGGACATTATAGTTAGGAATTAACATTTAAAAAACCTTAGAAATTCACTGCAAAAAAAAACAAAGGTTATAGGGACGTTATGGTTAGACTTAGGTTCCACTCATACAAAACCAGTGAAATTTAGCAGTTACAGTTAGCTGAGCTAACTATAACTTGCAACCCCGCTATGCACTGCTTATGACCTCACATATTACATCACTCACCACATGGTCAGTGCGTAGTCGCGCTATACAAAGCTCCGCGAAACGGTAAAAAATCCCCGCGAGCATGCAAAAGTTCCGTGAATACGCAGAATTGCTTTTTCTGCCCGTTCGGAGATGCTTTTTTCCTGTTCGCGAATGCTGTTTGCGTGCTTGGGGAGAAATATCGCGTGAACACGCATTTTGAAAGCGCGAACAAGCAAAAAATTCTGCGAACCCGCGGAATTTTTGCCAATTCCGCAAATTCTGCAAGCGGAACGGAATTTACCGCCCAGGCCTAATATATATACAGATATATATATTATCTACTGGCGGTCGCCAGTAGATAGTTATAGTTAGGACCTAGTTTCCCAATAACTTTGGTGCCGGTTGACGAAAAAAAATCTTTATATATCTGGGCTAACTACACAAGCACGAGCTTGGCTCTAATTGTCTGCCAACACTTCAATCCAGGAAGTGTTGGCAGCCATCTTGGTGCAATGCTTTTGAGGTCTCGCCTAGCGACGCAGCGCATGCGCTACACACACTACACAAACACCACTGCACTGCCCTAAACCCTAAATCACTACCCCAGCACGACCCCCTACACTGCACGAACACCACTGCACTGCCCTAAACCCTAAAACACTATCCCAGCACGACCCCCTACACTGCCCGAACACCACTTCACTGCCCTAAACCCTAAAACACTACCCCCAGCACGACCTCCTACACTGCCCGAACACCACTGCACTGCGCTAAACCCTGAAACACCACCCCCAGCACTCCGGTCGAATGACTCCACTATAACAGATACTCAGTACCAATGTTTGCCTTGAACTTTATTCACTGTGTTGTCGGCATCTACCCGTTGTAGAAATATTAGTAGGACTACAGAGTCATATAGACATCAGTATCCGACTGGTGGCCATCTTACAATGCATCGGGTATCTCAGTCAAAATCAGCTTAGTCAATGTTAGTTATATCCATCACTTCATCTGCCCTCTGTTTACAGTGGGCTAATACCAAAGTTAAAAAACCACAGCGATGCAGCAACAATAACTACCATATGTACGGCAGGATGCCGACCTTCGTGACCGCCCTCAATATATATAACCGGCGGCCCTCTTTACATGGTACTCAAACCTTCAAGTGACAGGCTATACTTATTTACGACAGTTTCTTTATGACGTTCAATCTCACCCTACATGGGTTCCCTCAATGGAAACGGCGGCCATCTCAGATTGGTATAAGACGCATCTAGGAGCAAGCTATATTTCGAATATGCAGATCTCTTATCTGTCATTTCAAATTGTATCAAATGGTACATTGAAGGGTAATCATGACAACCTAATGCTCAATGGTTTTAACATGACATAACATGTCCAAAAGCTTTTACAAACAGTTTTGTTCTAATGATAATGCTCTTGAACACAAAATCCAATCTTAGCATTAGCCACCACTGCTCTAAATCTATCCTCTACTTGATCAATGAATTTTGTTTCAATCACTGTGAGTGCACAAGTTAGGTTATGTCAGTGTGCATAAGCAGTATCTATTGTCTGTGGTGAATCAAAATATCTACCAGCAAATTCAGCCGTATTAGCGTCCGTATGCTTGTTCAAGTGCTTAAACAATGGCACCTCAGAAAGGACTACATCATAATTCCGAAAATAATACTCAAAATGACCCTTATTCCAAAATATACTAAGAAGCAAACTGCAGCTAATACCATATATCAGGAGAAGGTGATTGTAAGTGATGCCCTCAGCTGTAGAAGGAGGCAATTGCATACAAACATAACAATACCTCACTCCCATAGTGTCCACATATTCATAGAGCAGCTTGGCATTAGCATTTAGTCTGAAATCCCCTCTGGACAAATCAGTATGTAAGTGTTACCCTCCTAAAACTGCCACTTCCCCTCCCCTGGCTCAGGTGAAGGTGACTGTGCAGGTATAGGTATCACTTTTACAGTACCTGCAGGTCTCAAACTGAGCCCAACAACTAACACTATCAATTAAGGGTGGGCGTAGTTCGCGAAGTAGCACTTCGCGAAGCTACGCAAAGTGAAGTTCGCACTACGCGAGCTACGCGTAGCACTTCGCGAACTGCGAAGTAACATGTTCGCACTGTGCAAGATTGTTTTCAATGATTGCACAGTGCGGACAAGCAACCGGCACTGTGCAATCATTGAAAATGGCATCTTGCACAGTGCGAGCTGTAGTTTTCTGCTGCTCAAGTAGATTTTTCCTCGAGCTGCAGCTTTCTCAACGCGAACTGGTAGTTTCTCATCGCGAGCGGTCGCGAGCATACGCGACCCCTCGCAATGAGAAACCTGACCTTATCGCGTTGTGAATCTCGCCGGGAGGTTTATTCTCCATGCTCGCGATCGCGAACAAGGAAAAAGTCTCGCCAGGATGTCATTTTGCTTGCTCGCGGTCGCCAACTTGACGTTGAGGACCGCGAGCAAGCAAAAAATGACCGCAGCACTACGCAACACTACGCTACGCGTGTTCGCACTGTGCTACGTGCAGTTCGCGTAGTGCGAAGTAGCGCGAACTTCGCAAACTACGCAAGCGTAGCGTAGTGCTTCGCCCAGGCCTACTATCAATGCTATTACCATGAATGTTATAGTAAAACACATTTGGCATCTACGCCTACCATTAGAGCGATTAGTTTTTGTTCTACTTTGGACTCAGACCAAGTTCAGCAGACTAATAGCTGCAACAGATTATTCTCTGTTGTTCTTCACCTGTGCAAAGAGCAAAACAGTCTCTTGTTCAGAGTTCAGTCTATTTACAACTATATACAATCTTTGTGAGACTTCCCTATCTCTACTCAGTGTTCTTCTAAGTTGTCATACCCTACATTTTCTCTTCTTCCACTCTGGCCTTGGTGTTCTTCTTCAAGCACTTTTATCAAAGTTCATGAAATGTCATTCCCAATTAATTTATGATCAACTGTAACATATTTGCTCTCAATTTGGCAAACTTTTCAGGTGATTGTTCTGGATTTGAATGAGGAAGACAGTATCATTCAGTATCAGGTTTCACAAGTCACTCAGCTTTAGCGGTTCGGAGACAGCAAACAAGAGAAGAGCATTCATATCAGTCCCCTGAATCCTCAGCAAAACATCTATTATCAGCACTGGAGTTTCATTGCTCACTCTCGTCGGCATTTGTAGCTAGATATGTCCACTCAGGAGTAGCGTACCTCGACAAAGCACCCTCAATATTTTGCATCTCCTTGAGCTGTATCCTCCACTTTCACCTTCACTTTTTTCTGACTCAGAAGCTTCTCTTATGGGTGTGAACTCTCCCTCGGTTGGCATGGCCAAACATCTTCTGGATGACCCCTCTAGCCAACTTTCTTACACCTCCACTTGCAGACCCACAGCACTAGCTTCTTGATTAAGAGCAGAATCTATCTCATTCTCACCCTCGACATCTGTTTCATCTGAGCCAGATTCATCTTCCTGCTCTTCCAATCCTCCTTCAGATTGTTCTAGTGCTGTTGCAACTGGAGAGTAACCCCTAACAGCTTGACTGACCCTTCCCGGTGGGCTCTCAGCCAGCGCTGGCATCTCCTTTGGGAGAGGAGCTGTTTCATCAAGGGGGAACGGGACTCTGCAGGAGTGTGAGGTGTGCACCCAGTTCAGAGGCCACCATACTCTACAGCAAGCATCATGACTAGAATCACCTGGAGTGGACCACGCCAACAACGTTCAAGACAGCTCTTCCTCACATGTTTTTTTTTATGAGCTCTCAACCACCGGGTTGTAAATCATGGCACTGCTCTTGATGTGGTGGCTCAGATGCTGCTTCAACCTGGTGAGACACAGAATGAACCACTTCAGCAAGCCCCTTACAGTAGTTGAGCACCAGATCATCCAAGATATTCACAAGTATGTTAGAAATTCACAATAGGCAACCTCATAGCCCGCCCCATGAGAATCTCATGTGGCGAGAGTCCAGTTCTTCTGTCTGGGATGCTACGAAGTCTTATCAACACAAGAGGCAAAGCATCAGGCCATTTCAAGGATGTTGAGGCACAGAATTTAGCCAATTTGGATTTAAGAGTACCATTATTGTGCTCCACTATACTGGGAGCCTCCAGCAGTTAACTGCAATGGAGTCACTGTTCCATTTGCAAAGCTTCCTCAGCAATTTCATAACCTTATTATTAAAATGTGGTCCTCTGTCTGATTCCAAAGTAATTGGAAAGCCGAATATTGGGATAAGTTCCCTCGAAAGCAATTTAGCTACTGTCGGACTATCACATCTTATAGTAGGATATGTCTCCACCCACCGAGAAAAGATGCACACCACCACCAAAATGTAATGTACTGCAGTCCATTACAAAAAGGCATCTCAACAAAATCCAGCTGCATTCAATTAAAGGGCCCTCCTGACCATCCAATATGACCTCTTGCCCACATTCATTTGCTGACAGTTCACACATCTGTGACACAGCGCTTCAGCTTTCACTCGAAATTTGGGATTAAACCATGTTTGCCTGAGCAACCTTACCATCGCATCTATTCCCACATGTGTTAGTCCATGAATGCGCCTAGCCATTGGATGTAACAAGCTATTTTGTAGCACTGGTCTTCTGTATTCAGAAACCAAAATGTCATCCTCCATTTTTAGGTTGAGCCTAGAGGCAGCGCACATGCGTTGCTCTGCAAGGCATGCTGTAATCGCTCTGAGTGAATAGGCCACACCCACGCTTCCCATTTGTTGCTTCCTGTGCCTTTTCTAGATTGGTTTCTTTTGATTGGTGAAACACTGCTCTTTGTCCCACCTTTGAGTGTGTTTTCGATTTAGCAGTGACTACCCCTGTCACAAGTGCCCTTACACATAGATTTATTTATCATTTATCCGGTGCACTCTTTTTTGCTTTGAATGGTACTGTGCCGTTTCTTGGTTGCCCGCGGCCGCTCTTGTTCCCTTTCCCTTTACACAGATTTATTATCTGCTCCTATCACTGAGCCTATGCATTGTCCCTGTGACTTTGCTCCCCCCCCCCCCTTTGTCCATGTTCATTATCTCCCAGGTCTCTCTTCCTCTCCCTTTTCTGTGTGCGTGTTTTCTTATTTTAATAAAAAGATTATGTTTTATATATGAAACAATAGGAGACGTGCCAACATCCACGCTGATCTCCTATCTCCACGATGCAGCTGCCGGAGGTCCCATGAGCTCCGCCTCTCAGCACGCTGTCGCAGCCTTATTTCCTCCAACACGATCCCTCTGCTCCTCTTTACTCACTGCACGGGCTGGTCGTTCTTCCTTCTGGTTCAGTTTATGCTTCCTCCCTCTGCCTTTGTTTCATTCATACTCCCACCTTTCTGTTTATTTAACTCCATTTACTTTAAGTTGTGTAACATATTTCCAGTCCTGTTTCCTCAGTGCCAAGGTCCTCACTTCCTTGGTCATTGTACGTTTCGCTTTGTATTTTTTTTGTTCACACCCTCTGCTTGACTCATTTCGGCGTTCTAAAATGAATCGGCATAACAGGTTATTTACGACCCTCTGGGAAGACAATACAAAATATCACAGAAGCAAATTAACCCCTTCACGGCGCGGTAATCGCCGTGCTGAATGTTCGTTGCGCGGGCGGGGCCGTGACAGAGCGGTTCCGTCATGCGCACAGCGCGACCGACGCGCATGACGGAACCGCTCCGTCACACGCATCGAAGGGGTTAAAGAAAAATGAACTAACCGGTCTGCACAGTAGCAAGACCTTAGCGTGGTGGTCGAATGAGGCGAGCGATGGCTGGGTTTGAGGCTGCTCACATTTGAAAGAAGAACCAATGGGGGTGCTGCAGTAGGCTGTCAGTCAATCCCAGCCTGAGCAGTTCCCAGGGGAAAAGAAAAAAACTCAACAGAAGTGCGATTTTCCTACATTTAGCGCATTTAACATAAGGCCTAACGCTAAGTGGGTAAAGTTTTGTTTGGTATGCATGCAACCAGAAACCGGATTCAGTGTGATTTAGTAATCATTGCAATTTTAAATGCTGAATTTCCCGTTATAACACAGCTATACTACCGTGTCAGGTTAATATCCTTTCCCTTTAAAATCAATGAATGTGAAGACCACCTGGTACAGAAAGAAGGGTGTGATCATAACACGAGATCAGAAGATAATGCAAACTTGGAGGTGATGCAGCAGTCAAGGAAAACAAGTAGACTGGATGCGCTTTGGGTCACTTATTTACACTTCAGTAAATACGCCGTTTATGAAGAATGCCAAGTGTAATACGCTGCTTATAGAATGTACTGTACATTGGACTTTATTTCTTTTTTACTTTGGAATCTTCTACATAGTGTGTTTATTCTGGTGCACAGACAAGCGCCTGGAATCAGTGGGGCACATCCTGAGGTGCGCTGGCAGTGTTAGAAAGTTGCACGTTAAACCTGCAGTGCCGGTTCTTTGTGTGTGTGATGGCTCAGGCCCAAGTATCACTGTCAGTAGATGGGTAACAGCCCGGTGGAACAAGCATTTGCAGTGCAATAGGTCTCGCATTTGAGAAAGTTTAAGCTATTGACATTGTAAATGACAATGCCTTTTATGTATCCTTTCTAAAAACAACATATAAATAAAAGACATTGTCATTTACACAATGGCAATAACTCAAACTCTCACAAATGCGAGACCTATTGCATTGCAAATGCTTGTTACACATCCGGCTTTAATCCACCCTGATTGCTCTTCCTTGGGTACCTCTCCCTGCAACCTGTTCACCTCATGCCATTTATCATCAACTATCATCAACAGGATGGGATCGGTCTCATGATCTTGCTCATTTATGTGCTCCCCATTGAAACTAAAGGCATTCGGAGTGCAATAACGTGTAACTTCGTCAGAATATCCATTTGCAAGGGAGAGATAATCATTTCCTTACAATGTGTAGGGCACTTGATGAATGCAACCTCTTGTGGCAATTGCAAAGCCTCCAGCAGTTTTCTTGCCACCTCCCCATTTCTGATGCCCGAAGTCATGCACCACACCAAAGCCATACTGACTGTCAGTGAATATCGTCACCCTCAGTTGGTCAGAGATACAACATGCGCATGTCAGAGCAATCGATTTAGCCACTTGTGTGGAGACTACTCCTTGAAGGAAAGCAGCTTCCACCACCCCTGAGGCCGTACAGACAGCATAGGCAGCCCTCAAATTTCCCTCACGATCCCTTAAACATGAGCCATCCACAAACAGCATTTGATCCGACTTGGTTGGTGCATAGTTCAGAAACATCAAGGCAGTCATGCTCTCTTTCCGTCTCTTCCTCCTCTCAGTTGGGCAGCGGCAACAGTGTGGCAGGATTAAGTATATATATATGAACAAAAAGAGAGCGAGGAAAAAAGAGAAAACTTGTCCTCTTCCCCAGTAAATTTTGCAAAACAAAGTGGACAAGTTTTTTTGTAAGGTGACGTTAAGCAAACGTTTTTCGCCGTCACTTGTTGAGAAACTTGAAAGGAGAGTACACAACTGTTGTAAGAAAACCCCTCACCCACCTACCTAGTAGGTGGCATGCTTCATCATCGGGGCCCAACTGGATTGCCTAATGCAATCCAGCTGTGCTGCGACGCCTGAGTTACAGCGGAGCTGGATGTTGAGTGAAACAGAAAGTGACGTGCTATGTGAAGTGTAACTATGGGTTAAAAATGTCTCTGAGGAATGCCCTTTTAGAAAAAGTTTTTTTATTAGAAGGGTCCCAGGACATGAGTTAAAAATAGAAACGGGATCTCTGCTAAGGAATATTATTTTCCTTGGTATCCCTTGTAAATAAGGTCTACTAGTTTCAGCCTTCTAGATGGTTCTTAAGGCTTTCGTCAGGACCAGAAAAAATGTGAATGGCCTCAAAAAGTAGTAAAGGCCAGGTGAAGTGTAGATATCAGCACACACCCTAAAGTGTGCTGTGAGTGTAGTGGGTAATGACGATTTACTCACAATACCTCTGTTGGGAGTACCTGTAAATGAAAAATTAATAAGTACATATAAACAGTTGTTAAACATGCATCTCTGTTAAATGCATGCTCCTTTCTACTTGTAGCCGGTGGTAGGATGCTTGTGGCATGGTGGGCATGCATGACCACTAGAAAAAGACTTGCGTGGCTACAATGTGCCCCAATGGTGTAGATATACACGGGGAATCCATAAGTGGGTGAGAATAGATGAATAAATAGCGTAGTATACTAGGGCACTTGGTGCTCATAACCTCTACCGTCTATCAGAAATGTATACGTGTTTTGTGCAATTACTTGCTAAATGCGAGTCACTCTACTTTTTTGTGACGCATGGTGACACTTGCAATGGATAACACGGTGTACTAGAGACGTGCGAATAGACAATATACAATATGAATTAGGTTGAGGCGCATAGTATCCTGCTGTGAAAATCACGTGAAGACTATCACACGACCAACAACATTCAAGACAAACAACATAAAAGGCTGACAACGCGGTCTCACTTGGGTTCTGAGGTGGTTATGCCTCTGGTATCCAATCGGTGTATAACATCCCCTCTTGACCCTATTGGAATAAAGAGGTAATGGAGATGTCTAGATCGGACAATTGAAGCATGAGTGTGCAGCATAATGAGGCTGCGTGGAATGCTAAGACTCTGCATGTCTGGCGGCACTCGCTGTGTTTAAGACTCTTCCTGTCGTATATCAGGAGCTGTTAGGAAAGCATACGCAAGTGTGGCAGCGTGAGCCGTTTTAGAGCCAAGTACTCACGTTTGTCAGGGGAAGTTAGGTCCGGAGTACCTACAACGCCGATCGGGTCCGCTTGTTTAGCCCCGTACAGGTGGTAGGTGGGGACTAAATAGGAAGCGGAAGGGCGGTGGAAGGTCACGTGTGAGGCCCTAAAACACTAGACCGTGGTGAATCTGAGGTGTGGAAACTGCGCATGCGTTAGCGCGATGTGGGGATAGGGAAATGCCTAACAGATACGAAGAAAAACTTGAATAAGTCTCTGCTGAAATACTTATTCAAAAAGCCATTGTCTGATAATATGGTTCGGGTGCATTGCAGGGAACCATAAAGTATGATCACACTGTCATGATGGAGAATAAAAATTAAAAGTTATATACCATAATGCTAGGTTGTGTGGTCAAGATGTCTCAATAAAGTTATGTGCAGTGTATGTACTTGTATGGATGCTGGTATTACCAAAAAGGTTACATGTAGCGTAGTGACGTCTACATGTAGTGCAGAGCAACGGGGTCAAGGCACGGGTAATAGAATGTCAAGTAGGGTATCATCCCGATATATGTATTATAGTTGTAATTATGTCTTAAAAAATAACAGATAACCAAAACATCGTTTATATAAACATAGTGGTTCGGGTGCACTAAGGGGAACCATGATGTGTAATCACTCTAGCAGGATGGAGCAGGCAACGAGTAAAAAATACCATAATGCTAGAAAAGTGTAGTCTGGTGTCTCAATAAAGTTATGTGTAATATATGTACTTATCTAGATGCTAGCATGGCTATATGTGGTGCGAAGCACAGGAATCAGGATGCAGGTAGCAAGAAGTCCAGCTAGGCATCATCCAGTACAGTTGTAAGGGGGCAAACACCTGTAATGATAATCATTCTGAGGATTGACCTAGAGTATGTTAGGGAGCATGCAGTTGAACCCATGATTAGGTCAGTTACATACATTGGTTCTGAGATATTGTCATGGGCGATGTATACTGTTCCAAGGTACGTTGTCATTCAGCCCTGATATGTGGGTTGAGAGTCTATATACCCAGCGTTGTTCTTTATCGAACAACCGTTCCTGGATGTTGGTCTGATTAGACTCAAGCTGTTCAATTATTACCCAGGACATGTCGTTAGTAGTATGTCCCTTAGCCAGGTAGTGTTCTGTAAGTTTCTTAGTGCTGCGTTTACATCGGATGTTGCTGCGATGTTCACAGATTCTTGTTTAGATTTTTCTGCTGGTCATCCCGACGTAGCATAATTTGCAAGGGCATGGTATGAGATAAATTACGTTTGCAGAATTACAGTTAGTATGTTTCATGATAGTCCAGATTTTGCCTTGTTCAAGATGTAGTGTTTTGGTTGCCTGTGTGAGATGGCAAATGCTGCAGTTGCCACATGGATAGTGGCCCGTCACTTCTGGTAGACCCCATGCATTCCGTACAGTGTTAGGGGCGTTTGGGGCTTTTTATGTTCTAGTAGATACAAGACTATCTCTAAGGTTGTGAGACCTTTTGTAGGAAAACAGTGGTTTGTCCCATTGCAGTTTCCCTGAGGTTACTATTTTCCAGTTGCTTTGAATAAGTTTGGCCACTTTATTTGAGATGGAATTGAAGGTGGTCACGCATGTGAGTGGTATAGTTGTTGGCGTATTGACTTTGGGTTCCAATAGGCTGTCTCGGTTTTGGTTCCTTGCTCTTTTTTGGGCTCTTTGGATAATTTTATTAGGGTATCCTCGGTTCTTCAATTTTTTTGTCAATTCTTCTGATTGTAATTTGAACTCTTTTATTTCGCTGCAATTCCGGCGTAATCTCAGGTATTGGCCAAACGGTAAGTTGTCCCTCAGTGGTCTTGGGTGAAAACTCTGGAAATGTAGAAGGGAATTTTTGGCCGTTGGTTTGAAATGGGTTTTTGTCATGAGGACCCCATTTCGGGCTTCAATCTCTAGGTCCAGAAAAGTGATGTTGGTACGACTTGTTGTATGTGTGAATCGTAAGTTTGGATCAAGTGTGTTTATCCAGTTCAGAAATTCACCAAGTCTTTGATTTTTGTTTGTCCATATCAGGAATACATCATCGATATACCTCTTGTAGAAAGTGATGTCCTTGTTATATGATGATTGAGGGTTAAGAATATGTAGGTCTTCAAAGTTAGACACATACAGACCCGCTACGCTGGGAGCAAAGGTGCTCCCCATAGATGTACCGTATTGTTGGAGAAAGAGGGTGCCTTCATATTCAAAGGCAATCCAGTTGGGCCCCGATGATGAAGCATGCCACCTACTAGGTAGGTGGGTGAGGGGTTTTCTTACAACAGTTGTGTACTCTCCTTTCAAGTTTCTCAACAAGTGACGGCGAAAAACGTTTGCTTAACGTCACCTTACAAAAAAACTTGTCCACTTTGTTTTGCAAAAAAAGGATTAAATATATAAGATTGCTTCAAAGTGACATTCTCTGCTGCCAAAATGACTTGTTCATAGCGTGTAAGCCTACTGTTTGATGTGTTGTGTTCTGATTTTAGTTAGCAGTAATTCCACTGAGTGTGGAACATACACAGTTATTGTATGACCCATCAGAGAGTGGGGCTGAGAGATGATCCTTGGGGTACTCCGCAGCTGATATTAGTGGGTTCGGAGAGGATGGGAGGGAGTCTGAGTCTCTGTGTTCTGCCGGGGAAAAAGGATTGGATCCAGTCGAGGGTGGCTCCTTGAATCCCTGCGTCATGAAGTCTGGCTGCTAGTGTGTGATGTGAAATGGTGTCAAAGGCTGCGGAGAAGTCTAGAAGGATGAGGGCTGCAGTGTATCCCTGGTCTAGTAGTATGCGGATGTCATCAGTGGCTGCGAGGAGGGCGGTCTCGGTGCTGTGGTTGCTGCGGAATCCCGACTGGGAGGCGTCTAGGATGGAGTTCTCTTCGATGATGGCAGTCAGCTGAGCATTTACGAGCCTCTTGGTGACTTTGGTCGCGAAGGGGAGGAGAGAGATGGGCTGGTAGTTTTTCAGGTCCGTCATGTTGGCCATTGGTTTTTTGAGGAGGGTTTTAACCTCCGCCTGTTTCCAGTGGTCTGGGAAGATGCCGGATCTGAAGGAGGCATTGATGGTCTATCCTAGTTCGGGTGCAATGGCGGCGACGGCCCTGTGGAATATGTGCGGTGGGCAGGGGTCCGTCGGGGCTCCTGAGAGGGTTTTCTTCATGATCGCGGTGATGTGTTCAATGGTGGTGGGATTCCAGGTTGTGACGGTTGGCTTGGCGGCGGTGCGGAGGGGGGTGGTGTCCGGCATCTGTTCGCTGATGTGTCGTAGAGGACCTTGATCTTCAGATGGAAGTAGGAGCTGAGCTTGTTGCAGAGTTCCTGGGAAGGTGTGATGTCCGTGGCTTCGCTGGGGGGTTTGGTGAAATGCTGTAGGACGTTGAACAGTTCTTTGGCATTGGTCGCGTTGGTGTGGACTTTGTCTCTGACGAAGGTCCGTTTGGTGTCTCTTATGTGCTGGTTGTATTCTTTCAGGGCACTCCTGGGGTTGTTCCGTGCTTCTGTGGTTTTCTGGTTTTGCCATGTTTTCTCTAGCCATCTGCAGGAGCGCCTGGCTTCTTGTAGTTCTGTGGTGAACCAGGCGGCCTTCAGAGGGCGTTGTTTAGCGGGATGGCTGCAAGCTTGTCTGCGCAGCATGAGATCCAGCGGTGGAATTCCATGGCTGCAGCGTTGGTGTCTGTCGTGGGGCTGGGGGGGTCTTGGAGGAGGGTGGTGTTGAGGTGCTCCTCTGTGACTTTGCTCCGGTTCCTTTGTGGGGGGCGCAGGGCAAGCTTGTGTGCGGTGGTGGTGTTGAAGGTGAAGTGAACGCAGTGGTGGTCCATCCAGAGGGGCTGGGTGGTGTGGCTGAAGTGGATGTTTGTCCCTCCTGTGAAGATGGGGTCGAGGGTGTGTCCTGCTCTGTGCGTGGGCGTGTTGACGAGCTGCTTCAGTCCGAGGTTGTCAAGGAGAGTGGTGGAGTCGGGGTTGTTGCAGTTGTTGAGGTGGAAGTTCAGGTCCCCGAGTAGAATGTAGTACGTGGAGGTGATGGTGTGGGGTGTGATGAGCTCGGCAATGGTAGTCCCGGTGGTCTGTAGACGAGGGTGCCACGTAGTGTGGTCCTGGGGCTGGTCTGGATCTGGCAGTGGAGGTGTTCTGTGATTGAATAGGGGTCACTCGTGCTGGAGGTGGAGAGTCAGAGGGGGGTCTTGTATGCGATGATGAGTCCTCCTCCTGGGCGGTGGGGGCTGTCCTTTTTCGGGATCTTTTAGCCGACGGGGATGGCAGTGGTGATGTTGGAGCAGGAGGTGGCATTGGTCCAGGTTTCCGTGAAGAAGGTGACGTCGGGCGAGAGGGTGTCAATCAGGTCCCAGAATTCTACGGCGTGTCGGTGTAGGGAGCGCACTTTGAGGAGGATGCATGTCAGGGTTTCGGCGGTGCGTGAATCCGCCGGGCCTTTGGCGGTTGTGGGGGCTTTGTCGAAGGTGAAGGATCTACGGCAGGTTCTGCACGAGAACTGTCCTTGGGTGGTGTTCGGCAATATTTTACACAGTCGGTGTGTCTTCCGGGATTGACTGCATGGAGGGTGGTGGAGTCGTAACGGTGGGGCCTTGGAGAACCAGGGTTCCTGGCTCTGGCCGCGGTCAGGACGCGGATGGGCGCAGACGGGCTTGCCTTAGGAGTGCCATCGGCCGCCATTAAGAAAGGGGGGGTGACGATCAGCTGGGAGGCAGGATGGGCAGAGGAGGGGGGCTGGCACGCAGGGGCAGTAGCAGCGGGAAAAACAAAGTGGGCAGACAAGCTTAATTAGGGAAGCAGGATAAAACACACAATAAACTCGGCACAACAGTAAAAACGGCACAACAGTATCGAACTAGCCCACAGTGAATAAATTATTACATTCGACAGAGGTGACTGGCACGCTGGGGACTCAAACCCCTCCCAGTAGGAGGAGAGGAGGCTTCAACGGCGGATAAATTGGCATGGAGCTGCTGGGGAGAGAGTGTGTCCTCGACCAGGGTCAGGGGACTTACTTGCGCTCCCCTGCAGCGGCAGCCATTAAGAAGGGTAGGGGGAGGGACCATCAGCTGGGAGGCGGGATGGGCAGAGGGGGGGCCGCAGGTGCAGTAGCGGAGGTAAAAATGAAGCGGGAAGACAAGCTTAATTAGGGAAGCAGGATAAAACACACAATAAATTTGGCACAACCGTAAAAACGGCACAACAGTATCTAACAGGCCCACAGTGAATAAATTATTACACTCGGCAGAGGTGACTGGCATGCTGGGGACTCAAACCCCTCCCAGGAGGAGGAGAGGAGGCTTCGACCATTCTATAGCTATCTTACATGTCAACCACAAATCACTCAGAACAACAATTTCAAAAGTGTATTGAGATCACTCCACAAAATCTTAGATATTTCCACAAAACTATCAACCTGTTTGTACCACTCTACAGGCTTTTCTCTCAACCTCGGGTAGTCATCGATAAAGGCAGCCAGATCACCTCTACTCCATGGTACATGTGCATATCCTCGACTTAGCACTTAGCACCACTCACAGAGGGAAGGGTTGAACACTTGCTCCCTTCTCTTTCGCAGTTTTCCTTTTCACCCATCTCTCCTCCCACTTACTCCAAATACGAATGCACAATATCAGTTTTCAAATCTATGTTTTAAGTCCTGGCAGTCTCAAATTCTCTGTCTTGATCACTAAAGGCAAGTTGATGATTTTTCTGCAATGCCTAAGTCTTTTCCATATCAACCTCAAACTTACTGGCTTATTTAAAGAACTTTGAGTGCGCCTCACTCTCCCTTCTAGTGGCATCTGTACTCATGAATAGAAATTCATTCGGTTGGTAAGAGTCTATTAGATAAAGCTCCAATGTTCCACTTCTCATTGCCTTTAATCTTCAACTTGAGCACGTTCACAAAATCCACTTTTATGGTAAACTTAGCAGTTCCCTGGATTGGCTCTTTAATTTGGCTCACCCTAGTATTGCTACGTTCTTTCAAACACTACTCTAAGTCTAAAACATCAAATAGGCTTTGACTTTCAAGTGCCTTTGGTGTGTTTCCGGTCTCTCGAGGTGTGCTATTTTGTGCTCCAACAGAGGGGTGTCTGTCTATCTCCCTTACCTCAGAAAGGGGCCTAACAGTCCCAGACCCAATATGAACTGCAGAGGAATCTGCAATTGCCACACAAGGAGAGCTTGTATTCATCGGTGTTAGGGTAACAAACCTCGTATGAGGACCCGCAACCCTTTCCTGTGAGGTTCCCCCCTCTGTTACTATGGGCATCCCGTGGTCCCCTTTCTCCCATGGGTTCGGATCATATTCGGGAACAATAGAGCCAATGGTAACCTGTTCTGTAAGGGCATCCAGAACTCTTGCGTTAGGATTGGAATCACAACCTCCTGAAATTTCTGAGACACCTGTTCACACTTCCTCTCGCCTCTCAATTGGGGACGTACCGCTCAAACAAATAAATCCTACTACACTTGGGTTGGTAGCCACAGGAGCTGAAGCACCAGTGGGGTTGCTAGTGGCATTTGGGCTTTCCCCATTCCAAGGTATGACTGGCTATACAGAGGTGGAAGTTCTGCCAAAACTCTTCCAACAGACTGTCACCCTAATCACTGTCTCTGTCCTCTTGTACCTCACCTTTATCACCTTTTAACCCTTTTTTCCTTTCCTTTTCAGTCACTCCCCACAGTCACTAATGCAGGTTACAATGTCACTCCCTCAATCATATCTACTCTCCATCTCTTAAGCGTGTCATCCCATTAGCATGCATCTCTTTTTTCATATTTCCCTGATAGCGATCCCTCTGCTTAACATGTGCAGGAAGCATACATGCATCAAGTGCTTCAAATTGTGTCAGTCTAGGTAATGGCTTCGTTGCTTACAACATTCCCCTCAAACGATCAATTATCCTCAAATTAACTGCGCCATAGCGTGGAAATGTCAATGCATCCTCTTTCTTGGTGAGCTTATGCACTTTGATAGTGTGAGCCCAGCATTAATTGCCATATAGTGAGCAGGCATCTCTGCCAGGGGTGCCTCTTGCCCGATTCTAGTCGACACATAAACATCACTTCTAAACATCTCTCTGATCACCTAAAAACACTTCATTTTATATTTCTCACCGACAATACATAATTATTTCAAATGTCAATTTCCGGAGTTCCACCTACAACAACACAACTTCAGATATCTATTCCAACCTATCCCAGTGCAGCACTCTCTGATGTCGGCCTTGCTCCTTGCAGCGGCTCACCCTCCTTCACAATTTCTTTGCACACATGCTCTCCCTTTCAAACAACAATTGTCTGCTCCTCTAAAAGAATCAATAGAATTCAATCACTCAAGAATGCACTCTCACAATGAAACCTTGATCAGCAGGGAATCACTTGAATGTGTATAGTTTCCTTTCTTGCCGAAAAGGTCTACTACACTTTCACTATTGTCCCATTCACACAAAGATCCCTATCTCAATTGGGGCCATCGACGATGTCTCACGACAAACCTCCACAAAACACAGCAGAGAAATTCAACACAGTGTCTTCTGCACCTTACTATATATCCCAGGATCTTCGGCTATGTTGGACCTGATAACAACTTCAACAATAACTTATCATCACATTCACACGACTCTCACAAAATCTCTGCCAGACAGCAAATTAGTAGCAGCCCCAAACTCGAGGGGTCAGTAACTGATCAGCAGTTTTTCATCACAAGAGCAGTAACAAACTATTGATAGACTGTATTCGAAATAAGAAATGGGAGTGAGAGAGATGGAACCCATATTCATAAATTCTTTAGACCAATGGTTCTACTTAAGCAGCATGAGAGGTAAAGAGAAAACTTCTTTCGAAATATCTACAATTAAAAATTGTACACTTCCAGGTAAAAATCCAGGTTGACAACCAAATTCAGGTTAGTTTGTTTAATTCAAATTTTGAGACAGATTCATATACACCAATCGAAGCATTACAGTGTAAAAATGCAAAGTAAACAGAATGAAGCTAAATCTCCGAAACCGATTGAGGCAATACAGAAAAAAGAAAACAACAAACTCAATTACTGCAATATAGGTTGTCAAAAGACAAACATACACTTTGGATTGCATCAAGGTGCAGGCAAAAGCTCTACTAAATCCCTAACTATCCCTACCCTACCTTAAAATGGGAATACTGATCTAGGGCAGATTTATGAAAGGAAAGAAAAAGGTGTCAGCTGTTAGAGCCCTGCTAAGAAGTAACTCCAACCAGGGTCAATTAGCATGAAGCCACAAAGTCAAAGATGAGGCGTCACTGAATTAAGGCACCTCTCATTGCGCCAATGGTAAATTTGCATTTCCACCGGCCTCTGGGTTCCTTTCTCCGCCTCCATGTTCACACACTGAAATATTTCATACGTCCTTGCCGCCATCTACTTCTCCCACTAGAACTTGTCCTCCATTCGTTATCAGGTTCTCCTTCTCAGGCCTCTCTATCTACTAGGAATAATAATTATTTCTCTCAACTAATGAAGCCTTGTCCACCTGCAGTGGGAACACAAAATGCATGCAACATTCCACAATACAAGCAAAATACGAATTCAAACATTAGCTGAAAATTACATTAGAGATGAATTTCAGGCCTACAGCTAGGCTAAATGAACAATGCACAGGTTACATTATATGCACCTTTTCCATAAACAACTAAAGAATACTTTAAGCACGTTTAAATAATTATGAGTGGCAAGTCTTGATACGCTAAAGGTTATGAATTAAATATTTAAGAAGTCGATAAACACATGTACTTTGTTATCCCTGCACGCAGTATAAATTCACCTTCTTTTCAGTACATTTCTAAAAAATACATGAAAGTCTGATTGATCGTGGGGAAATGCAATTATCTTGTAATCCTCTTTCTTCTCTTCTTATATTTGTCACACAGAGTATATGTGAGCGCAAACTAACCTCAATTATAACACACTCCTAATGTTACTTCAAAAAGATCCAAAATACTCTCCTCCACAACCACCTTGTGAGCCAGCATAATTTAGATGTAACCTTCTGTCCCCACATTTTCCATCCTCTTACCTGTGAAGCTATATGTGAGGAATGCCCACCATATTTCCTGTTGTTTTTGTATATGCTTCCTGAGGACATCATTGTGAGTCTGATGATTTCAATCTAAAGAATCCTGATTTTTTGCTGTGTCTTTAGCTTCCCCTCGCCACATCTAGGGTTGTGGAGTGTAGGGACCCTAGGCTTTTCCCCTTAAAACCAACTTGTGAGTGGGGGTGATAGCTATGCGCACCTCCAAGGGAAGATAATGGCTCACTCTTTCAGCCCTAAGGCCCATGCCTTTGCCAAGCACTGTGAGGTGGGGACTTCCTGATTCCATTAGGTGGTGAGAAGCATCTGTTTTCTTCCTCATTGAAAGTGTGCCATCCTCCTCTGTTTTTAGGACCAGCGTAACCCTTTCTGCATTGTTGGGATTGAGTGCTTGGAAAGGCAGCGTTTTCATATTCCATTAGATTTTGAGGACTGTGCTTTAGCAAGCAGTGAGAGAGGAAAGGTGGTGCCTATCCTCTCTGCCACAATAAGACGTTGTATAGAGGTTTTTTCCCAATCAAAAAGATAGGTTTCCCTGCTTTATTTAGAAACAGGTGCCCCCTTTTTACTGCATAACCTAGGAGACACTAAAGAAACACATATGAATTAAGTCTGGGCAGTGAACTCCACTCTGCTGACGGAGTTTGCGTAGTTTTTCGCACTCCGCGTTATGCGTAGCTCGTGGAGTTCCAAAAAACTCCACTTCGCATACCGCGCTTTCGTCAACGTCAAGTTGGTGAGCGCGAGCGAGGAAAATCCACCTTACTGTGAGATTTTTCCTTGTTTGCGATCGTCAACATCAATTTGGCGATCCCGAGCACGGAAAATCAACCTCCCAGCGAGATTTCTCAGCGCGGAAGGTCAGATTTCTTATTGCGACCGCTCGTGTTGAGAAACTGTCCGTTCGCGTGGGGAAAGCTGCCGCTCGAGTAAAAATCGAGCAAAAGTTTACTCGAGTGGCAGAAAGGAAGCAGAGCCCGCTTGTGCTGCGCATGGTGCCATGCGCGATGATTGCACAGTGTGGACAAGCATCTGGCACTGAAAATCTGCTATCATCTAACGCACTCCACCGCTTGCGGAGCTTTTCATAGCGCAGCAAAGTTTTTTTTGCACTTCGCTGAGTTCTCCCCAAACTCCGCTCAGGCTTAATATGCATCTCTGTGCTCCGTCTTCATGTACATCATCTATGGCATACATATATATATAGTCTGCTTCATCCTGGCCCTCTGTTGTGAATGATGAAGAAAGCCAAATGGCAGATACAAAAGCCAAATGTATCCAGAAAGCTGTTCTAGGTTCAATTTTTAAATACTTAACAGATAGCCTTCAAGTCCCTATGGAGGACCAACAGCCAAGTGTTAGTTCCAGAAGGCTTCAACTACTGTAGTCCCATCCTCCTCTCTGTTTAGCAATAAACACAGAAATCAAGAACTGTTTCAGTGGGAATGGAAAGAGTCCCAGATCAAACTTCATCTTTTGGCAAAGGGAGATCTTGAGCTACCTTGGAATTTCAAAATAGATCAATGCTGGCTAACCCAGCTGGTCAATCATTCATTATAATACAAGAAGTTCTGATGTCAGATGTGGCAGTGCACAAGGTAGACACAACTTTGAAAACACACTTACGGTACTATATTTGATCATGAGAGCTGCCCTATAGGCAGTACATGCACCAATCAATCAAGCCGTATTAGTATAGTGCTACTAATCACCTGTGAGGGTATCCAGGTGCTAGGTTGCAGGGCTCAGTCAAACAAGCACATCTTGAGTCTCTTCCTGAAATCCACCAGCGATGATCTACCAACATAGCAGCAGGAGAATGCATTTTATTCTTCCTCCAAATTTGACAAGGGAATGTGACAAATAATAAATCAGGGTTACATCTTCGAATTTGAAGAGATTCCACCAGACATGGGTCTTGTTCTAATGGGTTGTGTTCAGGATCCCAGAAAGCAAAAGGCAGTGATACAATCCCAGTCCATATCAGGATGAACCCCTCCTTCATAAACTTCAAAAGACAGCTCAAAGACCTCTTCCTCAACCAAACTCATTCAAATGGATAGCTTCCACCCGACGTGACAGAGTTCCTCTACCACAGGAATCTCGCCCAGCGGAAAATATAGACACTTCAATAAGAAGGCATTTATATTGCCTGCCTTCTGATTTTCTCCTATGATCTCCTCCAGCTTTGAACAGGATTCAACACGAGACAATGCTCTGATACCTTCGGGTCTGGCCAGCGCTATATAAGTCTCTTAAATAATAAATAAATAAATACAGGAATTTGCAAGTATTTTAGCCAATGAAACAATCTGTGTGTTTCCAAAGAAAAAGAAGGGTGGGGATTTCTACTCCATTGTCTTCTTGATTCAAAAGACATCAGGGTATTAAGGTTAATAATAAAACTGCATAAACAAAATCATTTTTAGAGGAAAGTCTATTTCAAGATGGAAACACTGCAGTGGATAATCTCATTGGTGCCACTGGGGTTGTAGACGATGACTTTGAGCCTTGACATCCCTATAGTCCCATGTCATCAAATGTTTCTCAGATTCTGTCTGGCAGGTTGTCACTGGCAGGGTCACATACTTCCCTTCAGACTAACATCATCACCAAGGGTGTTTACTAAAGGCCTAGTCCTTTTAGTGATCCTTCTGCATACAAGGGACAGCTGGACGACAGGCTGATTGATTTACCATTAATAGTCAAAATTCAGGAGCAGACGGGCTTGTTATATCAAGTATTAATTCAACACAAATTCCTTCATACCCACAAAAATTCCCATTGTAGTCTCTCTCAGAATCTATACTTTATAGGAGCTCAGTTCTAGACCAAGGGGGGACTTTTGTTTTTGCCAGAACTGAGGGCTACCAGGATTCATCAACTTGTGACCAGGTTGGGTCAACCGAGGATGCCATCTGCGAGAGATTGGCTCCAGATTCATGGACTCATGCAATGTAGATTTGTGCTATTGGAGTCAGCGAGTTTTGTACATATTGTACAAAATCCTTTTGCTTTTCTTTAGGCTTCTTGTGTTTTTATGGTACTGTTGACTCATCTTCACTTGTGTTTGTTGTTTCAACACCTCCTGAGTCACTGGAATCCTTCCTTCCTGGACTGCCAAATACCTGTAACAGGCTTTATTTGGGTGGCCTCCAGTGATGCATGATTCCTTTAAAACTCAACAAAGGGATCAATGTGTCTACCTCCTTCACAAGCGTTAGCCACAGATGCAACCAAGGTGTGGTGAGGGGGCTGCCTTTGAACATCATTCAATTCAGGTAAAGGGGCTTTCGAGTGAAAGGTTGCATTCCTCGAATTGGAGGAGAATGGGGCTTCACATTGTTCTTGAATGGACTGGTCTCCTGTGATTACCAAACCTCCTACCTGAGTGTGTCTCTGCCTGCCTGGACTCCCTCCCGCCGCCGCCATTCCCATCCTCGCGGCCGCTGTGCGGAGGCGAGACCACAATTCCCAGACTCCCTCACTTCCACCCCGGAAGCAGATAGGCGGAGCCTCGCGCCTGGAGGCGCTACTTGAACTGCTCACACTCCCGGTGGAGCGGGCTTCACATTGTTCTTGAATGGACTGGTCTCCTGTGATTACCAAACCTCCTACCCGAGTGTGTCTCTGCCTGCCTGGACTCCCTCCTGCCGCCGCCATTCCCATCCTCGCGGCCGCTGTGCGGAGGCGAGACCACAATTCCCAGACTCCCTCACTTCCACCCCGGAAGCAGATAGGCGGAGCCTCGCGCCTGGAGGCGCTACTTGAACTGCTCACACTCCCCGCGTCGCGGGGCCGCGCGCGGGCTAAGGCCGGGCAAAGGGCGGGCCCTCTGAGGCCCTCAGAGGACCACGGAGACTGGACTGGGCCACGGCTCTTTTGATGTGTAAAGGATTATACCTGCACCTCTCAGTGTCCTCATTGATCCGTAAGTGGACTGGCGGACAAAAATACTCCTATACGTTATTGCACGTGTTATAGTTGTTATACATCATTGACAGTGTATGTACTGGTTCCTTTGCTGTAGTAGCAGACGCACTATAGATAATACCCAATATGAGTTTGTCTGCTTTGAAAGACAAGTCTCTTAGGTGAGGAGTTGCTAAACGAGGGACTTTGGACAACTTTGTCACTAGACCAACTATAGAAATAGATAAGGTCATAGCTCTAGAGGACCTACGGGCTGAGAGACGTCGGTCCGTGGAATACGCGAAAAACAATCGCTTACTCGATCTTCCCTCACAGGAAGTGACCTCTTTACAATGTATTACGCCTTATGAAAGAGATGGTTTTGAAGCTTCCTTTGGAGATGGCACACCCTTACTTCTTAGAGATATAACTCCTCCCCCAGATCTAGTCAATGACGATATTTATATTTCATCCCCCCACTTGAATAATACCTTACTTGAAAAAGATGTCTCGAGGACTAACTCGCTATCTCCAGCACAAATACAGCGAAACAAACCTAGGATCTTGGTAACCCCCCGACCACAAGGCCCCATATCAAAAAAAAGGAAAAAGAAGGGCCTCCTATTAAAAAAATCTAAGACCAAAAGTAATACAATAACTACTAAAACAAGTAATTCTACATTAAAAGTTCCTACATTAGATGTGCACAATCCCCAAACTGAAACATCAAACCACGTACTATTAGAGAATTTTGGGATAATGATGAGATCACTCATATTACCATTAACAGAAAAATTAAAAGTCATAGCTCGTCAACTGGAGAATTTAGAAAAAACAATTGAGGAGATCAAAAAGGAAACCAAGGATCTGGTAAAGCCTTTACCAGTCCCTTCAATGATCTTACCAACTACAAGAAATAGTAACCAAGAGGGAGCGATCATTGGAGCGACTACTCCGCCAAAACTAGATCCTCAGCACACGCTGCCCTCCCGAAAGATAAGCAATAATGTACCCCTTAAAGACAACGACCTAGAGGTGGTCCCGAAACCCAAAATCCAATTAAACTCGAAGCAAATCACTGAAACAAATTCTGAGTTTGAAGATTTGGCAAGGTTACCTGCCCTACCAAACTGTAATGTAGACCTTCCTCCAGAAGCTGTCCCTTTGGCGGTGGTCTTAACTGGAGTCCCCCCCTTAGAGGACGGGAAAAGAGAAGACCACTCCCAACTAAAAAATAAAGTTATATTTTGGATCGGACAAAAATGTCCTCTTCCCCCGGAGATTAATGGGGAAATCCTTTTTGTTAGGCGTCTCTCCTGGTTGGGAAGAAGGAAAAAAGATATCATGGGTGACATTATAACAATCAACTTTAGAGACAAAAGAGCTGTAAGACACATTCTAAGCTACTCCCCTTTTACATTTTTTAACTCAATAAAAGTACATGACCTGACCTATTTTTATCCTAGAGCACATTTTCCCGTTAAAAACAATATAAGTTTACTAACCCAAAATCAGGATAGGCATATAAGTCCCTTGCCACAGCGTCAGGATCCCTATCTTAGGCCCCCATACAACCGACAAAGCAATTGTGATATGTACATCCCACAATACTCAGAATGCTGTCCAAGACCCCCTCTGCTACACCAAAGAGACCATTATAACTATTCTTACCAACATAGGATTAATCCAACTAGGCCTCTCATAGAGAACCACAACCACCACATTACACCATCTTATTTACACCGAAAACCTTTCGTTACCCCACCCCATTATACATCAGGTCACCCAAGGTCTTCTTCCCAACCTCTGAAGTATCGTTTTTATCCCTCTCGTCGTAAACAGGACGATTATTCTTTACCTCTTTATAATCGATATGCTGAACTTACAGACCTAGAAGGAGTGGACTGACTGAAGTTACATGGGTGCAGAAATTACTAATTCTGATAGACCTCAAAAGGTGCCCTCCAGTAACACGGAGGACAATCCTATTGTTAATCCCGACATGTACATGCCCCAGGATGCCAACTTAACGCATGTTCAAACCTCTTCAGTATCCATAGATTCATCATATAATCATATAACCTTGGATAAAACTCAACCCATTCTAAATATAGAACAGAATTCCAAACTATCTTATACTCCCATCCCTCAGACATGCCTAGGACATGAGACAAAACCTCGCATAGCATTCCTCTATTGGAATATAGCAGGCCAACGTACTAAGGCTACTAACGACATATGGATGGACTTTGCTCCAAGATTTGATATCCTGGCACTGCAAGAGACCTGGACTGTCGAACCAATACACATGGCAGGTTATAAAACTTTTTTTTCTTCCGCTCTACCCTCTACCTCAGGTAGAGCGAAAGGAGGTTTAACAACTTATATTTCAAACCTCCTAAATATAAAAAAAGTAGTCCCCATGAGCCTTGACCCAAACGCCCAGATTCTCAGGCTGACTTTAAATGATGGGGACAGTTTCATTATAGTGAACTTTTATAATAACCTCCCCGAGGCCGAAACACTCATTGTGGTATCTCAGATGCGATCCACACTAAAATCTAGAATAACGAGGAAAATAAGTGACGCGGTGATTATCTGGGGGGGGGATTTCAATCTAGGTCCATGCCATCTAAATGGAAATGAAAACATATGCGGTATAGTGGATGAATTTGATAATCCAATATCTCACTTTAGACACTCAACCCTGGGCAACTACTTAAAGGAATCCTTATTCGATCTAGATTTGGTTCAGGCAAACGCCAGAAATGGAAAAAATCAAATCCTGGCTCCTACATTTCACGGGAGAGGATGTTTAACAACCATAGATTAAATCCTGGTTTCAAACACTGAGAGGACCGAAAAGGCAGTTTTCACCAGACATTTAGTCCTGCTCAGTGACCACTATCCTCTTAGCATCTCTCTTTCTCTGGCTCATAAACCAAAGAGAGGTATGAGAACCATCCTATCACAAAACAACCTAGCACTCTCTAGATTGAATGGCTATGCCCTCAAATGGGGGAACGTAGTGCCTATGGAGGTGACTAAACAAGTGATTGTAAAAGCTAATTCATCTATCATGACTTGTCTTAACCCACACTCTACCAACTCAGAGGTCATTGCAAGCTTCGAATTGATTGTTGTGGCAATCAACGAAGCATTGTGGGTGGAAAGAAAAAACGCCTCAAACAAACAAAAAGGCTGGTTCAACCATGATTGTACAGCCGCATATTCCAACTTAAAAACGGCGCTGAGAAAAACTACAAGGTCACCACACGAGATATCAATACTTAGGAAAGCTTATAACCAAGCCTTAAGAATCAGGAAAAAAGAATTAAAAACTCAGCTTTGGGAACAATTGCACGATACCTGTTCTCAAAAAAACATGACAGCTTTCTGGCAAGTAGTAAAGTCTCCTTTCTTAAATGACAACACACATCACGCTAAGCTAGATGTAGCAATTGAGGAAAAAGAAGGGGTCCTCCACTTTTCTAACATTTTTTCGATAGATAAGGAGTTACCTGAACGCTTGGACTCATACACCCTGAATCCCAACATTTCAAATGAATCTTCCTCAAATTACCCTATCGATCTACATTTTTCTTTGGAACAGATCGCTTCGGCCTTGAATGCAAGCAAGAATGGGAAGGCACCGGGCCCAGACGGAGTTCCTATTGACTTATTTAAAGATCAAATGGAACTCTGGATCCCCATCTTAACCAGAGTCCTGAACGCAACCTGCAAGAGGGGTTTATTACCATCTTGGTCAAAATCCATATTAGTCCCCATCTTTAAGAAAGGTGATCGGGACTCAGTATCCTGCTATCGCCCAATCTCTTTATTAGACTCCCTGGGCAAGATGGCAGGGAGAGTCATCCTAGAACAACTACAAGATTGGGCTGACGAAGGCAGGGTTATTTCTGACATACAATACGGGTTTCGCCAGGGCTTGGGTACAACAGAGCAGGCCCTAAACCTTTCTCTCCTGATTGACAAATATGTCCATATTAAAAAGGGAGACTTATACATGGTCTACGTGGACTTGTCAGCCGCGTTTGACTGTGTTTCCCACTCCAAATTATGGGTAATATTGGCTGACATGGGGGTCCCTTTGAATTTACTTATATTTGTCAGGGAACTTTATGCCAAAGCCTCTGCTCGAGTTCGTTATGGGGTGGGGGGGGGAGCTGACGGACTCATTCCCAGTAGAAAAGGGAGTCAGACAAGGATGCGTCCTCGCCCCTCTTCTTTTCACACTGTACACCAATGCACTGGAAAAAGAGATGCTGAAGGGTTCCCAGGATCTCCCAATGATAGGTAAACGCCCAATACCTGCACTACTCTATGCAGATGACTCGGTCATACTGGCACGCACCCCATGCGAATTACAAAAAAATTTGAATAGATACTCCACATTCATGGCAAGCCTTGACCTCAGGATAAACATAACTAAAACCTTTGTTATGAGGTCAAGCTCGTCCGGTACAAACGCAAAAAAAATGAGGGGTATCTATTTGAACAATCAAAAGATAGCCACTACCCTTACATACTCATACTTGGGCATAACAATGGACCATAAATTATCATGGAAAGCGGCAGTGGAAACCAGAAGACTACTCTTCCTGAGAACAGTTACAGCCCTCCTCAACTTTACCAGGAAACTGGGCAATAGAGCCCCAATTGAAATCATCCAGATTTACAAAGCCAAATGTTTATCAGTGGCTTTGTATGGGGCTGGTTTATGGGGCTTCGTGAATCTAGATACTATTCAGAAAGTCGAAAACTGTTTTTTGAGGTCTCTTCTTTCAGTCCCGGGAAGTATGGGTACTTTCGCTTGCCACTTAGAACTGGGTCTCGTACACCTGACGGACCTAGCTAAAGTGGAGCCTCTCTTGCTATGGCGCAAAATATGGACGTCAGATAAAGCTACCCTTTCTCAATCACTCCTGTTGGACTGTCTAACCCTGGATAACGTTCATAGGTCTAAGTGGCTGAGATATATTGCAACCTTCCTTCATGATTTGGGCTGGGACAAGTATTTCTACAATCCCTCGTCAATATCTGAGGTGCCGAGAAAGTTCCTACAAAACAAAGCACTTGCCCACCTGGAGGAGATGAGACTATTGAGTGAAGTTAGCAAACCATCTGTCACTCATAGCCTAATGATCCCATTGGTACCAACTCTGCAGCCATACCTTACCCTAAACATGACAAACCATGAGCGCTATCTATTGGTAAGACTCAGGATGAACATTTTTCACCGAATAATAGCTTTCCCAGTTCAGAACAACTGGGCCAAAACCTTACCAGTTTGCCCTTGTGACCACATGTCAGCTCAATCAACCATACATACTATTCTTTTCTGCAAATTCTTTGCAGAAAGTAGGAAAAAACTACTTGTTCCCATTCTGAGGAGTACCGGACATAGGCAATGTCGCCCAGCATTCCTTTTCTTGCAGATGTTGGAAGGAGACTTACTGACATTCACAGTAGTCATTTTTTTTAAATCTATTCTTTATCACCGAAAGATTTTGGACAAGAGAGCCATCGACCTCATATAATGCTACAACTGTGTAACTTTTACATTTTATAGCTATGCTTACTGAAAGCTCTTGTAATCTAGAGCACTCTTCTTTTTATCTTGGAAATAATTTTACTTCTTCTTATATCTTTTAAAAAGAATCCCAATTTTATTGACTGTTTTTTATTGTATGCTTTTTATGAATTATAAAACTAAATCGAAATAAAGTAATATTGAATTGAATTGAATTGAGTATAGTTTGCTATGTACTTCTACATTTCTCACATTATTTGAAGATTCAGTTGACCGTGGTGAGAAATGACAATCCAGACACCAAGTCTTACCCCAACAAGCAATCAAGGATAGGTTAGTGTTCACTGGTGACCCGGGCCTATCAGATAATCTGTTGGGCAGAGAATCTCGTACTCTTACAGCAACCTTCATTTGCGGTAAGGAGAATGTGATAGGGGACAGGTTAAGAAGTAAATTCCCCCATCCCAAAACTTCTGTTGGGCAGCACATATATACAAAGGAATATGTCGAAGATTTGGAACACCTTCTGCTAGAGACCTTTTTGCCAGTAGAGGTTTCCGTGTTGGTACCCGGAGGAGGGGTGCTGGGAGATGGACACATTAACTTTTCTTCAATATGTGTTTCCTCAATTCCCATTGATAGCCAAACTGTTAACCCAACTTAGGAAGGAGAGAGTGAACCTCATTCAGGTGATGCACTTTTGACAGAGAATGAGTTGGTTCATGCTACTCAATATGATGTCCAGAATGCAAGAGAGGGTGTTTCCGAAGGATCATTGTCCATCTAGGGGACCCATTTTTCCTCTAGCAACATGTTAGAGAATGTGTCTGATGGTCTGGCTGTTGTGGGGAGGGGTCCAGACTTTCCTTTCAAATAACCATATCAGTCCAGGAATCTCATCACACATCCACTAGATGGTCCTGTGATCACCATTGGGCTTCTTTTTCCACCTGCTGTACTGAAAAATATTTGGATTCATCTACATTTGAGCCTAGGTGGACAGTGCAATTCCTTCAGGATGATTCTGATAAAGAATTGTCAGTTTCCATGTTAAGGGAGTCGTGGTCTGCAACTAGAGCAATTAGGCCCTCCTGGGGAGAGTACTGCCAAGACAGAGTAACTAATTAGGTAATATATTACTAAAAGCATTTTCTTCTATTCAGCCTCCTGCACAGATAATAGTTCCATCCTGCGATCTAGCCTTGACCCTAAAAGCTTAAGAGTCTATCCCCTTTAAACCATCTTCCAATGTAGAAAGGATCAATTTGTCACTAAAAGTTTACTTTCTGGTAGCTATAATAGCACACGGGTTGGGGAGCTGAGTTCCTTATCGATAAGAATGCCATATCTTAGGAGCCTTCCATATATGTTGTCAAGATAGGATCATGTTTTTATCCTAGAGTGATGTCTTTATTCCCGCACATTTTTCCCTCTCTTTTAGGCAAGAGTAACTGCACACACTAGATGTGATGAAAGCTGTTTATTTAACTTGATTTCAAGATTACAAAGTGAGAAACTTTTTCTTTTTTCATTATTAGCGAAAAAGCAGACATAGTAATCATGACAAGAGAAAAGAAAAACATTTCATAATAAGCAATCTCATAATTCATTAAATAATAATTAGCATAGATTCATGTTACATTTTACATATTATATAACCAGCGTTTTCTATATCAAAACATAAATCCCTACAATGAAGATAAAAAAGTACATAAAAATATTGTTATAAACTGGCATCAATCTAATGGTTAGAAAAAGCATTACATAATAAAACAACTCGTATTTCATTACATAGAAGATAGCCTACATTGCATGTTATAGTTTGCATGAGTAACCAAAACATAGTCCTCCCAAGAAGCCCTAAATCTACGAAGTGCTCCTACCCTGTTTGCGTAAGTCTCAAATTGATAGGTCCGGTCCAACTTAGGGAGCCACTGGCCCATCGTAGGTACCTTCGGTAATCTCCAGTTTTGCAACACCAAGGATTTGGCTACCGCTATTGCTACCCAAATAAGGCCAGCGACATTGAGGGTAGGATATTCAAAGACATACAACGACTAATGAACCTAAACTCCTCCTCCTAAAAGTGTTGCAGTCTAGGACATGTAAAAAATATATGCATCAGTCTCCTGCCCCAGCCAAACTGCATCTAAAACATTGATTAGGAATTGATGAGAACCATTTATGGAATCTAAGGGTAGTGTAATAGACCAACCATCTAGAAAAAAAGTAGACATTCTTTTAAAGTTGGCCACCCTTAATGCTCTATTCCTAAGCTCACACACTAGCTGCCATTCCTGAATGTTAAACTGACAATTAGTTTCCTCAGCAATTTCAGTGAGCATTACCTCAAAGAGCCTCTTATTCGTACCCTAGCTCAGTAGCCGATACCAATTTCCATCGCCACTCAGATTCTTCTCAAAGGATGCTTTTAGGATTGTTCTTTCCCTTTCATTAATTATTGTGTCATTGCTTTTAAGAAAGCACGTTATTTGTCGAAAACGTAACCACAGTTTGAATTGCAATACAAATGATTCCTATGCTATCAAATGGGTACATTTATAGAAATCACTTAGCTTACAAAAGCCCAGATTGTTATAGAACTGCAGTCCCCTTTGTGAAAGATGGCGACCCCATAACTCATAGTCTTGAAGAGAGGTGTATGCGTGGCATGTTGGAAGATTATAGGTTTTAAAGAACCACTGAGTACATGTTCCAATTATATTAACAACCTTATATCTTGTTTTCTTGGGTAATTTCGTAGTGCGCAAAAAATGCTCGTAGCTTAATTGTACTTTCTGTTAGCATGAGAATTAACATTAAATTATCAAATTTCAAGGAAGGGACTGCTAGCTGAGATAGTAAACTAACTAAAGCAGCTTGATAATAGGTGGAGAAGTGAGGTAGTGCTAGCCCCCTCCCTGCTCTAGATCTAGTTGTAAAATAGATCATTTGACCCAAGGTTTTTTTCCCATATAAACTCACGGATAACTTTATCCACTCAATTAAAATATGAAATTGGTATTTTTAGAGTAAGATTTAGGACCAAAAATACCAGCAAGGGAAGTATAGACATTTTTACTAGGGAAACTCGGCCTACTATACACAGAGGCAATAGCGACCAACATTCTAATATATTTTTTATTTTAGTAAGTGTATTCACATGGTTTAGTTGAAACAATCGAGAAAAATCAGCTATATCATATAAGACCCAATATCTAATAGGTCATAATGGCAAGAATTTTAGCCCTTCGGGAAGATGAGCCTCCGTCGAGTTGAACAAAAGGAGCTCCGTTTTGGCCTGGTTAACTTTATACCCCACCAGCGCTGTAAATGCCTGGATTTCCTGCAGCACGCCCCGTATGTTTGCCTTATCTGGATTCAGATGTAAAATCGTATCATCGACAAACAGCTTAATTTTTGCCATCCCTGTTAGCGGAGCCAGAATTAATGTATTAGAAAGGATCCTCATCGCGAATGGCTCAATAAAAAGAGAAAATAAAAGGGGAAACAAGGGGCAGCCCTGCCTGGTACCCTGCCCAATCAGCACCTCACCTGCCTGTTCCACATTTACAATTTTCTTTGCAACTGCCCCCTTATAGATTCCTCTTAACACCTCTATCAGACGGGGTGGAAAATCAAACTTCCCTAGAATAAAAAAAAGGGCCTGCCAATCCACAAGATCGAATGCCTTTTCCGCATCCATCATTAAGATAGCCTCTCTATCCTTCTTTGCTGAAAAATAATCAATCACCTATATCAGAAAAAAGACATTAGCAGCCATCGACCTACTGGGCAAAAACCCAGTTTGGTCAGCATGGGCCACCTGTTGTGCACATCCAGAGATCCTATGCGCCCAAATTTTCATAAACAGCTTGTAATCTGCATTTAGTAGGCTTATTGGGCGGTAGGAGTTCGGGTCATTTGACTCCTTATTCTTCTTCAAGATAGTAATCACAACTGATTCCTTAAATCTGTCAGAGACAGGAAACCCATCCATAATCTGATTGTACAGGAATATCAAAAAGGGAGAAAGTTAATCCAAAAACAACTTATAGACTTCAATCGGGATTCCATCGTTACCACTTACCTTAATGCTAGTCATTCCTTTTACAATTTCCCTCAATTCTGAAAGTACAATCGGTTTATTCAAAGCCGCGCTATCATCATTGGTAATTATGGGTAACTGGACTTCAGTAAAATTGTTCTCGAGATCCAGGATGTTAACTAACTGGGCCTTAGCATAAATTTGCTTAAAATGAGAAACAAAAATCTTAGCAATTCTGTCTTTATCACTAACCAGACTGGTAGTGCTGGGGTCTCTTATTTGTGGAATTAATTGCCTACTCAGTTGTGTTTTAGTGGACCAGGCTAAAAATGGACGTATCTGCTGGCTTTTGTCATATACTTTCTGTTGGAATGCTTTGCTCCCAGTGATCTCTTCAAGAATAAAGAAGTTTTGTAGTTGCTCTTTTGCCCTTAGTAGTTACTGCTGAAGCACTTCTCCTCTGGATCTCCTAGAGGCCTGGACATAAGATCTACCCTAGCTCAATCTACAGCTTTCTGAAGTTTTGCAATCTTCCGTTGCCTCAGTTTATATAGATTAGCTTTATACGCAATCACTTGCCCCCAAAAAGAGGCCTTAAAAGCATCCCAGACCATAAAACCTGATGCTGTATTCACGTTCTCTTTATAAAACCTCTGGATAAACTCACGAGTTTCAGAGATCCATAGTGGATCGGAGAGCAATTATTTATCAAAGTACGACCTAGTATTATTTTTTTGGGGAGTACTTAAGTTTATTACCAAGGAGACTAACGAATGGTCTGAAAAAGAGTTGACAAAAGTTTCAGATTCCTCTCTAACAAGTTGCTTGTTTGTAAAAAAAAGTCCTATTGTGAAGCTGTTTGTAATCTAGCGGAATAGCAAGTAAACTGGGTAGAGCCTGGGTGATCTATCTGCCAAGGATCTAAAAGGCCATACTCTTCTTTCATTATTTTTAATAGTTTAGCAGTCTTTGGTTTTAATTGCTGTTCACCCTTATTTTAAGCGTCTAGACCTAAATCTTGTATGAATGAAATGCAGGGCCTTAATATCATCAAACATTGGTCCATAATAATTTAACAAAATTAGACATACCCCATTGACTGGGACCTCAATGCAAATCCACCTTGCTCCTTCATCCCAAATCACCTCTCCCACCTCCCAGTCCAGTGCGATAAAAGTAAAATACCCACCCCCGTACCGCACTATTAGCTGAAGCAAAATGGGCTTGAGGTTACTTCCTGGGGAATGATAAATTGAGGGAGTTGGACTTAAGATGTGTCTCTTGTACAAAAATCACCTGGGGGAGAATGAGCCCAGCCATTTTAACATTGCTTGTCTTTTCTGCGCATTTAAAAAACCATTTACATTGCACGAAATTCTCTTTCGTGGTTGAGACATACTTCAGGATACAACATAGCACATTAACTCAACCAAAGAATACTTTTTACGTTCTACCCTTTGCAATAACCCAGTTCCTATAGTCCCATTTGTTGAAGTTAGCTGTACTCCCCTTGATAACATCTAAACCGCAGCAAGCCCCTTGACCCCTGTACTTGGTTTTGTTCCGATACGGTATCTTGACCATTGTGGCCTGCTATTTTCCTGCCCATTTTTTTTTATGATGCTTCACCCCACAACCCCTCGACCCCCTCCCAACGAACCCCGTCTGAAGAGGGGGGTAACCCTTACCTCCCTTCCTCAGCCCACCCAGGAAACAAAGGTGCCTTGACCTGGCACCTAGTCACACGTCTATCACCCTCCCCCTCCGTGCTATATTCTCCTATGAATATTTACTACCGGAGTACATCCTACATAAAGTGCTAACAATAATAAAAAATAAAAAAGTGCTTGTGCGTCAAGTGGCCACACTGACCAGAAATACCCAGCTATAACTGGTTTTATTGGCCAAAACGTAGACCACATGGCATGGGAAAAATCAGATCAGCTCTTACACACAATGTGCTGACAAGGAATAGAACTTAAAAGTGAAATCCTTGTCTCAAAAATCTCTAAGAACCTGAAGTTCCATCTGTTTTAGGGTACCTATTGCCTATACAAGAAGAGATTAAAAACTACTTTTTCCTAATACAGCCTAATAGATACCATTTAACACCCCAAAAGGCGAGAGCAAAGTGTAATAATAAAAGTGAACACAATGCATAAAGTGCAAATCTTCTTTGAGGTACCCATTACCTGTAAAAGAAGAGGTTGATGCCCACTTTTTCCAATATGACATGGTAAATACCGTTGCACCCCGTAGGGGGAAAAGAAAGTGCAGTAGTGAAAGTGAGCACAGTGCATAAAGTGCAAAGTGCAATCTCGCTTTATGGTACCGATTACCTATAAACGAAGAGAATAATAGCAGCTTTACCCAATACATCAAATTAGGTACCATTAGACATTCCCAAAGGGGAGAACAAAGTGCAATAGTGAAAGTGAGCACAGTGCATAAAGTGCAAAGTACACAAAGTACAATGTGCAAGGAACTAAGCCTACTTTCACTTGCATTCGATCATAGGTGAAAATATTGCACTACATCTCAAATTCATATAACTAAATTCAGTCCCAAAAATTCCACATCCGGTTGGGTTGTATCTCTTTTCTCTATTTTCAGCTTGCTTGGAATATCTTTTGTAGTAGCTCTTGAGTCTCTTCAAGAACAGAGCAAAGATGGAACAGACCTCACCATAAGACTTTCATTTTGGACTGCTGGACGATGGAGACCTCCGCTCCTACACTCTTGAATTGACCCATCATGCCCACAAAATCCCTCCGCCGATGTGCTGCAAACGCAGACATGTCCGAGAACACTCTCACCTTGGCCCCATCAGACAGGACAACATCCCTCCTTTGAATTGCCTTAGTTAGAATAGTCTCTCTATTACGATAATCAGAAAAATTCTCAATCATCGTCCTAGGGTACTAAGCCCCCGGACGTTTCTGGGAAGGAACACTATGAGCCCCCATTATAGGATGGTTCTCTGATGCTTTCTCAAGTATATGTTCTCTAATCAGCATTACCATGTAAGCCAAGGGGTTAGACTGACCGTTGAGGCATTCACTGTCCTGTTGATTTGGCAGGGGGTTGTGAGCGCTGGGTTCCATCGGGAGACTTCGGGATGCTGAAGGCGGCAATAACCCTGGGCAACCTGATATCTGTAGGTCATGTGAAGGCCTTTCCTTTGGACAGACCAGGCCTTTCCTTTGATCAGGGTTGTTACCAGGCAAGATTTCCCGAGCGACTTGTACTGTGGGGTCCTGAGAAAATGCTCCGGGTGGCCTCCAGTCTACATGTTGCAAATTAGTTCCCAATTGGATTGCCTTATGATTTTTTGAAAATACGGGGTAGTCCACCCCTACCGCTTTGTTATTCTCCTCAGCTAATTTTCTTGCAGCTATTTTGTGCAGATCCTACATCACTTCCAGCACCATCGGTCTCCTGCAGATTGATGGAGGGCCATGGGACATCCACCTCCTTTAACTTTCGGGAACTATCTGGGGCCACGGCAACCCCCCCCCCCCTCCCGCTACCATATTGAGGGTAATGAATTCCGGAGAGGACCCCGAAGAGGCCAGCACCTGGGGAGAGGGACCTGGAGATAAAGGATCCATTGAAGTATTCGCCACCCATCTTTTTTCTGTGTGTCTCTTTCTCTCCAAGCTGCAGGAATGCGTGATCGAGCTGCTTTTCTCTTAGCCTTCTGAGTTAGTGATGAAGGGCTGGGGGCTGAAGCTGAAGCACCTGCTCCTATTACTGCCCCCCCTCAGGACCATCTGCTGCATGCTTCACAATTCAAACCCCAGAATGATTGTCTCTGTCTCTGGCTTCTATACTGTAGGTCACTGTAGGTCTTCTATATGGACACTGTATAGACACACTACTTTCCCAAATTTTGGAGTTTTGTTGAGTTTTTTTTGGTCTTGCCCCTCCTCATATGTATGGGAACTACTGCTTTGCTGGCAACCGCTAAACCTCCCAACACGAGCGCGCAAAGGCACCTACTCCAATACCCTCAGATGTGACAAATCCTGAAGATGACTCCTTGAGTTCAATGGAAGACCTCCTTCAACTTCAGCGCCAACCACAGCAGGGAGGGGCTCCCTCCTTTACCCCTGTTTTACCTCTCACTGCAGGCCACCGGTTCACGCAGCAGTTCCCTGTATCTGCTGCACATGTCTTCACGGGGGTGGGGGGGGGGGGGACGGGAGATCAGCAACCAAGGTACCTGGAATCTCCTTACGGGTTTCTCCCGCAGGTCCTGTTTTGTAGCACTTCCGCTGCTAACGACCCTCAATGCACTGGTCGCAGATCGCGTACCATGGCTTGCGGCTCCTGGGAAGCACGACCCGAAAGCAGCCTCGTATGCGTGTGACGAGAGCAGGAAGGGGAGGAGTGACGTGTCCTCAGCAGCAAGGCATCGTCTCACCAGCCAGACAAAGTGAGAATCTCTTTGTGCATTTTGTACTCTTTACACATGGTTTAAAGACCACTACCCCATCATTATCCTTATTTGCATGTATATGTGTCTCAGAGCACTCTCCTAGCATGTGAAGTACAGGTTACATCTACACGGGAATGGCTGTCTCTTGGGATGAAGCATGTAGAGCCTCTAACAGAGACATATGAACAGCTGCTAAATGGTGTGACTCCTTCTATCTTTATCTCACACTATAGCTTGGATGTGGGAGAATTGCATTAATATTGAGCTTGGAGCTTGAGAACTAGCAAATGCTATTTCCTCAATAGATGGTAGTTTTTTCTGTTATTGTAACAGAAATGTTTTTGGTTTTTTTAGGGATCCTTGCATCATTTAGGAGTTGTGATTTCTTAGGGAGTCAGGCTGCTATGACTGTTGTATTACACCCTCATAGTAGTGAGTAATGGTAGAGGAATAAGGTTGATGAGGTAATGGAACAATTACTTATCAGTAATCTCATCTAAATCTGGGCATGTTAGAGGAGGGGCAATGTGGGGCAAGTTGGAGGGTAGGTAGTTAGATTTAAACTATATTGGGTTATGTTTTGCCTGGAAGGAGGTGAGACAACTTATAGTAGTAAGTATCGGTTCGAGAAAAGGTGGTTCAGAGTAATTAAGATTAACTGTAGGTAATTACTATATTATCAATTTGCTGAGTTGTGCTTGCTTCAGCAGAGCAGGTGAACCTTATGGACTGGAGTTGCCTCCTGTGATAGCTCTCTCTTGGAATGAAGAAATAGGGATGTTTTTTAATGGTCCGCCTGCTTATCTTCCCTGCTACTGCAAAGTGTGTTTTACAGCTCAGCTTCAATTACACTCAAGAAGAGCCTTTCAATACCTGCATTAATATTGATGAAGACAGACTCTGCCTGGGCTTGTGTGCGCACCTGCAGTGCTTAGCTCGGATCTAGCTCAAAGAGTAGGAGGCAGGAGCCATTTCTACAACACATGAACCTTGACAGGGCTTCTCAAACAGATATCCAGTGGCTGTAAGATAACTCACTGAGAGATATGCAAATGCTGATCCCTCTGGTAAGCTGATAGGTAGTGTTTTAAGTGGGCCAGGGCCTGCCAGGGCCAGGTCTTTCAACGGAAAAAAAGTGGACGTCAAACCAGAGCCCAAGGGGTCCTCTATTTATGTCATTCAGTGAAAAATACTGTACTTGCCTCCCTTTCACACCAGTACTGCAATGCAATGATATTGGAAGCCCCATTTGTGATACAGGAAGTAGCAACATGGTGGATGCTCCTGGTTATCTTTGGTGTTCCAGTGCATGGTACACTGCTTCATTTCAATTGAATAACCAAGGGGCCCATTAGGATGGCGGGCGGACTCAGGTCCGCCCGCCATCCCAGCGGTGTTGGGACCGACCGCCAGACATGTGGCAGTCCCGCACCGCGAATAAGGATGCGACTGCCACCATGAAGGTCGCAATTTGCATTTTAACATTGTGGTGGGTGCTGCTGACAGCAGCACCCACCGTGATTTTAAAATCGAATGCCTGGCATTTCACTGCACCACATGGCAGGCACCACCCTCAAAACCAATCCCCGCCAGCCTTTCAATGGCGGTGTTGCCGCCATTGAAAGGCCTTCCGCAAACGACATCCTAATATGGCGGACGATGCCTGCTAGGCACTGCCATCATATTAGAGTCCTTGCTCCGCCCGGTAGGCAAGCGTGACGATTGCCACCGGCGGAAAAGTGGCAGATGGACGTTCCGTCCGCCGCGATACCCACCACCATCATAATGTGTTGGTGGGTAAATCTCATGACGATGGCGGAACGATCGCCACCGCCGGCCCGGCGATGGCGATCGTTCCGCCATCGTAATAAGCCCCCAAGTTATTTCACTTACTTTTGAATTTACTTTGTCAACAGTTTTATTCTGTATGCCCAAGAATAAAGGTGCTATATAAACTCTTAATTAAAATATCCTACTTATTTGTATTGTGCCTTGTCCAGTAAGACACCATTTATAAAATTGACAAGCGCAGGAGTTTATTTCACATGCATTAGTCTGCTCCCTCTGTTCCAAAGGCTGCCCTTCTTGTAAAGGTTTCCTAGAGATGCTTCTCTAGCCACACCTGTTTAGAGACCCGCCATGTTTTTCATCCCACTTAAAGCAATTAGTCCCATTGCCGCTTTGTTGCAGTTTGAAAATGTTGAAAATCCGAAAAAAACACTCCACCCCATATAGACGGCCAAGCCACATATTTACCTCATATCCTTTCCCAAGGGGCACCAGATTTTTTTTTTACTGGTCCCTATATAAAGCCTGCCCAATTTAAAACCATGAACCACAGAAAATGCTTTCTGATGTACTGAATGCACTCTCCAAGTGCGTGTGTGTACATATAGGGGCCGATTCTGATCCTGGAGTTTTATTTTACATATAAATCGGATCCGTATTTTTTTCCATACAAATCGTACAAGTCCCTTCCAACCCGTCAAGTATGATTCATACGGGAGAAATACATACAGATCGGCCCGATCCTTACAAATCGGATCGGGAAAAGCTGTACGATACGGACTTGTAAAAAAGACCATACAATTAGTAAAAAGGCTGTACAACCCGTCAAGTACGATTCGTACTGGGTTGTCAGCATGCGATTTGTATGGAAAAAGGCCTGTATACGGGGAACGACTCGTACCGGGCTACGAAGCGAACCCCTATACGCCTCGTACCCTGGTATGACTCGTTCTGGGGGTACGACTCGTACTGGGGTATGGGTCGTATAGGGGTATGAGGCGTACAGGGGTCCCCCCCACATGCGAGGCGTGTGTATGGAGCGTACCCCAACATCGCGCATGTACGCACTGTACATACGCGATTTTGGGGTCTGCACTGTACATACGCACTTTTGGGGTACGGTGCGTACACAAGCGATTTTGGGGTACGGTGCTTGTACGGTGCGTACACGACCAGTACCCCTTCAGCGTGTATATATGCACCGTACCCCACTTTCCGTGTCATCGGTACGCACTGTACCCCTGTATTCATGGGGTGTACGACGCGTACATGGGGGGTCCGTCTCATACTGTTTTCGGGGCGTACAATGTTTTCCCGGCACTTTTTGGTTCCTGTAAAAAAAGAGCCGTACGGAGTGCCGTTTGTACGAATCGTAATTGACGGGTTGTAAACTGCTGCCGGGAATACATGTGAACGTCGCGTACAGGGCAATCCGAATCGGAATCGCTTGTATATACGAGTTGTATGGTCTTTTTTACAATTTGTATGGAGAGAGTCTATTTGTACGGATCGTACTTCCTAGGTTGTAGGGGAATACTTACAAGTACGAGTTGTATGGGGAAAACGCTCCATACCACAATTTGTACAGCGTTTTTCCAGGATCAGAATCGGACCCATAATGTTATCTTGCTGCACATATTTAAACCTTTCATTTTGGTTTTGCTTAAATAACTTTTGTTAAAACAAACATACATGAACACATCATAGTTCATCTGAGGCGTTGCCTCTGATGAGTCTCCAGATGGCCTTCAGCTGCATACTCAGAAATAATAATAAAAAGCATATTACACTCCCCACATCTGCCTATATAAACGATATATATTTATATGTATACATGTACACCTATATTATATACAGATATGCACAAACACACATACTACACATTGACAGTTGCAGCTGTTTAATTATAGTTAGGACCATCTTTACATGGGATATTGATTTTTTGGTTTGCTACTACCTTTTGTTCTGTTTGATGAATATTCATAAAACTTTCCAAAAAAAGGTTCATCCTTCTCAGCTCCTTCCTCAAAAGTTTTGGGATGATCCTTCAAGTGGGGGTCAAGAAAAAGGGGGATCCCAAAACACGTTATCCCCATTCAGTATGCTATAGGAACAACAAAGATGCTTGTGAGCCATTTTAGGACCCAGGATTCAGTCCTCATGTCCTGAACATTTTTTCAAAAGACATTATGGGGCAGGGTAAGGATACCCTGGCCCTAGGCCTTGGGGGTCCAGAGCCTTTTTTTAATGTTACTGTAGTTCCACAGTAGTGCCCTTTTCTATTTGAACCCTCTTGGTTGGACCAGAGCCTAAGGGGAGGGTGGGATCACCATCCTCTGGGCCATAAGGTGATTGTTATTTTTTAAATTATGGGGAGATGCGTGAGCGGCCCCCAATTTGAGCCATTTCCTGGCCCCGGGGACCCCATCCCTCAGAACCCAATAAGTTATTTGGGGAGGGCCATGGGGCACTCCTCCCCAAGGGCATAGGGCACTCCTCTGGCAAAAGCCAAGCTGTATGAGCTGTCCAAGGGCCCTATCCCACTGAACCTGAAGAGAGCTAGTGTCACGGGGACCCCAACTCCCAGGACACTGCCTGGGAGAGTGTGAGCAGGGAATACACTTGACAATAGTGTTGTGGAGGGCTGCAAAGAGCACAGCAGAACCTTCAGGGAAGTTTTTTTTTTAAATGTAAGTCTCCTGGGTTATGAAATGCACGAGCTCAGGCCAGTTTACCTTTATTTTTAAAGCACTCCGAGCTGGAGCAGTATGTTCTTGAGCTGGAGTGTAAGGACCTCTTGTAATTGATGTAAGGCTGTATTTTGTGGCCTGAAAAGTGTTTAAAAAGACTCATACAACCATTTGGAGTTGTTTGGAACAGAAATGCTTTAGTTAAAATATATTATTGTGAAAATAATGATTATGCATTCCCATATTTGTATTTATAAGGATTACATTGGAATATGGTTATTGATAAATTATTGTGGTGACTTTTTGATAAAGCCAATAGGTCTGCTTTATATAGGTTGATGTGCTGACCCTTTGCAAAAGCCAGTAGGCAGCTTTTTATATTTTGGTGTTCGGACTCTTTGACAAAGCCAGAAGGTTTGCTTTACTTAAAACAACATCTCTTTATATTGTTACTTTATGTTAACAAAAATCAGAAATTCCATGAAAAAGACAAAGTTTAAAGTGATGTTATAGTTAGGTCTGGTGATAATATCTTACCTTGCATAACAAAACTCAAAAATTCACTGAAAAAACCATAGGTTGAAGATGACGTCGTAGTTTGATGAAAATATCAGTTTAAACGTTTAAACTAAACAAACCACTGAAATTCACTGGTTATAGTTAACGGAAGTAACTATAACCTGAAGCCTCATGCACTGCTTAAGACCTCACAGATTACAACCCTCATGACATGTTCAATGACTATCTTTAATAACATCACTGATGACATCTAAAGTAACAAAATTGATGACAACATTGTGCATGGCGGGGCGTTAATTATATTTATTGCGGATAACCATACCTGGAGAACTTCAGTGTGGTGTTAAGTATATATTTTAACTGAAATTTTCACCTTAATATAACAGCACTTTAGCTTGTTTTTTCAGTGAGTATAGAAAGAGAGAGAGTCAGATAGATATAGATAGGTGTATGTGGGATAAAGTACCCCTTGCAGTACATAATGAGGACAGTGCAAGTCACCAAGGTGTCCCATGACCATATAGAGGAGCTATACCAAAGGATGAATAAAAGAGATACATTTTTATTTTCAAGGTATTTTAAGCGCTTTAGAATGTCCAATTTTGTAGATGGGAGGATGTGGGCGGGACCTGCAGGGATTGACTGTATTCACGTGTTCCAGGATCCCAACTGTATGTGACTGATTTCTTTATACCTTGGATGCATGCCCTCTTGGTAAATACATGGCTGAGTTTGCTAGGGTGGATGGTGGTTCTCTGATAGTACTGGGGCATCATCATGTGGCAGTTCCGGTCTGTTCTGGCAATGCAAGGCCGGGTTAGCAGCCTTTGCGCAGGTGACAACTCTCTGCTCGGAACACCATGGACTCTGCATGAACAGGGAGAGGGCGCTGTGCCTCTGCCTTTTGCGCGGACCTTTTAAAACTCTACCTGCCATGTTAAAGGATTTAAAAATCATATTGTCGATATCTAATAATCCCTCTCGGTCTCGCACTCATCTGCTGGCCACCGTTTCTGGCAGTGTCTTTAAAATGTCCCCGGGCGCACAGAGGCTCCAGGGGATTTGCACACAGCCGCGAGAGCTTTCCTGAAAAGTCTCACGCGGAGTTTAATACAGAAAAAATGCCTCGGCAGCTGCAGAAAGAATCCGAGAATGCCAGCAAGGAAGAATTCTATGGATTTAAGGCTCCTTGTTAGCCAGTGATGCCTGGGTCAGCCTAGTAACAGACAGTGGTTGGGGCTGTACTTCTTTCTCATACTGCAGCCACTGATTTCTGTTTGGCTAAAGGATGCTAGGGCAGATTTACAATGAAAGTGACTCAGTGCATTCCGCAAGCCATTTGGCTGCGTTGCACTGAGTCACTTTCAAAGCACGGGGATGCGCCATATTTACAACAATATGTTGAATCTCTGTGCTTCGCCCTGCGCTGGCACACAAACTGCAGCCATGCGCCGGCGCAGGCACCCTTTCACCATGGTGCATGAATGCCTGCGTCGTGGGGGATTGTTTTTGTGCAGGAAGGGGCACCTTCCTGCCCAAAAACAATCACTACAGGCATTTTCCTCTTCCAATGGGTGCTGTAGAATGCAGCACGCATTGAAAGAAGAAAAAACGAGGAGAAATGCAACTTTTCTCCTCGTTGCGCCTCCCTACGGCGTAGGATTCACACGCATTTCCAGATTTACGATTCCTCGTAAATCTGGAAATGTGTCTTGTTCCATGGGTGTTTGCGTGGGAACACTCACAGCAACACCCATGGAACGCACTTTTCACCCAAAGTGCTGCGTGTAAAGGGGCCATATTTACAAGGACAGGAAAAGCCACGCAGGGTGGCTTTTACTGTCCTTGTAAATATGGAGCAGTAAGATACCCCACCAGTACGTCACAAAAAGTGATGTACTGGTGGCGCAGGGGGCTTGTAAATCTGCCCGCTATGTTTTCATAGGTGGGACATGCTCTATACTAAGAAACTCCCTGCGCCATCCAGTCCTAATGATGACAAACTACGACCTTTTACTAACTGTACTGAAAGGAAAATGCAAAGGGCGAGCCCAGCCAGCACCCGTTTTTAGTTCTGAGTTAGAGACAGCTTGTTTTACAGACCAATGAACTTTACCCTCCATGATGTACTCTTGCTATTAGACTGACTCTTGCCTGTGCCATTGGTAATTGGGAGTTTTGAGCAAGGCGCTAGATGTCAATTAGGCGTGCGTTATCTACGGTTTTGGCCATTCGCTTCTGGGGTAGCCACAGGGCTTTGCCTGTGCCCACGTCCTGTGCTCAACCTGAGGAAGAAGGCCAGTCTGAGCTGTGCACACCCTTTGACGAGTGATTCAGGGATTGGCCACAGGACCTGGCCCACAGGTAGGTCCAACACCCAACCCTCCACCCGACGTCCAAACTCCACTGCGCACAGCATTCAGTTGTGCTCAGAGCAGGGGTTGGCTGCAGGCCTGACATGCAGCCAAGCCCGCACCCAACCCAGGTGCATATTAGCAACAACTTGCGATAAATATAGCAAAGCGCGCTTAGCGCTATTTCTCATATCACCGGCTATCGCTGGATTTCAATGCCGAGATAGCGCATTATTATCAAGGCTTATATCTGAGGCGATATGAAATCCAGCAATAGTGGCGAAAAGCGCCAGTATCGCCTGGAAACAAGAGTTAAATTGGAGGAGATAAGGAGATCCTTGCTGATACGCCCCAGTGACCTTAACCCTAAAATCCACCTCCCGTTATGTAGATGGCTTAGTCGACTTTTAAGCAGGTGTTAAGATCTTGCGATAAGGGGGCTTAGCGTGATTAATCTTGTCGCTAAGTGGGTCTGCTGCAGGCTTGTTAATAAAGCGAAGCCTTGTTAGAGACTGTTTCCATGTAGTTTTGCTCCGGAACGCCTACTTTGCATGTCATTAGCGATGAGATGCAGGGCGATAAGAAAACGGGAGCAAACTCATGGAAACTAGCGCTAACAAGGCTTAGCGCGAGCTTGCTGATATTGCGATGTGAATATCGCTGCTTTTCTGGCTTTTAAAGCCAGGAAAGCGGCGATATGGCCCTTGATGATATGCCCCCCAATCTTTAGTGTCAAACTGACGCTCTGCATGGACAAAGGTCACTGGTGGCTTAACCCTACTCTGCACTGCTTTTAGCTGAGTACAGCATGGTTTCCTCCTTTATTTTTTATTTATTATAACATTCGCAGGCCACTGGACAGTAATAGAAGGGATCACGTTTCCATAGGAATAATTATGGGGGCGTGTGAAGAATCTTCACCAAAATTTCCAAATAAAAGTTTCAGGCACCCCAGCTCCTTCCTGGAAAGTTTTGAGGTGATCCTTTAGGATAGCGGCCGAGAAATAAGGCAGGTAAAAAAATGTGTTTTCCCCATGGAATTTTCCATAAGAAAATTGAACATCAACTCAGAAAAATGCTTTTTTGTGATTTAGTGTAAATCCGTAAAATTAAGGTGCGAAATGTATGCATAATTTATGCCGCGGTACCTTCAGGCAGAATCCACGATGATTCCCGGTTCCGCAAGCTCAAACTATACTATCTGACTGGCTGGCCGCAAACTGATGACAAAGATGCAGGCAGCATTTTAGGACTCGGGGACTCGGTTCCCGTGTCCTAGGGAAAACAAAAACACTTATCAGGGGCAGGGTAAGGGTACCCTGACTTCCTGGGCCTTATGTGGTGGTCCCACAAGGACGTCTCCTCCTTGAGGTCAAATTAAAATAACATTTGTTTCACGATTTGGTGGAACCTCGTACCCACTGTTACGCCCAACACTGCTCCCATGTACATTTGCAGGGGAACAGCATCCAGAATAAAAAAAAAAAGACCATTGGGGCTGGCTGATCATGTGGGTTTGTCCGCAGCGCCTGGCTGCAGTGTTGCATGTAAATCTGTTAATTATAGTGAAATTTGAAAGATTAGTTTCTGCATTATCCTTGAATCTGTGTGAAAGGACACACATTATAACAAGGGTTAGCAAAACCAACAGGTCTTCATTGCTGAATCTCTGCCTGGGGACTCCATACACCAACACTCCTTGCACCAGGAGGCACCAAACACGAATTCATCGCGCCAGGAGGTGCATAAAGCTAGCTAGCGCGGGAGCCCTACGTTGCTGAATCTCTGCCTGGGGACTTCCTCTCCCAACACTCCTTGTGCCAGGAGGCAAATTCATCGCACCAGGAGGCGCATAAAGCCAACTCAGGGCTCCCTTGGGGCGGAAAGCATGCAGGCCTGTCTGCGCCCGTCTGCGCTCGATCGAGGCCGGGTCGGACCTACAATCTTGGACCCTGGTTAGCAGGACGGTAACCTTTATTAATGGCTGGAGTGGTGGGACTCTGGTATACTTCGGAAAGGTGCTAGGAGGGCAAGAAAGTGGCCCGGGGCTGCTGACTACTGACCGCAGGACAGTGACCATAGACTCAGCCCGTGTGAGTACTTTTTCTGACACCTCCCTCCCCTGTAAGACCACCTAAGTGTTTTTTCCTGTGCTGTGGAGGTGGGTTTACCAGGTTGACTGACTAAGAACACCATGGGTAAGAGGAAAGGCACCCCCATGTGTTCCCCACAGGATTTAAGCAAGGGAACCATTGATTATTTATTTGTGAGAGCAGTGGGGGTAATCACTAAAGAGATAGACAAGGCAGAGAGGCGGCTCTCTTTGGAAAGGGCAGGGGCAGCTGCATCACTCCCGCAGGAATGTGTGGCCCAGGTAGCTGAAAAGTCAGCAGAGGGTGCCCTGGGTCAAGGTCAAGAAGAGGAAGAGGAAGATGCATGCGGTTCTAACCCGGGCACCAGCCTAATTAACAATGCGGCGGGCCAGATCACACGGAATAGGGCTATGTCGACCACTACTCACTGTGCGGATTTAAGTGGCCCTCCCACCCCGAAGAACCAACGGAAAGTAAATAAGAAAATAATTCCCACGAAGACAGGGGGAGGCACCGTAAGCTCAAATATTAATGTTGCCAAGGACTTTGAAGCCTTGTGGGGGCCCCTGAAACAGAAAATTATGAAAATAGTGACTGGTCTACTGAATAACTTTTTTAATGAATTCTCTAAAGTTTGGGATGATACAAGAGCAACGCTCGCTAAAATTGATAAAGTATTGCCTCCCTTTAGTCAGTCCACCCAGAGCTTAGCTTCCAACAAGAAGGATGCCCAACGAGTAACTCCCCCTGTAACTTCTCCTGTAGCAACACACATTGAGACTCAGATCCCTCAAGTAATTCCTGGTGTAACAGGGTTTGTGACACAGGCCACAACCTTGGGGTCAACTATGCCTGGAACGGTGGCTTCCCATAACAGCGAGCCGACTCACAGGGGCCTCCATGGGCGTCACTTACTGCATCGTCGGTCAGTTAGTGGGGTTACTCAGTTTGCCCCTAACACCCAAACTCCCAGCACTTCCCAGGACCCCCTCAGCTCCTTTGCTTCACGACCTCCATTGGCTCCCCATAAAAAAGAGGGTCAGATTCAAAATCTGCCGCATGGTTTTTAAATCCTTGCACAACTTGGGTCCTGGCTACTTTGCTCGGAAACTTGTTAGATACATTCCGACTAGATTACTGAGATCCAGCCAACTTGCATACCTGCAAATCCCTCGCATCAAACTAGCCCGGATGGGAGGTAAAGCGTTCTCCTATCTGGCACCCCGTTACTGGAATCTCCTCCCATTACATCTTCGCCAATGTACCAATTTAGGGGTCTTCAGGAAATTACTGAAAACACATCTTTTCTAATCATATTTCCCTCAGTGGCCAATCAGCAGTCTAAAGCGCAGAGATACCCCGTATGGGGTGATTCGGGCGCTATACAAAACCCGTAAATAAAATAAATAAAACTCCACCAATCATAGACCTCCCACCAGCAAGCTGTCCTTATACAGCGGTCCTGGCAGGTGTTCCAGGACTAGACAGTGCATAGGATGAGACCACCGTCCAGTTGATCAATAAACTGGCCCACTGGTTATGCAAACACACAGGGTTTAATATCGCTGAGCACAGGCACATCTTGATGGCCAGAAGGGTAGCATTAATCGGTAGGAAGAAGAAAACATTCTCTGGAGACAGTGTGATTGTCACGCTGAGGTACCCTGAACTGGGCCACAAGATCCTATTCCCTGCCTTGCAATCATTTTCAGCAGAATCAGGGATTACACCATTACCACTTTGTTTCTTTTGCAGGCCACCATCTAGCCATAAGAAGAAGAAGAAGAAGAAGAAATAGATTTATTGAGCGCGGTTGCTGCCCAAGGGCGTCCAAGCGCTGAGATGAGAATTGGAGAGACATGCTGAGTGACAGATTAGAGCTCGGAGGCTTTGGCGAATAATAAAGTCTTCAGCTTTTTTCGAAAAGAGAGCAGGTCCGGGTTGGAACGGAGTGAGAGGGGGAGAGTGTTCCAAAGTTTAGCTGTGTTCAATGAGAACAACCTGCCCCCGGATCTGACTCTCTTCACTCTAGGAACCATTGCCAAGAAAGCCTCAGTGGAGCGGAGGTTCCTATTTGGGTTATAGGGGATGACAAGGTTGCTGTTAATTGCGGGTCCTGTTTTCCAAAAGGCCCGGTGCGCAATGCACAGTGCCTTGAATGTCACTCTGTGCTTGACTGGTAGCCAGTGAAGACTTTTTAATGCAGGTCTGGCTGACTGGGCTCGTGGAATCTGTAACAGGGTGCGTGCTGCGCAATTTTGCACCACCTGGAGTTTCCGGAGAGTCATCTCGGGAGCCCCTACATATAGGGCATTGTTTGAGTCCAGGCGGGATTGGATGAGGCCTTGTACTGCCACTTTCTTGGCTTCTAGAGGCAGAAGTGGAAGGACTTTCCTCAAAGTCTTGAGGATGCCAAAGCAGGTGGCGGACAACTTAGTAGCCTGGGTGGAAAAGGAAAGCTTCCTGTCCAGCCACACTCCTAGGCTCTTGACGCTTTCCTTGGGGGTAGGGGGAATGCCCAGAGCTTGGGGCCACAAGGAGGTGAAAGGTATTGGCGAGGCTGGGCCTAGAAGCAAGAGCTCTGTTTTATCTCCGTTTAGTTTAAGGGAGGAGCTGGTCATCCACTCCTTAACATCTTCTAGGCAGCTCAGCAGGCCTCCATGGGGTTGGCTGATGTTCTCTTGAGCCAATGATACCACTAACTGAGTGTCGTCGGCGTACGACACAATTTTGATGCCGTACGGTTCGACGATCCCAGCCAGTGGTTTCATGTAGACATTGAATAGCACAGGGCTCAAAGAGGAGCCCTGTGGTACTCCACAGCTGAGAGGCTTGCTGGTTGATATTATGTCGCCGTCGAAGATCTGAAAAGATCTATCGGACAGGAAGGAGTCGAACCACCTTAGAGCGTCGCCTGAGACTCCGATGTCCCGGAGACGGTTCAGCAAGGTGGCATAGCTGACCGTATCGAAAGCGGCGCTTAGATCAAGGAGGATCACTGCCACTGATCCTCCCTGATCCAGAACCATTCGGGATTCCTCGGCGACCGCTAGTAAGGCAGTTTCGGTGCCATGTTTCGGCCTGAAACCTGTCTGGGATACATCCAATAGGGAGTGATTTTCAATGAACTGGACCAGCTGGGCATTTATGTATTTTTCCAACACCTTGCCAGCCCAAGGGAGGAGTGAAATGGGACGATAGTTGGAGTGATCATCGGGGTCCAGGTTCGGTTTTTTCAGCAACGCCCGTACCATGGCTTGTTTCCATGCTGTAGGAACGGCACATGAGGCTATAGATGTGTTTAGGAGTTCCAAGAGAACAGGCAGGGTAGCTTTGTGTGCTTGTATCAGAACTTCTGGTGGGGCTGGGTCACGCGGGGAGCCGGATTTAACTTGGCGTGCCATTTTGCCGAGGGTGTCGAGGTCCAGGGGAGGAAAGTGCTCGAGGGTTGGCTCGTCCAAACATTTTGTTGTGCATTCAGAGGGCTCTATTCTGGGTGGGGGACCCCTGATATAGAAATGCCTTTGCACCATTGAGGGACCTGAATGACAGACTGACTACATAAAGGGGAGGGTACGGGTGGAGCTACTGACAACCGGGTTGAACCCCCTGACGAGCCATGTGTGATGGTGGTGACCAACTCTGGGGTAATAACAAAAACTTCTTGCAAGTAAAGGGATCAAAGTAAGTTGGGATTGGTCAGTGTAGATAGGGCTACTATCGCCCCTTCTTCCTCCAAGGAGGGGCGTAATGTAGGCGATTTAAAAATAGTTTTGTGGAACGTGCCAGGTTTAGCCAGTACGTCTTTGGATGAGCAGTGGCTCCACTACATTAGAGATTTCCACATAATATGCATCCAGGAAATGTGAAGGCTAGCTAATAACTTCTTCTTAGAAGGTTACAAAACTTTTTCTGCCCAGCATTAAGGTCGAGTTCAAGGAGAGGAAGGAGGGAACTAATTATGTTTACTTACCTGAGGATTCATGGTAGGTGGAAGACTTTGTCATGGGACTCGGATGTCACACAAGTACGTACATTCTCGAGCAACAGTTACCGGTTAGTTTTTAGGCAATCAGGTCCAGTGTATGAGTTAGACCATAGATGTTTAGGTGGACACTCAAATCCCGCCCTTCTTGGGTGTGTTTCATATGTGGTCCCTCTCTTAGGGCCCGATTCACAGAAATAACTTAAGACAAAATCCTAAACTTACTACTTTTGGTATTCACAGAAGGCATTTAGTAGTAGTAAAGTTAGGATTTTGTCTTAAGTCTGTCTTAAGTCTGTCTTAAGTCTGTCCTAAGTTTGTCTTATTCAGGTATTTTATTCGACGAAAAACTGAGTTTTAAACAGTTACTAGATGAGAAGTGCCTTGGTTTGACAAGGTCCACCGGAGCAATTGCAAACTTTGCTCATAGACTAGGTAACTGGTCACCTGTGATGATTTAAAGTTATATAACTCGTTTTGCAGTTCCAAAGTTTTATATGGGTGCGAGGTGTGGGGATTTTAGGTGGCTAATAAATTACAAACTGAAGAAAACAGATAATTTAGGTGCTTGCTGAAAGTCCCTCAAAGCACCCCTGCGTACATTGTTCATGAGGAACTGGGGTCCAAGTGCATCTCTGATATGGTGGCTGTGAAGCCCCTACTGTGTTGGGTGAAGATTTGGTCCAATGATGAGGTAGGGTTTAATAGGCTGGTAATCCAGGACTGTCTCTCTTTGGATCATGCGTTAAAAATTCCATGACTGAAATTTGCAAAGGACTCCCTCATCACATTAGGACGAGCAGATCTGTTCACTAATTTTGATAAGGTGGGATCAAAGGAAAAAGCTCTCATCAAAGAATTGTTTTTTAAATATGTCACTGCACAACGTAAGGAAAGGGAGCTTAAAAAATCCACTGTTAGAGAACACATTTTAGTAAAGTCAACACAGGGTATTTAACCATTATAACCAGTACACACAATAGATTTTCAATTACATGATTTAGGTTGAATTTATTTCACCACCTACTGGCAGTAACCCCTGGCTTTACGGTACACATAGAACACAGAGGACCCTGTGGCTGCGACAATAGGTCACCACGGGATACCTTACATTTTGTCCTCCTCTACCCGCTCAACTCACACCCGAGAAGAGTGTTCCTCAAGGGGCTTTTAAGGAAACTGAGATTCAAGCAGGCATGCATTGCATTATTGTTTTTACAACTGTCATCAGATGTTTTTACACTTTTCTGCGTCGCTAACTTTTTAAGATCTACTTTAAAGTTAAGAACCACTAGGGGTGCCTGAAGGACGCAAGAGTTTTTGCCAATTTTTGAACTGTGTGAGGTTTACATAAAAGTCTGAATGGTGGGGTTTTCTTTTTAGGTCCAGGATCCGTTTTTAACTAGGCAACTGAGGATTTTACCGCTCATATTCTTTTTTTAACCTGAAGTAAAAGTTGTTGGCTGTATCATGAATTTAAGAGACCATGGGGAATAACAGCACTGTATGGATTTTGTGTAGTTCTAATGCTTACCTGGCTGTTTTTATGAATAATGTATATATTTGATTTATACACTGTAAAAAGGTATTCCCGGTTAATTTGAGGTTCAAGAGGGGGGAAAGAATCAAGAATATTGAAGTATAAACCTCTTAACCAACCTATCTTATTTAAGTGAGTAGAAAAATCTCAAAATCAATGTAACAAAACCACAGTGTTCCCCATAAATATACTGTCCTTACAACATAGATGCTTTCTCTTTGTTTTTATTATTTAGTCAGAAGCAAAACATAGTTTTTTTTGTATCAAAAATATATATTCATATAGCATTTTCAATTTTTCTTTTTTGTTTTGTAATTTATATACATTATAAAGAAACATACATAATCAATAAATGTAAACACCAATAAAGTTATTATCTAAAGCAAAAACAATACTTAAGTAATTGACAGTGCCCCTCAAAGAACGACAGAAAATATATACATAAACTTCTTGCTACCTAATCTCGCATATCACCATTCATACCACATGCCACAAAATACACAGAAAAAAGATTATAAAACATATATATTACAACTGGAAAAGTCTTCTTTTAGTTGTTATTTGTCAACGTATTATTCTGCTGACATATTTCTCAGACTGAATTTCTTTTTCTTCGGTTTAAGTTGATCCATAAGGGTTTATTTTCCAGTTGTATGGAATCATTGGTCTGGTCTACGTACGTTTCGGTGATAGAATGATTAAGATCACCTTCCTCAGGACCATCAAAGAATTAAAACCGTAGAGGGGCTACTAATAATCTGAAAATGCAAAACCACTGTATGTCAGATATGGGGAACATTGAGGTACTTAATGTATTACTTAAAGCGACTGTTATTTACTATTTCTTCTAATGAGCTGGTACATGCTAGTCTCAGGTGAACAGAGAAAAAAAGAGGACCGTTAGAAGTAGGGAAATAGGAGATTCAAAATAGCCCTTCTCCATAGTGGCAAAATGTGCAATTAATTTAACCTAATTTAACCTTTAGAGAAAGAGAGGCCTTCAAATCCTTACAGGATAACTCACGTATCACCATAAAACCGTGCGACAAAGCAGGGGGAATCGTTATTATGGATACTACTCTGTATACTGATAAAGTTAAATCCATGTTAGCAATATCTGAACATTATCAGCCATCCAATATGAGAGCTATCACCTGCTTAAAAGATACTATCAACGACATTACAACTAAAGCCTTCATAGATGGTTACATCTGCCAAAAAGAATTAGACTTTCTTAATAAAACAAACACAGTAACACCTGCCTTATATGGGATACCAAAAACCCATAAAAATACCCAAGACCCCCCTCTAAGACCAATTGTTTCCTCCATTAACTCATGCACGGAGCCCCTATCACAATATGTTGATACCTTTCTCTGCCCTCTCACTACACAGTATGCTTCATACATCAAAGATACAGGGCATATGATATCAACACTAGAAAACGCACCCTTTGACCAGAAAACGCAATTTCTTGTCACTCTAGATATAGAGTCTCTTTACACCAACATTCCCCAGGACCTAGCTATAGAGGCAGTGGCAGCGCTTCTAGCTAGAGTTCCTGGGGAAAGACCAGATGCTTTCATCATAGAGTGTTTACAAATAGTGTTACAGCATAACTATTTTGAATTTAAACAAGATATCTTCCACCAAATTAAAGGGACCAGCATGGGGGCTTCATGTGCCCCTAGTGTAGCCAACATCTACATGGGGGAGTATGAGAGGAAACATATCTATAATGAGGCGGCCCCATTTTTTGAGAATGTCACACAGTGGCGAAGGTTCATAGATGACATTTTTTTCATCTGGTCAGGCACAGAACCAGAGTTATTAGAATTCATATCCTGGTTGAACTCTAGTGATAACAATCTTAAATTCACTTGTCACTATTCATCGGACAAAGTACAGTTTCTGGACATATGGATTATGGGGAGAGAAGGACAGCTTGCAGTTAGCCTGTACAGAAAACCAACAGCTAAAAACACGATTTTAGATCACAGTAGTTATCATCCACCATGCCAAAAAGATTCGATCCCATTCGGAGAATTTCTGAGAATAAGGAGGAACTGTACCAGTATGAAAGACTACATGACACATGCGGTACAGCTACAAGAGCGTCTCCTGCTTCGTGGCTATCCAAAAAGACTCATCAAACAATCACTTAAGAGAGCCAAATACTATAACAGAGATACTCTCTTCAACAACGAACCAAAACCATCCCAGGATAAGCTAGTTTGTGTGATAGACCACTCTAATCTGAATTACAAGATCAAACAGGTCCTAGATAAAAATTGGAAAATTCTCAACACTAGTGATGAAGAACCTACACCAAAACCGCTGGTAGCATTTAGAAGAAACCCTAACCTGAGAGATAAATTAGTGCATAGCAGAGAACAGCCTCAGGGAAAAACCACACAAACTACTATAGATGGTTTACCTCCACCGATAGGTAACTACAGTTGTGGCAACTGTCATGCATGCGCATCAGCGATCACCACTAAGACCTGGTCTTATAGAACAAGAAAAGGGAATCTTAAAACCATGACCAACTGCAGAAGTTCCAATATAATCTACATGATACTATGTCCCTGCGGCCTAGCCTATGTAGGTGAAACATCTAGGGAATTTCGCATACGTCTGTCAGAGCACAAATCTGCCATAAGAGCAGGTAAGATACAAGCACCACTAGTCAGACATTTCATGGAAAACCAACATACAGAAATAGATCTTCGTTGGTTAATTTTAGAAAAAGTGAGACCAATACCAGGGAAAGATCCAACTATAACCCGCAAGCAACGTGAAACATTCTGGATTTTCTCCCTGGACACAGTAGACCAAGGCCTTAATGAAGATATCACATGGCTAGTGACCTCTTGAATCTCAGGCACAGTTACTCATACTAACAGTTGATCATTCAATCAAATGTTTTGCTTGGCTTAACTAGTAAGCAACAGTAGTATGGTACTCAGACACAGTGTACCATGCATGCTCCCCCTTCGAATAAATGAACCATGAACATCCGTTTCCATTTAGGTTAGAAGCCCGGTAATAGGCTCCCTTATGGACTGAGACTTCTTAGATTGGCGCCTATACCATAAGTTACAACATTTTATTGACTTATACCTGAGAAGCATCTCTTGACTCTAATTATTTACAGATCATGACAATTCAGATCAATTGCTGCATTACAGTACATATTACAAAATATTTAGGATAATCAACCAACATATTTGACTATTCCAAGATGGCGCCCGCGTTGTCTTAGCTAAGATATATACATCTATATATAATTACGAGACTATCTTTACAACCAAAACGAACACTCAAAATCTATGCCCTGCATTTTTTTCTTATTTTATTGATCTAAAACATTGGTTGAGAATATTTAACCACTCCATTTCCATTACTGATGTGTCCGAATTTTTAGTACACGTAATAATAGAACACTCTTCTTTTTGGTGATATTGACTATGCCCTTGGAATGAGGAAACACTTAATACAGGATTTTTATGAGGTAACCCTTAGCGCATTAGATCTAGCACACGTTATAGTTAAATACCCTTTTCGGACAATCATACGTACATAGTTTGACCCTTTCCATCATGGCACCCAGGTTTAACTAGCGCTTAGTACTACGGTTTCAGCCAGGCTCACAATATCGCGAGACTACGCGACAATTGGCAGACATTTAAAAGTGCCTGGAACCATCCATCACAAACCTGATATCGAGCAACAAGAGGGTCACGCTGTATCGAATGATGAGAGGTAAGGTACTACCATCGACGTTGATAGCGTTTGCCAGACTTAATAATCATAATCTATACTAGCTTGTTTTTGTCCATTTAAGTAAGACAATTTAGATTTTTCTCTATTCTTTATATCACTTTTTGCACTTAGCAAGCATCCGTTTCTGTTTTCTCGTAAATTATCAGAAAACAAAACTTACTTTTAGGTTTGGAGCGTCTTTGCTCTCTCATCCGAACATTTAAAGCGTTATAAACGAGTTGGACACATAGTGATTTCTGTCTGGGCCAGACTTATTCCAACATGTCACCTATGATTACCAGGCATATAGGAGTACTAGTTCGGTCACGCTAATAAATTACCGCGAGACTACGCTACTATCGCCAAAAAAATGTTTTTTAAACTTGTTTGCAACTCGCTGTATTTAACCAGGCATCAGGCTAGTAGAGGGTTGCACATAATTGAACTTTGGAAGATACCATCTACGTTAATTTCGCTTGTTAGTTTTACAAATTACAGCGTTACTCTGTTTGCTTAAACCTACACGAAACTACAACCTAAGAAGATTCTTTTTCCGCTGTGACTCATTTCAATCTGTAGTAATTTGTCAGACTGTTTCCATATTCTAACAAGCGTTTGTTTCCCTCTTTTAAATCTAATAAAGCTCAAGCCTTTTCTTTGCCGAACACGCTCTTATGTCGGAAAGTGCATTAGCCTTAAATATTTATTTGGTCTTCCCTCATTGTATAAATTAAGACGAGCTATTTCGTCTTTTCAAACTAATGTTAGACAATTATTATCTTCATATAACATTAATAATGGCATAACAGAACTTCCACGTTGGCTAGACATAAACAAATTACTAGCCAGGCAAGCGTATTCACTTAAAAAGGACAAAAAGCTTTTCTCTATCAGAAAATTTCCGGAAACATTTATCTCCAATTTGGAGTGTTGTTACTGTTATAATAGAAAACCTTACCTATACATCTTTTGTAACCTTTATGTAACGTTACTCTATCTACCTTTCAGAACTAATACTTCGCATATCATGCATACGATAAACATGGACAACAGAAACCCTAATACATAATAGACAACCCTCTTGTTTTGACGTCTTACACTCCACTTAAAGGTAAGAACAATAATAGACTCTGCTGTAAATAGCAAATAATAAAAGTTAAATTACATACGTAACTCTCCCTACTTGTTTTCCATTTGTAGATACACTCTTACTCAAGGAGATACTAAATGTGCAAGGCTAATACGAGTCTTTTTAGGACAAAATTTAACCATTACAAGATTCTCTGACTCGTCATACTACCTAGTAGACACAGTAAGACTTAATACTTACCCTGTTTTCTTTAGTTAAACTTACTTGTCTCATAAGATCCCTTCCTTAATTAGTCTTTTATTCTTTTGCCTAGCCTATTGCAGAGTGTATAAAACTGCGGCTCTCAATTTTCCCAGTACAGTGACTCATATATTCTGTGTTGAAACAGGTACTCCAGCGTTAATCTTGCTTATCACAGGGTGATTGGTTCTTTGTTCTGTTCTAATCTATAAGCAAATCACAAGATTCTTTTGGTCATCCTTATAATTAATTGCACATTTTGCCACTATGGAGAAGGGCTATTTTGAATCTCCTATTTCCCTACTTCTAACGGTCCTCTTTTTTTCTCTGTTCACCTGAGACTAGCATGTACCAGCTCATTAGAAGAAATAGTAAATAACAGTCGCTTTAAGTAATACATTAAGTACCTCAATGTTCCCCATATCTGACATACAGTGGTTTTGCATTTTCAGATTATTAGTAGCCCCTCTACGGTTTTAATTCTTTGATGGTCCTGAGGAAGGTGATCTTAATCATTCTATCACCGAAACGTACGTAGACCAGACCAATGATTCCATACAACTGGAAAATAAACCCTTATGGATCAACTTAAACCGAAGAAAAAGAAATTCAGTCTGAGAAATATGTCAGCAGAATAATACGTTGACAAATAACAACTAAAAGAAGACTTTTCCAGTTGTAATATATATGTTTTATAATCTTTTTTCTGTGTATTTTGTGGCATGTGGTATGAATGGTGATATGCGAGATTAGGTAGCAAGAAGTTTATGTATATATTTTCTGTCGTTCTTTGAGGGGCACTGTCAATTACTTACGTATTGTTTTTGCTTTAGATAATAACTTTATTGGTGTTTACATTTATTGATTATGTATGTTTCTTTATAATGTATTTAAATTACAAAACAAAAAAGAAAAATTGAAAATGCTATATGAATATATATTTTTGATACAAAAAAAACTATGTTTTGCTTCTGACTAAATAATAAAAACAAAGAGAAAGCATCTATGTTGTAAGGACAGTATATTTATGGGGAACACTGTGGTTTTGTTACATTGATTTTGAGATTTTTCTACTCACTTAAATAAGATAGGTTGGTTAAGAGGTTTATACTTCAATATATTTGATTTATATGCAGCTCAAGATGTCTCTTTATGGTCGTATTTTCATATACCGAATAAGGATTATTATTATTAATATAGGTCTGGCTTTTGTTACCAGCAAATACCCAAATTTGTCTTTGACTTTGTCAATGCTTGTTTTGTAATGTTTCTGTAACACTTTATTCTTGTGGGAGCTGCAGAGTCCTTGCCAATATAAATAAAATGGCTAAAAACAAAATTAGGTTTTGGTCTCAATAATCACTCATTGCTAGTTTAGTCCCTTGCACTGAAGGAAACTACCTGTGTTAGGGCATGCCCCTTGTGAAAGGGGAGAATGGCATCACAGTGATATTAGGCAATAGCTGAAGTGGGTTGACCCTTTACTCCATGCTGTAAGCTGTAGTAGGCAGAATAAAAAGACACAGTAACAGACCAATAGATGAAGAGGGCTGGTTAAAAGCTCCAATAAGTATTTGTAATATGCACATAGTTTGGGTAAAACCAAATGGTCTTAGCTAATGTCAAGGCTGTAAGCAGTATGGGGTTGTTGGCCACTCTCTAGTTGTCAGATGCCTTTGGGAAATTGGGTACAAAGCCTGGCAAGTGGACAGGCTCTTCAGTCAATCATTCACTCCACATAGCTGAAGGCTTTGCAGAGCAGGTGCTATGTGCTCACAGGGGGTTGGCGCAAGTCCCTAGCTGGATGCCAAGCTATTAACACATAAATAGAGTCCAAGGACTAAACAGTTAAAAAAAATCAAACACCAAAGAAAACAACCAATACATTTAAATTTTAACTCACTAATCAATGCAAACACTTTTTAATTAATATTGAGTACAAAAAGAACACTAAATTGTGCAATAAATTATAGCAAAAATGCCACAATTCTAAGAAAATGACAAGCTGGATTGGGAAGAGAAAAAACAAAACAAAACCTCCTCCAAGAAAAAGAAACCAAACTTTGAAACGTAGGTGTAATTTTTTTTTTTTTTTTTTTGAAAACCTTTATTTCAAAATTCAGGACACAGCTATTCAGCCGACAGCCCGAAGGTTCGGCAGCATTGAGAGTTAGATACAGTGATGTGTCCCCAATACGGTTCAAAGAGTAATGCAAAGGTCCAATTTTAAATAAACACAGAAAAAACTCACAACAAACCCCAGCAAGGCAGAACATTGAAAGCCCATGGCGAAAGCCCCCAGGGGAGGCCGGACCCCACTCATCTACTAGTTACAAGACTGTGTACGGAGGAAGAAGGGGGACAGCAGAGGCCCAAAACGATTCCTAAAACCAAACTGTGCTGGAAAGTAGGTCAGGGGGAAAGCTGTTCCTCGGGAGGTTCCAGATCCGGGGCAAGACATATTCCCCCCCTGTATTGGTTCCACCGCCCCCAGATGGCGTGCCACTTCCGGGGGCGACCTCTAGAGCAGTAGACCGTCTTCTCCCTAAACATGCTCCAGTCCATGTTCTCCTTCCACGCGGTCAGTGTAGGGGGTCCCGAGGAGCCCCACAATCGCGCGATATCCCTTTTAGCTACCATGTTACCCAGAGTCACCCATTGGGTCTGCGCCTCATCGAGGTCAGTGGGCCCCCAGACGTTCAGGAGGCAACACCGCGCCTCCGGCTGTACCGCAGTGCCCGTCACCTCCCCCATAACTGCATGGACTCTCCTCCAGAACTCCACAATGACACCACATTCCCAAATGATGTGCAGGAAAGTACCCACATACCACATCCCCTTCTGCACAGGCCGTCCTCCGAGAATCCCATGTGGACCAGCCTTGGCCCCGTCACATACACCCGGTGCAGTATTTTAAGCTGCACCAGCCTCAGACGCGACGGGATCGCAACCTCCTTAGGAGAAGAAACCGCTGACTGCCAGTCCTCATTATCCAACTCAAGGCCATCCCTAGTCCACTGTTCTCTCAGCCCCAAAAGCATATCTGCCCGGACGTTAATCAACTTCTTATATATGAGCGAGATCGTGCTCTCGGGCATATGACCATCAAGGACTCGGTCCTCAAGGGGAGAGGACTCCGGCACCTTCTCACCCTCCACGAGGACTGATCGGAGGGCGTGACGCAGCTGGATATACCTGAAATACTCTGAGGGCCCTAGCTCATACTCAGTCCGCAACTCCTCGAAGGACTTCACCCTCCCCTTATGCAGCACATCTCCCACCTTGGATATACCTATCAGGTCCCACTTATCAAAGCCCTTCGTATGCCAGAGTCTTCCCAATCTCTCCGATTCAAACAATGGGGTAGCGAGGGTGAGCCTATCCTTCCAGCCCAACGAATCAGTCGCCATCTTCCATACACGCACCGCCACACCTGTGGGCCCCGTGAGGGACGAGTCTAAGGACCGCGAATACAATGCCCTGTAGTAGTTGCCGCCACGCAGCAGCCACCTATCCAGGGCATACCCAGGGCTGAGGGCAGGGCCATAAAACCCATGGTTGATCGCGCTCAGCTGCGTGGCCCAATAGTACCGTCGGATGTCTGGGAGCGCAATGCCCCCATCGTACCATGGGAGCGTCAACTTTGAAATAGCTATTCGCGGCCGCCCATCCCACAGCAACGTCCGTTGGAGGCCTTCGACCTCCCGAAAGTATTTGGCCGGTACCCAGTCCAAGGTGTTCTGGAGGGCATAGAGGAAGCGGGGAAGAGACATCATTTTGAACAGGGCCGCACGCCCAACAAGGGAGAGCGGCAGCCTCCGCCAACCTTCAACATCTCGCCTCAAGCGCGCCAAGGGGGGGAGCAGATTCCTCTCATAGCGCACTGCAGGATCCATGGATATAAAAATCCCCAAATACACGAAACCCTGCTGGGCAACCTGTATCGAACATGTTCTAGGGATCGGTGGGACCTCGCCACTAAGAACGTACAAGTACGATTTGCCCCAATTAATCACAAGCCCGGAGTTCCTACCGAACGATGCGAGTACGTCACAGACCACTATAAGTGACTTCTTAGGTGAGGCAAGATACAGTAGGATATCATCGGCATAAAGCGAAATACGGTCCTCGTGATCAGGCGACCACCGAAGGCCCCGTATATCCGGGTGCCAATGTATCCACGCAGCCAACGGTTCAAGGGCGAGGGCGAACAACAGAGGCGACAGGGGGCAACCCTGTCGAGTACCCCTACCAAGCTGAAACGGAGTAGATGCCCGACCATTCACCACAACATTCGCTAGTGGCCCCTCGTACAGCAACCGAACCCAACTCACAAAACCGCGACCGAAACCAAACTTGGCCAGCACGGCCCATAAGTATGCCCACTCCACCGTGTCAAAGGCCATCGTGGCATCAAGAGATGCCACAATAGCCGGTTCACGCAGCGTGCCCGCCCTGGCGATGACGCCATGAAGACGCCTAAGGTTTAATGCTGTGTTTCGGTGCGGGATGAAGCCAGATTGATCCGGGTGGACCAAATCGCCAAGCACCCTACTCAAACGGGTAGCCAGGAGTTTGGCCAGAATTTTCGGCTCAGCGTTGAGGAGTGAAATGGGCCGATAGGAGGCGCACCTATCTCGGGGTTTACCCTCTTTATGTATTACCACGATCGACGCCAGCCGCTGATCCAACGGAAGTATCCCATCCCCCCGCGCCTCCAAAAACATGGCGCGCAGGTGAGGGGCGACCCTATCCGGGAACAGTTTATACAGGTCGATCGGCAGTCCATTCGGTCCAGAGGCCTTACCCGAGTTTAACGCGCGAATCGCCCCTGCCACCTCGTCAACCGTTATGTCACCATCCAAATCATCCCTATCTATGTCAGAGAGGCAGGGCAACTCGATATCACGGAGGAGCTCAGACGAGTCCTCGGGCGGCCTGTCCGACACAGAGGAATAAACCCTACGAAAATACTCCGCGAAACACTTCACAATCCCCTCAGGTTCCACAATCGCCTCTCCCCACTCTCCCGTCAACTCTGGCACCACTCTATTGACCCGTTCTTTCCTGTCCAACCACGCCAAGAGTTTCCCTGCCTTATCACCAACGTCATACAGGCGGCCCTGTTGTTCCCTACTGAGGGTCTTAGCAGCGTTCGTAACCAGGTCCCTATACTCCGCCTGCTTCAAGCAAAGCTCATGCAGTGAGGACTCTGTAACCTCCTCCTCCATAGCCCCCTCAAGGGCCGCGATCTCCTCCTCCACTTGCCGCACCTCACCATCCCTCCGATTCTTGGCAGCCACCACCAGGGAGAGGGCTTCCCCCCGAAGCACGGTCTTAAAGGCTTCCCACAGCGACACCGCCGAGTCCACGGTCCCCAGATTGTCCTTAAAGTAATTATCCACCTTCTTTACCAGGGCACTGCGCATCTTGGGGTCCCGGAAATACCATGGGTTGATGGGGGCCACCCTCCCTCCTCCCTCCCGACCTAGATCCAGCCGGATCCACACTGGCGAGTGGTCAGAGATACCGCGTGCCATGTGCCTCGCCTCGGATATCAACGAGGCATGTGCGGCCAGAGTGAGCAGGTAATCAATCCTGGAGAGGCTACCATGCGCCCCGGAGTGAAACGTGTATTGACTCTGTGTGGGGTGCCGGAGCCTCCAGCAGTCTATCAGACCAAACGTATCCAGGAAGTCTGGAAGCCATTTCTGAGCCCCCCCTGTGTCCCTGGGCGGGTATCTATCCAACAGTCCGGAGCCCACAGCGTTGAAATCCCCTCCCACTACCAGCATTCCCCCGGGAGAGTCAGCAAAGCCCTGCCCAGTTCAGCAAGTGTGGAGGCCTGCAGGGCCGGCGGGACATAAACCGAAACCAAAACCAAAGTCCTTCCTTCCCACCGCCCCGCCACCGCCACAAACCTCCCCCTATCGTCAACAATGGTGGAGTCCACCTCAAAAGGCAACGATGCTCTAACAAGGATGCCCGCACCCCTGGACCCAGAAGAGAATCCCGAGTGTGCAATGAATTTATACCCCTTCCTATTCAAGGCATAGCACATATTACCTATGAGATGCGTCTCCTGCAGCAGGACAACATCTGGCATTGAGCGTTTCAAAAATTGCAAAACAATCCCCCTCTTGATGCGATCCCCCAAACCATTAACATTCCAGCTTATAACACTTAAGCCCCTACCCCCCATCCTCAAACGGAAAGAGGCCCACCCCACACCCGAGGAGCCACCATGGAACAGCCCCGAGGATAATCATCATGCCTTGCAGAAATAAACCCCCCAACAACAAACTCAAAATCCCCAAAACTCCCCCCACCCTGCACCCCTGCTGCAGCTTACAAAGCCCCCCCAACTTGCAGTGTGCCTGTCGCCCTACAAAAACAAGAAATCTACAAAAAGTACCCTAAGGGAGGAAAAGAGCACCCCTCGTCCTCCCGCAACCCTCCACAGTTACTGCACTCTGTTCGAATCTTCAAGTATGGTGAAATCAAGTTAGGCCGGCTCTGAGATCTCAGCCCTGTCCATCCCGGCCACTGTCTCCATGCTCGGCTGTGTCATCCCCCGTCCGTCGCCGGGGCAAAGCGTCCAGCCATTCGTCGGCCATAACAGGAGAGTCAAAAAAGAATGTCCGATCTTCATGCACCACCCGTAGTCTGGCAGGGAAAAGCATGGCATACTTCAGATCCAGTTCCCGAAGTCTCCGCTTCACCCCCAGGAAGCTCTGTCTCTGTCTCTGCACCTGCTGGGTGAAGTCCGGATAAAAATTCACCGACGCATTCTGGAAGGGGACTGGGCCCGTCACCCTCGAAGCTTGCAGGATAGCGTCCCGATCTCGAAAATGAAAGAGCCGGGCGACAATCGGCCGCGGCGGGGCACCCGCCTTAGGCCGCCCGCCCGGCACCCTATGGGCCCTTTCCACCGCAAAAAACTTTCCAAGGCCCTTAGGCTTCAGATGATTGAGGACCAAATCCTCCACAAGCAGGTCCGCCGAAGCCTCATCCGAGGACTCCGGGACCCCGATGACACGCACATTGTTGCGCCTGGCACGGCTCTCGAAGTCCTCCAGTCGGCGGGCGGCGAGGTCACTCTCGGCCCTCAGCTTCCGAACCTCGGTCTGCAGATCCGAAACATCATCAGTGAGGCCCGTGGTCTTGTGGTCCAGGTTCTTAACGCGCTCGTTCGTCTTGCCCAGGTCCGAGCGGATCAGATTGACATCTACCAGGATGGCATCCACCTTATGCGCCAGGGCCTCGAACTGTCTCCCCATCGAGGTCTGCATCCCGTCGAGCGCGCCCATGACATCCTGTAGGGAGAGCTCCGGTGTCCCAGGCGAGTCCTCCTTCTGGGCATCCGGCGCCTGGCTCGATCCACTCGGCGATGCTTTCAGGAGGGCGTAGCGGTCCATACTGTTGACTTGGGAATACGTTCCCCGCCTGGTGGACTTAGTCTTCAGCCGATCCCCTTCTGCTTTGCCCGACATAATGGACTCCAGGCAGTCCAGTGCAGTTAAGACTGTTCCCTCTCAGAGAGAGGGATAAGGAGTGAGCAGCCCGCTGAGCGTCCTTGGGGTAATAAAGCCACCCAGAGCTCTACAGTGTCCGGGCAGACAAAGGGAACGAAATCGAAAGTGAAAGTGCGAGGACCTCCGTCCGACAGTTCACACCTCGCCAGGCCGTTGTTGATCAACTAGGAGTCGGGCATCCTGCCAACTCTAGCCCCTGGCATCCCCGGGAGTTAGGCCGCAATCTTCCGCCAGTCGTAAGTCCGGTTCCCGATGGGCGATCCGACCGCGGGTAGCATCGATCGCCTCCCTGACAACTCAGCAACACGGTGCCATGCATACCATCAGGATTAGAGACAGGATAGTCGACGGAGGGCGCGAGGGTCTCGGGAGCTCTAAGCTCACGCGGCCATCTTGGTCAAGCGCTAGGCTCCTAACGTAGGTGTAATTAATTAAATTATTAATAACTAAATACCACCAACAATCAAAATTTTAACTTAAGTGAAATATTTGACATAAAGAGTTCTATACGTATTTCCTTGATATAGTAAACAACAGACCAAAACCAACATTTTCAAAAGTAAGATTATCATTCCAAAACACCAAATATAACTGAAGAATGTAACTTAGTTTAAAATAGAACAAAGACCTCTATAGTTTAAAAAAACGAAAGAAAAATAAAGCACAAGAATTGTATAAATATATATTTTTTAATCAAACCCTAACAAATGTAATTTTTTTAACAGAAAAATTCAAGCAACTGGACCTTAATCTTCAAACAAAAATTAAAACCTCAACAAACATTTCTACAGCATACAACTACATGTTATCCATGAGTATGAATGAATAATTAATATAATTAATGTTTAAATAATGATGCTACTTTTAAAATAATATTAGTCAAATTAAATAGTTATAGTGTAACAGTAAAAACCAGGGCAAAACATTGACAAGAGCCCCATACATCAAATCTCAAACAGAAAAATTGTTATCGACTCACATGCGTATACCTACCTTGTTGAATAAACAAGCAGTGAGAAAATGCACCGGAAATGTACAAAATATTATTCTAATGAATGCTATTGGAGAGCTACAACCAAAAACAAAATTTCTGAGAACATTAGAGCGCTTATCACCACCAAACACTACAGAAATCAAAGACCGAAATGTATTACAGACCTCAGAGATGATAGCATGAGTCATGGTTCAGTCATACACATTCCACCATGGTATTTGATACTTGGGTTGGCATCTGTGACCAGAGCAATGCACTCTGCCCACCTTTGTAGCTCCAAATAGTCCATTAGTTGCCAAATTTGTTCGAAGTTCAAAGTTCAAAATACAAATGGCATCAGAAAGGCAAACAGTTTTGGCTCTCCAACTATGGTTTTATCCACCATGACTGACTTCATCGTGTTTTCGTTTGAAATCTCATTTTCACCCAGTTTGTTTTTTCATGTTTAGTTCATAGACAGATGTGGTACAACTCAACTCTATCAATGCATTTATTTTATTCCATCATAACTTTACAATGACAAAAATCAAATGATTGTGTAAACATTGATAATTTCTCATATTCCCAACCATGACTCCCAAAGATTAATATCATTGCATCATCTACTACTCTGCTCATCCCATTTGATCACAAATTGTCTGTCAATATTTGCACTTGCATGACAATCCATACATGTCACTGATACCCAGTGCACGTTTTCACAGTTCCAGACCTTGCCAACATGGAAAAAGGGGGTTTATTTAGAACAATCAGATTGAATAGGCAAATGATCATTCAGTCATGTCAGCAGCTGGATCCAGCTCTTCTGGCTCACATAGGGGATCCCACATCAATAAAACCAATAGACAAAAACATGGTAGTCCTGCATTTTGCAGACACAGGATCATTTCAATCTACTGTTCCAGTATCTGGTGGAATGCCACATCCACGTTTCAGTGGTGTGCCACAAGAAGCATGTCCTACAATGATGACACACATCGACAGCTACATACACATTACACACATTGTAGATTTTGCCAATGTGAAGATGAGAGTAGCATGATTTGGCTCCACCACCACATGTGGTTAGAGCTCATGATGGCACATGTATTGCCTTAGGGCCAACACACAACATATTACAAGTCCAATGTAATCTTCAAATCGTCGATTCAAGCACAGTGCAAGTTGCCTTGGTACAAGATTTGCACACCCAAAGTCTGTATCTGTTTTTCCCAGGAGTAACCATGTTCTTTTCCGTACTTCAAAACAGAGCCATTTACCTGTAAGTGTCACAACTCTGAAATGTCCAAATGAAGATGACATGAGAAAGGAACCTAAAACAGATAAAAACAAAAAGATTACCCATCAAACATAACATGATAGACGCATTACAACATCTACTTTTGGAGGGCTCACTTTCACAAACCAATCAGAGATAAACAATGTAACTGAACACAGTAGTCAATGTGTCTAAACTTTGATCAACAAACACCTATGGCCTTATTTTCATGAACTAGCCTTTCCTAAGAAATTACCACCAACTACTTGTCTCATCCTCAATTCAATGGTTGGAGTAACAGTGAAAGTGATAACATGCAAACATAAACTCATGAGAAGAAGTTATCAATGACATCTTGACGTAAGTCAACTACTTCTTTACCACTATCATCTTCATTTGGCATTTCAGGATTCTCACCCGATGGCTCTTCATGATCTCCATCCTCCGCAGTGTAAGGGATGTTCCGTCGCATGGCGAAGTTGTGGAGCTTGCAGCACACCACTGTGATTTGGCACACCTTATTGGATGAGAAGAGGAAGGCTCCACCAGTTATGTACAGACAACAAACTCTTGCCTTTAGCAGCCCAAAGCCCCCTGCACTGGCCTCCGTGTTCTGCCATGGGCCTCATTTAAGCAGACTTCCCCTGGTGTTGTCTGATTCCACAGCGGTGCCAATAACCATGGTCAGTTGGGATAAGCTCAGTCTCCTAGATGGAAGACAAATAAAGTGTCAAACTATTTTGCACAGTTACAGACTAATCAAATAGGACATACACCATCAATATAATGAAATATTGTACTGACCAGAAAGCCAGGCCTTCTCAAGTCCAAGTTGTAGCTTTTCCAGGAGTATGTAGCTGTTCTGTAGCACAAAGGAATCATGGGCAGAGCTGAGGAAATGCGCATAGATACTTGTGATGTACATATCCATAAGCAGACAACTTGCATGTTGATTGAATGGAAGTGTTTCTGATTCCTGTAGACCTGTTCTCTGGTGTGTAGTGGAATGTATGACGATACAACAAAAACATTTACAACGTATGCCTTTACAACGCAGTTTTTACATCGCAACATCCATTACAACGCATGTTTTTACATTGCATGCGATCACAACGCATTTTTAGAAACTACATTTCCAATGCATCCCATTACATCGCATAATACCATTACAGCGCATACCATTACAACGTATACCATTACATTGCATTTAAGGTAAGTGTTGGATAGTCCAGGGGTCAAAATTTCTATTCCCACTCCAGTGAGTGCAACAGTAGGGTAAGTGTTGGATAGTGTAGAGGTAAAAATTACTATTCCCACTCCAGTGAGTGCAACAGTTGGGTAAGTGTTGGATAGTGTAAGAGTAAAAACTATGTGTTTTAATGGTATGCGTTGTAATGGTATACCTCCCTCCATTCCGATCCAAAGCCACTAAGATCACCTGCGGCGTACCCCAAGGATCATCCCTCAGCCCGACCCTTTTCAACATCTACATGACACCGCTCGCCAACATCGTCCGATCGCACGCCCTCAACATCGTCTCATACGCTGTCGACACCCAGCTGATCCTCTCCCTCACCAAGGACCTCACCCCCGCCAAGACCAACTTCCACGAAGGAATGAAGGCCGTCACATAATGGATGAAGAACAGCCGCCTGAAGCTGAACTCGGACAAGACGGCGGTCCTCATCCGCGGCTCCACCCCCTCCGACTGGGACAACTGCTGGTGGCTGGCCTTGATAGGAGCTGCACAGACACCCACCAACCACACACGCAACCTGGAGTTCATAATGGACGCATCACTGTCAATGACCCAGGAAGTCAACGCCGTATCCTCCTCCTGCTTCAACACCCTCCGCATGCTTCGCAAGATCTACAGATGGATCCCCACCGAAACCAGTAGGACGGTCACCCAGGCCCTCGTCACCAGCAGGTTAGACTACGGCAACGCCCTCTATGCGGGAATCACAGCCAAACTCCAGAAAAGACTTCAACGCATCCAGAACGCCTCCGCACGCCTCGTCCTCGACATCCCCCACCACAGCCACATCACTACCCACCTGAGAGACCTGCACTGGCTCCCAGTCGACAAGAGGACCACCTTCAAACTCCTCACCCATGCTCACAAAGCACTCCACGACGCCGGACCAACACACCTCAACAAACGACTCACCTTCTACATTCCCAACTGCCAGCTTCAATCCGCTGACCTCTCCCTTGCCACCGTCCCACGCATCCACCCAACTACCTCCGGTGGCAGATCTTTCTCCCACCTCGCCGCCAAGGCATGGAACACCCTCCCTATCCACCTGCGACAGACACTGGACCTACTGACCTTCAGGAGACTTCTCAAGACCTGGCTGTTCGAGTAGTAACAGTTTTCTTCCCTCCCCCTTAGCCCCTTGAGACCCTGGCGGGTGAGTAGTGCGTTCTACAAATGTTTGATTGATTGATTGATTGTAGGAACATGCGTTGTAATGACATGCGTTGTAGTGACATGCGATGTAATGACTGCGTTGTAATGGCATGCAATGTAAAGGATGTTGCGATGTAATGACTGCGTTGTAAAGGTAGTGCGATGTAATGACTGCGTTGTAAAGGTTGTTTCCCTTGTGGTGGCACTAAGGCAATATGTGTGCCACCAATTGCTCCCACCACATGTAGTATGCGACACAAACCGTAAAATTCCCCCTTCACATTGGCTAAATTGTGCTGCTGTGGAAACGGAATGAAGCCATTGATATGTCCCATTATTGAACAAAGAACTTCTTGTAGCACACCACTGAAAGTTGGTTGTGACATTCCAGGAGATATAAAAAAGAAAAGAAGAAAAGATACTGTCACAGTGTATTGGAAGGAATCTGTGGCCACAAAATGAAGTACTGCCAATAGTTTGACAATTGGTGTAATAGATATGGTATTTCTGTTGTGAGGCTGAAGATTTGGCTCCAGCTGATGACATAAATCCAGTATAGCTTTCCTTATCAACCTGAACTTCTCAATGATATACCTTTGTACCATGGTGGCAAGGTCTGGAAACGGGTGGTACCCCTGAGTCTGTCGTCTCCTCAGTCCTCCAGGGTTCATATGTCTGCATTGGATAAGCATTTGAACTTGTTACATTTTAAACAGCAACATATTTGATTATTACCAGGGAAGTAATGTACTTCTACAATATACATATGGTTTAACTACATATTTTAATCCAACATTTGCTTTTTATCCTTTCTTCAGAAATTATATTTATAGCCTAAAATAACTGAGAAATTTTAAACATATGTAAATAATACATTTTAAATGTGTTATTTGAAAATTATTTTTTAATTTAATTTGTTCATCAAAAAATACCATCAAAGAAGATGTTAACAACACTGCACTAATATTGTTTCATCACGCTAATGCACTACATGTACTTTGTTTTTTTCAAAAGAAAGAGTGTCCATCAACGTTTGCATATGTGAGCAAACTAGCCTCCATTTTGAGTGGTGTTGACGCACTTAACAGTTACAAACACACTATTTTGAACTTCAGAAATGGCGGCTGGTTGACCTCGCAGATAGGACATTTGGAATCAGACAGGTTGTCGACCACGTAGTGGCCGGTGAACTCCACGACGGACACAGCCATAGGCTAACATTTAAAGTAATGTACGAATACCAATTGCTGTGTCCGTCTACATTGAAGATCGCGTACATGAATGTGGCAGTTAGAAAAAAGCTAATTTTCCTCCTAACACTGTTGCCATAAAGACCTCCTCCACTTTGCTGCTGTTTTTCGTCTCTGGAAGCATTGATGCTGGGACGAGCAGGTGAAGAGGCCCCTGCCTTCATGCCAGAGGAGCTGGAACTGTTGGCACAGGAGGTCCTTTCGCTGTATGGCCAGCTCTATGGCTCCCCAGAGGAGGAGGTACATGTCTGAAAAGTATATGGGAATCTGTCTGTTTTTTTTCAATTAACATAGGCTACATTGTCCCTTAGTGTTCCCTGAGTGAAGTGTAGTTAGTGATGTGAACTGTCATATATATTGTTCTTTACAGAGGACAATGATGGTGGGGATTTGTAAGCACTTTACCATGTTAAGAAAATACAGCAATTTTAGAATGTGCTGTGTGTTTAAAGCCCTGGAGTGTAATTGGTATGTATGGAGAGATATATTTATGTATATGTTTGACTGATATGTGCTATGTACTAAACTCACATCATGGCAGCTTGAGAACACATTATAGGCTCTTCACAACTGTACATAAAGATATTTTCTGTACAAACAAAATGTAAATTATGTTAGTTATGTGTGTCATCCAACAACTGACTCAGTCTATATTTGGCCTCTCCAAACAGTTTTTATGGGAGTTCCCAGACACCTTCAGAGTAGAATACCTCCTTAGGCACATGGTCCTTTTTGCATTGAAAAGTTAAGGGAAGGCTGTGTCTCGGACAGAGCTAGGTGTTTTCAGCAAAAGGTGCACCTTGACAAAAGTGTGACTAAAGGGGCTTTCCCTCCACTCCTTCCATGGAGCACATAGGCTAAGAAATTTGGGCTGACGTGGAGCCCCCTCAACGAGTGGAGTGGCAAAAGGTCACCCCACATAGTGGTTTTTCCTTATCACGAGATTGGTAAGGCCGGAGACCGCTTTAAAACAGGCCCTGATGAATGCTACGTACCCTTTTGGGACACCGAACAGAAACATGTTGACCCTATACACCGCCGTGTGGGGATAATAAATTCCCCGAGTCACTGCACCACTGTTTTAATATCATAAGTTGCCGACATAATTAAAATTAATTGGACAACTGTAATAGTTTTTAAATCACATTCACTATTCATGGGCCCCCACTTAGTTTAGAAGTGCATCCGTATCGTCAGGTGTATGCCCGCCCTCTATCAAACCAATTTTTAGAGGGCGAGGATGACCAATGATGAAGCATGACACCAGGTGGTGTGTGAGGCCAGTCCTTCACTTTTTGTGAGATGGCAACACTCACAGTATGACTTTGATTTTTGAGCACTAGTGGTCATTCTTATCTGGGAGCAGCCCCATTTGTGTGTAACATTGTATGTTGGAGGCTGGCTTGCTCCTGGCGCCCTGTGCCTCTTGTTCCCTCCTCTGGCTATCCGCCAGGGCTAGTGTGGTTTATAAGGCTGTGTTGATGCCACATCTGAACTGGGGAGGAAAAGTGAGCTAAAGAACAATGATGGATTGAACCCAGATCTGTTCCTGGGGGTGATTGTCCAAAAAGTTCCAGTGCTCCATCCATCATCTCCTTGTATTTGCTTTGATGTCACATTATGATCATCAGGCTGCAGATAATGAGGCCTGACAATGAGCAGTGCTAAGTCAGAATAATAGGCCAGGCTTGGGCTGACTCACAGGGACAAACAACGGAAGGCCTGAGATACATCTGTCATAAACATATTTCCTTGCCAGGTCATACTTCGTGGTGTGCTGAAAAATATGCCCCTGAATGCTTTTAAATGGACGACAGTTGAAAGGGAGTGTCATCTAACTACTTTAAACTTCAAAAGTAAACCATTCAGAGGAGTGAAAAAGTTCCTGGAGATACATAATGATAGATAAGAGACAAGATCCGGACAGAAGAGGGCCCCTGAAATATGATTGAAGAGAAGTAACCCAGGGGAAATAACATTCACAATGGAACACAACAATGGCTTCTCCAAAATATTTGAAACAAGGAAAATTCCTTAAATATTTAGAGCCATAAGTCAGACCAGTTATGTTTATATCTTATTTTCAAAATATATATTAATGAGATTTTACATTGATCAATTTTCACAAAAATATACATAAATTATATGAGCTCCCTACCTACTGGAAATCAGAACCAAAAAAACACAGCCATATCCTCACAGCTCAAGTCAATCATACCCAATCATACTAAGAGAGACCATACATTCCAGACATTAAAAACAAGTGTTCCAATACAATATTACTTGGCCAATATTTATAAGGTCCTTCAATTCATGTTTAGTTGCCGAATTCTATTATTCACCTCAGGAACAGCTTTACTCTTTGGGTATTTTGCTGATAATCAGCCAGCAGAGGCAGGATGTTTAGGATCGGATCCATGGTGGTACAAGAAGTACGAAGGTGAGTGAAGGTGACTTTGTGCCTTATTTGCGGTCAGGTCCACCAACTGATGTGTAGAGGTTTCCCCACCACAGTTACGTCGGCAGGAAGGCACATCATGATTGGCCAAGTGGAGAAACTGGTGGTTCTCCCTCCGACAGCCACTTTTGCCTATCCCGCTGTCAATGCGATTGAGATTTCCTGGCGGTGATGGGAGACCATGGTGGTCTTTTATCTATGCAATAGCCAACATCTAAATAGGGTGCACGGACCGTTAAGTCAGCATGTGGGAAAACAGCCAAAAAAGCAATGACTGGACTGAATCCATCAAGATCTAAATGAGGTGCATAGTTTAAACACACAAAGATGGCAAGAAAAATAAATAAAAACGATGACTGGAAAGAAAAAGAAAATTACAAAGTAAAGTATTGTTCCACCTCCCCTAGCGGTGACATGCACTTCCTTTTAGGTAGAACTGCACATGTGATCAGGCAAATTGTAATCTTTCAGAGTGCAGGGGAGCCACAATCGAAGCAGGCTGACCCATCGCCCCATGCTGTGGTGGGCAGTTGCGGAATGAGAATGACAGTTGACCAAGCTATTGGACGGAGAGGGCTGAACCAAAAGCCCTCTGCCTGTGCATACGTTTGTATTTCTATTTATGATTTTTTTTATCAGACAAGGCCAGATCTAAGGTTGGCAGGGGCGCCAGCTGCACAGGTTGCAATTGAGGGAATTTCATCCTTGCATTGTATCTGTGTAAAATGTAACTCCTCATTTTTTGGGAGAGTTTTGTATAGTGCAAACTAGACCCAAAGATATCAGAGCACTTTACATGAGCACCAGTTGCGTTACAGACAGACATATTCATTTCTTTTTTAGGCACGTGGTGATTAAGTGATTTGCCCAGAATCACAGGTTGTTGAGCGTCCCTGCCGAGACCTTAACCCGGTTCCCCAGCTTCGAGGTCGACCGCTCTAGACGCTAGGTCACATCCTCTGCCCTAATTTAAAGGTTTAGTGGAGCAGTAAGGTAACGACAAATTGACTCAGCTTCCACGCTGTCATACCTGTGGCCTCGGGCCTCATTAGAGGTGGGGAACATCTGACTAACCACTGGTGGAGTCTACACCAGCTATACTAGTCAACAATCAATGGGGACCACCAGGGCCACCACAGGGCAGCTGTCCTAAGTAGGGTGATCCTCCAATGTCATTGTTTCCTGCTGTGTCCTTCATGTCAGGGAATGGCGGACATTAGCAGGATAACTAAGTGATGGATCCATAGCTAGGGTGAAAACTCCTTCAACATCAGAGCCACTTTTACTGTCTTTTCAGAAACAAAACCACGCTTTGACTGTTTCTTTATAAAAAAAATATTTTAAAAATCCTAGTGGCCACGACCACACGGCAACCCTCGCCGCATTCAGCGCAACCAAAAGTGCAATTTCGGCACAAAAAAAATCACCTCAACACCAGGTGTAGGAATTGAGTTTGTGTAAACATGTGTGCTGATATCTGCATGTGACACTGTGTATGTTATGTGTAGCTGTGTTGTGTGTCAGATCATATATTATCTTTGTGTAAAACAATGTAGGGCGTGTATGTGCAATTCTCTGTTTCCTCTTTGTATGATAGACAGTATTGTGTGCATGTTATCAATGTTATAGGGCGCAGCAAATACTTTGAAAGGGGTCCTGGCATGTACATGTGTGTGAGTCTCTGCATTGTATGAGAAAAGCGGTGCTCCTAAACTGTGAGTCGGATGTTTGTCAGACTGTGTAGTCGGTATTTGTAAGACTATTTCTTGTATTTGCAAAACTGTATTGTGCTTTTGTAAAACTGTGTTCATGCACATATATTGCACATACAAGACTGTTTGTTGTGTCTTTGCAAGTCTATCTATAATGCATGTACAAGGCTGTGTATTTAAGAGTGTAGTGTTTTGGGAAGATATTGTATTTTGTTAGTGGCTCTAAGTGTAGCCGCCCAGAGCACCTTTTCATATATCACACCCCTGAATTCTCAAAATCCTGGACCAACTTAAAGCATGTGGTGGCCATTGATTCTCTCTTGAAGCAGAGCGTTAGCCAGTGGCAAGGACACAAATTCATGCTTTATTTTAAACCGTACACAAACCACAAAATGGCACATCTCTGAATCCACAATAATCACCCCTGCCCCTGTCTCTCTCATCTGGTAGCCCTCACTTTCCATCTACTTTTTGTAATGTGCAATTAACCCCACCCCTTTCCCACTGAAATTGATTTGAAACGACATAATTCTTCTACCAACTGCAGCTATTATTCATAATTGCCACGCAAACTTCTGTGCCTGACATTAATTTGAGATTGATGGTTGAAAAAATGGTTTTCGGCTGTGACTTCAGGAAAATGTAGCGCCTTACCATGGTCTCCCGATATCCTAGCACTAGAGAAGGCACGATGCAAGGTGACTTGGGGATTCTTTCAGGATTGTCTGAATAGACACTGATTATGTAAATTACGTTTACTTAAATTGGCTGCATATAAAGTGATCTGACATAGATGGACCCCGAAGTGCAGTGTTTAATTTCTGTAGGTGGTTGGAGCCGCACTCATATTAGGGACTAGAAAAACTATTTTTCCTCACCAGACTTGGATTCAGAGGAAGGCAGAGAAAAAGATGTGAAAACAGTGAGAAAGGGGAAATGCTGGATAAATAAACCTGCAAGAGTGAGAGAGCAAGACAGGAAGTGTAACATAGTTGAAGAAAGAGATATGAGGTGTAGTCGAGTCTAGGATCATGTTTGAAAAAAACACTGTAGCACTATACCCAGACCACCTTCAACAACAACAAAGATTGTGTTTACATAATTTCACATACCACGATATTGTCTAGGTAAGTAATTACGGGTAAGTGTAGATTCACTATTCTTCTCTCCAGATCTGCATAATTTGACAATATAGTACTGACCTGACCCGGGTGGGTGACGGTCGCTCCACCCGGCGCGCGGCTCTCCGTGAGTGTGCCCGGTCTCCCTACCTGCCTCCCCCAGCGCCTTGAGACCCTTCCGGGTGAGTAGCGCGCTATACAAATGTCATGATTGACTGAATGAAATATTTGTGTCACGTGATGTAATATTGCATGTAACACAGTGACGCCGCCCCCCCCCCCACACACACACATGCACACATTCTGTGTGCACAAGACACACCATGTTCTTGTACATCTGTTAGACTATATATTGTGCCGGCGTGCAGGCCGAGTGTGCTCGCATCCTCTCTTTCACCGCACATACAAGAGGGGTTCGGGGCGCACCGTGCCGCTCCGGAGATCTCCTGGACTCGCGGCGCCGGAACAGTTCCTGCAAATCATTTTTAATAGACACGGAAAGGATTCAAGGCTTCGACAGCGAGCGGATTTATTGCTGGAGCTGTTAGGGAGCGAGAATGCAATTAAGCTAAATAACTATAAACATGACAAGGAGAAATGGAGAGAGAGATAACGGGAGAAGGAAGGAGAGATTGGGGCGGGGGAGTTGGGTGGTGGCTACGCTGAGAGAACTAAGATGGACGGAGGGCTGGAGAATCACAGAGTGCTTTCTAGTTATCTTTCCACCACACCACCTGTCAGAATCACTGCTCAGGGAAACGACGAGTCCGACACATAATTTGCAGAAGCGCTCAAGTGCCTGGAGGCGCCATTTTATCAGCAATCTGAAGAGGCTGCTGCGTAAAAGGTAAGAAGTAAGGTTCAAGACGTGGCGCTGCAGAGGGGGGTCAAAAGTTTATTTTCAGAACGGTATGGCTTGTTTAACCTGCGAACTATGGGTGGGCGAAATTCGCATGTTTGCCTTTTGTGTAAGCATGGGAGATTTGGGATAAAACTGTCCAAAATTACGCAATCTGGTGGCATTTACTTAATTTTGTTAGCTCATAATGCGACATTATATCACAATAAGTCGCGAGGACAGGCTTTGTGCTAAAAAAAATTAAAGACTCAAGCACAAATGCTGAGAACAAAAGCTGATATATCAATTCACACTGTTCTTGTGCTCCGTGATAGTATTTTTAGCCAAGCACTTTCCAATTAATTACACCTTTGGCGCTGAGGCGTAATCTCACAGAATTTCCCTAAACGCATAGCGTGAAATGTCAGAAATTCCACAAATTAGGGTGGTGTAATTGCGATTTCGCCCAGAGACCCCTTAGTTCTTCACTCCAGGGCGGGCTTAAGCACTGATGGCGCCTGGTGTGACAAATTTTACTTGGCCTCTCCACCCCATGACCGCCTTGTGGTATTGAGGGCCCTAGGCCCACATGCTGATGAAAGAACCACACAGACAGGGTAGTGCGATACTGGAACTGGGCCCAGGACACGTGCGCCCGGCCCCTTTTATTAACAGTTTCACCTGACCGGTGACGCCTGTGATGGGTGGGTGAATAGTGTGGGTTACAAGTAGGCCTGACACTAGAATGTGTCCAGCCGAAACTACGTCCCTCCCAAACTTTAATGAAAAGAAACAAACAAAAGTCCAACCTGTAAGAAAACAAATAAACAATGCCCAGCACCACATGAGTCTCTTCATGCCGCCATCCAGGCAGCGCTGGAGCTTTGGACCGTGTGGTCAGGATGCTTTAGTCTTCCTTGGCAATGTGTTTCAGACCGGCCTGCTCGCGGTGTTGGAGTCTATTTACAGAGTTCAAGTATTGGTGCATCTGGAGCGGTGGTGGAGTCCACTCTGGAGATCTCGCAAGCGCTCAGGTTCCAGTGGACGCCAAACCTACAGCTGTTGGGGATGATCTCGGTGTATGAGGCCTTCCCTTGGACATGATGTGCTTGATGGTCTTTCTAGCTCCTGACAGCCGAGTAACTTCAGACTTGCCTCTCTTGCCTGGACTCCTCTCTCACTGGAGTCTCCTGGAGGGCCTTCCTGCCGGGCTGCCATGGGACCGCGTGGCCTGTGCGGGCTTCATGTAGGCAGCGCGAAGGCGTTGCTGAGGAACCTTCCAACAGGACCACAGCCAAGTCACTCATGTAGCTGCAGAGGGTGGTGTCTCAGTCTAGCTGTTCTCGCCGCTAGGACTCAGGTTCTACGCCTTCCTCCGATGGTCTTTGGGTGACCAGTCTTCCACTGTTACCTCCATGCTTCCTGTGCCTGTCGTGGAGCTGCTGCCAACGCATCTCTCCTATTCAAATTCCCCTCTCACAGGAACTTCGTCGAGGCCCTTGCCCCGTGATCGCGTTGGCTGTGCGAGCCTTTTGTAGGCTGCGCTGAGAGGTCGCTGCAGAACTCCCAACAGGGCCACGGACAAGCCACGTGTAACCCCAAGGATGGATATTTAAATGGTTGGGTTTGCTCTACCCCAAGGGGGTGTATGGTGTATTCAGCCCCTTTTTCTAGCTATTCATCACAGCTTTGCAGGGCAGGGTGTGAGGAGGACGTGTAGGTCAGTTCTCTTTGCAAAGTTAGCCCCTGTCGGGCTGCCACATTGAATCACTGGCGTTTCTGGGTGCGGTGAAGCACTGCAATGCTAGGTACCTCTTCAGGCACTTGCTGCAGGCGCCGGATGGTGCAGGCCCCTGGAGGCGTCAGCACGGGCATGCAGTAGCGCTCCTGGCAGGGGCGGGAACGGGCTTTCCAACTCAGGCCCACCGGCTGTGAGGACGCTCCCCGCTGGGCTATCCGCAGGGCCACATTTCTCATCTTCATGCTGACGAAAACTCGCTGGCCTCACACCAGGTATGAGCCGCTTCTGACACCAGGAAGAGGTGGGGCTGTCCCTGCTGTGGGTTACCTCTAAGACCGCAGGGTGCCGCTGTCTGCTGAGGAGCGCCTTTCTGCTCTGGTTCTGAGATCAGGGTGATTTTGGGGTGGCGCTGGTTCCACAGGAGGCACAGGGGCCCTCCGCCACGCTGCTGTGTACCTATGTCCGTACCTTGCCAACTTGGTGGCGCCAGGGCTGCATGATGTTTTCACTGTCTCATCGTTCTGTCTGCTGGGTATGGCAGTCGGGCACCGGGATCTTTGCAAACTACGGCATCTGAGGAGGCGAGGAACGCTTACGAATGCCTTACCAGCAGGAGCATGTCGTAGTAGGCACATTCTCTTCACTGCGCCATCTTTTCCACCCAAACTGGCAGCAGGAGGGCTTTAGTGGCGGGAGGGGGGATGGGAGGCATCATCTATGTGCGGCAATGTGCCCCCTACCACAAGGTAGGGTGAACCGGCATCAGAAGCCCTGTTCCCCTCCTCCAGGCAAGCAAAAGCAGAGGTGCTCCGGCAGAGCTAGCCGCCCCTTAATCCACGACGGACATCGCCGATAGCGTGGCGTGAGGGAAAGGGTACATGCAGGCTAATCGTTCTTGTTGAGGAACAGTAGGGTCTCCTTTCTGCACGCATGAGGGGTCAGACCCACCTCGTCGCCATTGTGGTATTGCGGGCCATAGGCCCACATGCTGATTGAAAGAACCACACAGACAGGGTAGTGCGATACTGGAGCTGGGCCCAGGACACGTGCGCCGGGCCCCTTTTATTAACAGGGTCACCTGACCGGTGACGCCTGTGATAGGTGGGTGAATAGTGTGGGTTACAAGTAGGCGGAACATTAGAACGTGTCTAGCCGGACACTACATGCCTTGGAATCTCTCACTACCCCCAGCAAAAGTGACCCTCATCTCTCCATAGCCCTATCCACATAAAATACAGATCTGTTCCTTGCAGCAGGTGTAATAACCCTCTGCGCTACTTCATGGTGAGTCAACACTGCCACTAGACAAAAATGCGATCTCTAGAGTTATCTTGACATTTTTAGTGATGCCCTAATGCTGGACGCACACGGAAGTCTACTGCAGGTGATTTTAATTCAAATTATTGCTAAACCCAGCGCCCTCCATTGAGTTCAGTGCGCCCCCTGGGGTCAGCGCCCAGTGCGACCTCACCAGTCGCACCGCCCTAAAGCGAGCCCTGCTTCGCTCATTTTAAAGCCCAGCCACATGCAGAAAAGGGAATTATTTGCACCCAACTGATGTTCTCTCTGTTGACTCTCATTTGGACATCGATGTTTACACATTGTCACATTAGGTTAGGAAAGTGGGTAAAAATGCACAATTATAGTAAAACCCCCCGCTGGCAGCTGCCTGAATGGCTAGGGTTGGCATTCCACTGGTGACCTGTTAGTCCAATCGCTCTCCTTCCGTGTACTTTGCTGCTCTCCTACGCTGACACCTTTGCTTCCCGAGTTGAGAGATGCATTGCCTGGGACACGACCGACAATGTTTACAGAACATTAACTCTATTTAAATGCAACATCTAGTTTACCCTTCAGCTGCAGGCTCCTCTAATGCTGTAATACTGAAGATAATATTGACAAATTAGTCTCTATTCAGAGAGAATACAATTAGGCTCTATTTACTGAGAACCCTGTCGGAGACATCCAGCATGCTTCACTCCAGGCACTGTTCTCTCTCTCCACTTGTCTCCAGAGTTCTGGTGGGAACATTCACAAATGGGAAGTGTCAATTCGAGTGTGTCACGCGATACTCCCATGGAGCTCAATAGTCCTTTTATTCCAGTCCTGGTTCATGGAAATTGAAGAAGGACTGCCAATACACTGAATGGGGAAGGATAATTGACTTGGCTGTACTCCTTTAGTTCCTACCGACATCTGTGGAAAAGAAAGTAAAACTGACCAGTCATTCTCCGACTGCTCTAAAAGTGAACCCAACTGCAACATATATTTCTCTAATTGTCCTACATGCATTAACTCTCCAGAAGAACCTTCAAGTGCTGCTAAGAGAATGTGATATTCCATATGTCCATTTGCAGTTCCTGTCCTCTCAAAGTTGATTTCAGGAGTTGGGAGAAGATAGGGTGATTGAGCACCTCACTGTGGATCTCAACCCACTGCCTTTAGGACGATCCAGTGCTCTCTCCTGCCTCCAAAAAGGCCCTTGTCTGAGGACTGAACAACATTGGCACTGCAAAGCACACTATGAATTAGGCATTGGCCGGCCATTTTGAACAGGCCTGGTGATGCATGTAAGCACCCAGTGGGAACAACACCTACATTAATATAAGTAACTGGAACACATTTTAAGGCTACCGGTTATTTTAAAGTTTAGAGCACGTTGATCCCCAATGAACAGAGGGAGTGCAGTGATTAATTACCAGTAATCTTTATTACTTCTAATCCTACTCTACCTCTTCCCAGCCATTAATATCCCACCTACGAGGCAGGAATGTTCCAAAACAATGTAGTGCATTTACGCCCCACCCACCAAGGGTCATACAGGGGGAGGCTATTGCCGGCATCCTCCAAAGCCATTAAAACTGTCACTCAAGACCGACTTGCCCAGGGCTTGTGAGTGTCACAAACAGTTGAACAAGAAAGAGAAGGACTATGAGTAACGACAATGAGTGGGAAATAACAACGAAATTATGACCCTTTCCGTGTCCCAATCATTGCTATTGAGAAATACTGGGGCAGCCACCATGGCGTTTGGTGATGATGAAAAACACCCATTAAGCCACACAACAAACATGCAGCACCTCGTGATCCACCATGTTGCAACAGGAAAGCAAAAATAAGTGATAACACAACAGAAAAATCCAAAACCCAAGATCCCTCCATTCAATTGCAACCTGACAAACTGAAATGATAGATATATCATGGAGAGGGACCCAAGCACCAGCCCTACACATCTCAGAAACTAAAACGCCCCAAATGTCCAACCAAGAGGAAGCCGCCCCAAATGAACTGACCAGAAGCCACCTAATAGTCAAGAACAAAGGATGAGTGTATCAACAACTTGAAGCGATACTTGGAGCTTCTGGAATCTTGCCTGCCATGCAACAAACGTACTATTACTTGGTGAGATGGTCTACACTACTGACACCCGATCTGACAAATCAAGTGAGCCCTCATAACCCTCAGATGCTGGAAGACAAAGATGATTAAGAGTTTGGCACAGGGCAGATAACATATTCAAGCATGGCTTCCTGCACAGAAGAGGCCCAATCCCACCAAAACATTTAGTTCCTTTAATTGCTTCAGAGAAACCACAAGTTGGAAGGGTAGTGCCACATCCTTAAAGAATAGAAGTGGTGATCATTCCCTGCTCTAAGTAGGATGTCATGTGGAGGTGAAAGCGGCTTAACCAAGCTCATAAAAAGGAGAAACTCTCAATAACTTGGCTACCACAGCTCTTGCCCAGTAAATCTATTTTGCTTGAAAGTTGGCATGGACTGACCACTAAGCCCAAAAAGCAGAAACCAGCCACTGCAAAGGAAGCATCACCAAGGAAGTCAAGAACAGCACTGACATCATAGAAGACTTCTTGAAAGATGTCAATGCCACGTTTTAGGAGCAGTGGGCGTCAGGATTGAAGTACAACAAGGGCAAGGGACCCTGCTAACTCTGTCTGTTGGAGCTCAAGGGCCAAACTGAGAAAGAGCCTGCAAGGTTCTGGAACACCTACAGGCCGGAAAGGATAATCACAGCAGACTCCAAACTGAGTGAATTTCCAGGACCTCCTGAAGAGCAATGAAAACCTAAGTGCATAAAGTTTTCTGCCAAGAAGATGAGACCTCACAGAAGCCCTAAAGAATGGTGATGATTTCCCTGTTTCCAACTTGCAAATACGATAGTCACCACGTAGTGTGGCTAAATACCTTCAAAAGAAGGTTGGGACAACATGCTTCTGGCCAGGAGTGCATGAAAGCAGACACTGATGTCTGAAAGATCTGAATGATTTGTTGAACTCCTGAGAGGTTAGTCTCCAGTGGGGAGGAAGATGAGTACAATAACTCTGGCCCTCCCTCTCTTCCACAGGGAGAAGTACACCTCCAAAGAGAGCTAGGATCCTATAAAGATAGGACAAGCAGATTACACACTGAACAGAACCTAGAAAACCTAGAATTGGAACCAGTGCTTGAACAATTGAGTAACTACTGGTGACGGGGAGCACTAATACATGCACGTAGGCATCCTGCAAGCTGAATGAAACCATGACGCTGCTGAGATTCATCAGTGGGATTATCCTATGCAGAGTCACCACCTTGAATAGACCTGGTGTGTCCCTATAAGCATGAACATGATATGTCTGTTTCCTGACAGTCCAGACCGAACTGCCAAGCCAGGTCCTCCCTGGACTGGAAACAAGCATCCTAGGACCGGTTTCTGGCATTTCAGCCGTCCTCAGCCAGGCTTGCTTGATTTTCAGTGGCATGGAGAGCAAGGGACCCACGTCTGGGCATACCCTTTCCACTCGGGGTGACAAATGCAAAAACAACAATTGATGGACAGAATGTAGAACAATGTCATACATTCACCCCAGTACAGAGATCTGGGCCTAAATCCATTGTTTTTTTGCTCACCATGCCGTTCCAGTTTGAACCCAGCCATATGCAAATCAGTCTTGACCCTGTGCCTCATGGGAACAGTCCAGACCGAACTGCCAAGCCAGGTCCTCCCTGGACTGGAAACAAGCATCCTAGGACCGGTTTCTGGCATTTCAGCCGTCCTCAGCCAGGCTTGCTTGATTTTCAGTGGCATGGAGAGCAAGGGACCCACGTCTGGGCATACCCTTTCCACTCGGGGTGACAAATGCAAAAACAACAATTGATGGACAGAATGTAGAACAATGTCATACATTCACCCCAGTACATAGATCTGGGCCTAAATCCATCCTTTTTTTGCTCACCATGCCGTTCCAGACATACAGGATGGCACACTGATCCGTTCCAGACATACAGGATGGCACACTGATCCAAAGAAACCTGGCCTTGGTGAAACCATGACTAGAGCAAGACCCAAAGAGTTAATGAGAGGGACAGGGACTCTCCCCCACATAGTCCCGTAGGAGGTGCGTCACATGTGCACCTTTGATCCTCTGCCGTCCCTTGTAAAAAGTGTATCATGATAACTAGTGAGGGCCGCTGGTTGCATGGGAGCAGTCCAATGGATGAGGAGAGTGGGGGAGTAAATAAAGATATGTTAAGTGAGTGAATAGATTGTGATGTGAAGTGAACGAAGTGAATATATATTAGAGCAACAGACAGGGAAGCGAGAGGAGCGAAGGAGGGACAGAAGGATAGGAAAGAAATGCAAGAGTTAGAGAGAAAGGAGATCCAGTGGGTAAAGGAGGGGGCCTGGGCTAGAAAAATGGGGATGCCTAGGCATTCAAAATACGAGCAGGTGAAAGCAGGTGGTGGTGATTGAGTGCAGTGTCATCTTGATGATTTTGGGAGCCCTGGAAAAGACCCTGTAGGGAACACGTTTGAATTGTATTACCATTTCCTACTAATTGACCTGGCAAGATGCTAATCAGTACTAAAATACATCTCAAACCTTAACAAGGTCACAAAAACAGTTTAAATATATCGTGCCCAGAACCCCACAAATCCTTAAGATGACAATGGGGCAAGAGACAGAGTCAAAGGTAGATGTAGGCAGCACTGAAGAGAGGTTCAAAGGGAGAAACAGAATAGATTTGCCCATGACTAAAAATGTCTCTGAATGTGTGAAAGTATTAAAAAGCCTGTAAGTGGGAAAACGAGACTTCGAAATCTGAAAGGAATAGGGTCAAAAAATAGATAGATGGATGAATGTGTTGCTGGATGAATACCTGAATGAGGAGCTGAGACAGACAGAAAGGCAGACAGCCACAAATAGAGAAAGCAAGAGTGACAGTGGAGAAAAATATCAGTCAGTTACTACAGAAAAAAGGAAACATTGGGGGATATTCTCAAGAACATGTGATAATCATCGCAAACTTAGCTTAACGCAACTTTGCACATCGCAGTCTTATCGCGGGAAAATAACACTGTGGTAACGTGATATTCTCAAGCCGGCGGTACCATACGATAGGCTCACATTAACACATCAAATGTCAGTGATAAAGTCAATGCGTCGCCGCAAAAATGCGAAACAAGAACACAAAAAAAGCTGCAAGGAGGCCAATAGCGATATAAAAATCAGCAAAAACCGGCGACTGGCCTGCAATTCCCACGAGTCATGCGGGAAAATGCACTATAAAAGCAACCCAAAAAAAGGGAGAAAAAAAGAAACAGTGTAGCACCATGGATGCACCCGGACCCCGTGCAGAGGCCAACGTGAACCCCACAAGCCCCACAGACCACCAGCAAGGAACCTCGTGGTCGGGGAAGCCAAGGAGAAAAGGGAGACGGGGTGCAGACCGCAGGAAAACCAGATCAGCATCACAGAGGCGACAGAACACTACCATCCACTGAACGTCAATATGACAAACATGAATGCAGTCGGAGTGTCGAGGAGGTCTATGGAGGAAGGCAAGAGGCGCTGGCATGATGTGAAAAGCCAAACCAAGCACAATCCCGCTGCCAACAGGAAGGCAGTAACGGCGACAGGAGGTGGGAGTCCTGCGCCACAGGAGGAGCTGGAGGAAACAGAGGCCACAGCGGTACAAAAGGGGGTGGTGATGGACGGAGCATCAGAACCAATCAAACACTCACACCCAGTCAAAAGATCTGGGTTTGATCCATCACCGTTCTTTAGCCCACTCTGCCACCCCAGTTCAGACATGGCCATATGCAAATCAGTCTGACCCTGTGCCTCATGGGAACAGTCCAGCCCGAACTACCAAGCCATGCCTTCCCTGGACCGGAAACAAGCTTCCTAGGACCAGTTTCTGGCATTTCAGCCGTCTTCAGCCAGGCTTGCTTGAATCCAGTGGAAAGTGAGCAAGAGACGTCTGAGCATACCCTGCCAACTTATGGCGAACAAAGCGGAGGCCACAGTCATCAGGGTGGAGACGGCACAAAGAGTTGGGGAGTCCGGACACAGCTTGATAGGACCTAACACAACATCAACAGGGAGAGTAACGAACTGGGCCTGTGGGGACGGGGGAGATGGGCACAATGTCACACATGCACAATGATGTGTAGCACACTGCACACCCACAATGAACCTGGATCATGTCCTTGATCTCTGTGGCACACTGCAGCACACACACATAGCAATAACAGCACATCCGACGACAATGTGGCACAAAGTGCAACACCGACACTGCAGAACAGAGGTCACAACTTGGTCCGCTCATGTGCAGAAACAGGCCAATCACATCTAACATAGCAGGAAACTGAGATGGAAATGTACGCGTACAACCTCACATCCGTCATGTAGTCCAAATGTCTACTGTCCCGTATCAAATATTCAGCACCTCCCAAACAGTCACAATGTATATTGTCATACAGTCTGCATGTAAACTAGAACAATGCACCAACATACATGTCAACACAATGTCAACATGCATCTCCCCTTCACATTGCAGAGGGACAAACAATACCTCCAGCAGAACAGACCAGACTACTCATCAGTGATGCGGGAGAGGACCACCACACCTTCGATACCGATGCTCTACAACAGCTCTTGGACATCTCAGGCAACCCACCCCCAGGAGCAGGGCAGCCAAGCTACACAGCGTAGACCCCAACCCCTGCACAGACCACACAGCAGGAAGCTCCCGCCACCACGGCTGGCTCCCAACACCTCATCTAGGCACACATCGCATTCCAATGCCAGGTGTTAGAATGCCAAAAGGAGGTGGCCGAACAGGTACGGGATGGGTCAGAGCTCATGGAAGCCGAAGTAGATCACATACGTGGGTGTTCAAGTCCCATCAGGGACCACCTACACCGCACAAAGGAGACTCACACCGCGACAGATACACATGCATTTGCACATTTCCTGCAATGAACCACGCCCAGAGCCCCGGAATCATCATTCACACCCCCACGCTGGACCTCTTACAACGGCCCAGCCCACTCCTCTTACATATTGAGTGGGTGACGACAAAGCTACATGTCCAAGGTCTTACCCGCTGCCAGCGGTGACATGGTTGCATCCACTGTACACAACACAATGTAATGTTGTAGGCCCCGGGGCCCTCATGCATAGATCATGACCACACGGACACACGAAGATAGTTTGTGAAACTGGCTACAGGAACGTGCGCCCGGCCCCTTTATTGGCAGGGTCACATGTATAGTGACACCTGTGCTGGATGGGTGTGGGGTGAGTGTAAGTCAGCCCGCACGGAGTTATTGGTGCTGGCAACAACTTGAACAGTGAACACCATTAAAACGGAAAGAGAAAACACCAGCATTACAGAGACAACTGCGGAGCATCATGGTGGCAGCCGGAGCAAGTACAGAGGTCACCCAATCTGCAAACAGAAGTGTCAGTGAGTTGCAGTGCACTGAGGTTGGGGCACTAGAGCTGAGCGTGCTCATGTGAAGAAAATGTCTAGGATTGTGTCCCTTTGGGTTATTCCTGATGCAGCTGCAGTGGAGTGTGTTATACATGCATCATCTTCTTCATTATCGTCCCAGGTCTCCCACACTGCCTGAGGTGACATTGCTGCGTGAGCTCACCACAGCACACAACTCATTCAGAAATGCTCATGAGTCGTGGTGGACTGAGTTAGTGGCACCAGGAGTGCTGAGCACGGTATCAGGCAGATGATGACATTCACGACAGGTGAGAGCAACTCCGTTAGTCTGCTAGTACGGCTGTTTCAACTCTGGCAGTTGGCGTTTGGAGGTGGTTCTGGTGGTGATGCGATGTCCGGGCCAGTCAGAACTTAATTTGATGTGTGAGCCTTGGTGGACCGCAGTTGAGGCCGGAGGCAGCGGACAGCGCAGGGCCACAGACACATGGCGTTGATGACCCCAAGGCCATTGTCTCAGAGACCATCCAATATCTCATCAGACAGGGTCCCTGACTTGAGCTGCACAGAGTTAGTGGCCCTGGATGCAATGTCATACATTCACCCCAGTACAGAGATCTGGGCCTAAATCCATCGTTTTTTTGCTCACCATGCCGTTCCAGTTTGAACCCAGCCATATGCAAATCAGTTTTGACCCTGTGCCTCATTGGAACAGTCCAGACCGAACTGCCAAGCCAGGTCCTCCCTGGACTGGAAACAAGCATCCTAGGACCGGTTTCTGGCATTTCAGCCGTCCTCAGCCAGGCTTGCTTGATTTTCAGTGGCATGGAGAGCAAGGGACCCACGTCTGGGCATACCCTTTCCACTCGGGGTGACAAATGCAAAAACAACAATTGATGGACAGAATGTAGAACAATGTCATACATTCACCCCAGTACAGAGATCTGGGCCTAAATCCATCGTTTTTTTGCTCACCATGCCGTTCCAGTTTGAACCCAGCCATATACAAATCAGTCTTGACCCTGTGCCTCATGGGAACAGTCCAGACCGAACTGCCAAGCCAGGTCCTCCCTGGATTGGAAACAAGCATCCTAGGACCGGTTTCTGGCATTTCAGCCGTCCTCAGCCAGGCTTGCTTGATTTTCAGTGGCATGGAGAGCAAGGGACCCACGTCTGGGCATACCCTTTCCACTCGGGGTGACAAATGCAAAAACAACAATTGATGGACAGAATGTAGAACAATGTCATACATTCACCCCAGTACAGAGATCTGGGCCTAAATCCATAGTTTTTTTGCTCACCATGCCGTTCCAGTTTGAACCCAGCCATATGCAAATCAGTCTTGACCCTGTGCCTCATGGGAACAGTCCAGACCGAACTGCCAATCCAGGTCCTCCCTGGACTGGAAATAAGCATCCTAGGACCGGTTTCTGGCATTTCAGCCATCCTCAGCCAGGCTTGCTTGATTTTCAGTGGCATGGAGAGCAAGGGACCCACGTCTGGGCATACCCTTTCCACTCGGGGTGACAAATGCAAAAACAACAATTGATGGACAGAATGTAGAACAATGTCATACATTCACCCCAGTACATAGATCTGGGCCTAAATCCATCCTTTTTTTGCTCACCATGCCGTTCCAGACATACAGGATGGCACACTGATCCGTTCCAGACATACAGGATGGCACACTGATCCAAAGAAACCTGGCCTTGGTGAAACCATGACTAGAGCAAGACCCAAAGAGTTAATGAGAGGGACAGGGACTCTCCCCCACATAGTCCCGTAGGAGGTGCGTCACATGTGCACCTTTGATCCTCTGCCGTCCCTTGTAAAAAGTGTATCATGATAACTAGTGAGGGCCGCTGGTTGCATGGGAGCAGTCCAATGGATGAGGAGAGTGGGGGAGTAAATAAGGATATGTTAAGTGAGCGAATAGATTGTGATGTGAAGTGAACGAAGTGAATATATATTAGAGCAACAGACAGGGAAGCGAGAGGAGCGAAGGAGGGACAGAAGGATAGGAAAGAAATGCAAGAGTTAGAGAGAAAGGAGATCCAGTGGGTAAAGGAGGGGGCCTGGGCTAGAAAAATGGGGATGCCTAGGCATTCAAAATACGAGCAGGTGAAAGCAGGTGGTGGTGATTGAGTGCAGTGTCATCTTGATGATTTTGGGAGCCCTGGAAAAGACCCTGTAGGGAACACGTTTGAATTGTATTACCATTTCCTACTAATTGACCTGGCAAGATGCTAATCAGTACTAAAATACATCTCAAACCTTAACAAGGTCACAAAAACAGTTTAAATATATCGTGCCCAGAACCCCACAAATCCTTAAGATGACAATGGGGCAAGAGACAGAGTCAAAGGTAGATGTAGGCAGCACTGAAGAGAGGTTCAAAGGGAGAAACAGAATAGATTTGCCCATGACTAAAAATGTCTCTGAATGTGTGAAAGTATTAAAAAGCCTGTAAGTGGGAAAACGAGACTTCGAAATCTGAAAGGAATAGGGTCAAAAAATAGATAGATGGATGAATGTGTTGCTGGATGAATACCTGAATGAGGAGCTGAGACAGACAGAAAGGCAGACAGCCACAAATAGAGAAAGCAAGAGTGACAGTGGAGAAAAATATCAGTCAGTTACTACAGAAAAAAGGAAACATTGGGGGATATTCTCAAGAACATGTGATAATCATCGCAAACTTAGCTTAACGCAACTTTGCACATCGCAGTCTTATCGCGGGAAAATAACACTGTGGTAACGTGATATTCTCAAGCCGGCGGTACCATACGATAGGCTCACATTAACACATCAAATGTCAGTGATAAAGTCAATGCGTCGCCGCAAAAATGCGAAACAAGAACACAAAAAAAGCTGCAAGGAGGCCAATAGCGATATAAAAATCAGCAAAAACCGGCGACTGGCCTGCAATTCCCACGAGTCATGCGGGAAAATGCACTATAAAAGCAACCCAAAAAAAGGGAGAAAAAAAGAAACAGTGTAGCACCATGGATGCACCCGGACCCCGTGCAGAGGCCAACGTGAACCCCACAAGCCCCACAGACCACCAGCAAGGAACCTCGTGGTCGGGGAAGCCAAGGAGAAAAGGGAGACGGGGTGCAGACCGCAGGAAAACCAGATCAGCATCACAGAGGCGACAGAACACTACCATCCACTGAACGTCAATATGACAAACGTGAATGCAGTCGGAGTGTCGAGGAGGTCTATGGAGGAAGGCAAGAGGCGCTGGCATGATGTGAAAAGCCAAACCAAGCACAATCCCGCTGCCAACAGGAAGGCAGCAACGGCGACAGGAGGTGGGAGTCCTGCGCCACAGGAGGAGCTGGAGGAAACGGAGGCCACAGCGGTACAAAAGGGGGTGGTGATGGACGGAGCATCAGAACCAATCAAACACTCACACCCAGTCAAAAGATCTGGGTTTGATCCATCACCGTTCTTTAGCCCACTCTGCCACCCCAGTTCAGACATGGCCATATGCAAATCAGTCTGACCCTGTGCCTCTTGGGAACAGTCCAGCCCGAACTACCAAGCCATGCCTTCCCTGGACCGGAAACAAGCTTCCTAGGACCAGTTTCTGGCATTTCAGCCGTCTTCAGCCAGGCTTGCTTGAATCCAGTGGAAAGTGAGCAAGAGACGTCTGAGCATACCCTGCCAACTTATGGCGAACAAAGCGGAGGCCACAGTCATCAGGGTGGAGACGGCACAAAGAGTTGGGGAGTCCGGACACAGCTCGATAGGACCTAACACAACATCAACAGGGAGAGTAACGAACTGGGCCTGTGGGGACGGGGGGAGATGGGCACAATGTCACACATGCACAATGATGTGTAGCACACTGCACACCCACAATGAACCTGGATCATGTCCTTGATCCCTGTGGCACACTGCAGCACACACACATAGCAATAACAGCACATCCGACGACAATGTGGCACAAAGTGCAACACCGACACTGCAGAACAGAGGTCACAACTTGGTCCGCTCATGCGCAGAAACAGGCCAATCACATCTAACATAGCAGGAAACTGAGATGGAAATGTACGCGTACAACCTCACATCCGTCATGTAGTCCAAATGTCTACTGTCCCGTATCAAATATTCAGCACCTCCCAAACAGTCACAATGTATATTGTCATACAGTCTGCATGTAAACTAGAACAATGCGCCAACATACATGTCAACACAATGTCAACATGCATCTCCCCTTCACATTGCAGAGGGACAAACAATACCTCCAGCAGAACAGACCAGACTACTCATCAGTGATGCGGGAGAGGACCACCACACCTTCGATACCGATGCTCTACAACAGCTCTTGGACATCTCAGGCAACCCACCCCCAGGAGCAGGGCAGCCAAGCTACACAGCGTAGACCCCAACCCCTGCACAGACCACACAGCAGGAAGCTCCCGCCACCACGGCTGGCTCCCAACACCTCATCTAGGCACACATCGCATTCCAATGCCAGGTGTTAGAATGCCAAAAGGAGGTGGCCGAACAGGTACGGGTGGGGTCAGAGGTCATGGAAGCCGAAGTAGATCACATACGTGGGTGTTCAAGTCCCATCAGGGACCACCTACACCGCACAAAGGAGACTCACACCGCGACAGATACACATGCATTTGCACATTTCCTGCAATGAACCACGCCCAGAGCCCCGGAATCATCATTCACACCCCCACGCTGGACCTCTTACAACGGCCCAGCCCACTCCTCTTACATATTGAGTGGGTGACGACAAAGCTACATGTCCAAGGTCTTACCCGCTGCCAGCGGTGACATGGTTGCATCCACTGTACACAACACAATGTAATGTTGTAGGCCCCGGGGCCCTCATGCATAGATCATGACCACACGGACACACGAAGATAGTTTGTGAAACTGGCTACAGGCACGTGCGCCCGACCCCTTTATTGGCAGGGTCACATGTATAGTGACACCTGTGCTGGATGGGTGTGGGGTGAGTGTAAGTCAGCCCGCACGGAGTGATTGGTGCTGGCAACAACTTGAACAGTGAACACCATTAAAACGGAAAGAGAAAACACCAGCATTACAGAGACAACTGCGGAGCATCATGGCGGCAGCCGGAGCAAGTACAGAGGTCACCCAATCTGCAAATAGAAGTGTCAGTGAGTTGCAGTGCACTGAGGTTGGGGCACTAGAGCTGAGCGTGCTCATGTGAAGAAAATGTCTAGGATTGTGTCCCTTTGGGTTATTCCTGATGCAGCTGCAGTGGAGTGTGTTACACATGCATCATCTTCCTCATTATCGTCCCAGGTCTCCCACACTGCCTGAGGTGACATTGCTGCGTGAGCTCACCACAGCACACAACTCATTCAGAAATGCTCATGAGTCGTGGTGGACTGAGTTAGTGGCACCAGGAGTGCTGAGCACGGTATCAGGCAGATGATGACATTCACGACAGGTGAGAGCAACTCCGTTAGTCTGCTAGTACGGCTGTTTCAACTCTGGCAGTTGGCGTTTGGAGGTGGTTCTGGTGGTGGTGGCGTGTGCCTCCTGCGGTGATGCGATGTCCGGGCCAGTCAGAACTTAATTTGATGTGTGAGCCTTGGTGGACCGCAGTTGAGGCCGGAGGCAGCGGACAGCGCAGGGCCACAGACACATGGCGTTGATGACCCCAAGGCCATTGTCTCAGAGACCATCCAATATCTCATCAGACAGGGTCCCTGACTTGAGCTGCACAGAGTTAGTGGCCCTGGATGCAATGTCATACATTCACCCCAGTACAGAGATCTGGGCCTAAATCCATCGTTTTTTTGCTCACCATGCCGTTCCAGTTTGAACCCAGCCATATGCAAATCAGTTTTGACCCTGTGCCTCATGGGAACAGTCCAGACCGAACTGCCAAGCCAGGTCCTCCCTGGACTGGAAACAAGCATCCTAGGACCGGTTTCTGGCATTTCAGCCGTCCTCAGCCAGGCTTGCTTGATTTTCAGTGGCATGGAGAGCAAGGGACCCACGTCTGGGCATACCCTTTCCACTCGGGGTGACAAATGCAAAAACAACAATTGATGGACAGAATGTAGAACAATGTCATACATTCACCCCAGTACAGAGATCTGGGCCTAAATCCATCGTTTTTTTGCTCACCATGCCGTTCCAGTTTGAACCCAGCCATATACAAATCAGTCTTGACCCTGTGCCTCATGGGAACAGTCCAGACCGAACTGCCAAGCCAGGTCCTCCCTGGACTGGAAACAAGCATCCTAGGACCGGTTTCTGGCATTTCAGCCGTCCTCAGCCAGGCTTGCTTGATTTTCAGTGGCATGGAGAGCAAGGGACCCACGTCTGGGCATACCCTTTCCACTCGGGGTGACAAATGCAAAAACAACAATTGATGGACAGAATGTAGAACAATGTCATACATTCACCCCAGTACAGAGATCTGGGCCTAAATCCATCGTTTTTTTGCTCACCATGCCGTTCCAGTTTGAACCCAGCCATATGCAAATCAGTCTTGACCCTGTGCCTCATGGGAACAGTCCAGACCAAACTGCCAAGCCAGGTCCTCCCTGGACTGGAAACAAGCATCCTAGGAACGGTTTCTGGCATTTCAGCCGTCCTCAGCCAGGCTTGCTTGATTTTCAGTGGCATGGAGAGCAAGGGACCCACGTCTGGGCATACCCTTTCCACTCGGGGTGACAAATGTAAAAACAACAATTGATGGACAGAATGTAGAACAATGTCATACATTCACCCCAGTACAGAGATCTGGGCGTAAATCCATAGTTTTTTTGCTCACCATGCCGTTCCAGTTTGAACCCAGCCATATACAAATCAGTCTTGACCCTGTGCCTCATGGGAACAGTCCAGACCGAACTGCCAAGCCAGGTCCTCCCTGGACTGAAAACAAGCATCCTAGGACCGGTTTCTGGCATTTCAGCCGTCCTCAGCCAGGCTTGCTTGATTTTCAGTGGCATGGAGAGCAAGGGACCCACGTCTGGGCATACCCTTTCCACTCGGGGTGACAAATGCAAAAACAACAATTGATGGACAGAATGTAGAACAATGTCATACATTCACCCCAGTACAGAGATCTGGGCCTAAATCCATAGTTTTTTTGCTCACCATGCCGTTCCAGTTTGAACCCAGCCATATGCAAATCAGTCTTGACCCTGTGCCTCATGGGAACAGTCCAGACCGAACTGCCAAGCCAGGTCCTCCCTGGACTGGAAACAAGCATCCTAGGACCGGTTTCTGGCATTTCAGCCGTCCTCAGCCAGGCTTGCTTGATTTTCAGTGGCATGGAGAGCAAGGGACCCACGTCTGGGCATACCCTTTCCACTCGGGGTGACAAATGTAAAAACAACAATTGATGGACAGAATGTAGAACAATGTCATACATTCACCCCAGTACAGAGATCTGGGCCTAAATCCATAGTTTTTTTGCTCACCATGCCGTTCCAGTTTGAACCCAGCCATATGCAAATCAGTCTTGACCCTGTGCCTCATGGGAACAGTCCAGACCGAACTGCCAAGCCAGGTCCTCCCTGGACTGGAAACAAGCATCCTAGGACCGGTTTCTGGCATTTAAGCCGTCCTCAGCCAGGCTTGCTTGATTTTCAGTGGCATGGAGAGCAAGGGACCCACGTCTGGGCATACCCTTTCCACTCGGGGTGACAAATGCAAAAACAACAATTGATGGACAGAATGTAGAACAATGTCATACATTCACCCCAGTACATAGATCTGGGCCTAAATCCATCCTTTTTTTGCTCACCATGCCGTTCCAGACATACAGGATGGCACACTGATCCGTTCCAGACATACAGGATGGCACACTGATCCAAAGAAACCTGGCCTTGGTGAAACCATGACTAGAGCAAGACCCAAAGAGTTAATGAGAGGGACAGGGACTCTCCCCCACATAGTCCCGTAGGAGGTGCGTCACATGTGCACCTTTGATCCTCTGCCGTCCCTTGTAAAAAGTGTATCTTGATAACTAGTGAGGGCCGCTGGTTGCATGGGAGCAGTCCAATGGATGAGGAGAGTGCGGGAGTAAATAAGGATATGTTAAGTGAGCGAATAGATTGTGATGTGAAGTGAACGAAGTGAATATATATTAGAGCAACAGACAGGGAAGCGAGAGGAGCGAAGGAGGGACAGAAGGATAGGAAAGAAATGCAAGAGTTAGAGAGAAAGGAGATCCAGTGGGTAAAGGAGGGGGCCTGGGCTAGAAAAATGGGGATGCCTAGGCATTCAAAATACGAGCAGGTGAAAGCAGGTGGTGGTGATTGAGTGCAGTGTCATCTTGATGATTTTGGGAGCCCTGGAAAAGACCCTGTAGGGAACACGTTTGAATTGTATTACCATTTCCTACTAATTGACCTGGCAAGATGCTAATCAGTACTAAAATACATCTCAAACCTTAACAAGGTCACAAAAACAGTTTAAATATATCGTGCCCAGAACCCCACAAATCCTTAAGATGACAATGGGGCAAGAGACAGAGTCAAAGGTAGATGTAGGCAGCACTGAAGAGAGGTTCAAAGGGAGAAACAGAATAGATTTGCCCATGACTAAAAATGTCTCTGAATGTGTGAAAGTATTAAAAAGCCTGTAAGTGGGAAAACGAGACTTCGAAATCTGAAAGGAATAGGGTCAAAAAATAGATAGATGGATGAATGTGTTGCTGGATGAATACCTGAATGAGGAGCTGAGACAGACAGAAAGGCAGACAGCCACAAATAGAGAAAGCAAGAGTGACAGTGGAGAAAAATATCAGTCAGTTACTACAGAAAAAAGGAAACATTGGGGGATATTCTCAAGAACATGTGATAATCATCGCAAACTTAGCTTAACGCAACTTTGCACATCGCAGTCTTATCGCGGGAAAATAACACTGTGGTAACGTGATATTCTGAAGCCGGCGGTACCATACGATAGGCTCACATTAACACATCAAATGTCAGTGATAAAGTCAATGCGTCGCCGCAAAAATGCGAAACAAGAACACAAAAAAAGCTGCAAGGAGGCCAATAGCGATATAAAAATCAGCAAAAACCGGCGACTGGCCTGCAATTCCCACGAGTCATGCGGGAAAATGCACTATAAAAGCAACCCAAAAAAAGGGAGAAAAAAAGAAACAGTGTAGCACCATGGATGCACCCGGACCCCGTGCAGAGGCCAACGTGAACCCCACAAGCCCCACAGACCACCAGCAAGGAACCTCGTGGTCGGGGAAGCCAAGGAGAAAAGGGAGACGGGGTGCAGACCGCAGGAAAACCAGATCAGCATCACAGAGGCGACAGAACACTAACATCCACTGAACGTCAGTATGACAAACGTGAATGCAGTCGGAGTGTCGAGGAGGTCTATGGAGGAAGGCAAGAGGCGCTGGCATGATGTGAAAAGCCAAACCAAGCACAATCCCACTGCCAACAGGAAGGCAGCAACGGCGACAGGAGGTGGGAGTCCTGCGCCACAGGAGGAGCTGGAGGAAACGGAGGCCACAGCGGTACAAAAGGGGGTGGTGATGGACGGAGCATCAGAACCAATCACACACTCACACCCAGTCAAAGGATCTGGGTTTGATCCATCACCGTTCTTTAGCCCACTCTGCCACCCCAGTTCAGACATGGCCATATGCAAATCAGTCTGACCCTGTGCCTCATGGGAACAGTCCAGCCCGAACTACCAAGCCATGCCTTCCCTGGACCGGAAACAAGCTTCCTAGGACCAGTTTCTGGCATTTCAGCCGTCTTCAGCCAGGCTTTCTTGAATCCAGTGGAAAGTGAGCAAGAGACGTCTGAGCATACCCTGCCAACTTATGGCGAACAAAGCAGAGGCCACAGTCATCAGGGTGGAGACGGCACAAAGAGTTGGGGAGTCCGGACACAGCTCGATAGGACCTAACACAACATCAACAGGGAGAGTAACGAACTGGGCCTGTGGGGACGGGGGGAGATGGGCACAATGTCACACATGCACAATGATGTGTAGCACACTGCACACCCACAATGAACCTGGATCATGTCCTTGATCCCTGTGGCACACTGCAGCACACACACATAGCAATAACAGCACATCCGACGACAATGTGGCACAAAGTGCAACACCGACACTGCAGAACAGAGGTCACAACTTGGTCCGCTCATGCGCAGAAACAGGCCAATCACATCTAACATAGCAGGAAACTGAGATGGAAATGTACGCGTACAACCTCACATCCGTCATGTAGTCCAAATGTCTACTGTCCCGTATCAAATATTCAGCACCTCCCAAACAGTCACAATGTATATTGTCATACAGTCTGCATGTAAACTAGAACAATGCGCCAACATACATGTCAACACAATGTCAACATGCATCTCCCCTTCACATTGCAGAGGGACAAACAATACCTCCAGCAGAACAGACCAGACTACTCATCAGTGATGCGGGAGAGGACCACCACACCTTCGATACCGATGCTCTACAACAGCTCTTGGACATCTCAGGCAACCCACCCCCAGGAGCAGGGCAGCCAAGCTACACAGCGTAGACCCCAACCCCTGCACAGACCACACAGCAGGAAGCTCCCGCCACCACGGCTGGCTCCCAACACCTCATCTAGGCACACATCGCATTCCAATGCCAGGTGTTAGAATGCCAAAAGGAGGTGGCCGAACAGGTACGGGTGGGGTCAGAGCTCATGGAAGCCGAAGTAGATCACATACGTGGGTGTTCAAGTCCCATCAGGGACCACCTACACCGCACAAAGGAGACTCACACCGCGACAGATACACATGCATTTGCACATTTCCTGCAATGAACCACGCCCAGAGCCCCGGAATCATCATTCACACCCCCACGCTGGACCTCTTACAACGGCCCAGCCCACTCCTCTTACATATTGAGTGGGTGACGACAAAGCTACATGTCCAAGGTCTTACCCGCTGCCAGCGGTGACATGGTTGCATCCACTGTACACAACACAATGTAATGTTGTAGGCCCCGGGGCCCTCATGCATAGATCATGACCACACGGACACACAAAGATAGTTTGTGAAACTGGCTACAGGCACGTGCGCCCGGCCCCTTTATTGGCAGGGTCACATGTATAGTGACACCTGTGCTGGATGGGTGTGGGGTGAGTGTAAGTCAGCCCGCACGGAGTGATTGGTGCTAGCAACAAATTGAACAGTGAACACCATTAAAACGGAAAGAGAAAACACCAGCATTACAGAGACAACTGCGGAGCATCATGGCGGCAGCCGGAGCAAGTACAGAGGTCACCCAATCTGCAAACAGAAGTGTCAGTGAGTTGCAGTGCACTGAGGTTGGGGCACTAGAGCTGAGCGTGCTCATGTGAAGAAAATGTCTAGGATTGTGTCCCTTTGGGTTATTCCTGATGCAGCTGCAGTGGAGTGTGTTACACATGCATCATCTTCCTCATTATCGTCCCAGGTCTCCCACACTGCCTGAGGTGACATTGCTGCGTGAGCTCACCACAGCACACAACTCATTCAGAAATGCTCATGAGTCGTGGTGGACTGAGTTAGTGGCACCAGGAGTGCTGAGCACGGTATCAGGCAGATGATGACATTCACGACAGGTGAGAGCAACTCCGTTAGTCTGCTAGTACGGCTGTTTCAACTCTGGCAGTTGGCGTTTGGAGGTGGTTCTGGTGGTGGTGGCGTGTGCCTCCTGCGGTGATGCGATGTCCGGGCCAGTCAGAACTTAATTTGATGTGTGAGCCTTGGTGGACCGCAGTTGAGGCCGGAGGCAGCGGACAGCGCAGGGCCACAGACACATGGCGTTGATGACCCCAAGGCCATTGTCTCAGAGACCATCCAATATCTCATCAGACAGGGTCCCTGACTTGAGCTGCACAGAGTTAGTGGCCCTGGATGCAATGTCATACATTCACCCCAGTACAGAGATCTGGGCCTAAATCCATCGTTTTTTTGCTCACCATGCCGTTCCAGTTTGAACCCAGCCATATGCAAATCAGTTTTGACCCTGTGCCTCATGGGAACAGTCCAGACCGAACTGCCAAGCCAGGTCCTCCCTGGACTGGAAACAAGCATCCTAGGACCGGTTTCTGGCATTTCAGCCGTCCTCAGCCAGGCTTGCTTGATTTTCAGTGGCATGGAGAGCAAGGGACCCACGTCTGGGCATACCCTTTCCACTCGGGGTGACAAATGCAAAAACAACAATTGATGGACAGAATGTAGAACAATGTCATACATTCACCCCAGTACAGAGATCTGGGCCTAAATCCATCGTTTTTTTGCTCACCATGCCGTTCCAGTTTGAACCCAGCCATATACAAATCAGTCTTGACCCTGTGCCTCATGGGAACAGTCCAGACCGAACTGCCAAGCCAGGTCCTCCCTGGACTGGAAACAAGCATCCTAGGACCGGTTTCTGGCATTTCAGCCGTCCTCAGCCAGGCTTGCTTGATTTTCAGTGGCATGGAGAGCAAGGGACCCACGTCTGGGCATACCCTTTCCACTCGGGGTGACAAATGCAAAAACAACAATTGATGGACAGAATGTAGAACAATGTCATACATTCACCCCAGTACAGAGATCTGGGCCTAAATCCATCGTTTTTTTGCTCACCATGCCGTTCCAGTTTGAACCCAGCCATATGCAAATCAGTCTTGACCCTGTGCCTCATGGGAACAGTCCAGACCGAACTGCCAAGCCAGGTCCTCCCTGGACTGGAAACAAGCATCCTAGGACCGGTTTCTGGCATTTCAGCCGTCCTCAGCCAGGCTTGCTTGATTTTCAGTGGCATGGAGAGCAAGGGACCCACGTCTGGGCATACCCTTTCCACTCGGGGTGACAAATGTAAAAACAATTGATGGACAGAATGTAGAACAATGTCATACATTCACCCCAGTACAGAGATCTGGGCCTAAATCCATAGTTTTTTTGCTCACCATGCCGTTCCAGTTTGAACCCAGCCATATACAAATCAGTCTTGACCCTGTGCCTCATGGGAACAGTCCAGACCGAACTGCCAAGCCAGGTCCTCCCTGGACTGGAAACAAGCATCCTAGGACCGGTTTCTGGCATTTCAGCCGTCCTCAGCCAGGCTTGCTTGATTTTCAGTGGCATGGAGAGCAAGGGACCCACGTCTGGGCATACCCTTTCCACTCGGGGTGGCAAATGTAAAAACAACAATTGATGGACAGAATGTAGAACAATGTCATACATTCACCCCAGTACAGAGATCTGGGCCTAAATCCATAGTTTTTTTGCTCACCATGCCGTTCCAGTTTGAACCCAGCCATATGCAAATCAGTCTTGACCCTGTGCCTCATGGGAACAGTCCAGACCGAACTGCCAAGCCAGGTCCTCCCTGGACTGGAAACAAGCATCCTAGGACCGGTTTCTGGCATTTCAGCCGTCCTCAGCCAGGCTTGCTTGATTTTCAGTGGCATGGAGAGCAAGGGACCCACGTCTGGGCATACCCTTTCCACTCGGGGTGACAAATGCAAAAACAACAATTGATGGACAGAATGTAGAACAATGTCATACATTCACCCCAGTACATAGATCTGGGCCTAAATCCATCCTTTTTTTGCTCACCATGCCGTTCCAGACATACAGGATGGCACACTGATCCGTTCCAGACATACAGGATGGCACACTGATCCAAAGAAACCTGGCCTTGGTGAAACCATGACTAGAGCAAGACCCAAAGAGTTAATGAGAGGGACAGGGACTCTCCCCCACATAGTCCCGTAGGAGGTGCGTCACATGTGCACCTTTGATCCTCTGCCGTCCCTTGTAAAAAGTGTATCATGATAACTAGTGAGGGCCGCTGGTTGCATGGGAGCAGTCCAATGGATGAGGAGAGTGGGGGAGTAAATAAGGATATGTTAAGTGAGCGAATAGATTGTGATGTGAAGTGAACGAAGTGAATATATATTAGAGCAACAGACAGGGAAGCGAGAGGAGCGAAGGAGGGACAGAAGGATAGGAAAGAAATGCAAGAGTTAGAGAGAAAGGAGATCCAGTGGGTAAAGTAGGGGGCCTGGGCTAGAAAAATGGGGATGCCTAGGCATTCAAAATACGAGCAGGTGAAAGCAGGTGGTGGTGATTGAGTGCAGTGTCATCTTGATGATTTTTTGAGCCCTGGAAAAGACCCTGTAGGGAACACGTTTGAATTGTATTACCATTTCCTACTAATTGACCTGGCAAGATGCTAATCAGTACTAAAATACATCTCAAACCTTAACAAGGTCACAAAAACAGTTTAAATATATCGTGCCCAGAACCCCACAAATCCTTAAGATGACAATGGGGCAAGAGACAGAGTCAAAGGTAGATGTAGGCAGCACTGAAGAGAGGTTCAAAGGGAGAAACAGAATAGATTTGCCCATGACTAAAAATGTCTCTGAATGTGTGAAAGTATTAAAAAGCCTGTAAGTGGGAAAACGAGACTTCGAAATCTGAAAGGAATAGGGTCAAAAAATAGATAGATGGATGAATGTGTTGCTGGATGAATACCTGAATGAGGAGCTGAGACAGACAGAAAGGCAGACAGCCACAAATAGAGAAAGCAAGAGTGACAGTGGAGAAAAATATCAGTCAGTTACTACAGAAAAAAGGAAACATTGGGGGATATTCTCAAGAACATGTGATAATCATCGCAAACTTAGCTTAACGCAACTTTGCACATCGCAGTCTTATCGCGGGAAAATAACACTGTGGTAACGTGATATTCTCAAGCCGGCGGTACCATACGATAGGCTCACATTAACACATCAAATGTCAGTGATAAAGTCAATGCGTCGCCGCAAAAATGCGAAACAAGAACACAAAAAAAGCTGCAAGGAGGCCAATAGCGATATAAAAATCAGCAAAAACCGGCGACTGGCCTGCAATTCCCACGAGTCATGCGGGAAAATGCACTATAAAAGCAACCCAAAAAAAGGGAGAAAAAAAGAAACAGTGTAGCACCATGGATGCACCCGGACCCCGTGCAGAGGCCAACGTGAACCCCACAAGCCCCACAGACCACCAGCAAGGAACCTCGTGGTCGGGGAAGCCAAGGAGAAAAGGGAGACGGGGTGCAGACCGCAGGAAAACCAGATCAGCATCACAGAGGCGACAGAACACTACCATCCACTGAACGTCAATATGACAAACGTGAATGCAGTCGGAGTGTCGAGGAGGTCTATGGAGGAAGGCAAGAGGCGCTGGCATGATGTGAAAAGCCAAACCAAGCACAATCCTGCTGCCAACAGGAAGGCAGCAACGGCGACAGGAGGTGGGAGTCCTGCGCCACAGGAGGAGCTGGAGGAAACGGAGGCCACAGCGGTACAAAAGGGGGTGGTGATGGACGGAGCATCAGAACCAATCAAACACTCACACCCAGTCAAAAGATCTGGGTTTGATCCATCACCGTTCTTTAGCCCACTCTGCCACCCCAGTTCAGACATGGCCATATGCAAATCAGTCTGACCCTGTGCCTCATGGGAACAGTCCAGCCCGAACTACCAAGCCATGCCTTCCCTGGACCGGAAACAAGCTTCCTAGGACCAGTTTCTGGCATTTCAGCCGTCTTCAGCCAGGCTTCCTTGAATCCAGTGGAAAGTGAGCAAGAGACGTCTGAGCATACCCTGCCAACTTATGGCGAACAAAGCGTAGGCCACAGTCATCAGGGTGGAGACGGCACAAAGAGTTGGGGAGTCCGGACACAGCTCGATAGGACCTAACACAACATCAACAGGGAGAGTAACGAACTGGGCCTGTGGGGACGGGGGGAGATGGGCACAATGTCACACATGCACAATGATGTGTAGCACACTGCACACCCACAATGAACCTGGATCATGTCCTTGATCCCTGTGGCACACTGCAGCACACACACATAGCAATAACAGCACATCCGACGACAATGTGGCACAAAGTGCCACACCGACACTGCAGAACAGAGGTCACAACTTGGTCCGCTCATGCGCAGAAACAGGCCAATCACATCTAACATAGCAGGAAACTGAGATGGAAATGTACGCGTACAACCTCACATCCGTCATGTAGTCCAAATGTCTACTGTCCCGTATCAAATATTCAGCACCTCCCAAACAGTCACAATGTATATTGTCATACAGTCTGCATGTAAACTAGAACAATGCGCCAACATACATGTCAACACAATGTCAACATGCATCTCCCCTTCACATTGCAGAGGGACAAATAATACCTCCAGCAGAACAGACCAGACTACTCATCAGTGATGCGGGAGAGGACCACCACACCTTCGATACCGATGCTCTACAACAGCTCTTGGACATCTCAGGCAACCCACCCCCAGGAGCAGGGCAGCCAAGCTACACAGCGTAGACCCCAACCCCTGCACAGACCACACAGCAGGAAGCTCCCGCCACCACGGCTGGCTCCCAACACCTCATCTAGGCACACATCGCATTCCAATGCCAGGTGTTAGAATGCCAAAAGGAGGTGGCCGAACAGGTACGGGTGGGGTCAGAGCTCATGGAAGCCGAAGTAGATCACATACGTGGGTGTTCAAGTCCCATCAGGGACCACCTACACCGCACAAAGGAGACTCACACCGCGACAGATACACATGCATTTGCACATTTCCTGCAATGAACCACGCCCAGAGCCCCGGAATCATCATTCACACCCCCACGCTGGACCTCTTACAACGGCCCAGCCCACTCCTCTTACATATTGAGTGGGTGACGACAAAGCTACATGTCCAAGGTCTTACCCGCTGCCAGCGGTGACATGGTTGCATCCACTGTACACAACACAATGTAATGTTGTAGGCCCCGGGGCCCTCATGCATAGATCATGACCACACGGACACACGAAGATAGTTTGTGAAACTGGCTACAGGCACGTGCGCCCGGCCCCTTTATTGGCAGGGTCACATGTATAGTGACACCTGTGCTGGATGGGTGTGGGGTGAGTGTAAGTCAGCCCGCACGGAGTGATTGGTGCTGGCAACAACTTGAACAGTGAACACCATTAAAACGGAAAGAGAAAACACCAGCATTACAGAGACAACTGCGGAGCATCATGGCGGCAGCCGGAGCAAGTACAGAGGTCACCCAATCTGCAAACAGAAGTGTCAGTGAGTTGCAGTGCACTGAGGTTGGGGCACTAGAGCTGAGCGTGCTCATGTGAAGAAAATGTCTAGGATTGTGTCCCTTTGGGTTATTCCTGATGCAGCTGCAGTGGAGTGTGTTACACATGCATCATCTTCCTCATTATCGTCCCAGGTCTCCCACACTGCCTGAGATGACATTGATGCGTGAGCTCACCACAGCACACAACTCATTCAGAAATGCTCATGAGTCGTGGTGGACTGAGTTAGTGGCACCAGGAGTGCTGAGCACGGTATCAGGCAGATGATGACATTCACGACAGGTGAGAGCAACTCCGTTAGTCTGCTAGTACGGCTGTTTCAACTCTGGCAGTTGGCGTTTGGAGGTGGTTCTGGTGGTGGCGTGTGCCTCCTGCGGTGATGCGATGTCCGGGCCAGTCAGAACTTAATTTGATGTGTGAGCCTTGGTGGACCGCAGTTGAGGCCGGAGGCAGCGGACAGCGCAGGGCCACAGACACATGGCGTTGATGACCCCAAGGCCATTGTCTCAGAGACCATCCAATATCTCATCAGACAGGGTCCCTGACTTGAGCTGCACAGAGTTAGTGGCCCTGGATGCACTGCGGCCGGCACAGGCACACCTCCACGGAACGGTGACCTGCGGTGCAGTGAGATGGGCCACGCGAGCTGAGCGGGTCCTCATCGATGTCCGAGGTAAATGTGGCAGAGGGTTGCGGGGGACCGTGGAAGGTGTCCACCAGGGCATGATGCAGAGGGTAGAAGCCATCCGGAAGCGGCAATTTGAGGAGTGGAATGCTACAGCCTCGTTTTCGCCAAAAAATCAGTATCACCGACATGATGATGAAGACAACCCCAGTCCATAGACTCAGTCGCCACCAAAGTTCAACCAGAAAGTGTCCATGGCTGTCGGGTAACAGACTTAGTGGCACCGGAGCTGAAGGGGTATGCAGTCTGCGATGAGACCAGTACAATTATATAAAAGCTGCCATAAATAAATCAAGACTGAGTTCCCAATGTGTGACCTACTCGACCGCAGTGTAGGCCCGAGGCAGCGATCAGCAGGGGCCCACAGCCACGTGTCATTGGCTCGCGATGCACAGAGTTAGTAACACAAGAGCATTTGTTGGCAGTGTTCGATCACCTCCGTAACGAGGATCCTTTTTTTCTCCAGACTGAAACCACGTCTTCCTCTTACTCCTCTCCATGCGTTCAATGATATGAACTCTGCCATACACAAATCAAGACTCAGTTCCAACTGTGTGACCTACTCGACCGCAGAGTAGGCCGAAGGCAGTAGTCAGCAAGGGACCACAGACAGGTGTCGTTTGGGTGCTAGGCACAGAGTTGGTGGCACCACATCGAAAGGAGTACAGTGACATAAAATCTACCATACAGTGTGTACTCTGCCATTGCGTAAAAAAGACTCAGTTCCAAATGTGTGACCGACTTGGCAGCTGTGTAGGCCGGTGGAGTATGTCAACAAGAAAGGAGTACTGCTGGCCTGTGTCGCGGAGGCCTTGATGGTCTGAGGAGGCTGCGAAGCTTGGGGGCCACGGGCTTGGGGCTTGCGCCGGCATGTGGTGGGCCCTCCATGACACACGCTGGTATTGGCAGGCGAGCAGTGAGGCCTGGGTGCGCAGGTGCGGGCAAGACTTGTTCGGGGACAAGCGGGCCGGGGTGAAACAGGTGCACAGGATCGCAGGCAACACAGCTCACAGCGACGTCGTCGGCCTCGTGGCGGGCTGAGAGGCGCTGCCCTGGCAGAGACGTTGGGCATTTCGGAAGAGAACCACGCCCAGAGCTACGTGCTTTTTATTCACAACCCTACGCTGGCCTGGTGTACACCGTGCCAGCCCACTCCGCTCACGCTTACAGTGGGGGATGTCACAAGCTACATTTCCGGGATCTTCCCCACTGGCTGGGGTGACATGGTTGCGTCCACTGTCCACTACACTCCATATACCAGCAGTGCATGTGGACATGGATATGTCTGTGGTCTGCATACTGCAGTCTGTCCAGCACATCTCCGCCACACTTGGCATTGTGTACCTTCTCATTAATGGGTCACTTGCCTCCGTCACACATGCCTGGTTCCCACCTCTCCCCACATTCTGCTATTGTGTGGCTGAGGTGCCATGCCATTGATGCCTTATGTACATGGCTAGGCCAGGTTGCCACAGTAAGATATGCTGTTGTGTCTGGTGGGTGGGCATGTTGTTTGGCATGTTGAATGTGAGTCTGTGATGTGTGCATTCCAAAGTTGTGAGTTGCACGATTGTGGAGTTGGGGGGTGTGGTGTGTTCATTTGGTACAACCTCAGCAGACTTTAGGACTCTCACTATCGGCTACCATGCCATTTTCGGGTGACTTTAATTAAGTGTTGCCAAAAGTGATCATGAGTAACCTATGGATATAACAAACATCTCTGTGAATGTACTTTGTGAACAGATATAAGAGCCTTGAAGAAGTCCCTATAAGGGACGAAATGCGTTGGCTAATTGTATTGTGTGGATTTTAATGAATTTGGTGCATTCTGCTTCTCAAATAAAGAACTTTTTAAAAAAAAGAACATAAGACAACATGGATTTGAACAGATTCTTTACCAAATCATCAACGAAAATTATTGACTGAACTGACTGAAAAAATATTGATATCTTATGTGTGCGGAAATTCTACTTTATTATATGGTACTTGCCAACGAGCAGTGCATTTCCAAGGACTCCATCCTGTTAGCGCTGGTTGATGATGGACTGTCGGTAGAAGTAGGAATCCTGCACACGGAATGGGTAGTTGGCGATGACGTTGGTGGCGAGTCCAAGGTGGTCCACTGTTGCCTGCACATTGATGGAATGCGTGTGCTTTCTGTTGAGGTAATTGTGTGCATTATCACCAGGGGGCACAAGTAGGACATGTGTGCAGTCAATTGCCCCCTAACCCGTGTGGGAAGCCAGCTATGGTGTAGACGCCTTGCTTGGTGTCCAGCTGTTCCTGCGCAGTGTGGGGGGAGTATAGGTACTGGGGTACCAAGCTGATGATGGCATCCAAGACAGTTTTGATGGACTTTGAAAGGGCATGGCTGTGAGACTCCTCCGACTCTGGCAGTTGTTGGTTGGAAGGTCCCAGAGGCCAACATGTGCAGCACAGCCAGCAGCTTTGTCTGCAGAGGGATGTTGGTTGTTCGCTGTGTTGGTACCGTCAGCCTGTGGGCAATGGTGGTCAGGATGAGTAGGATGGTTGTCCTTTTGAGCCTGGGGTGTGCAATGACATTCTCTGGTGTTGGGTCTGTGAGGTTGGTGGTCTGGGGGGATACTGGGGGTGGCGGTCCTGGGGGTGGTGGTGGTGGGTGTTGTTGCCCTGTTGGGGCTCCGTGCTGCATGATCAGTGGCTCCATGGCATCTGTTGGTCTTCAGGTGTGGCTCTGGGCTGGGCTCCCTTTGATGGTGCAGGTTGTCGTCCGACTTTGCACCAGGTCAGAGCAGGTGTTAATTTCCTGCTGCTAACGTGCCTTATCGCATGTTTTGTGATCCTATCGTCGATCTGGCTGGTCGTTGAGAATGTTGAGGTGTGGCGTTGTCGCGGCTTTTTGATCGGGAACGCCTACTCTGCATCTCATTAGCGATAGTTGCCAGGGTCATCTGTGACGATGTTTTTTGTGGATGCCATCGCAGGAAAACTGGTGATATCGGCTGTACTCACCAGCTTGTGAATGGGGCGATAAATTTATCACGTCATTGGCTGCGATAAAGGGCCGATAACTCGGCGATAGGTCCTTGAGAATATGCCCCATTGAACAGAGGTCGAAATAGCAGGGATCTATAGGGAAGAACATTCCTAACTGTTACTGCACAATTAATGACGAGAACCTTGAGTTGCCTCGGGTTAAAAGGGAAAGGAGTGAATCTCCAGTATTGAGAAGATGAGTTTATCTTCAGTTTGTTATTCATCGAAGGTGTGTGCCATAGTTGACTCCAACAATATATTTATAGAATATTTTTACGTGACAGTTTTCTAGCAAAGGAGGGTTGGTGCGTGACAGGGCCAGTAAAATGCAATCGAAATATATATGTAGTATGTCGAAGGATTAAAGGAGTGAGTGGACATGGAGTGATGGGAGAGTTGAATATATAGATAAATAATAATCCATGCATGTGATGGAAGAGTAAGGGCGAGAGCGATGGAGAGACAGTAAGTACATATGATGGACAAAGAGAGGAAGTGTTTTGAGGCTCCTAGCCAGTTTCTATGATGAATATTAATCTAAGATTTCAGAGCCGCATTCCATGTGGGATTCTAGGCGGTAGCCAGGTTGGCAGACACTGACTGCTGCCAAGTGATGCACAGATGAGAATTGCGAGCACCGGTGCTGCGTTTCATTGGCAGGGTTTTCTGCTGGTAATATTCTGGACTGTGCACTCCAGGAGACCGGTAGCCTTGCTGGTGTTTAACTGGCCGTTTTGGGACTAGCCGGAACCTTTTGACGTTCTGCATCAGTATAAACAGGGCTTTAAGTGGGATGAAAAAACTGGGGGTCTCTAAAGGGCAGGTGGCAAACCTGATAAAGGGGTGTGGCCAACCGAATTAGGCTCGTGGCCTGAATCATGGGAACTAGCATTTGTGTGCTTAAGAAAATAATGAGGTATCACTCAGCAAAGGATAATAAAAGAAAGCCCAGTGCCTGGGAGACATGCTTGCTTTTAATGTGTGTGAGTAAGTTGGTTATTGAAGTAAAGTGAGCAGGACCCTGGAGAAAGATTCTTTGACAATGATGACCAAAAAAACAGAAATGGTCTAGCAGCGTTTATGCGAAGTGGGTTGGCATTTTTGACTTTCCATTACCTATTTCTTGTAGGGTTTTTTAATTGATCTTTTAATCCTAGTATAGTTTTGTGATTTCCCTCAAGTGCTTTTTCATTACACAGTCACATTTTAAGGCTGTCATTGGCTGAGGCAGTGCAGCAGATAAGTTGACTAAATGAGACTGCCAGTGGGGTTTTAGCTTGTGGAATACAACCAGCACAATAAGCCCAGTGTTTGCCCTACTCTGTCTGCGTTGAGTATGCAAACGAAAATTGATGAGTGGTGACTATGGTCGAGTTCCTTCCTGGAACAGTGAATTTAAATGTTCCCCGCAGCTCGGTGGTCTCTCCTCAAGGTGCAAGCAAGGCACGCCTCTAACACAAGAGGCATATTTAAAAGCCCCTAACACAATAGGAGCGTCACTTATTCTGATGCTCAGGTGATGTTTCTCTCTACCCCATATTTACAAGTTGGCGCTAAGCCACTTAATGTGGCTTAAAGCCACCTTGTATATACACCCCTTACCGCAGCAGTCTGCTGTGGCAAAGGGGCGGGCAATGGCTGTTGTAGTGAGTGTCAGCCGCAACATCCATTGCTTTTTGACTCTGCCCCATATTTACAAGGTTGGGGCCGCACCAAAAATGAAGCTCAGGTAAACCAGGCTTTAAGATGACGATACGAGGAGAAATTCATTTCTTCTCATATTTTGTTCTTTCTATGTGTGCTGCAGAATGCAGCACTCATAGAAACAGCAAATCGCCTTTACAGATTCCTTATGTGCAGGAAGGTGTCTGTTCCTGCACATAAACAATTGATCCTGCAGCCCAGGCACCCTTGCAACATGGCGCCAGGGTGCCTGTGCTGGCACTAGGCAGCTTTTTTAGCGCCAGCGCTAGGGGAAATGCAGAGTTGCACCAAATGTTTATAAATAAAGCGCATCCCTACGTTTAAAAAATGTTGGAGCGTAACGTTAACACCTCGCTCCGAACTTTTTATTGTAAATATCCCCTTATATGTTCTTGGAGTATTAATATTGCCTGAACCTGCTGACGAATGGATTATCTCTGCGCCGTGTACCCAAGACCTAAAGCTTGTTGTTCTGTTGGGAGATTTACCACAGTTTCTAATGTCTGGTTGCCACCGCTAGAAAATTTACCTAATGTCGCATTTTGTATTTTTTCTTTTTTGTTACCATCCATGAAGCCCAGAAATGGGTAACACCAGTGACAAAGGCAGTTGAACATGTTCTGTTACAAATTCTGTTGTTCATGGGTTTTGGTTGAGTGAACTGTGGTAACACTGAGACGCACAAGCTGTTAGCTCAAGGTGAAGAGAAAAAGATAGATAAACTGCTGCCTACGCACAGCCAGGGAAAAAGTTGTTGAACTGCACCTAAATAAAGCATAGAACAAGAAGTGCACTGGTGTAAGAGCTATACACTCAAAACCCTGAAGTGCCACGTATTGCCAAATGGGCAGTCCTGGCCTTGAACAATACACGGGTGCAGGAGAATATCTGAGGTATCGTTCATCAATGTCTTCAATCCTCACTGTAGTGTAAGGAAAGGCTGTACATTATGCTGACATCATTCATTGACTGACACCAGGTAAGTGGTGAGTGCCATGTGCAACTGGAACGCATCTTTGGATTCTGCCCTATAGGGTCACAACATTGTCCTGTGGGACAACGTACACATCTCCCACACCTGAGCACGAGCATTGTGGGATGAATCCAAAGTTGTACAAACATGTTGAGTATTTGTCACACCTAAATCTATAATAAGATTATACAAACACGCAGTGCTTATTTTGAGCAGGTGGTTTCCGGTGCTCGGCACTGTCACTTAATTGCCAACACCAGTGCTTGTGGCAGTCTGCCACAAGGTGGAACTGTGTGAGATGACTACAGCAACAGTGAATTATTAATTCAGCATACAATAAAAAGGACTATTACCTGCCGCACAAGTCAGTCTTTTAGCTTTGGGGGCCTGGAACAGTCTGAATTGTCACACTTGTAGGAGAGTGATGGTTCGTTGTTGTGTTGTTACTACCATTGGCAGCATGGCAGGGGCAATGTGTGGTGCGAGCTGCAGTGGCCTCCTGGCGAGAGCCCTGCCACTTATGTTTTTTTACAAATTAAGCACTGCAAACACTGTGATACACCATGAAGTTAGCAAGAAGAAAACAAACGGCACAGCATCCAAATCTTTGCTCAGAGTTGAAACTTACTGGTGCTGTTAGGGCTGGGCAGGATCATGCAGGCTGGTTACTCTGTAAATCTTCTTGGAAGGGGAAGGAGAAATGCTTCCCTTGTGGCTGGATTCCACTGCAGTGTGCAGGCCAGTTGCTGGTTTTAAAGGACAGAGCAGGGTCGCACTGGGGGTTGGATGCTGCTGGTACTCTACTGTGAGCTCTGACTCCAGTGGGCAGAGCAGGGTCGTGGTGGTCCCGTACGGTCCCTGGTGGTTCAGATGATCTGATTTCCTCAGTGGTTGGCACAACAATGTTTTTCTTTGCTGCTATGGCATTACAGAGAGGGAATGGAAACCCAAGGAGAAAATATATCTCGTTAAAAGATCCCCTTCCTACCTCAATACTCACCTGGTGTGACGTTTCCCGCAACTGCTCCATTGGTGAAAAGTGAGCATGCGCATATCTTTTTCACACTAGTGCGCATGCTCACTCCAAAGCTACCGTTCATGCATAAACCACACTGTCTATGCCAAGACTCGCAAACAGAGCCTGATAGCGACCCATTTTGATGCCCCCTTTTTAAAACTGCCAGTGCTCAGCACCGGTAGGAATCGTCCCACCTAAAGCCCTGAGTATAAATTATAATGTCATTCACTCTTGTGTTGCACACTCAAGTGCCTCATCCCCAGAACATTCAAGCAGCGTGAGCTTGTGGCCTGCACTGGAATTATGCCAATACTCTTAGACCTGTGAGCAGCAGATGCGCTACCCTTTTGGGTGCTCACGTTCTCACGCCTGCATACCTCCTGCGCTTCTACCCACTGTTCGTTTATGATCAGCATCCACGTGCAGATTTAATTTTGTTCCTTGTTCTTGCCTGCATAGCCATATGCCTTTTTGGTGTCTTTATCAGCATAAAGTAAGTGGATGTGGCTTTACGGTAGACTTTGGAACTGGGGAACCAGGTTTTAGTTTCTCATCGCCCAACAGTCTGTGATTCTGAACAATCCACTTAGGGCCTGATTTAGAGTTCAGCGGACCGGTTACTCCATCCTAAATGTGACAGATATCCCGTCCACCGTATTACAAGTGCCATACGATATAATCAGGGCCACTGGAATTATGCAGCAGGACAGCACTAAATTATGCATCAGGGTTGATTAAATTATGCAGCAAGAAAAAGCAAAATATTCAGCATAATGCAGCACTTTTTTTATATTATTACTTCATTCTTTTCTATTTTTCTACACATCATAATACTGTCTGGGCAAACATTTCACCTCATTAGTACCAGTTTCACAGCCCAATGCAGAAAAAAGCAACCAAAAGATGACCAGTCAACCTTTGCAAAGAGCCTTCCACTGTGCGCGAATCCACTTTGCTGCGTTTTTTGTAACTTTTGATCCGATTAAGCTAGAAACACATTTTTTTTGTTAAAATCTGCAGCTTATGCAGCAGATAATGGTTTATGTGGCAAATGCAGCAGATCCATATCACTGAGAAAAAATACATGAATTAGCTTGTTTCCAGTGGTCCTGGTTACAATGCACTTGTAATAAGGCAGACGGCATATCCCTCACATTTGTGACGGGGTACCCCATTGGCTAAACTCTAAGGCAGGCCTTTAATGTCCTTGTGCCAAAAATAATTAATGTGTCCTTGGGTAATGTAACTTGTGCTCATGTAAAGCATGCCTATACCTTCGGGTGGAGTTTGTGCTATATAAAACTGCAAAAAAACTAATAAATACAGATATTTTAAGCATGAGTACACCTTTGTGATGTTATCACTGCAAACAATCCATGCAGTGGGGGCCACAATATTGTGCTCAAAATATCGACCTGAATCAGCATTTAATCCCCATTTTCGACTGCTTCTATATTGTGAAGGTAAATAGGTGTGGATAAAAAATTGTAAAATAGTAAAAAAATCGGTATTTCATTATATATATTTACGCAGGCTTACATAGTGGTAGCTGATATTGCAGATGTGATATTGTTGCAAGTCTATATTGCTGACATTAGTATTGTGACATACTGCCACTTCCGACCATTCACTTTTTCTTCCTTTTTTTATTATCATCCTGATCCAAGTCCGCGTCATGAGTGACAATTTCAGAACCTCAACCCTCGAGAAACGGAGGGCTTCGACCTACTCCACAGAGGTGAGAGGACAGTGGCGACTCCTCTGCTAAGGTGGAGGAGTGTCGCCCTACTCCTATTTGAGCAGTGTAAAAAATAAAAATAAAATGATAATAACAAGCGGTGGGATTGGAGCCAGGTGGGGCAGAGCTGGGGCTGAGCACAGTGAGGAGTAGTTTTTGCACTTCCAAAGTGCAAATGATTGTTTGGCCGGCCCTCTGGGGCCGGCCAAACAATCATGCACACTTGGCATGTTCTCCACGGGGCTGTGTTGCACAGCCGCGTCGAGAACATGCCCAGGCTCCCTGGTACTGCCTGAGTAGTCTAACAGCCCACTCAGACCAATCATGACATTGCTCATGCAGCGTTGTGATTGACTGGGAGAGTGTGGGAACCTGGGTGCTTCCAGCTCTGCAGAGTGAGAACGGAGAAGAGGGTGCTGTTGCGGCGGCTGAGAAGAAGTTTCTTTAATTTTATGTATCCAATGCTGCCCCACCTCCACCCCCACCCCACCCACCCCCGTACCGAAGCAGTCGTCACTGTGAGGGGAATCTCAATTGGGAGTGGACGGGTGCCTCAATCTGGATGATTGTCATAATAAACACTTGTGCACTTCAGAATTGAAAAAGCTACTCAACTAAAGGATGGATTCATTTTCCCAGCTCTTGTTTGTCTGGAGTGGCAGTAGAAACAAGAAAACACATACTTGGCACAGATTTATAACAAAAACAATAGATTTTTAATGACCAGATTCAGACTGGATCTTTTACATCACATTTTAGCTGTTCCTGCAGGGTTTACGAAAGATATTGGCTCAAAGGGTCCCTGTGGCTGCGATCTGGGATCTCCACAGGATACCCTCCATTTTGTATTCTTTTGTCCATTATATGAATACCCGCGGGCTCTTTTCTTAAAAACCATCCTAAGAGCGAATAAATTCACCCAAGTCAGAGTAGCACTCTTATACTTAAAACTTTCCGCGGAACCTCTTACATTGTTCTGCACTGTAAATTTTTTAAGATTAGCAGCTAAATTGAGGAAATCTAGAAGGGAGGTGTAAGTTACTCTGTTTGCCGGATACTACAGACGAGGCATCTGGATTAAAGCTACTCCGCAAGATTGTTATACATTGTATACAGAATAGGAGATAATACGTGGATTTTTTGTAATTGTCGTACTGCAACATTTAGAGTACTTGGGATGTTATAAGAAGTTCTTTTTTATTTAGGCCTTGGCTTATTTTAAAATGGACTGTTTTTATGTAAACTACGATCTCGCATTTTAATTAATGTTAATGTGTTGGTATCCCATATTTGTATAGTTGTTAGCACCCCGCACTTTATAAAAAATGATGAATTTGTAACCTAGGCCGAAGTTCAGGCCCAATACTGCCATTGTGATCATGGAAAGGCCCATTAGACATGTTTTATCTTAATGCATTTATGATGAATTGCTCATATTATTGTATATGATTTGTGTAAATATATTGTTCTTTTCCTGGATGTTTTAATATCCGAATAAAGATACTTTTGAAAAAAAAAAAAGAAAACACATGCATTGGCAGAGTGAATATGTCTGAATTGCATTTTTGATCATGACTACAACATTAAAAAAGCCAGAAGTAACAAAAAATGATTACTTTCTATTTACAATGCATCAATGACGTCAAAAATTTAATTTGATAATTCAGTGTACTTTTGAGATTAAAAAAGTAACGCGCATTCCAATGCACATGCTCCATATACTTCAAAGTAATACACCAAACAGCAACTAACATGAAGAGAAAGAGTGATACTCCTCTGAGTGGAGCCAAAGTACACTCTATGTGTGTTTTAAAGAATTGGTAACAATAGATCTGCCGACTTCTGCCTTGTCAAGCCAAATCCGAGAGGGGTGAGGAGCGATAGCCATGAGATTGTACAAACCTTTCTTTCTTCATTGGGGTTCTTTGGACTTCTGTTCTGGTACTTCATACTATAGGGCTTATAAGCTTGTGTGTACAGTTCAACACCCTGTGAGCAACTTGGATAAAATGATTTGAAAAATTATCACTTGGTTTTCCCTGTTTCCATATGGAAGATGCCACCTTCTGTACATAACGCTTTGCGTGATGCTTTTTGAGCACCTTTGTTACAGATTTGTGGTTCAGAGGTATCTGTTCAGATTTTTACACCACAATCTGTGTGACTATCTTCCTACCAAAGGTTCCTAGCTCCAGCTTGGGTAACCATGGTTCAGCATCAAATCCTAGCGCCATCCATTGTTTCAAGAAGAGGCCTCTGTAGAGTCCTAAATTGCCATCCTCACATAAAGGATACTTGTTCAGTTTCCTTGTGGCTTAAACGCAGGCCCATAAACCTCAGATATATTTACTAGCACAGAGGAGGTTTTCAAGGGACACCCCTCTCTCACAGGAAATTACTCAGATCTTCGGATGTATTATGTAGACTACAGATGCAATGCAGCATCTGCTGAGAAGGATTCTCAACAAAATATAGCAATGAAGAGCCACGCCAACATCTCCCCTTAATCTATTATGTCATGTAGTTCCTAATAATACATAGGATCTGTGTGCTTAGACAAGATAAACTTATGGATTCGTGTCCAGACTGATTCCGGACACCCCCAAAAGATATGTTAGCCTTTAGACCAGCTAGCTCACAGTGCCACCATAAGCCCCCTAACTTTACCAAGGAGCGAATAGTTTCTGGCAACTATCGAACATGACAACCCTTGATCCTCCAGGGATTGTGGAAACAATATACTTTTTTTTTCGCCCAGTCTCTTGTGCTTCCTTGGTCTCAGAGGAATACTCAGAGTAAACGATGGGGATGTTTTCAATAAGCATTTTATTGAACCAGCGTCATTCTAGTATAAAACATGTTTGCTGTGACAATCATTAGACAGAAGCAGATATATATGATTACAAGCACCGACAGAGTAAATAAAAGGTTTAATTCTACCATGGTGCTAAAACAGTAAATATATGCAGGCATATATATACATGGCTATAGTCACGCATACTCGTACGATGCAAACCCTATCTAAGTGTACCTAAGTGCACCTAGCATGTATGTGGGTGTAAAGCTAAGAATCCTCTAGGTAAGAGCCAACCTCATTACCCGATGGGAGAGAATGAATGACCCTGTCTTGGTCTCGAGTTGGACACCCCGTAAGGGATTTCAGACCACTGCGTGTTGTAGCTTTCTGCAGGCTGGGATCTCAGCGTATAGTGTCAACATGGAAGTTTCTCCTCTGGTTCCCCAGTGAAGATGTGGTTCTTTAATACCCAAAAAGTACAGATTTATTGTACAGAAGATTGTAATCCTGCTGTGTACGTCCTGGGAGGGGATTAAAATATGATACCAGGAATCCTCATGCATAATAAACAAGGCCACTTTCGGAGAAAACTGATCTATGTTTATTCAGCCTTTAACTAGGTAAAAGGTCAGTGCCAGAACCGTTATGCAGAGCAAGGTAGGACAAATGTAGTTAAAGGTCGTGTTGCTACCTAGGCCTATATTGGGGTACATTGGGGTTCATAACAATTACAGAAATCTTTATGCTGCTGCCTTGAATGCAAAGGCTTCCTCTCGCACCTGTCCTCTCAGGATAAATCAATTATGTATTTCATACAATTTCTTCTCTTCTCGCCCTCCCCGCAATGCCACTCTTCTGGTGTCCATGCTGTTCCCATTATTGTCCCAGATATGTGTTAATATCTGATTTTGCCAAATTAAATTCCTAGGACGATTTATAATTACAGGACTATTTCCTGCCTACTTTGTCTGTCTAGAGTTCTGGAAGATTTTCATGCAATAGTTCCACCAATCAGAAGCTGACTTGTCATTAGCTTAATCTGGCTTTTATCAGACCAACCAGCTGCTTTAAAGTGTGGTGGTAGTCCCATGCTATTTAGGACCAGTGCTCTAATCTTTAGGACTGCTTCACTATAGGTGTTCACATTCGCACTTAGTAGCATCTACAAAGGTAAAAAAGTGTTTCTAAAGCTGCATTTTGCAGGGCACAATATGTGATGTAGTCCTCCCATTGAGGTTCTAAACACTACTTAGAGACTCAACCAGTAGAAGGTGATCTCTAGCATAGCCCTCACTTGGACAGGATCACTGCTCTCAGAATATTACAGTATGTTCACATACGGCCTGGTAAATGCAATATTTTCTATAGCCCCCTTACTTTCAGTTACTGAGTACCTGTACACCTCAAATTTGCAAGGGAGAGTACCAGCACTGCTCAGCAATGGTGCAATGATTTTAAAGGGAGTGCACAAACATGTCTTAGTAGCAAACCTGTACTCTCGCATAGTAAGTGTAGAGTTGTGTGAGTTAGAAATGACAGAACTCTTTTGGCTCTTGGTGAACTCCTTAGAACTGGGATGTGAGTGTTAGAGTGTAGTGAAGTGAAGGCAGGTTTAGAATATTGATTTCATGTTTACACAGTGATGAATAAAGATGTGTAAAACTTCCCTCCATGTGTGGCATAGTCATTGGCAAGTGCCGGGGCTGGGGAGGATGCTAAACTGGCGGCAAGATAGGGCATAAGTAACCTGAAGATCGACAATGCTCTCAAAGAGAGTTTGCCAAATTCCAGAAGACTGCTCGTGCGTGCCATGTGTGCCTCATTCCAAGTGCAGAGGTGGCTTATTTGGAGTCTCAGTATAGCTCAAGCCTGTGTAAAGCATTCATAGATAAAGAAAGCTACTTTGAGAACAGTACACATTGTTGGCCCAGAACCAGATGAGAAGGCTGCAAATAGAGGTACTGTGCTATTATGCAACTTAATGCAATACATCATACGTAGTGCTAAAGCTAAAGGGGGAAGCAAGCAGGTTTTGAAGTGACAGTCAAGTACAAGTTGGAGCTGTGATCAGACGCACTGCAAGGCAGAGATCAACCAGGTGTCAAACAGTACAACGTAATGCCTCAGTACAAAGCCATTCAAATACAAAATGATAGTCAACTTACCAGAAATGAGTGAAGCGAGTCATCATACCATTCTGTTGCGTGAAGTCACCTCAGAAGAAGCACCCAGGTTTGTGCTTATGGATGTGTCCATACACGAAAGAGCATGACACTAAAGCGGGCAAGTGGTTCTTCAGAACAACTCCATAGCTCTCTACAAAAGTGAAGGGCTCAAATGGAGACCAAAGGAAGGTCAAGCTTCCACAGACTGTCCAAAGCCAGCACAACACACACAGCCTTAGAGATGGCATGGAGGACAATGACAGCAAATACTCCACCCTCAGTGTCAGCCAATTTTCTAAATGGGAACAAAGCTGATGCCTTCTTGAAACCACCATCACCATTCAATACTGCCAAAAATCTAAACATTAGTGACAGATGGCCTGCTTGGTATAGAGACCTTTGAAGATGTCATTGATGCAATAGAAGAAACTGATAACAAAAAGATTATCAAGTATCTTAAGAATCTTGCCGGTGAAGGTGTAGAGAGGTCATAAAGAAAATGCCATGAGATGACAAAATTACATACAATCAAATCAAAGCAGTCATAAATCTCAAGTTCAATCCAGTGGCAAACGTAAATTACAAAAGGTATATTTTCAGTCAAGAATGACAGAAAGTGGGTGAAGCCATCAATGAATTTGTTGAGAGACTGGATATCCTAATCAAACACTAAGTTCATTAAATTTAATGATGAGGAAGCTATTTGTCTCAGAGCACGCCTGGCAAATACTTTCCAAGGATGAATGTTGAGAAGGACTCATAGACTGGAGTAAGTTTTTTTAGCTATCTGGGCTGAAGAGCGTGCTGACTGACAAGTGGCTGACATGAAGGCGGGAGGTGCCCAAAGTGAGTCAATCATGAACATAAGCCCAAACACATGAAGAAGGACACAGAGAGATGTGTCCATGGAAAAGGAAGTTGTGCTTCAGGTGTGGATTGTCGTCTCAACACAAATCAATCAGGGACTGTTAAAGCACGCTAATCACCCGTGAGGGTCTCAAGGCGCTGAGCGGGAGGGGGGTGCTGCTCTGGATCAGCCAAAAAGCCAGGTCTTGAGGCTCTTCCCGAAGGTGTGCAGGGTAGGGGAGCGTCTGATGTTGATTGGGAGCTCGTTCCAAGCCTTGGCCGCGACGTAGGAAAAGGCTCTTCCACCTGCTCTGGTTCGGCAGATGTGCGGGGTATCTGCTAGGGCAAGGTCGGTGGAGCAGAGGTTTCTTTTGGGTGCACGGAAAAAGACTCTTTCTTTGAGGTATTTAGGTCCAATGTTGTGAACTGATTTGTAGGTGTGGGCGAGTAGCTTGAAAGTTACTCTCTTCTCAATGGGGAGCCAGTGGAAGTCTCGCAGGTGCTGGGTCATTCATTCCTGTCGTGGGGTTCTGAGGACAAGTCTAGCTGCGGTGTTCTGGATGGTCTGGAGTTTGTATAGCAGGGATTTGTTGATTCCAGCATAGAGGGCGTTGCCGTAGTCCAGTCTGCTGGTTATGAGTGCATGTTTTACGGTCTTTCTGGCTTCGGGGGATCCACTTGAAGGTCTTGCGGAGGATGTGGAGAGAGTTGAAGCAGGTAGAGGCGACGGCGTTGATCTGGTGAGTAATGGTGAGGGAGGAGTCTAGAATGATGCAGAGGTTCCGGGAGTGGTCCGTCGGGGTGGGTGGGTTTCCGAGGGTGAAGGGTCACCAGGTCTTGTCCCAAGCGGTGGGGGAGGGTCCCAGGACGAGTACCTCGGTCTTCTCCGAGTTGAGCTTTAGGCAGCTGTTGCTCATCCAGGCTTCGATGTCTTTCATCCCTTCCTGGAAGCTGAGTCTGGTGTCCTCGGGGTTCTTTGTGAGGGAGAGGATGAGCTGGGTGTCATCGGCGTAGGATACTATACTGAGCCCATGCTGTCTGATGATATCGGCGAGGAAGACCATGTTAAAGAGCGAGGGGCTGAGTGATGATCATTGGGGTACTCCTCAGTTGATCTCTGTTGGTTTGGAGAGGAAGGGTGGGAGTCTGATCCTTTGGGTACTGCTGGCGAGAAAGGAGTGGATCCAATCGAGGGCGGTTCCCTGTATGCCACGGTCATGGAGCCTGACTGCAAGAGTGCGGTGGGAGACGGTGTTGAAGGCTGAGGAGAAGTCCAGCGGGATGAGGGCCGCGGTGTGGCCCTGGTCGAGTAGCACGCGAATGTCGTAGGTGGAGAAAGTAGAGTGGTCTCGGTGTTGTGGTTGATGCGAAACCCGGACTGGGAGGAGTCGAGGATGGCGTTCTCTTAGATGAAGGTGGTCAGCTGGGCATTGACAAATTTCTTGGTGACCTTGGCTGCGAAGGGAAGAGAGAGATGGGCCAGTAGTTTTTCAGGTCCATCGGGTCAGCCAAGGGTTTCTTGAGGAAGAGCTTGACCTCAGCCTGCTTCCAGTCATCAGGGAAAATACCGGATTTGAAGAAGGCTTTGATGGTGCACAGTAGTTCTGGTGCTATTGCTACTGCGGCTCTGTGGAAGATATTTGGCGGGCATGGGTCTGTTGGGGCTCCTGAGTGGGTGCTCTTCATTGTAGTGGTGGTATCTTCGGTGGTGACGGTGTCCCGGTGGAGATGGTGGGCTGGCTGTTATTGCTGGAGAGGAGGGTGGTTTCTGTAGTCAGTTTGCTGCACAAAGGCAAATGTCCCACCATTGGACAAGTTTGGAACATATGTAAGAAGGCAAACAATTTTGTGATGGTTTTCAAGGCAAAGGAAAAAGTTAGTGAGTCATGGCAAAAAGTCAAAATGGCTACTCAAACATTATACAATCGACGTACCATGTACATCCACAAGGCAAGGCAAGAACACCAGATGGGGCAAATTGACACTGAATGAAGTCTATCGACATCTAAATCATAGTCGAAAAGTTCTTCAGTATCAATATCAAGTGAAAGTGAAGATGATGGCTATGCAATGTTGATGTTCACCTAAGAGAAATGTGCACATGTGGGACTGGTCGCGTGTGAAGAAAAATATAGGTCACGGAAGAGTCAACCTGAAAAAGCACCAAAGTCCTTCAAACATTGTCCGAAGGTTACCCTAAAGATGAACGGGTGTTTAATACTTTTCATCATCGACAGTGGTGCATCGATCAATATTATGTCTGAGAACAAATACACAGAACTATCTCCACTGCCCCGCCTTACGCCATTCAGAAACCAAAATAGATACATAGACTGCATCAACACCATTAAAAAGTCAAGGTTCATTTGTAGCCACAATGAATCACAAGAAAACAAAGTTACAAGCATCTATTCATGTACTTCAAGCTACGGTATCCATTGTCTGTTTACTCTGCTTCAGCACAGCTGCTGATATGGGACTTATCTCAGTGAACTATAACATGAATGCTCATCACGAAATAATAAGTCAGTTTCCGTTGTTGTTTTATTGTTTAGGAAAACTCAAGTCCATAAAAGTACAATTACACATAAATGAGGACCTCCATCTCATTGCACAAAGACACAGATGAACTGCATTGCATTTGCCGGAAGCAGATGGAAAAGAACTTGAATTGTTACTCAAACATGATATCTTTGACTGTTGCATTGGTCCAATGCCGTGGGTTTCTCCCATAGTGGTAGTACCCAAAAGAGAAAGTAAAGGAGCTGTACGGATCTGCGTTAATATGCGGCAAGCCTTCAAGAAAATTAAACAAGCCATAGAGAACGCTACTGAAATGGCATACTTTGATCCAAAGCTTCATACAGAGGTTGTTTTTGATACTAGCCTTGTCGGATTAGGCACAATATTTGCACAGCACAGCGGACACCCAAATGCTATTGGGGCATATGCAGGCATGAGTTTGTCCCAAACTGAACGTGCTTATTAACAACCTAAGAAAGAAAGTTTAACAGTGGTATGGGCTTGTGAACATTTCCATGTCTACTTATATGGAAAGTCTTTTACACTTGTGACCTATTATTAAGCAGTGTTGACCATCTTTGGCAATCCAAGAGTACAACTACATTATCGTGCACCTTCCAGGGAAAGATCAAAACCCTGCTGATTATTTCTAAAGAGTGCCGTGGCAGTGCTCTGATACCCCTTCAATGGTGGCCTAAGCTTACACACATTTTATTGTAAAATCAAGCACACCAGCTGCCATTTCGTTGAAACAAATTGTCACTGCTATGAGTCGAGATAGTGACATGTTAAAACTGAAAGACATTATTACCTATCAGTCATAGAACCGGTACTCTCAACCTCTCACAAATGACAGTGAACGCCTGAAGTTCAAAAATGTCAGTGATGAACTGTCAGTTACGAAGGAAGGCATTATCCTGAGAGGTTTGAGAATTGTTATTACAGATAGTCTGCAACAACAGATAATCGAGGTGGCCCATGAAGGACATTGTGGAATTGTTGCCACAAAAGCTCTCCAAGACCGAGTCTGATTTCCTCACCTCAATGAGGGGATTGAAAGATAGTTGAAGACTTATCAGTTATGCAACTGCCTTTCACCAAAAATCACTCAACACACTTTAAACATGTCAGAGTTGCCAAAGCATGCCTGGGAAAGAATTGCTGTTGACTTTTTTGGTCCTCTTGACAATGAACATCACTTGATGGTAATTGTTAATGAATTCTACCATTTTCCATTAATGGAAGATCTTTCACCTATCACTCAAGAAAGAGTTATTGAAAAATAAGATGAGATCTTTGCGACAGGGTGTGTTCCTGTGATTTTACAATCTGATATTGGCCGACAATTCAAAAGTCGAGAATTCAGAGACTTTCTCAGTCATGTTAATGCAAAGCATCAGACTAGCACCCACTCTTCGAGCTTACCGTTCAACCCCTCGCTCAACCATAGTTGAAAGCCCTGAAACCCTGATGTTCAGGAAAACCATGCCTACCAAGTTACCCCATTGAACCAACCAAATATCTGCTGCTGAGGAAGTTGTCCATACCAACGACTGGGGTTGTAAGAAAAGAATGAAGGCCTATGCTGACAAGCGACAACATGCTAAAGATGTCACCTTCACTATATGAGATTGAGTGCTTGTGTGTCACCCTCAAAAGAGAAAATCTGATGCTCCCTTCGTTGCAGAGTAATTTCATGTAGTGACCAGTAAAGTTCACATGGTGACTGCCCAATGTCCTATGAAGTCCATTACGAGAGATTCCTTGCACTTCAGACATGTGGCCGATCGTTTACCAAGCATTGATGTCAGCATAGAGACTGGGTCTGAATGGACAGTTGAAAATCCATTGACTTCTGCTGTTTCAACATCGCCAACACAGATCACAGACACTTTGACTGCCTGACCCCAATTTCAAAAGACACTATCAGGGTGTGTGATTAGAGCACCACAATGACTCACTGAAGAGTTACAATTGTGTAAAAAGTTGCAAAAAAATTAAAAGTTTTATTGAATACAGGGGGAGATGTAATGTCGCGTGAGTTAGAAATAACGTAACCCGTAGAACTCTGATATAAGTGTTCGAGTGCATTGAAGTGAATGCTTGTGTAGAATGTTGAGTTCACGTTTCCATGCTGATGAATAAAGACATGTTAAACTACCATCTGTGTATGGCGTAGTCATTGGCGAGTGCCCAGGATGTGGAGGATGCACAGTAAGTACCTGCAATTTTTATTTCCCTCAAATACGCTGTTTAAATCAGGTGTCTCCAACCATTTGATGGTGAGCTTCCAGTAGCTTGTAGACACTTTCAGAGGAGCTCCTAGCCTTGAGTTCACTTTTAAATGAGCACAGGGCTCACATTTTCTTTTTGATGGAAGGCTGTGTTTATTTTACAATATTATCATCATCAGGCTGAAGATAGCAGGGCCTGATAATGAGCAGTGCTCAGTCAGATTTATGACCCAGTCTGGGTCACAGAGGTGAAAAACCGATACAATGAGGTATTTAAATCTTAAACGAAAGTCCCTGTCAACTCAATGTTGATGCTGTGAGAACAAAATGATGTTTCTGAAGGCTTTTAAATGGGAGAAAAATAAAAGAAAATGTTACCTTTATGATTAAGTAAATGCTTCATTTAAATTTTATAAATTTCAAAATGTTTTCTATACACACAATAAGCATCTTGCTCCCAGAGCCTGGTAGACACAGTGCCATATTTATAACTGAAAAATACAGCCATTATTGTAAGTGGAAGAAATTTATAGTGCAGAAAAATGTTCCATATTATGAAAGTTTTTGCAGAACATTTTTCTGCCCTTTAATTGCTCCAATTTAAAAAAAATGGTTGTACATTTGTGTTATATATGTAACCGTGCCACATATGGTGAAAGGTATATCCTGTGCCACAAGTACATACAACACAGGTCCTCAGTCACCCATACACATATATCCCATTCATGTGCACACATGTTCATATATCCCCTGAGACCGCGCTTTCACTGACACAGATTGCAGCTCTGTCAGAGGTTCTCTAGTCAAAGTATTTTGTTTGAACAACGTGGACATTAGGCTTCAAGTCAATGAAGCTGGGCATGGGAGTGTCTAGTAACAATGTGCGAGTTGTTTATCCTTTAGTAGCTCACTATGATTTTCACTGATCAGAAGTAGGTCTCACTACAGAAAAGATTGGAGACCCCTGGTTTAAATGTAGTATGAAGAAGATCAACAGAGGAGTTCCTCATGGCCCTTCTCGTCCCCATTCATTTCAATGCATACATTTCACCACTCTTAGGAATATATAATTTCCACAAAATTGATGATTAATGTACACAGAAGCTACACAACTATAAGACGAGCTTATGTCAATCATAGATAATGCCAGAATGCCTGTGCCAAATTGAAGCAGGGATGGAGCAAATAGTACAGCTTTAACAGTGCAAAGGAGGAAATCACTCATATGGGTGGCAAACCAGGCCAAACACTGCCATTCAACTCCCTATCATCCATATAGCATCCTCCGCTCAGAGTTAACACAGGCTGAAGTGTAGGAGTCTTTCATACTAGCTGCCTCAATGCACTTCTATGGGGACATGTCTCAAAAAGAGATTCTCACCCTTTCAAGCAAACAAAATCTGCACCTTTTTCCCACTCCACAAATGAAAATAGAACTGCTGGACTTCACTTTGAAAATGTATACAAGACAGCAAAGCAAACTGTAAAGAGAAGAGAACGTGGTTGTCAAAATCATTTTAAGTTCACCTTTGTTTAGCCACAATTGCTGTTTCCATGGGTCTATAGAACCAAGGTCGGACTGGCTGATAGGGCAACTAGGCAGAGCTGGAGGGGCTGATCTGATAAAATAGTGTGTGGGCTATTCTATTAGAGGTTTATGGGCATGTTTTATGGTCTGGTTGGCTGTTTTTTATTGTTGATTTCCATGATATTACCGTAAACATGCTTATAACTAGCACAAATCCATGCATACCTTGCAAAACACCGATCATAGACATCATCATCCTCACTAAAACTTGACTCAATCCCTCTTCCACTCCTATCCTATGCCTCCTAGAGCCTCCTACCCATAACATAATTTGTCTAGACAGAGCTAAGAAGCTGGGCGGTGGCCTAGCTTGTATACATCGGAGCACACTCTCGGTTTCTCACTCTGAGTCCTCTACGCCATCCTTCAGTGAATACTTTTGTCTCAACATTTCAAGTAACCACTTTCCGGTTTGCAAGCTACATACATTTTATCACCCACCAGGAGACAATCTCTGCTTCATCGAACAATTAATGGAAATCATCTCCAGCAATGTCTATTACATAATGTCTCAAATCGTCCTCAGTGATTTTAACCTTCACTGGTCTGACCTTAATGACCAAGCTGTAACATGCCTTAAATCATTCTTAAGTGATCACGAGCTGATTCAACACTGTGACTGGCCAACTCATAATAAAGGAGAAATTCTGGACCTCATCATCCCCAAAGGAAACACCATCACACTGGATACCATTACCCCCTTGCAATTGATCCTACCATCACAGCAGCCTCTTTTATCTTAACAGGAAGGTGCCCCTGAGGAAGGTTCAACCAAAGAAATTGAAGATATGGAAAAGGGACCTCAGATATATCAATACAGCTGAACTAACAACCCACTGTAAATATGCCCTTTCCTCCCAAGTTGACATGTCTGAGGTTCATGTACTCACTGACTTCTACAACTCTACTATCTCTAGCATCATGGATTCCATTGCACCACTCCAACCAAAAAATGCCTCAACAAAGATATCCAAACCGTGGTTCAATGACAACTTAAACTCGGAACGCTGCACCCTTAGGGCAATTGAACGATCTTGGAGATCCAAATCATCCTTGGATCAGCCAAAAGTCCTTAGATCGGTAAGGAACTCCTATAACAAACAAATCAAGAGCGCTAAGGCTGACTACTTCAGATCCCAACTTATTTAAGCCTCTAATCGCCCCAAGAAACTTTTTGAAATTGTTAAACAACAATCGGTGGAAGCACCCAACTGCTCTGACTTTGGAGTCAGCCCACCCTCATGCAACAAACTGGCTGCTTTCTTTACAGATATATCAAGACTCATCAATATTGAACATGATTCTAAGAAGGCTCTTCACGAAATAATAAGTCAGTTTCCGTTGTTGTTTTATTGTTTAGGAAAACTCAAGTCCATCAAAGTACAATTACACATAAATGAGGACCTCCATCTCATTGCACAAAGACACAGATGAACTGCATTGCATTTGCCGGAAGCAGATGGAAAAGAACTTGAATTGTTACTCAAACATGATATCTTTGACTGTTGCATTGGTCCAATGCCGTGGGTTTCTCCTATAGTGGTAGTACCCAAAAGAGAAAGTAAAGGAGCTGTACGGATCTGCGTTAATATGCGGCAAGCCTTCAAGAAAATTAAACAAGCCATAGAGAACGCTACTGAAATGGCATACTTTGATCCAAAGCTTCATACAGAGTTTATTTTTGATACTAGCCTTGTCGGATTAGGCACAATATTTGCACAGCACAGCGGACACCCAAATGCTATTGGGGCATATGCAGGCATAAGTTTGTCCCAAACTGAACATGCTTATTAACAACCTAAGAAAGAAAGTTTAACAGTGGTATGGGCTTGTGAACATTTCCATGTCTACTTATATGGAAAGTCTTTTACACTTGTGACCTATTATTAAGCAGTGTTGACCATCTTTGGCAATCCAAGAGTACAACTACATTATCGTGCACCTTCCAGGGAAAGATCAAAACCCTGCTGATTATTTCTAAAGAGTGCCGTGGCAGTGCTCTGATACCCCTTCAATGGTGGCCTAAGCTTACATACATTTTATTGTAAAATCAAGCACACCAGCTGCCATTTCGTTGAAACAAATTGTCACTGCTATGAGTCGAGATAGTGACATGTTAAAACTGAAAGACGTTATTACCTATCAGTCATAGAACCGGTACTCTCAACCTCTCACAAATGACAGTGAACACCTGAAGTTCAAAAATGTCAGTGATGAACTGTCAGTTACGAAGGAAGGCATTATCCTGAGAGGTTTGAGAATTGTTATTACAGATAGTCTGCAACAACAGATAATCGAGGTGGCTCATGAAGGACATTGTGGAATTGTTGCCACAAAAGCTCTCCAAGACCGAGTCTGGTTTCCTCACCTCAATGAGGGGATTGAAAGATAGTTGAAGACTTATCAGTTATGCAACTGCCTTTCACCAAAAATCACTCAACACACTTTAAACATGTCAGAGTTGCCAAAGCATGCATGGGAAAGAATTGCTGTTGACTTTTTTGGTCCTCTTGACAACGAACATCACTTGATGGTAATTGTTAATGAATTCTACCATTTTCCATTAATGGAAGATCTTTCACCTATCACTCAAGAAAGAGTTATTGAAAAATAAGATGAGATCTTTGCGACAGGGTGTGTTCCTGTGATTTTACAATCTGATATTGGCCGACAATTCAAAAGTCGAGAATTCAGAGATTTTCTCAGTCATGTTAATGCAAAGCATCAGACTAGCACCCACTCTTCGAGCTTACCGTTCAACCCCTCGCTCAACCATAGTTGAAAGCCCTGAAACCCTGATGTTCAGGAAAACCATGCCTACCAAGTTACCCCATTGAACCAACCAAATATCTGCTGCTGAGGAAGTAGTCCATACCAACGACTGGGGTTGTAAGAAAAGAATGAAGGCCTATGCTGACAAGCGACAACATGCTAAAGATGTCACCTTCACTATATGAGATTGAGTGCTTGTGTGTCACCCTCAAAAGAGAAAATCTGATGCTCCCTTCGTTGCAGTGTAATTTCATGTAGTGACCAATAAAGTTCACATGGTGACTGCCCAATGTCCTATGAAGTCCATTACGAGAGATTCCTTGCACTTCAGACATGTGGCCGATCGTTTACCAAGCATTGATGTCAGCATAGAGACTGGGTCTGAATGGACAGTTGAAAATCCATTGACTGATGCTGTTTCAACATCGCCAACACAGATCGCAGTCACTTTGACTGCCTGACCCCAATTTCAAAAGACACTATCAGGGTGTGTGATTAGAGCACCACAATGACTCACTGAAGAGTTACAATTGTGTAAAAAGTTGCAAAAAAATAAAAGTTTTATTTAATACAGGGGGAGATGTAATGTCGCGTGAGTTAGAAATAACGTAACCCTTTTAGCTCTTGATGGACTCCGTAGAACTCTGATATAAGTGTTCGAGTGCATTGAAGTGAATGCTTGTGTAGAATGTTGAGTTCACGTTTCCATGCTGATGAATAAAGACATGTTAAACTACCATCTGTGTATGGCGTAGTCATTGGCGAGTGCCCAGGATGTGGAGGATGCACAGTAAGTACCTGCAATTTTTATTTCCCTCAAATACGCTGTTTAAATCAGGTGTTTCCAACCATTTGATGGTGAGCTTCCAGTAGCTTGTAGACACTTTCAGCGGAGCTCCTAGCCTTGAGTTCACTTTTAAATGAGCACAGGGCTCACATTTTCTTTTTGATGGAAGGCTGTGTTTATTTTACAATATTATCATCATCAGGCTGAAGATAGCAGGGCCTGATAATGAGCAGTGCTCAGTCAGATTTATGACCCAGTCTGGGTCACAGAGGTGAAAAACCGATACAATGAGGTATTTAAATCTTAAACGAAAGTCCCTGTCAACTCAATGTTGATGCTGTGAGAACAAAATGATGTTTCTGAAGGCTTTTAAATGGGAGAAAAATAAAAGAAAATGTTACCTTTATGATTAAGTAAATGCTTCATTTAAATTTTCTAAATTTCAAAATGTTTTCAATACACACAATAAGCATCTTGCTCCCAGAGCCTGGTAGACACAGTGCCATATTTATAACTGAAAAATACAGCCATTATTGTAAGTGGAAGAAATTTATAGTGCAGAAAAATGTTCCATATTATGAAAGTTTTTGCAGAACATTTTTCTGCCCTTTAATTTCTCCAATTTAAAAAAAAGGGTTGTACATTTGTGTTATATATGTAACCGTGCCACATATGGTGAAAGGTATATCCTGTGCCACAAGTACATACAACACAGGTCCTCAGTCACCCATACACATATATCCCATTCATGCGCACACATGTTCATATATCCCCTGAGACCGCGCTTTCACTGACCCAGATTGCAGCTCTGTCAGAGGTTCTCTAGTCAGAGTATTTTGTTTGAACAACGTGGACATTAGGCTTAAAGTCAATGAAGCTGGGCATGGGAGTGTCTAGTAACAATGTGCGAGTTGTTTATCCTTTAGTAGCTCACTATGATTTTCACTGATCAGAAGTAGGTCTCACTACAGAAAAGATTGGAGACCCCTGGTTTAAATGTAGTATGAAGAAGATCAACAGAGGAGTTCCTCATGGCCCTTCTCATCCCCATTCATTTCAATGCATACATTTCACCACTCTTAGGAATATATAATTTCCACAAAATTGATGATTAATGTACACAGAAGCTACACAACTATAAGACGAGCTTATGTCAATCATAGATAATGCCAGAATGCCTGTGCCAAATTGAAGCAGGGATGGAGCAAATAGTACAGCTTTAACAGTGCAAAGGAGGAAATCACTCATATGGGTGGCAAACCAGGCCAAACACTGCCATTCAACTCCCTATCATCCATATAGCATCCTCCGCTCAGAGTTAACACATGCTGAAGTGTAGGAGTCTTTCATACTAGCTGCCTCAATGCACTTCTATGGGGACATGTCTCAAAAAGAGATTCTCACCCTTTCAAGCAAACAAAATCTGCACCTTTTTACCACTCCACAAATGAAAATAGAACTGCTGGACTTCACTTTGAAAATGTATACAAGACAGCAAAGCAGACTGTAAAGAGAAGAGAACGTGGTTGTCAAAATCATTTTAAGTTCACCTTTGTTTAGCCACAATTGCTGTTTCCATGGGTCTATAGAACCAAGGTCGGACTGGCTGATAGGGCAACTAGGCAGAGCTTGAGGGGCTGATCTGATAAAATAGTGTGTGGGCTATTCTATTAGAGGTTTATGAGCATGTTTTATGGTCTGGTTGGCTGTTTTTTATTGTTGATTTCCATGATATTACCGTAAACATGCTTATAACTAGCACAAATCCATGCATACCTTGCAAAACACCCATCATAGACATCATCATCCTCACTAAAACTTGACTCAATCCCTCTTCCACTCCTATCCTATACCTCCTAGAGCCTCCTACCCATGACATAATTTGTCTAGACAGAGCTAAGAAGCTGGGCGGTGGCCTAGCTTGTATACATCGGAGCACACTCTCGGTTTCTCACTCTGAGTCCTCTACGCCATCCTTCAGTGAATACTTTTGTCTCAACATTTCAAGTAACCACTTTCCGGTTTGCAAGCTACATACATTTTATCACCCACCAGGAGACAATCTCTGCTTCATCGAACAATTAATGGAAATCATCTCCAGCAATGTCTATTACATAATGTCTCAAATCGTCCTCAGTGATTTTAACCTTCACTGGTCTGACCTTAATGACCAAGCTGTAACATGCCTTAAATCATTCTTAAGTGATCACGAGCTGATTCAACACTGTGACTGGCCAACTCATAATAAAGGAGAAATTCTGGACCTCATCATCCCCAAAGGAAACACCATCACACTGGATACGATTACCCCCTTGCAATTGATCCTACCATCACAGCAGCCTCTTTTATCTTAACAGGAAGGTGCCCCTGAGGAAGGTTCAACCAAAGAAATTGAAGATATGGAAAAGGGACCTCAGATATATCAATACAGCTGAACTAACAACCCACTGTAAATATGCCCTTTCCTCCCAAGTTGACATGTCTGAGGTTCATGTACTCCCTGACTTCTACAACTCTACTATCTCTAGCATCATGGATTCCATTGCACCACTCCAACCAAAAAATGCCTCAACAAAGATATCCAAACCGTGGTTCAATGACAACTTAAACTCGGAACGCTGCACCCTTAGGGCAATTGAACGATCTTGGAGATCCAAATCATCCTCGGTTCAGCCAAAAGTCCTTAGATCGGTAAGGAACTCCTATAACAAACAAATCAAGAGCGCTAAGGCTGACTACTTCAGATCCCAACTCATTTAAGCCTCTAATCGCCCCAAGAAACTTTTTGAAATTGTTAAACAACAATCGGTGGAAGCACCCAACTGCTCTGACTTTGGAGTCAGCCCACCCTCATGCAACAAACTGGCTGCTTTTCTTACTGATATATCAAGACTCATCAATATTGAACATGATTCTAAGAAGGCTCTTTTGCCATCCTATGAGTTTGACTTTGCGCACCCTTCGGCTCTCTTAGAGAAGCTCAAACCACTTAGCCTGAGCACCAAGAACAATGCCTCATGGGTACCTTTACTCGCTTCAGAGAAAGATACATTAACAAGATTCTTCAGAGTATCAACCCATCTAATCACTTCAGCGACCTGTTGCCACCTTCCGTCTTCAAAGAAATCAAGGATGTCGTCATCGCCATTTGGATAAAGATAGTCAATGTTTCACTGTCACAAGGCACGATCCTGCCTAAAAGCAGCTCAGGTTTCACCTATATGAAAAAAAACTAACGCAGATAGTGCTGACCTTAACAACTTCCGCCCTATCTCTAACGTCCCCACTCTAGCCAAACTTCTCGAAAAATTCGTACAATCACAATTTTGCGTTCACACCGAGAGTTTCCAACTACTGGACAAACACCAATCTGGCTTTTGGAGTGGGCACAGCACCGAATCGGCTCTCACTCACGTTATGGATGACATTTTAAAAATGCTTGACCAAAATGAATCTTGCCTCCTAATCATCCTTGAGCTTTCCTCTGCGTTTGACACTGTCAATCACAACAACCTCTTATTCGTTTTGGAGCACAAGACAGGCCTTCTGGTCTGGTGTTGCAATGGTTCTCGTCCTTCCTCCACCACAGATGCCAAAGAGTCAAGGCGAACCACTCTCTATCCCAGCCCTCACCAGTATCCATGGGGGTCTCCAAAGGGTCCACCCTATCTCCCATACTCTTTAACTTGTTCTTGGAACCATTAGCTAATGCACTAAATTCCACAAACATTCTTGTTCATATGTATGTGGATGTCAATCAACTTTATCTGAAAATCACCTACCGGATAACCTCATATCACTCAACACTACCCTAATGAATACTCAAAACTGGTTGACCGACAACCACCTCCTGCACAACACCTCCTAAACAGATTTCCTTCTCATTTCTTCTCCGAAACACACCCCAAAGTTAGACCTCTGGATGAACCACTTCACTGCCTTCAACTGCTCTCCCCTCATTATTGACTCAGCCAAATCTCTCGGAATCACCCTGGACAAGCATCTGAACATGAAGAATCATGTTAGAAAAGTGTGCAAGGGAGCTAATCACCTGATGAGGCTACTCAGGAATCTCAAACCATTCCTTCCACAAGCTGACTTCAAGCAGGTGGTCCAAGCACTTGTTTTGCCGAGGCTAGACTATGGCAGTGCTACGCTCTGTGGCCTCCCCAAATATACCTTGGCCCCACTAAGGGCTTCATTGAATGCTGCTGCCAGATTGGTTACAGGTACAAAAAGAAATGCACACATATCCCCAGTCCTAAAATCCCTAAATTGGCTGCCCTACGAAGCAAGAATACAGCTAAAGATTGCCTGCCTGTCTCACAAAGCTCTCCATTCCCAAACCCCAAGTTTTCTAGCTCAAAAGCTAGAATTATCCGGAGGTGATAGACTTTTGAGGTTTGGATCGTCTGTTTTAAGTTATTGGACTTACACCTTTAAGCCCTGAGCTGGTTGCTATTCTTCTTTAATTAATCATTAGCTCCCCTCCCAGTTCGATATGTACCAGCTATTGTGTTGTTCTCTGTTGACCCCTTTTGTAACTGTTTTGTTTGGTATTCTTATTTGATGCCTATACTGCAATGATTACCTTTGTTCCCGCCAATTGTGAAGCGCACAGATATCCTTTGTGATCATGTTCACGCTATATGAAACTTTATAAATAAAAAAAATATGATGTGTCTTTAGAAGTTCAAAACTGCCCTATTTGCAAATGAAGGCCACTTTTCTAGTTGTCTGTTGCACTTTTATTTTGGTGCTCGGGCCAATTTTCTGTCCCAGTGCGACCCAGTATAGCACTCCAAAAAATATATTTCTTATAGGATCTTATAGGATTAACCTGTACACCCTCTGTTTAATGAAAGAAGTGTTTTGGAATCCGGGCTCGACCCTCTCTTTAGGACAGAAGCAACCTGTACCAACTGATTACAGAACTATGGACCAGAAACTTCACAAAAGTTTCTGGTCCAGAGATAATACACCTCCTTTGCAGTCTTTAATGTCTTTTCTTCACCACCACTCTACTAGTTATGGTTGACATTTATGCAACAGCTCTGTAGTGGCTGTTGAGGGTGTGGTGCTATATGACTCAAATAAATAAGTCAAATCATTTCACTGCTTTCTTTTTCATCTGGGTATTTGTTTTTTTTATGTTTACTATGGATACAAGACCTATTAAGACTTGCTTACTGGACATTGCAAGCTGTCTTGTTGCAAAAGATCTGTCATAGGCTTACCAAAAACTTACAGTGTTCTTAGACAATGCCTATTGCTTACAACTGGTTAGCCTTATTGTAACTCACGTTTGCTTGCTTCCTATTAGATGGCCTTGACTTTCCCCAATTTCAGCTTGTCCTAACCTTGGTTCATAGCTTTTTTACCACCCTTTTGATTGGGTTGCTTGTATCCTTGCACTCTTAACATTTAGGGAACTACTTTATCTTTTTCTTTCAGCAAACAATGAGAGTGCATGTATTTTATAGATATCTTACTTGTCTGCTGCTTCCTGTCCCTGTGCCCATGCTCTGTGTAGCTCTCTTCCTCCTGTGCTGCTCTCTCTATCTTGTCTGCTTCTTCACTGTTCCCGTTGTTCATGTTGTTCTCTCTGTCATGTGGTGCTTTGCCCTCTCCCCTACCTGGCTTTATTTTTATTTTATCCTCACTCTGTTGCTTCCCTACTCACTCCTGCAATGCTCCCTAATAACTCGAGGGTATTCAGTTGTTGATGGGCCTGGAAGCTGCAGTTTGCTGATCCGTGCTCTGCTTCATCAAAAACACTTTCGCACACTTTTTTTTATTTTATATTTACTGATCTAAGGGATGTCCGCCTTCTTAGGCCAATAAAACAAGAAAATTGGTGAACATGTCATTCTGTAGGCACATGCACGTGTACTTACACATGAATGTGCTGACACAATGACACAAATGGCAACAAAGGTCGCATCATTGCACCATCAGCAAAACTAATCTGCCAAAAGAGGAGAGAGACCTATTTGCTTTATCAGTGCTTGTTCAAAGTTGAGGTTAATCGAGCAGTTTACAGCATTTGTGTGGGGAGAAAATATTCAATGCAATCAGGTAGTGAACAGGGAACAGGGAACAATGAACCGAACCTTAAGGACATACAATCAATCAATCAATCATTTGTAAAGCGCGCCACTCACCCGTGAGGATCTCAAGGCGCTGTGTGGGGGGGCAGCTACTGATCGAACAGCCAGGTCTTGAGAAGTCTACTGAAGGTCAGCAGGTCCTGGGTCTGTCGTAGGTGGATGGGGAGGGTGTTCCATGTCTTGGCGGCAAGTTGGGAGAAGGATCTGCCGCCGGTGGTTGTTCGGAGGAGGCGCGGGATGGTGGCGAGGTCAGCGGAGCGGAGTTGGCAGTTGGGGGTGTAGAAGGTGAGTCGCTTGTTGAGGTATGCTGGTCCGGCATCGTGGAGTGCTATGTTGGCGTGGGTGTGGAGCTTGAAGTTGATCCTCTTGTTGACTGGGAGCCAGTGCAGGTCTCTCAGGTGGGCCGTGATGTGGCTGTGGCGGGGGATGTTGAGGATGAGGCGTGCGGAGGCGTTCTGTATGCGTTGGAGTCTCTTCTGGAGTTTGGCCATGGTTCCCGCATAGAGGGCGTTGCCGTAGTCCAGCCTACTGGTGACCGTTCTTCTGGTTCCGGTGGGGATTCATCTGTAGATCTTGCGAAGCATATGGAGGGTGTTAAAGCAGGAGGAGGAGACGGCGTTGTCTTGTTGGGTCATTGACAGAGAGGAGTCCAGGATGAACCCCAGGTTGCGTGCGTGGCCGGTGGGCGTAGGTGTAGTTCCCAGGGAGGCCGGCCACCAGGAGTCATCCCAGGCGGAGGGAGTGGAGCCAAGGATGAGGACCTCCGTCTTGTCCTAGTTCAGCTTCAGGCGACTGCTCTTCATCCACATCATACAAGATGTGCATTTATATAATGGAATATCTGTCCAATGAGCAGAACATTCTATTGTTCCTGATATTAAAAATGTAATAAAATCTTTCAATCAGACTTTGATTTGAAGATTTTCTAAATTTAAAGTACAAGGTTATGCTGGTAGACTCCAACATCTCAGCAAAATAAATCAAGCCTCATTACACATTCACAGGGCCAGCGAATTCAAAAGGCAATGTAAGTATTTAGGCCCAAAGGGCCCCAAACACAACTATCTGAGTGCTACATGGGAGAGCTCCAGCCGGCAAAACTCCATTTTGCCTGAGGTCTGCAATTTCTTGCACTTTTCCAGCTCCGCTCTAACATTGGCAGTACCTCAAATGCTTGCTTAAAAAAGGCATAAATAAGAGGATTTCTTTTTCAAAATCAGTGCATTAGTACCAGAGGTTATGGGAGCCTGATGCATGGTGTGGCCCCACACTAAATTAAGGAAATCACTCAAACATGCTCCTTGCCAGATACTTTCCACCCTACCTTGAGCACACATTGACTCCTAAATAAACATTTTGCCTTTTTTATGTCCTACATTCAAATAAATATAACTATGCTATGGCCAAACAGGAAGAAGCAGCTTTCAGGAGTGTGGAAAATTTAAAAATTGTAAGGTTGACAAACATTTCTCACAACAAAAATGTAGCCCAACTTTGAAAGTCCTTCTTTCTTTCTCTACTCAGTGCCATCGCACTGGCATTTGCAGCCCTGTTCACCCTCCATATCCTGCAGTATCTGGCAGACGTGGTTCATGCAGAGAGCGGGATGCGGGGGTGGCATATAGAGATATTCAGACAATTAACTGCCTCTTGTTTCCATCACAAAGAAATGGATTCGAACCAAAGAGCAGCCAGTCTGACATTTTATGGACTCAGGCCTGCATTGAAAGCCTCTTTCTCTTGTGCCTGTATACTTCAACATAATACCAGTTCAGCGCACCTAATGGAGCTCTTTGGCATAATAAATCTTTATGTCTTTGCAAATGTAGACTATACAATAGGTACTTGTGTTCTTTTCAAACTCTTTAAGGCTCTCTGCCATACAGAATAACTGTTCATATGTACTCTGTTTTTCCATCTTTTGTTTTGAGACCATGGTGGAGACAGTGTCATGGGCCCTAGTGGGAGGAAGGAAATGCCACCCTTGTCTGCTGTTTCAACTGTGTAATACAACAGCAATCAGGGTTCAGCTGGTCACTGAGGCTTCTGTGCCACTGTGCCACTGCACTCACTGCACCAAGAGAAGCTATGCCCCGGTTTTAGACCTGGAGTAAGTTCTGATATCCCTAGGATTGGACTTTAACAGCTGTGATATTTGTCTATTCTGAGTTCACCTAAGCAAAAGCTGAATATTTTCCATGCTTTCATCCTTAAATTCATTTTGGCAGATTTGATCTGCCAACAGTGCCTTGGGGAAATTGCAGGGGGTGGGGTACAGTGTTTTCCACAACACTAGGTATGTGCAGCAGCAGGAGTTACTGTACAGTGAATTTCATTGGCTTCCTGTGAAGACAGCATTAGGGTTTGATTACGTAAGACTTTACATTTGCACTGTTAGTGCAGCTTACATTGCATTTAAACACAAAACCTGAAATTTCAAGATAAAAAAGTACTTTGCGATTCGTATCTGCGGGTAGGAATCACAAAACACGTGTCCAGGGATGGCACAAGCCACGCATACTTGCATTCACACTCGAGCATAGGTGTATCCGCCGACGCTGACCTTCAGGGACCATTTTCATTGGGGCAACACGCCTGGTAGGTGTAGCAGTGTGCGACCAATCTGGTTTAACTTTATATTCAGGCTCCCTTGAGCCGGTGGAGTCGACGGACTCATGGTGACGCACCTGCACGCTACGAGAGGTACTAGACCTGATACGATTTTAGCAGCTTACACAGCAACCCCACACATTTTCCTACTCCCTGCTGACGAGAGGCAACTACCTCGAAACACGTGTCCAGGGATGGCACAAGCCACGCATACTTGCATTCACACTCGAGCATAGGTGTATCCGCCGACGCTGACCTTCAGGGACCATTTTCATTGGGGCAACACGCCTGGTAGGTGTAGCAGTGTGCGACCAATCTGGTTTAACTTTATATTCAGGCTCACTTGAGCCGGTGGAGTCGACGGACTCATGGTTACGCACCTGCACGCTACGAGAGGTACTAGACCTGATACGATTTTAGCAGCTTACACAGCAACCCCACACATTTTCCTACTCCCTGCTGACGAGAGGCAACTACCTCGAAACACGTGTCCAGGGATGGCACAAGCCACGCATACTTGCATTCACACTCGAGCATAGGTGTATCCGCCGACGCTGACCTTCAGGGACCATTTCCATTGGGGCAACACGCCTGGTAGGTGTAGCAGTGTGCGACCAATCTGGTTTAACTTTATATTCAGGCTCCCTTGAGCCGGTGGAGTCGACGGACTCATGGTTACGCACCTGCACGCTACGAGAGGTACTAGACCTGATACGATTTTAGCAGCTTACACAGCAACCCCACACATTTTCCTACTCCCTGCTGACGAGAGGCAACTACCTCGAAACACGTGTCCAGGGATGGCACAAGCCACGCATACTTGCATTCACACTCGAGCATAGGTGTATCCGCCGACGCTGACCTTCAGGGACCATTTTCATTGGGGCAACACGCCTGGTAGGTGTAGCAGTGTGCGACCAATCTGGTTTAACTTTATATTCAGGCTCCCTTGAGCCGGTGGAGTCGACGGACTCATGGTTACGCACCTGCACGCTACGAGAGGTACTAGACCTGATACGATTTTAGCAGCTTACACAGCAACCCCACACATTTTCCTACTCCCTGCTGACGAGAGGCAACTACCTCGAAACACGTGTCCAGGGATGGCACAAGCCACGCATACTTGCATTCACACTCGAGCATAGGTGTATCCGCCGACGCTGACCTTCAGGGACCATTTTCATTGGGGCAACACGCCTGGTAGGTGTAGCAGTGTGCGACCAATCTGGTTTAACTTTATATTCAGGCTCCCTTGAGCCGGTGGAGTCGACGGACTCATGGTTACGCACCTGCACGCTACGAGAGGTACTAGACCTGATACGATTTTAGCAGCTTACACAGCAACCCCACACATTTTCCTACTCCCTGCTGACGAGAGGCAACTACCTCGAAACACGTGTCCAGGGATGGCACAAGCCACGCATACTTGCATTCACACTCGAGCATAGGTGTATCCGCCGACGCTGACCTTCAGGGACCATTTTCATTGGGGCAACACGCCTGGTAGGTGTAGCAGTGTGCGACCAATCTGGTTTAACTTTATATTCAGGCTCCCTTGAGCCGGTGGAGTCGACGGACTCATGGTTACGCACCTGCACGCTACGAGAGGTACTAGACCTGATACGATTTTAGCAGCTTACACAGCAACCCCACACATTTTCCTACTCCCTGCTGACGAGAGGCAACTACCTCGAAACACGTGTCCAGGGATGGCACAAGCCACGCATACTTGCATTCACACTCGAGCATAGGTGTATCCGCCGACGCTGACCTTCAGGGACCATTTTCATTGGGGCAACACGCCTGGTAGGTGTAGCAGTGTGCGACCAATCTGGTTTAACTTTATATTCAGGCTCCCTTGAGCCGGTGGAGTCGACGGACTCATGGTGACGCACCTGCACGCTACGAGAGGTACTAGACCTGATACGATTTTAGCAGCTTACACAGCAACCCCACACATTTTCCTACTCCCTGCTGACGAGAGGCAACTACCTCGAAACACGTGTCCAGGGATGGCACAAGCCACGCATACTTGCATTCACACTCGAGCATAGGTGTATCCGCCGACGCTGACCTTCAGGGACCATTTTCATTGGGGCAACACGCCTGGTAGGTGTAGCAGTGTGCGACCAATCTGGTTTAACTTTATATTCAGGCTCCCTTGAGCCGGTGGAGTCGACGGACTCATGGTTACGCACCTGCACGCTACGAGAGGTACTAGACCTGATACGATTTTAGCAGCTTACACAGCAACCCCACACATTTTCCTACTCCCTGCTGACGAGAGGCAACTACCTCGAAACACGTGTCCAGGGATGGCACAAGCCACGCATACTTGCATTCACACTCGAGCATAGGTGTATCCGCCGACGCTGACCTTCAGGGACCATTTTCATTGGGGCAACACGCCTGGTAGGTGTAGCAGTGTGCGACCAATCTGGTTTAACTAGGAATCACAAAGTACATTTTACAATCTGTTGCAAATCACAGGGGAAAGGGAATGACAAAGTGACGTGCATTTGTCTGAAATACGCAATGGTGTGCACAAATGCTTTATGACCTATCTGGGTCGCAAAGCATGGAATGGTTACAGTGTTTCGAGGGTCGGTGTTAGGCAATCACAAAGTGTAAGCTGGTCCAATTTGACTGCCTGCATCCTATCAGTAGACGGAGACGCTGGTCCCATGGACTAATGCATGCACGTTTTAGGTTGAGCCTAGGCAGTGTCCATGCGCTGTCTCCGAGACATGCTGGGGCAGATTTACGTTCCCTGGCACATCCCTGCAAATCAGCAGGGATGCGCCAGGGAAGATGCATCACGCAAGTTTGCCCTTGCGCCACCGCAGATGCACCGCATTTACAATGCGGTGCATCGTGGCGCAAGGACAAGCAGATGCGTGACGCATCTGCCGACATAAGGTTGGCGCAGTGCTGAAGTTGTGTCGCAAGCGCGACGCAACTCCAGCACTGTTCCAACCTGCCCTATCCCTAACATGGTGCGTCACGCCTTACGCCTGCTTGAAGCAGGCGTAAGGATTTGACGCACCAGTGTTGGAAAAGTGACTGCGTGAAATCTTGTAGATTTCACTGCGTCACTTTTCCGAGGCTTTTTCCCGACGTAACACCCGCCCTGCATACATTAAACCTGACGCGGGTTTAATGTGGCGCAGGGCTTTACAACGTGACGCATCTCCCTAGATGCGTCACGTTGTAAATCTGTCGCAGCATGGTGCTAGCTTTGCGCCGCAGCTGCGTCACAAAAGTGACGCAACGGCAGCGCAAAAGTGGCGCACCTGGCTTGTAAATCTGCCCCGCTGTTTTTAATATAGGACTTTCATTCCACCGGCTGCTTACTACAGGTTGACTCCAGTGTCGTTGTTCTATGCTGCCGTTTTGAGCTGAGGAGCACTGACCAAGTACAGATTCCACTTGATTATTGGCCGTCCGCTGCAATGCAGGTACTATTTCTTCAACCCCCCCTACTCATTCCCCCGTCCTCTTTGCCAAGGTGTGTATCTTTGCTTTCACGCTATTTTCCAATCCATTTTTCATGATTTTGAAGTGCCGCTCGCTGGCTTTAAAAGTGCATGGTATAAATTCTGAACAGCTGCGATCGTGTTTTTAGTGGCTATGTGTGCCTTGTGTACCTTTATCTTGTTTTTATTTGTCAACGCACTTTTAGAACAAAACGAGTTCACCATAAATGAGCATTTATTTAAAGTATTATTTTATTCTGCGTGTGTATGACGTTCATCCACATCAGGTAAGTGTTGTTTAATTTTTTTTCAATGTTTAGGAAGTAGATATGTATTTATGCCCGCTATAGTGGCCAGGAGTTTTTTGTTGTGTTGTTTCTGTGTGCTGCTGCCCCCATCAAGCGTATGAGAGGCAGAATGAATGAAGGAATGAATGAATGAATATTAGCTTTGTAAAGCGTGCACTTTGCCCAGAGGCATAAATGAGCTACAGAAAGGGGCCAACAGATGATAGTGTATACTGCTCACGGTGTTGAAAGGGTGAAAAGCCAAGTCGTAAGGGCTTTATGGAAGAAAGAATGAGGTTCTACTCCAGAGATTGAGAAAGGAAGGGCATTCCAGAGTTTGGCAGCAGCAAGAGAAAAGGCTCTACCCTCCCCCCCATCTTACTTTTCCAAAACTAAGAACTACAGGCAGATTCTTGCTGGCGGATCTTAACTGCTTGGTAGGGACATATCTTCGAAAGAGCCTTTTGATGCTTTCCGACCCAGTATTATAGAAAGCCAAGTGAGCGAGGCAAAGGGCTTTAAACAGGATTCTCCAGCCAATCAGGAGCCAGTGCAGCTTACTAATAGTAGCCGAAACTGAGTGGTATTTGAGAAGGCCCATCACCAGCCTGGTAGCAGCGTTCTGCACCAGCTGTAGTCGATGCACAAGTCCCTTGTTAATACCCAAGTACAGGGTATTACAATAGTCTAATCTGGACAACACAAGGGCAACAATTGCCTGTTTTCGGGAGGGAAAGGAGAGAAATTGAGAGAGGGAAAGGAGAGAAATTGAGAGATCTTCCTAAGGGTCCTAATGATCCCAAAGCAGGTGGAAACCGTTCCAGTAATCTGGGGGCCCAGGGAAACGGAGTTGTCAACTATGATGCCAAGGTTTTTCGCGCTGGAACCCGGGCGAGAGCAATGGCCAAGGGTATCCGACCACCAGGCCTCTGTCCAGATGTCCTGTTGGTTTCCAAAAATTAAAACCTCAGTTTCGTCCCCATTGAGTCTGAGATAGTTCTCTATCATCCAGAAGGCCACTGCCTGCATGCAGTTTTAAAAATGTGTTGCCGAGGCTTCTATGCTGTTAGAAATGGATACCATAATTTGAGTGTCATCAGCGTAAGATAGCACCACCAACCCAAAAGATCTTACGACCCTGGCTAGAGGGGCAACATAAATGTTAAAAAGAGTTGGGCTCAATGAGGATCCCTGAGGGACTCCACAGAACAACTGATTGGGACATAAGTAGAATTGGCCCATCTTAACTCTGTGACTGGTCCGTAAGAAATGAGGTAAGCAAGTTCAGGGCAGAGCCCCCCGATCCTTATTTCCTTAGCCCTGTCCACCAATCTCAGAGGAGAAATAGTATTGAAGGACGCCATAAGGTCCAGAAGGATCAGTAGTGTCGTATGACCTACAGATGTTATTAAGTACAGAGGTTAACGCTGTCTCAGTACTGTGCTCACTTCTGGACCCATGCTGTGATCCATCGGGCAGCTGATGTTCCTCCAGATAGGGACTGAGATAAAAATGCAGGTGCTTTTCCCAAATTTTTGCTGGGACCGGTAATAGGGAGATGTGACGATAGTTTTTAACTCAGCGGAATCCAGAGAGGGCTTTTTTAAAAGGGGTTTAACCACTGCGGTTTTCCAAGAGATGGGGTACTGCCTGGATGTAACAACAGTGTTGTGTAGTGAGGTCAGGTGAGGAACAATAACCTCCCTTCCTAGTTTCAAAATCTGCAAAGGGCAGGACCCCAACAGGGAACCAGACTTGATTCCATTTAGCAGCCGATCCGTGTCCTCTTGCCTTAGAGGAGGGAAGGTAAACACATTACCTTCCTTCACAGGTGTTACAAGAAGATCCGCAGCAGAGGAGTGCGATGAACGATCTACTTTGATTACGTCAGCATTAAGGAATTCCAGGGAGGAATATATTTCCGTGATTTTAGACTGGAAAAAACTCACCATTCTGTGCCAGAGGTTCTGAGAGAGGTCAGTGTAAGCAGTAGCTGAGGGGGCCAAGAGAGACTTAATTACAGTAAAAAGTTCCCTTGAAGCCCTCAAGGATTCTGTCACTTCTGAATAAAATAATACTTTTCCCTCTGTTATGGCACTTTTATATTCCCTTAATCTAAATTTGTGCAGATCTCTTTCGGCTGGATTGAGATCCAGGTGCCATATCTTTTCTTGATGTCGGTATACTTGCCTAAGTTTCCTCTCTGAGAACCAAGGGGCCGAGGGCTGTTTTCTGGCCGCATAATGCTCCTTGAGAGGAGCAAGGAGGACCAAGGCTGCTAAGAGCCAATTGGAAAACTCAGTGTAAGCTGAATTGGCATCCAGATGAGAGAGCCATAGGTGGATATTGAGCATGTTAAGAAGGGCCTCCTTCTAATAATGAGGTTGAGGTTTCTCTTCTTCTCCACCCTCTTCTTATTGTTGGAAGCTATATGGGATACTGCAATTTGCAGACATTACTGTTTATGGCTCACAGACTGCCTCCCACTTTGAGCAACAGGGAAGCAGCTGTTTTGTGTACAGGAAATCTCATATGGGGTCTTAATAATGCTGGTTGCCTATTGTCCAGAGCGACTGAGAGGCAACAGCTTGCAGGCATGACACAGCATGCGTTTACAAATATGACGGCAGTGGTTCCTGATGCATATCCCTGATGCTAGTTTTTTAATGTAGAGCTATCTCTCTTGATCCCGTCCCTATCCCCCTGAAATGGGCCTGACTGGCTCCTGCAAAGCACCTCTGCTCCCGACGCTAAAATAACAAGCTCACTGGACATATCATCATCATTTTACTGTGAACAAATAATCTTCATGTGTGTTGTCATCACAATTGTGTGGGGCCCTGCCTAAAACCAGCGGCTCTGGCTCCCCCCACTTTGGGGAGGCCCTGGGGGTTGGGCGGTGTCTGCAGGTCTGCCCTTGGGACTCCACATAATTTGATGCTCACTCCCTGCCCCGCCATTATTTTGCCTCCAATTGTTGAAAGACCCCGCACTCAGGGACCAGTTAACAGAGCATCTTGAGAGGAGAGAACCATTTTCTTTGCCCCCACCTCCCTCTGTATGTTATCTGTGAACCCACCAGGTGTGATCTGGCCCTGGAGGACTCATCTGTGTCAGGAAACCACATGTTGTTTGTTCCTCTCATTTCTGTTGCTGGTCGGTGTACTCATAAAACTCCAGGCCCATGGGTGCAGTGAGAAGACACCCCACCTCTTGGTCTCAGTCTTGGCTCCTTGTCCCTTTTTACTATAGGGTAATTACCCTTCCCCATCCACTCTAGTTTTTTAGGTCTCGCCTAGGCAGCGTGCATGCACTGCCCTAGGAGGGCCTTTAGCCATCGGTCTTCACTTTTCAAGCACTGCACTCTTGCTTGTGGCGGCATCCATCTTGCGGGAGCGAGCAGCGACACGCCACAAGCAGGAGTGCAGTGCTTGAAAAGTGGAGACTGCTCTCCCAAGAGTGCGCACGCACCAGTCGCGGGCTCACCACCTGCTCCCCCTTTCTCTCACAACCTCTTCCTCGTCCTAAATCACTCCCTCCTAGGGACAGGAGATGTCCGCAGACAGGAGATGTGCACGCGTACGGCCGGCCGGCTTTACATGCTTTCAGTTTCATTTTTTTCATTTCAGCGGGACGCTGCCCTTGTTATTGAGGGCTGCGTTCCCCCTGCTCTGTCTTGGATAGTGAGGCACGCTATGATTTGTTGGAATGGGAAGGGCCGCAATGTGGTAAACTGCTAAAGACCTATGGAATCATTTTCAAGTTAGTATCACACATGCTTCCCCGAGGTGATGCATTGCCTAGCGTGACTTCACAATCTCCTCGAGGCACGTGCATGACAGTCCGTGATTTGTTAAAGTCACACAGCTCGTCGATCTTGTCCTCAGGGGCATCCGACTGCATCCACCAGCCTCGCTTACCTGTCGCATTTACCTGTTAAACTCCACCGGGGCCTGCAATATCTGCCTCTTACTATGCAGAGCTTGTCTCTGCTGATCTGTTTATGAGTTCAGGGGCTGCGTTAAAATGTTAATGGTAAACATGCTTTTCTATTGTTATCCACAAGCACGTCTGTGTGATGTCGCAACCCGCGTGTTACGTATATCAACAGAGATGAAGATAAAGATACAAGCTGGATTATTTTTAAGACATTTAACTTGGTGCTGTTTCTACTGTTTGCTGTTTTTGTGTGATAAATCAAGCCAACCTTGCGTATCCGTAAAGCATCTGTTTCATGATGATGCACGTTTGGAAACTTGTCATTAAGACGGTCTTCTTATTACAGTAATACCACCTAATGCGAATCATAACTTGTGCATATTTACAGAAAGTGGTCAAGTGGGTATTTAAAGATCTTTTGGTTTCTAAACAGTGGGCATCCTTTGCTTACAATAAGCTGTCTTCATTGTCATTCTCGTTTTCTTGCTTATTTGTCAGCTTCTGTTGGCTTCCTTCATCTTCACTTGTTTGTCCCTCACCCGAAGTATTGATGTGTCCTTCGAGTGCTCACTTTTTATTTTGTTTGTGCTTAAACACTCTGCTAGAGTGTGTCTTTTTCAGCTTGCTCCCATGTGTACTTTTAACCCCTCCTTGTGCCTCACCTGCATTGCCTTGCCCCCTCCTCCGTCCATGTTGCCTTCGCCTGGGCTTTAAATGGGATGAAAAAACTGGGGCGTGGCCAGTGTAATTAAGGGCATTGTTCAAAAACACGTAAGCTAAAAATCTGTACTTAGCATAGTGTCCCGTCCAACTTGTATTTTGCTGTTTCTGTCATTGCATCCGGATATATGCTACAACAAGTAGCATCATACCTACAAGCAGGACTATCGGCTTTGCTATGGTTGTTAGTTGCATGAGATAAATAAGCAGGAACTATGGCTTGTATATATTATTGAAAACGCTTCCACTTAAAGCCCTGGTGACACCACGACAATGTAGCTGATCCTGAGTTTCAAAAAGAGAATGGAAATCCAGAGAGAAAATGGCTCTCTTAAAAGGATTTCCATTCCCCTATATTGCTAACCTGGCATGATGTCATGCCGTAACTTCTCCACTAGTGAGAAGTGAGCAGTGTGAGCACGCACATCGATGTGCCTGCTATCACTGCAGTCCGCAAAAAAACGGACCGCCTGTGCAAGGGCACAACACAGAGCGCAATAGAGACCCATTTCGAGTCCCCCTTTAAAAAAATGCCAATACTCAGTACCGGTGAGACCCGGCACACTTAAAGTCCTGGACTTTGCCCGCTCCAGCCCCTCTCGCTGTCCGCGAAGCCCGAGCCCCCTCTCACTATCGATGTTTGCTTTGCCCCCTCCCTCCTTCCGTGTTGCAGTTGTCCCCGCTTCATCGCACAGTAAATAAAAGTACTATGAAGCAGACCAGTCCTCTCTTCTGCCAGCAGTTAAACAAGCATTAGCATAGCCAATAGGTCTCGCCTTTGGGACTAGTTGTGCCCAAACGCTTAGAAAAACAGTTCTTTTTTGGGGGTAGAGTGGGAGGGTTGTGGCAGATTCGAAAGAGAGGGTATTTTGTAGAGGGGGCAGGGTACGTGTCAGTCCGCCTTTAAAAAAATAAAAATTAAGTCTGTGCCTTCAGTGTTGCTTCGGAGTAGGCACACCTGTATTCTTCTAAACATAAAAGCACCACATATAGTGTGTGTCCATTGAGAAAAGACACATATAAAGTGATTCAAGATTAGTAAAATATTTTATCTGGCGATTGCTCGCTGAAAAAGTTGTCCCTATACCGTGTAACCTCTGATGCACGGTGCGCCCTTGGGCATCTTTTGTCAGTGACAAGTTGACTCATAGCTATTTTCCCCAACTTAAAACCTTCAAAGTCTCGAGGAACACTGCACTTGACATGCTTACACTACAAGATGGCATCAATCACAGCCCTGGAACCTTTTGTGGCGTCTGGCACTCGCACCTTCGAAAGCAACTAATGGGCTACATGGATAGACTGGTTGGAAACGTACGTCGAGGCTATGGGACTAGAGGTAGATCGCTGCCTCCCCTTGCTGCTACACCTAGGAAGTGCCTCGATCCATAAGCTTTCAAACAAGCATTGGCATAGCCAATAGGTCTCCCCTTTTGGACCTTAGAAGTGTTTAGCCATGCAACAGTTCATGCTGTTGCACCAAGCATATTGTGCTGGATAACTAAACACTTATAAGGTTCCAAAGGCGAGACCTATTGGCTATGACAATGCTTGTTCCCTCTACTTTTCTTTCTCCCTGGTATTCTGCTTTCCTTTCTCCCATGCATTCTGCCATCCTTTCTACCTTGCTGCCTGCCTTCTTTTTAGGTCTCGCCTAGTGTTGCAGCGCGAATGTGCTGCCATTGCTTTGCGATGCATGCAGTATATACTGTAGTGTGGAAGCTTCGTGGAAGCTCCGCCCACTCTCTGCCCATTGGCTTTTGTCTTAAATGCTGCCTTCCGATTGGTTTGAGGCTTGTTAGTCCCTCCTCATTCATCATTTGTATCCTTCCACGGCTATTGGCCCTTTTACTCCTGACACTATTTTCTTTTAGGTCTCGCCTGGCGCTGCAGCACGAATGCGCTGCCATTGCTTTGCGAGACATGCAGTATATACTGTAGTGTGGAAGCTTTGTGGAAGCTCCACCCACTCTCTGCCCATTTGCTGTTGTCTTAAATGCTGCCTTCCGATTGGTTTGAGGCTTGTTAGTCCCTCTTCATCCATCATTTGTATCCTTCCACGGCTATCGGCCCCTTTACTCCTAACACTATTTTCTTCTCTGTCTCCCCACCCCACCGCCCCCTCCCCCAGTCTGTGACTTCTCACTCTCCCCGGCCATCCTGCCCACTCCCATTCCTATATTCTTGCCTGCCGGCACTTCCGTTTTCATCTTTATTATTGCCACCTTGGAATATGTGAGTTCAAGATGCGTGCTGTACAAAAACTTCTCGTATTTCATGAACTAGATTTTAATGTTACTCTAAATATAATAAGACTCTAGGCAACATTCGGGGTATGGATGGCAACTGATGCCTTAGTTCACAAATTACATTGTTGTCGGGCGGGAGGAGCGGCAGTGTTTTAACTCATGCTTAAAACGAGCACTTTTAATAACTTCCTCTCAATTCAGTGCTATAATCTTGTGTACTGAGGTGACGCTCTAAAGAAATGCACTTTTTTGAATTCTGAAGAGACATTATCACACATTTACATCATGTTTACTGTATGATTAACATGCCGATCATTTTCACGGCTCGCCCACTGGTTCGTATACGCTTGGCTCGTCTCCGGCTGGCTCTACCTTTTAATTAATATATTGGCTCGCGCACCACTAACAAAGAGAGATGAATGGATACATGACAGTGAGCCCGGTAGATGGTAGAGAAATAGACTGGTGCAGACAAACAGACAAAGTCAGTCTCCATTGCCTCACGTCAGAATCATCACTTTCAATAACCTGGAAATCTGCCGGCAACTCCCGCATGCCCCAACCTCATCCATCTCACCTATTCTTAGCAGAAGCTGCAGATTCTTAGCTGTGCCCTGCTGGTGCAGAGGAGCACGGCAGAGTCTGTAGAACCGTTGGGATCCCTAGCCTCTCTGCGTGGGCACTTAAGCCTTCCGGGTGCCTTCACACTCAGGATAAATTAATACATTTTGTTCTGTGCTTTAGTCGCCCCTCTGTGAGCACTGTCTGGTAGATGAAGCTCAGAGAGGTAGTTGTGTACAAACAAACAACAGCCACAATGCCGTACGTGTTGACGTGTAGTTAAATACCTGCTCATCGAGTACCTCATTGGCTGATCATTCCATGGCACTACCAAAATTACATTTGTACACATTTGCTCAACTGTAAAACACTCCCTTCTATGGGTCATTTAACAACTCGGGGCTTTGGGGTTAGGAAACGTACTTTAGATGCTGTGTAAAAGAGTAAATAAAATGAAATAATGCAATGAAACTAAGCAACCAGTACTGTCTAAAACACTGTGAAAACTGACACGTATTGTGGCATTTTGTTTAGTTAATGTCGATTTTCTCATAGATGCGAGTAAAGTACTCTTAATTAAATCTGCACACTTTTAACTAATAGCACCGGGTGACCTTTGACAACTAGGCAATTAATACATTTTCATGTTCCCCCGAAGCCCCCCTGCCCCCCGCCGCCTTGGCAAACTTCATTGCCTCCCAGTGTTTGGGGGATAACCAAGATGCAGGAGAGTGAGTCAAATAGTCTAGAAAATGAAAGAGAAGCCAAGATTCGGATTCACATGCTCCGATCCCGATCGCGATGGTTAGTCTGTAAGCACTTCTTTTATTAATGAGTTTTGCATTAGTAAAGCACCACGGTGTGCATGTGTGGTGACACTGTACCCATGAGGTACGTGCCAAGCAATTGTTGACACAATCCACACTTTGCGTCTTTTTCAATATATTTATTACGAAGTACAGGACCTTTCCAAGGGATTTTGCACACTACATACATTCACTCCAAAAATAAAACGTGAAGGTAAAGAAATTGCCATTTACAATGTCAATAGCTCTAACTCACAAACGCGAGAACATTGCAAATGCTTTTTTCCTATGCACTCAGCCTTCATTTCTCCCTTGCTGTCCATCTTCTTTTTTTCCCTTGCTCTATGCCTTCCTTTTTCCCCGATCTTAGCCTTTTTTTGCCCATTCACTCTCCTTTCATTTTCCCCATGCACTACACCTTCCCTTTCCCATGTTTTCCTTCCTTTCTCCCATGCTCTCTGCATGCAACAAACTTTAAACGGTAAAGCTTGCTGTATATAAAATTGCAAAAAAGAAAATTGGGGCTCGAGTCTTTCACACGTGAGCAAACTTCCTGTACCTTTGCATGTACATATAATAATGGCCTGTGCCACTTGAAACATGGCATCTGAATATTGTATTTATTACTACCCTTATAAAGCATTTTAGCACTTTAAAAATGCATTGCTTGAGTGCATTGCTTGAGAGTTGCAATGGGTGTTCATGTAATGAGACTGGTGCTCTGGTAAATTGCTCGAATAACCTTCCGGTCGAGTTTGTGCTATATTTTGAAAAATGCATTAAAATAAATGCAAACCTAAGTGCAAGGAAAGACACATTCATATTAATTTATTGGCTAATTTGCACTAAGTGAAACTAGAAAACACATTGGGTCTTCTTTTACACTGTTATTGAGCAAATTATTTATTTCACAAACACTTTTTTCTTCATTATCATGAGTTCAGACAATCAGGTGTACAAAACGAACACTTAAAATAAGTATTTCTCAATGCAGTGCTATAACATGCCTATTCGTGTCAAAGCTTCCACGTTAAAGGACAGTAGATGTTGTAGCACCCAGGATAATGTGCTGCATGGCTAAATACTTATAAGGTTCAAAGGCGAGACCTATCGGCTATGCCAATGCTTGTTCAGGAATCACAGAGCACCACTTGTGGCTGACACATTGAGGTTTTGAAAGCTGGGATGAAGGTCTGCTGTCTCATGCAGGTGTCTTTCCCTGAATTCTCTAAAAGGAGTGTTTAAATTCCATTTATATAGCTCTTACTACCCCTGAAGAGTCACCAGCCAATTCCTGACTTTTTAATAATAATGAGATGGAGGTTTGCACATTTTCAGACCTGTTAATGAGTGATGCAAGGGATTTAAGCATCACAAAGGGAAAGACTGGCAGAGTGGCATAATACAAAATGATGCCCCCCCCAGCAAATTGTGATGAGCTCCTGTGAATCCCACATCTCATCAGTATCCATAGTCTTTAGACTGAGTAGTGGCTACCTCAAGGGTGCTCCAGGGACCGCAGCTGGGATGGCACAGCACAATGCAAAATTATGCTGCAACCGGCTTCTTTTGCCAAGTATATCTTAAAACCATGACCACTGGTTGTATGAAACAGGAGAGGGTCAAGTTATGCATCAGGATGGAGTAATTATGGGCATGAAAAGCCAAATTATGCGGCGTAATGCGCTAAACTTTGAAAAAGTATTACTACGTTATTTTGTCATTTTTAGGTCTCGCCTACGCAGCGCGCATGCGCTGCATAGAAGAAAGACCTTTAGCCATCGATGAGCCTTTTCAGCCAAAAACGTGCACGCATTGCATTGCTTTTAACCCTTTCCGTGCTCATGACGGAACCACTCCGTCATGAGCCACGGGTGCGCTGTGCTCATGACGGAGTGGTTCCGTCATGCTGCGGCCGTTGGCGGCCGCTCCGCCCGCGCGGCGCTAATTCCCCGCCTGTGCGGGCGATTAGCGCAGTGGACGGAGACGTGACGGAACCACTCCGTCATGAGCACAGCTCACCCGTGGCTCGTGACGGAGTGGTTCCGTCACGAGCACAGCGGACCCGCAACTGCCCTCAAACGCCCCCAGCGCCGCGGCGGAATTCCTGCCGCGGCGAAGGGGTTAATGGCAACGCGTGCACGTCTGGCGATTCCCTTGCAGGAGCCAGCTTTGACACCATATGTTTGTAATTAACTTGCAAACATATGGTGCCCCAGCTCTTTCCCGGATGGGAAACAGGTGCAGGCCCCCTCCTGTCTTCCCTCCCCCTGCTGCCTCCTTCTTTAGTGCGAGTCGCGCTCGCGTTTGTTTTCTTTAATGGCACACCTGAACTTGTTGAAAGAAGCTTTCTCTTTGTGACACACGTGTATGCAATTACTATTGAGAACACGCGTGTCTTTTTCGATCAATCGGTTAGGTCATTCATAATTAACTCTGGGGTTAATGTTTTCACTTCAGTGATTACTCTTATTTAAACAATGATTGGAAAGCACTGCCTTTGTATTCTAAAACTTAATTATAATTACGACCCGCCATCGAGAAAACATTTTCTAATATCGCACAGTCATGCGGACAGTACTGCACGCTGGTTTCCAAATATTATTATTGTGTTCCCTCACTCACTCACATTTCAGATTGCCCTTTTTACGTGTAAGTAATAAACACAGGCAGAGCACAGCATGATTCTCCAACGGGATGGTCCACTTTGAGCTCGGTTGTCACATCTAATAAAATTACTGGGCGGCAGGGCAGTAAACAATGTTAACTGACACGAGAAAATGTTTCTAATTACAATTTCTAATGCGTATGGATAAACAGTATTTATATATATGACTTGCCACGTGCTCTAGCTGTGTTTTGGAGGGGGTACAGTAAGTACATACACTTTATTTGTTTACCTCCTTCACTTATGCACAGTCTTTGCCGTTTGCTGCGGTAACTCTCTAGTGGCCATCACTGCATCCAGTTCATATATCCGCACCACCTACTCTCTCTGCCATCTAGAACCAACTCAAAACCGGCTAGTAGCGTGATCGCCCCATTTGAAAGAATAACACCGCTCTGCAGGACCGGACAGGCGTGTAATCCACCGGGCATTTCCCCGGTAGGGTGGAGCCTTTTGAAGGCGGTTTTAGGGCAGGGGCCTCTTGGTGCATCGGTCACTTGCTGCAGCTCCCAGAGGTTAATTGCAGGAGGCGTGGGAGGGAGGAAGGAAGGAAGGAAGGCTGGTTTGAGCACTCTTGTCAGGGCTGCTTTAACCCCGCCACCCCTCCCCCCCCCCGGTCTGGCCTCTGTCTGCTCTCTGTAACCGCCTCAACTATTTCTCCCTATCTTCGACCCTGCCCCGAGGCCCCATACCCTCAGCCTTTCCTATAACTGCTCTAAGCTCATAACCTGAATCTCATTACCGCCGTGTGTCTTCCTGCTTGCACACTGTCGGGTCTTGTCTACAGGCCTCTAGACGGAACTCTGCTCGCTCCTGACAGCCACACGTCCCTTGCTAGCGCTGTGCACCCGCCCTCGCCTTTATCACGGCTTCTAACAGTAATTAATGCAAAATTATCATGGCCGGTTATTCCTGAGCGGCTCTGTATGTTTGTACTCACATCCAGCTGTGTTAATGTTACTTTCCAGATCACTTCAGTTCAATAGCTCTTCTACGCATACTCTGTGACACCCTGGATAACACAGCGTCCCTGGCATTGCTAAACCCTACGCAGCTAATACGGCTTTATGACAAACACGTGTATACATTGATTGAGGCTGTTCCGCACCTTGCCTCTCACTCCTTTTGTATTTAATGTTTCTGGAAATAGTTTCTCCGTACTTTTACTCCAAGCTCAGTGCAACTACTCCTTGTACAGCGTCCTGATATCTGTTTGCAGTTTTATTTCTTATTTGCCATGGTACAATTTACGCCAATGTTCTTGTGTTAGTGCTCCGAGAGGGCTTTTGTTTAATGCACACCTTGGCAGACATTGTATGTATTTGGGCAGGATGCTTCTTGCTGTGTAGTCTCGCGCCAGGCTAAAAATAACCCTCCTTACGAGGGCAGGTAATGAAGTGAGCGCGCGCTGCACCCTGGGGACAAGGAGTGCATTGCGATTTTCGGTGAATCTGTCTTGTCTGTACCTTCTTCCCACAGCTCGCGCACACACAGGAAACCCCGTGCTGATTCCCAGGGCACATAACAAGGGACGGGCACAGTGGGGGTTGCAGGAGTCTGGGTCTTGGAAAATGCCTAGTTCTAGATTTCCAAAGTGTAGCAAGATGAAACAAGCCTTAGCAAAGCCAATAGACCTGTTGTTTTCCAGCTTTTTGACTTTCTCAGTGCTTGATTTGAAATCAAGATCAGTGGATCTCTCAGGTGGGTATCTCTATCATGAGAAAGGGTTCGTGGTAGATTGGTCTTGGAACTGTGCTTTCACCCAATCCCTTTGCTAAGCGGCCTCATGACGTGGGCAGCCCTCTCCTACATTATATATCCACCCTCCTGGAAAAAAGACCTGCTCCATCGTTTCCAGTTTACTAGGCAGGGTGCGGAGACGGTGCCATCCTTACCTTGCTTTAAACACGGTTTGTTGAGTTCATTCTCGCCCTGGATCTCAAGGACTTCTCAAATGCTTCCTGTTCAGAACAGCAACATTCCAGTAGCTTCCAAGATACATCCTGCAGGCTTCTTGTACTATAAAACTTCAGAAGACTAACTACTCTCTTTCATTCAGCAAGTCATTAGACGGCAGTTATCAGCCAAGCCACTCCGATTTCCTTTGGCACTAAAGGTTTCGGCTAAGGACTTGGCCCTGGACCTATTTCATGAACATGGGTAAAGGTTTTCGTTTATCTTTGTGATGGCTGAGCTCCTTCTTTTCATTAAGTTGTTCCTGGAAAGTCATGAATTTGCTTTTGCATAAATGTGGCTTAATTATCATCTGTAGAAACCATTGTGTGGGATGGCACAGTGTCGTCTGATCATAGAGACAACCGTTCAAAGGCGCTTGTTTGGAGTCTTAAAATCCTTTCACAACAAGCATTGGCATAGCCAATAGGTCTCACTTTTGGGACATTATAAGTATTTAGTTATGCAGCACAATATCCTTGGTGCAACAAAATTAACTGTTGCATGGTTAAACACTTATAAGCCCCCAAAGGCGATACCTATTGGCTATGGCAATTCTTGTTACAATTGTTAACACTGACGGGGGATTGATTGCACCTCATTAGTACCATTAAAAACCCAAACACAGCAATAAACAACAGAAAGGTGTCCAGTGAACCTTTCCAAAGGGCCTTCTACTGTGCTGCAACCAGGGCCGGACTGGCCGTAGCGGGCACCGGGCAATCCCCCGGTGCGCCGCACGGGTGGGGGCCGGTTTTGGGCCCCTGGGGGCCGTTTTTGTTATAGGGCCGTTTTTGCAGCAGCTGCAAAATAGGTCCTGTAACAAAATCGGCCGAAAACCGGCCCTGGCAAAGAGCTTGGCGGCACCCCCAAATCTCCACGGGGCGGGGGGGCGGCCAAGCACTTTGCCAGGGCCGGTTTTGGTTCCCAGTCCGGCCCTGGCTGCAACACGTGTTGCTGCGATTTTAGTCACTTTTGAACTGTTTGAACTAGAAGCAAATTTGTTTTTATCAAAATCTGCAGACTAAACAGCTGATGAGAAATTAAGTGGCAAATGTGGCAAATATATGATTATGCGGAAAAACAGCTGGGCTGCAAAATCGCATAATTCCAGTGGCCCTGTTTAAAACGGCACACTTGCCTGTATTTAACTTAAAAACTCGCTTGATTTACGACAGCTGGAATGTTTTTGTATGAAGATGGGAAAGCTGCGATCCAGTGACGTTACTCTACCTCTCACACACGCACCCCATACACACTTGTTTTGGAGTGCTTTCTTTCACTGGCGTTGATTTCTACAGGTCTTGCAGTATTATGGCAACTCCGGAAATCGCCGTATTTGGTCCTCAAAATGTGATCTTAAAATGGGTGCTGCATCAAGTGTCTCAGGTTGTTTTACACAATAGCAAGGAAAAATTGAGTAGATTTTCAAGGAATTCAGAGTGGGTAAAGAAAGAAAGCAGATATGTAGAGTTGTTTATTAGGTCTGCTGTGCTCACGAATTACTTGTATGATTGAAGGATGAACTGCAGCTCTTCCAATAAAATCATGGCAAGTTTTACAGTATATACTGCTCTACCTTCTTATAAGATTTGCTAGAACAGTGGTTTTTAACCTTTTGTCTTCTGTGGAACCCAAGAGAAATACTACCTAAGCAATTTCTGCGATTCATACCCCAAAACTATACAAAGAAATACAGAAACAAGTAGAAATCAAACAAATATATTGCAGTGGTCCACAAACCAAAAATTGCAAAAGCTGAAGTTTTAAGTTAAATTGGAATTTATTAGCTTTTCAAAACTTGGTTTTATTTCTAAACGTTGATGCAATATGTTAAACCCTAGTGTATCACTTTATCCTTTTGACTCCTAATGCATGCTCTCTTTTTGTCAGTACATACCAGTGCTTCAACTGAGGCCACCAATCGTGAGGCCACATGTATAAACCTTTTCCCCAGTTGCACATGGGCAGATTCACAGGATCGATTTGGTAGCCTAAAACTGAATCGCAAATCGGGTTTGTGATTCGGTATTAGGAAGGGGAGTGCTTAGGGAGTCCCTTCCCAATACTGAATCGCAGTGGTATGTGTGAATATTTTGCAACTGAAATGTGGTCGTAAAACATTCGCAATATACCGCCAATTTCAAATTGGTGGCAACTCGTTCGCACAGGCTACTGCCTACTCTCAAAAAATTAAAAAACCTTTAAAAAACTTTAAACACATCCGTTTTCTTTTAAGATAAACGGGCTGCATTAAAAAAGAAAAATATTTCTTTATTTAAAAGCAATCACAGACATGGTGGTCTACTGACCCAAGCAAGCTACCACTCCTGTGATTTTAACGATTCCCAATGGTTCACAAACCGAGACCTACCTCATTAATATTCATGAGGTAGATCTATTTGTGACCCACTGGGAATCACAAATTAAACTCATGCATTTGAAATAGAAATGTCCTAATTACAACTCGCCCGAAATTGCAATTAGGAACTCGCTATTTCAGAGTTTTGAGCATGTGGCCCCTAGTTACTAAATTCTGCTTGCTGTACATTTGTTGTTCCTACGAATCAAGATAAAGATACCAACTTAATTTTTAGCCTCAATTTCAAATTCTTAACATTTGCAGATCATTTTACAATTTTCAGTTTTCAAATTACCATTTTGAATATATTCTTTATTAATCTGCTAATGTTCTTTAATCTACTGAACAGTTGCTGGCCCACTGAGTAGCCGTTGAGGGCCCCTACGGGGTCCATGGTCTCCAGTCTAAGAACACTGGTTCATAAGATTTATAATTGAGTGGGGGATCTGTTACCTGCTGGGAGTTGGGTATAGTGCACCCAACAGTTCCTGACCACCTTCAGCTGTCCTAATTCCTGTTCTTGCCCACCGAGATGTGAGGAAGATGTGCCAACAGCAGGCAACCTTTGTACCTTACTGGTCTCCTCATCAGGTTGAAGTACATCAGGCAGAGTTCAGAGCCTCCCGAGTCAATAGACTAGTTGGAAAGCTAGGCATTGTTCCTCATTCAACCTAGGACAGTTTGAAAGGGTGCTTAGTAGGTTTACTTCCACACTAGGAATGCAAAAAGGCATTTTGAGACCTCTGGTTGAGTTCCATTTTCTTTCCATGGAGGAAGGGACTCTGTTGCCTGTAAGAATGGCTTCCTGTCTGACTAGCACTTTCAATTGAGTCCCTGGTTTGAGAGTGGAGACGGTCTGGATAGGCCTCAACATGCAAATGTGAAATTAGAAGTGGTACATGGGGGGTAACCATCATGATAACATGAAGCAATGCTACCTAGGCTATAGGTAGTTCTTGAGGTAAGGTTGACACGTATTTGAGGGTGGGAGAGTACTTGGTGCTTTGCTGGCAGGGGCTGTTCACTTTTCAAGTAATACGCTCACTGGGAGAGGCTACGTGGTAACACTTATGCTTCACCCATGGAACACCTCCCTGTCGCAGATTAACGCAAGGCAGCGATTTGCACTGCGTTGCATTACTCTAAATTTATCAAGCCATGAAGGGCCACCAAAGGTGGCCTTGTGTGGCTTTCTAAAATTCACTTGGGTTTTGCATCGCTGTGGCACCCCCCTTGCATGGTACAAGGGTGGTGCAAAACCTTGATAAATATGCCCCTTGGTTTGGATCGTGTATCTGCACAAAATGTTGTCTATACCTTTGTGTACAGGCCAGGATTGTGCCTTACGCTGCTTCTTCAGGTGCTGTACCAAAGTTCGAATATATCTACTCACTACAACCATGGCACAGTCAAATACATTCGTTCACGTATGGTTTCGGACCCTTACACAAGCTTCCCTGGAAGCACATGGTCAAACCTTACATCAGGCCAAAGTCAAATCACTTTCACCTCAGTAGACCACCTACTCCAGTTTGGGAGTCCTGGGGGAAGCCCCTACTTGCCAACCATTCCCCATATAGCAACAAAACCTCATTATGGCTGTATTCAACAGCTAGTGACCTAAATTGAGCAGGAAGGCCCCCTAGGAAGTCTAGGCCCAGACCTTAGGTCCCAAGTCTTGTCCATCTGTCTACCTTAAGAATAACAAAACAGTATGACTATGTGGGAGAACTTTCTAGAGCTCTGCACAGGGCTGCTGTCTGATTTTGAGAGCAGAAAGTGACCCACCGGTATCTCATAGTCGTCTCCCAAGACCAGAAATGCCCTTCCTGATATAAATTCTCAGTCAGCCATACCTCCGCCTCTCTCCGGATGCGTATAGCACTCGGGTCAAATAGATCTTCTACCATTGGCAGCTGCCAAATGAGCAACTGGAGTGCATGGTGGGTGTATCCCCTTGCCATGGTGTGTGTACCCCTTGCCAAAAAAATTGTGCCAACACTTGCATGCCACGAACATTATTCTGGATTGCTAGGGCAGGTATTATGCCACAGCCACGTCAGGAAAAGCTTACCCTGCAGGGTGCATCAAGCCTCCTCCCTCTTAGCACTCGGAGCCACTCCCAGCCATCGCATCGGCTATTTAAATTGAGCCACGGCATATTAAGGTTCATAATTGAGAGCCCCTGGCCTGGTCTACTAAACAGCGCTGCATTGTCAGCAGCACAGCCCTCTTCCTGCCCTCCCGCAGGCCAAATCTCACAGCAGCCATTTAAGGCCCCTAAAGAAACTACCCGGTACATGCAGAGGTAGAGCAGACAACAGACACAACAAGCAGGTCAAAATCTGCATCTTTGCAATTGCCACCCTGGACCTTCGGAGACAAGTGCAAGGAAAGCCAGAAGGAGATGAAACTGTGAGCAGAGGAAAGCGCCCGGTCCAGGTTTCCGCTCACCAAATCCGTGTCAGAGTGATAGCTGCTCACCCACAAATGCTTAAGGGTGTCACAGTGTCACTCCAGCCCTGTAGACATCATGGTCTCCCTTCTGTGCTCCACCACCGATCGGAGCAGGAAGAAACCGGATTTGGCCCAGTTGAAGCGCAGGCCCAACAGGTCCCCAAACCTGTCCAGCATTGACATGAGCAGCTTTAAGGATATGCCGGCATCCCACAAGTAGATCAGAGCACTGTCTGCATACAGCTACACTGTGTGCCATTCCTCGAATGCGTGCACGCAGCAGGCCTTGGCCATAGTGCGGCGCCAGGCAGACAGGGGCTCCATGGCGATCGCAAAAATACGTGGTGACAGCAGACAACCTGGTCTACTGCCTCAATGTATTTCTATGTTGTCAGATATGATCTTGCCAGTTTTAACTTGCGCCATCGGATCACAGTATAAGGTCTTCACCCACCGGAAGCCTGAGCCCACCTCCAAGCACTACAGCACCGCAAACAGATACCACCAACCGAGGATGTCAAAAGCCTTTCCTATAATTAATGACACCGCTAGGCAGTTCTCAGGGTCTCCATCATAGAACCCCATTAAGCTCAACAGTCGACGGATATTCATAAAGGTGTTGTGTTCTTCTCTAAACCCATTCTGGTCCGGGTGGACCAGTATGACAACATCTGGTAGCAGCCTGTTTGCCAGGAGCTTCCCCAGTATCTTATAATCGAGGTTCAACAGCAAGAGTGGCTGGGTTAATCGAATATCCTGCGGTTCTCTCCTAGGCTTGGAGAGTACCACAATCAAAGCCTCCTTGAGGGAGAGCACTCCCACCTCTACTGCTTCCTCATACAATTTCAGCAGGTGTGGGGTGAGAAGCGTACTGATAGACACATAGTACTCTACCGGGAAGCCATCCTTCACAGTGTTTTGTTGCATGACATCTGAGAGATAGCTTCACTCATCTCACCCACCTGTAAGTGCTCTTCCAGCTCCACGTGCTGGAGCGGGTCAAGACAGGAAAGGGAGAGTTCCCTCAAGAAGTCCTGTATTTGATCCACTGTGGCAGTGTCCTGTGCCACATAAAGGGTGCTGTAGTGTGATCTGAAGGCAGTGCTTATGTCAGCCTGGGAGCAACTCAGTCCCCCCCCCCACTTTGTGAATAGTCCCTATTGGGGAACGGGGTGCCTCCCCCTGCAGCAGCAATTCCAGTACTCTGCCCACCAGTCACCTTCTCTATGCAAGCGTGCGGTGTATTCCTTATAGTCGAGTTTTAAGAGCCGGGCCTCCAGTTCCCTGTGCTTCTGCCTAAGCTCCCTAAGTGACAGCACCCTGTCACTTTACGTCGGGGTCTGATCCTCAAGGACATGCAGCTCCATCTCTGAAGCCAACAGTTCCCCATGCAAAGACCCCTCACCACCCACATTGTAGCAATGCATTGGCCCCGCAAGACCACTTTATGTGCCTTCCAGTCCAACATGTGCAATGCAGTGGAACCTCTGTTGTGCTCAAACTATTGTGCAAGACCTGAAACTCTTGCGTGTCTGTACAGGGGAGGCTGAAAAGCCTCCATCTGCAACTGCCATGTAGGGATCACAGCTAGCTCCCAACCCCAGTGCATCTTCAACAGCAACGAGCAGGGGTCGGAGGCTGTGCACGTCAGATAGTCATTGGACACCGTGTGCCAACACACCATTGCTGCAAAAGAAGAGTTCCAGTCATGTGAGCACATCATGCACCGAGAAGTAAACCAAGTAGTCCCTGGCATCCAGGTGTAGTAGCTGCCACACATCATGTAGCTGCATGTCATCCATCCACCGCTGAAAGCAACACATCACTTGGTGGTGCGACTCCCCACCCATGGGAGGAGCAGATCGGTCCTGTGCCACATCCATAACACAGTTATAATCCTCCACTCATGCACACGATGCCTGGGGGTTCAGCAGGAGAGCTGTTGCTAGCCAGGCTAGAAAATCAGAATGATTTACATTGGGGTGTAGAGTGCCATCAGCAAAAAGAGGTTCCATCCAACAGCCCTTCCAGCACCACATACCGGCTCTCCTTATCTATTTTATGGGACTGCACCATGGAAGGGACTTCAGAAGCTATCCAGAAAAGCACCCCTCAGGAAAAGGCAGAGTAAGCTGTACCATATATATTTCCCCTCCAGTGTGCCTGCACCTTCCCGAACTCCCCAGCCACCAAGTGTGTTACCTGAAAAACCCAATGGCGTGTGAGGTAAAAGTGCACCACCAGCCTTCTCCTGGGTGTGGCCATGCCTCTGAAATTCCTGGTCACAAGGCGTTAAGATGGGGCCATTACATAATCAGCATTTCCCATCTGTGTTGATATGCGTGTGCCCGCCCAGGCACCCGCAATCCTCCCCACCCAGTATCCTCATGTGCCCCTCAAAACTGAATGTGCACCTCCCTCCATCTGGTGAACTCCAACTTGTCAACATTTCCCAATAGAAAACCCACAATCCCTGCCCCAAGACTAGTTGCCTACAGCATAATCTGCCTGCAAAAAGAGACAGTAAGAAAACAGGAACACATCCAATAACATTTTGAACATGTCCAAATCGGAAAAAAGGAGAACGCGGCTGTGGCCCTATCACACTACATTCTGCCCAACCCCATCCTCAAAAATGTTTCTCTGACACCCAGCCCCATCGCCAGACCTCCAGCACAGCAACAAGGGGCGCTCCCCATATTACTCCAGTCACCTATAGAGTCACGTAACCAATGCTCATTGGACAATGTCATCATCCAATCAGGGAGTGAGGGTCAGCCCTCAGTACCCACTCCGTAGATACCCTGGAGGTATTGGTGCCAGATTCGACGTCCAAGGCCCGCCCAGATGACAGGGCAGCACAGGAATTCAAGCTGTGCAACAGGACATTCGCCACTACCTATGTCATCTTGTGTCTCGCCTGCTTGCTAGTGGGGCAATGCCTACGCCGATTGTGGCACACCCTTGGCCTCTGCATGCCCTAGCCGCCGCAAGGCAGAGCACCCTCAACCAACTCCGAGCCCCCTCTCTCAAAGATCCACCCCCTCGCCTTCTCAGGAGTCTGAAAAAAATGGGCCATGTCCCCCGCCACCACTCGCAACTAGGCAGGGAAGAGCAGAGCGTACTTAAGGTCCATCTGGTGCAGTTGCTCTTTTTCCCCCATATATGAGTTGGTTATGTGATCACTGCCACTCCCTTGCAGTGCCATGGACCCTTGAAGTGGAAGGCCTGCCAAATTAAGTCCCTATAGTTCAGTAGATAGAACTGTAGTCATCAAACACTTTTCAAGAAACAGATCCATGTTGGGCACCTTGGCTCTGTCCAGCATACCTCAAAAAAGTAAACATAATTACAGCTGAACCTACCCCCTGCCTCTTCTGCTCATAGCTGCAGGCGTTTAACATTGGGCTTCAGTAGTTGCACCTCAGATTGGACCTCTTTCAATGAGGAGTGCATGGCAGTGAGCAGAGACTCCATACCATCCACCCAGGAGGACAACTTCTCCTGGTCCACTCACAGTAGGGACACTTCCAGCACTACTGTGTCTATTTTCACCTCGAAGGTGGTCTTAGTCTCCTGGATAGCCTGCAAAAACCTTGACAAATTGCTCCAATCGATGCCCCAGAGTAACCTTCCACAAGCTCATTATATCTGCATATTGGGCTGCTGCAGCAAAGGCTCCCAGCCCATCCACTGGGGGCAAAAGCAGCAGCCTGCTTCCCTTGGACTTCACTATCCTGGGGTGGTAAAACAGGACAAGCCCCCTGCTCCACATAACAAGGCCCGTCTACCCAGTCGAGAGCACCTTACAGAGCATCTTCTCAGGCAATAACACGGGCTCTAGCGCGGGCTCAGTCCAGGTGTGCCCAATCACCCCCGGCAGCTTCAGGACCAGCGAACCGGGGATTGCGAAGGCCCGATGTCCCAAAAATAAGGCATTCTTGGGGGGGGCACCCAGGTGGACCTACACACGAAAAGAGGGAGCAGACAGAGCTAACCACAGAGCAGAGACCAAGCTTCAGTGTGGGCAAGGACTGACCCCTCAAGGCCACATCACCCAATGACCTCACCTCTGACTCCAGGCCCTCTCTCGCTTTCCAGTGCACCTCAGTGGCAAAGGGCGCAGTCCATCTGCACCCAGGAGCCTACAACCTGTATCCGCATTGGGAATCAGGACTTTGGCTTCCAAACTTCATCTCCAGCATCAGCTGGGCCCACCTCTCGCTGTGACTCACCCCCCCCAGATGGCATATGTCCACGCCCAACTCTGATCCTGGGACTCTGCAGCAGGGACCCCCCAGTTGCCTCAAATCCAGGGTGAGCCAACTACCGGGCAGGGCTGGCCTCTCTCCACCTCATTGCAGCCACTTTTCCTCTACCCTGCATTACCATTTCAGACACCTCGATCAAAGACAGACACTGTTTTGAGGTGGGGGGTGACCCCTGCCACTACCACTTCAGCTCCCCAGACTTCTCGGCCTAAAGTCCAGGCCGAGTGCGGCTTTCAGGGCAAGACCGCACCTAGCGACACAGTTCCCTTTATAGGCCTCGGTGCACGTCATCACCTCACAGCTCTGCAGCCACCTAATCACTGGGCCGGTGTCCCCAGGACAACCTGGGTGGGAGCCCCAGTCCACGGTATAGGGCCCCCGGGCACCAGTGATGGGATTCTGCAGGATTCAAAGAGGCCCGGTGCAGAGTTCAGTAAAACATGTTTGCACCGGTCGCCATCTTGGCCACACCCCCATGCAAGGTGTTGTAAACCGAAAAAGACTGTCTGAATGCATCAAACAATCTATGGGTCTACTTGGCAGGCACTGTGTTTTTTATACCTCTTATTCCTTGTTTTATGTTGCCATGCTCTGGAGCAGCCTTTAGGTGGTATGTTGGCAATATAGAAAAGGCTAAACAAACAAACAAGCACATACAAGCTGAAGAATTACAGAATTACAGTTTTAATTTTTTAACGGCCTTAGCATTAGCAGTGAAAGTGTGAGAGTGAGAGAGAGAGAGAGAGAGAGAGAGAGAGAGAGAAGGAGAGACAGTTTGGAGAGAGAGGCTGGCACTTTGTGCAGAGTCAGAGAGCTGCAGAGGACAGGGGACTTCTAAGAAGATTTAGAGCAGTTGACAACTTAGGCAGCCAGGAATTAAGAAATACAAAGCCTAATAAAAAAAGAATATCCCCGCATGTAACAGAAACACAAAATGTCCTCGGAAAAAGGGTTTGTAAGAGTCAGAAGCAAATGAATCCCAGATGGAGGGACACAATAAAGATTCACAAACGCAGCCATGGTTGCAGCTAGGGTCAGAAAGCTGTATGCATCCAGGACTTCTGGAATACTGCCAGACTACAAGAAGCCATGATACAGGGACATGTGTACAAACATCCAACAAGCATTGGAAAAGCCAATAGGTCTTGCCTATGCAAGTGCTTTTGGCTTTACCATGTTTTATATCCATGTTGTACACCAGGTTGGCTGCTGTTCAGCATGGCTAAAAGTGTGTGGTATAGAGGGGAGTGGCACAGAATGTTTGTGGCATAGAGGAGAGTGGCGTAGAGTGGAGTGCCCTAGAGTAGGGTGGCAAAGAGTGGAGCAGAGAGGCGAAGAGTGGAGTAGAGTGGCAAAGAGTGGACTAGAGTTTTGTGGAGTGAAGTGTTGTGGAATGTCATGGACTGGAGTGTCGAGGAGTGTTGTGTAGTGGAGTGTCATTGTGTAAAGTGAGAGGGCTTAGAGTAGAGGCACATAGAGGGGAAGAGCGAGGAGTGCAGGGGTGTAGAGTGGGGTAAAGTTGCGTTGAGTAGAGTGTTGTAGAGTGGAGTGTCGTAGCATGGTGTAGAATAGAGTATCATGGAGTGGCGTAGAGTAGAGTCATTGAGTGGAGTGGCATAGAGTGGTGTAGATTGGAGTGGCGTAAAGTAGACTAGGGTCGTAGAGTGGAATGTTTAGAGTGGAGTAGAGTGGCCTAGAATTAGGTGGTGCAGGGTGGAGTGGCGTATAATAGCAGTCTATGAGAGTGTCATAGACTGAAGAGTTCTAGAGTGGAGTAGAGTGGAGTATCATGGAGTGTCATAGAGTAGAGTAGAGTAGTAGAGAGTATCTTAGAGTGCAGTAAAGTAGAGTGTCATAGAGTGGAGTGGAGTACCATGGAATGGCGTAGAGTGGAGTGAAGTGGCAAGGAATATCATTGAGTGTCCTAGAGTGGAGTGTCATAGAATGGAGTGTCATAGAGTGGCATAATGTGCAGTGTCGTAGAGTGGAGTAGAGTGGCCTAGAGTGAATTAGCATGGAGTGGAGTGGAGGGTCATACAGTGGAGTGGTGTTAGAGTGGAGTGGCTTAGAGAGGAATGGCTTAGAGTGGAGGGTCATAGAGTGGAGGGGCATAGAGTGTTGGAGAGTGAAGTGTAGAGTGGAGTGGAGTGGTGTAAAGTGGAGTGGTGTAGTGTGGTGTATGCATGGTGTGGTAGCACACTTCAATTATAGAGAACACATTTTCGATTGAAATGACCATTATATTTGCACATACAGTTTTACTGCTAAAGCTATACAGAGCACAAACAATAATGTGTAAAAATGGCATCACATAGTGTACTGATTTGTTTTGATCATATTAAAATATTTGTTTCCACCCCACTTCTGAATTACAAAAGAATTGCTTTGTTTGTGCTTTCCTAATTCTAATATATTTGCACAATTCATTTCAGACATTTAAATTTTGTTGTGTGCTAGAAAAAAACATTTTAATTTTCAGTACTCCACAAGATTGTCACATAAATCCTCTCACTTTGAAATCAGAGAAAGAAAAGTAAACACCAAGCACCCTCGAAAGACAAAGCCAAACATTTGACTTCTATCTTTGAACACTGCAAATGTGACAAGATAAGAAAAAAATGTAAATGGCTATTTACAGAAAGCAAGGATCAGTGAAATACAAGGAACTATGGAAACAAGCGTTACTCGACGGGAGGGATGAAGACATGCAGCACCATCTAAAACAAATTAAGCCATCAAATAGAAAGCCAAAAAATTTGATTTACAAACCTCAAAGTCAATGGTAACCAATGGGCAGAATGTATTCGCAGGAAAGCTTCAGAATATCGACACAAGAAGTATTTTTGCAACCAGACAGCTGCACTGTCTGGGAGGCTTCGACCTAAAAAGACGTTCAAAACAAAGTCATTGTTCAGGCACGGTCAGGGGTTAAGAAACTGGGCATGTATGACATTTTAATGAAGCCAGTGAAATTTATGAAAATTCCTGAAATTTGTGTTATGTGAAATTTTCAAAATGTTGTCTTACATGATATCACATCACTTTTTTACCAAAGACCATGTGGAAAAAATTATTGGGAGATACCAGCAGGAGCCTGCTTCACAAAGAAAATGTCTTGCCATGAGTTATTTTCTACTAGAAACTGTCTCCTTTCAGTATCTCGTAAGACTGCTTTTTTAATGAAGGTGTGTGTACCATATTTTGCAACAAAAACAACATTTTGTGAAATGTTCCTCGAAATTCATCAAATTTTGAGAGGAGAAAAAAGCATGTTGTTGCTCACCTCTAAAACCCAAGGGAATATTCAGTCGGTGGGTAAGGGTTCAAAACAACATGTTCATAGGCAGCAGCTTCATGCACGTTGAAACATGGGAATGCAGAGTTTCTGTTTCTGGACACTGTCAGTCCACCATGCTCCAGGTGAGGCTGATTTACCACCAGAATTCCGGGTGCAGGGAATTCAGTTCCACCCACACAAGGCCTTGGAGGATGCAGCAGTAGCAAGAGTTGAATAATCCTTAGGATTGAATTTCAGAATAAACAAGCATTAACACCCATGATGGGTTCTGGAGGATGTATGACGTTACAACGCATACATTTACATCGCGGTACATTACATCGCGGTTTTTACAACGCAAGTCGTTACAACGACTTGCGTTGGAGGGCGCTGGACTTAGGAGTAGTATAATTTACTATTCCAACTCCAGTCTACGTACAGTAGGGAAGGTGTTGGATAGTAAATTATACTATTCCTTGTCCTAGAGCGCCATCTAGCGCAAGTCGTTGTAACGACTTGCGTTGTAAAAACCGCGATGTAATGGCATCGCGTTGTAAAAGTTGCGTCGTAAAGGTTGTTTACCGTTCTGGAAAATAGTTCTTCAGTCTTAACTCCAAAGGCAACTGTGGAGCAATGTCCAAGTGTCAGTGGAGCTGCACTTGTGTGTGGTGTGCTTGGGCACACAGCTGTAAAAAGAGCTGTCTGTGGTGCTGGATAAGAGCTGTGCTTGAATGCCTGATATGGAGCAGTCCTTCTGAGGAGAGCTGGTACAGGTGTGTGCTGGGGAACAGCATTGCCACAGATGTGTAATATAGCTCAGCACTGCTGCCCGGACGTCAGTATAGGCCTGAGCACTCCAAGGGGCTCAGTGAGCAGAAGCGGTGTGCACTGGGGATCAATGTTGTTCAGACGTGCAGTGACACAACATTCACACAGTTATATACTGTTGCATATGCCACAGGTGTAGGAACTGTACTAGGGTGTAGTTATGGCCTAAGTGGTGCTTAGTGGTTGCATAGTGGCTGGGCCTGGGATAGGTGCTGACATAGGCAATGGGACCCAGGAAAGATACATGTGTGTAGTGTGGAGCAGTGAAGATACAGGTACATGCTCCAACTTCCCATTCTATTTTGTACAAATGAATGGCAACCCTATATTCCTGGGAACCAGGGTGAGTCAATAATATAAATAGCAAAGATTTCCTCGGAGGAAGTATTAAGCATAAAGTTACTCTGCTAAGTAATTTTTCGCCAACCATTAGATTGAATTTATACAGTTAAATTGGGATTCTATGGGGTATTTCCCACAACGGTGGCCTGTGATTCATTTGTTCATGTTGTTTTCACACATTTAGCACTTTGGGGCTATGTCTAGCGACTCCTTCCCTGTAAGGGTAGATCCCTGTGGGATTATTATACTGCACTAGGTTTTTTCTAGTAATCATACTTTCTGCTGGTCTGAGTTTTATTTCAGCCAGTCTGTTTCTATCCTGGGTAGGTTTCATGAATATCTGTTGATTCATGGGGGAATTAACCAGAGGCGATAGTTAATCCATTTCTCACTGTTCACCTGGAGTGCTTTGCCACTCTTCAGATACAATCATATACTGTCATGACTTGTTGCAGGACTGACTTTAAACCAAATTGTCTACAGTGTTTCATTGTCTAATGTTTGTAGAATAATATTGGGAATTTGTTTTTATACATCTCAAACATAATTTAACAAGTGATGTGCTAATTAGTTTGGCTCCATTTTCTTCTTTCTTTCAGGTTGCTAACACGTTTTTGTCCTGATGATGACACTTTTCAAGTTAATCTCTTTAGGGTTGAAACATCGACAACCAGATTATTGGACTGATATCAATTACATGTATTTACACACTGTACGCTTAGCATGAATTGTGCTGTGGAAGTTTGCATTTATATCAGCCCCTAGCTTTGTATATCTACTTTGCATATTGCACTGTGCACATCTGTTTCACCGCTGTCAAAATTCACTTGCACTGTGCCGTTATGATGGAACACCTAAATCTTTTGAAAAATGAGTTTCTTGCATAATAAGAAGTGCTCATACAGTGAATGAAACAGTATAAGTACAATATAATAGACATATAATAAATGGCAACAATGATTTATTCAAGGGAGTTTAGGCCTACTACTTCCTCCGAGGGAACCATTGTTGTTTATATCAACTTCCTATTGGTCCAGTTGTGAAAGCCTTCGGTATTCACATCCAATCTACATTCCTGTCGCTGCTGCGCTTTATTATAAACACGCGGCGATAGAAAATTATCGCCCCTTTTGCGGCCGTTTTCGGCCGAAAAGCGGCGATAATTTTATCGCCTAATTAGCAAGCTCACGCTAACGTGTGAAACTTTGCGTTAGTGCAGGAATTCCTGACGCCCAGCTTTGCATCTCTAATGAGATGCAAAGTGGGCGTTCTTGACCAGACATGATAGGAGAAATGTCGCTAAGCGACATCCTATCATTAAGCCCCACGCCAAGAAGCATAGCGGCAAGAAAAGTAGCGATAACCACTGCTATCGCTACTTTCCTTATGCCTGCTTCAGGACTGATTTAGCCATGATATCCTATGGAAGGTGGATATCATGGCTAAGTTTGTGAGGCCCTATCAAGAAGCTAACGCCACATTTTGTGAGATTATCGCTGGGTTTCCAGCGATAAATAATCTCACGTTAGGCAGTTAGCACTAGGATTTTTATCGCTTTTGAGATAAGCATTGCTAATAGCACGCTATCTCAGCTATAAAAATCCTCGCTAGCCGGAGATAATTATCCTAGCGCTAAGTGCGCTTAGCGATAATTATCGCCAGTTGTTGCTGATATGCCCCCAAGTTCTGGAAATTACCCTCTTAGGGGCATATTACCAAGCACGGCGTTAAAATTATTGCCGCTTTAGCGGCGGAAAACTGCCGCTAAAGCGGCGATAATGTTAACGCCGTTTCTTGATAATATGCCCCATTGTCAACAAGCAGTAAAACTAGTCTAACTACTCCTTGGAATCCGGAGCAGAATGGTAACCTTGTGAAGTGCTTCGACGCCTCTTCTTTATACATGCAATTACAATTCAGTACAATTGTAGCAGCCATCAGCCTACCATGAAATCATCCCCCTTCCTTCCCAATGCCCCGGCCCAGCTCCTAGCCAATCTCTGCCGCTGCCGGGTCACATTGCCTCATGGGTCTTCGCTCGTGCTTTGAGAGTGAAGAAGCAGTCCCTCCAGCAGAGTGAGTTTCCATTACCTCCTGCTTGGAATCGAGGCCTTTGTATGTTTTCTTTACTCTGAAATCAAGAAAGAACCAGCAATAAACGCTATTCTCTGCATGCATTACATACGCCCTCCATACAGTTCTCCCCTCTTACTGTAGCTATTTATTCCCTCCCACTCCTTTCCTCCTCTTTCTTTCATATGTATCGCCTCTCTCACTCCCCCGCCTTCCATCCCTCCCACCCTCCCACTTCTTTCTATTACATCCTCTCCCCTGCCTCTCCATTCATCCCTCCCACTCTGTTGTTCCCTTCTCATCGCCTCATTCTCCCCCCTCCCGCTTCCCATCTCCATACATTTCTCCCACCCTCACATCTTTTCTCTTTCATTGGCTCTCTCTTACCTCCGTCTCAAACGTTTCCTTTCACTGTGTCTGTCTCATATGCTTTCCTCTTATTCTGCTCCCCTCTTTTTCATTTTTTACTTAATCACTTTTGTGCTTTTTTATTTAATTAAATGCATTTTCTTGTTTTTGCCCTTCTGCTTTCCTCTGCCTACCCTCTTTCTATCCTTCCTTCCTTCTTTCATTCATTTTTCTTTCTTCCTCTACTCTCGCGTCCGCCCTTTCGTGTTCTCTCTTCCACGTTTTCACTTCTTCGTGGTCGCCTTCCTTTCTGCCTTCTCTCATCCTTTCGTACGTCATTCCTCCTTTTCTTTCTCCTGTCGCCTCTTACTATTCCTCTTCCCCCTCCTCCTTCTCTTCATCTCGCCCTCCAATCACCCATTCTCTCCTTCACATCTTCCTCTTTAAGCATGTTTATCCCCGTATTTCTTTTCCTGCCCTTCTCTTGTTTCCTTCATTCCTCTACCCTGCTCTTCTGTTTTTCTGTCACCCATTCCTTCCTTTCATGTGACCTTTGTCACGCCCTTTCATCTTAATTGCGTGTATCGCTTGTCTCTTTTTTCTCTTCCCTTCCTTCCATCTGCCTTATCTTCCTCTTTACTCATGGTCAGTGACTGGCTACCACCCTCCCCCTGTAACCGCACCACCCCCGGACACAGCACATAGACGTGGTATCTTTGGAAGGCGGGAGGTCGCGAGACCCCCCGGCCGTATTTATTAAGTACAAAACAATACATTTTTTAATTTGCATGATAAACAGTTATACAAAAAATCAGCAGGACATTAGATACATCATTGTCAACAGGTGTGAGTGACTATCCTTAACAAAGACTCTAATACAGATTGTTTCCTAACCGAGTCTAACATCCTCCTCTGCATTTTTGTATACTAACATTTCTGGGCCATATGGCAAGGTCGCTAACCGGTGTCAGGTCCTACTAGCTGCGCCTCCCCTACAAGGTGTGCGCATGCGCAGCCGGGCCCGGTAATTACCCGGTCCATGCCGTGAACTTCATTTACCCACTAAAGGAGGGCCCTTACTCTGCGCCATCCGGTGACGTCATGAGTATGCGCGCGCGGGGTGGCTACCAGCCTAAGGAAAGCGTGACTCCCCAACCCGCGCCCCTTTGAAGCACCAGTTACCTTGCCCCTGAAGTTCTAGGAGGGGCACATAGCCCCTCCCCCTGGGCGGGCACCTCCGTAGGATGATGCCCGCCCCCTCAGACCTTCAAATAGTTGCTCACCGGTCATGACCTTACCGCATGCCCCATACCTAATAAATACGACGACCTATGGGAGAAAATTCTAAAGGACAACTACACTGACTAAAATCACACGTCATGTATAACACCGTAAAGCTATAAGGGAAAGAAAGGCCTAAACACGACTGCACCAGTTCCACATAAACAGGATCATTCCTTACCTTGGGAGAAAAAAGGCCTACGAGAAAGCATAGTCAAGAACATAACTGCACATTACAATATTGCTCACTACAATGGGAGAAAAAGTCCTAAAAGAAAACCTCATCAGAAACTGACATTACTTAACATTTTTACCGCGCCCAGTGTCCGCTAGTCGGACTAGCAATGCGTCAACCACGTACTCCAGGGATGGTGGGTGGGGAAAATTATGCGCCCTGAACGCCGGTGTTAAATGGTAGCGGCAGTTTCAGTCGGTATCCTTTCAAGTATTTGCCCGGCGGTAATCGCCTCTCATACCACTCGATAATTTACCAATAAAAGAGGCAGGCGCTGGAGACTGGAAGGCAGGAAACAAGGTTTTATTCCGTCGGAGCAGAACACATCAGATCAGACAGCAAGGTATCGTCACGAGGTGCTCTAGCTGCATCTCTGAGACCTGGTCTCTTATACACTGGTTTATTGCTTTATTATACATAGTACATTCTTGAGATTCCCTTGATGTGCGGGGAAATATCCCCTGAAGCCCCGGCTCAGATCCGATCCCACACATGGTTACAGTAGAGGTTCCCACCCTACCCGCAGTGGGAGATGGCTATCGCGCAGCAGGGAATTCCGCTAATTCCCGGGGGTGTGTGCAACCGGCCGGGTCTCAGGGGGTAGGGGCTTTGATTCTACTGTAATCCCTTTGATGTGGGGTGTTTCCCTTACAGTAGGGGCAATAAACTGCATCCGCAGGGCGAGGTGATGGCCTGGGACCAGTTCAGACAATGGGGCGCAGAGGAAGGGGGTTATCAAAGGAGAGGCATGACCATGTATGGGTTGTCGGTCGGAAGTGGTTCCGTAGCAGGGTCGCGCAGAAGGAGAGGGTTTATGGCCTGTATGAGAGAGCGGGGGTGGCCGGCGCGCGGGGGATGCTCGCAGCGCCGGGGGAAAGCGCTGGCGATCGAGAGTGAGCGGGGAGAGAGAGTGGGGTGCCTAAAATGGCGGCCGTGCATTTGCTATGCGTGGCGCTGGGGAGAGGCAAGATGGCGCAGATAATGTTCAGTTTGCACGCTAAATTTCCACAGTCCTCCCTTTTAACATGTCTCGCCAGCTTGCCTAGTTTGGATCTATCCCCATAATACCCCGTACCTCCACCTCATTCAGAGCTTTCATCCGCTCAGTTTCAAAGTCCAAAGTCTTAGGGCAGATGCAGTTCATAAAAAACGAACATAAAGGTGGCAGACACTGAATCCCCAAGCAACATCCACATAGTATCATGATTGGTATGAGGATAAATGAAAACAGCCTCCATCCCCAACCTTTAATAGCGTCCCAAAACCAACTCCCCAGTGACCATTCTTCTTGTTCTTGATGGACCTCTGTGGACAGTCTGTGGAGGTGTTCAATTGCTTTGTAGACTGAGGGTGAGTTATCCGGTACGTAGGTACAACAGCTGGACCCAATGATGCGGCATGCTCCTCCGCGGTCAGCCAGAACCACATCTAGAACAAGGCGGTTCTGGAGAGCCACCAGGCGGACGGCCTGAAGCTCAGCGGTGTTGTTGGCGAGGGCGCCAGCTGTAATGTTCATTGCTGTTTCGACTGCCTGGGTTAAGTGGCGGATGGCACGGCTGTTTGCCATCGGACCCCAGAGCGGAACAAGACCCTTTACTGCGTCCATGAACTGTGCTCTGGTGGAGTCGGTTTGTACAATGTCTTTGGCACGTTTCTGTCGGTGATGGTTTGCTGGAGCCACATACGTCGGAGGAAGGACAAAGGCGATGTAGCAGGTGCCTCCCCAACCTTTCGGGAGCCAGGTGTAGGCCTTAGTACCACACACGAAGTACATATTCGGGGAGGCAACAAAGGAAGGTGGGTCAACTGAGTCCAATGTTCGGGTGATGAGGCAGGAGCTGTGGCCCACCAGCTGTGCCCCCAGGCCTTCGAGGCATACAGATCCAGTGATGTTGATGACGGACAGGGCCACTGTTAGGGTGGCGGCTGTCCGTTTTCGGAGGTAAGAGAAGGTGGGTCTGGCTGGATTGCTGAACACTTGCATTTCAATTCGTTCTTTGGCGGGGATGTCCATGTGAAAGGAAGTGTTCGATCTCAGAGGGCAGAAGAGGGCGGAGGTTCTACCAGTTTTGTTCAGCCAGAACCCATGGTAGAAGTGTGACATGGTTCTGCCGGAAGTGGCATTGTCCTTGTAGCTCTCCTGCAGGAGGATCAGCCAGGCGAGGCAGGAACCATGGACGGAAAAAGGTGAAGGGATGAAGGGGATTGAGTGCCCAGTGGCATGGGGCAGCAATCCACAGATCCAGCAGTTAGTGGCGTTGGTGGCAAGATTGTGTTGGTGGAGTAACTGCACAAAAGAGTTATTCCAGAACTCCTTACGCCTTTCTCGGAGTTGGGGTGAAAGTGAGATCAGATGGTGTTCTTTCGTGGTGGTAGGTTGAACGGTAGTCAGCAATGTCTTATGAGCGGGTGTGCTCTCCTCCATGATCCAGAAGGTGACCACGAGGAGAAGGCAAAAGAGAAGGGAAATGAAAAGTGCTATTGTCTTAAAGCTGTGCATTCGGTCAGTCTTTGGGTTTTTGAAGTGGATCTTCGGACGTCCGGTTGCTTCCATCATCTTCATGTCGGGCGCTTCCATCACCTTCAAGAGACTCGGTAGCGGGCAGAACCACAGACTTTGTTTTAGTTTCTCTCCTGGTGGCCTTTGAGGTGCCTAGGCTACCGTTCTGAGATTTCCACTTAGCCTGTGGTCTGCTTAGCCGAAGTTCTCTCCTTTCGTCGCAAGTTATACCCTTCTTTGGATGGCACAGTGGGATCGGGATATTCAATCAACTCAAGTGTCTCTGTATCTGGGCAGCGGCTCAGGGATGGTCGGTCTTTGTCCAGAAGTTCCTCTTGGGCGGTGATGTTGTCCGTGGTTGTCAGGGTCGGTGATACCTTCTTGCAGTGGTGTGCATGCAGCCAATTGCGTTTCCCCTCCACTCGAAGAGCTGTTCGGGTGGTGATCAGGACTTGCAGGGGGGCCCGTCCACCGGGGCTCCAAACTCTTGGTGCGCTGGAAGTTACGCACTAAGACGAAGTCACCGGGTTGGATGTCGTGTCCCGGGCCCCTGGAAACATCGGGAATGGCGTGCAGCACCTGCTGATGGATAACAGACAACGTCTTAGTTAGGTTATACAAATAGTCAGACATGAGGACGTCCGGGACGTCGTGGATGGATGATGGTTTTGGTGCAGTCCAAAGGTTCATGGGCCGCCCAAAGACGACCTCGTAGGGGGTTAAGTGGTGTTTGGTGGGGGTGGAACGCATTGATAGCAATGCTAGTGGGAGAGCGTCTGGCCATCTTAGTCCTGTGGTGGCGACTATTTTTGCTATCTTAAGCTTCAATGTGGCATTGTGTCGCTCAACCAGGCCTGCAGATTGGGGATGGAAGACCGCATGGAACTTCTGTTTTACACCCAACCCTTTTAAGATGAGTTGGATAACTTCGGCTACGAAGTGGGGGCCATTGTCGCTCCACAAAATTCGACAAAGGCCGTATCGGGGGAAGAATTCCTTCAGCAGTACTTTTGCAGTAGTCATAGCGGTGTTGTCATGGGTCGGGTAGGCTTCCACCCACTTGCTGAAGGCACACACAACGACAAGCACATACTTTAAACCTTGGCACCTTTCTAGCTGGACATAGTCCATTTGTAGGACTTCAAAGGGGGTGATTGGGGACCCCAAACCCTCCCCGGGGTACAGCAGTTCCTTTCCCAGGGTTGTGTTGGAGGCATACTAGGCATTGTTGGACCAGACGTTTGGCTGAGTCTGGTATTCTGTCGTTGTGCCAGACTTGGGAGATGAGTTCGATCATGGGGGCAGACCCTATGTGTGCGGGGGAGTGTGCCATGGTCAGCATGGGGATCAAGTATGAGTCGGGTAGTAACCATTTGTTCGAGTCTTTAGTTCGCCAACAACCGTCATCGTCCTTCAATCCCACCCGGGCCCATTCAGTTAATTCGTGTGGTGTGCTGGCTAGTTGGATATCCCTAATCGTTTCCCTAGCATCCTTCCATTTCTCAGTTTGTGACCTGGTCACGTACATGCGGGTCGTGGACCTATTCTCGGCTGTGGTTCGGGCAGTAATGTCAGCTAGTGCATTTCCCTGACCTATAATGTCTGTCACCTTCTTGTGTGCCTGGCATTTGATCACAGCTATCCGTGTGGGGAGGAGGACTGCTTCGGTCAGGGCAGAGCTGAGTTTTGGGAACAGGGGTTTCTAGGATGGTTTGAATTCGGTCAGGGGTAAGTTTCCTCCCGTCTTTGGATAGCAGGTGGCCTAGATAAGTTACCTGGGGCTGGCAGAATTGCAATTTCTTTCTGGAGACCTTGTGACCGTTCTCCGCAAGGAAGCGGAGGAGGTGAATGGTGGCTGTGACGGCGAGAGGAGTGGTGTCGGCCGCCAAAAGAATGTCATCAACGTACTGTATCAACACCACTCCATCGGGTAGTTGGACTGCATCCAGTTGCCTCTTGAGGGCTTGGCTGTAAATACTGGGACTCTCAGTGTAGCCTTGGGGTGCCCTGCAGAATCTGTACGAACGGGCTTTTAAAGTGAAGCCGAACAGGTAGCGGCTGTCTGGGTGGATGGGGATGGAAAAGAATGCGTTCTTGAGGTCAATAACAGTAAAGATGGTGGCAGTGGATGGAATCAGGGTGAGGATGGTGGTGATGTCTGAGACTACGGGGTACTGGGGTATGACTACTTTGTTAACCTCTCGCAAGTCAACAATGAAACGGTAGGCTTTCTCATCCCCCTCGCCTTGCTTCTTTACAATGGGTAGGATAGGGCTGTTGCAAACATTACTGACTACTTCTTCCACCACTCCTGCCTCGACCAGGGACTCGATGATTTCCACCAATGCCTTCTCGCCTTCGGGTGATATCCGATACTGTGGAAGCTTCGGGAGCACTGCGTCCGGTCGGACGGTTATGTGTACCGGGTCGATCACCATGCGCCCTACATCTGAGTCGGTTTTAGCCCATAGATGTGAAGGTAATGTGTCGAGTAGGGACATATCAGCATCGGTTATAGAGAGCATACGCCGTGTGTGACAGGGTCTGGACAGATCTGGGTTATCGTGTAGGATGACTCGAACTCCGTCTGGGGAGCATCTGATGGTGGCTCGAAAATGCTTTAGCAAATCAAGTCCCATAATAGCATCGGGGGTGTTGGAGGAGAGCAGAAAGGTCGTGTCAGTGGTGTTATCTTCTAAGTCAAAGGAGATTGGTGTTGATAAGGGGTTAGTGGAGGGCGTTCCGTCAAAGCCTATTGAGGTTACGTGTGAGCCAGACAAGGGTGCCCTAGGAATCAGTCGTTTAGATAACGCACTACGTGTCGCCCCAGTATCTACCAGGAATGGAGATTTTGTGCCCAGGACCTTAGCGGTAACGTAAGGACCTTGCTGGTCAACACGGAGTTCGACTGGATCCCTCCCTTGTCCCTGGCGGTCCTATGCGAAGTCATGGGTGCTTTCGTAGTCGGACTGCTGATACTGGTTTTGTCGGGGGCGATCAAAGGTGTTTGGTCTGCCTGGCCTGTCGTTGATGGTGTTGTTCGTGTGCCCTCGTCCCTGTCCTCTGTTTCTGGGGTCATATGTTGTGTCTCTGGGGTCCCTATTCTTGTTCATTTCCAGAAGGACCGGGCACTGGGATTTCCAGTGTCCGAACCCTCTACAGAACGAGCATTGATTCCCATCCAAGTCTCTCCGTCCGTTGTAGGGTGCAGGTGTATGGTCTCTAGGGGGTAGCTTTCTAGGGGCGGTTGGTTGGTAATTCTCTTTCGGGGGTTCCCTTCCTATGGTCACCCCTTGCAACTGTGCTATCATTACTCTCTCCTTCAGTTCCTTTTTCTTCTTCTCTGATGCCCTATCGTTCTCGTTTTTCTGATTTTCGTAGTATTGGGCCATCTGGAGAATCGCTGCGGGTTTGGAGGCTGCCCAACTACTCTCGCTGGTCTGTAGCTTCTGGGAAACTTCCTGTGACAGACCCTTTACATAATTCTGGACAAAGAGGTGGTGTCCGGTTGCGGTGGTCATGTCTTGGCCACTGTAATCGGAAAACACAGTCTCGAATCGGGAGAAGTATTCAGACACATCTTCCTGGGGTTTCTGACGGCAAGCCGTCACTATCGACCAATCTACCTTTCTTTCTGGGATTAGAGTCTTCAGCTTTTGTACAATCTTGTCTGGGAGCTCTAAGATGGCTTTCGGGGGTTTCTGTCCTGGCTCTCGCTGTTTATCTATGGTATCGAGTTGTACCCAGGTATATCCGAACGGCTCAGCGTGGTCAACTTTCCGGATTTGTTTCCACACATCAGCCGGCAGACATAGCCCAAAGAACAAGTCGATATCTGCTAACGTCATTATCGTTGAGCCTAAGGCTGTACCCAATTCCGTGTAGAAGGCAGTCGGGTTCTTTCTTAAGTCGGGTAGAGTCTTTCTAAAAGTCAAAATATCTTGCCGGTCCCACGGCTGATAGACCCAGTTATATACAACCCTTCCCTTCGCATCTGGGTTGTTGATGTCGTCGTGTGTTCCCTGACCCCGTGGGGGGACCCAGTAGGGGGCAGCTTCTTTAATGGGCATCATGGCATCGGCCCTTCCTCCCTGGGGATTAATTGCTATGGGGGTTTCTGTTTTGGTGGTCTGTCCATGTTCTTTAAGGTGTCGGTAGACCTCGAGTGTACGAGTGAAGAGGTTCGTTACATCGCCCTCTCTTTCTTCCCCAATGTCTACCTTCCTATATAGGGCCGCTAAGCCTTCGGGACCTTTATCGTGGTACCTATCCTCATATGCATTCAGGGCGTGATAACAGAGCCGTACGACGAAGTGTCGTCTGCGGCTGTCGGCATACGAGTTATACACGTCTGTTATATACTCCTCACTTTCTTTTCGTTCCACCAGCGTCCCTACTATCTTGTCAATTCCTGCTCGTTCATCCTTAGTTAGTCGATTCATTCTGGTGGACTCTTTCTTTCCTATCTCATGGTCGACTGGCGTTGTGGTTGACGTTGGGTTCGGCACAAGAGGCTCAGCCGGCGTGGAGGCCGTGAGGGCCGAGGCCCTTGTACTGCTTTCGCTCGTGTTCGGGGGTTGTGGGTGTTGTACTATTGATTGGGAGGGTGCATACGGAGGGGGCATGTAAATGATCGGAGGACCTAACAGTAACTCGTCATTCGTTCGCTGCTTGGAGGACAACTCAGGGTAGAGCAAAGAAGGGGTCCTAACAGCGTACTGGCCTGAGGTTTCGGGTTCCTGTCTTAGTTTAGTTTCCCTTCTCTCTTTTATGTCTTCTTCTAACTTTCTAGCGGCAAGGTGAGCTGCCTTTCGTAATTCCTTTTCTGCTTTTACTTCTTCCCTCTTTTTCCGTTGCGTTGCTTCTTTGCGCCACATGCCGATACTGTCAAGCATAGTAGGCGTCGTCTTATTGCTACGCAGAGCTATTTCTAGCGCTTCTATCTTATGGTCGTCGAAGGATCCCATCAGTGGCCACTGACTTTCGGGGTCCTTCTTGGTATATTTATGCCACAGCTTGCTATAGGCTACGGCGACTAGTCCATATTTAGTGAACATGTCCTTATTAGGGGTGCCTTCCAGTGGAGCCGGATGGTTCACCTCTAATAAGCGGTCCGGGCAGAACCAACTACCAATCAGTGGGGAGAAGATAGGCATGACGGGTTTCAACGGGGACAAAAGTCAGCACTACCTATCTTTTCACTGCTTGCAAAGACTAGACAGAATATCTCTATTCTTCGTTATTTGTAAGCAGAGAATACCTCCAAAGAACCAATATCGAACAACTAGTGTTCGGACAATCAATCAATCAATCAATGGGGAGATAAAGATAGGCACGACGGGTTTCAACGGGGACAAAAGTCTGCGTTACCTACCCTTCACTATTTGCAAAGACTAGACAGAATATTCCTATTCTACGTTATTTGCAAACAGAGAATATCTCAAAAAGCACTATTCTTCAAAACAATCAATGTTCGGACAATCAATCAATGGGGAGATAAAGATAGGCACGACGGGTTTCAACTGGCACAAAAGTCTGCGTTACCTACCCTTCACTATCTGCAAAGGGAGAGAGAGAGAGTATTTCTACTCCTCCCCGTTTGTAGACAGCGAATATCTCAAAGAGAACAATCAATGAGCACAATCAATGAGCAATACTAGTATTTCCAGAGCATTAAACAATCAATCAATTATTTCTCAATTTGTCGTGTATCACGACCTTACCCGGACCGCGTGGACAGTTTCTCGTCTTCCGCCTCCAGCGCCCGATCGTCCTCTACTCTCCGTATTTGCCGCGGCACTCCTGATGGTTCCCAGTCAGGACCATAGATCACTCGAGAGAGGTCTGCTCGGAACCAGTGAAGTTCGGATGATCGGCTGCCAGACGAGGGTCTATTGGGCAGGAGCTCTCCCGATCGTTGCAGTCGTTCACTCTGTCGTCGGGACCTCTCCCACTGGATCCACGTGTCGCTGATGGGCCCCACGTTTGGGACGCCAATTGTTAAATGGTAGCGGCAGTTTCAGTCGGTATCCTTTCAAGTATTTGCCCGGCGGTAATCGCCTCTCATACCACTCGATAATTTACCAATAAAAGAGGCAGGCGCTGGAGACTGGAAGGCAGGAAACAAGGTTTTATTCCGTCGGAGCAGAACACATCAGATCAGACAGCAAGGTATCGTCACGAGGTGCTCTAGCTGCATCTCTGAGACCTGGTCTCTTATACACTGGTTTATTGCTTTATTATACATAGTACATTCTTGAGATTCCCTTGATGTGCGGGGAAATATCCCCTGAAGCCCCGGCTCAGATCCGATCCCACACATGGTTACAGTAGAGGTTCCCACCCTACCCGCAGTGGGAGATGGCTATCGCGCAGCAGGGAATTCCGCTAATTCCCGGGGGTGTGTGCAACCGGCCGGGTCTCAGGGGGTAGGGGCTTTGATTCTACTGTAATCCCTTTGATGTGGGGTGTTTCCCTTACAGTAGGGGCAATAAACTGCATCCGCAGGGCGAGGTGATGGCCTGGGACCAGTTCAGACAATGGGGCGCAGAGGAAGGGGGTTATCAAAGGAGAGGCATGACCATGTATGGGTTGTCGGTCGGAAGTGGTTCCGTAGCAGGGTCGCGCAGAAGGAGAGGGTTTATGGCCTGTATGAGAGAGCGGGGGTGGCCGGCGCGCGGGGGATGCTCGCAGCGCCGGGGGAAAGCGCTGGCGATCGAGAGTGAGCGGGGAGAGAGAGTGGGGTGCCTAAAATGGCGGCCGTGCATTTGCTATGCGTGGCGCTGGGGAGAGGCAAGATGGCGCAGATAATGTTCAGTTTGCACGCTAAATTTCCACACCGGGGCACGTCCGTTGTGTGGGGGAGCGTCCAGGCAACAAGGGGGTCACCTGGGCGCTCCCCACCTCTTTATCCCACCCCAGTGGCCCGCCCCCCCTCCCCTCCGACCCGGATGTCGATTAACGACATCCGGGTCACGTAAGCAGCCAATCGGTGGTAGGGCGCGCCCCAGTGGACACGCCCCCATCACCGAGAGGTCCGGGGGAGGTCGCCGCACTGCCATGCAGGCGGGGGGGCCAAGAGCCCCCCCTTTCCACATGGTCAGTGACTGGCTACCACCCTCCCCCTGTAACCGCACCACCCCCGGACACAGCACATAGACGTGGTATCTTTGGAAGGCGGGAGGTCGCGAGACCCCCCGGCCGTATTTATTAAGTACAAAACAATACATTTTTAAATTTGCATGATAAACAGTTATACAAAAAATCAGCAGGACATTAGATACATCATTGTCAACAGGTGTGAGTGACTATCCTTAACAAAGACTCTAATACAGATTGTTTCCTAACCGAGTCTAACATCCTCCTCTGCATTTTTGTATACTAACATTTCTGGGCCATATGGCAAGGTCGCTAACCGGTGTCAGGTCCTACTAGCTGCGCCTCCCCTACAAGGTGTGCGCATGCGCAGCCGGGCCCGGTAATTACCCGGTCCACGCCGTGAACTTCATTTACCCACTAAAGGAGGGCCCTTACTCTGCACCATCCGGTGACGTCATGAGTATGCGCGCGTGGGGTGGCTACCAGCCTAAGGAAAGCGTGACTCCCCAACCCGCGCCCCTTTGAAGCACCAGTTACCTTGCCCCTGAAGTTCTAGGAGGGGCAAATAGCCCCTCCCCCTGGGCGGGCACCTCCGTAGGATGATGCCCGCCCCCTCAGACCTTCAAATAGTTGCTCACCGGTCATGACCTTACCGCCACAGGCCAGCATTGTTCACCGACGATCTGGCCTCCCCCTTTACCTAGACCTAAACCAAGAGCGCGCTTATTTTGCAAATCCCTCCAACCAAGCCCAGACATTATTAGACCACAAGACGTTCGCTGCCTCCGTCAAGTGCACCCCGTCCCTCAAGTAAAATTGCTCGCCCCAGATACACCCATGTGGAATCGTCTGCAACTGGGGGGTCCGAAATAATTTGTCTAACTGTGTGTTGACCCTCCGTACCGAGTGGTTCAACGCCCTGACCGAGACCCCCCCTCGCCACTGCCACCGAGGGATAAGTTGAGACCAAACTACTGTGGAACCCGGGCAAGCCCTGGCCACCCACCCCGCAGTGGAAATGATCTCCTCAATAAGCACGCGCCTCCCCAATTTTGCCAAATCATTCTCCCCAGGTAAAGTATCACCACTGACGGGGGGGGCCGCTGCTGAGCTAAGAGTCCCTGGAAAAAATCCCGAAACTGGCTGAGGCATAACCCCCCCCTCCCAAAAAATGATATAACAAACCCCTGTTTCAGTGCACGCGTCCTACGGTCTCCTGAAAGAAAAACATGTTCCGCCCGCCTAACATAAGAGTGGCCCACAATCCAAGTCACCAATTTCTTGTGTCCTCCGTGCTGTGCCGATGTCGGTCGTTGGCGCCCGGTGACGAGTTCCTCCCCTGCGTGACAGGTTTGAGAAAAACCAGAAACATAACCGGCGTGAGCACCATTCTGTCACAACATGTTAATTCGTACATAACTTTTGTAACGTTCAGACGACCATCTCCCCAATGTCTTCACATTCTCCACTGAGAGACCCCTCGCTACTGCCTCAGTTGCTGCCCCAATCCTAAATGAGTGGGTGCCGAATTCCCTTGGATCGAACCCTGCCAAACTGACCGTTAACTCCAAGACTCGCCTAAACTGGTACCTAGTCAATGGTGTACCATCGGCGTGACACAGCAGCGTGTCCCCCGCTGTGTACTCCCGTTGCCTGCAGAAAGCCTCCACGTGAGAAACCGGGCAGCAGGGGTTGGCCCGCGCCCGGTGGAGCACTATGGTGTGACCCCGAGAGTCCTGATCAGTTTTCGATCTCTGAATTGTTATTCTCATAACGTCGTCCCTGATTTCCACACCGGCCCACCGTAGACCGCCCACTCTATCTGCTTTTGACCCAGCAACTAACTCCCCAACCCTCACAGCCCCGTAAAAGGCCAGGGAAAATGCCGCCTTGAACAAGATAACCTCCCACTGGGAGCTACAAACACTGTGCAGCGCCCCCAATAAGGCCGCCAGCCGTGCCAATCCAATGGGCCTTCTCCTATCGCCCCGATAACCCTGTAAATGGCGCCAACCCCTCAAGGCCTTGCGCACCAGAAAGGTGTTAGTGGGATCACGCATACCCTTACCCTGCGCAAAGAAGGAGACCACTGCCCTATGTCTGTTCGCAGTCGCCACTGTGCGCCCTTCCCTGTGCATTGATTCTAGGTAAGCTGCAAAGCTGTCCTCCTGGGCCCACCTAGCCTCCCATTCCTGCCCCAAAAAAGCCCGGTAAGACAAAAACGCCCCTTCGTAAGCTGTCTTGGTCCTGGGGGCTAAGCTAGCGACCACGAGGTCCTGTAATCTGGGGCACCAATCTGCCAAAGTACTGCCGGGAATTGCGCCGGCTGGGGATCTGCCGCCGGAAGATGTTCCCTGAAAACCTGCATTTTAAAGCGAGAAAGGGAGTCAGCTGCATTATTGAGGACGCCAGGGACATGCTTGGCTCTGAAAACCACATTCCATTTTAAGCATTGCAACACAATCTCCTTCAGTAAACGGAGTATGAATGGACAGCGTGCCCCCTGCTGGTTTATGCATTCCACAACCGTCATGTTATCCGACCAGAACACCACGGATTGGTTGCGTAAGTGTTCCGGCCAGACCATCAATGCTACCCAGATCGGAAAGAGCTCCAGAAAGCCAATATTGGTAGTCAGTCCCTGTGTCCTCCATTCCGCTGGCCACCGCTGGGCGACCCAACTGGTACCCAGAATGGCGCCAAAGCCGGTACCCCCAGCAGCTTCTGTCCATAAGCCCAATTCCGCCGATGTGGAGGGAGGACCCGGCCACACTACTCTGCCATTAAAATCCTCCAGAAATGCCATCCAAATAAGCATATCCTGGCGAACCTCAGATGACAACCTCGTGCGGTGATGTTTCTCCCGTAGCCCTTTCATAGCTTGGGAAATAGAGCGTGAAAAAGGGCGTGCCATTGGGATGACCCGAAGCGCAAAATTCAATTGCCCCACCACCTCCTGTAGCTGTTGCAATGTAACCTTGTCTTTGCGTAGGCACTGCCGTAGGGCTGCTCTAAAGCTAGATACCTTAGCCATGGGTAACCTGAAGCATCCTTCCACTGAATCAATTTCGATACCAAGAAATTCCAAACAGGTGGACGGGCCAACCGTCTTCCCTGGCGCTAGCGGGACCCCAAAAGCCCGCATGAGCACACAAAATTCCTGCAACGCCCAAGCACACTCCTGAGATCCCGCCGCACCTAGGAAAAGGAAATCGTCCAGATAATGCATCACCTGCCGGTGGCCCGTGACCTCTCTCATGACCCATTCCAAAAATGAGCTAAACGCCTCAAAGTAAGCACATGAGATGGAACAGCCCATGGGCATACATTTATCCATATAGAACTTGCCATCGAACGTAAAACCTAAGAGATGGTGGTCCAGAGGATGGACTGGGAGGAGGCGGAAGGCAGATTCTATGTCTGATTTTGCCATCAATGCCCCTGGCCCCAGCGCCCGCAATAAGTCAACTGCCTGGTCAAATGAGGCATACTTTACACTACAAATCCCCTCATCAATCGCATCATTCAGTGACGCACCTCTAGGTGCCGATAGGTTGTGGATCAATCTGAACTCCCCTTTCTCTTTTTTGGGTACTACCCCTAGTGGAGAACACACAAAATCAGGGACAGGCACCTGCTGGAAAGGGCCAGCTATCCTACCCAGGGACAGTTCCTTGCTAATCTTAGCAGCCACCACTGCGGGGTTATGTTGCACCGACAGTTGGTTCCTGCAATGTGCGCTACCTGTGTAGCCCCCTGCCGGGATCCTAAAACCTTGAGAAAAACCTTCCTGCAGTAGAGTGGCCGCTGTGTGATTCGGGTACCTGTTCAACCAAGGGATCATTGCCAAAACATCTATAGGGGTTGGGATATCCCGAATATCTGCACTAAACTGGCTTCCCCCTCCCCCTCTGACTGTGGTTGCCCTGCTTGGACCTGCAAGATGACTCGGGGTGGGAGGGATGACCGCAGATCGAACATGCATGCCTGAATTTACAGGTGCCCGTGGCCCTCGTGCAGGTGCGCTTATTAAAGTCCCAACACACCCCTTTCCTCTCAAACCCCCCCCCCTACCCCTACCCGGGACCTCACTCCCCTGAGCCGCCCGAAAGGGGTGTTGAGGTCTGGTGGAGTACCCCCTGACCGCAGTGGTGGACTGTAGTGGGGCAGAACTCCCTGAGAACTGCCTATGCCATGACACAGAGTCCACCTTATCCCATGCCAATGATGCGTCAAATTCCTTAGCTTTCCTGAAATTGACATCATACTCCTTCCAGGCATCCCCCGGGTACTGCTCGCTCCACCCCACAATTCTACTCTGGTAGCAAGCCAATGGCGCCTGCACATTAGGAGGCCGTTCGGCCATGATGGTCGTGAACACTGCGAAAGCCCTAACCCAATTGAGCAAAGATTCCTCTACCCTAAATCTAGCACACTGTGCCCTCCACTCACTTGGATGCATCCACTCCTTTAGTGTCTTTGCCTGTTCCATCTCCCTGTGATCCAGTAGCAATGAAAAAATGTAAACATATTTTCCCGCCCAAATCAATTCCTTCGTTGCCTGGGACACGTGTTGTGCCAAATTCTCACTCCTAGAGGGCAATGACCCATCGCCCAAGAGGGGCAGTGCCACCTCCTTACCATTTTCCTGCGCCGCGGCCGGTTGACCACCATCTGCCTTCGGTAGGGCGGGGCTGGAACCTGCAAGTGAAGAAGAGGGGGGAACCGCAGCTCTATCCGCTGCCGCTGCTGATTTAATCTTTTCTACCAACTGTGCTGCTTCTGCTGCATGATCTGACGACTCTGGTAACACCCCCCCCTTTTTTAGCCAAGGTAATAAAGCCGCTATCTGAGATACCAATTCAGGCGGGACCGAGTCCGGGCTATCTGCTGGGACTACGGGCACCCCGGGGGGCATAGCCGGTGGCACTGGCATGGTGGGCAATGGAGAGACCGGTGGCGGCAGACCCGGCACTGGGATCGGTAGCACGGGCGGGGAAGTAGGCCCCACAGGAGGTAGCGCCGGCGGCATGGCAGGAGCCGATGTAACGGGTGCCGGGACAGGTACAAAGGGTACCGAATCAGGTACAAGGGGTACCGAAACCGCGGGTGGGATTGAAACCGGTACCACTGGGGCTGGGGCACTGCGCCTTCGCTTCTTAGCCTTGGACGTCTTGGGCGGGCTAACAAAATCCCCTCTGGACAAGGGTGCCTTCCGCTGCCGCGCGGGCCTGCCTGAAGAAACTGGGGGGTCAGTAAACCTTTCATTCATGCGGGCCTCCAATTCATCCACCTTACTCAATCTCCTATTGATGCTGTTCATCTCCTGCATCATGGCCTGCAACATAGCCTCCATCCTGGACCCCCCTTCACCACCCATTGGCCCCGCCATGACTTGGGTGCACCGCCCTACACTAATACCCTAATACAGGCGTAAGTACGCTTATTACCTTCACCAGATGGAGGATATACAGGGGGCTGTAAGCACCATGCAACCGTAACCGCAACGCCCCGGCTTATCCGGTTTGTCAGGGGTGAGTAAACTCTAACGTAGACCCACCCGGCGGCTACCAGAAGCAATGCAATGCGAGCCCCCCACTCTCCTCTTACCGTTCAGGATCCGGCGCACTTCCAGCCGGAATTTCGCCCGCGACCACACTGAAGTCCGCCACTCCGCTCGCTACGTGAGATATAGGATACAGCGTTAATGTGCCTAAAATAGAAAATGCATTAATACATGCTAGTATTAAATACAACCAGCCGGTGAAAACGGACTGCACCACGTTCAAACAAAGGTATGTAGCTTACACTTTAATTACCTCCCACAGCAATCTCACAAGCAGTTGGCTAAAGCTAGCTTGGACCTTCTTTAGCCACCCCTCCCCTTAGCTGTTCCCCCCACCGTGGTAATTACACAATTTCGGTAGCACAAGGCTAAACAAAGGAAATTCACAGGCTGTTGTGAGGCACTGCTGGGAAAAGAACCCTTGCCTCTTGGGGACCTGCAATATCACAGGCTAAACACACTCGGCAGGCAGTGACTCACACTTTCAAGAATGTCCTGAACACCACAGTCAGAAGCAAGCCCCGGGTGCACACAACCCGTGTTCACAAAACGCCGCTGTGCTCTGATGCCTGCCTTCACAGAATGCCTGCCTTCACAATTTTCAAAAATGCCCGCGCTTCCCTCCGATTCTTAATGGCCCCTCCTTCTACCGTACTAATCGCCGCACACATGAGCGCGCTCCACCACGAGGCCTCCTACTGTACCGAACACACCCCCTGTTCAGAAAAAGCGCTCCGGTGGCGCTGGCAGCCTGCCTCGAACCGCTGATTGTACCTCTACGTGTACTTACTGGAATCAGCCGCTACCTTCGCGTAGACCCACCCGGCGCCGCTCTAACCACGAACTCGGAAGCTCCAAAAGCCGTCTCTCCGCGACGTCCGCGTTCGCCGCTCCGCAATCCGGGTAAATCCAAGTGTAGGAGCCGGATCAGCTGCCTTCCTCCGCGCGAAAGCCTCACCGTCCGGAATCGCCGCACCTGCAAGGGGGGAAACAAAGAAGAAAATTATGCGCCCTGAACGCCGGGGCACGTCCGTTGTGTGGGGGAGCGTCCAGGCAACAAGGGGGTCACCTGGGCGCTCCCCACCTCTTTATCCCACCCCAGTGGCCCGCCCCCCTCCCCTCCGACCCGGATGTCGATTAACGACATCCGGGTCACGTAAGCAGCCAATCGGTGGTAGGGCGCGCCCCAGTGGACACGCCCCCACGACCGAGAGGTCCGGGGGAGGTCGCCGCACTGCCATGCAGGCGGGGGGGCCAAGAGCCCCCCCTTTCCATTCTTACCATTCTTTATTTCTTTTTCCTTCCATTTTTCCTTTGTAACTTCCTCTGTTCCCTTCATCTGTTCCCTCCTTGATTCTTCCCGCTTCTTACCTTCCTCAATTTCTTCTCGCCTCCCTAGCTGCCTTCCTTCCATCTTCTCATCTTTCTTCTTCCCGGCATTGATTCCTTTCATTCATATTTGCTTCGTTTTTGCCTTCCATCATTGCCTTCTTCCCTGCTTTCTTCCTTCCACAATGTATTCCTTCTATCCTTATTTCCATCTGTACTTCCTTTCTTATCATCTTCCCTTCTTCCTACCCACCCTCAAATATTGTTTCACTGTCTATCGTTTTGAGTACTCGGACATAAACATCAAGTCATATAGTGATATTGTGATGTCAGATCATCTATTCCCGTAGAAAGCTGTAGCCGTCACTTCCTGGCCTGTAGGGAAACAAGGAGATTACTCTCAATCCCGATCTTGGGCACCAATATAATAACCTATTGACTAAGCCTTTTAAAAAATGTAGGGCCATATTATCAAGCACAGCGTTAAAGTTATTGTCGCTTTAGCTGCAGAAAACTGCCAACTAAAGCGGCGATAATGGGCTTGATAATATGCCACAGAGAATTCCAATAGAAGCCCATGTTGATACCAGAACATGGGCTTCTATGGGAATTCTCTGTGGCATATTATCAAGCCCATTATCGCCGCTTTAGCGGCAGTTTTATGCTGCTAAAGCGGCGATCATTTTAACACCGTTTCTTGATAATATGCCCCGTAGTCTTTGTACTATATAAAACGTAACACAATTAGTGTGAACTAATATTGAGTCACTCCTGCAATGCTTCGTAGACAAGGTACGGTCCACCCTACTTCCCGATAATAAGGGTGTACAAAGTACACAAAGCTCAATGTGGCATTTTTTTATCCAAGCTCCGGTTCTAATGCAGCCTACCTAGTCTGTAGACTGATGATATGTATTTACTAAAGCACCTGTGTGCTCCATTCTTTATTGTGCTAGAACTAAACATAAAACAATGTGCTCCATGTTTATGCCACGCTCACATTGTCATAAGTCCTCTTGCCCGGTTCTTCGGCAGTCCTTCCTCTATCACACTTGGCTTATTTGGGCCTGCACTTCACGCCTACATATATATGCATTTATTGAGCAACACGAGCAGTCCTACAGTGACCGCAGTACATAGCAATGAATAACACTTCATGGGTAAAAATCAGTTTAGGTTAATACACATGTACATATCCATGCAACTACACTGTGCTAGCGCTTCGAAGTGCAGTCACTTTCCGTGCTGCAGACATAAAATGACATGACAGGTTGTTAGACCTGGCCCTTTCTGCAGGGTCATCCTCAAACATTTTGTCTTCCTCCTCCTACTTTTTGCTGAATTCATTTTGCTGACTTTAGGACTCTGTGCACTTTACCCCTGCTAACAGTGCTAAAGTGCTTGTGCTCGCTCCTTAACCTCTTCAGTGCCCATGACGAGATAGTCTCGTCATGGAGCACGGTTGCGCTGTGCCCATGACGAGACTATCTCGTCATGAACCCCACCCACTAGTGCAACGCCCGGCACAGGAGGGGGAAAGGGCGTGGCACTGAAGGGGTTAAAACATGGTAGAACTGGCTCTGCTGGCTGAGACAAAAATCTGTCATAATCTGCCAAGCCTGGGGGCACCAACCTGAAAATAATACTGGTACAGCACGAGGCGATGTACTGGCACCTGCCTGAAGCAATTTAAAGCCATCTGAACCTGGCCGCCAAGCTGCAGGAGCGTGAGGCCGTGCGCCGGACTTGAGGTCCATCCTCCGCATGGAGGAAGCTGAGATTGAGGCTGCTCGATCATGGACGGAGGGCAGATGGCCGACGGAGGAGACGATGCCTGGCCGAGGACGTGGCCTTGCTGCGATGCTGGAGAGGCATCTGACTCTGCGCGTTGAGGATGGGGGAGCCGGGGCTTGAGAGGACCTCTGGGGAAATGGGGGCCTGCCACAGAGAGGGTGTGCTGCATGAGCAGGGTAGAGGAGGAGATTGCTGATCTTGCGGCTGGCGCTGCCTGACCCCCGGATGTGCTCTGCCTCCTGCCTGGCCCCCTCTGAGAGAACGTACAGTGCCAGCCTGGATAGTCAGTCTGCTAAAGGCTATCCGTCGCCCTGTCCAATACGACCTTTTGCCAGTAACTGTTCTCTGACTGAGCAGGGAGGCATGCTGGCTTGGGGAACTGCAGTGCTCCGCATGCTGCCCCACTGCTAGGCCGAGCTGGCTCGTTGACGGCCCACGAAGACACTGCATGACCATATACCGCATACGCGGGGGCGTGGTACACAATATTTCCGGGTGAACTGCTCTTGGCATCCTCCAACTGTCACTGCATCTGCATCAGTTGCAAGAGGATCCACCGATGTCCACCCAGAGCTGCGGTTTGCACGTGTCCCTCCTGCGAGACTGAGCATGGGAGGTGTAGCAGGGCCTTGGACCCCTTTAGACAGCGTCGCTGGAACAGTCCTATTATATTTAGTAGCGGAGGGCCGATCACACACAAGCAGATACTCACTCTGACACATCACCTGTGCTTGTGCATAAGGATCCCGCGAGCTGTCTTGAGGCAACAGCCACAACATGGGCAAACCAAAATTGTCCTTCGAGAAAAGGCGATCTACCCGCCAAGTAGACATCACCTCCGATCCAGACCTTGAGTCTGCACAGGTGGAGGAGACTGGGGTGCAGGACATGGATCGCCTGGAGATACTCATCGACATTAAAGTGAGCCTAAAACAATTAACTCTAAGCTCAACCTCCTCACTTCTCGCCTTGACCATGTCAAGAAGCGGGTGGACGTGCATGATGTATGACTTGACCATCTGGAAACCAGAGTATCAGGCTCGGATGATCTTCAGTCGGATGCAAAGGAACACCTCCTGCACATGGATAAAGTGCTTGAGCTGATCAAGGCCAAAAATGAAGCTCTCGAGGCTCGCTCAAGGCGTAATATTCTCTGCATAATCGGGATACCTGAAACCACAGCCATGTCCAAAATGGAGGATTTTGTTGAAACTTTACTGTGAGACATATTTGGAGTGGATCTATCACCCGTCTTCCTTGGGAGAAGACTCACAGTTGGCTGGGCCCCAAGCCACCTGAGGGGTCCTACCCCAGACCCATTGTGGCCTGCCTACTGAACTATTGAGACCGGGTTACGGTCCTCCGGCTGGCCCGCAAGAGAGGCCATGTCCAGCATCAAGGTAACACCATTTCATTTTATCCTGACTTCACCCTGGTGGTGCAGATGGCCTGCCAGGACTTCCCACCGGCAGAAAAAGTATTGAAACAGTCGGGAGTGCAGTACGCCCTTCTATACCCTGCAAAGGTAAGCATATCTCATGAGGGCAAGGTACACTACTTCACAGATGCTAAGCAGGCATTAAAGTCCGCAAAACAGTTGATTAATACTCGCGGACATCGAGAGGAATTGCTGCAGTCCTCGACTGAAGCACAGCTCAGTGACAGTAACTAATGGCAATGCCATGTTTAGGCTCTGATGCATATGTCATTATGCTGTTAGGCCATAAGGGACCCCATTGCAGCTCAAAGCTCAGCTACCCAGCCGCAAGGGTGGGGTGTTCGCCTGGTGTCACCACGACCCTGAGGGATAATTCCCAGTTGTGTTCATGTGATGAGATTGCACAACCTGTTTGGGGGGGGTTGGTGTGGGTGGAGGGTGGGCTGTTTGGCCCTTGGGGAAGGAGGGTAGGGGGATTGTTACAGTTTTTGAAAAGCTGTTGGCATAAAGTCAAGTAATGTTCCTTTGATGCACATTGTCCTTCTGACTTGAGTGGCTGCGTGGCTGTCGGTCCCATTACTGAGAGCCCAAATATAGATCTCTTCTGCCACTCCCAGACAGGATGCCTAGCGTTTCCTGCTTGACATGGAATATACGTGGGCTGAATGATGGCCAGAAAGCTCGACTAGTGCACACTTATCTTACCAAACACAAAATTCACATATGCTTTTTACATGAGACTCACCTGTCGAAGGCCCCTGGTCCGGGCCTTCTGGCACCAGGGTGGGGAGTAATATACTCATCAACATACTCTAAATATGCCACGTGGATCACTATACTGTTAAAGAGGGGACTACTGTGGCAGACATCACACTGTTTTAGTGACAAAGATGGACATTATGTAATATTGTCAGGCACACTTTACAGGCATCCCATAACACTGGCTGCCATTTATGAGCCTAACACCAACGATCCAGAGTTTTTCACAAAGGTCTGGTACTCAATCTCTGTAATTGGCCCCAGGATGGCATTATAGGGGAAGACTTCAATGTTACCCTAGAAGACCTGCGGGATAGATCTGGCAGCTCTCTGCTTCCCCAATCCCAGGCTGACAAAACACTTCATACATTGTTTTCTGACAATCATATGACAGACATTTGGGGACACAAGCACCGCGATGTGCGTGAGGGCACTTGTCTCTCTGCACAACATAATGCGTGTTCCAGAATTGATTTTTGTCTGACTTCTAAAGATGTACAGCAAAGGGCAACATTAGTTATGCACCTACCACACACCCTCTCCGATCATGCCCCTGTGAGGCTTGTCCTGCTGGTCCACCAGACTGTGTAACGTGCATTCGACTGGCATCTCCTGCCGAGTGCATTGCGAGATGCGGTTTTATGAGATGAGACCTAGATGTCCATTGTGGAATATTTTGAGGAATTTTAAGTATCCATGAGCTCCCCCTCTATATTATGGAAAGCTTTTAAGGCAGTCATAAGAGTGGTCTGTATTGCCAAGCAAAATGGTACCCTCAAGGTCATCACTGGGTCTATTACTAGGTTAGAAGCCGACATCAGAGCCCTAGAGACTGCCCTATTCCATTCAAATGACCCCGCTTCAATGGCGAATATTAGAGAGAAAATGACCGACTACCAGGGAGAAGTTACTTGCGAAACTCGCTATCTTGTCAAGGAACCTTTGGTGCAGTGATACTGGGAAGGGGATTACCTGGGCAGGCTACTGGCCAGATTGTTTAAGAGGCCACACGCCTCCGTTTATATTTCGGAAATCTGGGATGCGAAGTGCAAGCCCCACACATCTCCCACGGATCTTCTGCACATCATGTCCTCCTTCTACAGTAGGCTGTATTCTACTACTCCCATTATGACTTGATGGAACTCACAATGTATCTAGATACGATACAGCAGGTATTTGTTTTCTAGTGCTCAAAAGGAGTTTTTAGACTCCCCCATAACAGTGGAGGAGATAACTCAGGTGATCGCTAGTCTACCCGGAGATAAGGCCCCTGGGCTTTGATGGGCTAACATCAGCTTGTTATAAAGAATACTCTTAGCTTTTGTCCCCCCGACTTCTGGACAAGTACCTGGATTCTCTGGAGGCAGGGTTGCTCTCCCTGTCACTAAGATAAGCCGTCATAGTCACAATACTCAAACCTGACAAGCCAGAGGACCAATGTGACTCTTATCACCCCCTGTCCCTTATAAATGTTGATAATAAGACATTAGCAAAAGTACTGGCAAACCGGTTGATGCCGCTGCTGCCAATGATGGTGCGGCATGACCAATCCATTTTATACCGTGAAGATAGAAATCCCATAACCTTCGGACCTTGTTTGCAGTAATGCATAATTTACACACACACCGGTGCCAGCCGCTGCGACACTGTTGGATGCATTCATTAGAAGGAGCCTATATGTTCCTACTGCTGTGACGGCTGGGTCTTAGTACACAAATCATCACACTAATTCAACTCCTGTACGCAATCCCACTGCTAGTATTTGACTTAACAGCCGATTCCCCATCTCGTGTGGCATGAGGCAGGGGTGCCCACTCTCACCTCTACTATTTGCCATTGCCATGAAGCCCCTCGCTGCACGACTCCGCCAACACCATGCAGACAGAGGATTAGGCTTCGCATCTAGGGGTTTAGTGATATCATTATACGCAGACGACATTACCCTCTATGTACAAAACCCCCGGATCAACCTGGCCCCAATAACGTAGGAGGTTGTGCGGTTTTGAGGCTATTCTGGCATTCAAGTGAACTGGGCCAAATCAGTCCTTTTTCCATTGACAGATGACACACTCCCATTTGGCACTGAATATCCTCTGAAATTGTTCTGTAGCCCAAATAAATATTTGGGCATATGGCTGAGCCGAGATCTTGAGCAACTGTGCCAGGCGAATTACGGCCGTGTGGTGGATTGACTGAAGGATTGGTTTCCGGTGTGGTCTAGACTGCACCTATATGCCCTGTGCACACCGGCCTAATACCTACACTCCTGTATACATCCAGCCCCATTCCAATTGCACGTCGCGATTGAGTGCAACAAGGTGTCCCCTGGCCGATCACTACAGCCCTATTCCTTCCCAATAAGCAACCTAGGCTGGAGATCGAACTACACAGAATATACGATGGGCTGGGCTCCAGAGACATGCTGGCGTGCCAACTTTATATGCCCCCTCTGTTCTTATAGCCAACAACCCCCTACTCCAACCTCTGCAAGATGGGGGAGTGATCAGGCGTGCGGGCGCGGTGGACATACACACCTTCGTGGATCTGTTTCCAGATGACCACTTCCTTCTTCCACTGGGAGCACCAGACCGGCCTGCCCCTATGCTGCTTGAAACTTTATTATACTTTCAGCTACGGTCCTCTTGTGTGCACTACATGGGTCCTTCCCTGTGCGAACCCCCCCCCCCCGACGTACACCGTGCTGGAATATTTCTACCCCACCTCGACGCAGCGCAAACTGATAACCCACCTTTACACAAAAATGCAGTGGACCAGCCTCATCCTTATCCTTACACCAAGGGCCCGTGAGGCCTGGACTCTTGACCTAGAGAGCCCTTTGGCAGACACCCAGTAGACCTTCTGCTGCAGTCAACTCGAAATGTTGTCCCCGGTTTACCGACTCCGTCTAATACATACCGGCTCTGCCTAATACATTTCAAATGTATACATCTGCGATGCCACTCACCACAAGCTGATTTCGTACATCTAGCATGGCGCTGTCCCAGAGTTGCGGCCTTCTGGACCGAAATCTTTAACTTTGTACATGACATTGCTGACATGGCACTTCCTGCAACACTGCTGACCGGGCTGCTTGGGTATCTGAAGGTTGTACCTCAGGGTACCCACAGGCTCGTTGCAATGTTGCCCTTATTGGCCAAACGTAGGGTAGCGATGCATTGGGTAGGCAGCCAGCCCTCACAATTCAAGCATGGCTCAAAGATGTCTCTTATTTGTCAAGAGCAGTTGTCCACATTTTGGGAACTTGTGCCATTGAAGTCTCGCCCAAGAGATATTTGGGGATCCTTTACCAACTACCTTCAATGCAGAGACCCGACCTCCCCCCACTATGGGGGAGCACCCGCAGGACATATAGGATGCTAACATATGGTCTACGCCCTCCTCACATAAGGGTTCACCCGCACACTGCTCGGCCCTCAGTCCTAACTATAGGTCAATGTAAAAGATACTATGCCTATGGTTATTCTGGGGAGCTACTGGGATTGTACAATCTTTTCCAGCTGAATTGCAAGTACTATGTGCGTATACCTACTTATGTTGTATGCAGCTTGATACCTGATGCTTTGTTAATGCTATGTCTAATGCCAACTGCCAATAAAAAAATAGCCCTTTAAACATGTCTCAGGGCTTCCATTGTAGAGCCTGTGTGTGCAGTTTAAACTGCTATTTCGGCTTGGCAAAATAAACCTCTTGCCAGACCCAAATCTTCCTTTTTAATACATATAAGTCCCCCCTTGGGTAGGTCCTGGAGAGCAACATGGCCACAGTGCAGCATATTTAAAAAGTGGGACATGTACTTTTAAGTTTTACATGTCCTGGTAGTGGAAAACTCTTGCATTCATTATTTACTACTGCAAGGCCTATTTCTCCCATAGGACCCCATAGGAGTTGCCTTATTACATTTTATAGGTATCATTTCCAAATTGAAAGAGATAACAGATTCATGTTTGGTGTACCTGGAATCGAATTTAAAATCCTAACTTATGGTGAAGTTGGATTTTAAATTACAATTCTGAAAATGAAACTTTTAGAAAGTTTGCATTTTCTTGCCTCTGTCATTTGGTGCCTGCAGCATGTCTCTGGTCACATGAGTGGGTGTAGTTGGCAGTTGGCTTCGTGTATTCCTTCCAGAGAGCCACACACATTGGGAGCTTAGGTTTGGATGGATGGGCTATCGCTGGCACGATGGGAGGGAGGAGCCCGGCCTAGCCTCACTTACACCTGAAGAGGTAGTGTCTTGTCACCACACAAAGGGCTGTATATCCCCTGTAGTTAGTCTGGAGCCATGGCAGGGAAGGCAGGGCACCTGTGCACTTGAAAGGCATACCTCCATAAACCTTTCCCCACTTGAAAGGCACAACTGTGTATAAAAGAAGTACCTCCGATACCACCACTTTGGTACACAGTTGGACCTGTGTATACTCTGCCAGAAAGAAGTACTGCTGTGCTGCTACAAAGACTGCCAGCATAATGGACTGCTGCTCTAAAAGAACTAATGCCCCGCTGTGCTAACCTGTTGCCTGCTTCCCTCTTGCCTGGGGAAGAAAAACTGGACCTGCAACTTCACCTTGAACCCAGGGCACCAGAGTGACTCAAAGCAATAGCCTGCTGGCCTCCTGACCTGAGTCTCAGGGGCATAAATGCTCCCCAACAGTTATTTTAGTCTTCAGCGAGTTCCTGACCCCAAAGAGGTGCTTCTCAGGTCCTGGGCCCTTGGTGTGGCTCTCAAGCTCTTGAAATCAAGCTTTTGGGCTCATCACAACCGCAAATGGGTCTGTTTGCACTGGAACTGCGCTGCAAGCTACAGCCAGCCTATCTCTTTGCACAGCAGCATGGAAAACCCGCTGGAGATCAAAAATGCGAAGCTCCATCCCACCCGTCCACAACGCCCAGCCTGCTCTTCACAACACACTGACCACCGCCCACGACACTCCTCTTGCTCCTGGAGACCCTCTCCAAAGAGTAACCAGACACTTGGCACAAAACCGGAGGAGGTAAAACTTCAGCGGGAATGATAAGAGAGTGCATCCGATCAGCTCTCCATCAGAGTAGGCCTGAACATTTGACTTTGACCCGGTCCAGCTCCACCAGATAGTTGTGGTTGGTGCTTTATGCTTGTAGGCACTATATTGCAGTTTATTCTTTAAAAATTAATAACTCCGGTTCTACTGGTTGCATTTTTTAGACTTCCAGCCACCATTTTGTGTAAAGGTGTACATGATGGCTGGGAGGCGAGGTAAATATATTTATTTTGGGGAAGTGTATGTTGGCAGTGCGGCATTGAGGAGCCCTGAGTAGTGGACGGTACGACTGCTGCAAGAAGCCGGGTGTGCTAATTTATTGGGCGGAGAGGCGGACTAACGTGGGGCCATGTGAAGCCGCTGTGGCAGGCTTCAGAGGGCGTAGCAGAAGTAGTAGTAGCAGGCTCACTGCCATGCCAGAAGTCTTTAAAATTAGGTCATCCAGGTTGTGAAGGAAGGGGGGACTATGAACTTGTAGGGGCCAGGCGAGGAGGTGGGATGGGAACAGATGGAAGCCAGGGCTTGCCGCGAGGCCGTGATGACTTGGGACAGAAGAAGGGCAAAATTTGTGGTTAAAATGGATGACCGCGGGGTGGGAAGCTTCACTGTGGGGATAACAATGCCCATTAAGACACAAATGCGGAAAGTCAAGCGAATGAGGTGATGAACAGCATGGTGAGGCACTTGAATGTATGGGTCTCGAGCTAAGAGAGGGTCTGCTTTGGGTGGGAGCCAGGTGGGTGGGGACCATAGTGCAGTGGGGAAAGCAGACTTCTTGTGGACAATGAGTAAAAAAAGAGGGCGGCAATGCACTCGGCAGCATATTGGGGGCAGGCCCACCATTGATGGGGCAGCAGTGAGGGTGCAGAGTAAAGGTTTTGCACTGGAGAAGTCCAAATTGGAATGGAGCGACATTGAGAAGGAGTGCATGGATCGGGGTTGGGATGTGCAGAGGCAGGGAGACCTGGATATTTCCAGCCTTTCAGGGACACATAAGAATTATTTTAAAGTTTATGGAAAGAGGTCTGAAGTCAGCGGGCAGACGGCCACTACGTAGGGGGAGCATTTGAAAGGGGTAGCAGGGTCCAGCAGTGATAAAGGCAGTAAGAAGTGGCGTAACGGGAGGAAGGAGGTGAGCCACTGGGGTATGGAGGTTAAGAAGAGGAAAGGTAAGGGTAGATGGGTATGGGCAAATCTTGAAGAGGAAGGAACAGGGGCAGAAGAGGGGTACACCAGCACACTGGGCCTCATCACAGGCAATTCAGTTTCAGATGTGGACAGTGAGGCAGACTAGGGAGAGTCTTGTGAGGCTCATCTCTCCAAGGAAAAGAGAGGGATGGTTCTGAGTACCTGGCCTGGCGGCTGCATGGGACGACAGCATCAGTTCCAGTGGAAGATTTGCTGGGGCCTCCACCGCAGCAGAACTAGGTGGGACTGGCAGGGTCCCTCGGAGGAAGATAGAGCACCAAGCATCGTGTGACTAGTGGGATGAGAGTTTAGTTGATACTATGCCAGGACCAAGTGGGTTGCGATTGATGGGAAGAGCAGGAAGCGAGGACTGTGCTTGCGAGTTAGATGAAGAGGAGCTTGAATAAGGAGAGCTGGTGGAACATAGAAGTGGGGCAGAGCAATGTGCTGTTCTGAAAAGGGTGGGTGAATGCACTAAAAAGGTGTTGTTTAGTTTGTTCCAGGATAAGACAGAGGAGAGTTGGAGCACGGCGCAACAAGACGGAAGGGTAGCAGGATAGCAAGCTTCAATGGGAGTGCTATCCTACGGCCAGGTAAGCATACGCCAGTGCTGGAGTGGGCGCTAAAGGGACCCCGGCCCTCTTCGCTGCTGCAGCTTTGGTCACTACCATACTGGGTGGCATTTGGGGCCAGCCTTCGGTGCCTTTCTCTGCTGGCCTCCCCTATCGCACTGCCCTTGACACCTGCTGGGCTGGGGCCAACCCGGCATCTAGAGGGACACCTGCCCTGTGGACTGTGAGCTAACGACACCCACCTTGCCTTTCCACTCTGGGCGGGATTCCTGGAAAGTAGCTACCTTCACTGCCCGGCCATACTGTGACCTGCCGTCCTCTGTACTGCCTGCCTGCTGGATCCGCTGCACACCTCTGGCGGTGCAAGACTATCTCCGCTATATAACCTGAACTTGTAGGGGATCATATTCCTCTTCTCGTCGCGCCAGAGGACAGCCCCAGAGATGCATTCGCCCGCCTCCCATTGAGCCGTGCCTGCTGGCATGGGACGAACTGATGGCAAACAACCCAAACTAAATTTTGAAGCCCGAAAACCCAAGAGGACACAAGCGGACATGGAGGGAGAACAGGCTGATGCCTCTAACCCAAAACAACCCACATCCACAGAGGACATCAAAGCGATCCTGCTGGTCATCCAATCTAGCCTGTCTTCCATAGAGAGCAAAATGGACGCCATGAATGCTCGTATGGATGCTTTCACTCACAAAAGCAATAGACATGAGGAACATATCAAGGAGACAGAACGCCGCATCTCTGACCTGGAGGACACCTCAACCTCGACCGCAGACAGAACATTGGATATGGAGAGGGTCCTGAAGGTTATAGCCACAAAGAATGAAGACCTCGAATCCCACTCAAGGCAAAAAAAACTGCGGATCCTAGGAGTGCCGGAGTCTACAGCTACGGGCAAAATGGAAGAGTTTGTGGAGCATATGCTGACCACTGCCTTTGGGAGAGAGGCCTTCTCGTTGGTCTTCATTATCGAACGGGCACATCGCTCTCTGGCCCCTTGCTCGGTCCCTGGTACCATGCCCCATTCGTGGTGAGGCTACTCAACTACAGAGACCTAGATGCTGCACTCAGCCTAGCCAGGGAGTGAGGAAAGGTTCTTTTCGAGGGCGACGAGGTCTCCCTATACCCAGACTTTACCATGGCAGTCCAGGAGGGACGTTGCAAGTTCATCCCTGTGAAGAAAAAGCTTCAACAATTGAACATTGCTTATGTCATGCTCTATCCTGCGTGCTTAAAGGTCACTCACCAGGGGAAACACCACTTCTTTACCAACCCACAGCACGTCATTGACTAGACACATGTAGTATGGGGAGGGGATTTTAACATTACCTTAGACCCGGCTCTGGACCGAATGCATCCACTCCCTCATCACTACTCTAATGCGTACCACACCCTTAATCAAATCATCACTGATCACGACCTCATTGACGCTTTGTGCACACTCCATCCCCTCGATAGAGAAGGCTCCTGCTTTTCCACTGCCCTCTCCTCCTGGTCACAAATCGATAGGTGGATTCTCTCTCAGGGACTGACTCCATGGCTATCCCGGGCCTCTCACCTCCCCCGCACATATTCTGATAATTCGCTGGTGCTCATCACAATCAAGCCCCTTCACGAAGAAGTGCTGTACTTGTCATGGCGACTACCCCCGCAGATCCTCTTGGACCCCGTATTTAAATCTGAATTTGAGCAGGAGATTGAGGACTTCTTTCCCCGCAACGAACACTCAGTCACACAATACTCTGTAATATGGGAGGCCTTCAAGGTCACCGTGCATGGCATATGCATCGCTAAAGGCGGAGGAGTTCAGAAAGTTATTTGGTCCACGCTTCGTAAACTAGAGGCCGAACTCAAATGAACGGAAGCCCTGATGCAGAGCACCCCCACTGCAGAACTGAAATCGCGCTTGCGAGATCTGCTCTCTGAATATCAAGAGACGGCGGAACGAGAGTTTAAATTTAAGGGGAAATATCACCAGGCATGCCGCTATGGAGAGGGGGAGAGACTAGGGAAGGCGCTCGCAGCCCTAATTCACCCACTTAGATTCTCCAACACTGTCCTTGGAATTGCGGATGAAGAGGGTCAAATACACAGGAACACCCCTGAGATTGCGGCAACCTTTCGAACCTTTTACAAAACCTTATACACCTCACATAGGACACACCCCCTCGACTTCACTCCCTTTTTCAACAACACCGCGATTGCTTGACTTGGGGACACGCAATGGGAATTCCTCCTTGCACAGCACGAAGAAGAAGAGATCATAGCGGCTATAATGCAGCTACAATCGGGAAAAGCCCCTGGCCCTGATAGCCTTCTGGTCGAATCTTATAAAACCTATCGCCACTTACTTATCCCAATACTGCGGCATGTCTTCGAGGAAGCACACAAGACAGGCATACTGCCCCAGACAATGCAGGGGACACTCATAATCTCCATCTCCAAGCCTGGGAAACCGGCGACACATTGCGATTCATATAGACCCCTCTCACTCATAAATGTAGATGCCAAGATATTAGCCAAACTGATTGCGAACCGGATTAGCCCCCTCATGACCGCCCTGGTTCTCCCTGACCAGTCTGGGTTTGTGCCGAGTAGAGGCACATCTTATAACCTGCGCACCCTATTCGCTGTCCTGCGGGACATTGACCCTGACACAAACGTGGTGGCTGTCTTCCTTGACGCCACCAAAGCATTTGATACCCTAGAGTGGGATTATCTGGCGTATGTCCTCCAGCGTATGGGTTTTCCAGCCCCACTTTCTGGCATGGATAAACCTGCTATATACAGGTCTAAAGGCCAGCAGCCTTGTAAACGGCACTAGATCCTCTCCCTTCGCAATAGTCAGAGGCACCAGACAGCGGTGCCCCCTTTCGCCCCTCCTCTTTCCCTGGCTATCGAGCCCCTAGCTGCTAAAATACGCCAACACTATTAAGATCATGCCCTTATATACCCTAATAGGCAAGTTCTTATCCTTATATGCCGATGACCTCACCCTCTACCTTCGCAATCTAGAAGATAGCCTCAACCCTATCTTACGGCTGTTTATCCTCTTTGGTCATCTCTCTGGGGTCAATATTAACTGGGGGAAGTCCCAGCTGTTCCCTCTCACGGACGCTACTCTGCGGTACATCCTAGACTTCCCCCTCACGTGGTGTGACGACACACTTAAGTACCTCGGTATAGTCATCACCCGTAGCCAGAACGATTTGACGACAGCTAACTATGGGCGCGTACTCGACCTCCTCACTGACAAGATCACAAGATGGATCGCCATGCCCATCTCCTTAGCTGGGCGGGCCTCACTGATTAAGATGGTCAACTTGCCTAAACTGCTCTACCTATTTACTAACATCCCCTATGCTCCTAATTGACACTTCTTCAAAACCCTAAAAACTCAACTCATACGGCTCACGTGGGGAGCGAAACACTCTAGACTGTAATGGGACACTCTCATGCGAGCCTTCGAGGCTGGGAGTTTTGAAATCCTGGATCTGGAGTTATATTTTAGCTGTGTCCAGGCCCACTTTGTGTCATACTGGATTAACCCCCCTTACATGCCGCACCTCACAGTCGAAGAAGGCCATATTCTCCCGCCCCCCTGTTCTGCATTCCTCAGTACACCTGCCATCCCTCATCGCTTGGCCTCTACTATAGTGGAGTGTAACGTCAGCGCTTAATGGGACTTGGCCCGCTGCCTCCATGCACCCTTTCTCTACTCCCGCTTGCTCCCCCTCCAGGGCCAACTTGATCTAACGTCACACGTGAGAGCGGCTGCCGCCGGCTTCTCCGAAAACTCTCCATTCAAACCTGGGGGAAATTGTATGTCAAAGGAGCTTTCTGCACCAGCGCAGATTTTTTGGGTGCTACCCCACCCAGCCCCCTGGAGCGTTTTCACTATATCAGGCTGCGGCACGATGTGAAAGCCCTCACCCCATGCTTCCCGCAGGAGCCCCCATCATGACCCCACTGCATGCCCTCCTCCAACAAACGACCCCCATGCTTGTGGTCTCATTGTTATACCGCACCACCCAGCAAGACAGCACACACGCTCCCCCTCTGGCTCGTTCCCTGTGGGAGGAGGAACTGGGCTCCCCCATAACTGATGAACAGTGGTCCTTTTGCTGCCGGCTGACTGGACAAATATTTGCCAACAGCATACTTCGCTTCATACACTATAGATATATTCATAGACTCTACTACACACCTGCACGCTTACAGCGCCTACATCTCTGCAACAACGATCGCTGTGACTGCTGTGGCTGCGAGGGGGCATTTAGCCTGGGACTGCCTTCCTATACGACAATACTGGACGGAAGTGCTGGCGGCGCTTGACCAAATGACTGGAATACACTTTCCCGATGAACCACTGGTAACGCTTCTGGGTCACATTGCGACACTAGCTGCTTCGGTGCAGTCCTACATTTCCCTGGCACTCCTTCTCGCAAAGAGACAGATCGCCTGCAGATGGGGCAGAGGACGGGCTTCTAAATTTAAAGAATGGCTGCAGGACCTCCTATATAGTCAGGAACAATTGACCCCGTATGCTGATCTTCTGCCGCCCTCCTCCCGTCCGCATGATATTTGGTCCCCCCTTCAATCATATCTCCTAGAACACCCCGCCGCGGAGCGCGCTGACACTGAGCCAGGCACTGAAGGGAATGGAGATAGTGCATGAGAATCTCCTTCTAGCCCCCCACATATAGGCCTACTCAGAGGTCACGGCCTAAGACAACTGGGCACTCGGGACTATGGTCATCTCCCTGACGGGTCTAAAAGCATTTGTCACGATGTTTGAATGATCTACCTGCAATGTCATTACTGTGAAGTGGTATTGTTTATTTCTGCAATTTGTTTCCTGTAACAAAACTCAATAAAGATTTTTTTTTAAAAGCATACACCAGTTCTGGGGCAGCCTGATAAAAGGTACATACGTGAGGGATATGAGTGTGGGGACATAATAGGTGGGATCAGCCCAAGAAGACAAGGACAGAAGGATTTCAGTTGTGAGAATAGTGGGGGCAAAAAAGAGGGGGCCTCAGGTATGGGACAGAGGGAGGTAGGGGCAGGGGCAGTGATGGACCAAGGTGGCATATAAATGGAGGACACGTTGTTAGAAATTGTCCCTCTCTGAAGGGTCACCCCAAACTTTTTGACTTCCTCCTCCTCTTTTTGCTGAATTCTTTTTGTTGGCCATAGGACTGTGAGCACTTTACCACTGCTGACGGTGCTAAAGTGCATGTGCTTCTCCCCTAAACATGATGACATTGGTGTATACCTGATTGGCCTATTTGATTTAACAGTAAGTTTTCTTGTAAAGTGATATACCATATACCCAGGGCCTGTACTTCAAATGCTACTAGAAGGCCTGCAGCACTAATTGTGTCACCCACATAAGTAGCCATTCAAACCTGGCTTAGGACTGCCACTGCAGGGCCTGTGTGTGCAGTTTACTGTCACTTCGACTTGGCATTTAAAACTACTTGCCAAGCCATAAACTCCCCTTTTATTACCCATAAGACACCCCTTAGTAAGTAACTCTGAGGGCAGGGTTCTATGTACGTAAAAGGTAGGACATGTACCCTTCTGTTGGGCATGTCCTGCTAGTGACAAACAACCTATTTCGTTTTCACTACTGTGAGGCCTGTGAGGCCTACTCCTCTCATAGGCTAGCATTTTGAATTTCCTAATACTCTTTTAAGCTGTAATTCCTGATCAGAGAAGAGTAGTTGAACTTAACATTTCTGTTTTAGAAATGCTAGATTTAGAAAGTGAACATTTCTCTGTTCTTAGCTCTTTTGTGCTTTACAGACTTTCCCCAATACAAGTCTGGGTTGGGCTACAGCTACACTTTGTGCATTCCCTCTAGAGAAACACAAACATAGGAAGGTGAGGCTCACAAGCATTCTGAGCACTCATCTGGATTCATCTGCAGCTGATGGGTCTTTCTGAGCAGGGAGGAATGGGAGTGGCTGACACTAACACTTCAATAGGTAGTGTCCTGTCCACACAGAGAACACTGATGTGCACTACAGAGAGTTGCTTTGAAGTCACCCTCTACATCACAGCTTTCCAAACTTTTCATGTTGGTGACACACCTTTTTGGCCAATTTTATTTAGGGACACGGTAACGCCAGCGAGCGCAGACATTTTTGAAAAAGTAGTGGGCAAATGGTGCATTTCCAAGCAAATTTGAGAAAGCAGAAAGGTTAATAAAGCAATTGTTAATCTATTCTAACAAAGACAGTGACTGACAAAACTGAGTGTAAGCAAGGTTAGGTTTGTGCATGAAACAAGAATATAATCATGCACACATTGACACATGCCCCAGTGATTAACGGCACAAAAAGGGCAGGTACACGCACTGCCAACCCTTTCAACCACGCACAAAGTCCGTCTGCTACCTTGCTGAATATGAGTTATACAAAAATCCGTTCAGGAAGGGGGAATTGTGAGCGATAAAACAATCATGCAACTTATCAACCGTCTCTGCGCATTGAACTCAAGTGGGACCGCTTTCATCCGCGTTTAATCCGAGCGCTATTGGCATTGTCAATGTCATTTAGCCATGTTGTATAGTAGCGCGTCTGCTGTTCAGCATGGTTGAAAGTCACATAAAAAAAGCCATCTGACCCAGCCTGCACTGTATTCTGAACGCACATATTTGAAAGGGCTTTATTGCGCAACAATGAAGAAAAAGGTTTTGATGAAATAAAATATTTGGATATAGAACACATTTTAATTGGTGAAGCTACGATTTATCCAGGATTTTTAGTGTCACTTTGTACAACTTTTTTTTCCAATCTAAAGGCTTTGTTGTTACCTATTTCTTCATTTTGCTATTGTTGAAGGAGAATGGAAAAAACAAACGTTACAAGTTTGTTTCTTCCTGTTAAGCTGGAGATAAAATTAATTTCTTTGTGCGGTATAAAAACATTTCTATAACGGACCTCCATTCATGGCAATCCCAGACTCTGGTCTACTATCCCAGCTTAGGAACAGCAGATACCGGGCCATTAAGCTGGCAAACTCTGCTCTACGTTCCAGTGCTCAGTGACAAAACATCTGCTGCTATATCCAAGCAGGACTACATTTGCGTTTTAGCAGCATCCTGGTAATAAAAATGATTCATTTTTTAGTAAACGTTTGTAGACATGTCTATAAAAAATACGTGTTTATAAAAACTAATGGCATCAAAATAAATATATTTTCCAGAGGTAAAGCATAAAAACGTATGAGTGCATTTTCAGGAATATGACAGCTCAAACATGGCCCCTTTCCTGCCGTACGTTTACAATGCATCATCATCCCTGTGTGTTTTGTGCGTTCATCATATTGCTTCATTGGCAAATGTTATTTCACCGCACAATTTCTACATGTGATGTTGAATGGTCGTATGCTGGTTCTACCAGGGTGGAGTTTGTGTGACACTGTGCTCACATTCAGCTCACATTTAGCCTAAGGAACCAAAGCATGCATGGATTCTCTTAACTCACAACAGTGAGTGCCTGGGATGGAGGGGTAGAGGCAGCTCCGATGCCACTGTCACAGCAAGGCCACGCACTCAGGGCAGAACCGTAAGCAGCGTCGTAGCAGTCCCGGGGGGAGGGGGGGGGGAGGTCAATACTTCCACTGGCCTCTCGCTGTATCCAGGCCCGCGTCACTCCGCCGCTGAGACTCTGACAGTGCCCCCACTGAGCCTCGGTATAGCGGAATCGAGCTCCTGACCACAAGGCTCCGCTCCGCTGCTGCTTCGCCTTCCGCTTGCACATCGCAATCACTGAGTGAGGCTCGAGTCGCATTCCCCTAATCTCGGCCCTGCAGACATCGCATCGCGCGACACACCTACGCATGGGGCGTGACACAGTAACGTGTCGCGCCACACAGTTTGGAAAGCTATGCTCTACATCAAGGCACTTTTGGGTATAAGCACTGGGTCCCTGATCCCCTGAAATCAGACACTTCTGGATCTTGAACTGAACCTCTGTCAGGACTGCTGTGCTGCTTAAAGGACTCAACTGGACGGCTTTTCTGGAAGGACTGCATTTCTGCTTGTTACCCTGCTCCCTGCTGCTCCCTGACTCTGCTGAAGGAAAGCTATACTCTGCCTTCCCCCCAAGTGATCTCCAAGGGCTTGCTCGCTTGCCTACTGTTTTCTGAAGTCTCAGGGACACAAAAGGCTTCCTACAATTCTGCTGGTGCTGCTGGGCTCTGCCTTCTGAGGGTATTATCCCTGCCTTTGGGGCCTTCTCCAAATTCTGGGCACCAGAAGTGGGTTCTACAGCTGTTTTGCTACAAAACCGACGCATCTGCATTTTTGCGCAAATCGGAACTGACACATCGCCGTTTGATGAAGAGGCTGTTCGATGATAGTGGTTCTACCCCTGCTTGGCCCAATGACAATACTCTGCATGGCTTGACGATGACGCATTGCCTTCGCCACAGCGAACCTCGATGACGCAGTGATCCGACTACGTGGAAAAAATCGACACGTCGTACCCTCAATGTCGATGCTTTGCTCCATCCAAAGTACTCTCTCAGTGGCCCCAGCATGGATCCTATAGGTGACCTGCCCTCCATCGCGGTCTGACTCAACTTTGGATTTGCACTGGTCCCTTGCGACCTCAAGTAACCTTTTGACCGCTGGTGACTTCTAAGCACTGTTTTGGGATTAAATCTGTAAAAAGTCATATCGCGACTTCTACTGACTGGATTTTTGTTGTGTATTTTTCTAAACCTGTGTGGAGTCTTTTTGTGGTATATTCATTGTGTTACTGCATGTGTGTGCTGCACAAATACGTAACACATTGCCTCTTTAGATAAACCTGACTGCGGTGTGCCAAGCTGTCAGAGGTTGAGCACAGGATATCTTTATGTGTGTATCTAGCTTACCCTAACTAGAGTGGTGGTTCCTGTCTGGCCTTAGTGGAAACCTCAGCCAACCAGAAACCCCATTTCTGACACAAGGAGAGTAGAACAAAAGAAAGCTCAGAAATAAAACAAAAAAGGTTGCCATGCATCACCTAGCCATTGGGGGCTCATTGAATGAAGAGGAAATTTTCGTAAGTGTTTAAGCTTTTGCACAGGGAGATCAAGGCAAAAGAGGGGTCAAAAGAAGAGGAGTACAAACTGGCAAAGAGGCCCAGAGTACCAGTCATCATTGAGAATCGGACGGCAACGTTCTTGATATACGCCAGCGTATATTGTGAGAAATTCCCAGAACGCTGTGTAGTGTTGTTTAAATCTATGGATGTGATTAGGAAAGGTCACATTGCTTTTAGAGAGTATGCCTGGGTGAGGTATGATGAGGAATTTAGGGCACAACTGGCAGCGGATGCAGCAGATAAGTGGGGTGAGCTGGACAATGACTTATGATTGCATGCCATGGCGCCTGTGCGACCCACACTGACAGTGTTTATGGCCGGTGGTTTGCCAGTCATTTACCAGCCCTTTCAAGGGCATCCCAGCCAGGTAGGGGTTCGGGCTGCAGGAAAAGGACAAACAGAACTCTGAGGGGTGTGTTGAGCCTATAGTAGGGGATCATGTATTAGGGAATATTGTAAATTTAGGCATGAATGCCTAAAATGTGCAGGTAGAAACCCACATATTCATTTTGGAGGGTAAACAGGAGCGAAAAGAGGGCAAAGGGGTCAATAGCAACAGTCTGCATACAGAGGAAGGGGAAGGGAGACACAGGGCCTTTCGGGGGAAGGGCTCATGTGCTAATTAAAATAGATAGATTGGTTTATTGGCTGCAATGGTCTGACAAGCAAGAAGACAGGAAGTTATTGATTGAGGGGTTTCACCATGGTTTTCAACTAGGATATGCGGGGCCGAGGTACAGGAGATGGTCGGAGAATCTTAAATCCATGCAGGAATACACAGAAGTGGCACAGGGAAAACGGAACAAGGAAGTTAAGGAAGGAAGAATGACTAGCCCCTTTGATGACTGGCCACTGGAGAGATTGATTGGGTCACTGGTAGGGGTTGTGCCAAAGAAGGAGAAAGGGCAGCTTAGATTAATACAGCATCTGTACTGGCCAGAGGAGCATGCAATAGATGATTTAATTCCAGAGGAGCTATACAGGGTGTCCTACTTCTCAGTGGAAGCAGCACTGGACATGGTGAACAGGGCAGGATAGGGAGCAGAAATAGCAAAAAGTGACATTAAGCCGTCATTCAGATGGCTGCCAGTACATCCACAGGATTTTGAGCTGTTGGGTATACAGTTCGGGGGCAAATGGTATGTGGATAAAGCACTGCCAATCGGCTGTTCGATTTCATTTGCTTTATTTGAGAAGTTCAATTCTTTTCTGTAATGGTCATTCACATTTGCGACTGGTAACGATTCAGTGACACACTATTTGGATGATTTCTTCTCTGTGGGATCTCCCAGCTCTGCGGACTGCCAACAGATGTTGGTACGCTTTAAAGAGCTAAAAGTGGATGTGGGGGTGCCTCTGGTGGAAGAAAAGATAGTGGGTGCAGCTACGGTTTTGATCTTTTTGAGCAAAGAAATAGACACAGTCAAAAGAGAAGCAAGACTACCAGAGAAGAAAAAGAATGCGATGATACAGTTGATGGACTATATGCAGGGCAAGAAAAAATTGCAGGTGAGGGAGGTGAAGGTCCTCTTGGGTCATTTGAACTTTGCATGCAGGGTATTGCGGGCAGGAAGAACTATTTGCAGGAGGTTGAGACTGGCATTATCAGGTTTGACTTTGCCACACCATAGGTTACAGCTGGAGGGGGTCAAGGAGGACTTAAGGATGTGGCAATCATTTTTCAGTAATTTAAATGGCATTTTCCTAGAAGGTTTGGGCGAGGAGGCAGACTGGAAGATTCAATTGAGGTGACATTCCCAATATAGGGAGGTTACTGAACTACACTACTGAGGATTTGAACCACAGTGCATACATGTGGTAGGTAGCAAATAGCCCCACCATATAGTGTAGATAGATTTACTTTTCACAGATTAGGTCCTGATGAATTGCCACGGATTGAACTAACCATTATGCAAGAAACATGTTGACCTATAGAGATGAGCATGGCTTTAACTGAATCTTGACGTCAGAAAAGCTGCCACTCTTTTTTTTGTTGCTTTATTGAGGGGGACAGCCAGCCAGAATAAAAATTTTATTTGGACTATCCCACCCCTTTTAAATCACTCTTCCACTTAACTTTATCGGCACACCACAGGCCACACCTTCCGCTTCATCATACACGAGGAACAAAAGATCTCTGATAAAGAGCCCCTTTACGGGTGCCTGTTGGCTATTGCAGCGCCGACCCATTGAGGAGCAGGTCCAGATGATGAAGCATGACACCTAGCTTGCTGGGTGTGTGAGAACCCTAGTTCCGAAAACGAGGGATTCCCTCTAAAATCTCTCTCCTATGTCAGGTTCCACCTTAACTATCATTACTAATGATGGTGGTTGGTTCTCTGAGATTTTATTGTCTAGGCACCACTTAAAGAGGAACAGCATACCGTTAGGTAGCAAGACCTTTGCTATTGCCATAATTTTGTAAAGTACTCAAAGCATTACCAGTAAAATATACAGGCGAAGAGGAGAAGGTTTGGTTTTCATGTTTGATGAGTTGCATGTTTTTTGGGGCTGTCAGGTTGTCAGAGTTGCTGGGAAGGAGAGGGGTCGAAGGGATATATTGGTCAGAGGCGCAGTCAGGTAGGAGGGGGTTCAGGTAAGCTTCAGGAAATCCAAGATGGATCAGAGGGCAAACTGGGCTTGAATGTTGCTGACTCCACACCCTGTAAGGCAGTATTGTCCAGTTTTTTACGGTGAGCAATTAAGAGGGTTGGTGGGGTGCACACAAGATTGTTTTTTCAACATCAAGATGGATCTCCAGTGACTGCGTTTCAATTGTTGGCAGTATCACATAAGGCAATGAGACATTTGGGATATTCTGCAGTGGAATATGTGACATATTCCTTGAGAATAGGGGCATATGTGTGTTAAATAAAGGTATCGACTCATGTTACTGTCCTAAAATTGTTTGTTTTTCTTTTGAAGGTTCAGTGCCAGGACCAGAGAGTCAGGTCATGCACGTCTGGATTGCGGGCCATTCGTTTTTAAAGTAGGCAGAAAGGCAAGTGAACAAGCGAGGTGTTGGAACACAGCTTGGTTTGTCCCAACATGGGGTAAGGTTTCTTGGAAGGGAAAAAGAGGCACGTTATAGGTCGAGTTGTTGTCATGTTTGAATAGCTTAAAGGGTTTTGTGGATTGCCCTGAAGTGTTGGATCTTCACCTAGGAGAACATGATTTGAATGGTTTAGTGCTTTTGAAGGCCATGAAAATGAATTTGGATGAGATGTGGAAAGGTTGGGCAGGGACTTACATTCTTTGGATGGAGCTGGTCCCGTGGTGGGAGTGGTGAGGCGCAGACTGGCCGGCTGCCATCAACGAAGTGTGGAGGAAGATAAATAGAGAATTAAGGAAGTGTTGCAGAGAGAAAAGAATAACTCGAGTGGTTCATTCAGACTTGAAATTTGAGGTTGTCTAGTTTTTCAAAGGCAACGGCATGCAGTTGTCTACCATGGGTATGGACCTTTACTTGCTGCAGTTAAGGAAGGCAGTAGGTGATTCACTGGGTGTCTGACGGTGGCCAGAAAGGGGAGCAGTTGGGCTGCAGAATGTGGGGAGGCCACTCTAAAAAGGAGATTTTCTGAGTGGTATTTGACTAGTTGTTTTCATCAGGGGTGGGGGTAGGAGAAGTAGTAGGTGTATTCATGTATAGTGAGGCGTTTAGTTTTGTAAGGCACTTTGCCCAGGGTTCTGTAATGTTTTGCGATGTGAACCTGCATTAATAAAGCAACCATTTCATACTACAAGTCATCAGTGGTACATGCAGCGCCCTCTCACACAAAATGGTGGATTTATGCAAGAAGTTTGTTTGCCCAATGGGAACAGTCCCTGCAGAGCCAAGGGAAATGGGAGGCAAGCGGCTTTTCTGTGTATGTGCTTGAGGGATTGTTTCCAGGTGTCAAGAGTTCTTCTACTCGCCTCTTCCTGGAGAGTCCTGTTGATCGCCCAAGCTTAATCTCTTTCTTCCGAGCAAAACACGGCTCCGCATGTCCGCGATTAGGTGCCTGCGGGCTTTGATAGGTTAGAATAAGGTGATTTATCGCTGTTATTTTTCGGTGCTCCTCTCCCTTACCGCGCTCGCCTCACACTTGCTGTCAGTTCGCTTCGTCGTTAAGGAGAGCTGACAGCTCCGTTATGGAGCCTGGGCTCGGAGGCAGGAGTTGCTCTGACGAGCTGCCTCGGCCTTCCCGCGCCACGCCGCCTCTGACAGCCAGCCGCCCCCCTCGGGAGCACGGGACATGGGTCCGTGGAGCCTGACAGGGGCCAGCTGGAAATGCTGTGGGCTCTGGGGTCGAACTGGTAACTAGGGTGTCTATAGAAACGCACTGAGCTGATTTCATGGGGGGCTGAACTCAATTTGAAGTTGAGGACCAATAAGCAGAGCTGCCGAATGATGGCGTCGCTTGGCGCTCCGTGAAGGCCGCGGGGTCACACGAGGTACTAATAGCCTCTCTTCAGCAGAGGTCAGGAGAGGCCCGCTACATGTCCTCTGGTGGAATAGGATTTTTTTTTTTTCGCGAAGGCGGCTTCATGGTTGGCAGTCAATAGCAATTTATTCTAAATCTAAGTAGGGCAAGCCGTAGCACGCAATGGGTGCAAATTATGTCTGTCAAGCTGTTTCTTTGACGTAGGTTCTAAATTAGAATATTCAGAATGGATCGCAGTAAAATGAAGAAATCACTTTAAGGCGCCACAATACATCTTGTGCGAATTCAGACTCTGTTTTTTTCGTTGTCTTCAAACTAATAAAAGCTTTAAAAAATCAAAACTTTAAAGAAATGCATGAATTGTTAATAGGATTAAAATGAGAAGTCCGTTTTATTGGAAATGTACAACTGTTTCGTCAGGTGCAAAATCTGGTACCCTAAATTATAATCCTAATATTTGACCATATATTTCTGATCCATGTCATGCGTGTATCTGTTATTGCCCCTTATATCTGGAAAAAATTAGAGTCCTTAGAAAGTGGAAACTCATTTAAGAGCTGGATAAAAATTGGATGGTGACGTTTCATAGAAGACTATAGACAATTCATACTCGCTCAGCAAGTCTGAAGAACAAAGATTCAGTTATTGCCATTAAAACCTATGTTTTATACAGAGCAAACCATAATCCCGTTAAAAAGGCTGGTAGCAGATTTGATCCCACAGATACATGAAAATATTTTAGAGGGCAATTCGGATAAGTTCTAAGCAAGGTGTGGCAACAAGTATGGTAATTGTTGGGAAAAAAATATTTCTTAAAGTACAAATATTGCACTTTTCAGCTACTTTGCACAATCAAGCATTGCAATATAATATCGTTGTATGGGATGCCAAATTGGGAGTAGGTGGCACTTGTTAAACCAGGATTGTCTCCTTGTGGAGAGTAAGAGTTGTTTGTGTCTTACTTCACTGACAATTGCTTGGGTAATGCTTAGGCAATGCCTTTTACACCTTCTGCTGGCTCACCTGAAGCAAACTCACCAAAGCTTGCAAACTCAGAGAAAGTCGAAAGTCAAAGACTTTATAGGATCTTTCAACTATGCTAAATATGTATTGAAAATCATTTTATTTAAAAAAAGAGAGAAAAAACCCCACATGACAGACGGAAGGAATAGCTAACCCATTCAAGGAAAACCAGGTTTTCGATCAAAGGTCTAACTCAGAAAAAAAACGAGTTGCAATGGGTCAAGTTGGACGGTAGGATCAGTTACATTCTCAAGGGTGTCATAGGCAATGTAAAAGGGCTGTCAAGCAAGCCAATAAATGAAAATGTGAATGTACAGCGCCGTTAATCCCCAAGTGTTCAGCAAGTATATAAATTACAAAGAGGCATATCAACAACGAGGCGATAGAAAATTATCGCTGCTTTTGCGTCCGTTTTCGGCCGAAAAGCGGCGATAATTTTATCACCTAATTAGCAAGGGCATGCTAACGCGTGAAACCTTGCTTTAGCGTACGAAATCTTAACGCCCAGCTTTGCATCTCTAATGAGATGCAAAGTGGGCGTTCCTGACCTGACATGACATGAGAAATGTCGCTAGGCGACATTTCTCCTATCATCAAGCCTCATGCTATGAAGCATAGCGGCAGGAAAAGGAGCGATAACCCCTGTTATCGCTACTTTCCTTACGCCTGCTTTGGAACTGACTTAGCCATGATATCCTATGGAAGGTGGATATCATGGCTAAGTATGTGAGGCCCTATCATCAAGCTAACGCCAAACTTCGTGAGATTATCGCTGGATTTCCAGCGATAATCTCACGTTAGGCAGTTAGCGCTAGGATTTTTATCGCTTTTGAGATAAGCGTTGCTAATAGCACGCTATCTCAGCGATAAAAATCCACGCTAGCCGGCGATAATTATCCTCGCGCTAAGTGCGCTTAGCGATAATTATCACCGGTTGTTGTTGATATGCCCCGAAGAGTGGTACCAGTGAACCCTCCTGGGAAGCCCGTGGTAAAAATATAACTGCTGCAGGGTAAAGCTGAAATCCTCCACGTATTTCAAACCTTTTATTCACAGATATAATTGTAGCTGGTTCATGGAGGGTTTTTTCGCATGTGATTGTATTTGAGGACCTCCTATTCTGCAGCAGAAAGAAACATCTTGCGGTGATTAATAAAAATCTGACAAATATACCCTACTAGTGCTGAGTAAAATCTTCAGGCCGAAAGACTGCACACCACCGATCCATTGCAAGGCAGTCCGTGCCATGTTTTCAGGTACACCCTGTTCCATTACGGCCGTAAAATATTTCAGCCAATTTGATTGGGCAAAAGATTTTAGCCAATTAAAATCAGGAAAACTATACTGAGCGGGCTATACGTTGCTGTGGAGCTCGGTGCAGTTTTGCCTAAATCTCTATCGTTAGTTTTAAAAAGCTAATTACATCTGGTTTAGCCACTGATGACTGGTACAGCGTGCAGGTGGCACCAATATAAGGGCAGGGGGCTATCCCAGGTCGTGCCAAATACACAACTTTAAGTAAAACATCTGTTTTAGCAAAGATTCAGAAGGATTCAATTAAGGAACAGATTGCAGAGCATCTGGGCCAACAATGTCTGATTAGTACAAACCAGCATGGATTCATGTCGAGCACCTCTTGTCAAATGTATCTGCTTGGTATTTTTGAGACAGTATGAAACAAGCATTGACAAAGCCAATACGTCTCTCCTTTGCTACCTATTGGCTATTAGCTTTGTAAGTAATTTTTTTCTATGCCACACGACATTGTTAAAAAAAACAATGCTTGTTGGCAATGCCATGCAGTATTTGCCCCCAAAAATAAATTAGAACCTAATGACGTGTACCTGAGCAGACGTGTACGCTGAAGTGTGGGCAGCCCTGGTAAATTTTGTCAGACCAGCCCCAAGACATTGCAAAGCGAGTGCAGCGAGCAAACCTGACCACTACAAGGAGAGTTGAAAATTTTGGGAAAAAATGTACATTCTGCAACATGTTTCATTTTATATTAAAATTGTATTAGCTTTAAAAGCATAGGAAATGATGACCCTACGGTGCACCAGGATACAACCTTACTTCGCTGGGGCTCTTCAATGATTTCTTGGCTATCACCCTCCAACAGTGCCTCTAATCTAGCCATGACCCCTCTCTCACATGTATTTCATTCGTTTTACAGCGCTTCTCATACCTGTTTAGCACTTTACATCACACATACAGAGATAATGAATCATATGTGTATAAATCAGTGTATAGATAATGTGACATAAGTCAAAGGACTACAAGGTGTAGGATTCAGATGTCATCCATACTGTTCGGCTCTTTGTAAGAGTGCTTGGTCTAGGGAAGCACAAACTCAGGATTCAGAACGTAACACAGTGGTTAGGTTTGGCTTTACGAGTAAGAATTTATTTCTACCCAAACAAACACTTTTTTAGCAACATTGGGATAATGAAAGACTGTGGAAAAAAACATAAAGGGGCATATTATCAAGGACGGGGTTAAAATTATCGCCGGTTTAGCGGCAGAACACTGCCGCTAAAGCTGCGATAATGGGCTTGATAATATGCCCGGGAGAATTCCAATAGAAGCCCATGTTCACACCAGAACATGGGCTTCTATGGGAATTCTCAAAGGCATATTATCAAGCCCATTATTGCCACTTTAGCGGCAGTTTTCTGCCGCTAAACCGGTGATAATTTTTAACGCCGTACTTGATAATATGCCCCAAAGTTCCAATTTGCATGCAGCTTCTTGAAGTCAGGTCATAGCTCACTGTGCTAGATTATGATTGTAACTTATGAACTGCACAGTAACAAAAGGATCTCTGTGCCAAAAGCAGCAACCCATTGAGCTATGCACATAAATACTGTTCTGCGATCTGCATTTTACATGTTCTTTTCAGCAGGCATATTAACCCTATGCGCTAAATTAGATGAGTCAAAACTGCCACTAGAAAAAACTCCAATCTCTCTCCAGCAGGTACTTTCATCATAAAAGTTATCTTGCCAATGGTATTATTGCCTAAAAACTGCTGAATATACAAGGAACTCTGCAGTGGGTGCTTTTAAAACTGCTGCACTGCTTCAAAACCCCCCCACCCTTCCAGCCTCCTGAGGCAACACCGATGCCTGGTATGACTAGTTCGGCCATGGTTGGAAGCTGAGGTGTGTGAATGGGGAAGATGTGAAAGTGCTTTTATCCAAAATGGAGCAGCCTGGCAGCAAATTCCAGCTGCCAGCCCTTGAAACAATTGAAAATATATATTTTTAAAGAACACCAATGGCAGTGATGGCAGGGCAAAGAAGGAGCAGGTTGGGGAGTAGGCGGAGGAGAAGTCAATACAGGGAGAACAGTAAGAAGCAACAGAGGAGTTTAAGGCAATGAGGGAAGGAATAAATGATGCAAGAAGAGCACAATAGTGGCCTCAGGGTGGGTATTTTAGGGGAGGAAGCACATAAGGGAGAGAGCAAGAAAACAAATGCATTCTTATTGAGTGCTGAACGAAAAATAAAAAAAATCATTTCCTGAATATAAGCAGTGGAAGGATACATCATCCAGTCAAAGGATAGGTAAAGAAGTCATGTTCCGTGGAAAGGAACAAACACAATAAAGGATGGATAGCCCTTGAAAAAAACAAAAACAAATGAGAGGCAACAAAGCCAATTAATGGTAAGCAATCGGCAGGCACAAAGCCCACTGTAGATTTTTGGTATTGTCCAAAAGAGTTTTTTTGACAACAGAAGGCTTGATACTGTCTGTAGTCCAGACCTAAAAAGGTACAACTCGGAAGGAAGAGGAGTGAATAACCTGGTTACTGTAAACATAAATTGCAATATAAGAAATATTGCTTTTAAAATTACATCAAGCAGGTATTTGCAGAAATATGTGAGAATGGCGTAGAAAGTTTTTAAAAGAAAGTTTTCAGAATGTTGTTATTAATGGTCACATCTGTTGTTTACAGTGGAAACAGAAGAGAGAATCTGCGGTGAAAAGCAATACATTCAAACAAGGTATTAATATTACTACTGTTATTACCGATATTAATCTTATCATCATTATTAGGTCGAATAATAATTACAGAGCAGGAAGCTAACCATGTTCATATTAAAAACAGTGGTGTCTCCCCACTAGCATATGGAGGGTAAACTCCCATTACTTTCCAGTGAACATTTAAAGGGACTCTTTAGGTAAACGGAGGACCTGAACCCAGGACATATTATTCAGTGATTCCTGTGCACATGTGCACGACATGAAGTCATAAGGCAGATTAGCCAAAGACCTAAAAGCACCATTCATGTGAAAATATCCTGAAACTTTTCCTGAGTTAGAGGTGGAGCAAGCGGCAAGCCTCGCTCGGATAGCACCTCCCCAGATCAGCTAATTGGCTGATGAGGCAGGGAGCTGAGCAAAGCAAGTGGAAGCTGCCTATAACAAGCATTTGCAATGCAATAGGTCTCGCATTTATACGAGTTTGAGCTATTGGCATTGTAAAAGACAATGCTTTTTATTTAAGTTTGGTTTTTTTAAAACATAAATAAAAAGGCACTGTCATTTACAATGCTAATAGCTCAAACTCTCGCAAATGCGAGACCTATTGCATTGCAAATGCTTCTTTACATTGCCTTCAAGTGCTGACAAAGTCATCAAATTGCAAGGAGCAGACAAACTGTTTGTCAACACTCTACCTTTGGCAATGAAGGAACACATGGGGCTTTTAACACAGGTTACTGACATGCTTTTCATGAGTCTAGGTGCCCAAAGAAGAACGAGTTACATTCAGGATGCTCTGTACATCCCAAAGAGCACACTGGTCTCAAGGCCCAAAATACCTTGTGAAACTAAACCATAACAAGATACCCGACTACCTTAGATCAGCATCAGACAACCTCCTTTCAGCAATATGAGTACTGGTGGAAAAACATCGGACTCTAGGTTCTAAAGCCTGGAAAAGATGTGTCCTGATCTTTCAGTGTGTTATACCACAAACGGAAATACCACAATGTACGGTAATTACTGGGTGAAATATTACCAGAGCCGGGCTCATTGTGGCTCATGGAATGAAGCATTGTCACAGAAATCATTTTTTGCGCACCAGCTTGCACTGGTTTTCCCCTCTTTCCAGGCATTTTCCCCTGGATACATTGCACCTTTTCGGGGGCAAATGTCTCTTCAGGTTCCACCGTGTGACACTTTAATGAGCATCAATGAATCATCAAATACTTCCAAATTGTCCTTTGTGCCAGGCCTTCCCAAACTAACTCCCAGAATGCCCCAGCACTTAGGCCCAGCTGCTTGAACAGTCACCTTGGACTGAATCTGTACACAACTGGGAGTTGGCGCATGACAACACAACAATCAAATGTTTGAACCGACCGCATTGTAGCGCCCTACAAGAGTAATGGAACTTGTGTGGTTAGCCTGCTCTCAGCCTAACACAACTGTATTCGAAGCCCGCTTCCTCTAGTAGGGCCTGACATCATACGCCAACATGTAATTAATGTAAATTGTTTTTAACATCCTTTTTAGAACACATTTTAAAGAGTTTAATGCTATGTCATAATTATACTAGTACTCTGCAATAATTTTTACGCATTTTTGTGGGTAAACTGGATCGTCCTTTTATGATTTTAAATGAAATTGAATAAAAGTATATTTCATCTGGAACTTCTGTGCAAACTCAGTTCATAGATTTCATATGTGCATATGCATATGGATTTATATATACAGAGTCTGTAAGAGAGTGTAAAAAATCACTAGTAACCATGCAAAGAGACACCTATGCTTAATTATATAAGCCAATCTCTGTGCACACATTACATAAACATCCTGGCACACCTGCGGGCTCGAGCACATTGTACAACTTTAGAACCCTTTAGACACGCCCCCTTTGCACATGAGGATAGCGCTGCGGTTTAGAGTACGGATGCGGGTCACAATCAGATAGAACGAGTCACACTTGGGATATCAGATCACAATCCAGTGATGCTCATTTTGCAGATCAGGAGTCCACTCAGTGTGCACCAACCGATAGAAAGTCGTGCATGCACACTCAGAATCCTGACTCTGCTGCACACTGCATGTGCTGACCCCTGGCTTCGCACGTTAGTGCCTTAGAAATACTTGAATGCCCTAGTCAGCAATTATGAGGAGTGACTGCCCATCGATGCATCTCCAGCCAACATGGAGCGGAAGGCAGAGGACAAGCTTCCGGTGGGGTAGAGGTTTGAGGTGTGAAGTCCCTGCACACGAGGCCTCAGTGTCTGTCCTCTTTGGCGGCTGCTGGCTCCGGCTGGTGGTGGGTGGTGCCAGCCCTGCTGGCAGAGAGCAGGGTCGCTCCGGGCAGCATCCCGCCGCAGATTTAAACCCTGCTTGATGTACCAGGCCAGGCAGGCAGGCAGAATAACAATCCCGCTGTTTCTCTGTGTGTGGCCAGGGGCTTAGTCTTTTGAGCTCTCCTCTGCCCCGTAATCAGATCACACAGCGACCCCCACCACCCTCATGGCACAGGGACAACGTGCTAATTAAGTTAGTAGGATCCAGCCAACTAGATCTAACAAAAGAGCAAACAAAGTGAGAACTGCAAAGTTTCTTTAAAGCCGAATCTGCACTGGACATAAAAGTAAAAAATGTATCAATCAAAAGTACTTCAGTTAGCGAAATGTATAAATTGGCACAAGGAATCTCAGAAAAGAGGAGATGGTGAATATGATTTAAGAGGGGGTCTTCGATTTTAGCAAGTGATTTCGTTTAAAATGCACGATTATCATGACTTGATCCTGCAAAGTTGGAAAATCATTCTGTAAAATGTAAAATAAAAAGTCAAGTGATTTGACTGAGGCAAGACTCGAAGTGCACCAATGAGTTCTCGTATCCGCAAAGAAGAGCCGAATTTAGATGTTAGTCAGTCATTAGGAGGTGGAGGGTGCATTTCAATTCGGACCAAACAACCCATGAGAACATTTTGAAAGTGGGTAATGCCAAACAAAACAAGGGGCCGTGCGGCCGCAAAACTGGAAGTGATCGCAATCGCGATCAAACATCAAAGCGGCAGTGAAAGCAAATGGTGTGCAGGCTGCCAAATGGTGGGGGACCTGGAAGTGCAAACGAGTGCTTTCAGGCTGCCAAATGGTGCGCGCGCTCGGCGCACATGCACTGTATTTGGAGGCCTGAAAGCACTCGTTTGCACTTCCAGATCCCCTATTTACAAAAGCTCTCGCGAGAGCAGTGCTAAAGCGCTGTCTCAGACGAGACCTAAAAACCAGGAGTAGGCGATAAATTCCGCTCTGCTGGAGGAGTTGGCAGAATTGTGTCCATCCTGTGTTACACACGTAACACGGAGTTCTGGACAAATTCTGCCAACTGCCGCGTGGTGCCACGTGGTGAAGTTTTTTTCTTACGGGCGGCTCAGCAACGGTAAGTTGGCGAGCCCAAGTGAAATTTGACATTCCTTAGCGTGATTTTCAGTCACTAGGAGGGCACCCGGTGAGATTTCGCCAGTGCGGGCAGTCATGGACGGTTGCGATGGTCAGAAAGCTGCCTCTTGAGTAGAAAATCTACTTGAGAGGCTGCAGAATCAATTCGAGAAGCAGCGCACTCTGGCACTCTGGCACACTGCATGGTGCTGATCGCACTGATTTTTCAGTGTGGAACGAGCTCCCGGTGCTAAAATCTGTGCGAGCAGCGCAACATACCTAATTCTGCCCATTTGCATAACACTGCAGAATCACCCAGAGTTTTCATGTAACTCTGCAGAAGTCCACGAGTTCCGCCCACCCCTAATCAAGACACATTTCAACTGTCTCTGGAGTATTTCTGCACCCGACAGAGAAGGAGGACTGTCAGCAGTGGAGCCTCAGAGAAGTAAGTTGCAAACAGCCTGTGTATGTTTGTGTGTAGGTGTGAATGTGTGTGACACCATGTAATCCTTACTTATTTGTGTTTTGTCTTTTATGGGCAGAACACCTTCCTGTAAGTACCATTTTCCACTACATGCTTTTTCCTTAATTTCTTCCTTAGGAATTGGGACCAGCAACCTTTACTTTGAGTTATTGTGCTCTCTCTCTATTAATAATGATTGCCTTTGTGCCTCTCTGTACTTTATTCTTCTACTCTTTTTCTTTCAGTTCCCTTCTAGGGATTTCTTTTTCATTCTCATAAGTGTCATCTTAAGAATTTTTAGGACGCTCAGCAAGAAATAATTTTAGGGCATCTGTTTGGATCAACTTTGAATTTTATTACACATTTTTTGTTAATTCAAGCCCTCTGTTGCCTAACAATATTGAATTATATGTTAAAGTTTAAGATAGAGAAATACCCTGAAGTGAGCAATAGAGAAAGTTCATTTTTCCGGGGGGCTCTTAGATGGTGGGGGTCCTGGGCAATTGCCCACTTTGCCCTTGCCTCAAAACGTCTCTGAATCCCATTTTGGATAAAGGGCTGCATACTCTCAGAGGTTGCAATCGCCATCCACTTATCCCATATGAAACAAATTTGATTTGCTCGAATGCCTGTTTTACAAGTCACAAATTCTTGGATGCATAACAAGATTTTGTATTTTGGTCTTATGTTTTTATTCTCACTCTTCCACGAGCGTGCTGTGTGAATCATCATTTGCATTCCGACACTTTGTAACATTAAAGATCTCTTTTGTGTCTGTACTGAGTATTGTGTAATTTTGAAAGTTTACCTTTATGAATAAAAGTTCAATATCTATCCTAAGGTAGCCTCACAAAATGTGACTTGTGCATTAAGTGCATATTGACATTCAGGGGCATATTTACAAGGATTGTGGCTATGCTGTTTTGATGCTACTTAGCCTAATTTTTTACTGCTGCTGTACGCCAATTCCTAATGCCATGCTTGCACCGTATTCACAATACGGTGCTACCTGGCATTAGGAACAGCTAGGGGCCAGAAGAAATTAAGCTAATGGTAGCGTCAAGTTGTAAGAAAAATACACGTTAGTGTGAAAAAAGTGACAGCCAGACAATTAGCGGCAATAACATTCCTGCTAGCCAGCCAAACATCACACTTCAGTGTCTAGCGTAACATTTTGCTAAGGAGATAAAAAAAACTGAATGCAGAATGGAGCAGCCAGAAACAAGCTCAGCACAGGACAACAGCTCCCCCAACCCCACCAACAGCCAGGATGACCCGCCAGAGTCCAAGGGGAAAAGGAAGAGGAAATACAGATTCAGTCAGGAGGAGAATGAGATCCTGATTGTAGAGGTGACGGAGCATCAATACCAGCTCTTCCTCAGCTCCGAGTGTGATTGGGGACCAAAAACGCTATACGGAAGTCCATATTGAACAAGGTGAACTCCATCGCAGCAGCCAAGACGACAGTGATGGACTGCAAGAAGTGCTGGCGAAATGGAGAAGAAACTGTCGAGCAGTCGACAGGCAGCATTGCAGACTGGAGGTGGGAGTCCAGCGCCCCAGTAGGAGCGTGATCCCTTGGAGGAGCAGGTGTCCGCAGTCATCTGTGAGGAGCCAGTGGTTGGAGTAGAGGAACCGGACAGTGCTGACTATAATCAATTACAGGAGCTTGATCCCTTGGAGGAGCAGGTGTCCGCAGTCATCTGTGAGGAGCCAGTGGTTGGAGTAGAGGAACCGGACAGTGCTGACTATAATCAATTACAGGAGCTTGATCCCTTGGAGGAGCAGGTGTCCACAGTCATCTGTGAGGAGCCAGTGATGGGAGTAGAGGAACCGGACAGTGCTGACTATAATTAATTACAGAGTAAGAACCAACAAGGAACTTGGGGGTAAATATGTCATACTGTCCAGTCCAGGCTAAGGGTGGCCAGAGTTGGGAGAGTGCACTACGCTGAGTTACCCAAAATTGAAAAAAACTCAGTGGAATTCTGCTGTGCTTCAGTCCAGTTAAAAAAAATGGTAGCCTCACACATCTTTCTTAAAACAATTCTACCTTTACATGCTAAAGAGCTGATAGCCAGCTCACGGAGTTAGAGTTTCAGAGTTTTTTCCTGAACTCAGGGTTCCCAACAGAGCACAGAGTTAGCAAAACTCCGCTGGTGGAGGGGAGTTTGCTGCCCTGGTTTAATCTAGGCACATATGCCTCAGCGCTCTCCCACACTGTGTGCAGGTCAAATGGTAGCCACCTAGGTACTCCATGCGTAGAAATAATGACAATTGAACAGTCATGTGTCATTAGCACAAATGTTTGCATAGGGCAGTGTTGCATGTCTCAAAGTTGGGCTACTTTAACACACATTGTGAGAGCAGCCGTGTACATTGTTGTCAAGATACAGCGCTTTCCTGCAGTAACTACGGGGCAATGTAACTACAAAATTGGTATTGCCGTGCTCCGACAGGTTATAAATGCAGGGATGCACTGCATGCACAAAAATGCAACGCATCCCTGCATGTACCCTAGTGATGGTGCTATAAAAAAACTGCCTTGCGCCAGTGCAGCCACCCTTGTGCCATGTTACTAGGGTGCCTGCGCTGCAGGACCAAATGTTGATTTGCAGTAAGTGGCACCTCCCTGCACATAAACAATCTTTACAGGTGATTTGCTGTGTCTATGGGTCAGCAAAATACGATGAGAAATCAAAAATTCTTTATAATATCGCCCTCCTAAGGCCAGGGGCTTTATTTACAAGCCCCTTGTACTGATGGTTCATCACTTTTAATATGTGAAAAAGTGACGTACAGGTGGCGCAAGGAGCTTGTAAATAAGGCCCCAGGTTTTACCTGGCCTTAGTTGTTGGCGCTGCCCCAGCCTTGTAAATATGGGGCAGCTTAAAAAAAGCAATGGGTGCTTGGGTGGAACATCCACTGCAACACCCATTGCATGGCCCTTTCATGCTAAGTGAAACGTGGAAAGGGGCCTCATTTACAAGGTGGCGTTAACCAACATTAAGTGGCTTTACGCTGCATTGCAAATAAGGAGAAGGGGATTTCGCCACCAGAACGTCTCTAAAAGTGACGTTCTGGGGGCGATATCACCTTGTAGTTATGCCCCTGGGTTTGGGGATGGATGCAACCTATGTACATACATGGAACATGGGCCATATTTAAAGTCAAAAGTGGCAGGATGCAAATGCAACATGCATCCTTTCACAAATGCATCTAAGGGCCATATACACGGGCGTATGTGTCATCCATATGCACACCCCTGTGCTGCTGCAAAAAGGTCAGCTGTGGAGCACAACAATGCAGTCATCCTTGAACCCTAGCTTAAAGTTGTCTGTGTTGCTGCTTGCCTCTCATCATTATTGCCAGTACAGGGGAAACACAAGGGGAGGGCACTCTCATTCTGAGAATGGTGCTATCCTGTGTATGTGTAAATATGCTGGGTTGCATAGATAAAGTGCATGCAGCACCATGTCTTGTCAAAATCTTGTCAAAAGGACCCTCCATAGGTACATCTCACCATCATCTGGGGTGCTGTATGACACATATCACCTTGTAACAGCTTGCAATATCAGTCTGTTGGGGATAGCCACCCATGATGCAAGTGAATTAGGTACAAGATAAGCCTCTCATGATCATGGTAACTTAATGGTGTGGCAGTAAGTTGGTAGTCTGGACCATTGTTGTGAACGCACAGAGGGATCAATGCACACATACAACTGTATTGAAGAAATCAAGAAGATGTCTCACACCCTGCAGATGAGCATCTTTGCACATAATGAAATAGAATGGATGTCAGTGATTCATATATGACTACTAGGATAGGCCTTATCCACTCAGTGTTGGCACACAGTGGTATTGTCATAATCCTGAACTCCTGACTTGTAACATTTATGGACAGTGTAAACTGCCATCCACAGCCTAGTCTAACAGGTGTAACTTGTATCACAGGAGAATGGAAAGTGTCATGCACTTTGAATGTCAAATGCTTAAAACATGTCATAATGTAGCAGACCAAAAAAAAAATGTAGCAGACAGCATCAATAGTATTTGCCCTTCCCATTGCAGAGGATAAAATCTTAACTTCAGATCAGCACCCTGTTCCAGACATCACCTATGATGGTGATGATGATGAAAACCTACCAATCATCGACCACGACACCCTCCAAGAGCTCCTGGAGTCAATAGGAGCACCATTTCCGTACCCGGAGAGCGCCAGCAGGGTTGTGAAGTCTCCACATACACCACCAAACAACCAACAGGCACCACCCACCACCACAGCCACACTCCTGAAGTCCGAGGAGCCACAGATCACCTTCCAACGGACTGCGATAGGAGTCCAGTGGGTGTTGTCAGATCAGATGGGGGGGTTGGAGACCCTGGAAGCCACAGTAGAGGGGGTCCGTGGGTGCCTCCGTCCCAATAGGGACAACTCTGTTGCCATCAGAGGCACCTACACTCTGCCAGGTGGCCTCCAGCAGTTCCTGGCTGACATCGCTGGTGTCATCAGGCAGAGACATCAACAGCTGCCCTTCCAAAGTGGCCCCACTGATGTGACCAAACAGCTGGGGGCAATCCAAAATATATTGGAGACCATGGAGCGGAAGCAGGACTACCACATGACTGCCATGGTTGCCTATCACTGTAGCGTTGCTGCTATGTTGCAAAAAAAGCAGATCCTCCTCGCTGCAGTGATGCCTCATTTGTTGTCACAGATGAATGCTGCTGCAGGCACAGCATCCCCATCTTCCATCCCTGATGTGACTGTGCCGCCCTTGCCAGCCTCAATGGGAGACACAACACACATCAGAGGAGGAAGAAGTGGATGTTACATCTTTCCAAAGGAAAAGTGTGCAGCAGCATTCATCTGTGTCAAATGTCCAGTTTCTGCTTAGCCCTGTGCTCACCAACATACCTGGGAACATCAGCTATCTCTGTCCTCATCTTGACTTTGCCATGTTCACCTTGGACATTTTTGGACTGCCAATGTGGCTCACAATCCCCGATGACACTGCGATCATCCTCCTGACTGATAATTTCCTAATCCTCAGCATGTCCCATGACTTGTTCCCCACAAGGACTCCCTCTGGAATCCACTGGCTTGAAACATCCTTTGGGGCTGTTATCCTGTGAACTGTCCATGTGTGACCTAATTCGATTTGCACATGTAAATAAATGCAGCCATAATTGCCAGCTGTGTGTGGTCTGTCACCATGAATCTGGACAAGTGTGACCAATGGATAATCTGTAGCCACTTCCCTTACTGTAATAAGTTATAACATTGTGTCTGCAGACACTGGGAATATGATAGGCAGTGAGGGTAAAAATAATCTATGAAGCATCTATGGTGTGATTTGCATTGAGCGCAAAATCAAGGTGGCCTCGATAATGTTAAACTGGTGACACGTGGTCAATGTGAAGGGTGAAATCATTAATACCGCAAGTGTGATGTATATCCATGTCAACCAGGGAAACATACCTCAATGGGGTGTCAAGTACATGTAGCAAGTGCAAGTGGAAATGAGGTAGCGATCAGCGTATCAGTCTACATAACAACTATCTTTACAGAACTCATAGGGCACAACATTCTTCCAAAGCATATTGTATTATTGACACACATAAAGCTCTCATTGAACAACATATTTAGCGGTCTTTCATCATGCAAAGAGAAAAACAACATATCCTGGTCTACATTGTATGGATGTCAGATCATGTAAATCAATGGGCAGTATGACAGTACCCTGTCCCTAGATCAGGAAACTACTCACAATTGTTGTGCTACGCTAAAAGCTAAGAAACCTTATTATATCCAGACTCAGCTGAGCATAATAGATCACTGATACACATAAATGAATACTTACACCACAATGCACAAATTTAGAAGTTTCATTGAAAAATGTATAAAAACTAAACCTATACCTATCTAACCTATTCTAAGGACCTATTCTAACCTATTGTACACTACCTTATCCTATCTAACCTTAACACTACCCTACCTTAGCTTAACATACACACTTAACACAACATGTAAACATCAATCCCTCACCCCCTTAAGGCACATCAGAAAACAGGACTAATATGACTACACCAAAACAAATACTTCATAAGTATGTAAGCTAAACAAATATTTATTTTATATTTTTATGAACGTTTTTGTAAAAAGAATGTTTACATGAAAAACACAACAACCTCCCACCCCCAAACAACCCAAATAAGTATAACATAAAAAGTAATAAAATGCACCCTTATGGACCTCCTATATACACTAACTTAACTCTATCCCAAACCTATCCTAAACTAACCTATCCTACACACTACATTAAAAACAAGGGTGCCTCAATGCATGTCAAATCAATGCTTACCATGAACACATTTTACTCACCTATCGTAATAGTGACAATAGTGATGGTCACACTGTAAAACAGAAATCATTGATTCACTAATGTGTTAATGCACTATAGCCATGGTTTGTCTAGATTGTTTATCTAGCACAGGACAATGTGATGTGAAACATCATTGTGACCCTTACTTCATGGCCCATAACAGTTAAAATGTAACAGGATACACATCCCATTCAGCGACAAATATATACTCACGTGTAGGTCCACCAACGGTAATCCAAACATATTCCAGCATTTGGACTCCCTGCCCACAAGATCCTGCCAGTGATGCTTTAACTTTTGCGTCTTCTGGTCCAAGCCATGTATCCACAAGATCTGCTGCCGGATATTCTCCCACCTGCTTTTTTGCGCCTTCACAGGATACCCCTGAATAATTCTACCACCAGCTTCTATCATTCTGGGCAGGTGGGACGTTACCAGCCACAGGAAACTGCCCAACATCTTGGAGTTTATGGGCCTTGGTGCGCTTTGGGCCTGGCATTATCCCACCCACTTATAACTAATTAACTCTAACGAAACCCCTAAAACCCCAAATCCAAACTACCCCAAAAGACAGATACCCAAGACGTTACAGTACACTTGACAAAAAACTACACACATTATACACACAACTAAGACAGCAGACACAACACAGCAACTCCACAAACTCCAATTTAGCCTCTCCTGTTCCACACACACCACCACTCCCAAGCACAGACAGAATAACTGTGAGTAAATGTGAAAGTGAAAATAACTTTGCAGTTCCTGAATTCCTGCTTGCAATATCCATTACATCCCTTCCTATTCACCATTACATCATTTCCTGAGTGGATGCAGGACGTTTTCAGGCTAGGCGTGATTTTTTTCCTGCTAGCACACTTTACCTCTATTGCACTTGCGGGCGTGCTATGATTTTCATAGTAGAAATTCTGCCTATGTGACGTAGCAGCTTGTTAGGTCTCGCCTACGCAGCGCAGATGCGCTGCATAGGAAAGAGACCTTTAGTCATCGGCACAGCTTTGCGGGCAAAAACGTGCATGCGTTGCATTGCTTCCAATGGCAACGTGTGCACGTCTGGCGATTCCCTTACGGGAGCGAGCGGCGCTATATGGTAGCAATTATCGCGCTCTCTCCCGCAAGGGAAACGCTGCCTGCTCTCGGCCGCACTCCCCCTACCGAGTACTTGCGCGAGGCGCATTCGCTTGTCATTGGTGATTTCATTGGTTGGACCCTCACTTTGTGGGCTGTGCTACCCAGAGGCCTGGCAGGGATGTGATGAGCTGCATGGTGTCCCCCTTATAGAGTACGTTTGTGGTGGTTGCCTTCTATGAGCAATGTGTTGTGCCAGCAGGAGTAAGTCCTCCAGCAGTTACCAAGGTCGTGTTGTCATGCTCATGACAGGGTGGCCTCGTACACTCGATTGTTATATGGTGACCTGCCAACATTTGGCCATGGGGCGGAGGAGGGGGCTCGTTTCAGTATGGGACAGGATGGTTGACTCCACAGGTCTCTTGAGTCTTACAGCCCTACCAGGCAGGGAAATGAGACATAGGTCCTCTTTTCTCCCCTGCAGCTGAGCGCGAGACAGGCCCAAGGCACTCTTCTTTATGACCATGTGTACCGCCTTGATCCTTATCAAGGAGGCGAAGGAGCTCTAAGAATGTTCTGAAAAAGCAGAGAAACGCCCCCTGCCCTCACCCCTCTATCATAGACGAAGATGGGGTACTGATAACACCAGGCTCTTCCTCCTTGACCCACAGGGAAGGAGAGCATTGCGCCGTATTATATAATTTAACCAGCGCTCACAAACAACAAAACACCGGTAAAAACAGAGGGGGTGTCCGTGACGTCAGAGCATCAAGCCGTAGGAGCAGTTCAGGCACACCCCTCTCAGGTGAACTTGGACCCCATGACCCATATTACACTTCAGCAAGATCTAGATAACTGTTTGTTCTTCAATTCTCAAGACATGTATTACTGGGTTGTAAAAGATTGCAGCGAAGCCACGACACATTCATTTTTATTTTTCAGTTTTATATAGTCTTATTTTATTTAATAACATCACTTCACATGTCTGAATCTGAGCAACTTAACCAGATTTACATTAATCAATTACTTTTACTGATGTGTAGCGAAATCGATAACAAAAAGAGGTTAGGAGGCACAGTAAAATCCGTTTCGTGTAGAAGGTGTGACAAACGAGATAATCCGTTTCGTGTAGAAGGTGTAACAAACGAGATGGGCTTTCTATTCTATCTGTAAAGCGGTTCCAGTCTGCAGAGCGCCCCAATGGTATACCTTAATCCAGAGTTCCACATCTCTATCAAAATCTTTCACAATCTCATACTTGGAACTCTTAGACTGAGATAACCTCAAAAATATTGGAACAATATCAGGGTCCCAAACCTTTAGACATTTCTCTAGATATCTCTGGCATGGTCTTTTCGGGTAGCATAACTCGTCACATTTTGCCTACACCATGATACCAAGCGTTCCTGCTTTGGAAGATGCAACTAGCCCAGAGTTGGGTTTTTACTGATTTGTCTACATAATCATACGCAGAAAACAATGTTTCTTGTTGATTTATTTTTAAAAAAAGCAAAATCCAGAACAAGGTATTATCTTCTTTTGAATGTCATTCCATGTTTCCTCACATGACTGCAAGTTCAACTATGTATGTTGGCTAGTTAAAAACAAGCACAGGCAAATCTAACAAGGTCTGGCTTTTTGTTAGGGGACGTGTTTGGTAATAGCTGGATGACTTTGTATATGTTGTTTACAACGGCCCTAGAAAGAAAGTCTCATATTCAAGCAACATCTGTACTCTCAAAGAGGAATGTTAGAAGAGGAGTTGGAAGATTACGTTTGCATTTAAAGCGGGGAATTTAAAAGGCATATGGAGCAAAGAATTCATATGAGATCATTTTGACAAAAGGCCAGTCATTCTTACATAATTATAAAAAACCCTAAGTGTAAATTCAGAAAATGTTATTAATTTTATCATAACATAAAAACAAGCATTGGTCTCGCCTTTGGGACCTTTTAAGTATTTAGTTATGCAGCATATTATCCTTGGCGCAACCATATCAACTGTTGCATGGCTAAACACTTATACGGTCCCAAAGGCGAGACCTATTGGCTATGCCAATGCTTGTTTGTGTATGCAGCGGGTATAAAAGTTCCTGCAGGTGTCTCTAGTGTCATTTTTTTCAACGCTAGGGCAACATTTTATACTAAATTTTCATTCTGATGTATCATTCATGTTTCTAATGAAAGTGTATGTTGTATTCTATGTGATGTGTGTTGTACTGTTGCCACTGTTAGCCCATGTGTTTAATGTGTGTGAATAATCATGCACATGTGTGTGAATATCCATTTCATGGTTTCCAATATTGAGACATGATCAAACACAATGATAAACCTTTTGCACACTTATCCATGGATGGTATGTGTGGCTGTTATCTCAAGCCTACTCATGACTATGTATGTGATTCCATCTATGAAGCAACTGTCAATCTAGGCAATGGCCACTCAGTAATACATGTACCAAAACTCTGTGCAAGGGCAAAATGGCCCATGTGGCACATTGGAGTCCCTCTGTAGTAGTCTGAAGGTGTAAGTGCAGAACCTTTGCCTGCACACACATGCAAGGGGGTGTATGGATGGGGCTTTGTGAGTTGTTGCATGTGTACCATATGCATCTAAAGCCCATATCCCACAGAACAGTGACAGTGTGGACATTTGTGGCCACAAAAAGCATGAAAAATTGTGATAGTGGTATGGTTTGTCAGCATAAATGCCTTGGTAACTTTGTTTACTTTTAGATAATAATATGTCTACTTACATGTCTCCATATCTCCAGTATGCAATGAAACGGTGTATCTTGTGCATTGCTTTGGGAGTACAGATGCAACACCTCAGGCTAGGCAAAGTTAGATAGTTGGCATTCGTCAACATCAGCTAAAAATCTGATTGTGACGTAAAGAAATGTATCATGAATGGCATATGTTGACTGTAGTTGTGTGAGTGTGTTTCCATGCACAACCTATCTGGAATACTGCAATGTACTCCAATTAAACGTGGCCTCTACTGGTAAGAACAAGTATGAGACCAAATACATGGCTAGCATCAGGAGTGGCATACCCACAGTTGGGGCCCTAAATCAATGTGACAACACACAAAAAAGGTGTTACATTAGTCAGTAATCATGATGGGGGGAGAAGTACATTAGTAGCCATTGTGTCCTGTGTCGGAATATCTTCGTTCTGGCACACATCTTTAGTACAACTTTTAGTGCATCTACATGTTTCTATGTGTCTGGCATGGAAATGAAAGTGCATGTATTGGCCATGTGACATGTTTATCTACACATGGTCATGCACAGTGTCCACTCTGGGGACACTATACAGAAGTTAGCAGATGTGCTGTGAGGTTGAGCAGAATATTTGAATAAGTAGACTGCGTACCATACAATGCAAGACACCTTGGGGACAGTGTAGGCCATAGCTTTGACAATAATTGGAATTCGTTCATTGGGTGTGTGCGCTGGCAGTATCAGTGTAGCTTTTCTCTATGCACTCATGATATGTCCTTGGAAACGTTGTTGTCAGCTGTCAGAGTGGATGTGGTGTGTGCATGAGGGGGCACCTTGCTGCACAGTCTGGTCCCTTGGATGAGAGCTGTGGTGATTAAGTCAACCCAATTCTTTACATGTTGTGTTCATTGGATGTGATGTGTGTCTTTGATTTGTGATGTGATGCTGCATTGTTAAGGCTAACTATTGCAGTATTTATGTATAGCCATGTTCCACAATCTCACAGAAGGGTGTTATACCTTTTCTCCTCTTGCCCATGGGAATGACTTGTGGGACTCAGACTTCACACAGGGAATGCCTTGCTTTCTCAATGTCTAGTTGTGCCTGATCATTACAGTGTAATATTACGTGTCTTAGAAAAGATTTGGATGTGCACATACTTCCTCATGTTGATTTTCTACCACTGTACGTCGATGAGTGTGGAAAAGGCTGAGCTAACCTCCATCCAAAGCGAAGTGTTGGTATATGCATGTCTTTGACATACACAACATTCATGTTGTTCTATGTTCAATTCACGACGTAAAGGTGTGTATTGGCAAAACGACCAGCCACCATTGCACCATTGTGCGCATGTGTCATCTTGTTGTTTGGACATAGCGTTATGTTTTGATTTACAGATTCGATGTGACAACACAAAGACAATAGTTGATCCCAATGGTGCCCCATCTGCATTTTGTAGTTGGCATACACTAAATATTTTCTTACACCCGACTATGTTATAGTTAGTATCATAAACTCTGCTAGATGACTAGTCTGTGAGACAGCCGTGAGTGGATCAAAAACTGTATGTCAGAAGTGTAGTGTGCTAATAGGATAAAATGCTCACAATGTGTTAGTGTTGTGAATGTTTAGTTATATAAATGCTAACATTTCCAACTATATCACATTTTTTCTTTAAGATTTATGCTACATAAAATTCACAGAAGAAATTGGTGATGATGTTATCCTACTGCTTTGTTGCTGCAGATGTAGTTGCAGGTTGCATAGGCTGCTTTTCTCCTTCATCTCCATCATCTGGAATTTCTGGTTCTACATTGTCCTCCGGTAAAAAAGGCACATTTGTCTGGACACATTTGTTGCGCAGGATGTAACTTACCAGGATGATCTTGCAGACCATAGGTGGGGATTATAATAATCAACCACCAGAGGCATTCAGACAGCGGAAGCGTGACTTAAGGACACCAAATGTCCGCTCCACAATAGACCTGGTGCGGCCAAGAGCTTGATTGTAGGTCGTCTGTGTCTGGGTTCGTGGTTTCTTCACCGGTGTCATTACCCTCCTCACCAGTGCATACACTTGGTGAGCTGAAAGAAAGAAAAAAGGTGTTACATTAGTCAGTAATCATGATGGGGGGGAGAAGTACATTTGTCGCCATTGTGTCCTGTGTCGGAATATCTTCGTTCTGGCACACATCTTTAGTACAATTTTTAGTGCATCTACATGTTTCTATGTGTCTGGCATGGAAATGAAAGTGCATGTATTGGCCATGTGACATGTTTATCCACACAGGGAGATGCACAGTGTCCACTCTGGGGACAATATACAGAAGTTAGCAGGTGTGCTGTGAGGTTGAGCAGAACATTTGAATAAGTAGACTGCGTACCATACAATGCAAGACACCTTGGGGACAGTGTAGGCGATAGCTTTGACAATAATTGGAATTCGTTCATTGGGTGTGTGCACTGGCAGTATCAGTGTAGCTTTTCTCTATGCACTCATGATATGTCCTTGGAAACGTTGTCAGCTGTCGGAGGGGATGTGGTGTGTGCAAGAGGGGGCACCTTGCTGCACAGTCTGGTCCCTTGGATGAGAGCTGTGGTGATTAAGTCAACCCAATTCTTTACATGTTGTGTTCATTGGATGTGATGTGTGTCTTTGATTTTAATGTGATGCTGCATTGTTGAGGCTAACTATTGCAGTATTTATGTATAGCCATGTTCCACAATCTCACAGAAGTGTGTTATACCTTCTCTTCTCTTGCCCATGGGAATGACTTGTGGGACTCAGACTTCACACAGGGAATGCATTGCTTTCTCAATGTCTATTTCTACCTGATCATTACAGTGTAATATTACGTGTCTTAGAAAAGATTTTGATGTGCACATACGTCATCATGTTGATTTTCTACCACTGCACATCGATGAGTGTGGAAAAGGCTGAGTTAACCTGCATCCAAAGCGAAGTGTTGGTATATGCATTTCTTTGACATACACAACATTCATGTTGTTCTATGTTCAATTCACGACGTAAAGGTGTGTATTGGCAAAACGACCAGCCACCATTGCACCATTGTGCGCATGTGTTATCTTGTTGTCTGGACATAGCGTTATGTTTTGATTTACAGATTCCGAAGGCATTGTCATGGTATCTGTGGTTCTCCTACTTACACTGTGTGTGACAAGATAATTATCAAGATCATTTTGGAAATGAGACCAAGCACTATGTTTATGCATCCTTTTTTGTGATTACCTAGAGTGGCACACCACTTGCACACTGTCACATGGTCCATGTACTTTGGATGTGTGCAATTATGTTGAAGTCTACATTGTTCTTGGCCGGGAAGGGGTAGCACATAATCCATGGTATACATTATTTACATTTGCTGGCTTAGTCAGTGTCAACATGTGCAACTTCTTAACTATTTGTTGCGCTTTTGCCATTTTATGTTTGAAGAGAAATGGTGCACAGCAACAGTGTATGCACAGTGGATTGAAAACATGACCTATTTGACAATGTTTTCCAACATGATTGAGTGGCTTGTGTTCTATTGTGTGTTTGAGTTGTACTTAGCAACAAGCAAACCATTGCCATAGGTCCCATTCTGGAAACGCTGATTGACAGAAGATGCAGGAGTCATGCGCACTGCCAGGGTACTTTGCAAGTACACTTATGAATAAGCCCAGATTGTCCACAATTGCCTGCACATTCATTGAATGGGTGTGCTTCCTGTTGCAGTAAATTGGCGCAGTTTCAGCAGAAGGCACAAGTTGCACATGTGTGCAGTCCATTGCCCCCAACACATGCGGGAATCCAGCAATGGCATAAAAGCCTTGCTTGTAGTTCTGTCGTTCTTGTACAGTGTTGGGGAAGTAGAGGTGCTGTTGCGTAATGCTTATGATGGCATCCAGGACAATGCGGAGAAAACTTGAGAAGGATGTCTGGAATACACACATATAAGTATATACTAAAGTATATAAGTATATACTAAAGTATATACAAGAGGTCTCGAATCCTCGACCTAAAAAGGACGCTATGGCGGGGTCAAATCCTTGTAAATATGCCCCTCATTGTCCATAAATGTATTGTTCCTTAATGTGTTTACTGGAACCACTGTTAGGTTTCCTTCTAAAGATCTCAGCATAGAAGGGGGCATACAGAACATGTGTGTAGGCATTCTTGCTGATGTCCTGGCTACCCCTTTCTAATAATGACCAATTTGCATCATATTTGCAGATGTTCTTGATGACAATCTCTGCAAAATAGTTGCCCATCTGTGCTCCATTTGTGAGGTGTCCTGCTATCGCTATATGATAGTTGACCATTCATGACATGTATGTTGACATACTTGCTGACATTCGGGCTGTGCTTGCATAATATTGGCCCTCCTTTGCATACTGTGGGTAACATTCTCACTAATGCTGCATAATACTGGCCCATTCCAGCTATATTATGGGCATTCTTGGTGACATCAAGCTACCCCTGAAAAAAAATTAATGGTGTCTCCTTCCCTTCTTGTAGGTGTCCGCTTTGCATTCTGGTGTAATAATGGTCTGCCTATTCCATTAAGATGGATTCTTGGTGATATTCTGGCTATCGCAGGCATAAAAGCTGTCCATTCTTTCCATATTTCAGGTTTTCTCTGCAACTATCAGGCTCCCCCTAGCATCTAACATAATAATTACCTGTATTGCCATATTTGGAGCATTCTTGGTGGTATTCTGACAATCCATTGCATAATTGTAGTTTATCTTGGCTATACTGTGGGAAACATTCCTACACTTCCTTGCATCCTGCCATCCTGCACCCGCAGAATCAGCATGTAAAGGGACATTGGTCAAGCGAGCAGCTAATTCGGAAAAGTGCAGTGGAGGTTAACCTTTCTGGGACAGTTCGACGCATGGAGCACATCAGCAGGCTTCCCATCCGTATAATCATCGATTCATATACAGCATTTTTATCACGTCAGAACCTATGTTTCATGCAAATGATTAAGATTTTGAAAATTACACTTTGAATAATTTTGCGCTTAGACACGTTTTGTATTAATAGTTTGTTTGATTTTGTGTGGAGGTGTTTGGGAGCACGTAACAATCCTAGGGGCATATGATCAAGGGGCGACGATAATATTATCACCGCTTTAGAGCTCGTTTTCGGGCGAAAAGCGGCGATAATATTATCTCATTATCATCAAGGGCACGCTAGCGCGTGATTCCTTGACGTATCGCCCCTTTTTCACACGCCTCACCTCGCATCGATAATGAGATGCCAAAGAGGCGTGGCTGTGAAACCAATATGGGATAATATCGCGAGGGCAGCTTTGCGATATTATCAAGGAGGGTTAGCGATATATAAAATCGCGTTAAGTATGCCTTAACGCAGGAATTTAACATCTGTTAAATTCCTGACTAAGGCATACCTAACATGGGGGGTGGATTGTATGGCTAAGACCACAGGCCCTATCATCTAGGATATGGCCGTTTTCCACCATGGAAAACGGCGATATCCCAACTATCTCTGGAATTTTTATCGCCTCGGCGATGCGCGTTGTTGATAACGCGCTAACCGGGTGATAAATTCTAGAGATAGCCGGCGATAAATATGCAAGCACTAAGCGCGATTTGAAATATTTATCGCCGGCCCTTGATAATATGCCCCTTAGTATTTTGTTTACCTTTTGGGGCTCTTGAGGCACGTGTTTAGTTGTATCACCTGGGTTGATTTAAATGCAGTCGAGACGGCAGTTAGTTTTAAGTAGCATTTTCACTTGGGCGGTCGGCAAGCTGTGGTGTATTTGGATGCAGGTAGAGGAGTTCTTTAATTATTTCGTTTTTGAATATGCTTTGCTACTTCAGTTTTTTCCTTCTGGAGGGCTCACAGGGGTTCAGCATTTGGGTATGGTCTTTCTGACACTGAGCATGTTAACTCGAAATGTAAATGACATTACAGGATGCAGTTTTATTTTATTCTTTTTATTTAACTTTCACAACGAATTCCAAGGGAGCACACAGGTCAGTTTGGTTGTTGAATAATTGGCTGCATTATAGCTAAGGTCAAATCACATTTGTGGAGAGGTGCATTAAGTTATACTAATGGAAATGAGTCAGGGATGGGGAATTGTTACTGATACGCTATTTATTTAATTCGCAGTTATCCCTGAAGAAGGGCGGTCATTGCCCGAAATGCATTGGGTTTTATAAATGATGTCGCACTGAGAGGAATGGTGTAGAGAAAAGCCTGGATAGGCAGCCGTTGAACTTATTGATAAAAAATTTGGAATGAAGATGCTAGGTCAAAATGGATTACCAATAATTAGATGAAATAAAAGGAAATATTAATGAACAAAACTGTTGGAACTTGATTTCTCTGTGAACTCACTAGGGGGCATATTATCAAGCATGGCGTTAAAATTATCGCCGCCTTAGCGGCAGAAAGCTGCAGCTAAAGCGGCGATAATGGGCTTGATAATACGCCGCAGAGAATTCCAATAGAAGCCCATGTTGACACCAGAACATGGGCTTCTATGGGAATTCACAAGGGCATATTATCAAGCCCATTATCGCCGCCTTAGCGGCAGTTTTCTGTCTCTAAAGCGGCGATAATTTTAACGCCGTTTCTTGATAATATGCCCCTTCATGCTGTGCATCCTAGGTTGAAACCCGACGAGGCTCCACTTATTTTGAATGAACTTTATGTGCATGGACGGAGCGCGTTAAACCATGATAGCACGCAACTACATAAAGTCTTTGAGTATCTTTAAAGCTGTGTAAGTGTGTAATTTAGTTTGCATTCTGCCATTTTTGCTGAGTATCCTGCCATCCCTGCCATAATAAAAGCCCACCCTTGTCAAACGGTGGCAATTCTTGGTGGCATTGCAGCGGTCACTTATATAATAGTGGCCTATCCATGCCACGTTGAGGGCATTCTTGGAATAATTCCTTGTGTCCCTGGCATAAAAAGTACTCCATTAGCCCTAAAGTCTTGAGAAATTGCCGGCTAAAAATCGCAATTTGATCACTTTTGTCCAACATGAACGTTGTCTAATTTTCGAAACTGGTAAACTGTTTTTTCTTTTTTATAATAAATGTGAACAATATTCAAATAGAACTCACACATTATCATTCCACACATTTACATTCAATTACTTCTCAGTGACTGTTGTTTTCCAAGAGTTCTCTTTGGGCAACAAAACACCCTTCCAACTCTTCACCACTGTAGTTTTACAGTTTGTTCTTCCAGATCCTAAGATTACCGCAATAACTTGCAAATGTTGTAGATCACCAATGTCAATTGTAGAATAGGTACTCCCTTACTGCTGTCTTTCTGATGTTCATCGTCCACTCCAGCAGAGAAGCGCTTTCTTTGGTCCTCTATTTCTGAGTGGTTAGTGACAGAATGACTAAGGAACAAAAACACATCAAATTATCTGGGTTGTTACACTGGACCAACGCCTTTCATTACCTACTCACAGTTTTTTTCCCAATGAACAACAGCCACATTTCTCTGTCATATTATATACCTTAAGACATAAATCCCTAATTCTGGGGCATTCCCAAATCATATACCACAAATTCCCCAAAGTCAAAGTCAAAGGCTTTATTTCGATAAAAACATATCATAAAAGCTTTACAAAAACAAAGTTTAAATTCATTTCAGTTAAAATCCTAGTGTTACAATAAAAGTGAGACATATCATAAATAGATATTTTAAGAACGGATTAAACAATTTCTTTAAGCCTTTTGCTTCTGATGCGCCATGCCCAAGATAAAAATTTTGATAGGACGCAAGCATACAGAGGGCGGGAGTCAGACATTAAAATACGTAACGCCTCAATGTAGTGCCTAGTGCCTAAGGAACGGCACAGTTGCTTGAGCCATCTTCTTCTTGGGTATACGTACTGTGGGCATTCAAATAAAAAATGGGCCACAGACTCTTGTCTGGATATACAAAAAGGACAGAATTCAGTGGTCTGGGCAGGGGGATTCCACCGGGAAGTAAAAACATAAAGTGGAAGAGTCCCGGTTCTAAATTTGAAGTAAAGAGATCTGTCATAAGGTCTCTCAATAATGTCAAGATACAGTTCCCGGATCGGGTGGTCCTTAAATTCCAGAAAGTCCTCCGTGAGTCTACCCAATGTACAGTTTGTTTTTCTTTGGGTCGCAATCCAGTTCCAATATAGAGACTTAAGCGTAGCTTTCGGGGGGGAAGACCTGTTTTCCCATGCTGCGCTTAGCCCGAGATTGCGCAAGAGGATTTTCATGTCGCTCAGCCACTTTATCTTGTGCCAACCCGGGAGTGACATAACTTCAGAGAGGCCTTTGGCATATTTAGCTAGTTCCGGGACACGCCATAGTCGGGCCCATAGCAGTAGAGGGCGAAGTTTCGCCAGGTCATCAATAGGACGACAACCTAGATCGAGCATCAGTGGGATCGTTGGAGTACCTTGAGGGAGTGACATGATGGCCCTACAAAACTTTCTCTCAGCTCTTGACAACTCACTAATATTGCATGAACCCCACAGCTCAGCCCCGTAGAGAGCAGAGCTGACTGCCCTTGCTGCGTAAATTTCCATAACAGGGGCTATAGGTCTAATAGCACAGGAACGCTGTTCCTTCAGTAAGGCCCCTGTTACTCTCTTGTGGGCTAGCAACATCTTGCTTAAGTGGGGGGCCCATTGCATATTGTGAGATAAACGGATCCCTAGGTAATCAAACACATCCACCCTCCCCAGGGGTACGGCATTTAATTTCAAAGGGCGCACAAGTTTTTTTGGGGGGTTCATCACAAGATATTTCGTTTTGTCAGTGTTGATTACCAGGCCCCGTTTAGCGCAGAAGAGTTGGAAGTTATTTAGTAATTTTTGGAGGCCCATAGGGGATTTGGAGAGTAAAAGGGTGTCGTCTGCAAAGAGGAGGGTAGGGATACGTTCCCCTGCCAGGGATGGTTCATCTGAAGGATCGTTCAGCAGATGCTCAACCACACCGTTCACATATAAGGAGAAAAGGGTGGGGGCTAGAACACATCCCTGGCGAACCCCTCTCTCAACCGGGATTCTACTAGTTCTCTCTCCATCCCTGCCCCATCTAATCTGTGCAAAGTTGTTTTCATGCAACCTTGCAATTAACAAAAGTAAGTAGTGGGGCACCCCCATGTCAGAAAGTACTCTCCAGAGGGTCTCCCTGGGTACCAAATCAAAGGCAGTCTTTAAATCGATAAATGCGAGATAAAGACTGCCTTTGCCTAGGACCACCACCTTCCAATACACTAATAACAGTCTAAATGTCTGTTCAATAGTACCAGTGCCTGATCTAAAACCTGCCTGGTAGTCGGAAAGGACATTGGTTTCGTCAATCCATTGTGATAGTCTGACTAACAACACCTTCCCGACTACTTTTTGGGTTATATCCAGCAGGCTTATGGGTCTGTAGTTAGACGGGTCGTCCCTGGCCCCCTTTTTAAAAATAGGGACAACCTCCGCCCCTTTCCACGATGCCGGAATAGGAGCTCCCCTACTAATAGCATTGATCAAACAACAAATGAATTTGCCCCAATTCGGAATATCCGAACGTAGGAGGTCCCCGGGGATACCATCTAAGCCGGCTGCTTTTTGGGGCCTAATGTTGCCAATTGCGTACTCGACTTCTTTGATCGTAAAAGATTAATTCCATCCAGTACAAAGAGGTGAATTGCCGCATTACTAACTGTTAGCGCATAAACATTAAAGTAAGTAAAGCCCTTAGACACAGAGTCAAATTTCTGTCAGATATCGCCCAACTCATACATGTGCTATAGAAGCTCTATTGTTTCTCTCATCCAAGCCGCACCCCCTCAAGATATCCCCATTGTATGTTGTTAATCGTTCAATCTCTCCCATTGCCATATTGAAATCATCACACAGAATCATTGGGGCTGGACAAGAGGCAAGTTCTAACAAAGGTCTTCCAAGGGATGGGGATCATCAATTATTGGGCCATAATAGCTACCAACGGTTATTAATTCTGGACCCTACTGTAATCATAAGTAAATCCATGTTCACACTGGATGCTAATAATGTGGGATCCTTGCAACAATACCACATCTGCGTTAGTCTCTTCAAGAAACCTTAATATTCTATTTCTTTTTTAAATCTAAGAGGCCAGTCACATCAATGATGTATTCTCAATGTTATTCATCCTGGAAGTTCAGCCTAAACTTTAATCCTACTTTTTAGGCCCTATCTACATTTCTTTCTTTTGTCTTTGTCTGCTCTCAACCTCTGGTGTGGTATCAGAATAACATTCTTAGAATATTGTCTGGTATAAAGATCATGAGCTAAATATTGTTCCCAGAATATTGCTCCATTGGAATTAATAAGAGAAAATCTACACACAATGGGACAATATTTTTGTACATATTTTTATACGCATTATTCCGACCTACAACTCTCTGTCATATACCCCATCCAAGCCAGAAACAGTAAATAGTAAGCAGATTGCACTTCTGTATTATATTTAAAGCAAATATTTGAGCAGTAAATCATGCTGAGTTTCAGATCATTTTAGCTGATTTTGGTCTGTTGGTACCAGACAACGTATACTGTTATAAAACGTTGATTTATGTGTAGGCATTTAATAGTCTATATTGATAAATCAGTTTTTGATATTATCACTACCAACTACTCTCAGCATGCTAGATTGATATAACCCGTCTGCTGATTGGTCCTGTGATCTCTATGCAGTTGAGCAGAACAATTGATATATGAGCTTGTATGGCTTTCGTTAGCTCGGCTGCCTATGGCATTTAGTTGTAAGGTTTTTATTATTTTTGTATTTTACATGTTGCCCTGTCGTGAAGATTACCAATAATAAACTATGACTGAGACTCTACGTGGAATTGAGGATGTTGATGAAAAAAGATGCACATTTATTTGAAAAACTGAAAGGCCTCTGATCATGCAAAACTGATTCTTGTTTACTGTCTGTAAGACATATAGCTCTTAGACCGTTTTTCAGGGTAACACGTTTAAAAAGCAATTGCTTTTCGTGGCACGCCATAAATTATTGGAAATTTTTCATTAGGGCATCTTCAGAACGTCTGGGGTTTTCGACCAATTTGTGTAAACAATGGGGCTTATTTACAAGCCCCTTGCACTGCTGGTGCGTCACTTTTTGTGATGCACCGGCAGCGCAACCTGCTGCCAAATATTTACAAGGACACTTAAAGCCACCCTGCATGGTTTTTTGTGTCCTTGTAAATATGGCCCCTTTACACGCAACACTTTGCATGAAAGGGGCGTGCCATGGGTGTTGCCGTGGGTGTTCCCACGCAACTTCTATGGCTTCTGCCAGAAATGCATCAGTATGCTACAAATCTCCAGGGGATGTTTTCATTCCTCTCGTTGTTTTCTCTATCTATGCGTGATGCATAGAAATCACCTCTTGTGATTGTTTATGTGCGGGAAGGTGTCCCTTCCTGCACACAAACAATAATTGAAAGAAATTATGTTTATCAAAACGTCATTTCAGATTGTTTTGTGCAGTTGTCTCTTCCTGCACATAAACAATCATTCCCCTCAACGCAGGCACCCTTGCACTATAATTCAGGGTGCCTGCATCGGAGCATGGCAGCAAATTGTGCCCTAGCGCAAGTGAGAGCAAAAGACACACAATTGATGGACGGAATGCAGAACAAATCAAAACATTCACCCCCAGTCAAGAGATCTGGGTTAAATCCATCATTCTTTTGCTCACCATGCCACCCCAGTTTAGACCTGGCCATATGCAAATCAGTCTTAACCCTGTGCCTCATGGGAACATTCCAGGCCGAACTGCCAAGCCAGGTCTTCCCTGGACCGGAAGCAAGCATCCTAGGACCGGTTTCGTGGTTTCACCCCTCTTCAGCCAGGATAGCTTGAATCCAGTGGCACAGTGAGCCCGGATCCCACGTCTGGGCATACCCGGTGCACTTAGGGCAGGAAAGCAAAAGACACACAATTGATGGACGGAATGCAGAACAAATCAAAACATTGACCCCCAGTCAAGAGATCTGGGTTAAATCCATCATCTTTTGCTCACCATGCCACCCCAGTTTAGACCTGGCCATATGCAAATCAGTCTTGACTCTGTGCCTCATGGGAACAGTCCAGCCCGAACTGCAAAGCCAGGTCCTCCCTGGACCGGAAACAAGCATCCTAGGACCGGTTTCGGAGTTTCACCCCTCTTCAGCCAGGATAGCTTGAATCCAGTGGCACAGTGTGCCTGGGACCCACGTCTGGGCATAGCCGGTGCACTTAGGGCGGGAAAGCAAAAGACACACAATCAATGGACGGAATGCAGAACAAATCAAGACATTCACCCCAGTCAAGAGATCTGGGTTAAATCCATCATTCTTTTGCACTCTCAACACCAGCGACACTCTAGATCTGCTCACCTCAAATGTCTGCTTTTCTATCAAAGTTTTAAGCATAGGATTAGCACAGTGCTATCCACGCCGAGATAGAAATTAACAAAGTCTTTTGCCATTTCTACAGCTAAGTCTTTAAGCATAGAACTAGCACAGTGCTGTCCTTGCCGAGCTGTAAAATGACAAAAGCTATTTACCACTCCAGGCACAGTATTACAGCTTTGAATTGGTAATATACCAACCAAGCCAACCTGAAATGAGTAAAAGCAACCCCTGACACAGTGTTTCACTCTAATTAGAGCTCTTCAGAGAGGTATAGCTTTGTCCAGACACAAGGGAGCATCCAGTATAAGTAAAAAAAATACCCTTTCAGGCATAGAGTGACAAATAAATTATGCAAAAAAGAAGCAGAGAACTCTGGGTAGTTCTAAAGTTTAGGTTGAAAGCAGCTCCTGTAGAGAGCACTCTCAACACCAGGGACACTCTAGATCTGTTCACCTCAGCACTGTGCTAGTCCCAGTTGGTCAAAGCATAGCACATATTGGCAGTAGGTCTGGTAATATGGCAACTACTGTGACTTTGTCAGGCTGTAACCTGAAAGCTTATAAGAATCCTTCTAATTCCTTAGTAAACATACGTTTAGATATTAATCTTAAATGTGAGTCCACTGTATGAGGATGAATGGGGTTTGGTGAAAATGTCTAAAAATGGGCCAATTTCGGTGCACAGTGGATCCTTCGCGAGCAACCTTGATGGCATCACAGACTTGTTTGGTAATGCTGCTCATACTAACCAGAGAAAATCTCCTTCAAATCTCTATTTGTTTCCCTTTATCCCCTTTCTGTCTTTCGTTTGTGTTCACGTTGATTCTTCTTCCTGTCTCCTATTTTCATTATTCTTTTACTTCCCTTTGATATATTTCTGCCTTTCTTTGACCACTCTTCCTATTTTCTCTGTCAATCACTCTTTCTTTTTCACTGCTTCTTCCAGTTTCCAGTTAAAGCACTTTATTTCGGTCAGAGACCATAAAAGTAGCAGTTAAAATACATTTAATCTGTAACACACAATATAACATAATACATGATCTTATTCCATTTCAGTCGACCTACACACATGCACAAAACGATCACGTGGAAATGGACATTTTTAAAGTGCCAGAACGCAGGGATACAGAAGCGGTTAAAAGTTTCACTAAAAGTCACATATTGTATATAAAAATTAAAGTACAAATACTTTACAGTTTATGAGCCAGTGCATGGATGAAAAAATTGTATTGTAAGTAATGTTCTCTTATTTTAAATAAGTAATTAAAATTTTTCTAAAACCCCCAAATACATAAAGTGCTAAGATACACATGCAGGATAATGGTTTACATTATTTAAGCTGACTGGAATACACGTTGATTGACGTAGCCATACCATTTGCACCAGTGGCGGTTCACCACCAGGCGGATTACGACTTTAAAAGTCATTCTGGCAGTGGACCGCCGCCTGCACCTGCACCAGGGAACCGCCGTTCCGTCTCGAGGGCCCAGTGAAGGCCCAATTTAACATGCTGAGCGGAACTGGCGCAGTCCCGCTGAGCGCATTGCGAGTTCCTCTACTGCCAGCCATTTCATGGTGGGCTCCCAACCATGAAAAGACTGGCGCTGGAGAAACAAAGGGAGCCCTATGGGGTCCCCATGGCCCCCGCCATGGGGATGCATTCAGGGGGGCACAACATGTGGCCCCCAGTATGGTTGCACCTCCAGCTCCAGCATGGCATGAACGTCACTGTCCATGGCGCGCTGGAGCATTTGGGAAAGAAAATAAGACAGTCTGCCTGCACGAGAAAAACTCGTAAGCAGGCGGGCGGTTTTTGTGCTGCTTTGGCGCAGCCGCGCCTGCGGACAGCCAGAGCAACTGTGCCAAAGTTGTAATCAGGCCCTTAGACTGGACGGGCCAAACAGTTTCAAGATATTTTGCAACTGAGGAGACTATGGAGCATATTTACAAGCCCATGTCGCCACGGGAACGTCACTTTTTACGACGTTCCTGTGGCGATAGGGGCTTTGCCTTATTTACAAGGCAGCGTTAAGCTACTTAATGTGGCTTAACGCTGCCTTGTAAATAAGTCCCCCTTTCACGCTCTGCTTAGCGTGACATGGGAGGGCAATGGGTGTTGCAGTGGGCGTTCCACCCCAACACCCATTGATTCTGACGCTGCCCCCTATTTACAAGGGAGGCGTAAATAGGAGTCAGCACCAGAATTAAGACCAGGGAAAACCTGGTCTTACCCTGGCTAAACGAGGACATTTTTTAATTTCTCCTCATTTTGCTGTTTTCATGTGTGCTGCGTTGTGCAGCACACATGAAAACAGCAAAATGCCAATGATTGTTTATGTACAGGAAGGCCTCCCTTCCTGCACATAACCTGCACATAAACAATCATTTAAAATAAATGAAGTTTTGCAACTTCTATGTGTGCTGCATTAAGCAGCACACATAGAAGTTACACAACAACATTCCAAGATTGTTTATGTGCAGGAAGGGGGACCTTCTTGGACATAAAAAATCTTCCCCTACACGCAGATACCCTTGCACTATGGGGCAAGGGTGCCAGCGTTGGCACTAGGCTACTAAGGGTAGCGCCAGCACAGGGGGAAACGCAAGGCTGCACCATATTCTTGTAAATATGGTTCAGCCCTGCGTTTCTGAAGCGCCTGATTACTGCCTTGAATCATATGCCTGCATATATACACTATTTTAGCACCATGGTAGAACTGAGGGCCACATGTATCAAGCATGTTTGCGTTCATAAATGGGCCAATTCACAGAATCGGCCATTTGCGAATGCAAAAAATGCTTTTCACATGTATCAAACCCTAGTTTGCGATTCGGTAACCTGTTACCAAATCGCAAAATGGGTTTGCAAATCAGTATTTGGGAGGGACGTGTTTAGGGCGTCCCTTCCAAATACCGTATCGCAGTGGTATGTATGAATATTTTATAACTGTGAATGTAGTCGCAAAACATTCACATTTTACCAACAACTTCAAGTTGGCGGTAACCCATTTGCAAATGGGAAGAGGTCACAAGGGACCCCTTCCCCTTTGTGGATGTATGCAAAAACTTTTTTTTAAGAGCAGGCAGTTGTCCCACGGATCACTGACTGCTCATAAAAGATTAAATAGAATAAATTTTTTTCTAAATGCAACCTGTTTTTCTGTAAGGAAAACTGGCTGAATTTATAAAAAAAAGATTGCTTTATTTATAAGCAATCACCTACATGGTGGTCTGCTGACACCAGCAGCCACCATCCCTGTGATTTTAGTGATTCCCAGTGGGTCGCACACCAAGACCTACCTCATTCATATTCATCAGGTAGGTCTATTTGTGACCCACTGGGAATGGCAAATGAAATCAAAAGAGTTTCATACATTTGAAATGGCCATTTCCTAATTGCCAATCACATTAAATTGCAATTAGGAACTCGCTATTTCAAACTTTCATACATGTGGCCCTGTATCTACTATTTACTCTCCTGGTGCGTGTAATCACTTTCATCTGCTTCTGTGTCCTGATTATCGCAGCACATGTATTCTATACAAGAATAACATTGGTTCAATAAATATATTGGACTCATCCCACTGTGTATTCTTTGTATATACCTCTGGGCACAAGTAAGCACGAATGACTGAGCGAAAAGATTTTGATCTGTTACCACGATCCCTGAGTGGTCAGGGCTGTCATGTTCAGTGATTGTCAGAAACTATTCGCTCCCTGGTAAGGTTAGGGGGGCATATGGTCACACTGTGAGCTAGCTGGTCTTTAAGCCAACATATCCTGCACGTGTGCTTGGAACCTATGCCGAAACGCGGGTCCCGTACTCATCATGCCACTAGAGCTATCCTTGCTGATAAGGGCTGATACCCTGAAACGGTCCTAGGATGCTTATTTCCGGTCCAGAGAGGACCTTGCTTGGTAGTTCGGGCTGGGCTGTTCCCAAGAGGAGCTGGGTCAAGACTGATTTGCATATGGCTGAGTCCAAACTAGGGTGACACGGTGAGCAAAAGAACAGTGGATTTAACCCAGATCTCTTGACTGGGGTGAACGTTTGATTTGTTCCGTCTGCCATTTGCTTGCACAGCTGCAGCATGGCGAAGGCTCCTCACACGCTCACTACTGAATAACTGTGCCAGACCCTCTCTGACCCCAGCCCGACAAAATGACAGTGCAATGGGGCATACACCATGCTCCAATATCCACATACAGACTACATACCCAGGCGCTACAGGACCCCACATTCCAATGCACGATAGGGATGTGCATGGATCAATATTGCGAGGACGCGAGGGGTCAGCATTGGAGGTGAAACAGAATGGTTTAAAGGCAGTGATTTGCGGCCTGTGTATTAAAACCTAGATTGGGGTGAAAACCACAATCCAAACTCAGCTTACCCATTTGGAACATACTATGAGGGAACTATGTGCAGTACTGAGCCCTGATGGGGGATAGGAACCCAAAGATCTCAGGAAGAAAAAAAGATTTCTGTCAGACAGACTGGGCAGACTAGATGATAAGGACTCGAAACAGCAATCATAGGGTGTCAACAAGACAGGTCGCTTGTTGGCCTGGCTTCGAAAGGCAGAACTGGACAGGACACCATTAAGGGCTATTAACTCCCCGAATGGAGTCATGTTAATTATGCAGACAGATATGAACAAGGTATTCCTAGGCTACTGCAGTGGCAGAGGTCGACAGTGCGTCCCTTCAGGCCTACGTCAAGGAGATTCCAGTGCCATGTATTGATGTGCTACAGTGACAGGAGCTGGACGAGCCACTCTCAATCAACGGGATTTGGATGGCAATAGATTAGATGGCTCAGAATAAAAATCAGGGACCGATGGCCTTCCGATGGAGTTCTACTCCACCTAGGAGATTAAATCGTCGCCGAGGTTATTCCAGCTGGGCCATGTTGCAATAGAAGGGAGAGTCCTGGTGGAGACCATGAGAGAAGCCTTGAAAGTAGTACTCCCCAAATCGGACTGTGATCCTCTGGAGGTGAGCTCCTATAGACCCCTTTCCCTTTCCCTCTTAAACTTTGATTGCAAAATATTTGGGAAAGTTATAGCCAATAGACCGCTCCCCTGCCTAGCCGCCCTGGTCCATCCGGACCAGAATGGTTTTTTCCCAGACCGCAATACATTCCTGAACCTGCGGCGATTATTCCGCCTGACAGCGCAGACATTGACTTGACATCAAAAAAGCCTTCAATACACTGGAATGGCCATACCTTTTGAAGGTACTAAAGAGAATGGGGCTGGGGTAAGACATTATGCAATGGAATAAACTCATTAAACTCCAATCTGAAAGCCAGCCCGCACAGAGCATGACATCTCAAATGCTTTGATATAAGTAGAGACACTAGGCAGGGCTGCCCACTGTCCCCGATAATAATTGCCCTTGTCATGGAATAACTGGCAAGCTTATTCAGACATAGGGGGCTGGACTCGGGGTTGCCGAATGGCAACACATGGGAAGTGGTGTGCCTGTACGCGAATGATGCATTAGTGTACCTGCATGATGTGCAAATGGGACTTTCATCCAGTAATGGAACTGTCAAATGAATTTAGCACCTCTTCAGGTCTGAAACTTAATTGGGCAAAAACATGCTAGGTCATTAAAAGCCAAAAGGGAGATGCTGCCAAATGTAGGTGCCAACTGGTGGCCTGAGACGATTTGCGATCCGGGTGTCAACTGTCAAGGTATATAATTTAGACAAAGCCTTCTTCTGAGGGATACTAGGGGAGGCGCTCACAGAATTACGCTACTCGGTGACCTTCTGTACATCTCTGCCTCCCTCTCCAATGGGCAGGGTGGCAATTGCTAAAATGTTGGTTCTGCTCGACTAATGTACAACTTTCCTGCACTACCAGTAATACTACCAAAGTGTTTCTTTAATAGCATAAATAGCCTACTCTCCAACTTGATATGGCAGGACAGGTAGGAAACAGGTGGCTCTGCAAAAATAGTGTAAACACATGGAAAAGGGTGGCCTGGGTACCCCACATTATGAACTATGCAGTAGCCCAATTTTAATGTCCAATGATATGGCTGTCAATGGTCTCCAGCCGAGAGAAGACATGTGTGATGAGACCTTGAGGGGCAATCTCTCCTTGAGTGGCTTTTGTGTCCTCCTAACCAGGTGTATGTATCAGGTGCAAGTTGGCCAGAGTCACGAAACACTGTTGGCACAAATACGTGCAGTCTACCTGTGTCGGCACACCTGGCACTCCACAATATAATGAACCATCATAATACTAGACCAGGGGCAGCTGCAGTAATCACCGTCATAGTGTACCTAACATGCATAAGACTTTTCGAGAATTGGAGACTCAGTATGCTATAGAGGGAGGGCAGCTCCTGCTCTACAATGCCCTGAGAGAGGCTATTGTGATAACATTGGGACAGTAACAGAGGGAACCACAGGCAGCTGCTGCACTACATTTAATCCTCAGTCATTGCACCGAAAGGGAGGCAGTCACACTAATGTATGGGGGGTTACTGGATGTACACACTACCAAATTTCCAATACTTGTGGAGAAGCAGACAGAGTGTGTCAGTCAAGATTTGATAGAAAGACAATGGTAGGCTGTTGGAAGTGGATTATTGGTAGGGGTAAATGTACATTTACCTCTGGGAAAAAGGCCACTAACACAAACTAGGGCTCAGAATAAGTCTTAGAAAATTGTTCCCTTGCTCAACCCTTGGTAGCTTGGCTGTGATCAGGCAGGCTAACCTTAGAGATAGGTATGTAAAGCATTTAAAAACACCAATTCAGTGAATAATTAAAACACAACACACAATAAAAATCCAATTCCAATTTATAAAAATAGGAAATATTTTTATCTTCAAAATGACACCAAAATGAAAATAACCCACTGTAGGAAACCAGAGATATGAATTTGTAAACGATAAAACACTTTCTAGTGCTTAGAAACAAATAGTGCCACTCTCTGGACATTTGGTCCCCTCTGACCGGGACAAAGTCAAAGTTTGAGGCTGACCGCGATGGAGTCTTGATTGGATACACTAAGCGGGAGGCCCCGGTCAAGATTCCACCTTCACACATCCGGAGGATTTCTCACTGGACGCCATGCAACCTCCTCCAGCAGACCAGATTCAGTGAGGGTTCAAAGTGCCCGAAACACAATCCAAGGGTCTGGAATCTCCAAGATGGTCCTTGAAAGGTTGGGACGAAAATTCCCACAATGCACCTGGACAACACCCTTAAAAGTCCACTAGATACACTCCAGGCAGGGACTCTTAGTGGAGTTGATGCAAGTGAGCTTTGTTAACCTGTAGCTTGCAGGGAGCCCACTGTTTACTCCTCTTGAAATAAGGTACATCCAAAGGGCTGTAGTTCCCGATAATGCAGCAGGCACAGTCAGTCAGAATGCAGGGCCTGATGGTGTAAATCAAGTTTCCAGCTTTGTGTCCCCTCTTTTTTCCCCTTCAAGCATGGTACATCCAAAGTGCTGTGGTTCCATATAATGCAGCAGGCACAGTGTTTTCAGAGTGCAAGGTCTGATGGTGCAAAAAAAGTTTCCAGCTTGGCAATCCTCCTTTTCTCAGTTTCAGGCACCAGAGCTGAGAGGCACTGCCCCTCTCAGATACCTATTCAGTGTTCTCTGGGGTCAAGCAGGAGGGCGCTTCTGTCCAATAAGGTGCAGAAAACACCCCAGAGTAGGACCACATCCTCCAAAGCGTGGCACAATGGTCTCCCAGAAAGCACTATTTCTCCAAAATTCAATATGTCAGAATTTTCAGCAGAGGACCAAGAGCTAGTTAAACCAGCCTTCCGGATGGCTAATCTACATAGGACCCTTCCACTTTGCATTTGGAAATTCCTGCTTTAAGCCTGCCATCTGGCTGGGTTCAAAGGTAGGACTGTAACTGGACCTGACTTACACTGCCTGTCCCCTCCTCTCCTTGAAAATGATGTTTTATGACCCCTCCCCCACCATAGAATTCCTAGGTAGCAGAACACTTTTTCTCCCAGTATGGCTCTCTGACCCCCTGGGCTACTTATCACCTTATCAAAGCAGCCTGGCTAATCCTCTGAAATCTGGCCAATCAGGTCAGAGCATTTGAGAGGGGCCTGAATTTTGGTGTACAGACAGGAAGGTCTTATAACTTCTTCTGTACATTCTAGGATACATTCAGCCATAGTATATTGTTGGATTTATCAATACCATTCAACTGAGTTCTTAAATTATATTTTTATGGCTTCCATTTTTTCTGTTATTATTTAATAACATCTTGCCAAGTTAACCTATGGGGCTAGGGATCTGCAATGGAAAAAAATGAACTGGGCAATTTCGCCAACATCAGGGCTTATAAAAAATGTTTTATAAGGACCCTGCCTATATCTGCAGTACCCCTCACCCCTGGAACACCAAGGGAAGAGTTTAGGGATTCTGAATATTTCAACATATTGCAGATCCTCACTTCACAGTGCTCGCAGCACAAAAGATGATTTTGGGAAGTACTTCACTGCAATGTGGGGAGTGAAATGTGCAAATTCACTAACCCCAGGGCATATATAAATATTTTATATGGACCTTCCTTATAAATGCCTGACCCCCACCCCGAGACACCTAGGAGAGACCCTGGGGGTACCTAATATGCCCAAACATTGTAGTTTATTAATCTGTAAGTGCTCAAAACACCAAAGCCGAGTTTGGGCACAATTTGCATTTTAAAAGCAGTCCTGCAACACAGGGCTGCTTTTAAGCTGACCTCAGGCTTCAAAAGTGCACACATGCAAGTGCAGAAAAGCTGCTGGCCTTTAAACTTTCATGCCCAAATATATTCTAAGGTAGTTTTAATCCCCCTGCACTATCATGAACTAGGGCCTCATAGGGGAGGTCATGGGTACCCTAGTGTATGTAGGTGTTTTCACTGTTTCTTCGTGTGTCTTCAGCATAGGGTGTCCCGAAACTCCCGACTTAAGTACACCCAATACAATATTGTGAGAAAACCCTATCTCACCCCGAAGCAGGTAAATAGAATGTACCTATGGACAAATCCTAAATGCCCGCACTATCCATGTCCAGAAGCAAACTTGTACCACATGATCTGCGCCTATCCAGAGATCGCGAAGTTCTGGGCCAACACAGTAGCAACTGACTGTGGAAATAACGGGTAAAACACTAACACCTGACCTGATTTCCTGCTTGTTGAGTGTGCTACCACATCCAGAAATGAACAAATTTGCCACAAAATTCCTAAATCTATCCCACGTCCTGACTATAGGATAAATAGCAATGACATGGAAATTTCCTTCAGCCCCCCCACTGAAGGCCTGGCTGCCTGATCTCCAATAGGCCACGGCGGAGATCGAAGTGTGGTCTCTCTACAAGCTAGAGGAATTAAAGGCCCCCCCATGGAACACGTACCAGGAAGTGCTGACAGCTAAACGGATGACAAACCACCGTGAACACTACTGGTGAGACGCACCAACACCCCTCCCACAGCAGAGGTACACCAGGAGCCGCAATTGGGGGCCCCACAAAGGGCCCCTGCCTACTTGGCCATTACTGGAGACTCATAGCGGAGCCTAGGCACTTCCCAGGCATACCATCCCCCATGCCCCTGGAGACCGCCTCACCCCTTCCTCCCCACCCCCCCAAAAAAAAGGAACACACCAATTAGTAGGAGATGGAACTGACAGACATGCGATGCCCCGGAAGCGAACACACACATCTGTCTCTGGAAATGAGGGATGGAGGATAGCACGTGACACAGACCTGCGGCAAATAGGACTGTATTGAACCACCACTAGTTGGGTGCCACAAAATTACTACAGTTTTGAGGTGGACGGTTAGGGCCCTCTTATTGGTTATGATGAATTCATGAGTGATGGCTTTCTACACATTACAGGACAAAAGTCAGTTGGGGGGCCGGTTATAGGGTACACCAACATTGGACCCTGTTCTTAAGGATGTGACGATGGCATGTGCACTAATGTAAGAGATTGCCGTGTTACCAAACTGCCTCTGGACAAAGTATATGTGAGTTTCTTGTAAGGAAAAAAAATGTCCACTTTGCATTTAGGTAAATAATGTAATTTTTTTCTTTTTTATTGAGTGACATAAGCCTCTAACATTTGAAGAATCAATTATTAAAGTATATCTATTTGCCACGTAAAAAATATTTAGAACAGGAATAAAAAGAAGCTAGAAGACTTTAGCTGAATACAATGAATTAACAGAATAAGTAGGACATATATAACAATAAACGAAACAAACAAGGCAGACAAAACAGATATAACCCTAAGGGAAGAACACCTACATTGATAATTTGAGACACTGAAAGTACAACCCATGATGAAGAAAGGGCGCAATGGTACCTGCTAAAAATGAATGTGGGTAGAAGAGTGATATGGCTGAAAAAAGCATCATGTGTATCATAGAAGCTTGACAATCCATTGCGACTGGAGCATGAAGGTTCAACTAAGCAATCAAGTCCGCAGGTGAAAAGAAGGTCTAAGAAACATCAATTTTCTATATTCACGTGCCTGATGGATCAAAAAGTGCATGTTTGTAACGTGCTTCTCATAGTTGAGGACGCAAATCAGAATAATGCTCACGCAAAGCAACAGTTTCCTTTGCAAATTCTTGGTATAACATGGTGTATATTTAATTTCCTTCCACCATTAACGATGGAAGTTCCCAAACAGCTTTATGAATCATTATGAGCTGGTGGGGATGTACCACTTTAAATATGACTTGTCACAGTTTAGATTCGTTTGGTTTATGGCGTGAGAGTATGCAATCAGCTTTATCAACTAAAAACTTCTCAGAAAGTTTTAATTTCAATAACTGTGATAAGTTGGCCTGGTACATGCTGTCCTCTAGTTATAGTGGGCACCTTGCACCAGTCTAAACAACCCCTTATTGATGATAGGTTAAAGACAACCTTATTTGAAAGCTGTCCTAGTGGTAGCTATGGAGAGCAGCCTTCAGGCTAAGTCTTGAAGGAATGTAAAACAGCTTGTTTTACCAGTCTATAATCTCTTGAGTGGCTAAATGAAAGGAGACCACACTAGGTATATATATAAAATATATGTATTACTAAACACACCCCTCTAGTCTCTTTATGAGGCTAGAGGCAAAAGCACATAAGTTACACTTCAAATATCACAGTAAATTAGCACAATATACAATAGGTCCTAGGGGCGGACCACACCATATATTAAGAATGTGGTATAAGAACCACGACTTGACTAGACACAAGGCCTAGAGCCTGTAGAATCATTAGGACCCCAAGGAATCACCCAAGGTAGTGACACAGGGGACCCACGGGGGCCGTGTGCAGTGTGAGAACACAGCCGCGAGCTCCCGTTAGCTTCTATGGGGAAAGTCGCGGTTAGAATTTTAAAGTTTAAGGACATTTCGGAATGGACTAGGAACAAACCCTTTTATAATTAGATGGTTCTAGGGCCAACACCCACGGGTGCACCGGAGTGCTCGTGTTACCTCACCCAGGGAAGCCGGGTGCATAGGTGTCAAATGGTGTCTGGTCACGTCGACGTTTTCGATGGCAGGAGACAGAAAAGTGCTGCTGCTGGGAGGAGGAGAAGTGTCCGAAGAGATCCAACCCTGGATCGAAGATGTGAAGAACATGAAAGCAGAGGGGACAGAGTCTGGGTCACTTGCCAGTGACCAGGGGCGCGATAGACGAATGCCCACCAATGTTGTGTGCTTCATGTGCGAAGAGGGGAAGATTGACTCTTCAGCCACGAGGACCAGGAGGTGTTGAGGACAACCAGGAGCTGGATTCGAGCTGCCCCATGAAGGATGTCGAGTGCAGCAGCGTCGGTGCCCGGTTTGGACACAACAAGCCTTGGCAACAGCAACCCACGCAGGAAGAGAAAAGATGCTTCGGTGTGCACCAGCAAGGTCCTGGGGACTCCCCAAGCAATGGAGAGTCAGGGCATGTCTGGAGCAACCAGAGAAGCCCAATTGTAGTAAGAGTTGCCTTCACAGCGACCCACCAGTCAACGGACCAGGGATCGCAAAGGTACCTCGAGCGAAAACACAAAGAGCGGGCTCACGGAACACTCGTGGAGTGTAGGCCAGCAATCTTCAGTGTAAAAGGTGCTCGGGGTCTGGGCTACAAGTAACCCAATGCAGAACCTCAAAGGACGTTGAGAAGCTGATCCACTTGCAAATGTGCACTGTGTCCAGGGGTTCCGGTTCCACAGCACCCACGAGGGCTACGGGTCTCAGCTTTGCTGGGGACTCGGGTCAGTCTCTGGGAAGTCTGAAAACCCACCTCCTGTGTTGCAAATTCTTCGGTGTCCGGCGGGAGCTTCAGAGAAGCAGACCGGACAGATGGGTCTTTGGTGCCTGCCAAGCAGGGGAGTAACTCCTTTACTCCAAGGGAGATTCTTCAGTCATCTAGTTGTGTAGATCGTCGAAGTTCCGGGATTTCTGTAGCAGAGTTTCATCCAGGTGTAATCTAAAGTCCTAAGGACAGGGGTTCCTTTGTTATACCCAAGGAATGGGTTGGACTAACTCTGGGGACCCACCTATGGGAGGGTTTGGAAAGATGGGTGGCCACACCTATTTCCTTTGTCCAGTTTTGCACCAGAGCAGGGGCTGGTAGCCCCTGCAACCGGTTTGAGCCGGACTATGCACAGGGAGACCAAATGTGCCCCTCAAAGCACTCCTGGTGTGCTCCCACCCAGCCCTAATCTACTAAGGCCTGTCTGGGAGGTGGTAACACCTCCCTGTGACAGGAAACCTATTGTCCAGGCCTCCCCTGCCAGAGTTTCGGTCAGCAGCACGAGGCCAGACCTGTGTCTGTGGCTGGCAGCATCCATTTTGTGATGCCAGGGCTCTGTTAGCTTTTACCGGGTATTCCGGTGCTGTCATGTCTCTCCCTCTAGAAGGGTGGGGTCATAAACCCACACCAGCTACTGGTGTGGGGGTATGATTCCAAGGTGTTTGACACCAAACACAACATGCTTACATGCAGCCAGTCCAAAGTTAGCATTTACCGTTTGGTTATAATGCACTTAAGAGTATATGGTCAGGCTGCATCACAGACAACCCTGGAGAAGAGATTCCAAAGGCTGCAGAGGAGCTCTGCTCATGCATGGGCACCCTCTCACATATAACCAAGCACCCTGCCTTCAGGATTGATAAGGCCTGCCATAGGGGTGACTGATAGGTTTATATGTGCAGTGATAGGGTGTGATATAGTGAACCTATATCTCAGTAAGGGGTGCATGCACCACCTTACCCAGGCTGCAGTAGCAGACCTGTGGTGGCATTTTGTAAGGCTTCCCAGGGGTGGCATAATACATGCTGCAGCCCCTGGTAGGCCTCTGGGGTACCTCTGCCCTAGGTACAAAGCATACCATATACTAGGGACTTATAAGGGACTCCAGAATCCAATATGTGGTGTACCTAAGGTACATGGAATCCTTTTGTAACAGAAAGCAGATAGGCTGGGGACCTGGATAGCAGGTTTCCAGCCAAACTAAGTCAAAAACCATCAAACACCAGAAGAAAGATGGGGGCAACGATATAGTCAGATTACACCTTCCTACAATAACCACAGCAAAATATTTTCCAGAAAGGCTCTGCAATATGACCCTCAATAATTCATGTAAGTTAAAGATATTCAAGTTACGTTGGTGATTTTTACTTTCCAAATCCAGCAACATCCTTTTCATAGGCGCCAAATGACTATCTTGAGGTACCAATTGATCAACTGCAGCTTCATCACATATCCTAACCTCATTATCAATTAGTTTAATTGCTAACCCTGCTAAGGCTCTTTAAATATCTTTATTATCAGAGCAAATAAAATCTGTCTAATAACGAATTGACTGAATTTCTTCCAAAATGTTTGCCATTGACTCTTCTTGTGACTCAATTGTTTTAGACTTAGCAGTTGGGAGTAAATTAGTTTTCTTTCTTTCTTTTATTATAAAGGTGCTGCTGCACAACCTTCACTTCTGAATTAGACATAGATGAGCCTTTGTCTGAGACAGCAAAACAAGCATGTTTATTAAAAAAACACAAGGCCCTTTCAAAACTGACTTTCTAGTTAGACACTGAGGGCTGCAGCACAATGTATTCCTTCGAATAATAGTCAAGTGGCTGAAAGCATAAATGGAAGAGTTTAATTTTTCTTGCTAGAGTAAGAAATTTTAGGGTATGCTTTAAGGACTACAGAAGAATACAAAAGGCAGCACCTTTAAGAAAACCAAAGGGAGTTGCAAACCTGACTCCTTTCCACAGGCTAGCCCTCCTTTCAATCAGTCACCTGACAGGAGCTGATGTCATTAATAGTCGTTCTCCAGCTGTAGAAAAGCGTAGAACAACACCAGCAATCTGCAGCAAAGAGCTTCACAGCAGCAGAAACATCAACAAAGGAATCCAAAATCGCCTCAAAGTGGTGATTTAAGCTCATTGTCACAGCTTTGGGTTTGGGTGGGTCTCAAAATCTTGCAACACTGCATGTGCGCTTCCTCTCCAGTTGGTGTCAGTACAAGAGCGGGACAGGGCGCTCTTCTCTCTCCTGCAAGCAGTACCTGCAGCTGGGCCCTCTAGCCTGGTTCAGACTGCTGCAAGCATGGTGAGTGACTGGGCGCAGGTTGCTTGCGTCTCTGCGCACAAAAGGCCAGTGTACCATCCTTGCGTTTTACAGGGCCTTCACTTGTAGCCTTATGTTAAAGAAGTCCTCTAGGGCAATGACTTTTAGAAGCATGTTACGTGAAGTATCCGCTACTAAAATGGTTTTCCGCCCCTCCTGTATTTTGCACCCGGTACTGTTAAGTTGTGAGAAAGACATAGTGCCTCATAGTCGTAGATAGCGGGAGTCAGCCACAGTAGCGGTTACAGCTGAAGGCTCTTTGGCATTAAAATGTCCTGCTGCTCATTTCTTGGCATGACACTGCTCTTCCATTTCTTAGGTTTCACCGAGACAGCGCATGTGCTGTCTCTGCAAGTTGTATTGTTTAATTCAGTGGGCTTAAAGCCCGCCCATATCTTACCATTTGATAGCTTCAGAGTCACTCTTGTTTCCTTTATCCCTGTTTGTCATGGCATGCTGGTGTCAAGTCCTCTTCTTGTGTTTGGATATTCCCAAGGAACATGGAACAAGTACTTGTGTCCATCCACTGCTCCCTTTTTTGGAATTACTTTTTCTTTGTGTTCAAGCACTCCATATGAGTGCTTGTGTTTTCAGTCCGTCTGCATTTATCCCCATCCATGTAGCTTGGATTGCCAATGCACCCTATGCCACTGCAGTGTACTCTGCACTGCCCTACTCTACACCACTGCACTCTACGTCATTGCATTTTACTCTGTTCTACTCTATACTACTGTACTCCATGACACAGCATTCTACGCCACTGCACTCTATGGCACTTTGTTCTTCTCTGCACCACTCTACTCCTTGCCACTGTACTCTACGCCACTGTACTCTGTGGCACCCAATGCCACGCTAATCTACTCTGCAACACTGCACTCAATGCCTCTTCACAACTGCACTCTACTCTGCACCACTTTATGCCACTGCACTCTATGATACTGTCCTCTGAATCACTCTAGTCTACGCCACTGCACTCTACTCTGCACCACTCCACTTTATGCCACTGCACTCTACGACACTCTACTCTGCACCACTCTACTCTGCCCCACTATACTCTACGCTTCTGCACTTTATGCCACACCACTCTACGCCACTGTACTCTACACCTATTTACTCTAATCTGCACCCCTGCACTCTACGCCACTACACTCTATGCCACTGTACTCTACTCTGCAGCACTCTTCTCTATGCCATTGAACTTTACACACCTTACTCTGCATCACTCTACTCTATGCCACTGCACTCTACTCTGCACTATGCCATTGCACTCTATCTCACTCTACTCTAATCTGCACCACTGCACTCTACGCCACTACACTCTATGCTACTCTACTATGCTTTGCACCTCTCTACTCTATCCCACTCTACTATATGCCACTGCACTCTACTCTGCAACAGTCTACTCTAGGCCACTGCACTCTATGCCATTCTACACTGCACCACTTTGTGCGATTATACTTTGCTCTGCACCATTCTACTCTATGTCACTGCGCTCCACTGCACATATCTGCACTATGTGCCACTGCACTCTATGCAACTCTACTCAACACCACTCTATATGCTACCGCACTCTACGCCACTCTACCCTATGTCACTACACTCTGAACCACTCTACTCGACATAACATAACAGGTGTATTTGTAAAGTGCACGTCACCCCTAACAGAGTATCTTGGCATTGAATAACAGATGCCTATTGTGACCCAACTCAATGGTACTCATTTTATCAGATGGGTGAAAAGCGGAGTGTACCAGCAGGGATTTGAACCTGTGACTCTCAGGTCGAACACAGGCCCCTGCAATGGATGCATTAGCCCACTGAGTCACCAGACCCGGCATATCCACCACTGCAATCTATGCCATTGCACTCTACTCTACACCACTGTGCTCTAGGCCACTCTACTCCATTTGACACCACTTAATGCTATGACAGTGCACTGTTTGCCACTCATCTCAATGCCACAGCACTGTACACCACTCTACTCTATGCCACTGCACTCTATGCCACTCTACTCTGCACCACTCTACTCTACTGCCCTCTACCCCAGCACACTATTCGCCACACTACCCTGCACCACTGTATGCCACTGCACTTCACACCACTGCCGTTTACGCATTTCTACTCTACTGTGCACCACTTTATTCTATGACACTGCACTCTACTCTGCTCTAAGTTGCTGCACTCTATGCCACAGCACTGTATGACAGGCCACTCTGCACTACTTTTTGCCACTCCACTCTACTCTTTGCCACTCCATGCCACTCTATGCCATCCTACTCTATACCACTCTACTCTATGCAATGGCATGCCTCTCCACTCCACACAGTGTCACTTAACCCCACTCCACACAATGCCAGTCTACTCTATGCCACTCTACTGTACCCCCCTTTAATCTGCGCCAATCTACACTATGCCACTCCAGGGCACTCTATTCCATTCTCTCTACACCAATCTGCTCCACTTTGTTCTACTCCACTCTACGCCAATCCACACCACTCTAAACCATGCCACTCCACTGTATGCTATTCCATGCCACTCCACTCCACTCTACATTACTCTACTTTACTGTACTCTATACCAATCTACTCAATGCTACTGCACTCTAAGACATTTTGCTCTAATCTGCTACAGTCCACTCTACTATGTGCCGCCCCCTCTTTGCTGCTCCATGCCACTCTACTCTACACCACTCGACTCCATTCCACTTCACTGTACGTCACCTCACTCTGCTTTACGCCACTACAAACCTCTCTAATCCACTCTATGCCATTCCACTGTACACCACCCCACACTAGACTATGCCACTCTACTCCACTCCATGCTGCTGTATAACATTGGCAAAGCTAATAGCTCTCGCATTGGGGGAACATATTGGCTTTGCCAATGCTTGTTTCATCTTGGGCCTGATTCACAAAGGTAAACTTACACTTTTGTATAAGTTTACTCTTTTTGGCTTGTCACAAACTGCTATTTAACAGTAACTTTACGACTGTGTCGATTGCAGTCAGGGTGGAGATCACACATAAAAAGATCACAAACTACGAAGTTCTATCAGGTTACCGTGTTTGACAGTATCAAAGGCAGAGGAAAGGTCTAACAGAATGAGTAAGCAGGCTCCGTTCTGATCTAGGATTTGTAGAGCATCGTCAATTATATGAGTCATGGCCGTTTCAGTGCTGTGACCTGCACGGAAACCTGATTGGTATTTGTTGAGTAGGTTAAAATGTTCAATATGTTTTACCAGCTGTAGGTGTACACATTTTTCTAAGAGTTTGGCCAAGGTGGGGATATTGGATATAGGGCGGTAATTGTTTAAGTCCACGGGGTCTGCCGTAGGTTTCTTTAGAATGGGGGATACCTGCCCGGCTTTTAGGGTGTCAGGGATGCAACCTTGGCATAAAGAGTTATTTATGATCTTGGTCCATAGCAGCAACAGCAGCAGGGTGAAGTCTTTTAAGAAGTTTGCAGGGAGAGGGTCGGTGAAGTGATTGGCCGGGGTCAGGGCAGTAAGCATTTTGAGAAGAGATTCTTCATTGTAAGTAATGAAGGAAGACCAAGATGCATTATTCTTTAAATTGAACTTTGATAAGTTTCGCTGTGGTGCATTTAGAAGCGAGGGTGGAGGGTTTGTATGAGAGACAGTGTGTATTATTAGGTAGTTGAAAAGCTCCTTCTTTAAGGTATCTGTCTTCTGAGTGAAGAAGGTAGCAAATTCTTCACAGTTTGGTCGTGTGTCACATTTATCTTGGGGGCGGTGAGGTGCATCCTTCGATTGAGTTTTGATTAGCTCGAAATGTTTTTGGGGACGGTTTTTTGCCTGGTCTAATTGGTGTGTGAAGAAGTCTTCTTTAGTGCGTTTGATCTTTCTGTAATATGCGTTTCTCTTCTTTCTTAGTATCTTGAGATGATTGGCGGATGGGGCTGATCTCCATCTGCGTTCAATTATTCTTAGGGCTCGTCTGTCCTCGTTTAATCTTCCATCGTACCAAGGCTTAGAATCTTTTGTGGAGACTCTCTTCAATTGGAGGGGAGCTACTTCCTCTATTATATTATATAAATAGAATGAGGGTTGCCCCGAGGAGTTATTTTCTGTCTCTGTGAGACTACTTGACACCCAAACCCTATGTTTGGACACCAAAATGAAGTATATAGGTCTCATGGTTCCTGAAATATTACATCATCACTGCAACACATCCACCATTTTAAAAATGTCATCCAGAAATATTTGGCCCTGATCAGCAATTTCTACCCAAGCGAAATTACTTCTCTTAATGATCCAAAAACACAAATAAAAAATAAAAATCTCTGGACAACAATTTTCTTACAAAGGTATTTCTAGTGAGAGTGATGAGGTAATTTCCAGTGAGAGTGAGAACGGAGAAGGCTCAGGTTGTGATGATCACTCCTCATTGGCCTCACACAGATTGGTTTCCCATTTACAATTAATGGGAGTTTCTCAGGAGTGGTGGTTTCCCATTGTTACATCTACCCCTGTCTTTATGGTGCTGACTGGGGAGTCTCAGCTCAAGCTAATGGCCTAGAGGTTGAGCAGAGAGGGTTAACTAAAGAAGGGTTGGCCAAGGATCTTGCTGTTACAGTTCAGGCTTCCCGGCAATTGTCTACACTTCACTCTTACAGTAGGCATTGGAATTAATGTTCTAGTTGGTGTGAAGTTAAAGAATTAGATCCCACTTCAGTCAGTCTGATATTGGTGATGGGATTTTTACAGGAGGGACAAAATTGGGATTGACAGTGGCAATCTTTAGGGTGCAATGAGAAGCAATAAGACTTCTCTGCCATTTCCAACTTGGGACCTGTCTGTGGTTTTGGAAGCTATAACAGTTCATTCTTTCTTTTGAACCTCTAGATAAGGTAGACTCTTGAATGCATCTATTTTGTTGGTTCTACCAGGGTAGGATGGTATTAGTTCCAGGCCCTTCTTTCTTGCCTTGGATAATTCAGCATTCACCAAACAAGAGGACATCATTTTGTCAGAATTCTCTCCTTTTCTGGCATCAGATGAAGAGGTTAAGTTACAGATCTTAGATGTGAGAAGAGCTTTTATTATTTATTTGGAAAGGGTGAAGTCCTTCAGAAATTCTGAGGATTTGTTGATTTTGTCCCACTAGGAATGGAGAGAGGCCAGCTAATTCTAATCTAAGCAGGTGGATAAGGTCTTTGTTTGCATGTCTTACGATGTGATGGGCAAAGTGCCACCTTCCGGGATGCAGGGTAGATTTACTTGAGGCATGTGTTCCTCAATTGCAGAATTGCAAGGGGCTTCAATCTCTGAAATATGTAGGGAAGCTAAAACATTTCAGTGTTGTGCAGGGTAGAACCATTGCTGATGTTTTTGGTCATAACGTTCTCTCCTCTATGAAGTAATAGGAGTATGCTGTAGGAAAATAAAAAAGTCTTTGGTTTTGAGCATCTAACTCAGTTGTCTGGCTTCTTTTAATTGCTTGCTATGTTTCACTGATGCTGCATTCAAGTGTGGGAGAGATTTGGAGGTAATGTTTCAAATACTTGTTGAAAAATTCTTTACTCCTGATCTTACTCCCTTGCTTTAATTCAGAGGCTCTTCCAGTGTGGAGAAACTGAGTTGTTCAGTGTGCTAAGCTGGTTTACGAACAGGAAGAGCTTGCTGGGGGAGTGGGTTTTATTATTAAGGTTGGTTTGGGAATGATGTCTGAGGAGGCAAATAATCCTCACTGGTGCTGAATTAACCCCTTCGCCGCGGCAGGAATTCCGCCGCGGCGCTGGGGGGGTTTGGGGGCAGCGCTGTGGCGCTGTGCTCGTGACGGAACCGCTCCGTCACGAGCCACGGTTGAGCTGTGCTCATGACGGAGTGGTTCCATCACGTCTCCGCCCACTGCGCTAATCGCCCGCACAGGCAGGGAATTAGCGCCGCGTGGGCGGAGCGGCCGCCAACGGCCGTAGCATGACGGAACCACTCCGTCATGAGCACAGCGCAACCGTGGCTCATGACGGAGTGGTTCCGTCATGAGCGGGGAAGGGGTTAAAGCGAAGGAGTAGGACCAGGAGTAATGTAATTACTGGTAAGAAACTGAAACATTCAGAGCAATACTCAGAGTCATAGCCATCTATGGTGCTGCATGAGTACTGAACCCAGGTCATTGCTATATTTTGCTCTCGATGCAGTAAGCGGAAGGCCGTTTTTTTGCTTGCATTTGGCGCATAGTGGCCTTGCTATGCCACTGCCAATGCTTTTCAGTGCATATGTTTCTGATAAACCGGCTCTTCACTTTCAGATAATCCTCATTAGAACCTTCACAGGGACCACACAACCCTCTCTTGCTTAGTATGCCGCATGACTAATTCTGTGTTTCCCACTCCTTTGTTGTTGCTCCTCTCTGACCTGCAATTTCCTTCATATCCTTCTAACAGGTTCTCTTGTGAGTAAAATAGCTATCTTTTTAGACTGCAGCAAAAGTGGATTTGATATATAACCCAGTCTCACTGGGTTCAAAACGCACATGTGCCTTTTGTGGACAAGTAGAAATGTGATGCAGCCTTTCTACTCCAAAAGGGGGCCTCAAAGTTGTCCTTTCCTCCAGTGCTTAAACTGAAAAAAATGTAAGTGCCAGGGTTCTCATCTGGAGGCCACTGCAACTTCCACCACTATTAACCCTGCCAGCACTGCCATTGATAGTACCAACACAACTACAAACCATCATACTCCTACAAGTAAGCCGAGCACTAGAATCCACCATCTCAAATTAAGCACCCCTTTACTCTCAAAATGCTGGTCCGCATCATGACCTCGACTCACCATTTTGTACTGTGTGTCATGAAAACTGCATCTGTGCATCAGGAGCAGTTTGGTGACAACAGGGAGCTGCTGTGTTAGTGTTTCGTTGAGAGTGCAAAGCGCTATCACACATTCTGCTTTACTTTAGAAGGTTTGTGCAGTGAAGGGGCAATGGGCTGCAGTTTCAATGCAGTGTGCAGTGTCAAGGGTCTCTCACAGAGAGAAGAGGTCAAATAAGGAGAGCCCGGTGCCCTAAAAACACTACAGGTGTCACAAAATAAAGACTATTGACTCACATACTGTAGCAGGTTTAAACCATTGTTATTGAATGGTGAAGGGGCTTTCTGACACTTCTCCTTTTCTCTTTTCATTAACTTCATTCATTCACTTAAAGTGAGTGCAAATCCTAACTGAATATGTTTTCCTGTTAAAATCAGCATCTCATTATACAATCGTCTGTTTTATGTTGTAGCTCTATAGGGAGGACCCCAAGAGAAAACGTTCAAACACTTCTGTTTATTGTTCTTTGATCTTTCTGCCCCTGACGAAGGGTTCATTTTAACCCGAAATGCATTGGGACTGATTTTGATCTTTTGAATTTACAAATTTGTGAATTTAGTTAATGATGGCTTTTCTTTGGACAACATGATATTAATGGACAATGTTTGTGTTTGTCATTTACACTGATTGTATTTGCATAAGCCATATTGAATACAACAATGCAGTGATTTAATTTCATTTTTGATTTCGTCGAATTCAACTTTAATACATATGTTCGTTTGATTCAAACCAAATAAGTGTGTGTATACTTGTAAAGACATTTTTTGTCTCCAGCTGTGCTTCACGCTGGTTATGGTTTTCCACAACCTCGCTTCAGTTAATTACAAAATAAAGACATACATGATTTTAATGGAAATAGAGTCTAAGGATGAGCACACAGCTCTGTTTACTGGCACTTCTACTCAGCAGATCACATGCATCAAGGATAGTTTGCAGTAGTCCAGAGTCCCAGACCCCAGGCCATGTCTCAGGGTGACAGAGGATTGAAGGTTATCTACACACATGACTGAGGATCAAGCAGATCCGTAATATGTTGCTGACGGTGAGTTTTCAGTGTGCTGCAGCCTACACACACACTGCTCAGGTGGGACTCCAGTGCAGGCTTTGTTCATCGAGGCAGACACTCTGCCTGGCCAGGCTCAGCGCCCTCTGTAACACTTGGCCAGTCACTGAAACCGCAGAATACCCAGTGCTAGGCAGGTATTGTCAGTCTCTCGAAAACTGTCTCTTACTGTCACAATCTGTGATCCATCGCCCTATTGGTCCTGTGCAGCCAGGGAGAGAGGTCTAGATTATTTCACTCTCAGGTGTATGAAATCTAACAACATACTGCCAGCTCACTGATTATTAGTGTGACAAATGACTGGCCTTGTAGTGATGCAAGAATGTTTATAAAAATGTGTTATGGTAACCCGAGATGCGTGACACTTGTCAGGGCTACTGACCCTCCGGGCACCTTATAGAAACAAACCGACGTCTATCAAGTCATCCTTTTCAATGGTTTTCTGGTACTGGTGAACCTGGTTTACCATTATAATATTGGGCAGAATAAGTTACTCACACGTGATGTGAAACAACTTGAGATCTAATTTTTGTCTTTAGCTAGTTCAAATGTTTTGAAATGGAACAAAGTGCACAACCCCTGAATAGCTAGTAGTTTTTTGTCTGTGCAGTCCTTTTATAGGTCTGCGGAGATGTGGCAGTCTCATCCTATATTGGTTGCTGATGTACTGTCGCCCTCCAGCGTCTTTGGGCAGAGCAAACGTATAGTTCTACAATGTTTGTGGCCACCCCAGCTTTTGATCCTGATAATATGGTTTTCCTACCTTTGCAATATTTTTTCTTTGTGTGATTCTTGGATTTTTCAAAATCCATATGACTTTTGTGATGTAACATTGATGGCAGCACCCTATTCTGAAAATTGTTCCAGCACAACTGCTTGTCTCTGACCGTTGTGCCTCTAGCTGTGGCAATTGAAAGACAGGACCTCATTTATGGCATTTTGGTGCAGGGCAGCGCAGCAAGGCACCTCCCTGCGCTTTGCTACTCCAAAGCAAAATGGCATGAATGCACTGTATTTAACCAATCCAATGCATTCTTGTCCTTTCCACATGTACTGGCGCCATTTTGGCAGCCTATCCAACATAGGCACCCTGGATACCTCTGTTGCAGGCAGGATTGGTTATGTGCAGGAAGGGGTACCTTCCTGTACAAAAACAATCCTACAAGATGTTTCCTCTTTCCATGTGTTCTGTAGAATTCAGCACACATCGAAAGAGGAACAAACTAGGAGAAATAAACATATTTCTCCTTGTTACGCCTCACCTCGAGAGGCGTACAGATTTGGCACTTCTCCAGGTTTACATCACTTTGTAAATCTTGGGCAGCATCAAATTCCATGGGTGTTGCATGGGAAAACCCATTGCAATGTCCCTGGAACACCTCCCAGGCGGACACTAAGGCAATGCAGCGATTTGCGATGCATCACCCTACTTATGATTTATGGGGCCCCTCAAAGCCACACAGGGTGGCTTTGCGTGGCTTCATACAACTTTATGAATTCCCTTCGTCACTCATGTACCACTTTACATGGTGTAAAAGTGTTGCAGGGCTCTCATAAATAAGCCCAACTGTAAACAAAAAGCTAGAAAACTACAGCACTCGACTTGCCTCTTGCCAGAGCCCATAAACCGGCTCCCTCTGACATTGTGCTGTTACTGGCAGAAAGATGAAGGAACACGCACTCAGTGCCGCCAGATTGGGCAATTTCCTCATTTGTGCAGGAAAAACCGCACCTTACGGGTCACAGATTTGTGGGCTGGTCTGTAACCTCTTTGCATCTCCTTTTTGAAGATGAGGCAGGGGCGTAACACAGGCCCCCGCAGCCCCCGCGATGCGGGGGGGCCCCCTGGAGCTCAGCACCGCACTCTTGCCGGAGAGCTCTTGATTGAGCTCAGAGGGGGCCCCTTCACGTTCCTTGCAGGGAGGCCCCCTCAATTTTCGTTACGCCAGTGAGATGAGGCGGTGCCTCATGAATGTCTATGGTTGCACAGTGCACTCACATTGCACACTGTCCCCTGAGCTCAGCTGGTTGCTTTGCTCACTCTGCCCGCCTGCCTTAGGCAGTCTCAAGCCCTCCTAAGCCTGGTTCCATTTCCCAGGGAATTTCCCTCTCCACCCCAAGCACTGAGGAAACAGTCTGTCATGCTTTCACCCACTCGTCATGCGCCTTAATGTAATTACTTGTGTAATTATTGGGGCCCCTCCCCAGTGGTGTTCGGTCCCGGGCCGTACTTTTAATCCAATAAATGGACGTGCTTCCAAAGACAGCCCTTTTTGGAGAGAATCGCCTGCCCACTGTGTGCCAAGTCCCATACAGGACATCAGAAGTGATTCAGGCTGAAGACTCCTGATTTCCTAAGCCAGAAATGGCTTTATTTTAGCTGTCTCGCACCTAAAATTGCCTCTGCCTTAATATATACATCAATGGGGAACATACATTCCCCCTATTAGTTTTAAAAATCTCCCACTTTCCAGTTTTAACATGCTGGAATGTATGGAGTCCTCCACTGAGTTGGGTGACGGGTGTTCAGGAGGAGAGTCAATTGGCAGCGTCGCGCCTGAAAGAGCGTCTCCTCTTATATGTGGCAGCACGAGATAAAAGAAGATTACTAATCATGGTCATATATATCTTTTGGTTAATGCACCCATTGCAGATATCTGTATTTTGTCTAATCACAGTTATCGGCGATGCGGCAAGTGCAAGGTAAGTGTTTTTCTTTTTTTTAAATTTAATTTTCCCTTGTCGTCGTCTGTCGACTCGTCCCCTACCCCATCCCCCGCCCCACCGCTCGAACCTGCACAGGCCGCTCCTGGTCATTTCTCATTATAAAGTAGCTCACACCATTAATGTGCCTTCAGCAAAGCCCGCCTCTTTCAATGATGATTTTCATAACGTAGTCCTTCCAAGGTAGACTCTGAATCTCTTCCATTACCAAATAATGTCCCTGCCGCTGAGGCTCTTGCTCTCCTACACGGACCAGTTCTTGGGTCCCACCTGCAAAGGTACCATGATAAGGGGGTTCTATGACTGGATTTGTAGTAACTATCCAATTTAGGCGTGTTTTTATAACACATTTAAGGCTAGGTGCAGCATATACGGTTTTAAAACAACAAATATAAACTTTGAATCGTATATTTGAAGGTCCTGGGAGAACATTGTCACCTCTAAAACAGGTGTTAATGCGCCACTATGTTTGGCACTTTAAAATGGGTAAGTACTTTCTGCTATTTAGTAGCTGCACTTTTAAGTGCAAGCACTTCTTGGAGCCCGATTTAGATCTTGGTGGAAGGGTTACTCCATCACAGCAGTTACGGATACGCCTGCCACCTTAATATAAATCCCAAAGGATAAAAGGGGATTTACATTTCGGCGGAAGGATATCCATCACCGTTGTGGCAGAGTACCCATTCACCAAGATATAAATGAGGCCCTTGGTAGTAATCACATACCCTGCGATAGCGAGGACCAGCATTACTACATTTGTCTTTTAGGAACCTGGTATGTTCTCCATCTGTCATGTCTATTGGAACTTGGAAAAAAACCTCCGTATTACTTTCCCACCACTCTCCACACATAGGCCATATTTTGAAACGAGGAAGAGAGAAAGATATTGAAAAAAATATCAGGATACTTCATTTTTCCTATTGACACACAGCACGACAAAGACCAATTTAGGCAGTAGAGATCGAAAATGTAGCCATTTTTGTATGTTCCATGCATGAATCAGGTCTTTTGCCATGCATGCCCTCTCCTGTGTTTTGATTCCAGGGCTGGACTGGCCATAGCGGGCACCGGGCGTTTCCTCGCTGGGCTGCCAGGGTGGGGGCTGGTTTTGGACCCCTGGGGGTCTGTTTTTGTTACCGGGCTGGTTTTGCAGCAATATCGCCCGCTGTCCGACTCAATTGCCAGGGCCAGTTTGCATGCCCAGTCTGTTGAAAAAAAATGCTTTTGCGCGTATTCTTTTCTTTTTTAGTTACTGGGCAAACTTGGATCAGTAATTTTGTGGGCGTGTGCCTGAATAGTGGGAGAGTCCACAAAATTACATAGGCAGCTGCGTCGAAATTGTTTTTTCTTTACTTTAGCAGATGCTATGCACTGTGGCTAAAATGATACCGGAATCTGGGGGCGGGGGTATGAGGGACAGGCCCTCCCAAGATAGTCCCTCCCATGGTCAATATATATAAAAAAAATTAACATTATCTTTTGTGTTTTTTTCCCAATGTTTCACGTGGGCCAGAAGCCTCCGTTTGTCAGGCTAATTGGTAAACTTCCTGAAAAATACCAGTGTGGTGGGCTACTTGAAATGCCTGGGATAGGTGTACAGTCTGTGGGATGGGGGCATTTAGCATGAACACGAGAAAAGCAACAGTCCCGATGACATGTCTATTGTACCAAAAGAGGCCTCAAAGCTCCAATTACATAGGGCCTCATTTATGAAAAGTGACGCATCACTGCGTGAAAACAGTGATGCGCCACTTTTCACTGCGCCCTCCCTGCGACTCCAGTGATGCGTCATATTTACAGTATGACGCATCATGTCGCAAGGAGTCACAGATACATCAGTATTTCTGACGTATCTGTAGGCGCAAAAGTGACGCATCGCTGGAGTGTGTCACAAAAGTGACGCAACTCCAGCAATGTGTCCTTTCACATGGGGCAAGCCCCATGTGAAAGGGCCTGCGTCAGTCTTACGCCTGCTGTGAGGCAGGCGCCAGAAATTGACGCATTTGCACCCTAGAAGTGGCGCAGTGAAATCTCGTAGATTTCACTGCGTCACTTCTACGACCCTTTTTTGCGTCAAAACGCCCCCCTTGCATACATTATACCTGGCGCAGGTATAATGTGGCGCAGGGGTTTACAAAGTGACGCATCTACCTAGATGCGTCACTTTGTAAATATGGCGCAACATGGCGCATGTTTTATGCCACTGGTGCGTCACAAAAAGTGACGCACCGGCGGCGCAAAAGTGACGCAGGGGCTCATAAATGAGCCCCATAGGGGCAGATTCATGACGACTGGCGCATCCCTGCATATCAGCAGGGATGCGGCAGTTATTATGCGCCACAGCTACGCCACCATGGATGCGCCGCATTTATAATGCGGTGCACCATGGGGCAAAAACGGCACAGATGCGTGACGCATCTGTGCCGAAAAGTGGCGCATTGCTGGAGTTGCGTCGCAAGCGCGACGCAGCTCCAGCAATGATCTGGAGGGCCCTATCTGTACAATGCTGCGTCAATCCTTACGCCTGCTTCAAGCAGGCGCAGGGTTTTGACGCACCATGGGCCTAAAAGTGACTGAGTGAAATCTTGTAGATTTCACTCAGCCACTTTTAGGAGGCGTTCCTGCGCCGGAACGCCCCCACCTGCCCTGGAACGCCTACATGGCGCAGGATTTGCGCCGCTGCTGCGTCACAAAAGTGACGCAACGGCGGCGCAAAAGTGCCGCAAGTGCAACATAAATCTGCCACATAGTACTTAAGAGGTGACACATGGCCAAAAGTGCTGGGATTTGGTGATTCTGCGTATGTGGTGATTTCCGCATAGTTATGGATTGCCCACATTTGTCACATAGTCCCAATGAATTGCTGATTTCAACAAAAATAATGTTTCTAGTTCAAATGGATAAAAAGTTACTAGAAACACTGCCACATGTGTTGCCATACAGTGGCAGGTTTTTTCTCACGAACAGCTAGTTCACTTCTCTGTTGCAGAAAGCTGTATTTAGTTGTCAAACCGATTACAGTAAGATACATTCTTTGCCCACACGGATTTGACATGACAAAATGGTGAATACTGATTCAAAATATGCCATAGTGTCCGCATGATTTGCCTTTACTTGTCACATAATTTGGTATACCTTGCCACATTATTTAGTCCTCCCCTGCCATGTAATTACAGTTTGCCGTGCATATAGCAGAAACAATCTGAAAGGATTTTGTCATCTTAAGAAAAGTAATTGAATATATGCAATTCATTTATATCTTATTAGTGGTTTGTTTCAGTTTCTTCCTGCTGTGAGTCTATTCTTAACTTGTGTCGCTATATGAAACAAGCATTGGCATAGCCAATAGGTCTCGCCTTTGGGATCTTTTACGTTTTTAGTTATGTTTTATAATATTGTATGTGAAAGTTCTGATAAATGTGTTAAAACTTTCACATACAATAATATAAAACATAACTAAAAAGTGAGAGGGGGTGCAGAGAGTAGAGGCAGGGTGCTGTGGCATAGAGCTAAGCATGCAGAAGGTACTGGAAACACGGGGTGAGAGCGGGGGGAGGGGGAAGTGTAGAGACAGGGAGCAGGGTGCTGTGGCATAGAGCCGGAGAGGCAGAGGGCACCAGAAGCACGGGGTTGCCCGTTTGTCTCCGGTGTCAAACACCGGTCTGTCGGAGAATAGCGCTGCAAGAAATGAGAATAATTCTTTCTGTGGTAGCTCCTTGTAAGGTGGCGCCTCCCAGTGTACATGTATGAGGTTTATCTGTGGCCTGTATCTGTAGTGTTTGCAGCCTGCAATCTCATGTTCTGCTGGTTCATACCACTTAAATAACAGGTGCCGTCTCTGCTCCAGGAAAAGAAACTTGTGCTATCACCTGCAGAAGGTTGAACAGCTCACTGACGCCTCCGTAGATTTGAACGTTTGACCTTCAGGTTACACACAGAATCCTGCAGAGGCCAGTCTTGCATGGCGCGAGACATACTCTTTCACGATAAACTCTCCTGTTTGCTTCAATTTTACATTACCTGAGAACCCAGCTTTAATGACGTTATTCGTTTCGGGGCCAGTCCCATTCTGTAAGTCACGCCCTGAGTATTTACAACCCCGTCCCGTTCATTATACACCCTCCTCCTCTTCCAATGCAAGCCCTACGAGCGCGCGCTCAGCCCTGGTGATAAGGTCGGCTCATAAAAAACCTCCGCTCATTGGCACGTTAATCCGCGTGGCAGAGGGCGCTCAGCACTGTATCTACCACTCCGTGCCCTGCCTTGGCTCATTGGTAGAAGTGTGACGTGCTGCTCCCCGCGTGCTTTGGGTTTAAGACCGTGTGTCTTCTATGTGGCTGATATGGGTAGTGTCTTGATGTTATGCATAAAGACTACTGTTGTGCTGTGATTGTGTTTTTCCGCACCGTTTCATGAACTGAAGCACAAGGAGAGAGCGACAGGTCACTTAAACGTTCACTGCAAGTCGATGGGTAGAAAGCGTGTGAGCTCGGGGTTATCTGTCGCGGCAAGTATTTGTTTGGCAGGCAGTGCGCAGACCGTGTCACCCCAAGTGTGTAGCTGTTATTATGGACGGGTGTAATAGAAAAAGGTGAGAACAGGTGTGTGTGTAGAGGTAGCAATCTCCAGAGAGCTCTTTAGCATGCAGTGTGAACCACACTGAGTAAGGAGCATTCCTAGCACCCAGAGGTGAAAGCCAGGCGCTACCCTTCTGTGGTGCAGCATTTCATTGGGCATTGTAAATGCTCTGCAGCCCACACAGGAGCAGTAGGAGGACAGAGGACTTACCACAAAGGAGAAGAGGTCCTGCTGCAGAGCAGGAGTCTGCTGTTCATGATTCGGTGGTAGCCAACAGGAGGTGTGCCTTGTCCACGAGTCCTGGGAGGTGCTGTAAAGGTGCCATCTGTTTCTAATTAACGTGAACGCGAGACACGTTTGCGTCAATTGGAAACAGATGCTACTCTGCGCGTAACCGCAAGCCCTTGGCCGTGGGCGGTTACAATTGCTGGGAAAGGCGGGACATGCACCCGCCTTTACCCAATTGCATGCTGTCTTTTAAGGAAGACACACGCAAACACCAATAGAAATATTGGTGGAGAAAATGCCACAAGCACGAGCTTGTGAAAAGTCCTGGTCAGCTGCAAGAGGCCCTCTCCTTAGAGCAGCGCATGCGTGCTGCGCTAAGGCTCGACCTAAAAAAGTACTACCAATGCCACACGTTGACTTTTCTGAATTGGAAAGAATTTTTCAAGTGTTACTAACACAACCCAGGTACAACATGGGCAGGAGCAGTGCAGGTTCTCGTTATACAAAGAACAGTATTGGCAGCTATTCTGTGGCAGCACCGGGGTCATGTACTGACACGGTCCTGCCTACTTCCAAAGAAGTGGGAGCTGAGTCTAACATAATTAGAAGGACCTTAAGGCAGAGACAGTACCCTTTATGGTGCAGGGAACAGTGGATTTACTCTCCTTCAACAAATTCTATCTTCATGTCAACTGGATAGAAATGGATTATAGGGCTGCTGCAACCCCTCAGTCCTAAATCAACAAGAAAATATAGTGGGCTAATGCACTTGTTGCCAAGGTATTCCTACAATCTGTGGAGTTCAAATAGTGCAAACCAGTCTATCATTTTCGACTCAGGATTGGCATAGCAGGCGCTGTTAAGAATGGTATGCCCTGCCACAAATATAAAAATTCTGAGCTTTTATGGGTCCCTTATCCCTGATAAACAACACACTTATTTGGGCTTTAAATAATTGTGTTTTCGCACATTTTGAAAGGCTGAGACCAGAGCCAACCCGCTTAGACCACTAATGTTATTAACCATCGATTAACTCGCACCTGTGGATGTGTGGTGGCTTTTTGTCAGAAGTCCTAAAAACCCAGGTCCACAGCTTCTACAACTGTGACTCTAAAGGGCAGTGAACTTAATAACAAATTCTAGACTTTTCACAAAACGAAATGATGATTGGAATGGTGCAGATATACAAAATGGAGTCTGATTAAAGGAGAGTGAAAAGAAAGTTGAGGGTAAGGAAAAAAGAAAGGACAACTAAAAAGAATGATAAGGAAAGAGGTTAATGAAAGAAGGGTAAAGTAGTGAGTAGAAGGGAAGAGAAAAATTTGACAGAAGTACTGAGAGGAGTAGGAGAATGATTTGTGTCATAAAGTTGAGAATGTGACAAAGATGTGTTAGAGGTGGTTGAATAAGGATATAGCCAGAAAACGATGAGCAAAGTGGGTGATGTGAATAGGGTGATTGACAGATCTGCCTCTAAGAAAGGGACGAGGTGAGTAGAGGGAGATGAGTAGGCAAGAGTGAAGGTGATGGGTGAAGCTGATAAAGGATTAGTATGATGAGAAAGAAAGGTAACCAGAGAAGAACGCTATGAACAAATGCTAAATTGTGTTGAAGCAGAAAAGAGGTTTTAAGTGGAGAGTGGTAGAACATACGGGATAGGGGAGTGTTAGGTGGGAAGAGTAATGGAATAGAAGAGACTAGAGGGACAAAATAAGAAAAGGAAAGAACATGACAGTTCACAATTTAGAAAAGATTGTTCCCCCTGAGACTTTTTAGGCTGTCTTACGTTTAGCAAAGGCCTTGTTTTTAGGTCTCGCTGAGCCCAGCGCATGCGCTGTCTTGGAGAGGCATTTTGTAGGTGAGTTTTCAAAGTGCTGCTGGATGGCCTAGCGCTTGCGTTCACGCGATCGTGCACGCACGAACCAACAGGCTTCAGCAACACTTTGAAAACCGTGCTTTAGCGCGTCATCACGATCACTTTCGCTTTCAGAGCGATCGCGATGACTTTCGCTTTTACGGCCACGCGGCGTTACTTTTACTGCCGCGCGGCCAATGCTTGTTTTTTTTTTCATGGAGCCAATATAAGCAAAGCTTTGATTTAATAAGATTCTGGACAAACAATGACATCATCCAGCGCAAACTTATCAAATCAGGCATCCTTCCCTGCAGCGACCATCTGGCTCGCCTCTCTGCTCCTCCCTCCTGGCTCCTGCGCATCTTCATTTATTACCTCTCAGTAAACAAGCTTCAAAGGGGCTGCTATCATCATTCACACCTCCCATGCTTAGCAGGCAGAGCGGTGCCCATTTGCCTAGCATACCACACTCCTTCTGGCCGGCGACCGCAAAGCTGAAGCCATTAATCCAGTAGTCTAACAAGGTCCTGGGTTTCGTTAGAATGGTGCAAATATCAGCGCATATTTGAAAAGGGCATTCTCTGACCTGGAAATCTCTGAATTATGGAGTGATGGTGACGGGGCACAGAGCGTAGAAGTGCCAAGACGCTCTAAGTTGGTAAACTGATGTTGATGTGGGGAACATATTTGACACATGAGGATATTTCACCTGCGCCTACGTCATGTGAGTAACTCCAAAGATGTTAACTGCCCATCAACGCAATGTGCTTCCAGTTCCTTTTACGGAGTACCTTGGTGAGCTGCTCCCACACGGGCGACTCCAGGCTCTACAATGTTTCACTTTCCTACCGAAGTCTTTTTTAGGGTGCTTTTGCAGTTTTGTGTAGCGCAACCACGACCCGAAGGTTTAGCAGAGCTTTACATGAGCACCAGTTACATTAAACATGGACAAACCCTTTTCTTTTAATATTACAGTATATGCAAGTGATTAACTGGCTTGTGTGTTATTGTAACGAATGAGTGCTCTCCGTCACACATATGAACAGCTAAAGGCCTACGTGTGAGTTGACAGGGAAAATATGCCAATGTTGTGGATTGTAATTGCATCGCTGCACCGTGCAATGAGGGGTTTCAGTCTCCAGGTTGGTAATAACCATGTCCACCTGTAATTACCGGTTCCCTTGCCGCTGGCTTATACCTAATTTCAGGGACATCTCTGCTACCATTTACCACATGCTTTGAGCTAATGGTAACAGGGTGTAGGGGGAGTTGGAGGAGGGGCAACGCGAGGCACAGGGTGGTGGTGGGGAAGGCGGAGTTGAAGATGCAGGGCAGGCTTAGGGGCTGCTGGGGTGCCACAGGAGGTGGTCGGGTGGGGCCAGGCTGCTCCTGTGACCACAACTCCAACCCAACCTGCTTTTAATTTTACTGGGTGCAGATGCTGGAAATAGAAAATATTTGCTCCTGGCACCCATAAATTGGTCAAGGTGTGGCAGAGGAATGGGGTGGAGGCACAAAAGGGCGGAGTCATGAAATGCTGTGTTTAACAGTCAACTTTATATATTTGTTTTTTTAACTATGCTGCCTAGAAACTGGCACTAAGGACAAACGAGACAGCAAGTCTGTTCTGGCTTACCCAATTGGTCACACAGTGGCTGCATCTTAAAATATATTATGGAGTGAAGGCACTGGCCGCTGAGATCTTTGTGTGCCCAGTACTTTCATTGGATAATAATGGTAAGGTAATTCTGGTAGCTCCAGGATTGATCTGTGTTTGATTTAATCAAAGTTTTGACTCATAAAGTAGCATAAAGTGTTACTGCATCTGCTGAAAAGCACATTGCATAAGATGAAGATCACAGATTTGTATTTTAGGTAGATAAGTAAGTTGATCATTGCCTTTGACACAGAGATCCATATGTTGTTTGCAGTTCATACTTTGCAATCCTTATACTATAGAACAGTGAGCTATGAAGTGCCATTAAGGCGCTGCATGCAAGCTGCAAGCTATGGTGGGGTTAGAACCTTATTGTTTTTTTCTCAAGCTATCATTTTTCTTAGGTTACTACAAAGGGTTCCTTTTCGGAGTGATACTGCCTTATTGGTGCAGATAACCTCAACCACTGTGTTACCTTTTATATTTTGACTTTGTATTTCTCCCGACCATGCACTATTTAATATAAAGCCTAGCAGTATGGGCAATACATTGTAACCCTCATTGCCTTATATAACATTTCCTGCACTTTGATTTACACACTTGTATGATTTATTGTGTGTGTATAATATGTGTATGTGTGTGATGCAAAGCACTCTGACAACCTACAACGGAATGAGTAGGTATATACAAAGTAAATAAATACATTAATTAGTAAGTTCTATTTAAATAACTATTTGTGTAATTACTAATACAGATGCTCCTGACATTCTTACAGTGCATGCATCTCTTACTTGCAGGGGTTGGACAAAGTCAAAGCCCTGGCTCCAGTTCATAGTTTCTGTTAAATATTTCTGAAACTATAACAACCTGAGTGTCTTTGTTTCCCTCCATTGCATTGGCGTATAGGTTTTAGGTTACAGATAGCTCCCACCCAGGATTAAACTAAAACAAAAGAAGCGCTGATGGACCTTTAAATCAGGCCTTTGTTTTTGGCCCAGATGGAAGTGAAACAAGCATTGGCATAGCCAATAGGTCTCGCCTTTGGGACCTTATAAGTGTTTAGCCATGCAACAGTTAATGTTGTTGCAGTAAGGATATTGTGCTGCATAACTAAATACTTATAAGGTCCCAAAGGCGAGACCTATTGGCTATGCCAATGCTGGTTACATTATTCTGCTTCATGTGCCTAATACAGGCAGCTCATACATTGTATTCAAGAATACGATAGTTGCAAGAAATATATTGTAAACTTTGTGTCTTTCTTATATTTAAGCTGGGCCTGCCTGAGTGAACAATGAAAGGGGTATGACCTGTTTCAATAATTTCTTTGGGATTAGAGTGTCTTGTTAGAGGGTGCTGAAATCACCTGTTACTCCGGGAAGGTTAGGAGTTCAGGTGAAGCACTGTTAGCAACTCTGGCCTGGTGTGGGCAGGGTCGGAGGGGATAGGCGGACACAGTCCATACATCCTGATGGTCTGTCTTCCAAATGTGCAGTCCTACTTTCCATAGTAGGATCCGTATAAAAACTTGAGCTGTACATTCTCACATTGTTCCCCTTAAAATACTTTCTACTCAAAGGACTGACAGCTGAATATTGGTTAAAAACTAACCAACAAATTACAAATCCAGTCATAATCCGCAGAATCAGTTCTCTTGGCACAGTGGGCAGCTAAACAAAGAAACAAGCTTGTGCTGGAGCACTGGGCCAATCTTACAAATTCTCCTGCATTTAACCTTTTTAGATGACTGAGAGGTAAAGAGGAGTTAACATCAATCCAATGGCCACACATTAAAGACCAGGAATTGGTAAATAAGGTTAAATTAGATCTATTTCAAATTCATAGCCACACTTATGTATATAAATCTCAAGAACATGTTATACAGATATAAAATCACCACATGATATCAGAAACGCAGAATGAAATGTAAACTAAGTAGCAAAAGGCATACAAGAAATTCAGTTGCAGCACTACAAATAATAAGAAACAAAATTTGATGGTCAGTATACAGGTTTCGATCCTACACTCTATGCATGAGTAAAGCTCAAATCAACTAAACTAATCCTAAACTACAGTTGAATTTTAAGGAAAACCTAGTTACATCAGGGAAAACAGGAAGGTGTCAGCATTGCAGAGACTTCTGTACAAGTTCTCCAAATCGGACATTTGCATATCATAAACCCACAGAACATTCAAGAATCTCACGTCAACAATTCCCGCACTTTTCCCCTTCTCACAGCAGAAATTGGCATCATTACTCGATACTCCTATCCCTTCGTTTGAACATCAGGATGACCTTGGGTGTCTCCTGTCTCCAGATAGGACATGAATAGGTGTAGGTTTCCTCCCTTATGGCTCATTAGCGCCTGTCGTTCTTGCCAAAAGTTCACCTCCTGAGCCTAACCAACTCTAATACACAGAGTACCTTTCATTAGCTATGAGATCATGTGAACGCACCTACAGGAAATAAACCATTACAGTGCAAACAACCTTCAATTTGAATGTTAAACATTAAAACCCAAAAGCTTAAGGCCTTTGGTTAAGCTAACTTAGCAAGGCATTTCAACACATGCTACAAATGCACGATTATGAATGCAGATACAATTACAATAAATCAAGATGCTATTTACATGAATACATTATTATATAATGGATGTACTATAGGTAAATGCAGCATGCATTCCCGAACGCTTAAAATTAAAACATTTTTGTACACACTCATGTGAATGTTTAATTTCTACAGTAAATACGTTTAAGTAATGCAGTCAAGAGAACCACTTCACGTTAATATCATTAAGACACATAGAGTATATTGTGCTAAGTTCACATAAATATTGCGTAGTTGTGACGTGTAAGGGTGAAGCCAAAATTACGCAGCCCCAGTGCCTGCATTTAATGTTTGGCCAGTTATCAACTTTCAATGCTCTTTCAATTGGTATTACATTTATTTGAAGCAAATGGACAGCAGTAGGATCTTCAAAAAGCCACACAGCCCTTTACAATCTTTTTCAAATATGCAGGTTCCCCAAGTCTTAGTCTATCTTCTGCATACACACACTGTGCAATCCTGGCCTTGGTGCTGCTCCTGCTTGAAATGACGAGAGCTGCCAGTCGAGAACAGGTATAGGCCAGCAGGATTACAAAATCCATTTAGGCACACAGCCACAAGCACAACTGCTTGGGCGAAACGGTTCAAGCTTCCATTGCATACACAACAGCAGGCAGCAACAGTGAATGCAAGGTTGACAGAAGAGGGTGAGGTGGAGAGAGTCAAGGTTGAGATGGAGAGAAAAGAGGTTGTGTTTGAAAGAGGGGATGTTGAAGCAGAGACAGAGGAGGGAGATAGGAGAGTGCGTGGGAGAGTGGAGGGTGAGGCAAAGAGAGGAAGGCTACTAAGGAAGAGAGAGTGAGGCTGGCGAGGTGAAAAGAAGACGGAGGCGGGTGAGTGAGAGAATGAGAGAAATGCATCGCAGAGAAAGACAGTTGAAGCGAGGGAGAAGAATGAAGTGTAGACAGAACGTGGAATTGGAAGCACAGTGACAGGATAGTGAGGTAAAGCGAGAGATGCAATTGAGGGGGGTGACAGGAGAAATAGATTAGGGTGAGGTGGAGAGAGAGAAAGAGGAAACCCCTGCTTGGAGACAGGAGGATGAGATGGGTGTGCTAGAGCCCAAAAAGGACTCTCCAAGATGGTTCAGACCTTTTACATACACCCACTTACAAATGTCACCATGGAGAATCGCAGGGCCCCCGGAGAGGTCAATGGACCTTTTCCATTGTTTGGAGAGTTAGAGCTCCCTAAAGAAAGTTATTAATGAACACAAAAAATCAAAGGGAGAGGTCCAAAAACCAAAGGGGGAAGAGACTGTACTACTCCCTATCTAGATGTATACCCACTAAAGGTACGCTCTCAAAGAATCATAAATACAGGAAGGGGGAAGGTCACCACTCATGATGTACTACCAACATTAGAGCCAGAAAAATGTGTGCCCTAATCGCAGGGGGAGGTGGGAAAAGACCTTTCTTAGAACGAGAACCCTCACTCACCCAAGGGTGACATGCTTCATCTTAGGGGTCTCTCCTCACACAATGGCCGCAAGGTCTCTGGTGTAGGCTACAACTCTTCTAGGCTAGAAGAGGAGCGGAGGTGTTTTCATGGAGAAGGGCCCAAAGATGGGGTAAGTGAGAGGCAGAATGCAAACAAAATCTTTTAAATTATTTTAAACTGGCTCTAGGGGACCAAATGTCTTTATTATGCGGTCTCAAAGGACAGGATTAAAAGGAGAGGACTAGGGGTTATCAACAAATATACCCCTAGGTTAGGTCAACATGTTTCTGCCTGTCTATGAGCACAGCGGGGATCAGAGTCATTCTTCGGGACCAAAAGTTTTAGTCAGTGTGCATTCAAATTGTTGAAGTAACATTAAAAAATGTATGTAGGTGTACAGGGGCCATAACATAACAGTCACCAGTCTATGTGAGTACTGGCCATAGGTAGTTGATAACAGGGTACACTGTTTCATCTGAAAAGCACAAACACACTAAAAAGGGGGAAGCTAATCTTAAGGTATCAAATATAAAACATCAAAGAAACGTCTAATCACTACAATATTAAATTATATATACACGTCAGGATTACCTAATTGACGATATTCATATACCTTTCTTCAGCCTAATGGGTACCACACTATGTTCATGGCTGAAAGGAAGACACAGAGGCAGAGCAATAGGTGAGAATAATGGGAAATGCACTCATCTGGAGCCAAACATAAGTCAATACTGTAAGGGGATGCCTGGTAAATAATGATAGCAATTGTAAACAGTTACAGGGGACAAAAATAGTTGTTTGTGATAAAAACACTACATAGGGAGACAAATCTGTCTGACCACCTTCAGTCAGTGTGGTGAGTTAGGAGCATGTGGGCCCAAAGAGGAAGTAAAAGAGCATGGGAAGACAACAGAAAGATAAAAAATATAGGTATTTGATGGTCTCTTACTTAACAAATGGGGGCTAGTCCTGTAAACATCATGCCCATACTCACAAACAAATGGAAAAATGTATTGGTCTAGTTTGTCCCATTGGTCTAATGCTTAAGGGTTTGAGTCAGAGCGAGCGGTTAAGCCACAAGAAAGTGGAGGTTTTCCTCTTAAGAAAAATTCCCTGGTAGTCCTGTCAAATGGGCTCGAATTAGTAGAGCCCTGTGGTCTTCTAGTCGAGACACTGGGTTTAAAGACGCCAGCATGCGTCTGCTTACCCTTGCAACAGTCCGTGTCCTACGGACTGTGAAGGGTCCCGTCAAGAGAAAGCAACTCCGCGAGGACCGGGTATTTGAAAAATTATGTCTTCTGTGTATCATACCGCAGACGATCATGGAAATTGTAGTTCCCTGATCCGAGCGTATGCACACAGGGGAAATCACGTCATACACACAGAAGGGGTTAAATGGCATGTGAGGGGGGGCTAAAAGACAAGCAACGTCATCATCACATGTATGGAAAAAATTTAATTTAGTACAGTTACAAAAAACATACGTGGTGAAAAAACGCAAATTGTATCTGTAGGAGCCAGGGAGGGAAAATTGTCATATTAATCCTAAGGAATCTACCTAAGGTTGGTTATCATAGTGTCCAGCAATAATCTGGCTCAGGAAAGTGTTGTAGATTATTTATAGTTGCCAGATGTATTGTGCTGAATATCATCAATGCTCAAAAATAAATGAATAAATAAAGGAATCAGCATATCAGGTTGGCGGAAAAAGAAAACATGCAAACAAAACCTGGATGATCTACCTGCCCAGGCTTGTCCAGAGAATGTCATCATTCAGCCCTCGTGTATTGCAGCAGAGCCTGAAAATCCATCTTTGTTCCCTGTGGAATAGGACTGATTCTCGAGTACTCATTGTCCGTGCATAGTGCGTTTTGTCTATAATTGCCCAACGGATGTCACCTTTCATGTGCCCCGCATTGAGATAGTGTCTTGTAAGCTTGGTGTTGTCTTTCTTACACCGGACTGAGCTTCGCTGTTCAACTATTCTCTGTATCACCTTCGTGTTGTCATCCCTACATAAATCAAGTTGCAAGGGCAATGAAGGTTTATGGCCAGTATACACCTACACACATTTTTTTAATGTTACTTCAACAATTTGATTGCAGAGTGACTAACCATTTTGGTCCTAAAGTATGCCTCTCAGCCCCGGCTGGGCTCACAGACAGGCAGAAAGCTGTTGACCTAACCTAGGGGTATATTTGTTGATAATCCCTAGTCCTCTCTCCCTTTAATCCTGTCCTGGGAGACCGCATAAAAAAGACATTTGGTCCCCTAGAACCAGTTTTCATTTAAAAGATTTTTTTCGCACTCTTCCCCTCACCCCAGCTTCAGTCCCTTCCCTATAAAAAAAATACCTCCGCTCCTCTTGTAGCCTAGAAGAGTTGTAGCCCACACCAAGGACCTTGCGGCCCTGGTGTGAGGAGCGAACCCTATGATGAAGCATGTCACCCTTGGGTGAGTGAGGATTCTCATCCTAAGAAAGGTCTGTTTCCACCTTCCCCTACTATTAGGGCACACATTTTTCTGGCTCTAATGTTGGTAGTACATCCCGAGTGGGGACCTTCCCCCTTCCTGTATTTATGATTCTTTGAGAGCGTACTTTTAGTGAGTATATATTAAAACATCATAGACATTTAGAATTTGTGATGAATCAATGAAGCGAGATTGGGATAGTTTTAATACCTTTGTTTTATCATAAGTAGGGCTCCCGGTTTTATGGTATTTATGTTTTGGACATTTCCATCTGTATTTATCCATATTTATTTGTTGTCAACTTTATCTGTATTTATCCATATTTATTATGTTTTTTGTGAAAAAAATAAAGCCGACACTGGTATATTTCCACATTTATTTTACCAATAAATATGCAGTCATGCTTGAGTGCCTGCCAGGTTTCAGTAATATGAACACCCACATAAGATAAATCATTGCACTTATAGGAAAATATGCACATTTCAGTATCAGTCTTGTGCATATTTACTGCTGTTAAAGCCTCATTACTAAAATTTCTTTTTTTTTTATCCCCCTTACCTCTCAATTGGCACAGTTATTGGCCTGGCAGTCATGGCAGAGTGAATTTAGAATCACTCAAAAAGCACTCAATTTCTGTTTTTATCCACATTTAAAAATAAATACAGACAAGAAAATAAATGGTTTTCTGTCTGTATTTATCTGTAAAAATGGAAAACAGGGAGCCTTAATCATAAGGTTAGAATTTCAAATGATCGTTATTCAGTTTAGTAATTTACAGAAATAAAAGAAGTGGTTAGAAATCACCATTAATAACATGTGTTCCATGAAGAAACCTAATAAACTAGCGAGGGGGCCGATTGTAAATAATAACCCATGAAAAGTCCCATTGGAAAAGAGCGAACATAGATAAATGAACTTCTCTTAAGGAGTAGTTCTGGAGAACTCAGCCAAGTTGCCTACAGTTTCAATACCAACTGCATTTAGAATAGCAATCTGTGCAGTAGCATCAACCACAAGTTAATAAAAGCAACCGGGTAAAGGTAATAAAGAGATGTGTCTCTAACTAGGAACACTCATTGTTATAGTTTTCCCACTCGAGTAACAACTTTGATGGCATCTCCACTTGATGGCCAATCCATCTGTAATCTGCTAAAGTGACCACCTGTTTCACTAGGTGTGTGCTTCTGACTGGTGTCTTTGTTGGCATGTGACACATCTCCTGCAATTTGCGTCAGCAAATATTCAAAATCTTGGATGGAACCAACTTTGTATGAAAGCCTTACCATTGCATCTCTCCCTAAATGTGTGTACCCATGATAATACCTAGCCATTGGAAACAACAAACTGTCTGGCACCACTGGTCTCCAATCTTCTGACATCAAAATGTCATTTGCATTTTTTGGACAACCTGCTTTGATCCACCCATTCTGTTCAGTTTCTGTTACAGTTTGCTGTACTCTCTTCAATTCTTCCCAAGTGTCAGTTATTTCCATCATCATAGAAAAGCCGCATTCTTCATCAATTCTGTGAGCGAAACCATAATTTACTGTGAAACCTCCATTGATTTTGCATGCTAGAATGTCACAATATCTAGCTACTGAGTCAGCGTATCTATTGCAAATGGCAACGTATACACTGCCTGTTTGATGCCTTGGGCATTTCACGACTTCAATTTCCTTGGGTAGTTGCAATGCTTCCAGTAGACTCTTCACATTCTACCCATTTCTAATAGGTGATCCTGTGGATGATAAAAAAAACCTCTTAGCATCCATAATTGCCCAAAATCATGAACTGCACCGAATCCATACTGGCTGTCTGTAAAGATTGTGACTCTCAATTGTGCAGTTAAACTGCAGGCTCAGGTAAGGGCAATGTATTCAGAGAAAACAAATTGGAGGCAGGAGGCTTCAACCACATCATTTATAGTGCACACAGCATATGCTGCCCTCAGTGTGACTTCATTACTTTGCAGGCATAAACCATCAACAAATAGGACATAGTCAGTCTTTAATCAAGAGTCCATCCTTAATTTCTGGATGTGGTTTTGTGCATAGTTCAGTGACACATAGGCAGTCATGATCAAAATCATTATGCTTGTCATCTGGTTCAATCACAGGCAATAGAGTAGAAACATTCACCACATTACAATGCCTGATTGTGACCATTATCTGGTGCAAGCAGATTCCATATTTACTGAGTCTATTATGCGTCAGATATTGAGTTTTTGATCTGGTAAGCAATAACTCGACTGAAAGGGGAACCATTACTACTAAAGAATGTCCCATCCCTATGTTTTCACTCTTTTCCAGACTTACACTCACCACAGCCACTGCCTTCAAGCAGCCAGGAGTCCTGACGCTACAGGGTCAAGGGCGGTTGAAAAGTAGGCCACAGGTCTTTGGGCCCCTCCAGGCATCTGTGTTAACACTGAAAGTGTGCACCCATCTTTTCACTGCAAAATAAAGTAAATTATTTTGTATAGTCTGGCATTCCTAGAGCTGGGGTGTGACACTGTTTATCTTTCAGCTCTAGGAAGGCTCTGGTGCATTCCTTATTCCAAGGAATTGGATCAAACACAGCTTGGTGTTTCAGCCTAAGGAGTTGGTATCCATTGTTGACAGTGGCCAACCCTTCCCTAAACATTCTGAGCTCTCTGTGTGTTCATTGTGGATTTATGGCTTCCACACTCTCTGTTGACACATTTCTGACTCCTTTCATAATAATGTGTCCCAGATAGTGAGCTTCTTTTGACAGTACTGCAGTTTACCTGGAGACACTTTGAGGCATATTTAAAAGGGGATATCACCAGAACATCAGTAAAACTTTTAGTGATGTTCTGGTGGCGATATCCCCTTCTCCTTATTTACAAAGCGGCCATTAGCCACTAAACATGGCATAACCCTGCCTTGTAAATGAGGCCCCCTTTTCACGCTTCACTTAGCATGAAAGGGGTATGCAATGGGTGTTCCAGTGGGCATTTTGCCACAACAGCCATTGCTTTTTGATGCTGCCTCATATTTACAAGAATGGGGCAGCGCCAAAAACTAAAGCTAGGTAAAGCCTGGTTTTAAGATGGCGATACGATGAGAAATTATACATTTCTTTTCATATTTTGCTCTTTCTATGTATGCTGCATCCTGCAAACAGCATATTGCCTTTAAAGATTGTCTATGTGAAGGAAGGTGTACCTTCCAGCACATAAACAATTGCCCCTGCAGTGCATGTACCCTTGCAACATGGCGCACGGGTGTCTCCTCTGGCGCTAGGCAGCTTTTTTAGTGCCAGCATTAGGTAAAACGCAGGGGAGTGCTGTATTTTTGTAAATACGGCGCATCCCTGCATTTAAAAAATGTCAGAGTGCAGCGTTTCTAATTTTGGAGTACCACCGCACTCTGACATTTTATCGTAAATATCCCCCTTTGTGTCCGTTTTCTGCCAGTTGATTGAATATTGCAATGGTGTCATTTTTGCAAGCTTCTTGTGTTTCTGAAGCTATCAATAAATTGTCAATGTATTGTACAAGGGCAGAGACACAGGGCATTTGCAAAGACTAAAGATTTTTCTTTAGGATCTGATTGAATATGTAAGGGCTCTCAGTATACCCTCGAGGTGCACAACACCACATGATTGTCCTCTGTTGGAACAGAAATGAAAATAAGAACTGGTTATCTTCATGCAGGGGCACTGAGAAGAAAGCTTGACACAAATCAATGACTGTAAACCATTCTGCCGTACATCGTATTTGGAAAAGCACCGTAGCAGGATTCGACACAACGGGACAACAAGGTACCACTATCTAATTTATTTTGTCAAATCCTGAACAATTCTATACTTTCCTTTCGGTTTTTGAATTCCCATTATAGGAGAAAACATGGACTGCCGATTAATTCTCTCAGTGTGGCTTTCTGAGGCGTATCTTCAATTACAGGTAGTTTCCCAACAATCTTCTCAGTGGACAATGGATATGGTAGTGTTCTTGGGAAAACTGCATTTGGTTTTATTTGGTTCCACACATTTTACGATTGTGCATTATTTTTATCCTGCGTGTAATTACAACTCCATCTGTATATGAGAGGGAAATGCGAAGGGGTGTTTAAGCATTGGAGTTGAACATACCTACTGTACTCTCTTTCATTGATTAGGGGGGGCGCTTCATTGGGTAGTTGTGTAGCGGGACTCTCCGGTCCACCACGGTCCTTCCATGACCGATTAAGTGGAGAGAGGTCACCCGGTATAAGTGGGACACTAGCGGCCGCCATCTTGTTAAAGTCAGCGCTCTAGCGTTCCATCGCCGAGTCATTTATAAGCACGCTAATCGCGGGCGCGCAGCGGATGCGCGCAGCAGGTGCGCTGCGGGCGCGCCGAAGGCGCACACATGGCAAGCCCGTCTGCGCCCGTCCGCGCCTGGACTCTGCCAGCCGCCAGAGACCCTGAGGATTATCGTCATCCCGCCACTATGTCATCTCTAAGGTACTCCAGGGAAAAGCTGCTGGAAATAGGGATCTCGAGTCGCCCTGGGAATGGCTTGCAGGCTAGAATTAGATCCTAGGCCTTTGAAAATCCATCAACTCCACGGTCCCTGGCCAACGAGCAAACGCAAAGGGGCAGGGAGATCCGGGAAGAAGAATGGGCTGGAAAGACAGCAAGGGAGTAGGAACTCGCTCCAGGGGGAGGTTAGCAATCAAGGGGCAGGGGCAGTTAACCTATGTAAGGGGTTATACATTAATGCTAGATCCATTCCCAAACATGCGACAGAAATTTGGGATTTGTTGGAAGACTGTAAACCGGAGATATGTTGCTTTACGGAGACGTGGTTACATACTGACTCGGCCCGTCTCTACCTATTGCTTTCCCCCCTGGCTACATGGTTTTAAAGTTGGACAGAATAGGAAAACGAGGGGGGTGGCTGGCTATTGCATTTCGGACCGGGGTAGACATAAAGGTGTTAGACACAGTCTAATCCCCGCTGATGGAGTTGATGATTGTATCCATCCAACTAACAAAGGACTACAAAGTAACTGGTGCGATTGTGTACCACCCTCCAGGGGAAAACAAGAAGGGCTTCTGCTCCTTGTTACTAGAAACCCTTGCCTCATATGTCTTGCAATCAAACGACTTCTTCCTTCTTGGAGATTTTAATCTCCATTTTGATATGTATCAGAATACAGACACGGCTGATCTGCTGGCAGTCATGGACTCGTTAGAACTTCGGCCCACAGTAGTTGGCCCTACACATACAGCAGGCCATACGCTGGACAACATTTTCACTAACATCTCCAGCTGGCTCTCGGAACCGCCCTTAGTAGTGAGCTGGTCTGACCACAGGGTTTCAAACTTTTCGTTTATGGTTCCCAAAGCCCCGGGAAAAGCGCTAGGGAGGAAAGTGCGGCGGAGACAATGGAGGAAGGTTACATACAAGAGTTTCAGCCCAGTATTCTCCCAGCCTCAGTTCAATGATTCCCAGGACGTAAATGTAGCCCTCGATATATTAGAGGTAGAGATCATAAGAACCTTTGACCAGATTGTCCCTTTCAAATCAGTCACAATTTATGACAAGAAATGTTCAGCCCCCTGGTATTCGGATAATCTTAAGACTGAGAAGTCGGCTTGTAGAGTAAGGGAAAGAAAGTGGAGAAAAACAAATACTGATTCAGACAGACTGGCATATAACATTGCCCACAGGAGCTACCTTAATAATTGCAATGCGGCTAGAAGAACTTTCTTGGCCACTCGCATTGTCAGGGCAAAGAGGTCCTCGAAAGAACTGTTTAGGATCCTAAAGGAATTTACTGCCCCTAGTGTAATCAAGTCCCTCTGTCCTTCCTCTCAGGAATTTTGCGATCAGCTCGCAAGTCATTTAAAAAATAAAATAGATACCATCTATGACTCTTTTCAGCCACTACCAGAACATTGGGAGGAAATTTGGGAAAAAAGTCTGCCTGCGGTGTGTTCTTCGCCGGTAAGATTGGAGGCATTCGCAACCATCGGCAGGGAACAGGTGTTACCTCTTCTGAAAGGCTTGAAGTCTGGGGCACCATCCGATATAGCCCCTCCGTATGTGTTGGCGGAGTTAGCCTTAGAGCTTGTAAATCCATTAACGGAGCTCTGTAATCTGTCCCTAGCAACATCCACTTTCCCGGCTATTTGGAAAAAGGCTTTTATTAAACCTTTACCTAAGAGTCCAGCATTAGACTGCGCAGATTTGCAGAATTACAGATCCATCTCACTCCTTCCAGGATGCTCCAAAATCATGGAGACGCTGATAAATCGCCAACTGTCGGTCTATCTAGAGCAGCATGGACTGTTGGATCCCTCGCAGTCGGGCTTCCGGGCTGGGTATAGCACGGAGACCGCTCTGGTGGAGGTAACAGATACCATCAGGCGCCAAGTGGATGGGGGGACCCCGACTGTGCTGGTCCTGCTTGATCTGTCAGCAGCCTTTGACACCATCTCACACAGAATTATTTTGAAGAGGCTGCGGGAGATAGGTGTCACTGGAGGGGCATGGGAGTGGCTACAGAGCTTTCTGTCTGACAGATCACAGTGTGTACGGATGGATGTCTTTGACTCGCAGACTTCAGCCGTAGAGAAGGGGGTGCCGCAGGGTTCTATTCTGAGTCCCACATTGTTTAACATCTATGTGGCCTCGTTGGCTACCATTATAGAATCCTGTGGTTTTCAAACCATCTCCTATGCGGACGACACTCAGGTGTTAATCCCCATAGAGAAGGACCATCTGTTGACCAGAGAGAGATTCAGGGGCTGCATGATTAAAATCGCTAGTTGGATGAAAAACAACTTTCTCCAACTTAACTCCAATAAGACTGAGATCCTACTGTTTGGCAAGGCAGAAGAACTCTGGTCGGATGAATGGTGGCCTGAAGCATTAGGCTCTCCCCCCGTCCCAAAAAAATGGGTAAAAAATGTGGGTGTGATTATTGATAACAATCTGTCCATGGAACAACAGGTTAAAACTTTAATAGGGAAGTGTTTCGGCATGCTGCGCACATTGAAGAAACTCTTCCCCTGGGTTCCTCTGTCTGCGAGAAGAGTTCTGATCCAGTCGCTGCTTGTCAGCAGACTGGATTATGGGAACGCGCTTCTAGTAGGAGTGAGGGAGGATTTATTGTCGAGGCTACAAGTCGTCCAAAATACGGTGGCCCGCTTTGCGCTGAATAAACCCCCCTCTCATCATCTGCCCCGCTTTTGAGAGACTTACACTGGCTGCCAATCAGAAAAAGGGCTCTCTTCAAACTTCTCTGCCTAGCCTTTAAGGCACGGATAGGTCAGGGACCTGCTTACCTTACGAGGAAGTTGGTCTGGTATGCTCCGGTCCGCTGCCTTAGATCCAGTAGCCAAAGGTTTCTCCAAGTGCCCAGAATCAGGAAAGTGAAGATGGGGGGGGGGCGCGCTTTTTCTTTCCTGGCACCCAAACACTGGAATTTGCTGCCCTTACATCTTCTGCACTCTTGTTCAGATCTTACCATCTTTAAGAAGCATTTGAAGACCTGGCTATTTAACTGAGCTGCTGGGTCGGGCGAAGCCTGCCTCCATTAGCGCCGAGAGATCCCCTTGGGGATGATTCGTGCGCATTACAAATATAAATAATAAATAATAAAATAAATTATGAGCCCAATTTCTTCCCCAGCAAAATCCCAGACTTCAATATTTACTGTAGTTCTGAGATCCTCTGGTAATTTGGTAACTGTCAACAAGGTAAACATTACTGCCTCAGCATTTTGATTCATTAATTTGAACTCAACATCCTCAACATAAGTCTGAAATGCAACACCATCCCGTGTGCAATACATTGTACAGTTTAATTTACACAACAAATCCCTTCCTAATAGAGTAACTGGACTGGAATCACAAACCACAAATTTTTGTTTTTCTTCAAATGTCCCTATTCTGACTGGAACTTCTTCTGAAATTGGATTTGAAGTTTTTTTATTTGTAACTCCAACTACTTGGATTATTCTTCCCAAGAGAGGTACATCTGGAACTTCTACTGTTCTAACAGTGGATCGGGTAGCTCCGGTATCACCAAAAATGATACATCGTGAACATAGACTTTTGCATCTACATATGGGCCACTTTGGTCTATCGCTAGGACTACGCCAAGTACACAATCTTTTGCCTCTCTCAGGAACCATCTTTGTGAATTTTGAGAGCCAAGCTCATCCATTGCAACCTAAGGAAATTGCCCTAACACATCCTGATTCAGATTTTGAACTTGTGACATGACATTGCGATTTGGATTGGGTTTTGTTTTTAGTGAATGGATTATATTCATTCAGGGATTTCCCATTTGACCTGGAACAACAAGTGCCATTTGGTTCTGACCACGCATTTGATTTTCAATCTGATATATCTGTATTCTTTGACCTGTCATTCCCTGCAAATTTTGGGCTTGGCCAGAAATATTTTTGGGACTAAATTCCAATCTCGCTTCCGATGCCCCACCCTATTGCAAATATGAAAGGCAGTACCTTTCTTTAAAGTATCAATGTCGGTCCCAGATCCCGCAACTGTAGGAACACCTCTACCTCTTCCTGAGACACTCGCATTCCGTTTGGATTTGTCGCAATTACTGCTTGTGGGACAACAACTCGCTGAATCATACTTTGACCTCCAGCCATCAACGGACCTTGAAACCCTTTCTGAGTCAACTTTGTTTGAGCCAATATGAATTTCTCCTTAATTTACCTCTGCTTAATGTCCAATTCATCAATACAATATTTTGCACACTGCAGGATTTCATCTAGTGATTTTGATTGCCAACAGAGGACATTATGTGTGATGTGTGAACTAATTTTAGGTTTCAGTCCCAGAACAAACTGGGACACAAAAATTATCATATCCTTCTCTTCAGGGTATTCACTTCCACTATGCTGTTTGAAAACCTGCAAAAACCTCTCATAGTATTCATGGACAGTTTATTTTGGTTCCTAAATCGTTCTTTTAATTTTCAACCAATCAATAGCCTTAGGAGGCATTTAACCCTTCAGGAAGTTTATCACTGACACGCATTTCTCTATCACTGTAGGTGATGGAGCACCTGTTTCCTTCTCTCTCTGGGGCTCAGCTTTTGGACATTGTACAGAACTTTTACACTCAGACCATAAGTCTGCTGGAACTACAGTGTCAAAGAATGTATCTAGGTCCTTGCAAAACACCTTCAAAATTTTAATAAAACTTTCCACCTGATCATACAACTGTACTGGTTTATCTCTCAGCTTTAGGAAGTTGTTTGTAAATGCAGTTAAATCACCTCTATTTCGTGGAGCATGTGCATAATTACCTCCAACTACTTCCCTCAATGGATATTCAACCACTTCTCCCACTTCAACCTGTCTTTGTTCCGTTTCTCTCTTATTGTTTTCATGCTTTCTTGCCCACCTAAGTTCTAGCGCCTCCACATTCTTCTACCTGCAAATGCATTTGATCAATTTCATGGTATTAACTCACCTCCTTGCCACCCTCTGATTCTCAATAGCTTGGTCATCCAATTCAACTTGATAATTTCATTGCAAATTCACATTATTTGTGGGATCCACATCATATTTCTTTGCTAATTCTGCTAAATGACTGTGTGTAGTAGCTACTCTGCGAGCAATTTCTTTGCATAAAAAGGTACATTCAGATCTTTCATATTGATCTAAATGATCAAAATCCCAAAATCCCATAATTAATTGCTCCAAATCCATTTTCCACTTTCAAGTAACTTGCTAGAACTCACAAGGGTCATAAAAACAATTGTTCCTCCTCCTCTATCAAGGCTTCTAAAGTTTGTTGAGGTCTCCACAACACTAGGTGAGTATTCTGTGTAGTCGGTAATTCAACATCTGGAGTCATCGTAACCTCTAAGCTCCAGTCAATTTGGGGTGGTGTAGTAGGGATTACTTGTGGCACATCTAGATCAGTATCAATAGAGACCACAGTTATCGGTTGCCTCATTACGGATGGGGCAATTTGTAGAATCTGTAAGGGTCAATCAATTGAAGGTACTTCTGATTGTACTGGAGCAGTAGGCACAGTCTGACTTGCACTAATACTCATCTATCCTGGATCAGTATAGGGCACAGGAGGTGGTTGGGATGACAGCATTTCTTCCAGTATCTTCTCTCCTGAATCAGTATCTGATTCTTTCCCTTCTCATTCAACTGCATTCTTATCCTTCTCCTTAACTTCTGATGTAAGAACTGGATACCGTCTAGTTCCCTGAATAATTCCCTTCCTCCATCTACGCTGCTCTTCATCTCATTGGGCGTTTGCATACTTTTTCACTGCTCTACCTGTTCTCCTCTGATATTTTTCCTTCTCCTTCTCTCTTGCAAAATTTCCCCAAATCTGTAAAGCTTCATATTGCGTGGCTCGAGGTGGTGGCTTCATATCATACAATTTTCCCCCACAAATGATCTAAAATTCTGGTGTTAAAAGTTGTATACCTAGGGAAATGCAATGCATCCTCATTCTCAATAATTCTCATCCATTGTGTCAACCACAAACACAAATGTAATCCGTGTTCAGTAGTCATTATGTAAGCTGGAGTACCCTCAGGAGGTGACTCTTTGCCTTTCCTAACAGGTATAGCAACATCTCTCCCCACAAATTTCTTAAAATCCTTTAAACATTTCATTTTAGCAACTCATCAACCAAATTGTTTTTGTGAAACCTAATATTTTGATTTTGTTCATTATACGTCTAAAATTTTAATGACCAATCAAATAAGAGCTTTAATTTTCTGTAGCCCTCTATCCAATCTGTTATCCAAACTCAAACTCACACTGCCCAATGCGCAGTGCGAAACAAAATGCCAACCGACAAATATCAGCACAAAGCATACCAACCAGCCAATCCCAGCGCGAACACTATGACCTCAACCTTTCACTCCTCGCAGCATCCTTTCGGCCTCCACCCTCCTTCACAATTTTTCAGTTATTTTGAACCACAATTTTTAACCAATCATGTTTGCTTAGCTCCTTTCTAGCAGAAAATATTTAGATCTACATTCACTCCAAAAAATTTCACAAAATGTACTTTTCCACTAGCGAAAATTCGCACCAATTAATGCAGCTTCACCCTAGTGCACAAAAAAGTTTTACCAACATTAATAAGGTTAATCAATTACTAACACGTGTTACAACTGTTACTGATGGAATTGATGGTACCTCACACTCCACATCTACTGATCTTTTTGCAAACCAAGATTAATCAAGGTTCTTTCGACTTCTTGGAGCCTTAAATCAACTTCTTCACTACAACAACTTTTTAATACTATTGCTGTAAATATTAACTCATCCTATTATAACACATTCACTCTACTTTCACAACCACAACATTATTCTCCATATTGATACTCACAACTCCAAACCGCAATCCCCAATGCCTTAACTGCTCATCACTCCATCCGAATTCGGTCACTAGAAACTGGTATTGGGTCTATTAAAATATAGTTTGGGCAATAATTTTTCTGGGTGTAAAACCATCAATCTGCTACCAGAAACTGCTGAGCCCAAAAAGGAATTTCCAAGATGGTTCAGACCTTTTACATACACCCACTTTCAAATGTCACCATGGAGAATCCCAGGGGCTTTGGAGAGGTCAATGGACCTTTTCCAACGTATGAAGAATTAGCTCTCCCTAAAGGAAGTCACTAAAACATCATAGACATCTGGAATTAGCAATGAATCATAGAAAGGAAGATTGAGATAGTTTCAAAACCTATAGAGTTTCTAATGATCTTTCTCCAGTTTAGTAATATACAGAAATAAAAGAAGTGGTTAGTAATCAGCATTAGAAACATGTATTCCATAAAGAAACCCAATAAACTAGCTAAGGGACCTATTCTAAATAAGTACCCATGAAGAGTTCCACTGGAAAAGAGTGAACAAAGAGGAATGAACTTCTCATAAACAGTAGTTCTGGAAAACTCAGCCAGGTTGCCGACAGTTGCAATACCAACTGTATTTAGAAGAGCGATCTGTGCAGTAGCATCAACCACAAGTTAATAAAAGTAAATCAACTCAAGAATATCTAAAAGCAATTAACTCTCCGTAAAGGATAGTCTTGGGGCAAAAGGAAAATCCAGCAGCAAGTCTCTAACTAGGAACACTCATTATTATAGTTTTCTCACCCAATTAACAATTTTGATGGCGTTTCTACTTGATGTCCATTCAGAACAATTCACAAGGTGGTGTCATCACTCATACGATGCATTTGCTTCTGATTCCTACAGTCTGCACTCTCGTCATCAGTTTTGATACAGTTTTCTAGCATAATTGTTACATGAGAAAATTTTCCCATGAGAACCCTCTTACCAAAGCAGCTAAAAGATACACTATTGCATAGATAAAGACTAGTCAGTAATATGAAAGCAAATATCAAGCTTTTCGGAAGCAACATTTATAAAGTTTATGTCACCATTTATTCTATACAGTTTTAAAAAGTTCATTGTATTCTAGGGAAATGATCTAACATGGGGTGAGGTAATAAAGGAACATGATAGCAGAGTTAGCACATTTCTAAAGATGACATCAATGCTAAGCAGTTACACAGAATGCTATACTATGAGCAAAGGTCAAAAGGAAAGCTTTAGGCCTAGTAACAACACAGATTAAAGTATAGTTACTTGGTGCAAATATTGAAAAACACACATTTGTAAATGAAGCAATTCTAATGACATCTTCCACTACTACGTTAGTTTAATGAGATATAGCTTTGGTTTATTTATTATTTTCATTCATGTTTTTATTTGTAAGTCATTATCTATGGCTAGTATTTCAATAGCATTTAAACGTGTTCTAAAATGCAATTCTAACACAGTAAATAAGTTGATTTCCTAAATATATGGTCATTATTCCGAGGTGAGACGGAGAAAGAGGAGGGTGCGGTGAACAGAGACGACAGTGAGGCAGGAGGATGCCGAGGGTGAGAGGAGCAAGGTGAGGTAGAGACAGAGGAGGGGGAGGCGTAGAGAAAGGAGGGTGAGGTGTAAACAAAGGAGTGTGTGGAGGAGAAAACAGAAAGGGACACAGAGGGAGCAAAAGAGATTAAAAAAACGTAGGTACAGAACAAGGGAACTAGAGGGAAAACTAGTATGCGTGACCCCTACAGTATGCAAAGTATGCAGCTCATCCTCCTATAAGACTCTGTAGGTTGTATGATAGAGACTCACATGGCTAAACCACACATGCCTCATGAAGCCCAAACAACGAATGCGTCTGAACAATGGATTCCTTTACAATGCATGCCTTTACCATGCATGTCTTTCCCGCGCAATTTTGTGGTAAAGCATTATTGGTAAAAAGGGATGTGTGGTAAAGATGACACCCAGCCCCTTCGCCCTGAGTCCTAAAACCCTGACTCCTTCTCTATAATTAACCTGACCCCACCCGAGCCCTACAAACTACCCAACCCCTATATCGTTAAACTACCTGACCCCCCACTCCAAGCTCTAAAAACTTCCCCCTGCCCTGAAAACTGCCCCTCCCCCTGACCGTATCCCTAAAATTCGACTCCCTACCTTAAAACCAACCCCGGCCCCCCTGCCCTGAACCCTAGAAAACTGCCCCCTTCCCAGTATACTGCCTCACCACCGCCCTGAGACCTAAAATTCAGCCCCCTGCCCTAAAACCTACCTTGACCCCAGCCCCCCACCTTGAGCCCTAAAACCGTCCCTCTCCCTTAAAACCTAGCCCTCCCCCCCCCCCGTCCCCAGCCTCCCGGTCCTTCCTGCAGGTTTGTCCCGCAGGTGCTTCCTTCTGGTTCCTCTTCCCGCCTGCTTAGACAGCTAGAATGCCGACTGCCTTAACCACGCATATGCGTGGTTAAGGCATATGGGGGGTTAAGGCAAACGTTCTTCAGCTTGCGGGGAAACAGCATGCGTGCCACGTTGTAAAGGCTGCTTCGTTGTAAAGGCTGCTTCCTGACACTGTAGTATTCCCAGTTCCAGGTCTCAGACACCCAGGAGATGCTACACAAATCGATTCATCATCATGGTCCATCCGTGCTTCTTCATGGCCCTCTCAGATTTCCAATCCTGGAGCTGGGCCTGGCTAAAACCCATTCTCAAACCAATAGGTCACAAGGGCGAGGCATCTTGGCTTTGCAAATGTTTGATGAAATATATTGCCACGCTGGGACCTCCTCTTGTCTGCAGAGGCGCTGGGATTAGGGGTGCTTGGGTGCTGCAGCGCACCCAACATAACCATGCTGGAGTTCATGAAGTGATTGAGTAATAAAGATGCCTTTAAATTATCAATTTATCTTGCGGCATTTATATTGCATTCAAAGAGAGAGGTCAAATGTCAGGCTATGTGTTCTGCCAAACTGCAATTGGTGTTCATCCATGTTTCTCTGACTGCAAAGTGAGAGGACACTTTTAAAGTGACTATTTGACAATTTTGCTGAGGGACAGTGTGGGTTTATGGAAAGGCAGTAGGATATCCTATATTTTCTAACACTACATAACATTTAAATATATTTCAGCAGCAATGAAAGCGCAATTGAGGTACATTTTTCACTCTCAAGTGTTATGGAAACAAAGATTTTACCATGATGAAAACGAATAAAGACACTTTACTTACTGAAACATGTTTCCCACAAATTATTATTTGAGCGCTATTTAGAGTTATCAGTTAATCTACATGTCTGTGTAAATTTAGTGGGCATTTCAATGGAAAATATGCTATCAGTAAATAATAAACTGCTACCACACCCTTATATTTAGAAGCCCCCTTGCGTCACTCTTGCACCACGCACAGTGGTGAAAGATCGACGCAATTGAAAAATTAGATTTATAAAGCCACGCAAGGCCACCTTGCGTGGCCCTAAGCGACTTCATATATCTTGAGTAACGCAACACAACACAGTGCAAATCGCTTACTTGTCCTAGGAAGTTATTTCCATGGGTGTTGCGTGGGTGTGCCCATGCAACATCAATGGATTTCAATGCATTGCCAGAAATAACAGGCCTCGAAATGTACCACAAACTTACTCCTTTCCAGGTGAGGAGCAAACAGGAGAAATATCTTTATTACTCCTCTTTTTTCCTCTTTCTATTTGTTCTTTATTCTGCAGCACAAATAGAAAGAGGAAAACGCCTCAGGGGATTGTTTTTTGTTCTGGAGTGTGCCTCTTCTTGCACAAAAACAATCCTGGATGTAACGGAGGCACTCTTGCACCAAGGTAACAAATGACAAAGTGCTACCACACCATGTTTGGTAATACATCAACGACAGTGTTCACCAAAATGCACCACCAGACACACACCAGACGTTTGCCACGCGCTTTGCTGAATAGGCGTGACTCATTTGCTAGGGTGACCAAATGTCCTGGATTTGCCTGAAAAGTTTCCTTTTTTAAAGTACTGTCCAGACATCCGAACTCTTTGATATTAAATGAATACATGGCTCGATTTTTGAGAGGGCCAGGTGAGGGCACCCCTGAATTAGTAGTGTTGTGCAGGCTCAGGATTCCATGGCCCTCTCATCACACCAGTGACCAAAGCCAGTTCTTCAAAGTGTCGCCACCTGCGCTGCCCCACTACATTCATGCAGGCCAACAGGTTCTAAGGAGGGGTGAATTATCGCCACAGAAACCCATCAGCCAATGTTAAGCCTGCCCTTGAGACCCATTACAGCATAGTCAGAGATATCTTAAAAATTGTATCACCTAAAAGAGTTTGCCACATCTGTATATGGTCGACTCTGAAAACAGATGCCTTTTCTTTTTGAATCCCATTGCAAATTGAAAATATTTTCATCACAGATTTGTGTGCAGCGCTCCGACCCAAGGCTGCTAATTTCTCATGCTGCTTATGTGTGACATTTCAATGTCTGAATTGTGTTGAGGTGTGCCATTTTCATATCTCATATGTAACTCTTTGAGTGTCACTTACTTGCTGCAGACTGTACACTTCTAAATGACCTTGCCTACAACCAACAATTGTTCCCAAATATACCTATACCGCCCATACCTTGATGTTCAATTATGCTTCAAGACCCCTTCAAAGTATGTAAAAATCCAAGCCCTTCTTTCTAAGTTCTCAATACTCAGGTTTCCCACACTTATTCTATCTCAATAAATGTTGCCGAATAATTGCCATTTTTCTTCATCTCTCCCTCACTCCACAATAATTATTATCTCCACATCCTTCTCACACTTGTATTCAGTACTAGTGATGCTTCATTGACTCCTCTGACACCAATCCCAAGCCAGTCTTAATACTAAAAACCCTCCCTCCCCCAGCTTCTCCCGTTCTTTTTTGTCTGCTATGGGGCACCATCCAGCCATACCTGTTGTCTGCTTGGGAGGGGCCATGGAGGTCACCATTCCTGCCAACTGGAAGGCAGAATGAATTCCTGCAGGTGCAGGGATCCTTCTTGGTCCTGTTGCTTCCACATTGCTCCTAAGTGTAGCTTGTGAGCCAAGAAGTGAGCTTGGATGCTCAAACAGAGTCAGCTGGTCCTTAGCGGCTGGGGCTCTGCATACGGTCCAAGGGTAGTGAGTTGCAGTGGCTGGTGCTCCAGAAAGCGGTCCTTGTTTACATTGTACCCTAGAAGATAAGTGACCCATTGGATACAGGCATCTATGTTGTTTGTGGGCATAGGCTATTTGTTTGGTTATTGGCGAACTTCTTGCTCTTTATTTATTAGACTTTCTGGTCTTTTTGTTAAATAATTGGTGCATATTTGAAGGGGTCCTGATTTGTTTAAAGGACTCCAGTTTGGGGGTTTGACTGGTGACTGATTGTTACAGAAGTACGATAGTGGTGAGGAGGAGGCATGTCTTGTCGGCGTCTTCTTCTTCCTCTAAGGAAAGTCCTAGCCGTTCCGGAGGTTCGATAAAGAGGGGGATGAGGAGACGTCAAAGAATATTCCTCATCTCATGTCAAAGGAGGAGATTCCAGCCATGATTGAGGTAGCAGTTTCAAAGGCGATGATGTCTCAGTCTAAGCAAACGTCAAAGACTTCCAAGGTTCCATCTTTGTTCAATTTGGATGATTCTGCAGCTTTTGACTTGGAAATGCCATTCATATAATCTGGAAAATAGGTTAAAAGAGAAGAGATGTGGATTCTCCTACGTCAGAGTTAATTTGGAGTTTGCTCCATTTCACTTGGAGGAGGGTGACAAGGCTTTCTTTCCTCATTTTCCAAAACCTTCAATGCTGGCAATGCAGTTCCATGTGTTGATCAAACTCATGTTCCTGAGTGAATGGAAGGATCTTGATAAGCTGTCAGTATCTCAATTTCTGCATAAATTATACTTGATGGAAGAGTAGGATGTTTTGCCTCATGCTGTAAATATAGACACAATTCTCTAGATGTTAATTGGGAAGAAGTCTATTAATCTGGAGGATTGTACCTCGTAAGATGCCATTGATACGAAAGTGGATTTGAACCTGAAGAAGGCTTTTTTGGTAGAGAATTTGGCCTTAAAGCTAGTGCATCTACTGTTTATTCAGCTCATTCTATGGTACGGGATTTCGATAGATTGGTAGTGGCAATCCAGCAAGAAGTAAAGTGTTCAGATCTCCTGGCTTTAATGGAACAACAGGGCAGGTTGATGGCTGACATTTCGACTGATATTATTAGAGCTACGGCTGTGTCTTCTGGTGCCGTCATCGCAGCCAGAAGAAGTCTCCGAATAAGATAATATAAGGCGGGTCCAGCAGAAAAGACAACACCCCAACAGCTTCCTTGTGAAGGACAGATTTTGTTGGGGATACATTGAATTGTATGCTCTCAAAGGCATTTAAGGATTGTAAGCACCTTCTCTCTTATGATAGAAAGTCGAGTTTCAAGCAGTTTTGGGAAAAATCTGCAAGATCCTCCCTGAAGCGTGATTCATCGGTTTCATCCTTTAGGCCAGAGGTCTTCAAACATTTGTACTGTGAACTCTTCCTCCCCAAAATGTTTTTCACGTCAGGCTCCAAAGGTTTAGGGAAAGACTTGGGGAGAGGCGGGGCGTGTGAGGGGCAGGACTGAGTGCAGGGGGCAGGGTATATTGGATCATTTTAGGGGGTAATTTTCAGCATCTCATAAACCACACTAAATGTGAGACTTATAAATAAGAAAATTAATTTAAAAAAGAAATAGACAAAAAACAGTACTCCCATTATTTGGGGTCTTATGAACCCCTGGCACTCCTGGGCCCCAAAGCAACTGCACCTTCTGCAATAATAATAGCTGTAGCTCTGTTTAGCAGGTTATTACCTCTGCCTCTTTCACCCCTTCTGCACTAAGCCTGGTCCTCACTTTGATCTTGAAACAGCCTCTGTCCTTTTCAGAAAAAATGAGTTCTCATGTGTTGCCCGTCTCTCTGCATCAAGGGTACTCTCAGTCCTAATGCTATCCACCATGCCTCGATTGTAAAGTAAGACAGTCATAATTGTGATGTAGCAGGCCCTCATACTCCTGCACCTCCCTCACTAATGAGAGCTAAAGCCTTGTGAACCAGACAGTCGTATTTACTCTTTGCTAAACCACCCCATACTCCTTTCTGCCATCTCCCCGAGGCTCAAGCTAAGGTGTCTCCTCTGCTTCAATTTTTTCTCTCTCTGGACATTGGTTCAATGCAGAAAGCAACACTGACACAGCAAGGGAGCACTGAGCTATAATGCAAGAAATCGAATCATTGTAAAACAGCCATAACAGGGGTTTAGTTACCTAATCCTCTGCATACACTGCTGGGCCACCAGTCCTAAGGTCTGAGGCTCAAAGCAAACTGCCTGCCCCTTTGTGACACAAAATGGGAAAAAGCCCCTGTTGTTTGAGACCTGTTCCCTATGCAGCAAGGGGAACTTGGGCTACAATGCTAGCATGGAAAACAGCTCCCCGTTCCCTGTTTTGCTAATAGCATTTACTTAATTGGGGTGCAGTGCTCCTTTACACCATTGCCCCGGTGCCAGTGCACCTGCGACACTAATGGTAGTGATGGCACTTTAAAAACAAATGGGTACACCTTTCTCAACACCTTCTTCAGGCCATCTCTTTGAAGAAGTGGGGAAGCTGTGTCTGTCCATTTGTAAATTAAAAATTAGATCTCTAGCCCTTCTCTTTGACTCTGTCCATGGATTTTGCTCCATTCTGCTTTCTCCTGGCCCATTACTCTGAGACCCCAGAGATCAGGGTGATTAGGGCTCTCACTATGATACTTTTGGCCTCCTCCCTGCCACCCACTTGATTCATGTGATAGGACCTCTGCATGTAAACAAAGGGCGAAGTTGGCCAGAAGTATGGGAACCAAGGAGTTTTTAATTTCACAATAACAGTTCCCATACATTTTGTTAAAAAACATGCCTGAATTGTTAATGGGCACCTGGATTAATTGGAGGGTGCTGACGGAGGAGCACTAAAATGTTCTTTTAAAGAGTCACTTGAAGTATCATGATGACAAACATTTATTATTTTTGAGAGAAAATGTAAGAATGCTGAATTTTGGAAAATGTCATTTGAATGGAGTTATAAAAATGTCTGCACTAGGTATCGTCCTGTTAGCTATTACTAATATGTCTTCTTGAAAAGCACTTGTTTTATCATATACCCTAAATCATTTTATGGAGGTCGGGGGAGAGACATTGTTAACAGCAGGACATAGGATTCAGCATTTTAAGTCCATATTTAATGTATACTTCACTCCAGACTAATTATGTAGATGGGGTAGCAAACCACATGCCAAGTGCCAGTGATGTGGAGAAGTCTACTCTGTTATTGTGCATATGTTTTGCACATGTTCAGGGCTAAATTCATATATTGAGGAAGCAGGGGATTTTATCAGTATGGTATTGAGGGTTCAGACTGAGATTACAGCCCATCTGATGCTGTTAGGGATAGATGAAGGTGTTGGGCGCCCAAAAGGGCCATGGCGGTGGCCCGTATGTGCATATGGTAAGCATGGCTAGGTACTGACCTTCCAACTTTTCCAGACTGGAGGACGAGGCTTCTATGAATGTAAAATTTGGAGAAGAGCTTATATGAATGTAAAGGCCGGAAGCCGCATTAACGTGGTGTTCTGATATGGGCTTTATTCTTTGATTGGCAACCTGTTGGTATAGGGTATTGAATTCATTGTTGTTTTACTCCCCTTCAGGGCAGAATGCTGTTTCTGTTTCTTTCCTCTCTTTGCCTTTACATTTATAATTTTCAAACTTGATCACGTTGCACTGGACTGTATTATGTGATTTATAGGAACATGGTAATCACAGTAATAATTGAGACTATGCACTTTATCATTATGCAAAACTTGATGTATCATACTGTATATACCTGCTGCTAATATTACCTGACATGTTAAGATTTATACCTCTAATAAAATTAACTACCTCTTCTGTGGGTTCCCTGCCCGTGACTGATGACCGTCACGAGCTTGAACTGTATTGCAAGACTCAGAGCATTTCTTCCCCATTGCTGACACTTGAAGGGTAAACCGACACGAATTTTGAATGTTTTCACTACCTAGAACTAGTCATTTCATTGTTGTTACTCCTTGTTACTTTCGGAGGATGTCTTGTTATATGCAATTGTTATCCTTTTGAATGTGTTCACCATATGCCTTCTGTAAAGCGCTATGATACCCTAAACTGGGTCTGGTTCGCGCTCTATAAAACTTTAAAAATAAATAAAATAAAAATAAAGAAATAAATTATTGTTTAGCTGCCTTTCGCATACTGTGTGTAATATATTTTTAAATTAAGGACTTACATTTTCACTGTGATTTCTGTTACTTGCTGGGACCTCACATCACTATAAATACACAAGTCACTATTATCCATTGCACTATGCAGGATGCAGCTCTGTGACTCTCTGGTCCCACAAAAAGACATCTGCAGGGATTGCATTAACCAGTTGATGTTTCATAATGTAAAAGAGTGCATTTCCCACCAAATAGTTTAATTTTCAGTTACTTTTCATTTAAGATGTGTGCATTGTGTCTTTTTATCAATTGCATGAACATAAACAAACAACAAAAAACCCATGGAATATGTTGTTGTTTTAGCCATGTCTTTGACATTGACACCCCAGGGGTCAGGATCCCATTTGCCAGTATCCCCTACAACATTGTGAAAAATTACCAAAAGCCTTTTCTTCCTATTATCAGTACATACTTTAAACTGAAAATGTTAGAAAAAAACACATTAAAATTGGTCTACAGTTGCCCTAATGACCCCTGACTGATAATTAAACTAAACAAAGACAAAAAAGTCATGTTACTAATGAATACAGACCAGTGCACATAAAGTTCTACATAACAATGTCCAGGCATTTGCTGAAACATGAACTGATGGCCACCTGTGAAAGGTGGCAACCCTAGCTTTAATCGCTTCATGCAAATGAAGTCAGCCTGGAAAACCATAAACATTCAGAGAAGGCGGTTTCAGCCAAGGTTTTGCTCTCTAAAGCTCCAGAGAATGCCAAACTTCTTAGGTTGTGCTCAAGGGGGTGGAATGACTTAGCGTGGGCAGTGGATGGTCTGACATATCCTCGGCCTCAGGGGTTGAAAAATGCATTCTCTCCTTTATCCTTGATAAGGTAATTCCTAGAGAGAGGGAGAAAGCTCAGGTTGTGATGATCGCTTCTTATTGGACCCGCACAAATTGTTTTCCCCCTTGACAATCCAAAAGAGTTTCTCAGGAGTGGAGGTTTCCGATAGCTCCATCTCCCCTTGATTTTCCAGTGCTGACTGGGGAGACTCGGCTCAAGCTCGAGTTTATGCCTGAGGTTGAGCAGAGAGTGTTAAGAGAACAAGGGCTGCCCGAGGATCTTGCTGTTACAGTTCAGGATTTCAGGAGATTGTCTACCCTTCTATCCTTACATTGGAGAGCATTTTCTTGTTGGGATGAAGTTAGTTAAAGAATTCGATCCCACTTCATTCAGTCTGATTTTGGTAATTGAATATTTACAGGAGAGTTTGAAATAGTGTTTGATAGTGACAACCCTTAGGGTGTAATGGGAAGCAAGAAGGACTTTTCAAAGTTCTTGGAAGAATCTGACAGATGAGGATGGTCTAATTCCCAGATTTATTAAGGGGATAGCAAATCTCTATCCAACTTCTCTGCTGTTTCTAAATAGAGACCTGGCTGTAGATTTGAAAGCGTTGACAGTTCATTCTTGTGAACCTCTTGAAACTGACCTTGAGCACTTTACCTCTCAATACTTGCTTTCTCATAGATATTACATCACCCAGAAAGTTGGGGGGAAATAGAAGCTTTACCTTACAAGCATCCATTTTGTAGGGTCCACCAAGATATTGTGGCAACCTCTTCTTTTTTGCCTTAGATTAATTCTGCATCCCACAAACAAGAAGAAATCTTTTTGCCAGATTTCTTTCCTTCATCTTCAGATGAAGAGATAGAGTTACAAATCTTAGATGTGAGAAGAACTCTGATTCTTTATTTGGAGATGGTGGATTCCTTCAGATAGCCTGAGGCTTTGCTGATTAACTTTGGGCCTACTAGAAATGAGGATGGGCCAGCTACTTCTACTCTAAGCAGGTGAATAAGGTGGATTATTGACATAGTTTATGAGGTAATGTGCAAAGTGCCAACTTCTAGGATACAAGGAATATTACCTGCAGCATGTCTTCCTCTATTGCAGCATTGCAAGCGACTTCATTCTCTGAAATATGTAGGGAAGCTACTTGGGCTACTCTCTCAACGTTTGTGAACCATCACAGGGTTGTGCAGAGTAGAAACATTACTGATTTTATTTTGGTCCTAAAGGTCTCTCCTCTATGAAGTAATAGGGGGATCATGCTCTGAGAAAATGAAGAGTCTTTGGTTTTGAGCATCCAACTCAGTTGTCTGGTTGCTTTTTATTGCCTGCTATGTCTCAGTGGTGCTGCATTCCAGTGAAGGAGGGATGTGGAGGTAACGTTTCAATTACAGGCCAGTAACTATATTACTCCTAGTCCTGCTCCCTCGCTTTAATTCAGAGACCCTTCCACCCTCAAAGTCCGGAGCAACTAAGTTGTTCTGTGTGCTAAGCTTGTTTGTGAACAGGAGGATCTGGCTGGGGGAGTGGTTTTATTTCTGAGGTTGGTTGGGGATTAGTGTCCTAGGAGGCACAGAAGCCTCACTGGTGCTGAATTAAAGCGAGGGAGTAGGAAACATTCAGGGCATTCCTCAGAGTTGTAGCTATCAACGGTGCTGCATGTGAACAAGCCCTGAACCAAGGTTATTGCTTTATTTTGTTCCCCAAGCAGCAGTCAGGACAGTTTTCTTGCTTGCACTGTGGTGCATAGAGGCCTTGCTATGTCACTGCCAATGCTCTTCAGAAATATGTTTCTGATAGACCAGATTTTCACTTTCAGTTAATTCTCATTAGAACCTTCACAGGGATCGCACCAACCCTCTCTTGCTTAGTATGCTGCATGACTAATTCTGTGTTTCCCACTCCTTTGTTATTGCTCCTATCTGACCTGCAATTACCTTCATATCCTTCTAATAGGTTCTCTAGTGAGTAAAATAGCTAGCTTTTCAGACTGCAGCAAAAGTGGATTTGGTATATAATCTAGTGTCACCGGGTTCAAAACGCACATGTGCCTTTTGTGGACAATTGGAAATGTGATGGGATTTTTCTACTCCAAAATGGGGCCTCAAAGCTGTCCTTTCCTCCAGTGCTTAAACTGAAAAAAACGTAAGTGCCAGGGTTCTCATCTGGAAGCCACTGCAACTTGCACCACCATTAACCCTGCCAGCACTGCCATTGACAGTACCAACACAACTACAAACCATCATACTCCTACAACTAAGCCGAGCCCCAGAATCCACGGGCTCAAATTCAGCACCACTTTATTCTCAAAATACTAGTCTGCATCATGCCCTAGACTAACCATTTTGTACTGTGTGTGAATGTATGACGTTACAACGCATACATTTACAACGCATGCCTTTACAACCCAGTTTTTACATCGCAACATCCTTTGCAACGCATACATTTACATCGCTTGCCACTACAACACACTTTTTTAAACTACATTTAGAACGCATTCCATTACATTGCATTATACATTTACAACGCATACCATTACAACACATAGCATTTAAGGTAAGTGTTGGATAGTGTGGGGTAAAAATTACTATTCTAACTCCAGGGGGTGCAACAGTAGGGTAAGTGTTGGATAGTGTAGGGGTACTATGCGTTGTAATGGTATGCGTTGTAATGACATGCGATTTAATGCCTGCGTTGTAGTGACATGCGTTGTAGTGTCATGCGTTGTAGTGACATGCGATGTAATGGCTGTGTTGTAGTGACATGCGTTGTAAAGTATGTTGCGATGTAATGACTGCATTGTAAATGTAGTGGATATAATGACTGCGTTGTAAAGGTTGTTTCCCACTGTGAGTCATGAAAACTGCATCTTTCATCAGGAGCAGTTGACTGACAACAGAGAGCCGCTGTGTTGGTGTTTCATTGAGAGTCCAAAGCGCTATCACACATTCTGCTGTACTTTAGAAGGTTTGTGCAGTAGAGGGACAATGGGTTGCAGTTTCAATGCAGTGTGCAGTGTCAAGGGTCTCTCACAGAGAGAAGAGGTCAAAGAAGGAGAGCCAGGGTGCCATAAAACACTACAGGTGTCACAAAATAAAGACAGACAGCATGATTCTAACGCATATAGAGTCTGAAGATGAGCACACAGCTCTGTTTCCTGTCACATCCTGATCAGCAGGTCCGCATATGAAAAAGTGTTTGTAGCAGTTCAGAGTCCCCCGATCACCCATCAGGGTGGCAAAGGATTGAGGGAGTTATTCACTTACATGACTTTGTGAAGTAATCACCACTTGACACTCTATGAAATTTAAAAAGGTCATTTATTTGGACAGAATTGCAAATAACTCATACAGTTCAAACCAGCATAGAAACATCTTAACCAGGCTGACCTTAACCAACATCTACTTATATCCCTCCCCTCATTCTTACTTCCCCTGAAGTTTCACCCATTCTGTTGCTTCACTCTCCCCATGGACGGGTAGGCCCGCATCTGACTCCCCCCCCCACCCTCCTACCACCCAGCAAAACCCTAAAAGGCATTTTGCTGCTCCACTAGCGGACCCACTGCAAACAGCAAGGGAGGCAATTAACCGACAACAAATCGTTTCCTTCCATAACCCCCAACAAGTCTCGCAACTCCATCATAGAATATGCATTGCCCTTCTCAGACAGACGTACCTAGTCTGTTCGATACAGAACCCCTCACTCTCTTGAATTTCCCCATATGACAAGACCGAGATGCAATTTGCCCCACAAAAAAACGTCAGTGCCCGATTTAATTTCCGTCTAGCCTTGTCAACAGGCCCTTGCTTCAGAGCACCCCTTTATCTCCTAGGCACAAACTCAGTCCATACGATGCTGACACCCGCCAATTTTGCTGAATCAAAACCAAATCCCTTTGCGTGTGTTGCAGTAGGGTGAGCCCAAGGAGCTGCACCAAAGTCATCCTTCCCCAAAGGGATCAGCAGCATGCCTGGACATCCCCATTTCGAACCACTGTCGCTTAAAATGGCAGCAGGTTTCCCACTCTTTCCCCACCAGGGACACCTCATGCCAAATGCTGGGCAATCCCAGGTTAAATCCATGGAGCCGGCGTCCCACATACTTCTTTGCCCAGTGAATAAAGGAGTGTCCAACCAACCATGTAATGATTTTGACTCTCCTGGGGCCGCTTATACGCCCTATGGAAAAAGAATTTTAGAATGTGCTCACAAAATCCCTCTGGTTCAATCGCCCCCAAACCACTCATTTATTTACGCACAATCCCCTTACCGCACCTAGACCTCCACCTGCCTACTGACAAATCTGTTACCAAATTCCAACCCAATTCTGCAGCCGCAGTTGCCACCTCGATCCAGAAGGAATGTGCCCCATATTGAGCCGGATTTCTGCCCAGTCGTCTCAGAGTGCCACAAAGTACGCTCAGCACTGATTGGCCGTAAGTCTAGACCCTGCCACATGACAGAAAACCTCTGCCTGCCTGAGCCTACATGAGTCAACAAATTCACTCAATTGTTTCACAGGACATGCCTCCGTGCTCACCCCTGCTGTGATCAACCCACTTGCCCCCCCAAAATGATCAGTAATCTGATTTTCTCAGCCAGATACCTAAACTGCCCCCTTGTATGTCGCCACACAGAACTCCCACCTCAGATTCCAACCCAAGCAGCTCAGTCACCCAAAAGCATCGAAAAACATTCAAATCATGCAAAGTCATATTAGGGCAACCTCCAAATGATCAACACAACAAGGAGGCAAAACTCACAGCAGGTCAAGCAAAAAACGTGAATATTATTGCCTATCTTAACTGCTTGCCACCCCCGGACCACTCTCTGCCCCTACCTTTTAAAAACAAATCCCAAATTTCATCCTGTGAGGGATCAAACCATCACAACAGCTTTCCATAAAAGGATGAACCAGCTAGTGTACCGGGTATGATGGCAGGTGACAAGCCTCTCTCAATCAAACAAACAAAAAACTCATAACCCTCCTTTCTTTGTCCCCTGGTTCAGACTTGACAGACAAACCCGAGATGGCACTCAAAAGATTCAAATTTTGTCCATGCCAGACAAGAAACTGCTCCTGGTGGACTCAGCTAAGAAATTCTCTGCCAGCCTAAATGCTCTCATGACCCCCACTCCCTGAGTCCGCCGGGACTGATGTCTTGCAAGCCTTCGTGCCCAGTGCCAGACTGCGCAAACGCAGCCACTGTAAACGAGACAAGTATTGGCTGATAGAGTCTTTGACCCAAGGTACCTGCTTCACTGTAAAAACTATGTTTAGCTGTAAGCATGACAACATGAATCTGTGCAGCAAATGCAACACCCTCAAGTCTCTTGCCTTCTGCCGGGTAAGCAAGTCCTCCTCAGTCAAATAGCCCCATGGAACAGCACAGCTCTGCTTTCAAATTCCTCACCCATACTGTCAACACCACCAGGAGTGAAAAACCACCAAAAGCAACGCTCCTTCCTTGGGCCACACAAGTCCCTGGCCAGACTTCAGTGCACCAGTGGTCATCCCAGAAAAGACCAAAAACCATGAGCTTCAGCTGCTTCAGAGAGAGTTTGCACCTGCCATATCGTACCCTCTACAAGAAAGTGCATGGAAACCCCATTGAAATCCTGCACACAAGTCTTCCAAACCTGTAAACCCCACCTAACCCCCATGGATATCCACACCCTGTGATGCAGCAGGACAGCTCCCAACATGTCCAGCCCTGGTCTTCAGCAAAAAGTCTGATCACCCGTACAACCCAACTGGCAAAGTTCGGGAAAATCCAACAACTTTTGCACTGCCCTGAGCTCTAGTCTCCTCAATGCCAACACCTCGTCCAGGCAGGCATGAATCTCAGCACCTTGGGTTACCACCTTGGCCCTAGACAATCTGGCCATCATACAACATGTGCACAGCACCCAGGAAAATCAGAACTGTGGAGGGGCCATCTGTCTTTTCAGGCGCCAATGAGACCCCAAAAGAAGCTGCCATGACTTCAAAATGCCTCTGAGGCATTCTCCCTACTCTGCCTTACCCACAAACAGGAAGTCGTCCAGCTAGTGAGTCACACCATGATGTCCGCTATCCCTCATAAAGACCCACTTTAGGTATGTACTGAAGGTCTCAATGATAGCACAGGAGATGGAACAGCCCATGGGCAACCCCCTGTCAAGGTCTATCTCCTCCTTTCTAATAAAGGGAAATCTTTCAGGTCAATAAGCAAAAACTGGATAGTCAACTTGATGTCGCATTTGGCCATTCCTGACTCCCTTCCACTTGCAAGGATCAAGCGGATGGAATCGTCAACAGATGCATACACCACTCACATACCCTCGTTGTCAATGAAGCTATTTACCGAGGACTCTGGCAAATGATGAATAAAGCGAAATTCCCCAGGTGGTTTCTTGGGTCCTACACCCAGCGGGGATGCTATTAAGTCAGACGGTGGCCCTCTGCAACTTCCTTTCGCAACTTGTCAAGTACAACGTTAGGGGCAGCCGTGACCAAACGCAAACTGTCAGCCCACCTCCTAGCCCTGGGTCCTAGGTACCCCACCCAAAAATCTTCCAGAAACCCCCACTCCAATTTCAAAGAAGCTTCCCTGACAGTATAAAGTAACAGCCATGGCATAAGTGCAGCCTCCAGATGCTTTTCTTGATATTTTCTGATACATGAGACCTCATAGGCATAGCCAACCCGCTATAGGGCAACCGTTTCTAATAGGTTCCCTCCCTTTTTCTCCCACCCTTTTTCAGCAGAATTGAAAATCTAGGACCACCCCATACACTGCCATCCTCATTTTTGTCATCAAAGTTCCCCCGGTTGACTTAAAGTCCATCCCATCAATTCTCCCTTCACCAACCCCTACAGATTTGCCAACCCTCAATGTGAAGCCCACTTGTTGAGGCTCCCAGACTGCCCACAAGTCACTATTCCCTCTGGATAATTGGTTGGGTCCCTCAGCCTGGTGGAGCTTCCACCATTCACCTCTGACTGCTGCCCAGCTCCGGCTATGCTGCCCGCACTTGACTTCTGCAAAATACCAACTGTAGAGGTCGTAGCACCACCAATCCACCCACCCTATGTGTCAGGCAATCGCCCCACCTCATCATCACGCACCCCACCTTCCTCCCATTCATCACTAACCTCATGAGAAACCAGCTCCAACAGATCCCCCTGATCACACAAACCACTCACGTCCCGCCCCATTGACCTTACGCTCATACACACAGCACCTGTCCACCCATAAGGGGTGGGGGGCTCCCCCGTAAGAGATGTCTGTTCCCACGATGTAGGGAGGGCCACTGATGACCCCCCTATTACTTCAGTCCAGCGCTCCAGGCTGTAATACTCCCTGCTGGGCTCACAAACCTCACCTGATGGCATTGCCACTCTGCTCACCGCAGGACTGCACCAGCCTTGCAGCCACTTGCACTGTTGCCCCCCCGGGGCAGCAAGAGCCCGGTCTAGATCATGTCTGCCCTGATACTCCCCAGGTACCCCAACACAACAGCCTGTACCCCGGGCAGCCCGCCCACACTCCCCTCCCCATGTGTGCCCCAGACTTTCTTGGCATGCACCCCGTGGTCCAAGGGGCCCTCTCTCTCTACATAACCTCTCCCACCGTGCCTCGGTCTCTTGGACAGCCTGAGCTGTTCCGTGACCCTCTCATCCAAGTCTGTGCCCTACTCCCTGCTAACTGGGGTGTTCCCTCACCCCCCTTGTGTGGAACTAGCCTGTGGTGCCACCATCTTATAGGTGCCACTCAATGCCCACGAGGGGCTCAATGGTGTGTCCTGTCAGTCAGTCAAATTAGCTTTATTCGACAATTAAGTCATCAAAGCACAAATACAAAAACCAATACATGACCCATAAGTATTAATCATAAAAAAATCCCAATTAAAATAATAAAATCATGTTAAACAATGTAAAAACAACTTCATCTCTAATCATCAAATGGTTCTAAAACCATATAATAATCCTTAGCAGGTACTAACCATTTTCAAGAAAATTCAATGCTATTAGACCCAGGCCTAACCTTTACATTCTTATCACTTTAGGAATTTTTTTCAAATTCAATTGCAACATAATAACAGTGGTCAAGAGGTACATTCATAAAACAAGTATATAATACAATGTTGCCGAAATTGCCAGAGATCTAATAGACCATGCCCATACTAAACATTTTGCCAAGGCTATGACAATAGATGCCTTAATATCTGAACGCAATAGTCTTAATGCTGTGGAATTTTGTCTGGTACCCAAAGAACGACAAATTGGGGACAGCCATATGCGACGTGGGGCTCTATACGCTGGACAAACGAATAACATGTGGGCCAAGGATTCAGGGTATACAAGACAAGTGGGACAGAGAGTATCAATTGACTTGTCCCATTTGGCCGAAAAAGTCCTTATTGGTAGAGAGCCAATTCTAAATTGAAAATAGAGTTTTCTGCCGTAAGGCTTACTTATTATGTCACAGTATGGTTCTAGCTTTTGTAGTGAATTTACGTCCAGGAAGTGCCCAGTTAGTATTGAGGGGACGCTACTCCTAACAATATTGTCACTCACCCAGCCCCAATATCTTTCCTTCAATAACATTTTTGAGGGAACTGAAATGCTTTCTGGGTTCTCCCATAGTGTTGCCATACCTATGCTTAACAGAATAAATGTAACTTCCTGCAGACATTTGATTTTTTTTGATGATCTGTCCTCATTAGATCTTGAAGGCCAGCAGCATAAGAAGATAATTCCTGTGTAGACCAGATTCTCCTCCGGTAAAGCAGGGGACGCAATCTGGCTATATCAGCCAGTGCCTTCCTACCTAGGTCATGAAGTAGCAGGCGAACAGGGGTGGTTTGCGGAAGATTGGTTATCTTCCGAAAGAACCGATTTTCCGCTTTGGTTAGGTTGGTGAGGGTTGAGGTTCTGTAATTCTCGAGTCTGACTCCATTTTGTTCTGTGCCACCATTTTGTGTTGCCCTCACGTAGGCCTGTGAAGGTAGCCTGGCGAAGAAAGTGGCCTGGCCTTCTTAGTTCATGTATACATTAACTAGGTTTCTTTTTGACTCTGAAATGAACTGTAAGAAACTGACCTCTGCACCTGAAACTGACCCCGCAAAGCCAATTCCCCTGATCGATCTTTGTCTGAGATTGCCGATCAATGTTCAGGACATCGTTAACTTTTAGTTTCCTTGCACATGCCTTATCTTGTTCAGCATCTGTTACCGTTTCTTTTTTTTTATGTTTCTTCATTACATGGGTTATGCTTTCAATTATAGGTTTGTCCGGCTTGTGGAGATTGAATTTGGGACATTCCTAATAATTAACTTTTGGGTTGGGATACTGTAAATTGAGTTTTTGTTATGTGACACTTTGTTTGAAAATGTACCTTATTGGCTAGAATTTTGTGCAGTGGGTGTACATTTATAATGTGAATATTGGGTATAAAAGGAGACGTCTCGCCTTAGTAAAATGAGCAGTCTCCTGAGAATTTACACCGTGATGTATTTCTAGGATCACTGTTACTAGCTGCAGCTAATAAACTTGGTCTCTGATGCCATCCAGAAGTATTCCGTGTCTCTGTATACCAAGACAGGTGAACTCGAAGATCTTTGGCGTGCCTCTGATGCCGCTGGGTTCTTCAACTGGCGCCCAACGCGGGGCGACTTCAGCGGTACTGGTCCAAGCCCGAAGATTGTGAGGAGCCCCGGGAGGAAATTCTGGAGGAAGGCCGCCACTTCATCGACCCCTGCATGTCGACGTGGACCGAAGGTTTTTTTCTGCGAGGCTTCCCCTTTCCGATGGCTGCGAAGGACTGCTGCTCTGACTGTCGCCCTGTCTTGGACCCTCTTGTGATGATTTGTAAGGCGAGACGTTAGACGGTCTTCTGGTGGCGTGACAGACATTTTGGTTAAGTATAAATGGGTCGCTCCCACGACTTTGTTTTGTTTCTTGGTTTTGATCCGGCCATTGCAATAGTCGAAGCCGGGGGGTTCGTTTATTTGCGGGTGTATCATTTTTGATAACCCCTTGAAGTTTGAAGCAAGACTAGTGAGCTAAAAGATGCCTGGTTTTAGCAAATTTAGGAAATGGTTTTGTTGTAGTTGTAATAGGGATTCCCGATTGGAGGACTCGTGTCCGATACCTCCGGTTGGAACTCCAACTTATGAGCTCTATTCAAAGCATGGTGTAGGTCCTATTACCTTTAATGAAGTATGGGTCCGTTATACAAGGAAATATGGTGTTTTACGATGGCCCCAACATGGTAGTTTTGAATCAGATGTTTTAGAAAACCTAGAAGTTGCGCTATTTAAGAAGAAAGCCCGGCCGGCGATGTTTGACTCTTTCCGCCTTTGGCGTAAGGAAGCCAAACAGCGAGAAATTAAGCAAGCTAAGAGAGATAGGAAGGAAAGGAATATATCGGTAATGCAAGCTGCTAGGCAGTTTAAGGAAGATGAAGAAGATCGTGTGATTGAAGTGTCAGATAGACAACATTGCATGGCCATTGACAAATGTTACCCGGCTTTGCCACCTCCCCTTTCAAATGTGACTGTAGACCCTGAAAAGCATCCTTTGATGTCTCATGTACTGAGATTACCAACCCCTTATGTGCAGGGTGCTACTGCACCTCCGTTACCTCCAGTTGTTGCACCCCTTAATGTCGTTCAACTCCCTGTTGTTGTTCAGCCACCCGTTGCTTCACAGGTGGTTCTTCCTTCCCCGGCGCAGCCTCCTCCAGGGCCGCCAGCATTGCCACCAGTCTTGCCTCAAACTCCTTTGCCTTACACTCCTTTATCTTCGACTCTCTTATTTCTGTCCCTACGTCTCTGTCACCTCAAAACACTTTGTCTCCTGTCCTCATGTCAACTTCTTCTCCTTCTGCTCGGCAACGAATGACTGAGACTGTCACTAGTCTTTTGTCTCCTTTCTGTGGGTCACTGAATATGACCCCTGTTTCTGAACATAAGCAGAGACGTAGTCAGCTCCCTGGTCCCGAAGTGCGGGCAGTGTTAGATCTCCTTGCTCGTAGATGGGTTTCAAATACCTCCAAGTAAAGTCCACAAGTGGTTATGGATATCTTCCTACAGTGGGAGGCACCAAAACAAAGGTATGTTTTTGATGTCATGTGTACCTTCCTTCGTCAGGAGTGGGAAGATAATGAGTTGGGTTCAATTCCACTGGAATTGCTTAATGTTCAGTCTGAATTTGCTAAAGGGACGATAGTGGGTTCCGATGTTGAGGAAGCGGTAGAGACACTACTCACTCTTAGGTCTAGACTTCCACCTCAGTCATTGTTCGAACCTGACCCTTCTATTAGGAGAAAAGTTAAGCAGTATCCTATGAGAGAGGTTCCCCCTGAATGGAGAGAGGCAGTTGTGGCTGATGCCGCTCATGGTATTGCGGCTGCACCGGCTCATTTTCAGCGAGTGTGGGTGCATGTCCCTTGGAAGAGAGCTGAGGTCCTGTCTCTTAAGCAGACTTTGCCTGACCCCCGTACAAATCCTGCTGGTTATTATAAGGAGTTGTCTCAGACAGTTGATGCGTGTGTTATGAATTTAGCTGACATAGATATGTTGATGGGTAATGTAGTTCCTCAACCCTTGTGGGCGAAGATCCGTCACGAGGATCACGCGCCAGAGTTAAGAGATACGTGGGTTAATATTACTGCTGCAGATGGTCGGCAGGTAGGAGGTGCCAAACCTGAACCCTTAGTTGCAGAACTACCTGGTAGGATTATTAATTTAATGAAAACTATGATGCCTCCTCTGCGGGTGAATTGGGACAAGTTAGCAGCATGCAAACAAAAGAAAGACGAGAGTGTGTCTGATTTCTTCACTAGGTTTGAGGAAACATTCATTGATCATAGTGGTCAGGATATGAGTACAGAAGGTGGTCAGAGGTTGTTTGTAGATAAGTTTGTTTTTAATTTCCTTCCTGAACTTTCTAATAAGTTAAAGGACTCTGAGAGATCATGGGCTGTTTCTTCTTCGGCTCAGATATTGGCTACTGCACAATACTATGAGAATAGAGATAAAGATGAGAAGGATAAAGTAGAGAAGAAGACTAGAGAATTAAAAACGAAAGTTCTTCTGCAGCAGGCTTATCCGCCTCACCCTAATCAGCGTCAGTTTCAGCAACCTTCCCAGTTTCAGCAACCCCCACAGTTTCAGAAACTGTTGCAGAAGCCTGAGTCTTTTGCTTCGCGACTCCCGCTAGGCCCTAATCAGTGTGCTTATTGTAAAGAAGAAGGTCACTTCAAGAATAGTTGCCCGATCTTGCTATAGCGTGCAAATGGTATGTCTGGTCTGAGAGGTCGTGGTGGTTTCCAACAAGTACCTAGGGGTAGGGGACGTGGTACGTTTCCCCAGAATGAACGTTCCTTTTCCCCTCAGAATTCTATGAATTATTTTGACCAACAGAATGTTCCAACCGTCCAGTCCGCTCAGTACTACACTGATGATTATTATGTTGGAAGTGAGAGTGCTGGCTTTAATGATAGTTAGGACAGCCATGGACAAAGGGAGAGAGAGAGGATTTCTTACTTCCCATGGTACGAAAATTCAGCATGGACAATTAGTGAGTGAACTTCTTGAATCACTTACTTTGCCGACCCAAATTGCGATAGTGAAGTGTAGTGCGCATAAGAAGGTTACGGATGATGTGGGTCAAGGGGATGCGTTTGCAGATGAAGTAGCGAGAGAAACGGCGAAAGAAGTGACGAGTCGGATGTATGTTGCAGGTCCTGCCAGATGGGTTGTGGAAGGAGGAATGTATGAAGATACAACAGAAAGTGTGAAGATGATTCAGGCAGAAGCTACTGAGAAAGGATTGAGTATGTGGAGAGAGAGTACCGGAATGTTGGATTCAACAGGCTGTTGGGTTGAGTTGTCAGAGTACCAGCAATGGTTGTTGCCGGATGCATAGGTGCTTTCGGTGGTTACTATGGCTCATGGGTTGGCTCACATTAGTTCAAAAGGGATATGTAAGTTGTTGGCTCCGGTATGGCAGAATGGTGGAATTCCTAAGTGTGCTGAGAATTTGGTTAAACACTGCATTATTTGCTTGATGCATAATCCTGGAAAGGGAACCGCAACTCCAGCGGGTCATTTTGCTCCTCCAACGTATCTGTTCGAGGTACTGCAGATAGACTATATTCATATGGAAAGATGCAATAACTTGAAGTATGTCCTTGTGGTTGTTTGTGCCTTTTCCAGATGGATAGAGGCATACCCCCTAAAGTATAATACTGCCTTGTCTACAGCCAAGGTTTTGCTCAAAGAATTCTTTCCCAGATATGGCTTGCCGAGGATGGTATGGAGTGATAATGGAAGTGAATTCGTGGGTCAGATTATGAAGAAAGTATGTGCGGGTCTGGGTATGAAACAGAAATTTCACGCTGCGAATCACCCCCAGTCAGCAGACCTGGTCGAGTGCTATAATGGCACTCTGAAGCTGAAGTTGGCCAAGGTGCAAGCGAGCTCTGGTCTTATATGGCCCGATGCCTTACCATTGGCACTTCTGTCCACGAGAACGACAGTACATTCTCGCGTGGGACTTAGCCCATACAAGATTGTTTTTGGACGCCCGGCGAATGTCTGGGGTGTGCCGAGGCCTAAGAAGTACAGTGATATCGAGTACCCTATGTTGGTTGACTACGTACTTGATTTGACTGCTAAATTGCGTGTTCTTCACCAACAGGTCCATGACACTTTGCCTTCAGTTTCTGTAGATGCAGGCCACACGATTCAACCTGGCGACTGGGTTCTAACCAAGAATTTCCAGAGGTCAAAGAACTTGGAACCAAGATGGACCGGTCCATACCAAGTCCTGTTATCAACTCGGACTGCTATTAAGGTGTTCGGCAAGAAAAACTGGGTACATGGTACCCATTGTTAGAAGATACCTTTGCCCATACCGTACGATAAGTGGGTCCGGGAAGGTGTTGCCGATTCCGAGAGTGAAAGGGTTCCGAGATTTGTACCTTTTAGCGATGCACATCTGGAATGGACTCAGTCAGAACGTGCGGATGATAAAGTCTTGCAAGAAGCTGTGCCGCCGTGTTTGAGACTTGATACTACGCACCCAGAGACACTCTTTCAGGATCAAACTGTGCCTGGTAAAGAACGCTATAACTTAAGGTCTAAAAAGGACAAATAAAATTTGAATTTTTTTGTTAATTACACTCTTTCAGACAAAAGAATATTTTTCTTTTTCTTTTTCGAACCACCATCTGGGTTCAGCTGCAGGGTCGCAGTATAAGAACTTAAGGGGTGGCCCGCGTATTGACGATCTGTGGTTCTAGGGACGTCTAGGACGCCTGGACGCACACGTGAGTGAAGAAGGAAGAAGGAAAATTGCAGCGAGCAGCACGTTAGAGGATGGAGTCTGTTGTAACTAAAAGAGATGTTGAGAGAATAGATCTTAAGACAAGATTTTGTACATTGATACATAGCAAATGTTTTATAATATTGTGCTTTTTGATGTGTTTAAGTATCACATTAGCTTGTGTGGGTTGGACTGTCTATGCTACACAACAGACATCTGCACCCACCTCCCAACCTATGCTTTCTTTCACTACTGTTTCCTTGCACCAGTTTTATACGTTGCCTGAACATGAACAGACAAGGAGATCAGAATTTGTCAACAGCTCGTTTATACAGTTGTTGCATCAGCATCAGTTAGTAGTAAATACCACTAATTGTTGGGTTTGTGGTCTTATGCCTCATACGACAGATAAAGGTATGCCATATTTGGTTTTGCCTTTTTCTTTTAATGGGTCTGTGTGGGCTTTTCAGACCATGTTTATCTATGCAAATGAGGTACGCCCCTTACGTTCCCTTAAAGATAACTCGAGCAATAGTGCCTTAATAAGGGGAATAGTAGCTATGATCCGAGATATTGATGCATATAATGCTATCCCTAAGGATGAGGTGCAGGCTTACGTTGGTTGGAACGTGACTGGATATAGTACCAGTTTGACAGAGAAGGAGAGATGAAAAAGGTCTCCCCCATTTGGATTGGGCCCCACCGAGGCCACTTTTGTTTTCAAGGTAATGGTCGGAATCCGAAAGCTCAGTTAGGTAAGAGTGTGTGTGCTCAAACCTATGTCTATTCATCTCGGACTTCTCCACAGTTTGTGCCAGCTAAAGGCACATATTTTGTTTGTCATGACAGAGCCTACACATGGTTGCCACCTGATTTTTCAGGAACGTGTTATGTGGCGTTTCTACTTCCCCCTACATACACTACTGCTTCAGACTATCATAGAACGAGATATGGTAGAGGTGTCTTCAATAAGGAAGATACCGCAGCACACGAAGTAGGAGATTTCTTCAAGGGCTTCTTGCCCTTTTGGGGTCCTATGATCAATAGTAGGCATATTCAACAGCTTGTCCGCGTTGTTGAAGCTACTATAAATGAGACAGCAGGTGCTCTTAGTAATGTTACAGCTGAGCTTCAAGCGGACCGCCTTATGACTTTGCAGAACCGTATGGTATTAGACATCATACTTGCAGATCGAGGAGGAGTATGTAAATTGACTGGATCCAGTTGCTGTGTTTACATACCAGATAATGCCCCTACATTGTACCAACAAACAGCTGATAACGGCTGATAGCCAGAAACCGGTCCTAGGATGCTTGATTCCGGTCCAGGGAAGACATGGCTTGGCAGTTCGGGCTGGACTGTTCCCATGAGGCATAGGGTCAAGACTGATTTGCATATGGCCATGTCCAAACTGGGGTGGTGTAGTGGGCAAAAGAACGATGGATTTAACCCAGATCTCTTGACTGGGGGGGAATGTCTGCATTGTCAGCATTCCGTCCATCATTTGTTTGTTGTAACGCTTTTCGCCCTAAGTGGGATAGGTATTCCCAGACGTGGGACCCGTGCTCACTACGCCACTGGAGTCAAGCTATCCTGGCTGATGACGGCTGATAGCCAGAAACCGGTCCTAGGATGCTTGATTCCGGTCCAGGGAAGACATGGCTTGGCAGTTCGGGCTGGACTGTTCCCATGAGGCACAGGGTCAAGACTGATTTGCATATGGCCATGTCCAAACTGGGGTGGTGTAGTGGGCAAAAGAACGATGGATTTAACCCAGATCTCTTGACTGGGGGAGAATGTCTGCATTGTCAGCATTCCGTCCATCATTTGTTTGTTGTAACGCCCTACATTGTACCAAGCCATCTCTAGGTTGTATAAAATCTCTGAGTGTATCCATGTAGACGAAGGAGACTGGTCATTGATGGGATGGTTTTGGGGACTGCTGTCCAAATGGGGATGGAAGATTTTGACATTCCTTGGTATGGTTTTAACCATCCTTTTCTCTTGTTGTCTTTGCATCCAGTGTGGTCCCTCCATTTGTAGTCTTTGTGCTACTATGTGTGTTCGGAGACCTGTCCCGAGAGAAGTAGAGAATAATAAGATGATGCTACAGCAACACCTTGATGACCTAATGAATATCGACATAGACCTAGATTCAGATTAACATGAGTCTTTGGTTATTGCCTACGTAATGGCAAAAGGAGGGTCTGAGGTTCTGTAATTCTCGAGTCTGACTCCATTTTGTTCTGTGCCACCATTTTGTGTTGCCCTCATGTAGGCCTGTGAATGTAGCCTGGCGAATAAAATTGCCTGGCCTTCTTAGTTCATGTATACATTAACTAGGTTTCTTTTTGACTCTGAAATGAACTGTAAGAAACTGACCTCTGCACCTGAAACTGACCCCGCAAAGCCAATTTCCCTGATCGATCTTTGTCTGAGATTGCCAATCAATGTTCAGGACATCGTTAACTTTTAGTTTCCTTGCACATACCTTATCTTGTTCAGCATCTGTTACTGTTTCTTTTTTTTATGTTTCTTCATTACATGGGTTATGCTTTCAATTATAGGTTTGTCCGGCTTGTGGAGATTGAATTTGGGACATTCCTAATAATTAACTTTTGGGTTGGGATATTGTAAATTGAGTTTTTGTTATGTGACACTTTGTTTGAAAATGTACCTTATTGGCTAGAATTTTGTGCAGTGGGTGTACATTTATAATGTGAATATTGGGTATAAAAGGAGACGTCTCGCCTTAGTAAAATGAGCAGTCTCCTGAGAATTTACACCGTGATGTATTTCTAGGATCACTGTTACTAGCTGCAGCTAATAAACTTGGTCTCTGATGCCATCCAGAAGTATTCCGTGTCTCTGTAAACCAAGACAGGTGAACTCGAAGATCTTAGGCGTGCCCCTGACGCCGCTGGGTTAAACCCCGGTTCTTCAGGGTGTTGAAGCCCCAAAGCTCTGCCCCATACAACACAGAATTACCAAACTTTTGTGTTGTATATTTGCAAGACTGGGCTAACTGGTTTAGTTAAACAAACAGTAAACTCTGTTTGTAGAGTGCCTGACAGTTGTAGGAGCTTCAGCGTGGCAATATCTAGCTGCTTGTTCCATATCATATCTCCCTGCATTATAATTCCTAGGTATGTGAAATCCTTAACCTGCTCCAGGGGACGTTTATTAAGGACCACGCTACCTCTAAATGTTTTATGCGGTTTGAAAGTCATGAACCATTACGCAACCTCGTCTCACTCCATTCTCTACTGGGAATGAGTTTGTCACCTGGCCTTGTGTGCCCCACCTGATTCTTGCATAGTTTCCCTCATGAAGTCTAACAATAAGAGACAATAACTCAATTGGCATCTCCAGATCTTTCAGTACTATCTATAACTTACTACGGGAGACAAGGTCAAAGGCTGACCTAAGGTCCACAAAGGCAGCATATAGGCTGCCTTTGTCCAAGACCACTGTCTTCCAATATGTTAGTGTTAAGCGAAATATCTGGTTGATAGTGCTTGTACATGCCCTAAACCCAGCCTGGAGTGGTGACAATATACTCTGCTCCTCAAGCCAGACCTGAACCATATTTAAAACAAGTCGCCCCATGATCTTCTGAAGTGAATCAATTAGGCTAATTGGTCTATAATTTCCGGGCTGAGATTTATCGCCTTTTTTTAAAACAGGGATTATCTCTGCCCCTTTCAATGAATTCGGGACTGGAGCGCCCTTGGCAATTGTTTGTTAAAATCATTATATAGTGACTTCATTTACGTTCGTCAAAGAGAAATGTATCAGCTGGGACCCCATCCGGCCCGGGAGCTTTACCTCCCAAAACAGCTTCCAGAACAAGCCTAACATCAGCGTCATCAAAAGCCTAGCACTGATAGTAAGAGTAAGCGGAGACAGCCCTATCAAGATCCACTGCACCACAAGCATATTGGCATTCAAGGTGACTAACCCACTGGTCCTGCCGTACATGGTTTACTGGTTCTGGCGGCCGACCACCACTGCCCCATTTTACAGTATCCCAAAATACTTTAGGGTTTTTGCTTTTACAGGCGCTTTTAAGATCCAGCCATCTCTTCTCATCCCATAATTCTTTGGCCTTCACCTGTGTACCCTTGTAGACTAACCTGGCCAAACGCACTTTATTAGGGTACCCTTCTTTTATTGCAGCCCGAGGGAACTACGTGCCATCTTACATTGTTCATTAAACCATTTACAGGTATCAGTATTAGTATTACCAGGGTGATTGCCCCTAGTGTTACACTGCTTGTAAAAGTAATTGCGGAGCTTTGAAAATAATTTTTCATGGAAGCCTGTAACAGACTCGGGTGTTGAGGAGTTGGCCAGGAGTGCTTCTAGTGTTATAATTGCGTTATCAATGTCAAGGGATATATTTTCTAGGACCTCCCGACTCTCAAGTAGTTTTGCCCATTTTAGCCGCCTCATGTCATTTGAGGGGAACAAATCCAGAGTGACCTGTGTCCTGTCTCCACCTCCCCCCCCCCCCCCACGGCTCTCAGTAAGGCCCACCGTGGAAGCCTTCCATTTCCCTTTTCATTTATGACCCCTTACCCTAACCCCCCAGCCCCTTTGTGGTGCTGTGAAAAGTCAAGGGGCTCATTCGGGGGGGCCATCATCAAAAACGTCTGCTGTCCTCCCTCTGCTGCTAGGGGAGGGGCCGCCACACCCGATTGGGCCCTAGACCCTGCTCTAAAAGAAGCTCTGACGGGCCGTTGCCAAGAGCAGCCCATTGGACAGTTGTTAGCTGACTTTCCCACCTCCTGCAGAGCGGATACTGGGCTACCGCAGAGGATGCACTGCGTCCCTGCCCACCCCCGCCCTGTATGCCTGCCTTACCTTTGGGCATCAAATACGCTGGCACCGCAGCTGCTGGCAGCACCTGATGGGCAGGACATACATAATGAGGCCTCGGCCAGGACCCCTAGCCGCAGCAGATGTGCCCTGACTGCCGCACCAAGGGTGCTTAAAGCAGCTCGTGCTGCTTCAGCTTTCTTGGCCATCAGGCCACGAAAGGCTAAATTTAAAAGCCACTCCCTATAACGTCCCTAACCAATAGAACAAGCCTTTGCGCCCAGGGCCAGAGGCTGATCCTCTCTCTGCGCTTCTATATGTAGCCCTAACCTAAATACCTCCCCAGCCCATTACTACCCTCTCCTGTCCTACCACATCATTCCACTTCACGAACGATCCCATGGGACGACTAGGCTGCGCCCTGCTTACTATGGGACCCTCCAGTGGAACAAGCAGCTCCGTAATATGTGGATGACGGTGAGTTTTCAGTGCGCTGCAACCTACACACACTGATCAGGTGGGACTCCAGTGCAGGCTTTATACATCAAGGCAGACACTCTGCCTGGCCAGGCTCAGCGCCCTCTGTAACACCAGTCAATGAAAATGCAGACTACCCAGTGCTTTCAATCTAAAATGTGTTATGGTAACCTGAGATGCGTGGCACTTAGCGGAGCTACTGACACGTCAGGCACCTAATAGAAACACTTTGAACTCTATTAAGTCCTTCCTTTCATTTGTTTTCTGGTACTAGTGAACCTGGTTTACCATTATAATATAAGACTGCGTCTCCCAAAATACAAATGAAGCTCAACTGATTGAGTTGCTCACATGGGAGGTGTGACAACTTGCACCCCTTACGTAGATATACGTTCACTATATCTATCCTTATCACTGCACGTATAAATCTATCAGTCACCCCTGTGGCAGGCCTTATCAATCCTGAAGGCAGGGTGCTGGGTTTTATGTGAGAGGGTGCAACTGCATGAGCAGAGCCCCTCTGCATCCTTCGGAACCTCTATTCCGGGGGGGTTGTTTGTGATGCTGCCTACCATATACTCTTAAGTGCATTATAACCTCGTGGTAAATGCTAACTTTAAAACGGCTGCATGGAAACATGTCGTGTTTGGTGTCAAACACCTTGGAATCATAACTCCACACCAGTAACTGGTGTGGGAGGTATGATTCCACCCTACTAGAGGGAGAAATATGACAGCACTTGTACACCCTGTACCAGCTTTACAAGCCCTGGCATCACAAAATGGATGCTGCCAGCAACAGACACGAGTCCGCCCTCCTGTTGCTGGACGAAACTCAGGCAGGGGCATCTGGACAATAGGTTTCCTGTCACAGGGAGGTGTGACCACCTTCCAGACAGGCGTTAGTGTATTGGGGCTGGGTGGGTGCACTCTGAGAGTGCTTTGATGTCTGCACTGGGGGCACATTTGGTGTCCCTGTGCATAGTCCAGCTCAACCGGTTGCAGAGGCTCTCAGCCCCTGCTTTGGCATGAAACTGAACAAAGGAAATGGTTGTAGCCACCCCTCTGTCCTGACCCTCCCATAGGTGGGTCCCCAGAGTTTGTTCCACCCCTTCCTTGGGTATAAAGTATGAACCCCTGGCTACAGGACTTTAGATTTACCTGGACAAAACTCTGCTACAGAAACCAAGTACTTAAACTAGCTACACTACATTGGATGACCGAAGAATCACCCTTGGAGTAAAGGAGTTACTCCCCTGCAAGGCAGGCACCAAAGATGCATCTGACTGGTTTGCATCTACGCAGCTCCTGACGGACTCCAAAGATTTTGCAACACAGGAGGTGGGTTCCTAAGCTTCCCCGAGGCCAACCAGTGCTCTCAGCAAACCTGAGACACGCAGCCCTCGTGGGGACCATGCAACCCAAACCCCTGGACACCGTGTACATTTACAGCAGCATATACTATTTGGCAATTACTGAGGCTGTGCTTAGGGCTACTTGTAGTCCAGACCCCAAGCAGTGATTCCACTGAAGATTACTGGCCTACACTCCGTACCGTGGGCTGATATTTAGTGATTCCTCTCGAGGTCCCTTTGCGTTCCCTGGTCTGTCGACCTGTGGGTCCCTGAGAAGGGTACTTTCAGTGGGCTTTCCTGTTTGCTCCAGATGTGCCCTTCCTCTCCGTTGCTTGGGGACTCCACAGGACCTTGCTGGTCTACACCGAAGCATCTTTTCTCTGACCGCATGGGTTGCAGTTGCCAAAGCTTGTTGGTTTCCAATCTGGACACTGACCCCCCAGCACTCGACATCCTTTGTGGGACAGCTCTCCTGCGGACATTGGTCATCATCGACATCTCATGGTCCCCGTGGCCGCAGAGTCAAGCTTCACCTCTTCGCACCTGAAACACCCGACATCGGTGGGCATTCGTCTAACGTGCCCCTGGTCACTGGCAAGTGACCCAGACTCTGTCCCCTCTGCTTTCAGGTGCTTCTCAGCTCCGATCCAGGCTTGTATCACACTGGACACTTTTCATATTCACGGCAGCAGCACTTTGTATCATCATGCCATTGAAAACGATGAAGATTCCTGAAAACATTTGACACCTATTCACCCGGCTTCCCTGGGTTAGGTAACACAAGTACTCCAATGCTCACGTGGGTGCTGGCCTTAGAACCTTCTAGGTTTAAAAGGGTTTGCTCAAAGTCCTCTCCTAAGTGTCCTTAAGCTTTAAAATTCCAACTGTGACTTTCCCATAGGATTGTACGGAGCTTGCGACTGTGTTCTCACACTGCACGCCACCCCCGTGGGTCCCCTGTGTCACTAGCTTGGGGGTCCCAGCGATTCTACATGCTCTAGGTACTGTGTCTAGTCAAGTCGGGGATGTTATACCACTTTCTTAATATATGGTTTGGTCTCCCCCTGGGGCCCACAGTGTATTGTGCTATTTACTGTCGTTCTAGTGCTTTAATGTTGTGTATCTTGGTCTCTAATCTCATAAAGAGGTTAGTAGAGTGTTTAGTAATAAATACATATATTTTATATATACCTTGTGTGGTTCTCCTTTCATTTGGTCATTCAGGAGGTTATAATCTGGTAAACCAAGCTGCTTTACATTCCTTTGAGACTTAGCCTGAAGGCTGCTCTCCATAGCTACCACTAGGATAGCTTTCAATAAAGGTTGTCTTTAACCTAATCATCAATAAGAGTTGCTTGGACTGGTACAAGGTGCCCACTTTAATTAGTGGACAGCATATACCAGGCCAACGTCTCACAGCTAGTATTTTTTTGTCTTTTTCTACTCCTTTCTGTGGGATGTGGCAGTCTCATCCTACATTGGTTGGTGATGTATTGTTGCCTGCCAGCGTCTATGAGCAGAGTGAACGTTTAGTCCTACTACCAGCGGCAGCTCCTCCGCTATAGCTGAGGAACATCGCCCCCCTGCCCACAGAGGCAGACGAAAAATAAAATGGTTCTCATTTTATTTTTTGGACATCTGAGTCTTGTGGGCGGGGCCACAGCTGTGCGGCAGGGGCAGGGGGAGTGTTGGGCACTGCTGTCGGTTTGGCCGGCTGTCTTAGTACGTCCAAACCATCATGTGCACTGACTTCTCTCCAACTCAGCTGCCTTACTAGGTGGAGAGACCAGCAGACATAGGCTACCTGCTCCCAATGGAGGGCAAAACCAGAAAGCTCTGCTCAATCCTGACGCTGCTCTGTTGGTGAAAGCTGTGTCGGGATTGGCCGCAGGGGAGTCTGGAAGCCTGTGCCCAGACGAGCAGAAGAGCAGTGAGGAGAAGAGCGCAGGGTGTCAGGTAAATGTTTTTTCTTCGTTTGATTTTTTTTCTCTGTTTGTTACTGCCCCCTGCGCTGCCTCTCCATTTTTATCAGACACCAGCCGCTACTGCCTTCTACCATGTCTGTGGCTGCCCCAGCTTTTGATCCTGATAATATTGTCACCTTATCATTAGTTATACTTGTTCTTTGTGTGATCCTTGAATTTTCAAAATCTATTTGACATCTTTGATGTAACATTGATGGCAGCACCCCTATTCTGAAAATTGTTGCAGCACCACTGCTTGTCTCCGAACATTGTGCCAGTGGCGTAAGGATAATTGAGAGCCCCCCCTGCAAGGTACGTGGAGGGGCCCCCTCCGGACTCTATTAGGAGCTCCCCGGCCGAAGTACAGTGCTGAGGGGGCCCCCTGGAGCTTGGGGTCCCCCCGCACTGCTGGGGATGTGGGGGCCCGTGTTACGCCCCTGCATTGTGCCTCTACCTGTGGTGATTGAAACACAGAGACTAGGAAGCTAGAAAACTACATCACTCAACTTGTCCATTTCCAGAGCGCGGAAATCGCCCTCTCCAGAAATTCTGCAATGACTGTTAGAAAGCGGATGGAACACCCTCTCAGTGTCATCAGACTTGGCTATTTCCTTCACAAATGGGCGTCATTTCCCTCATTTGTGCAGGAAAAAACACGCCTGGCGGGTCTCAGACTTTTGGGCTTGGCTGTACCCTCTATGTATCTCTTTTTTGAAGATGAGCGGTGCCTCATGGATGTCTGGGGTTGTACACTGCACCCAAGGGGCACATTGTCCCAGTGCTTAATTTGAGCCAGGGCTTTTCGGTGCTAAGCACCTGCACTTAATTGGTTTCCAGTGCTTGGCACTGGCACCTAATTGTCAACACCATACATAGAACAGTCTACCACATGGTGGTGCTGCTAATCTAATTTAGCAATGAGCTGAACAACAGTTGTTTAGAAATACAATATACATTAAAATTGCAAATACCTGCCTCCCCAGCCATTCCTTTAGCTTTGGGGACCTGGAATAATCTGAACTGTTGATGGTTAGTAGTTGTTTTGGCAGCGATGACAAAGGCGATGGGTGGTGCAATCTGCAGTGGCCTCCCGGTCAGAGCCCTGGCACTTAACATTTTACAAATTAAGCACTGTGGGAGACCTCATTGAAAGATTTCAAGAGTGATTCCCGAAACTCCCTACGTAACTACACCCAGTTCAATTACCTACACCAAACCTGTCTCACACCGCAGCAGGTAAATAGAATGGACCTATGGACAAATCTTAAATGACCGCGTTAGCCTTGTCTAGAGGTCAACTTCTACCACATGGTCTGCGCCTATCCGGAGATCGTGAAGTTCTGGGTCGATACAGTAGCAACTGACTGGGGAAATACCAGGTAAGCTGCTCACAGAGGACCCGAGTTACTGCTTGTTGGGAATGCTACCATGTTCCACAAAGAACGAATTTGCCCCAAAATTCATAGATGTAGCCAATATCCTGACTAAATGATGATTAGCAATGACAGGGGAATCCCCTGCAGCCCCCCCACTGGAGACCTGGCTTTTTGATCCCCACAAGTAGGTCACAGCGGAGGATGACATACGGCTCTCTCTACAAGCTAGAGAAATTAAAGGACCCCCTAGAGATGTATGGGGCACATATCACGAAGCGCTCACAGCTAAAATGGACGAGAAAAGGCCATGAGCATTCCTGGTGAGGCGCACCAACACACCACCCACAGAAAAGGTACTCTAAGAGCTGCGACTGGGGGGCCCACAATAGACCTCAGTCTTGTTGGCCATTACAGGAGACTCACAGAGGCACTTCCCACGCATACCCTCCCCTTGTGCCCTTGAAGTCCGCCTCAACCCTTCCTCCCCACCTCCTCACAAAAGGGGCAAACCAACCAGTAGTAGATTGAACTGACAGTTAGGCATACGCCAGAAGCAAACACACACAATTGTCCCTGGAAATGAGGGATGGAGGATAGATAGCACGTGACACAGACCTGAGGGAAATAGGACTGTACCAAACCACCACTAGTTGGATGCCGCCAAATTTCTACAGTTTCAAGTTGGGCGTTTGGGGCCCTGTTATTGGTTATGATGAAATCATGACAACTGATGGCCTGCTACTCACTGCAGGACAAATGTCGATTGGGGCTCTGGTTATAGGGTACACCGTCCATGGGAACCTGATCTTGATGATGTGACAGTGGCATGTGCACTAATGTAAGAGATTGACGTGATGCCAATCTGTCTCTGTAAAACACAATAAAGAATCACTCAAAAAAAAATCTATTAATTTTTGGGTAAAAATAAAATCCACTTTACATTTATGTAAATGATCTGATATTTTCCTTTTTTATTGGGTGACGTAAGCCTTTAACATTCAAAGAAGCAATTTTAAAAGTATATCTATTTGCCGTAGTACAAAATATTTAGAACAGTATAAAAAAGAAGTTAGGCATACAAAACAGATATAACCCTAAGGGAAGAACACACTAATTGATACATTGAGACACCAAAGATACAATCCATGATGGAGATAGGGCACAATTATACTTATTAGAACATTGGAATGTTGGAAGCTCCATTGAAAACAATGGAGTGCTCCGGGCGTATAATGGCTGGTATAAGCCCGGAGCTCCAACATTCCAATGCTTCTTTGTTCACAGCTCTGGCTGTGAACAAAGGCTTCAGGGAGCCTGAGGGGATTTCAATCTCCTCGTGCTCCCTGAAGCTTTTCTTTTATTTGTTAGAACATTCTGCCCTCTAGTGGCAGAATGTTTTAATAGCCTTATAGCCATTCCTAGCTGGGCTATACCAGCTATTAAAGTCCCGCTGCCTTGTTAAAGTCCCTCGCCTTCGACTCGGGCCTTTAACGATGCAGCGGGCCTTTAATAACCGATAAGACTATAGTAAAGAAAATAAAAGTGGTTACAAGAGTGATATGGCTGAAAAAACATCATGTACCCATCACAGAAGCTTGACAATCCATTGAGACTGAAGTATGAAGATCCAAATAAGCAATGAAGACCGCAGTTGAAGAGAAGGTCTTAGATATATCAATTTTATATATTCCCATAACTGATGGATCAAAAAGTCCATATTTGTGACCAGCTTCTCGCAGTCGACAACGCAAATCAGAAAAATGCTTACGTAAAGCAACAGTTTACTGTGCAAAGTCGTCGTGTAACTTGATGTATATTTTATTTCCTGCCACCATTAATGACGGTAGTTCCCTGACAGCTTTACGAATCATGCCATGGTGGTGATGTACCACCTTAAATATGACTCGTCACGGTTTAGTTTGATTTAGTTTATGATTTTAGGGTATGCAATGAGCTTCATCAGTTTAAAACGTCTCAGAATGTTTTAATTTCAACAATGATGGCAATCTACTTTCCAGAATGGCTCTGCAATTTTGACCCTCAATACTTCATGTACGTTAAAGATACACAAGTTATATTGGCTATTCCTACATTCCAAATCCAGCAACATCCTTTTCATAGGCGCCATATGACTAACTTTGGGTGCCAAGTGATCAATTGCAACTTTACAATCACATATCCTAATCTCATTATCAGTTAGTTTCATTGCTAACCCTGCTAACTCTCTCTGAATATGTTTATTATCAGAGCAAATAACATCTGTGTGATTACGAATTGCCTGAATTTCTTCCAAAAATGTTTGCCATTGACTCTTGTGCATCAATCATTTTAGACTTAGCAGTTGGTGGTGAATTATTTTCCTTTCTTTTATTAGAAAAGTGCAGCTGCATAAGCTTCCTTTCAGAATTAGACATAGTTGAGCCTTTGAGTGAGACAGCAAAATAAGCAAGTTTTTAATAAAAACAAGGGGTCCCATTCACAGAACTAATCTGAGATAAAATCCTAAACTTACTACTTTTGGTATTCACAGAAGGCATTTAGTAGTAGTAAAGTTAGGACTTCTAACTTTACTACTACTAAACTGAGATAAAATCCTAACTTTACGACTTTCGGTATTCACAAAAGGCATTTAGTAATAGTAAAGTTAAGATTCCTAACTTTGCTACTACGAAACTGAGATAAAATCGTAAACTTACTACTTTTGGTATTCACAGAAGGCATTTAGTAGTAGTAAAGTTAGGACTCCTAACTTTACTACTGCTAAATGCCTTCTGTGAATACCGAAAGTGGCAAAGTTAGGATTTTGTCTCAGTTTAGTTGTAGTAAAGATAGGAGTACTAACTTTACTACTGCTAAATGCCTTCTGTGAATACCAAAAGTAGTAAGTTTAAGATTTTATCTCAGATTAGTTCTGTGAATCTGCCCCAAGACTCCTTCATAGCTGACTGTTTAATTAGACACCGAGGGCTGCAGCACAATGTATTCCTTCGAATGACAGTCAAGCGACTCAAATCATAAATGAAAGAGTTTAATTTTGCGTGCTAGAGTAAGAAATCTCAGAGTATGCCTTTAAGGACTACAGAAGTATATAGAAGGCAGCACCTTTAAGAAAAGCCAGGGGAGTTGCAAACCCGTCTCCTCTCCTCAGGCTAGCCCTCCCTTCAATCAGTCACCTGACAGGAGCTACTGTCAATAAAACTGCGTCTCCAGCTGTATAAAGCATAGAAAAACACCAACAATCTGCAGCAAGGAGCTTCACAGCAGCGGAAGAATCAACAAACGAATCCAAAGCGCCTCAAAGTAGTGATTGAGGGGCATTTCAACAACAACCGGCGATAATTATCTCTAAGCGCACTTAGCGCTAGGATAATTATCGGAGGCTAGCGTGAATTTTTATCGCTGAGATAGCGTGCTATTAGCAACGCTTATCTCAATAGCGATAAAAATCCTCACGCTAACAGGCTAACGTGAGATTATCGCTGGAAACCCAGCGATAATCTCACGTTACCTTGTTGATAGGGACAGGCAAACTTAGCCATGATATCCTCCTTCCATAGGATATCATGGCTAAGTCAGAAAAATACCAGACGTAAAAAAGCAGCGTTAACCGCGGTTAGCGCTGCTTTTTTTGTCTCTAACAGGGTTAGCGACATTCTTGATAATAGGAGAAATGTCGCTTAGCGACATTTCTCCTATTATTTTACTCTGGAACGCCCCCTTTGCATCTCATTAGAGATGCAAGGAGAAGCGTAGAGTAAAAGGGTGCTAACATGCAAATTTGCATGTTAGCACCCTGTTGTTGATAGGGCGCTAGTTTTATCTCTCCTTTTTTGGCTTTTAAAGCCAAAAAAGCAGAGATAAAGCCCTTGTTGATATGCCCCTGAGCTCGTTGTCACCGTTTTGGGTTTGGGTGGGTCCCAAAGTCTGGCAACACTGCATGGGCGCTTCCTCTCCAGTCGGTGTAACTACAAGAGCGGGACAGGTCGCTCTTCTCTCTCCTGCCAGCAGTACCTGCAGCGGGGCCCTCTAACATTGTTCAGACTGCCACAAGCATGGTGAGTGACTGGACGCAGGTTGCCTGCGTCACTGCGCACAAAAGTCCGGGATACCATCCTCGCGCATGCTGTATCTCAAAATGCGACAGTCTGTCAGATCTAGGTTCTGTCTCCCCCAACCCATTATAATTTTCAAAGCAGGACTTCCACCTTATTCATTCAGAACAATATATGGCTGCTCTGGCTAAGGTATCAGTGGCGTAACAAAACTTGAGGGTGCCCCCTTGCAAAGTACATGGAGGGTCCCCCCTCCGGACTCACTTAGGATCGCTAAGGCCAGGGTACTCTGCTGAGGGGGCCCTCTAGAGCTCGTGGGCGTCCTGCTCCGATGGGCTGCGGGGGCGTTTGTTACGCCACAGTAAGTTATGCTTTCCCTTTTGAAGTTGCACACCCAGGACCTTCACTTATGGCCTTTAACACACCTCATTCCTCAAGAGCGATTACTTTTTGGAAGCATGGGGAAAGCAGTTATGTGAAGAATCCTCTACTAAAATGGCTACCTGCCCCTCCTGTGTTTAAGTTGCAAGAACAACAGAGGGCTACCTTTATGTAGGTTTGTTTCTGGTCGCAAATGGCCCAATTCGCTGAATTGGCCCATTTGCAACTGGAAAATGCAGTTTCCTGTGTACCAAATCCATTTTGCAATTCGGTAACCAATTCCTGAATTTCAAAATGGGTTAGCGATTCGGTATTAGGAAGGGGCATGTTAAGGGTATCCCTTCCTGATATTGACTCGCAGTGCTATGTGCAAATGTTTTGTGACCGAAATGCGGTTGCAAAACATTTTAATTTTACCGCCTACTTCAAGTAGGTGGTAACCCATTCGTAAATGGGAAGGGCTCCCCAGGGGACCCCTTCCCCTTTGTGAATGCATGCAAAAACAGTTTAAAAAAAAAAAAATTAAACCGAAACATTTCATTTTTCTTCTTGAAACACATTCCTTTTTCCTTTCAGGAAAAAGGGCTGCATAAAAAAAAAATTGCTGCCTTATTTAAAAGCAAACACAGACATGGCCGTCTGCTGTCCCCAGCAGGCCACCATCCCTGTGGGTTTTTTGCGATTTCCAATGGGTCGCATATTGCGACCTACCTTATAAAAATTAATGAGGTGGTCCATTGTGACCCCATTAGGAATCGCTAAATGTGTCAAGGACACATTAGTACATAGGAGTTTGCAATTTCCTAATAGCGAATCGCAAATATTCACTATCAGGAAATCGCAAAATGAAACCTACGTACATGTGGCTCAGAGTGCCTAGTAGTCGTAGATGGCGGAATTCAGCCACAATAGCGGCTACAGCTGAAGACCCTTCTGCATTTGATTGTCCTGCTTCTCTTTTCTTGGAATGGCAATGTGCTCCCCTTTGATAGGTTTCACCTAGACAGCGCATGCCTGTCTCTTCAAGATGTCCTGTTTACATGCAGTGGGATTACAGCCCACCATCAGCTTACTATTTGTTATCTTCAGTCACTCTCATTTTCTTCATACCCGTTTGCCATGGTATGCTGACATCAGTCCTCTTCTTATGTTTGGCCCTCCCCTGGAACATCGACCATGTACTTGTGTCCATCCTCTGCTCCCTTTTTTTGGAACTACTTTTTTCTTCGTGTTCAAGCACTCCATATAATGCTTATGTTTTCAGTCCGTCCGTGATATCCCCATCCATGTAGCTTGTATTGCCACTGCACTCTATACCACTTCACTCTGCTCTACACTGCTCTACGCTACACCACTGCAAAAACAACAAATGATGGACAGAATGCAGATCAATGTCATACATTCACCCCAGTACAGAGATCTGGGCCTAAATCCATTGTTTTTTTGCTCACCGTGCCATTCCAGTTTGAACCTAGCCATATGCAAATCAGTCTTGACCCTGAGTCCAATGGGAACAGTCCAGCCCGAACTGCCAGGCCAGGTCCTCCCTGGACTGGAAACAAGCATCCTAGGACTGGTTTCAGGGTTTCACCCCTCTTTAGCCAGGATAGCTTGACTCCAGTGGCATGGAGAGCACTTGACCCACGTCTGGGCATACCCGCCCCACTCGGGATGACAAATGCAAAAACAACAATTGATAGACAGAATGTAGAACAATGTCATAAATTCACCCCAGTATAGAGATCTGGGCCTAAATCCATCGTTTTGATTTGATCTCCATTCCGTCCATCAATTGTGTGTCTTTTGCTTTCTCGCCCTAAGTGCGCCAGGTATGCCCAGACGTGGGCCCTGGGCTCACTGTGCACTCTATGCCACTGAACTCTACACCACTCACTGCCTACTTTTTAAAAACTAAACTGCAAAGTTTCATTTTTTCTTTTGAAACGTATTCCATTTTTCTTTGAGGAAAACTGGCTGCCAAAAAAGATTTGTTTTTTAAAAAGCAGTCACAGACATGGTGGTCTTCTGACCTCAGCAGCCCACCATCCCTGTGATGGCTGTGATTCCTGTTGAATTGCAAATTGCTACTTACCTCATTAATATTCATAAGGTAGGTCTATTTGCGACCCACTAGGAATTGCTACTGAAACTCAAAAAATCAGAGAGAATCGCAATTAGGAAATCGGTACTCCTAATGTTGGTACCTCTGGCCATTTTGTTTTTCCATTTTTCAATGACATGATAGCGAAGTAGGTTTTGATAGCTCAGCACTCGGCTCGGTGCTTCATTAGGCATGAAATCAAGCTGATGGGGACTTTCCACTTTCTACATAACACCTTTATTTGCTTTTGTGTAACCGTATTTATTGGGTGCTATGTTAAGATGCTGTGTTTAACTTGTACATGACAAGTATTGGTCATCTCTAGAATGTACTCTACAACACGTGGAAGCAACTGACATTTTGTCCTTAACTTATTTGTCTAAAGTATTGTTTAATTAACCTTTGCAATTTCTGCTGCATGTTGCGTCCATGTGGTACTTACGCATCACTTGGCAAACTCTGGGGCATATGTACAAGCCCCTATCGCCACCACAATGTCACTTTTACCGACATTGTGGTGGCAATAGGGGCTTAGCCTTATTTACAAGGCAGCGTTAAGCCACTCTGCCGTGTAAATAAGGCCCCATTTCACGCTATGGTTAGCGTGAAAGGAGTGGGCAGAGGGTGTTGCGGTGGGCGTTCCAACGCAACACCCATTGTTTTTTACGCTGCCCCCTATGTACAAGGGTGGCGTACATAGGAGGCAGCGCCAAAATTAAGACCAGGGAAAACCTGTTCTGAAGTTGGCGAAACGAGGGGGAATGCATTATTTCTCCTCGTTTTTGCTTTTTCCATATGCACTGCCTTGTACAGCACACATGGAAAAACAAAATGCCATGGATTATTTATGTACTGGAAGGTCCCCTTCCTGTACATAAACAATCTTTTTAAAAAATGCCATTTTGTGACTGTCATGTGTGCTGCATTTTGAAGCACACATGAAAGTGACAAAATGGTATTTCAGGATTGTTTATGTGCAGGAACGGTCACCTTCCTACACATAAACAATCCTCTCCTACACGCAGACACTCTTGAACTATGGTGCAAGGGTCCCTGCTTTGGCGCTACGCTGCTAAGGGTAGCGCCAGCGCAGGGTGAAACACAAGGCTGCACCATATCGTTGTAAAAATGGTGCGGCCTTGCGTTTCAGAAGTGGCGGGGAGTGGCGTTAAGCCAGGAAGGCGTTATGAAGGCTAACGCCTCTCTCCACCACTTCCTTAGAAATATCCCCCTCTGCAAAGGTGAATCTCATTTTAAACGATGCCTCGATCAGACTGCATTTTTTTCGGTAAATTTGGGTAGTCGACCCTGCACTTTAAAATTTGACATCACAGACTTCATTCTCAAAAGCTTGTTTTTATCTAGGGTTACATTTTATTCTGTTGGACCTTAAGGCTATACGTGTGGTGAAGACTGACACCTAAAGCCTTGTAATCCAAGTTTATTGTGGAAGCAAGGAGAAAATGAAGTCGCAGCTTCCAAGTACCGATCCCCTCCGAGACTACCGGTAAGCTCGTCAACTGTATTCCCTCAATGTACATCTATTTTAAATAATAACTCAAGTGCTCCGCTACTCGCATGCACAGCGCATGCCAAACACATTTGAACCTAAACATTCTACCCGTTCCTCGTGAAGACCAGGAAGGCTTCACGAGGAACGAACACCAACACTACACATCCCCCCCTTTTCCTAAAAATAATTAGTTACAGATATAATCTTGCAGAATACGTGGAGGTCTGATTATTCTTTTCCCGAGGACCTTCTTGTTGTGAATGCAGTCCATGGAACTTGCTGACCTTTGCAGAGGCTTGCTTGTGGCTGCTTTGATGTCACTTGTGCACTGTTGATAATCCTTAAGAAGACAATTACTCCGAATGTCATTAACAGGTTGTTTACACAATGCAACTCTTTTGAGATTCCAACATTTCCCATCCTCCAAAACGACAGCGTTTTTTTTAATTTGAGATATTCGTTGTGGATCAAAAAATCTGCTGTTGTTTTTTGGAACAAAACCAGGTTTTTTAATCCTAACCCATTGACCAATGGCCAACTTAACATCTTGTGTGTTATTTTTTTGTCGTACAACTTTTTGTAATCATTGTGCTTTTGATATAAATTATCCATGACCTCAGCAGAAGACCAATTGACATCCCCAACAACTTTAATCCAACTTGGGACCTATTTGGACCCTGGTTTCCTACCTCTCATGAGTTCAAAAGGGGAGAATTTGGTAGAATCAAAAATTGAAACTCTGTAGGACCAAAGAGTTTTCAATACTTGGATCTCCCATGGAATATTGTTTTTAAAAGCTAATTGAATAGCCCCCTTTAATACTCTGTTGTACCTTTCAATTAAACCATTTCCACTTGGATTGTATAAGGAAGTGGTTTTGTGGCTAATACCGCATTTGGATAAATACAAATTCATACATTCAGAAGTGAATTGTACTCCATTATCGCTGATAATTAAAGCTGGAGTCCCTTCACTAAGAAAAACTTCATCAAAAATGTTTTATAACTGTGTTAGTTTCCAAACATTTTATAATCTTTATTACTGGCCATTTTGAAAACATATCCATCATGGAAATGATGTATTTCCCTGAACTTCCGATGGGACCCATGATGTCTACAGCAACATTCTGCCAAGGATACTCTGGACACATGAAGTTACTCATAGGGGGTCTTAAGGTTTTAAGTGATTTGTCAGCAGAAGTACATAATTCACAATTCCTTACTACTCTTTCCACTTGAATATCTAGACCTGGCCACCAAAACCTGTTTTTGATGATAGACTTGGTTTTGTAAATTCCAAGATGTCCCTCATGACATAAAGTTACAATTTTGTTTCTGAGGCTAACCGGTGCCACCAATTTGTCACATCTGATCAAATTTCCATCCAAACTAGCTAGTTCACTTCTGACTTCCCAAAATGCTTTTAATTCCTTAATTTCAACTTTGCGTGGCCAACCTGAATTCACATATTCAAGAACTTTTTTTAAATTGTCATCTTTATCAAAAGCTTCAATCCACTCTGATCTTTGAATTGAATCAAGACCATGGTCCCATAACCATGCTACCTGTACTTCTTCCATAAGGTCATCTTGATTTTCTACCAGTTGCGTGGAAAACCTAGACAAAAAATCGGCAATGGCATTGTCCTTACCAGGAATATAAATCACCTTGTAAATGTAGTCCAAAAGTCTCATTGAAATCCTTGCTAATCTGGCACTAACATTAATCATACCCACATTAGACAAAACTTTAACCAGAGGTTTATGATCACATTTGATTATTACTTCCTTGCCCCAAACAAAAGTTCTAAAATGCTCCAAAGACCAAGCGCAAGCAAGTGCCTCACGTTCAATGACAGCATATTTGCATTCTGCTGGAGACAAGGTTCTTGAAGCATATGCTATAATGTGTTCTTTTCCATTCTCATCCAATTGTGAAAAGACTGCACCTAGCCCAGTGGCACTAGCATCCGTAGTAATGATGTTTCTTCCACATGGATCAAAACCCTGAAGGGCAGGGGCTTGGGCAATAGCCTTTTTTATATCATCAAACTCTGTTTGGCAAAAATTACACCACAAAAATTCCGTTTTGTTTTTAAGAAGTTGCCTAATGTGAAAGGTTCTATTAGAACATTTTTTGACAAATTTAGCAAAAAATTCTACCATTCCCAGGAAAGACTTAACGTCATCTTTATTCTTTGGGTTGGGAGCCTTAGTAATAGAAGAAATCAGTTTGGACTTGGGGCGAATTCCTATTGCACTGATTTCATGTCCCAGATAGTTTACACTAGAGGCTGCAAATTTACACTTTGAATACTCCACAGTCAAACTATATTTGTTCAGTAGAGAAAATACATTGATAAGTTTACTTTCGTGGTCAATTTTATCCTTTCCCATCACTAGAATGTCATCTTGAAAAATAAGGACATAATCTAAATGCCCAAAAATATTATGCATAAGACGCTGGAACACAGCAGCCGCTGAGGCCAACCCAAAAGGCATCCTTGTGTACCTGAAACACCCAATATGAGATATAAAAGCTGTGAGATCTTTACACATGTCTGAGAGGGGAATCTGGTGATACGCTTGAGACAGGTCTATGGTTGAAAAGACTTGCATACCTCTAGTTTTGGAAATCATCTCATTGATCTTGGGCAGGGGAAATTGATCAACTAAAATATTAGCATTTAAATGGCGCAAATCAATGCAAAGCCTAATTTTTCCATTGGCCTTCCTGGCTGCGACCAATGGAGAAATCCATTGAGAACTCTCAATTGGCTCTATGACGCCATCATTAGTCAATCTATTCAATTCATTAGTTACTTCATCCCTGACTGCGAAAGGAATATTTCTTAATTTATGTATCTTAGCAACAGCATCTGGTTTCAGTTTGATGCAATGTTCAAATCCCACAATCCTTAACCCTTCAGGACCAAGACTATGCATTAATAAACCTTCTATCACTAGACAATTTGTTAGCATGGTCAATAGTGAAAAGGTAATTAACAAAATATTCCTTCCATTGTATCCAAGGAACAGGTGGATCACCTGGAATGCATAAACACTCTTTAGGTGGATTTACAGTAATATTAGTTTGTGGGGTAGACATTGTAAATATAAAAATTAGTTTAAAAATGTTCCAGAATTAATTAAAATATTTAAATATTGTATGAGTCACACGAATAAGGCTGTGTGAATCAGCGAGGAAAGTCACATCAGAAAGGTTGAGAGGTCTGCGTAGATCGTTTATGAAGTTGTGAATAAAATACAGGATCTCACCTTCGTCTTGAAGAGTTCCTTGGTCTCACTATGCACCCAAAAACGCTGTACAAATGCAGCTAATTGCACAGACTACAGACAAGCACTTAGCTCTGATCCGCTTAACAAGCGTTAAATGATTCACGGAGTAACGCGTTAAATAAAGCGTTGTGCTTTTGTCTTTCTGGCAATGTCAGCCGGCATCCGATAGGAAGAAAATTGTATACAGCGATTGGATGATGCCTTAATAGGAGACCAATCGGAAAGTCGGATACTCAGGAAGAGGTTGAGGGCGAAAGTTAAGCCAATCACGTTCCTCGTAACGAAGAATATCCAAAACGAAATGTGAGAGAAATTCAGGAAACGAGTGAATTGAGATGCAGGTTCTCATCCCATCCTCGTCGCCAAATATACGTGTGGTGAAGACTGACACGTAAAGCCTTGTAATCCAAGTTTATTGTGGAAGCAAGGAGAAAATGAAGTCGCAGCTTCCAAGTACCGATCCCCTCCGAGACTACCGGTAAGCTCGTCAACTGTATTCCCTCAACGTACATCTATTTTAAATAATAACTCAAGTGCTCCGCTACTCGCATGCACAGCGCATGCCAAACACATTTGAACCTAAACATTCTACCCGTTCCTCGTGAAGACCAGGAAGGCTTCACGAGGAACGAACACCAACACTACATATATTAAGGTTCATTTCCTTTACAAACTCAAGCTATGACACTGAAGGTAAGTGGATAGTTGCAGTGCTGTGTTATAAAGTGTGATTTTCCAAAACAAGCAAATGTACGTAAAGTGCCATTGCAAGTTGTGGTGGTTTGTTTGGCAGTGCCAGCTCTCGCGGGTAAATCGGACGTTTCATCCCTTTCTGTCATCGGGGAGGTCTGTGATTGCTCAACTCGCTGCCACGCAGCATGGGTGTACAGAGTCAAAGCACGTAAAATGTTTGTACTTTTGTAGGATTCCGGAATGTCTGTAGACGATTCCATCATCGCCGCGCACAATGAGCTGAAGAATGGAGGAGCATCGACAAAAGACAATGCGAATAAGAAGAAGGCGATCATGTTACGAGTAAGCCCGGACCTACGGGCCATAACCCTTGACGAAGGAAAGGAGATGCTCGTGAGTGATTGTGATAAAGTTGACGATGCGTTCAAGCACTTCTTCAACAGGCTTCCAAAAGACGATTGCAGCTATGCCGTTTACAGTGTTTCAGTGGAGACAGAGAAACAGAAGACGGAGAGAAAGGTTTTTGTCCTCTGGTAAATAAATCTGACAGTTTGTGGTCTAGAATTTGCTGGTGCCCCAGGGCTTGCGGCATCCTGGGCTCATGAATTGATTGCATGTTGTTGGTGATGGGCAATTGTTTTTTACGTATATCATGTTGCCATGGGTACGAGCGGCTACCAAAATGAGGCCTTTTGGCTTCTTTCTTGTGGTTTTAACACGGGGGGGTTAGTGTGGATTTTTTTGTGCTGCGAAATTCACGTTGCATTTTTAGTTGACTCTGAGTTTATTGAGAGCTGATGAAAAGGCTGCAGCAATTTTCCAGACTGGTGTTTGATAGGTGTGGCTACCATGGGCGTCCGCAGAAATTTTTCCAGGGGGGGGGGCTAACCTGGCAAATGAAGGGGCATGGCTAATGTTAATCAATAGGGGCGGGGCTAAAATGGCAGACAATCAGAATCCGTTAATGCTCAGGCCAAGCTGAGAAAAAAAAGTGGTGAATTCTGCATTTGAAACTGGACTACAATTAGAGCACACATGAACCATAAAATTACCCCCCTGGCCCCTTAAAACTCATACATTCCCTGATCCCTAAAATCAGTCCCCTGGCACCCCAAAACCCATAACTCATACCCGCCCTGACCCCTAAACTTGTCCCCCTGGCACCCCAAAACCCATACCCGCCCTGAACCCTAAAGTTACCCCCCTGGTACCCCAAAACCCATATTTACCATGAACCCTAAAATTATCCCCCTGGCACCCACAAAACCAATACCCACCCAGAACCCTAAAATTACCCCTGCCCCCCAAAAACTCATACCTGCCCTGAACCCTAAAATTACCCCCCTGGCCCCTTAAAACCCACACCTCCCCTGAACCCTAAAATTACCCCCCTGGTACCCCAACACCCATACCCACCCTGAACCCTAAAATTATCCCCCTGGAACCCCTCCTTTAATCCATTTGTATTGGGCCTCTCATTCTCCCACCTGGCTTTGAGTCTGTCCAGGTCTTTTTGTCTGAGCTGTTGCTTCTTTTGGCCATTCCATTCTATGGGATCCTTACATATAGCCACAAGAGTTCCTTTTATTCGACCATGAGACACCCATTTTATCAGCCTCATAAGAATGAAATCCTGAGGTGACCATGCTGAGAATAATTAAAGTGTCTTACCTGTTACACGTAGGCAGGGCCACTGGAATTATGCGGCAGGGGAAGGCTAAATTATGGGTCAGGTAAATTATGAAGCATGATGCTGCACATTTTGTGAGTATTATTTACTTATTTGGACTTCTTTACACTTGTTAACACTGTCTGGGCATAGAATGCACATTATTGGTACCAGTTTAACACCAAACTATAGCAATAAGCAACAAAAAGGTAACCACTCCACCTTTGGAAAGGATCTCCCACTGTGCGCCAGCACATGTTGCTGCTTTTTTAGTAGCTTTTGAGCTACAATATATATATTTTTTTAATCTGTAGATTATTTAGCAGGTAATGGATTATTTGGCAAATCAACAAATATGAGAAAAACACAACATCAGTACAATCGCATAATTCCAGTAGCCCGACACATAGGTCCCTGCAGAAGGAATCATTCTATCATTTGAAACCATCAACATACATATGAATGTTGTCTGAATTAATGTAACGATGCATAGAATGTTCTTTCATTTAGCCAATGACAAGATAAAACTTTTCTTTTTGTTAACGTTTTCAATTAATTTATTTTTCATGTAATGCTGCAAGTTTTTAATAGCCTCAAAGCGGGAAGAAAATAAAGCATACCCCGAGTGAATCTGTATTCTAATTGTGTACACATTTGTACTCACTTTTCTTTTTCTTTAGCATGAGTGAAAGTGTTCACGATGTCTGTGATGTTCATTTGTTTATCTAAGCAGCTACTGTCCCTGCAGAATTTCATACCACTCCTCAGGCCTGAAACTAACGTATGTCAATGGTATTAATATTTAAATAAACAATGAGGTACAGCCCACGAGACTTCATACCCCTGTGAAACATTAGAGTGAAAAACGTTTTTTCCAGTTCTTAATGGTCTGGGGTGGGCCAGGGTATTTCTTGGGTGGGCCTGGCCCACCCTCTAGAACCGGGCCTGGTAGGAAGTATGCTTTAGCAGCTCAAACTGGCCATTGTCATTCTGTATGTGATAATCAGCCATAATCAGAATGACAATGGGCGGGAGGGGCTGCGAGGAGGAGTGCGAGGCACCCCATCAGGGAGTTGAGGCCTCTCTGGCAGGGAACAACTCTGCTCCCTGCAGGGCCCAGAATTACGGACAAAATGCGTCCGTAAAAGCATGTGCGTCCGCAGTGGGGGCAAGGAGGGGCTCTGGGGGGGGGGGGCAAGCGCCCGTCCTTGCCCCCCCGCGGACACCCATGGTGGCTACCTGAGTTTGTTTCCAAATTGCAGCAAGGTTTCGTCATCATACGCGATACGCTCATCATAGTTTCACGTTCAAATTGTAACATTCTTAGTTGAAAGGTTAATACACAGAGTAAGACATGTAGCAGTGAAGATGTCAAGTTTGACCGGTAAGGTTTACAGCAAACGTCATCCCTTGCAGATAAATCAATATCGATTTTCTTCACCTGATGTGCTGCTGTTTCGTCTTATTGATGGGTTCTCCTGCTTCAGAAAGTAGAAAACTGGTAATCCTTTTACTTTTGTGTGACGTTTTCTAAAGATCCCTACATCTATTTTTTTGTTGCAATACAGCATATTGAATCAATTTTGCATTTTCCGCACACAAAGGTGTCACACAATTTGCGGCAGCAAATCCAATTATATTGAGTAATTGATGTAACTTCCAAGTGCTGCTGTGAAGGCTAGCAGAGGACAGGATTCTCCAACATTTTCTGTAATAAGAGCTGTGTTCAATGACAATTATACCCAAATACTATCATTAGTGTTGTTATAGTAATCAGATAAACCAAGATTACATTAGTGGCCACCCCATGCAAGATTATCAGCAGTTATCACCTCCATGCATGAGACACAATTCCCAGCAGTAATACAAACAAGCTTTATCAATTTGAAATACCTCTGTATGAGTAATAACTAGCAGCTGTACCTGCAATTCCCCTTGCACCAAGCTAATAATCTGAGTACTAAGCCTCCCCGGCACACACGGTTTATCATCACTCGAATATTCGCTTTAAATATGTTTTGGAAATTAAACCCGTTATCTCCAGACATCAGCATATGATTTCTACAAATACACATTTCTTGAATACACTCTTGTAAGTTGTGGTATACATATATTAATTCAACCAAGTAAAAAATTCTAATGTGGTAGGCTGGGCTGCTCACAGAAGAGCTAAACCTACGTAGCTCACAAGCTACTTGTTGGAGAAGCCTGACGTAGGGTGACTATGGAAGAGTGACATATTTTTAGCCAGAGTTTACTATGGCTATGGCCATACCCAGATAGAGAAGTATGTACTAGTACTAGGTTACTAGGAGATGCGTGGAATCTTTAAATGACATTGTTGGTTTTTGCAATAATCTTCAATAGGCCTGTATGGCAAGAAAACCTGATTAGTAGATGCAACAGGTTAGTGGCATTAGATACCAGTAGCCCATACTCAAGCTATGAACTACGAAGTTGTGAAGTTGTGTACTGTCAGATTGTATTTTTCAAATGCTTTGGAGGCTACTGTGCAGAAATGTCTGCCAAAACGTTGGTATCCACCTAGTTCACTTCTTTACTTCACTTGTTGGGGTCTGCAAGAAGCCTTTAGGGATTATTTTTAATGCATAGAGATGGGTACCCAGATTACTGTTGATCACATTTGGATGAGTTCTGTCCTCCATTACTCAAATGTGCATTATGTCCAGAGCTCCTTTTTTCAAGGCGCATGCCCCATCAACCCTTAGCAGCTGGGCTGTTGTCAGTCACTGCCCAAAAAGTGCACTTGCTGATCCGTCTACCATCCTTGATGAGTTTCAGCTGGTTACCCAAAGTCACCTTTTACTACTCGTCCTTGTACTTTCCTTTTCCCAGTTTACAAAGCATAGCTAGTTGAATGTAGGTAAGAGCACCGCCATTACTGCATCTAGACTTTTGACATCAGAGGGGTAGACCGAAATCGGTGGAACAGAGCTGGAGGCATAACTTCACTGTTTTAACTGTTTGCTGAAGCAGCTAAGAGACTGTCTGGTGGAGAAGCTTCATAATGGGAATGAATTCGGACTTGGGAGCAGGCTGGTCCCTTCACCAGTTTCCTTGTCACTTTTGTAGGTTTTTCCAGTGCGGGGCATCAGTTCTGTCCGGATCTTGAGTTGTCTTGTTATGTTCCTGATAGTGGGTGATGCATATTTACCCTGCTTGACTGCGGACACCAGTGTCAAAGGACAACCCACTAACCTGCCTACTGTGAGCTACTAAAGTTGGCCTAGGGCAAGGTGTTCAACGCTGTGGTCTATCCATTTACCCTCCATACATGCTACCCTACCTGTCAAGTGGTATTCAAGCCCATATTTGTTTGAGTGGAAAGCGGCACCACGTGGATTTGAACTGTTACCAGTCAGTGAGCGACACTTGGTGTTTTCTGTATTTTGCACTCACCCATACTTTGCAGGCCATTTTCACATGAGCTCTAGGTGAATGGCAGATAACCTAGATTAGAACTATAGTATCTGCCGAAATTATTAGAACTAGTCGCCTAGAAGGTTGACGCAAGTTGAAATGAGATCCGAGTTGGTCCTGCCCCTAAATTGGGGGCAGGTTCCCTAAATGCTTGTGACCCAGTGGATGTTGTACCAAGTTGTTTGCTCGCGTATTTAATTTTATTTTCATAATTTTATGTTTGGTATGTTTATGCTTTTGGAATTCAATGCAGCACCCTTTTCACAAAGAGTGTGAATGTCTAGAGTTGGTCTTATTTCAACCCTCTGCCCTTTTATTTTTCAGGGCACCAGACAGTGCACCTTTGAAGAATAAAATGGTGTACTCTACCGCCAAGGATACACTTCGGAGTAAGCTTGTGGGTAAAGAACAATCAATCTTTCTTTCCTGGATTCTGTAATGGCCTTTCTCCTTTGTCAGGCTTATTCTTTCTTGTGGTGAGACAAATGCAAGTGTTAGTGTATACTCACTTGACTTCCCTATTGACCAACATTTCTGTTGTGAAAAGAGGTCTTCAGGACCCTTGAGATAATTGTGTGTATGAATTAAATGTGGCTGCCAACTAAGGGGATTAAACCTAATGGGAGCCTATTTGTTTTTCAAACTTCCCCAAAAACCTGGGGGGGACATGCTCATGTTGATTGTAGGGTAAGTGCGAAGGAAGTTTCCCAGTGCTGGATCCCTTCAACTCCCAAATGAGAATCCAGTGCTCTCTTCTGGGCTGCCACATTAATGTGTGACATCAATAGTGACGTCCCACATGAATGGGCCTAGGAATGTTTACTTAACCCTTCTGGGTTCATCAAAGGAGGTGTGGTTGTAGTTGGTGGGCATGGGCAGCTGTTACTGTCTCAACTCTCTCCATAGCCAAGCGCACCAACTTGAAACCTTTCTTTCGGTTGGTGGGGGGAATCCAGATGAAAAGCACAGCTCCTCCCAGATACCGATGGATAAAACAAGCCAACATATGAGGACTGGAAGATGATGCAAAAGGATTGTTCCTAGCCCACCTCCACTTCATTTCTCACTTCTGATTCAGTTCTATGTTGCTCCTTCATCTCAAAATGATTTTCTGTTCAAAACATGTGCATTATGAGAAGAAGGAGCTTCTTGTGTCCACATCATGGAGACAGACTCTGTTTGGATATTTTCTTAGGATCATTAAAAATCCAGTATCTGCCTCCTTTCTGGTACACTCCATCTGTTTGTTTGGAATTTTTTCTCGTGGCCGAAGAAAAAAATACTGGCAGCATCTTGCTCTTTGCTGGGGCACAGGCAGTTTCCTTGGAAAGGAACCAGAGGCTCTTTTGACACTTCTGGGTGGCAGCAACATGAGCCAGATGTGGTGTGGCTATTTTCTTAGCCTTGGAAAAAATCCAAACAGTGTCTGGCTCCTTGATGGGACAAGCACACTTTGTGTGGAAGGTTCTTGACTTGTGTTGTAATGTAGAACCTTTAGTATGACATACTGATGTTCTTGGGAAAACGTTGTTGTAGCATGATTCTAATAGTTTCTCCGTGGCGGGTGAAGGGAGAATCACACCATTAACTGGTGAATTGTGACTAAAGATGTTGCCTTTACTCCTTGCTGTGGTGGTATCATCATTACATTTATGGCGACGATCGCCCAGCCACCCGATGTGACACCGGTACCAGCTGATGGTGTGAGAAGGAACTATGGCTATCAGGGTCCCAAGCCGGAGCTCAGTTTATGGCGATAGACGGTGTTGGTTTCTGAAGTGGAAGCCTCTGTTTCAACCAAGGCCCGACAGTGGATGTCTGAGTCACATGTGGACAAAAGAATCGTTACGCTCATGGTTGGCCTAACAGTGGATTTGCGAGGCCTGGGAGCATTTCATGTGCACTCACAGCAGTGAAGCAATCAGAGGGTATGCAGGCGGTTGTTTAGGGGCACTGCAATTTTGCAGAGTCATGCAAAACCTGTCTGGCACACATTAAATTACCGTTTAAAGTGAAAGTTCCTGTTTGACTTGGTGAGTTCAGGAACAGAGAGCAGCTGGAGGGGTGTGTGCTCTTCAACTACGGAGTGCTTCTGGTCTGGTTTCCGGCAGCGGGGAAGAGTCTAAGTGCCCCATGTGACTTATTAGAGGAAAAAACCTTGGGCCTTCTTCCTTTGTTTTTCAGTCCCTGTATACGGTGGTTAAAAGTTACCTTGGCTTGGTTTTCAGTATTTTTGTTCACAATAGCTTCTTCTGTTGTGATTCCACCTCCATTTATAGCGCAGCAAGGTCAACCATCTATTCAGTGGGAAGAATGGAGAGACCATTTTGACAATTATAGAGTGGCGCTAGATGGGCTAGAATTTATTTCTGAAAGAAAGAAAGCATTATTGCTAGGTACCATTGGGATGGAAGCGCATCATATTTTTAAATAGTTACCTCAGATGTTCTATAGTAACAACCAACCTATCAAAGATGTGTAAAAGGAGGCAAAGTTGCGACTGGAGAAATGATTTGCCAAAGAGGAGAACATAGTATTGTCTCGTTATAAGTTTTACTCTAGACCGCAAAAAACAGATGAATCGGTGGATGACTTTGTTTCTAGTCTACGTGAGTTGTCAATTAAGTGTAAATTTGGTCACATGATGAATGAGATAGGCAGAGACCAACTGATTGCTCAGTGCCATAGCAAAACAAAATGCAGGAGCGCTTGTGGGTGGCGAAAAATCCATTCCTTAATGATGCCATAAAAATTGCCAAGGTAGCTGAGAGATCGTAGAGATGCATGAAAGCGTTGGGCAAGAAGGAGGTGGTAGATGACCTTGTCACAGCAGTTGGTAAAAAAGAAGGCGCAACTGAATCGTCAACCAGCAAGTTTTCAGCTAGAGCTCCGAGAGGTGGCATACCGAAGGACTGTTCACGCTGTGGGAGTGCATACCATACCAGTGACTCCAAATGATGTTTTGTGACCAACAAGGAGTGCAGAAGGTGTGGGTGTCTTGGCCATTATGCTCAGGTGTACAAAGATTCTTCTAAATCACTGTGGCTCTCACCGAGGACATCTTCTGGGAAGATGAAAACCAGGATTGAGTATTGATGGTTCAGCCTGAGGTGGAGGAAGGAGACAGGAAAGTCAGACCGAAAGCTTAGTTTGGGGTTCAGGGCAAACAAGTGGAGCTCATGGTGGACTCTTACTCATTGTACACCATCATACTGAAGTCAATGTGGAAGAAGGAGTGGCCGCTACTGTCTCTTCTGCCTAAAGACATAGATCTCAGGGGCTACCAAGGAGTGCATATTGATATTTTGCATTATTTTTCATCCCTCATTGTGTTCAAACCCAAGAGGTTGAAGGGAAAATCTGTGTGGTGAAGGATAGTCCACCTATTCTGGGTTGAGAGCATCAATTTGATTTGCATATTGTAATTGATCCCCATGCTCCAGGTCAAGTGTTGTTAGTCTCTGATGTTACCACTGAAGGGGTGTTGCATGAAATGAAGGATGTCTTCAATGAAAAGCTGGGTAAAATGAAGGGTTATTGTTTTGGAAAAAGGTACTACTCCTGTTAAACAGAAATTGAGGAGGGGGCCAGGTTTAGTAAGTGGTTAGGACAAGAAACTTTTAGAGGACATGCTCAAGGACGGAATATTAGAGCCTGTTGAATCTTCAGAATAGATCTCTCCTGTAGTTATTGCCAAGAAGAGCGATGGCAAGCTAAGATTTCGTTTGGATCTATGCACCTAAACAGCACGTGGTGACGGACATGTTCCGTCTCCCTAATATAAAAGAGTTATTGTTGCTGCTCAAGGGTGGTAAGTACTTTTCTAAGCTGGACTTGAAAAGTGCTTACCACCAGACCAGGTTGCATGAGTATTCATGCAACCTGACAGTACTTGTCACCATGGAGTAGGCCTGGGCAGAGCTTGGGGAGTTTCACTCCCTGGAATTCTGTGGAGTTGTTGAAAAACTCCGCTAAAACCCACACAACTGCACAAGCAGGAGGAGTTGTATCATGGAGTAGCACTGGCCATGTTGTACATGTTAATGAAATCAGTTATTCCCAATAAGCATTTGGTGTTATTTTATAACTAATAAAAGAGCTCCATGCCTGAAGAGAAGCTGTTGCTGCTTGCTGTGATGGTCCTGCCCTAGATTTCATTGCCAGACTGGAAGCCTTTGCTTGCCTCCTTGGAGAAGCAGTACTCAGAGGAGGGGGGCCTACCTCTGAGGCAGAAAGGGGTGCAGCACCAGTCTCAGGCTTTGGGCGGACGTCTCCTCCTTGTCCGTACTCCAGAGCTCTTCGCTGCTCCACATTGGCCTGCATGGAATGTGAAAAGTGTCTCCATGCTGCCCGGCTATGTTGTATATGGCATGGGATGCAGCGATAGAGAGCCATCCACAGGGCTCATGCCTCAGCCACCTGTGCCACCACTGTGTAGTGGTGATCACCCCAGAATATTGTGCGGCGCACTAGGATTGGATAAACTGCCAGCAGTCCTCCATACCTAAGTCATCTTGCACTGTATCAGTACTGACTACCACTTCAAGTGAGTCCCAGAATCTGATCCGCCATGGCATTGGTTGTAGATGACCCAGAAGTGCTAATATGACAGACACATGGCACCATTAAAAAATAAACAGTGGGTAAGGGACTGAAGTTCTTTAACTAGGGGAATGTTACTGCCGGTAAGCTCTGCTACACAGCGTTCAGTGGACGTTTTCCCAACCTCAGCCCTCCAAGCGGAGCAATGAGTAGCCAAAACTCTGCATACTCCACCAGCGGAGCGGAGTATACCACCCACCCCTACCATGGAGAGAACATTTAGATTTACAAGGATGCCTTTTGGATTATCCTCAGCTGTGTTTTCCAAAGGTCAGAGGTTTTCAGGGGGCTGGATAATGTGAATTTTTTTCAAGATAATATCTTGGTTTTGGTGGGTCCATCCAGGAGCATAACAACAACTTGAGGTCTATTTGGGTTGACTCGGGGAAGCTGGTCTCACTTTGAGGAAGGACAAATGCAGGTTCTTGGTGGAGTGAATTGAAGACCTTGGCCATACTATCTCCGGTCAAGGAGTTTAAGGTGGACTTTTTGAGGGCTATCAGGTCTGCACCAGTTCCCCACGATAAAGATCAATTACAGTCATTCATGGGTTTGAGCGAGTATTATGCCAATTTTGTGGCGAAATTCGTAGGCAAGACTGAAGAACTGAGGGTGTTGCTGCGAAAGGGGTGTGTATTTGTATGGGGCAATGCTCAACAGAGTGCATTTGATATGGTTAAGATGGACATTTGTGAGGCAGGTATCCTTGCACCATTTGACACCCAACTCAACATTTCTAACTGTGGATGCGAGTGCATGTGGCCTGTGGGGCCGTTCTTTCTCAGGTGCATGCTGGAAAGGAGAAAATGTAACATTTGCCTCGCCTTCTTTTACTGAGTGTGAGAGCAACTATTCGGTTATAGAGCATGAGGCTTTAGCAGCTGCCTGGTAGGTAGAGCATTTTAGGACCTTTTTATTTGGGTTTCAGTTTTGGCATACGCACAGACCATAAACCTTTGGTCAACATTTTGAGTCCTGGTGGGGCAGGCAAGGGGTCCACTAGGCTGGCTAGGCTAGCTTCCAGGCTTAAAGAGTGCAGGTAGTAAATTGAACACATATCGGGGTGGAAAAATATGCAAGCTGATTGTCTCTCACGCTGATCCTTGGAGTGAGCAGAAGGAGATAGAGATGGTGTTTCGGGTTGTGAACAGGAAGGGGCTGTGGCATCAGTGTGTGATGTTGAAGAGTGTGTTGGGAATTCATTCTCAGCAGAGGAGTGGCGCAAGTGTGTGGATCGAGATCTTGTTCTCCAGAAGGTAGGGCAAATAGTGGCGAAGAGCGAGTATTGGGTCTCTTTCTGTTAGAACATTTGGGAAAATTCTGGATGATTTTACATTGGCTAGCAAGGTGGTTCTGATGAGGAATTACAAATTTGTGCCACCAGTTGGGTTGAGGGAAATAATCCTTAAGCTGGCTCACTAGGGCCACTTAGGAGAGACCACAACCAAAAAATGGGTGAGGGAGAATTTTTGGTGGCCATGCATGAACAAGCAAATCACTTCTTGGGTGGAAAACTGTGAGGTGTGTAGAGAAAGTGAGAAGAGGCTTGAGACTGGTGTACAAGCTACCCAAGGGCATATTGAGGACCCGGGTAGCCCATGGACTACTGTGTGCTTAGATTTTATTGGGCCTATGCAATTGCAGGATGAGGGAATGAAAAATGCAATGGTTTTGGTGGGTGTGCATTCGAAGTGGTTGGTGGTAAAACTCTTACTAGATGTAACCATCAGAACGACTGTGGAGACTTAGAAGAGTGTTTTTTTGGAGGAAGGGCTATTTTGTTTGCTCATCACAGATAATGGTACCCAGTTAGTTTTACAGGAGATGAAAACTTTTCTAGAAAGCTGTAGCATTAAGCACCATCGCACTGCACTGTACAACCCCAAGGCAAATGATATGGTGATGTGGTTTAACCAGTTGGTTAAGAGTACTATATCTATGGCTATTCAAAGTGGAAAACATGGCAAGGTGATGGTATATTGTATTGTATTGTAATTGCATTTATATAGCACTTACTACCCCTGACGAGGCGTGAAAGCGCTTTTTCAGCGAGTAGCACGCTACTCCGGAACCCATAAAGGATTAGTGTTTAATTAGTATAGTGAAATATGAAAGTAATATGAGTGGTGGATAGGTTAGTCAGTTATTTGGATTCCGAAGGATAGCGCAGGGATAGAAGAGGGAAACAGGTTTGCATTTATATAGTGCTTGTTACCCCTGATGTGGTGTTAAAGCGCTTTTTTTGGCAAGTAGCATGCTACTCCGGAACCCATAAAGGATTAGTGGTGAATTAGCTTTTTCGGCGAGTAGCATGCTACTCCGGAACGCATAAAGGATTAATGGTGAATTAGTATAGTTAATTATGAAATTTGAGAAGTGGACATGTTAGTCTGTTATTTCGATTGAAAGGATAGTGGAGGGATAAAAGAGTGAAGCCTTTAGACTTTTTTTTTTTTAGAGGTCATAGCAGTAGTGGGAGTGTTGGCATGAGTAAAAAGGGATCTGGAGGGGAAGAGTCAGAGGGAAGAGTTTAGAAAGGCTTGCAGGGTGGAGGTGCGTCTGATGTCAATCAGGAGCTCATTCCAGGTCTTGGCCGCGATGCCGGAGAAGGTTCTTCCACCTGTTCTTGCTCTGCGGATGCACGGGAATTTAGCGAGGTCGGCGGATTGGAGGTTTCTCCTGGGTACGTGGAAGGAGATTCTATTGTTGAGATATTGGGGTCCTGTGTTGTGGAGGCATTTGTAGGCGTGGGTGAGTGTCTTGAAGATTACTCTCTTCTCGACAGGGATCCAATGGAGGTTTCGCAGGTGTTGGGTGACGTGTTCATGACGAGGGATGCCGAGGACGAGTCTGGCTGTGGTGTTCTGTATGGTCTGGAGTTTGCAAAGCAGAATCTTGTTGATCCCGGCGTAAAGGGCGTTTCCGTAGTCCAGTCTGCTGGTTATGAGTGCATGGTTTTGGAAAAAGGCAGCTTGTATGCTGCCTTTGTAGACCTAAAGTCAGCTTTTGACCTCGTCTCCCGCAATAGATTGTGGAGAGTATTGCAAGACCTGAAGATGCCCCCTGCATTATTGTCTCTCATAGCCAGACTTCATGAGGATACTTTTGCAAAAATCACGTGGGGAAGCCAGGGCCAGGTTACTCCCGTTTAGAGTGGAAAGAGGGGTAAGACAAGGCTGTGTGATGGCCCCAACTTTGTTTTCCATCTTTATTAATGGGGTTGTAAAACTCCTGGAAGATATCCCAACGGACGCTCCTAAATTGTCGGGTGTAAGAATTCCAATTCTTATGTTCGCCGATGATACGCTGCTAATTGAAAAAACACCGAGCGGCTTACAGCGAGCCTTAACGCTTTTCGAGGAATTCTGCCAACTGCGGGGTATAGAGATAAATGTCTCTAAAACAAAATACATGACATTTAACCCCCATAGATCCTTTAGTGAAACGATGCTGCTGAATAAGCGTCCGCTGGAGCAGGTAAAAGAATACACATACCTTGGGGTCATCATACAGGGGGACATGAAATGGGGTAAGCAACTGGACATGGCCACATTGAAACATCGCCAGTTAGCTGGTACCTTATTAGCCGAGTTCAACGCATCTTTCACAAAACCAGTTAGCCCAGTCCTGAACATTTACAATATGAAAGTTGTTAGCGCAGTCCTTTATGGGGCAGAGTTATGGGGTTTTAAAAATCTCTCTAAATTGACTGTAGCAGAAAATAGTTTCTTACGAAAAATTACTAATCTTCCGCAAAGCACCCCAACGCAGCCATTACTTAGTGACTTAGGCAGGAAGGCATTGGCTGACAGTGCCAGACTACGCCCCATGTTCTACTGGCGGAGAATTTGGACAACCCCAGAATTGTCACCGTATGCTGAGGGCTTTAAAGACCTAATAAGAGCTGACCAATTTAAGAAAATCAAATGGTTACAGAATGTTAGATCTATGCTAGTAAATATTAGCATGGTTGCCCTTTGGGAGAACCCTGAAAATATGCGGTTTCCATCGGAAGTACAACTGAAGGAAAGATACTGGGGATGGGTGGAAGCCAACACTTTCAGAAATAGTGATCCATCGACACTGACAGGCCAATTTCTTATGGCTAAACCAATTCAAAGGCTAGAAACTTATTGGGACACTATTTCAAAGCCTCTCGATAGAAAGCTTTTGTTTCAACTGAGAGTGGGCACACTGCCTGTTAAGTCTTTCACTGCAAGTTGGGGGACAATAGATGATACTTCCTGCCCCATTTGCCATGTATCCTCAGAGTCTTTGGCCCATTTGTTATTTGTGTGTCCTGCCTACAGAGTTCCGCGGCGCACATGGTTGGCTCCTATTTGTCGTGCCTTGGACACTCAAAAATGTGAGGTTGCACTCAGATTAATTCGTACCGAAACATGGTTACCATTTCTTATAGCTATAGCTAAATTTTTAGGTTGGGTATGGATCATAAGATCGAAAGCGATTGCGGCATTATAATCCATGTATATTGCATTGCCTACTTCCCTCTTTTATTCTTTGCATATAGGTACATATTTAAGATAAGAAGTAACTGCTGCATTGTAATAAATGAAAATTGTACGCTACATTGTTTATTATTTGTACATAGGTATACAGTCATGAGAGGAGTTTATGAATTTTATCATTGCTGTTTTTATCTTTTTATGGTTTTTATACTTGAGGTATAATTTCCCGTTTTTAACAATCTCATATACTTGGTCATTTATTGTGTAATGGACTTTGCTTTTATGACAAACTGTCGACTAAAGCATTTTATGACTGACTGACTGACTGAGTGCATGGGTGACTGTTATCCTTGATTCAGGGGGGATCCATTTGAAGTTCTTCCGGAGGATGCGGAGGGTGTTGAAGCAGGTGGAGGCGACTGTGTTGACCTTTTGGGTCATGGAGAGGGAGGAGTCGAGTACGATGCCGAGGTTTCCGTGCATGGTCCATCCGGGTGGGGGGCTGCCGAGAGTGGTGGGCCACCAGGTGTTGTTCCATGCAGAGGGGGAGGGCCCGAGGGCAAAGGCCTCCGTCTTCTCCGAATTGAGTTTCAAGCAGCTGTTGCTCATCCAGGATGCGACGTCCTTCATTCCTTCCTGGAAGCTGAGTCTGGTGGTGATACTCATCGGCGTAGGATACTATGCTGAGTCTGTGATGTCTGACGATGGCGGCGAGGGGGGCCATGTAGATGTTGAATAGCGTGTGGCTGAGCGAAGATCAACCAGTTTTATTTGGAAAAAATTAGGCTCATCAGCACTGCAAAGCAGTCATGAATAAATGTCTTACCTTGAGTTCAAAATGGACAATAGGTCAAAAAAACAAAAACACTGCTTTATAGAAATGATTCCTAAGTTTTATCGGGCATAAATTGAAAATGTCTTTCCTCTATCAGCATTCCTGAATCCTTGTTAAACTGAAAACAAATCCCTTAACCATACAAATTGGAAATTTTGCACGATCTGGGTGCTAAATATATAATAATCTACTTAAAGAAAGAACTTTCAATCTACCAACAATCAATGCCACAGCGGTTGGTGCTCTCGGGGGAAAAAAAGATGATTGTTATGCACTGCATAACATATTATAACTTCCTCACCAAATCTTGGACAATTTCCTACTCTTCTACTTGAAGAAAACTTTGCTGCCAAGTATGCACTCTATAAACCCAAATGATTCCTAGAAACCAGTGAAACTCTGATTTTTACAGACAAAAACTGTATTCTTGACTGCATTTGTGTTAACATTGTATGACTGCCTGGAATGTTCAGACTTTTCCTTCACATGTCTTTATATACACTGGTTTTTAGTTCAGAAAGGAATTAAATTCCAAATTTTGTCTATGGCCTAAAAAAAAATTATGCAACTAGCCATGTCATCGGATCATCATACAAGTGATTAAACACCCCTCTTGGTGTCCCATTTTTAGGTCTCGCCTACCCAGCACGCATGCGCTGCTTAGGAGTAGACCTTTAGGAATCGATTCCCTTTTTCTGCCAAAAACGTGCACGCTTTGCATTGCTTTCAATGACAACGCGTGCACGTTTGACGATTCCCTTGCGGGAGCGTGCTTTGAAACCATCTGTTTGTAATTAACAGATGGTTCCTGCTCGCTCCCACAAGGGAAACAGGCGCAGGCCCCTTCCTCTCTCCCCTCCCCCTGCTGCCTCCTCCTCTGCTCGTCAAACTTGTTTCGTTGGTTTCTGCCCGTCTTGTTGTTTAAATGTTGTGTCAATCTCTTCCTCTCCCCGACCCACTTATGTTTGCCTGTACCTTTAAATCAAGGCTGCGGTGATTGGCGATGGTTCTTTGTGCTGGTTTCTCAATGAGGAAGACTCGCCGGGAGAAGAGGAGTGGGGATATTTTACCACATGAAGTGACCGCCCCCACATCCATTCAATCCGCCACCCCTTTCTGCAATCAGAATGCGTTCAAGCGTGCTCAAGTTATCACAAGTGACTTCTCACTGCAGCACAACTCTTGTGGTTGTATGTTTTCATTTGTTGGCCCAATATACGCATCAGCAGCAATTGCGACGGGAAGGCAGCATGCAGCTGGAGGAGGCGGGGCAAGGATAACCTCGGTTCCAGGAGGAGTTCCATGCTCACCTGGGGAGGAGGAGCTCAGCTCAGCTGAGGGAAGTGGAACGAGGAACTGGCAACAAATGTTAGAACTCTGTGTCCGAGGAGCCGGCGCAGGGTTCACCAGAGTGGGGGGTATAGGCAGATCGCCTCAAGTTAAGGCTCAGCCCAGGTGGGACATTGGTGCCTCGGTAACAGGGGCCATTAAAGCCGCGTAGGGATCTCACAGGAAGAGGAGCTGTAAGAAACTCATGGGAAAGTGTCGCGGAAGAAGCAGTTTCGAGCCTGCGTGGCTCTGTGGGTTTCTATTAGAGAGCGTCTGAGTTGGGCCTGGCCTCCTGTGTGGGTCTCGGAGACCCCTTGCCCAAGAGTGGTTTGTTCTTTAGTCTTGTCCGGTCTGGGGTCAAGGGACACCCGGGACTTTCTTCTCCAAGGATCTGTATTCTTTCACTTTCAGCCGCTGTTTGTAGGACACGGCTTGCCAGTGCATGGAGCCTGGACGGACGGGTAACAGCGCCCTCTAGAGGCACAGTGAAGATCCCTGCCCAGGGACCCAGATCAACTGCACCTGGCGCCCGTGCGGGGCTAAGAGATGCTGAGCCCCAGGATCTGAGCCTGCGATGGGTGGATGTGTGGGGAGAACGCCACGAGGGGAGAACCAGGGCTCTCGTGGCAGGGCAGCTGGACATCCCCGGAAGAGAGCGGGTAAGAGGGGTTTGGACTCCAGCGACACTGGGCAAAGGCAAATGGACCATTACTTTTAGAAAAGAATAGTGGTACCTGGTAGTGACATTTCTGGTAAGGTCCTTAGCTCCACAACCAACTAAGAGCAGAATAAAGTGGGAGACACTCTTGTGCTACGAGTCTGAGGGCCACTGCGGTAGGGATTCGCCTGCATAGCCAAATATTAGCTTTTACATTGAGCAGTGCCAAGGGGGCTGAGTGTGACTGCTGAGCTTGCATTGGGGCCCTGTCTCAAACACAGCAGCTGGGGACTGGCAACGAAAGAGGGGTAGTTGGCACTGTGGGCATTCACCAGCATAACCCCGAGGGAGCTGAGATCCATGCAGATCTGCCGTGTGGACACTGGATGCATGCATATGCATCAGGAGATTGGGGGGGGGTTAGCTTCTGTGGGTTGTCTGATGTAGCAGAAGAGCCACCCCAGGCTAGCCTTTGTGGTACCAATGAGTCCTTGGTTTGGGGACAAAGATAAGGAGGACAGTATTGTGGGGCTGAAGTGTTTCATGATCTGTGTACACTAGAGTAGACTAAATGTATTTTAAATCCACAACAATTATGTCACATAGCAATTAGAACACACAATCATTCTGACACATGACAATAGCAAAGTCTCTAACTTAACACAGAAATCACCAGAACAGCATAGACAGTCTCCTTTCTTGCTCGGCCAATTATTGCAACTTTCAATGACTGGTATGTTTCTATTCAAAATAACTGAGGTCAAGATCATCCAAGCAGCCGCTGATCCGATTTCCCCATCACCTACCTCCATACCCTAAAATCTTTATTCCTCCAAGAAAACACTGTTCTCATTTGTTCAGAGGTCAAACCTTCTACACATTCCAGTTGTGCTGTCCTTCTATATTACATATTTCTTTTGCCATTAGCAGCATTCCAAAGGACTCTCTTTGGGACAACAATCCTTCTCACTTGAACCAATCAAAACAATAGCTCCAGCGTCTCGTAATTTGTCACACTAACCATATGTAATGAACTCATGTGAGATACATTTTATTTTCAATTAATTAATTAAAATCATTGCAGTATAAAACCAAATATATAAGCTGAAAAAACAATTATGCAATCCACGAATGATACAGCTAAAACAGATGATCATATGAAAACATTGAGACTTGGCCCAGTCGCATTGAGGACCACTAAAGGTCAGGTTAAAACAAATGGGCACATTAAAAAATTTAAATGGGGCAATAGTGAGTGCACAAACAGTGGCGCTGAATGTCACAGTTGGAACAAGAAAGAGGTTTGGAGCTTAAACATTCCAGAACTCTCCGCTTGAAGTGCCTGTATATAATATAACGTTCAAGAACAAAGGGAGAGCTAGGGACAACAAGAGGGGGGTTGTGTCCGTATCCCCTGGATTTAGATAAGCTTTGTCAAAAGAGGACACGCCCAGTGTGGTATGGTACGGTCAAATGAAACAAATGTTTGGGAACCCACCAAGTGGGTTAAAAGACCCCTCACACACCAACCTGGTTGGTGTCATGCTTCATCATCGGGGCCCCAACCGGGTGGCCGAGTGCCTCCCGGTTGTGCTGCGACGCCTGGCTACAGCGGAGCTGGTGTAGTGCAAAAGTGTGATGTGGTGAAAATTTAAAAAATACCGCTGAGAATCCTTACCATTGCAAAATTTATTATTGGCGGCTCAGGGTATTGGTTAAAAGGATATGTGGTGCAACTAAATGGAGAAGTAATTATCTATTAGTTGACTAAGTGGTGGGTCTACATGTTTCAGCTCTCTAGTAAAAGTAATGAGGAGCTTTCATCAGGACCAGTGAGAAGTGAGTGGCAAAAGGTGTAGTGCCACGTGGTGAAAAAAATAAAACTGGGGTTACCTACACACTCGCTAAGGTGTGTGGAACGCGGTGTCAACACATTAGCGGACACTTGGCGCAAACCTGTGGAAGGAAAAACAAGACAGCACACAATACACATTTGACATTGGTGCACTGGATGGCAGGCGACATACAGGTAGTGTTTATTGTGCCGTGAAATATCAAACCTGTCTTCAATGAGCGTACCGTAAGTGACACACATACCTATGAAGTGTATCATGCTTCGATGCAGAGGAGCGGAGGCAAGACCATTAGGAGTGCTAGATGATGCGTAAAACCGTTCTGTGGACTAAGGGTGCCAAGTGGTAAATACCGCGGCACTATGTGGGGCTATATGTGGAAGTCATACAAACAGCCGCCAAGTGATATTGCTGGCAATGATTGCGGAACCTCAGAATGAGGTATGAACATAATGAGAGGCCCAGGGTGCGCTAAAAATGAGGGGCTGCATGGAGCCTCTAAGCGCTGTAGAAGATTACTGGGCACAGACTAAAATAGGACAATGCGCAAAAGTAGCAATTAGAAAGGTAATTACACTATGGCTGAGTGGAGGCGCTGTGCAGGAAGCGGGAGGGGGGCGCTTCTTACAAACGAACTGTGGGTAAAAGAAACAAGTTTAGAGAGCGAGGTAGGCAGGACTCGGCTCGTATCCTGCTAGAGCAAAAAGGAGACACCTTACTTGATTGTGAAGCTGCCATCGCCTTGCACCTACTGTGGCCTCCCGAAGTCCCGGATGCTGACGGACCCCGGGGAGGGAGGAGGTTAAGTAGGGAGGAGCGCCATTGAGTACGTGCATTCGTGCTGGCTGGCTTGGGCGTTAATGGCTGTGATGCGCATGCGTGTTGGAGCAGCGTCGTGATGGCGCGCATGCGCGGAAGTAAACGCATGCCAGTGCTTCACTTGGTGTGGCGCGCATGCGTGTAGAAGTAGCGCGATGCGCGGATGGTTGGCAGTGGTGGTCGAGGAAGTCATGCATAGTAGTGACTGTTAGGCGAAGCCAGTGTTGTTCATGAAACTGGGTATTGCTGGGTAATCCCACAGAGGGAGCATTCAGAGAGGAGGCAAGACTATACAATCTGTGCAGTGCCTGGGGGCCGCCCGGGAGGCGGTGCATGAGCCCTGGGCAGCAGGGCAGAGAGAGCCAGGTTAGGTGCTAAAATGGGGATCTGGGAGGGTGAGCCAGAATGGGAATACAGTATGGCGAAGCCTGTGCAGTCATAGTAGTGACTGTTAGGCGAAGCAAGTATAGTTCATGAAACTGGGTATAGCTGGGTAATCCCACAGAGGGAGCGTTCAGAGAGGAGGCAAGACTATACAATCTGTGCAGTGCCTGGGGGCCGCCCGAGAGGCGGTGCATGAGCCCTGGGCAGCAGGGCAAAGAGAGCCAGGTTTAGGTGCTCGAATGGGGATCTGGGAGGGTGAGCCAGAATGGGAATAAAGTATGGCGAAGCCTATAGATAAAGGCTGGTGGCAACGTCCCAGGTGGTCAGGGCTTTCTTAGGCAGTTCCAAGGGATGTTATCGTTCAAGCCAGTGATGTGGCTCGAAAGACGATAAATCCATCTTTGTTCCTGTTCTAGGAGGCGAGACTGGATGTTAGGGATGTTGTTGTCCAAAGCTTCAATTATCACCCATCTCATGTCGTTAGTTGTGTGGCCTTTTTCCAGGAAGTGGTTTGTCATTCTGGTGGTATTTTTCTTGCAGCGAATGGTGCTGCGGTGTTCACAGATACGGGTTTTGACTTTGCGTGTGGTCATTCCAATGTAGGTCAGATCACACGGACATATGATGCGGTATACAACATTCTCTGTGTTGCAGTTGGTGTGTTTACGTAACTCCCATGTCTTCCCTGGTTCCAAATTCAGCTGTTTGGTTGTCTCTGTGATGTGGCATACACTGCAGTTGCCACAGGGGTAGTGCCCTTTGATATTGGGGAGGCCCCAGGCATTGAGTACCGTGTTTGGAGGTCTGGTAGGGGCTGATGGTCTGGTTGACACAATGGTGTCCTTGATGGATCTTGCCCTTTTGGTAGAGAGAAGGGGAGGGTCCCAATTTAGGTGGCCTGTGTGGAGGATCTTCCAGTTCTTTTTAACGATCTGCGCCACCTTGTTGGACACTGTGTTGTACGTGGTGACACATGTGAGTGGGGGAGGGGTGGGTTCCTTAGGGTACGTTGTGAGAAGACCCTCTCGGTTTTGATTTCTGGCCCTTTTGTTAGCGGTCTTTGTTATGTGCCTTGGGTAACCGCGTTGGTGCAGTTTAAGGCAGAGGTCTTGGGCTTGTGTTTTGTAGTCCTTGGGATCGCTACAGTTTCTGCGAAGTCGCAGAAATTGGCCATACGGGAGATTCTCCCGGAGGGCCCGTGGGTGGAAGCTGGAAAAGTGGAGGAGGGAGTTACGTGCAGTGGGTTTGAAGTGTGTTTTGCTCATGAGACCCCCTGCCACTGCACAGATGTCGAGATCCAGAAAAGTGGTATGGTATCTGTCAAAGCTGTGTGTGAAGCGCAAGTTAGGGTCACACGTGTTTAGCCAGTCACAGAAGGTGATGAGGGTTTCGCTCGAACCTTCCCAGATAAGGAGAATGTCATCAATGTAGCGTTTGTAGAACTTGATGTGTGGACTGCGTGGCTGGTTGTTGTTGAGCAGATGTTTGGTCTCAAAGCTAAAAACATACAGGCCCGCTATGCTGGGAGCGAAAACGCTCCCCATTGATGTACCATACTTCTGTAGGTAGAGCTTGCCCTCATATTCGAAGTAATTCTCCTTGAGTGCGAGGGTAGCGCATTTCAGGACAAAAGAGGGGGGCGTGTGGTATTGCCAATCAGCCTCATTGAGGGCCTGTTCAAGAACACGTAGGGTATCATCTTGGGGGAGGCTGGTGTACAGGCTCTCCACGTCCAGCGACACCAGGAAAGAGCTTTCGGGGTCGTAGTGAATGTTAGCTAAGAGTCCCAGCAGATCTTTGGTGTCTTTGAGATACGTGCTTGTGGACTGGACCAAAGGTTGTAAAAAATGGTCACAGAAGCGTGAGAGGGGTTCCAGAAGGGACCCAATGCCTGAAACAATCGGGCGACCTGGGGGGGGAAACTTGTTCTTGTGGATTTTGGGAACAGTATAAAAGTATGGTATTTTTCCTTTGGTGGTGGTCAGGAATTTCGCCTCACTTTTAGAGATGTGCCCACTTTGTTCAGCTTCTCCTACTAGGGTCTCGATTTTCGCTTTGAGTGAAATGCTAGGATCATGATCGAGCAGTTCGTAGTTCTTAATGTCGTTGAGTAGACGTTGGCACTCCTGCTGGTAATCCTTTTTGTTGAGGATTACTGTGCCACCCCCTTTGTCAGCAGGTTTGATGATTATGTCAGGGTTATGCTTCAGTGTTTGTAGGGCCAGCCGTTCTTGTTTACTGGTGTTTTGAAATGTGTGGGGTTCTTCGAGGGCTTCTATTTCCTTGAACACCGCTTGCTCGTATACCGAGATTTCCGGGGGGATAGAGCTCGGCGGGGGCACGAAGGTAGACTTTACCCGGAGGGTGGTGTCCCCCTGGTCAATAGGGTCAGGAAGAATCGGAGTGTTCTCGAAGAATGCCTTGAGTTTTAGTTTGCGAAAAAATTCAGCTAGTTCGCAATGAAGTTTGAATTTGTCCAACTTGGACGTAGGTGCATAACCTAAACCTTTCTCAAGGATGGCTTCCTCTGCGGGTGTTAGAGTATGCTTGGAAAGGTTGGTGATAAGGCTTAGCGTGTGCTCGGGCCTGGTTGCTGGTCTCTGGTTTGGCTCCTCGTCTGTGCTCCCTGTGGAGGGTCGTCCTGCCAGTGGACTGTGTTCCCTCTGCGTCTCCTTCCGCGACCTCTTCGGCCTCTTCCTAAAAAAGGCTGTTGTTGGTGTTGGTTCATGTAGGGAGGTGGTGGACCAAATGGTGGGTTCCAACCATATCCAAATTGTGGGTGTATTGGGGGGTACATGGGTGGGTATAATACGTTGGGACCCCGGGGCCCCGGGGTCCACGGTTGTTGCCATCCCGTGGAACCCCCTCTGCCTTGTTGGCGTCGGCGATAACTGCTATTGCTGGAGTTGCTGCTTCCGGACGAGTCTTCATCTGATGTTGTACCTGACAGATCCGCTCGATTGGGTGGTTGAAAATCTTCAGCGGCATATGGGTAGGTTTTGGTATAAGAGAATCTCTTGAGATCTTTTTGAAATTTGGTAATCTTGCTTTGGGTAAGGCCTTCTTTATATTCATTTATTTCTTTGTTCGTTTCTTCTAGTTTTTTCTTAAAAGAGGAGAGAGTGGCTTTGAAGTGTGATTCCGTCGTTTGTATTTCTATGAGGAATGCATCGGAGAGGCGTTTAGATGTTTGGATGATGAGAATCATCCAGTCACGGGTGCATCTCCACGCTATTTGGGCCCAGTCCTTCCGAAAGGTAGGATCCTCTAGAAAAATACGTGGGGCATTCGTGACTATCAGGCCTCTTGGCGCGGTGTTGTTTCTCAGATATTCAGTAAGAATTACCCCGTGGAGTATGGTTCTTATCCGGTTGCGCTTTTTCTCATTAAGGTTGTCCCAATCGGCTGTTTGTGCGATCGAGGTAGCTAGGTTGAAGTCAGCCAATAGTGGAGGATTGTCAAGGATGTTATTGACATCATCCAGAGTGAACCCTAAACCAGGGTTCTCAGCCATAGTGAAAAAAGGGGGAGGGGGGGGGGGGGTGGAAGATATTTTGCGCAGGTCAAGAGAAGATCTGCTCTCACAGCTGTGCGCTGCGAATAACTATCAAGAACAAAGGGAGAGCTAGGGACAACAAGAGGGGGGTTGTGTCCGTATCCCCTGGATTTAGATAAGCTTTGTCAAAAGAGGACACGCCCAGTGTGGTATGGTACGGTCAAATGAAACAAATGTTTGGGAACCCACCAAGATTGTATAGTCTTGCCTCCTCTCTGAATGCTCCCTCTGTGGGATTACCCAGCAATACCCAGTTTCATGAACAACACTGGCTTCGCCTAACAGTCACTACTATGCATGACTTCCTCGACCACCACTGCCAACCATCCGCGCATCGCGCTACTTCTACACGCATGCGCGCCACACCAAGTGAAGCACTGGCATGCGTTTACTTCCGCGCATGCGCGCCATCACGACGCTGCTCCAACACGCATGCGCATCACAGCCATTAACGCCCAAGCCAGCCAGCACGAATGCACGTACTCAATGGCGCTCCTCCCTACTTAACCTCCTCCCTCCCCGGGGTCCGTCAGCATCCGGGACTTCGGGAGGCCACAGTAGGTGCAAGGCGATGGCAGCTTCACAATCAAGTAAGGTGTCTCCTTTTTGCTCTAGCAGGATACGAGCCGAGTCCTGCCTACCTCGCTCTCTAAACTTGTTTCTTTTACCCACAGTTCGTTTGTAAGAAGCGCCCCCCTCCCGCTTCCTGCACAGCGCCTCCACTCAGCCATAGTGTAATTACCTTTCTAATTGCTACTTTTGCGCATTGTCCTATTTTAGTCTGTGCCCAGTAATCTTCTACAGCGCTTAGAGGCTCCATGCAGCCCCTCATTTTTAGCGCACCCTGGGCCTCTCATTATGTTCATACCTCATTCTGAGGTTCCGCAATCATTGCCAGCAATATCACTTGGCGGCTGTTTGTATGACTTCCACATATAGCCCCACATAGTGCCGCGGTATTTACCACTTGGCACCCTTAGTCCACAGAACGGTTTTACGCATCATCTAGCACTCCTAATGGTCTTGCCTCCGCTCCTCTGCATCGAAGCATGATACACTTCATAGGTATGTGTGTCACTTACGGTACGCTCATTGAAGACAGGTTTGATATTTCACGGCACAATAAACACTACCTGTATGTCGCCTGCCATCCAGTGCACCAATGTCAAATGTGTATTGTGTGCTGTCTTGTTTTTCCTTCCACAGGTTTGCGCCAAGTGTCCGCTAATGTGTTGACACCGCGTTCCACACACCTTAGCGAGTGTGTAGGTAACCCCAGTTTTATTTTTTTCACCACGTGGCACTACACCTTTTGCCACTCACTTCTCACTGGTCCTGATGAAAGCTCCTCATTACTTTTACTAGAGAGCTGAAACATGTAGACCCACCACTTAGTCAACTAATAGATAATTACTTCTCCATTTAGTTGCACCACATATCCTTTTAACCAATACCCTGAGCCGCCAATAATAAATTTTGCAATGGTAAGGATTCTCAGCGGTATTTTTTAAATTTTCACCACATCACACTTTTGCACTACACCAGCTCCGCTGTAGCCAGGCGTCGCAGCACAACCGGGAGGCACTCGGCCACCCGGTTGGGGCCCCGATGATGAAGCATGACACCAACCAGGTTGGTGTGTGAGGGGTCTTTTAACCCACTTGGTGGGTTCCCAAACATTTGTTTCATTTGACCGTACCATACCACACTGGGCGTGTCCTCTTTTGACAAAGCTTATAATATAACGTTACCAGTGCCTATTAACCTGTAATGTTTGCCTTGAAAAGTATGTTTGATAAATAAGATTCTAATGCCTTATTGCAATGAGGACTAGCCAATAGGTCCTGCCTTTGGGACCTTGTAAGTGTTTAGTTATCCAGTACAATATCCTTGGTGCAACATCAACTGTTGCATGGCTAAACACTTATAAGGTCCCAAAGGCGAGAACTATTGGCTATGCCAATGCTTGTTGAGTTCTGGTATGGGAAAAAAGGGAACGGGAGGTTCTCTTGTTAGACCCTTTGACCACGAAATACTCCTACGGCCAAACCAGGATTTAAAAGCGTCAAGAAAGGGAATTGTATACAATATACTTTCCACCTAGTTAAACAACGGTCATGTGGATGTTCTGTGACATCAAGATGGCAGGGAATGTCTAACAACGTTTCCAGTTACTACATTTGTTTCTCAAGTCAGAAAACCCAAATTAAATTAGGCGCTGGTACTTACAAAGTGACTAACTGCACTGCAAATTACGGACATGTTACAAATGGCTTCAGTGAAAGTGAAAATCCAAAATTCACTGTGCTAAAAGACTCGAACTACACCTCACTGGCCAGGCCAAACAAGGCCAAAACCAGTCCAGATATGCTTGCATTCCCTGGTCTGGTAGGTCAGCCTTGAAGGATCCTACTAAAGCAGGACCTAGACTGATTTTGCACATTGCTGGTCTCTGGAGTGGCAGTGTTTAAATATATATATATATATATATATATATATATATTCACTGAAAAAACCATAGGTTTCAGGGGTGTTATAGTTAGCTGGACTTTTCACTTGTACAAAACCATTGAAATTCCCCCGTTATAGTTAGTTCAGCTAACTATAACTCGCGCGCCCGCAATGCACTGCTGATGACGTCACATATTACATCACTCATGACATGGTCAGTGACATCACTCATGACATCACTGATGACATCTCAAATGACATCACTGATGACATCACTGATGACATCATCCAGTGAATGTGTGTTTTTCTGAAAATTAAATATGTTTTATATATGTATATCTCAAGGTCGATGGAAGAATAAATGGGTATATAAGTGTCTAAATGGATGATTTGTTTTTGAAAAATTGATTGTGTAACTGACTGATTAAGTGTATCATAGTGAATACATGGCTTAGTGAGTAATGTTTAAATATGTAAATATCTGTATCAGTCTCTCACTTTGTGTATAAGTGGCTGCATGGGTTGGTGAGTAGCTACATGGGTGTCTATATAGGTTATTAGTTGGTTTTTTGAGTATCAGTCTGAGTGTCTGCATGGTTCGGTGGGGGGTATTATGTAGTGCATAGGTGCATGAATGAGTGACTCACTGTTTGTATGTGTTGAACACAGCATGTGTGCAGGACTGTATGGGTGGATGAGTGTGTGTATGGGTGTGTTAGTGAGTGAATGACTGTCTCAATAGTGTCTTTATGAGTAACTACATATGTGTTAAACTAGTATATGTGACTATTGGTGTATATATGTGAGTATATGTGAGAGTAAGAGATTGAAAGAGTTCCTGTATGAATAAGTATGTGTTTCTATAAGTGATTGTTTAAAAGACTAAGTATGTGTAAGTTTCCGTAGAAGTAAGTATGGTGGTGTGTGTATAACTGTATATGCAAGTAAATGTATGTTTGATTCTTTATTAGCATGAGTGACTATGTGTGTGAGTAACTCTATGGATGAGTGGCATTGTGTAACAGGATGTATAGGTGTATGAGTACATATGATGAGTGAGTACATGTATGAGTGACTGTATAGGACTGTTGGTGAATGAGTGGATGTGTATGTGGATCTTAGAATTACTGAAGAGGTTGTTGTAACTGGTATTGGTATGTCCATTGTTTTGAACATTTTAGTCTCTATTTTTGAATGTGTGTATCAAAGGTTATATTAGGGTGAGAGGAGGTCTGCCACTCTATCACAAGGATGATGTCATCAGTGATGTCATCAGTGATGTCATTTGAGATGTCATCAGTGATGTCATGAGTGATGTCACTGACCATGTCATGAGTGATGTAATATGTGACGTCATCAGCAGTGCATTGCGGGCGCGCGAGTTATAGTTAGCTGAACTAACTATAACGGGGGAATTTCAATGGTTTTGTACAAGTGAAAAGTCCAGCTAACTATAACACCCCTGAAACCTATGGTTTTTTCAGTGAATTTCTGAGGTTTTTTAAATGCTAATTCCTAACTATAACGTGCCTGAAACCTATGGTTTTTTCTGTGAATTTCAAAGGTTTTTTAAATGCTAATTTCTAACTATGCCTACAGAGATAGGACATGTGAAGAAAGAAGAAAAAATGCACAGAAAGAAACAAAAGAAGTGCAGAAAGAAGCAACAGAAGTCCTCAAATACGAAGATAAGTGCAGGAAGAAGGATAACGTGCAGAAAGAACAAAAAGAAGAGCAGAAAGAAGCCTTGTTGCAAAATCATCCTGTACCCTCAACTTTTTCAGACAGATACTGGTGGTAACTGAGTCTGACTAACCAGTCCTAGAGCCAGTGCTATGTTAAAAGACACTTAGAATACAGTGAAAACACCTACATACACTAGGGAACATTATGCGTTGGGGTCCCCCTGTGATTAGCATGACCTCCTCTGTAAGCCCCTAGTATATAATAGGGCATGGGGATTAAAACTACCTCTTAAAACAGGCCACAGGGCGTTTTTGCACACGTTAACTCAGGCCCCGTCCCCTCCCTTCACCACTGTGTAAACACGCCCTGTGTCCATTTTTAGTTGGGAGATTAAGTTCATTTGAATCCTGAGGGTCCCTAGGATCCAACTAGCCCACTAGGTACCTCCAGTAAGTGCCACAGAGCTGCGTTGCAGAGAGGTGTAAAAAGTGGCACGGCCTGGACCACCTCTCTGCAATGCAGCTCAGTGGCGCTTACTGGAAGCACTTGGTGGGCTAGTTAGCCCCCAGGGGCCCTCAGTATTGAAGGGAAATTATATCCCCAATTTAAAACGTGCCATAGTGCGTGTTTGCACACGTCACCTCAGGCCCCGTCCCATCCCTTCACCACTGTGTAAACGCGCCCTGTGGCTGTTCTAAGTTGAGAGATTAAGTCCCCTTGAATCCTAAGGGTCCCTAGGGTCAAACTAGACCACTAGGTACCTCCAGTAAGCGCCACAGAGCTGCGTTGCAGAGAGGTGTAAAAAGGGGCTTGGCCTCAGAACACCTGGCTGCAGCGCAGCTCCCTGGCGCATACTGGAGATGCCTGTTGGGGGCGCGTTTGCAGAGTGCTGCACGGAGGGGGCATGGCCTCCGGCACGATGCCAGTCTTTTATTTATTTTAGTTTTTTAAGAAGGGGGGCTGTTTGGTTCCCCTTCTTATTCTAATTTATTGGCCCTGATGACCCCATCCCCCAGGGCCAGTCTCCTAATTATATTTTTTTGACCCCAATCCCCAGGGCCGGCCACTGTTTTTTATTATTTTTAAAAAATATATATTTATAGACACACCTAGGACATGCTGGACAAACCGTACATACCTATCACCATGACGATTTGCGTGATATTCATTAAAAGGCGACTATGCATGCAATGAATCCACGTGGAATGTATTTACACCACTAGTGAAGCTCTGACATGTCTGATGCCCTACCGTGCCTAATCCTGGTAGACACCCTTGTCGTTTATTTATACAAACATGGGTAGCTATTGACGGGCACATTTAATACACATGCACACCAAGCCATTCAAAGGGGATTCGACAAAAATTCGACCAAAACTATGCAAGAAACCCCCCTCACGGTTAATAAAACACACATCCACTGCCGGATGTGTAATACTTTTTATTTTACTCTCTGGAAAGGGGACGAACATCACTTGAGAGTCACAGCGTGCTCCTGACAGAGCCCAATGCTGTGTTACACCCACCATTGCCTGCCGAGTGCCACACACCTCTGTGTTGTATTCCACTAGCTAGTGCATATGCTATGACACTCTCTAGCCCATGTGCACTGTAACACCACCCCGTGAATATGTCATGCCACACTTGTCTTCGCACGGGTTATATTGCCCCATCTAACGTGCCTTTCTCGATGCCTATGTCATAACGCACAGTGCTATGCCATACATATTACAATCTGGGATCCATATCTTTGTCACAGTGCATATGCAACGTTACACTCCCCAGCACATATTTTATATTACAACTTTAGAGACTAGTTAGGTTACACAACACTGCCCTGTGCATATTACACTCCAAGGCGCATATCGCATAGCACGCGCTAGTGCCTGTGCTATCTCGCATCTCCAATGAATCTGTCATTGCGCACAATGTATTGCATATTATATTTCACGCCCGGTTCATCTTATATCACACTTTTTGGTGCATAGTTTATACCATACACTATATCTAGTTTTCATTTTCAATCGTGCTCTCAGGACTATGTTCTATATAACACTGTGTTCACCTACCCTTTTCACGGGCATTACATTTTGCGATAGTGGGTGGAGGGTCAGGGGGTGTTTCTGCCAAGTGAGCCCGGAGTCACAGTCACAAACGTCCTCTTCTTCCTGAATAAAAGTGAGATTATGCTGCATACTTGTTCATATTTTAAGTAGTTCGCACAGACACAATGTTTTAAAAACAATAAAGTTCCTAATACCCGCCTTCTCTGAACAGTTAGCTTGCTGCCCCATCCCCTTCCTCCCTATCCTCTGTTGTGTGAATCCATGGACTAGCCTCCTCCCTCCTGCCATGCATGGTCTGATGTGCTGCCACTGCCCTCAATTTAGTATGATGTACCAGTCCACTCCTCCTGCCCTCCATTGCCCAATTCTATGCCCCATCATTGACCTCCTGCTTAAACTCTGTGCTTAGCTTGCTGCCCCTATTCTCCTTCCCCCTGCCCTCCGATGTCTTTGTGCATGCCCCTGCTCCATCCTTTTTGCCCACCATGTCCCATGGACCTGCCACTCCTATCTACTCTGAGTGTTCTGTTGAGCATCCACTCCCCTCCCACCTGCCTAGCATTGTCAGATGACTGTAACCTGTCCCTGCCACCTCCACCCTGCCTGTCCACATGCCATGCCCCTATCCTCTTCCTCCTGTCCTACATGGTCCATTGTACTGCCACACCCTTCTGCCCTCCCTGGTCTGTTGTGCTGCAACTGCTCCTCCTGCCTGCCCCGTGTGGTCTGTTGTGAGGTCCCTTCCCCTGAACTTTCTTGTCTGTGCACAGGTCCTGACCCTCCCTTCTATCCTCCATCGTCCTTTGTGCATGCCCCTCCACCCTCCTTCTTGCCCATCATAGCCATTGTGCTGCCACTAACTCTCCCACTTGCCATGCATGGTCTTCTGTGCTGCCATGGCCCCTCCCACCTTCCCTGTGTGGTCAGTTAGCTGCCCCTGACCCCCTCCCACCTTCCCTCCATGGTCTGTGTGTATGCCATCACAGTCTCACTGTTGCTCTTCATGGTGTGTCTTGCTTCTAGTGCCCATCCTGCCTGACCTCCATGGCTATCTTGCTGCTCCTGCCCTGCCCCCTTGCCCCCAGCCCTACTCCCTCCCTCCTGGCTTGTCTGTTCCATTGTAATGCCCCTGATCCGTCCCTCCTGCCCTTTATGGTCTGTTATGCTGCAGCTTTCTCTCCTGTCTGTCCATTATGGTCAGCTAGCTACCATTGCCTCTTGCCCCTCTGTTCTCTGTTGTCCATGTGCATGGTCCTGTCCCCTCCCTCTTGCTTTCTATGGATTGTTGTGCTGCACTCCCGTCCTGCATGCCCTGTGTGGTGTATTGTGCTGCTGCAATCCCTGATGCCTGCCCTGCAGGGTCAGTTTGGTGCACCTCTCCATGTCCCTCCGGTCCTCTGTTATCCAAGTCCATGTCCCTATCCCATTTCCTTCCATGATCTAATGTACCATACTTGCGAACATTTTGAACTTGGTAAGAGGGAGATTTTGAAAAAAAACTGGGGTATTGATTTTCCCCTTTGAGTTACATTGAAAAAGAGGATATTGTAGACAGGAGACAGATCAAATAAAGCCCATTTGAGCTTAAAAACATTGGACGTTTCCTGGCTGAATCGGGTCTGTTGGCATGTATGGTTGTACTACCATTGCCTCTTCCTTCTGCCCACAATGGTCTATTACATTGCCACAGCCTTGAAGGAGGGTAGATTTTGTATCACAGGGGGCCCCTGGCCCGTTCTGTCCACACCTGAAGTATGAGACACTTGTCCTTGCCCTGCCAGCTGCATTTGTAGGCCGTATTAAATTGACCAGCGGGTCCTGTGTTGCTATATAATTATCCTGAGACATCCTTACCACTCAGCCAGCATAAAACCCCTGTGTAGGCCCTTCTGTTCAATATGTAGGCCTCTTTGTTAAATTGACCATAGCTCTGCAATTTTAGTGTATAGCAGTCTGAAGGCAGGTCTGCGAGGCCTTCTGATCCAAACTAGTAGCCCCCACCCTACCCGAGTGCTCCGTGCTCGGTATCAAAGTTCAACATCCCCCTGAAGCTGTCGACATACAGTAGGCTGCATCCTGGACTGGTACTTGCTTCCTGGGCAGGTTTCCCGCTTTTAAGGAAGTGGCAACCGCAGAGCGTCAAGTTAGGAGAACTGAGGAGATTTTATACATAAATATATTGAATTCCCTACAATACCCATTATTTTCTGCTTGCTCTATGGAACTTACGATAAGCGATTGGCCTGAGAGACTGACCTTTTCACCCAGTCCATTGTCAGCATTAAGTGGGTAAATGACGAAATGTCTGGTAAAATCTGCAGACGAAGCTTTTGGGTAGCATACGTAGGTAGATGTAGCGTGCAAAGGAGCCCACAAAATGATATAAAAAGGGAGCACCCACAGATATCGACGGACTACCTCGCCGTCTGTATGTAGGTTAACAGGCAGTGCAGGTTTTCCCAAAGAGCTGGGAGCTCTTGTCTTCCTTTGCTTAAAATGTCTTGCTCTGCTTTGCTTGAAGTATCTTATTCTATTTTACCTATATGAAATGTCATGTTATGTTTAACCATTGTTCTCTTTACTTTTGCATTTAAAAGATTTTGTATTGTAATTGCAGGAATGCTTGCTCTAAGAGTAAACGTGAGTGTTCCTAGGTAACATTTTCCTTGGTGTAACTTGTTTCTCATGATGCATTTATAGATGTGTTTTCTCTCTCTCTCTGTCAGTACATTAATTGAGATACAGAGAATATTATGACAGCTGTATGATTATCTGGATTCTGTATTTTGTACTTTATGTCTCTATTCTGCGGTTTCTTTGAAGTTGCATCTTCTCATTAAACTGCCATTGTATTCTGCCTCCAATTCCATGTCTCATATGTCTGTTTTCTTCATTTTTGGAGCAAGCGTTCCTAGGCACCCCGGCTCAAATTAAGGTGCCCCTTTTGTCCCTGACTCACTCTCCTGCTCAGTTCTGTGGTGGCTCCCGGGGATCTGGGGACCGCCCCTAGCTTCCTTGACCCGTAATAGATCTTCCCTCCAACAGCCTCTCTTGCAAGTCCTGTATTGTTGGTTTGTTGCCCCTGCCCCCCTTTCCACTGCCCTCCATAGTCTGTTGTGCTTCCACGGCCCTTCCTGCCTGCTCAGTGTGGTTAAATTGTTGCCTTTGCACCCTCCTACCTGCCTTCAATTTTCAGAGTCCGTGCCCCTGGCCTCTGCCTCTCAACAGTATCCTAATGAACAACTAGATTGCTAACATTCTAGATTTATTACAAAAGTGTGGAACGCCTGACATCATCTTGATGTAATAAAAACTGTAATACCTAGAGCATTTCCTTTAGAAATTACATATATGAGAGGGTCTTATTGGCATCAAAATTATGGTTAGTGCTCTAAAAGACTAAAATAAGGACATATTTTCTGAGTTTTCAAATAGCGACAAAGCACTTTTAAATTATTTGTTATCTTTATGTTTTTTTATCCAGTTGACCACTTGATTAAATGTTGCACTTAGGGGAGAGGATGTGGTGTTACTTCCAGAACTGCAGACTTTGCAACTGGGGAACCAGGTTGAAGTTTCTGCTTCAGCTCGACATTCTGTGATTCTGGTCAAATCACTTAGTCTCCCCATGTCTACAACCAAAATGAATTTGTTCTTGTGTGATGTAACCAATGCTCATGTAAAGCACTCCAATACCTGACAAGTCTGCACTATATAACACTGCAAAAACACAAAATAATAAGTGTTTTGCACACTTCTGTCATTGGGCTATATTTGGGCTACATCTGGGTGATTTTGGGCTACATTTGGGCTCTTTTGTCTCCGGTGGCCATCTTGGGAGATTTATTTGTTATGAAGTTTCCTAATTTCCTCATGTACTGCAGTCTCCTCAGTAGGAAATGCTTTCAGTTTTTTACTTTGATTCCATCATGAAGGTATTCAGATATGTCACACATTTGCCATAAATTCTGAATGTTAGCACTCTAGTTGCTCATTAGATCACTGTAGTAAAACTACTGCACCATGGAAGTCTGCTCCTGGTATTAAAAGTGCATGTTTCAGTCTGCATGTCAGAATTTTTTAATGAAATAGAAGAGGATTTGAGAAGTCACTCAAAATGTGCCCTCATTTTCTTTCTTCAGCATTAATCATAATTTCTATGGCAAAATGAACCTCCTCATTGTGTTCCTTTTTAAATTAAATGTTTTAAGTGTTACCAGTTTATTCCAATCAAGATGGCTTCAGGTGTGCCATACTTTTGTCATAATGAAGACAGTAAGCGCTCTAGTTGTTTTTTAAGAACATTCTGGGACATTCTGTCATTGGGCTATACTTGGGCTACATCTGGGTGATATTTGGGCTACATTTGGGCTCTTTTGTCTCTGGTGGCCATCTTGGGAGACTTATTTGTTATGAAGTTTCCTAATTTCCTCATTTACTGCAGTCTCCTCAGTAGGAAATACTTTCAGTTTTTTACTTTGATTCCATCAAGAAGGCATTCAGATGTGTCACACATTTGCCATAAATTCAGAATGTTAGCACTCTTTTTGCTCATTAGATCACTGTAGTAAAGCTACTGCTCACCAGGGAAAACTGCTGCTGGTATTGAAAGTGCATGTTTCAGTCTGCATGTCAGAATTTTTTAATGAAATAGAAGAGGATTTGAGAAGTCACTCAAAATGTGCCCTAATTTTTCTTTCTGCAGCACTAATCATACTTTTTATGGAAAAATTAACACCCTCATTTTGTTCCTTTTTAAATTAAATGTTTTAAGAGTTACCACTTTAATCCAAGCAAGATGGCTTCAGGTGTGCCATACGTTTATCATAAGTAGGACTGTTAGCGCTCTAGTAGTTCTTTGGAACACTCTGGGAAGCTGCAGTAGAACACAAAGGAATCAACTGACAGTCTCTGCCCTTGTTGGATGTACATGTTTTACTGAGAATGTCAGACTTCATTCTCACATGACTGAGAAAGATAATGTGAGTTTACAGAAAATAAGCTCTCAGTTTAGCCTATAGATCACCTTCCAAACCTCTGTGGTAAAAGCATGAGAAAATATTTTTCTCTCAATCATGATATCCCAGCAGAAGGCTTTTTCACATGGTGAAATCACCTTAGAACATACCACAATTCCTAAAATGAGTATGGTACCATCAACAAATGATGTATAATGTAACTAAAGTCTTAAAACCTTCTATTAACTGCAATGCTTTTTAATGAGGTGCTATCATGTATATTGGTCCCAAGATGGCTGCCAACACTTCTTGGATGAAGTGCTGACAGCCAATCAGATCTCAGGATGAGATGTGTGGTTAGGCTCTGCCCACATATATATATGCTTTTAAATGCTATTTTCTCAGGAAATACTGAACAGATTTACACCAGACCTGCAAAAGGCACTTCCTTGACCTTATGGCTACCTCTCTGCCAAATTTCAAGTAATTCTGTTCAGCCGTTCGGGCTGTAGCTGTGTCTAAAGGTCCTATGGAAAAATGCATGGGGAAAACGCGTTTTGGGACCCCCCTTTTTTCTCGGCCCCTGCTTGACGAATCCCCCCGAGACTTTCAGGGTAGGAGCGGAGCGTAGCGCCCCACCTATTTTGAAAATTTCGCGAGGATTCGTCTACCGGCGCCAAAGTTATTCCAAATAGAATGTTGCGGATTTCCTATGGAAACAGGGTCCTAACTATAACTACCTACTGGCGACCGCCAGTAGGTAATATATATATATATATATATATATATATATATATATATATATATATATATATATATATATATATATTCTAATTTATTTTTCAAACGAGATAAAGTCTCGGACAAACGCAAACCAAAAAATGCTGCAATTTGTGCCTTCCTCCCCAGCTTCTACCTCCCACCCACCACGACCCACACTCGACTATGTATACTATGCCCATTAGAAGGCACCAGTTCCTCCTCACAGTTCAGAAGTCCATGGACTGGCTCTTTCATCCAATAGCCTTTTTGGTTCTTGTCTTGCGTCTGTGCCCTTGCCAACCTCTATAATCCGTAGTCATCTTTTCACTTTCCATTCGTTTTGTCTCGAGTGGCAGTGTTATACCAACTTTTTTTTTCTATGTGAAATGTACCAAAACGTTAAAATTATGCTAAGACAAGGGTCTGCGCTCAGTATGCCATATGAATTAAGTTGCACCTCATCGCCAAGGGCTAAAACGAACTCATTATTACTCGTAGGGATCTAGCCTGGGGGTTTGGGCTGTACTTTTTCCATTAGAACAGGATAAAGATCGATTTGCATTTGGGCTGGCCTGGAGAGGCCTACAGAAAAAAAGATGTCTTTGAAAGCACCCTGCGTAATTTTCAGTGTCTGATATGATTTTTAGCATGTCATCCATTTTTTTTTGTTTTTCAAATTCACTCTGTAGCACTGCTATGAGAATGTCTGGGTGAATGTGATTGCTCACAGATGCTTGGTGACCAAATTGCTTCCTAGTTTAAAATCATGTTCTACATTCTTCTACTTTTCAATATATTTTTCTCTTGATCAATGCCATCTGAGCAAGTCATGTTTGAACAAAGATTCAGCAAGTGCAACAAGTAACCACAACAAGAGTTCAGCTTGTAAATTAACAAATTAAAATGAGGGATCAAAGCAGGTTTGCAGGGTGGGCCCAACACTTATTTGGTACCGAAGCAGCAGTGTACAGACATGCAATAAACACATGCAAAAAAACCCTCAAGAGAAAACAGGCAGATAATGAAGGAAGCGGTTCCTACCGGCACTGTTCGCCTCCGACTCAAGGAGTGCTCCAGGCTGAGCTGCAAGAAGCGAGCTTGAGTCCGGGTGATGCGCTTGAGGAGGGACAGCAAGGCTACTGTTTGCTCACACTCATTACAACCCCTTCCCCGCTCATGACGGAACCACTCCGTCATGAGCCACGGTTGCGCTGTGCTCATGACGGAGTGGTTCCGTCATGCTGCGGCCGTTGGCGGCGGCTCCTCCCAGGCGACGCTAATTCCCCGCCTGTGCAGGCGATTAGCGCAGTGGGCGGAGACGTGACGGAACCGCTCCGTCATGAGCACAGCTCAACCGTGGCTCGTGACGGAGTGGTTCCGTCACGAGCACAGCGCCACCGCACCTGCCCCCAAACGCCCCCAGCGCCGCGGCGGAATTCCTGCCGCGGCGAAGGTGTTAAACCAGTCTGACAGCTTGCTCACCTGATCGCGAAACATCATGGTGACAGGCATGTGACAAGAACATCAGTGTAGTGATTACACTGAGACAGATAAGTTAATGACTGTTCATCGCCACAGCTTCCAGGAACTAACTGGCCCCTGGCATTCAAACTAACACGTTCTATTACCATGACGGTGACATCATAGATAGTACAAGGAAGGTAGGTAACAAGCTTTAGAGAAACTACTACAATCAGTTAACGTTAAGCGCACCAAATAGTAAGGGGAAACTCCATCACACTCCTTTGGCATCAGCCTTGCGGCTCTCCACGGTATCTTGATAATGTACCCCAGTGCCTTATGAGAGCAAGGTTTCTCCCTTGGAGAAAATGCTGGGAAGAAAGCCGGGAACTAAAATGACCCCGACTTGGCTTACTAGTGCTGGTCAAAAGGAGGGTGTTGAGGAGAGTAGCGTCAAGAGAGAGAGAGCGAGTGCTGGCGACAGGGCCAAAATAAGGCAGGGAAGGGTTTGCAAGAGGTTAAATACATTTTGGGGCCCGTTCCAAGTCACGGATGTTTGTGACAATGATGTGGTGTTAGACAATGGTAACAAGTGGAACAAATGCAAAGAGGCATTGTACCAGAAAAGGGGGTTTGTGGACAGGAAGGTGTTTCAGGGTGCCTGTGAACCACTGAAAACTCCCATTGGATATTAGACAAATAGATAACATTCTGCAGTTCAGAAAAAGGATAAAAACCTGACTCTATCCCCGGGCCTGCTCTCCAGATCCCTGCTAATCCCGCCTGGCAGGGGCTATAGTTCTTTCTACACTCAGTTAACATCTTAACATAGAGCCAGGTTACCCGTAGGGTGTCAGCTGCACTTTATAAGCAACTGTAATAATAATAATAATAACCACTGCATGGGGTCTCAATGGTTTCATGATGATGAATGATGAAAAATTGGTCCATTACAGGACTGGGGAGGGGTGTGTTTGTGTTGAGTGTGGGGGTGGGGGTAGTGATTCCGGTGTGCCGGTGCACTTCAGCTCCATTTCTCATGATGTGGTAGGAGGAAGTCACTCTTCTATACATCATAGAACCCCCTTTATTTGGAGGATTATGTTGCACTCTACTAAGATTTGTATATTTCCATTTTACGTGGACAAACTGCTTTAAAGTTACTTTTACTTTTTGCAAGCTTCCCTGTATAGAGGTGTTGTAAGTTTTTTAACACACAGGGAGTAGATGTATCAAGCACTTTTGCATTCGTGCATCTGCCCATTTGCGAAAGCAAAAATTGCTTGCCTGATGCAGCAAACCTAATTTTGCGATTCGGTAACCTGTTACCGAATCGCAAAATGGGTTTGTGATTCGGTATTAGGAAGGGACGTATTAGGGCGTCCCTTCCTAATACCGAATCGCATCGGTATGCATGAATGTTTTGTGACCGCATTTGCGGTCGTAAAACATTTGCATGTTACGACCTACTTCAAGTAGGTGGTAACCCATTCGCAAATGGGAAGGGCTCCCCAAGGGACCCCTTGCCCTTTCTGAATGTTTGTAAAACCATTTTTAAGAGCAGGCAAACTTTTCATTTTTTGTTTTGCAAAGCATCTTGTTTTCCTTTAAGGAAAACAGGCTGCTTTACAAAAACATGATTGCTTTATTTAAAAGCAATCACGGGCATGTTGGTTTGCTGATCTCAGCAGGCCACCATCCCTGTGATTTTTGCGATTCCTAGGGGGTCGCAAATTGCAACCTACCTCATTAATATTCATGAGGTATGTCATTTGCGACCCCCTAGGAATCGCAAAAGGTGTACTATTCACCTTCATACATGCCATTTTGCGATTCCCTAATTGCGAATCCTTGTGATTCGCAATTAGGGAATCGCATATAACTATCTTCATACATCTGGCCCACAATGTCATATCTATTATATTGTTTCATTTCTGTCTTTTCTTATTTTACTCTGTTCTTTTGTTTCTATTTATGAGTAGAAGGAAGGGGGATGTGTTGTAATGTAGAACCTTAGTATGATATACTGAGGTTCTGGGGAGAACTTTGTAGCATGATTCTACCCGAGTCAGATTCTCTGTGGCTGGCGAAAGGAGAATCACGCCATTAACTGGTGATTCGTGAATAAAGGGTTCACCTTTTCTCCTTGCTGTGATGGTGTCATCATCACAACTTTCCATACCAGATGTCGAGCTGATTTCATTTTCTGTCTCTCCATACAGTAGGAAATGACCGACCCATATTGAATTCATACTGTTAAAACATAGCAGTAAGCTCCTGACCTAAAAAAAAGCTGCTTGTCAAAGAACTAGGGTCCACATGTATCAATCTATTTTTATCCACAAACAGTGCGAACCACCTAATTTGACCGTTTGCAAATGCAAAATAGCATTTCAAGATGTATGAAAGTCTTTGGCAGTGCATTTTAGGTAATCACAATTTTTTGCGCTTACCTAATATTGCAATTCCAAATAGGGAATCACAATTTGCGATTCCCTAAACACATGTACCAGGCGTTTCCTAAATGCAAACTGGGCATTTAGGAAATACTATTACCATCGACTCCTAATTGATGGTAACCTTGTGCAATTTTTTAACATGCACAGCGCTCAACATGTTCATATATTTTTTTTGGGTGCTTCGGAGGGGCCTTAGGACCTTGGACACACTTGGGTATGCCTCTCATAATTTGTGATTACCAATTAGGTAATCACAAATTAGGTAATGCAAAAGCATTCACACATTGGGCCTTTAGGCCGATAGGAATGAATGGAGTAGCATTCCTAATAGCGCTTCCCTAATTTCGATTGCGACTCTGTGGGAATCACTATTAGGGAATGGCTATTTTCTTACATACCATTTTGCATTCCCTAAATAGCAATTACCGAAAATTCGCTATTTAGGGAAGGCAAAATGCAACTTTAATACATGTGGCCCTTGGTGTATCATCCATGGGCAGGTACACATTCTATTGAGGGATTCTAGAAGTATGTTGGGCAATTAGGGTACATTCAGGCACATGCATCAAAAGAAAAACCGGTCGCAAATGGGCAGATTCTCAGAATCTGCCCCTTTGCGACCAGTATTTTTGCATTTGGGATGCATCATCCCAAATGAAAAAATCATAATGTAAGTAATCTCTAAATTGCGATTACTTAAATTGCGATTGCATTTAAGGAATCCCAAATTGAGATTCCTTAAATGCAATGCATTAAAGTAAAAAAATTAGTGATTTCGCTAATAGGGTGCGCAAATTACCATGAAGTTGAACTTCATGGTAATTTGCAAAACCTTTGAAAAAAGCACTTTTGTGCATTTTTCAAAGTTTCATGTTGCGCTCACACATGCCCTTAGGGCATATGTGTGCGCAACATATCTGCAGAGGTCAATTCCAGGTGTGCAACAGGGTGTCCTTTTGACACCCTTGCACCCTGAAATTGCATGCGCAATTTGTGAGTACCTATTGGTACTTGCAAATTGCGCTTGCAATTTCCTATTCATTCCTATGGGCCTGTAGGCCCATAGGAATGAATGGGAAGCTATTCCATATTTGCGAGTCGCAATTTGCGAGTCGCAAATAAATAATGTGTCGGAATCGCTATTATTATAGCGATTCCTACATGCATAGGATTTTGCAAGTCCTTAATTGCGAATCCTTAATATTCGCAATTAAGGACTCGCAAAATCCTAGCTTGATGCATGTGCCAGTCTGTTCACAGTCTTATTTTGGAAACTATCTTAACAATATTTTTCAATTCTTTGTCATTTTGGTGAGTTCCGCTGCATGGCTAGACCAAGAAGTACCTCGGTCAAGTCACCTGGTGAGAAGCAGGACCAGATCTTTGGCAAATCTGGCAAGGCATCACCTGATGTTCAGTGCACCACTAACTAGCTGGGCAGCAAGGTGGTAGAGTTTTTTGACCACCTGGTACTCCTCGTCCCTCTCCCCTCTGTTGTCTGAGGCAAATGGTGCATAGTTTGATTAATTCTACCAAGGTTGTGCAACTTATTGAATATTTTAGGTGATAATTGGAAAAGAAAATTAACAAAGAGGTTGGGAGTGCTACCATTTGTTAAATATTGGATTCCCTCAATAAGACAATGGCCGGATTTTCCAGAAGGCAACACAAGGTCTGGGTAGCTATCTCCTTGCTTACATTACCCATACAACTTTTAAAGCAGGCCTCCAACTGCTCCTTATCCAGCCAGTTCCATATTGACATAGCTGATGACTGGACAAGGAAAGATTTCCTTTTTTTTGATCAGGTAATTTTGTAGCACAACTCTGCGCTGAACGTTTGAAGCCGGTTCACTGTTGAACTTAATCCATCAGACCCATTATTTAAGTATAATTATAGATCGTCTGAGTATAATATTGCCTTGAGTCTTGTTGTCCATATTAATACCCCTTCATTTCTCATTTTAATAGCTAATGGCTGAAGCAAAAATCAGAGCTGAAAAAGGGCAACCACATTGTTCCCTTCTTGATCCCATAGTGTTAGGATCTCACTCTGCCAGTGCATAATCTTAGCCATTTGAGTATACACCAGGTATATCATTCCAGGTTTGAGGGTCCCAGTTTTGTGTTCAAGCTCCCAGAATAGCAATGGTCAGCACAATGTCAAATGCCTTTTCAAGACAGAAAGGGAACATTGCAGACTGAGCAAGTGGGGTCCCCTAGCACACTGAATTGAACTTGTAATGTTTGTAAAAGTGCTACATCTAGTTATAAATTGTTTCTGTTCTGCATGCACTAGTGATGAGAGTTTTGGGAACAATCTTATTAGCCTTGACCCTGCTCAGTGTCTTCTGATCTGAAATGTAACAATAATGGGGAGGCGATATGTCTGTTGTCAAGTACATTTCAGTCACTTGTGGAGCTAAAATATCCACAGTGGTAATTTTATATTAGTCAGTAAAAGCCATCTTCACCAGTTGATTTACTCTTGGTTATTGCAGCGTTTTGATTTCTGCACAGTTAATAGGGCCTCCCTCTTTTCTTGAGTTTGCAGTGGTTTAGTATCCAAATAGTTGCATGCATTGGGAGACATCTTTTGTTTTCCGATAGTTCAGCATAATAATTAGTGGATCTTATTTTATTTCCTTTTGGTGTAATATTTCCCTTATTATTCACAGAGTCTCTGTATGACCTTGTCTTATGTTAGTTAATTTTCCTGATCTGCCTTCAATTCAGAGTATTTTTAGGTCTCGCCTGCACCCTTTGTATGCACTGTTGGGGCCTGCCCATTGCTAACTGTCACTCTTTTTTTCTGCCTGCTAATTGCTCAAAGCGTGCTGGGATGAGAAAAGGGGGGATTGATTCAATGAGGGTAGCAGAGGCCGGAATCAGTTATGTACTTATATAATTGTATGTTTGCCTCTGAACCCATAAATCAAGACTATATTTGGTCTATCAGTCCTTTTTATTGACTGAGAGTAACAATCTTATTTTTCTTTTTTACATTTGTTTTAAACAGAGTAAACTCTTCATCAATAAACTACTTTGTATCTTACAATATTCACACATTTATCCTGTACATGATAATTACACTTTTTTTACAAAAACATATACATAAAACAAATAATATGACGTTCGTGTAACTTAAATCTCCACTAATAGTTTTTGTACAGTGCTTTATGAAAATGTCCAATACTTTTCAACTTTGGGACCTTAAACGACTTTGTCCTCAAATTTGTTAACCTTTCTTGGTCCTAAGCAGGGTCAGAAACAATCGTTGCAATACTTATACGAGGGAACCTTATATTTAGGCTGTCCGGATTTCGGTTAAAACCGACTGTGCTCGAAAATACCATACCGGCGGCAAATCAGCTGACCTGGTTTAAACCGAGTGTCACTGATTTTTCACATTTATTGCACAGCGCGACCACTTGAGGGAGCCAAAGCAGTACAAACAGAACTGTACTGGAAACAGCAATATGAAGGAAACCCTCACTCCCACCCTTCCTCTGCACGTCCCATCTGCTCCAAAATCTTCAGAGCGCCGCGCACAGAAACATCTTAGCAGGCTGCAAAGGCGAATGCGAGATGGGGTAAGGGTTGGATTGGATCACAGTCAGAGCCGGGCACTTCAGAAAAAAATGGCCTGCAATCCCAGATCATGCCTTTATGTTTTTTTTACCGGATTGATCATCGTTACAATGCCCCGACTAACATGAAACTGTGTACTAAACCTAGCTAGATATTGTGTAGTTTTATATAGTGTGATCTCGGCCCACAGGCACTAGAGTGATTTACGTGTCTGCCAAATACATACAAGACAAAGTTTCATTTTATTGTAGGCCTTTAAAGATTAAGCGAGTTACCCAGAATCACAGGATGCTGAGCTGGCGCTCGGATTCTGTCACTTCACAGCGAGGCCCCAGTAAAGGCACACTCCCTCCACCGAAGCGTAAGACACTGGGGCCGAGGTGACAATACCTGGGCCCCATCGAGGCCCTGCATACATCTTCCTCCCCCACCCACTATGGCCTGCATGCGGCAGCCTGACGGGGAGGCGTGGGTTGGAAAATACTGCTGCTGGGCCGGTCTGACACATGAGGTGCTGAGGTGTGAATAGCTCAACAGCCGTAGCAACAACTGGCCCCCAGCCTGGCTCAGGGGGAGGGGGTCACTGAGGTGACGATGGCCCAACGGACGACGCTGCTGTACTCCCCCCTCCCCACTGACTCGCTTCAGTTTTTCAGAACGGCAGGGGAGTGGGACAGCAGGGAGGGTTCTGTGGGATGGTTCACTAAGTTCCTAAAAACATCAAACAATAAGCCAACATGTGATCATTATCGGCTTGTGGGCAGAAAAGCGAAGTTAAAATGAACATGGAGGTTTATATGAGTCCTCTTTAATTATCATGTCTAGACCTTTGCACGTCACGCACTTGAGATTGCCTCCATGGCAGTGGGCCCCTTTGTCCGGGTCAGGGGCCTGCGCTTGCAAGTACAGCTACTTCTTAGAGGACCGGATGCACAACTTATGTCTTTCTCAAGATCCCATAGTCCTGTGTTTGATATCTGTCTCTTTCGGGCTAGTGCACACCTGGCAGTCCAAGTCTCAGTAAATAACAACTACAGCCTGGGTGTGGCAGTAGGATACTGCTGCATTCTCCATTTTACAAAGCGCACTTTTACCCCAAAAAAAGGTTTTATAAAAAGCAATATTTTAAACACTGCTGTTTGTGATGGCAAATATCTAATGGCAAGCTGATGGTGATTAACTATTACATAAACCAAGGAAGCTCGGGAACCACTGAATGTGACTGGCGCACAGTAGTTTACATCACAGATGGGCACACTAGAAATTAACAGAACACAGATTCAAAGAGCAAGATTGTAACAAAAAAAGGCGCTCATGTAAAGCACTCCAGTACCTTTGGGTGAATTGCACAAAAAAAGCATTTATTTTATTTGACCGAAAATAGCAAGGACATAAAATCTGGAGAGCATTCTCAAATGTCAAAGTAGCATATCTTACTAGATATTTTGTGTAGTTTTATATAGTGTGATCTCGTCCCAAGGGCACTAGAGTGATTTACATGTGTGCCGATTACATACAAGATAAAGTTTTGTTTTATGGTAGGCCTTTAAGATTAGGCGAGTTGCCCAGAATCACAGGATGCTGAGCCGGCGCTGGAATGCTGTTGCGTCAAAGGAAGGCCCAAGCAAAGGCACACTCCCTCCACCGAAGCCTAAGACACTAGGGCCGAGGTGACAATACCTGGCCCCCATCGAGGCCCTGCTTACTTCTTCCTCCCCCACCCACTACTGCCTGCATGCAGCGGCCTGAAGTGGGGGAGGGGGGTTTGGGAAACACTGCTGCTGGGCCGGTCCGACACAAGGGGGCCGAGATGTGAATGGCTCAAGAGCCGTAGCAACACCTGGCCCCCAGCAACATGTGATCATTATCAGCTGTGGGCATGAGATACGAGGGCTTTGTGTTATAGAATTGTTTCATTTTACATGAGGTGATATAATGAATTGGGGATCATAAAACTTCGTGATGCGCAGTATTGTTACAGAAACATTCTGCCTAACAACCCTGATGACTAGCAAGAGAATATAAAAATTGCTTGCTTTTTTAACACACAGTGGAATCCCGGTCACCTCAGGTGTGCTGCCTGCCAGAAAAGATATTAACAACTTTTGTTTACTAAGTAAGCGAAGGGCAGAGTTTTAGGAAAAATATATGTTTCTGGAACATGGAGAGAAAAGGAAGCACCTTAAAACAATAACTGGAGGAAAACAGTAACAGACTCCATGGGGGTGGGAGGGCAGCCATGTGGTAGGATTGACAGCTCGTTAATCCTGTGAACTAAATTGTGCACAGAAAATAATTTCCAGTAAAATTGTTTTTGTAGTGGACTTTTTGCGCAAAAATACATTTTAAACTTAATGTGTCCTCCCATGATGCCCCCTGAATAGCAGGTTCTCGCTGCGGTTTCCTACTATAAATACCTACATTTATAGTGTTTCTCAATCACAGATCTGTGTTTTAGAAAGGTACAATAGGATCGCACATCTGAGAGCATAACAATATGTGTCAATGAATGTGTTTCTTTAAGTGTAGACAACATGTTATGCTCCAGGTGCGGCATCTAACTTTTATTTCTGAAACACATGGGCCTTGTCCTTACTCTGGTCCCATCTCACCTTTGATTAAAAGGAGGTAATAACTCGTAGCCCCATTCCTCCAGCACCCCCTGCTTTGGGGCTCATGACACCGCTTCCTGGGCCAGCCATGCCTTGCTCCCACGCTGGCCAGATAACCTCACATTTGGAGTAAGCACATATTTTAGAAATCATTTCTTGTACGTTGGTAGGATGCGACTTTTCAAAAACGGTTTTGCTAAGTGCCTAGTATTAATGTTACTACTAGTTCTTATATGGGGATGACATGGCACGTCTTTATTACTATATATCAAAACCACATGTTCCTGTTCATGGCACTGGCACGCATATACTGATTATTAGAGCATAAACCAGAGGTACACTGTCTATATACCATGCATCAGTGAAGAAAGCGAGCAAAAATAAAAGTGAAGCATTCCATAAAACCCGGTAAAACACTCTTTCTTCTGTTTTTTATGGCGCGAAAATGAGTAACCACTGAAAAGCACTGATTTTTTAAGGTATTGAAATCACTGGAAAACACTGAAAAAAACCCACCAGAATATACCAAAAATAGAAACTGAAAACAGGAAAGCCTACTTATATTTGTTAAATTTCTTTTCCTGGGGAAGCAAAAACACTTTTTTAGATGTCCCTGTTTGTTCTGGTTCTCTGCTTGTCTATTTTCGTAGCCTACGCGTTTCGACCTTTGTGTGTGGACCTACAAGTTCTTGGCAAGGTCTTCTTCAGGGCTTGTTATACTGGGGTGTGGACATCTTTCTCCATAAACTTTACTGTTCTCCTGCAAAAATGACAGTGGGCCTTTTTTATAATGTGCATTCTTAAAAATGCGTCTTATATAGTGGGTCAGAATAGGATCAATGTACGTACCATAAACTTTACTGTGCCGATGTGGCTTGGACCGGTAATGTTCTTTGTCCTGTAAGTATATATGTATATCTTAATTAGCGTTGAGTATTCAAAAATGGATGTGGTGCATATCTTCATAGGCGTTTTAAATCAATTGCGATTTTTTCGTGTTTATGGACACCTACCCGGCTGGGTTCCAAATTTTTGGGGAATGCCTGTCCGTTTCTTTACTGGTTTGCACTCCGGTTGTTTCAGTGATTTCCGCTGACTGTAGAAGTAATCTAGAAAAGGGTCTGTAGTTTAGAAGTTGCTCTAAAGGTGACTCGTTTCTACGTTCTTTTACTCATGCTGCACCACCCGTGTTTGAAAAAGGGGACTGGTTGATTTTGTGTGCAAGGGACCTTTAGCGTCTCATTTATCCATCCTTAACCATGCGTTTAGCGTTAGTTAACAGCGGTGTTGGCTGTGGATTCTATTTCTTTCTTAACTCTGATTTTTAGTCCCCCGCCGTGATGTTAGTATTGAATTTTGCTTCTAGTGCCAGATAGAACTTACTTTTTTAGAAGAAGATGAAATCTCGAATTGCTTTTGCTTGTTCTTCGTAACCTCCGCGTCTTCGCCACTGTGGAGCTCCCGGGGCTTCTGTGCTGAGCTCATTTGATTGGTTTGGCAAAGCGCGTGACGTGCCTGCGTCCTACGTCATCGCGTTGCTGTTACCCAGGTGATGAATGAGCCCTTCTCTCTGTACAGCGGGGATTGGTGTCAGTGTTGCTATGACGATGTTTTTGTAAAAAACAATAAAATATTGTGAGCGCTATCTTTGGTAGTGACCAAATAATTTGTTTTTCTCCGGGTATGGCCTGGAGGCATCTGGACTTCTATATTCAAACATGTCGCGCTTCTTGGCTTTATCCCTTCTTTTTCTAGTTCGGGGACTATCATCAGTGTTGCTATGGCGATGTAAATTTGAGGAACAATAAAGTTTTACTGGCGCTTACTTTGATTGTGACATAATAAAGCATTCATCTCCGATATTTCGGAGACATCTGAGATTCCCTGTTGATGCATTAAGCTCTTCTTGGTGCACTGGGTTACTTTTTAGTGTAGATTGCTCCATTGAAGTTGTTGGCTTCTCTTGTCGTCATCTGTTAACATGCTTTGTGATACGGGGGATTAGATCAGAGTTTCAGATGGTGAAAAATCAGGGCGTGCAGACATTTGCTCTATAGTATGTTCCGAGTTCTGTCATCTCGTTCAGACCATTTTCGATAGTACCCAATAGCATTATTATTTTGGCTTCTGTCTTGGACAAGCGGGATTCCGTGTTTCTTCCTTTTATATAGCGTAACACTGTCCATTTAATTTCGTCAGGTCCATGATTTCTTTCAATACAATGTGAGACCATGGGTGCGTTGGGTGTCCTGCATCTGATTCTTGACCTGTGCTGAGAGATCCTATTTTTGACAGCTTGCGAAGTCTTGCCGATATATGCTAGTAAACACGGACAAACCACACAGTATATGACATTGTGGGTGTTACAGTTTGTGAAGTTGTCATGATTTACAAACTTGGGGCCATATGTGAATTTTGTTCCTTCAATGGTGCTTTCGCACGAGGTACAGTTATCGCATTTTCTGTGTCCTTTTATTGGCGGCAGAGACCACAAAGTTCGTAGAGTGGTTTCTGGTTTTGGCATGGTTGTGTTTGCGCGTACTAGTTTTTCTTTGATACTCGTGTTTTTTTCAGAGCAAATATGGGTATTTGTTTAAATGGTGGCAAGTCTTTCACTGTATTCCAATTTTTACGGATGATTTTCTGTATTTCACTGGTGCATCCTGAGAAAGTTGTTACACAAACCAATGGTGTGTCGTCCTTCTTATCTTTTGGAGTGAGGAGGGACTCACTTGGAGTGTACCAAGCTCTTTTCATCGCCTTTTTCAGGAGTTTTTTGGGATAATTACGTATTTTTAGTTTTTCTAGAAGTTCTGTCGCGTTTTTGAAGTAATCTTCCTGTTTTGAACAGTTGCGTCTTATCCTTAAAAATTGGCTGAATGGTAAGTTTTCACGTAGATTACGCTGATGGAAACTTGAGAATTCTAGAAAAGTGTTTCTATCTGTTTTCTTTGTGAATAATGTGGTGTACAAATGGCCATCTTCATGTTTCACCAGGATGTCTAGAAAATTCATCTCTGTTTTGTTAAAATTCATGGTAAATTGGATGTTTTGATTTCTGTCATTTAGCCATGTCACAAAAGCATGAAGTTGTTCTTCATTTCCTCTCCAGAGCATGAACACATCGTCTATATATCGACGCCACAATTTAATGTGTCCAAAGCGTGCTGAACGTCACTTCCTTTTCTTTCTGTGGAGCATAGACCAAGCACAGATTGATTCATCTTAATTAGCATCTGTCCACTGCTTGTCCTGTCATTGAGGTACCATTTCTTCTTCCCCTCACATTACACCTTGTCTATGGTGTCCCCGTCCAATGTCAGAGCGAGTCATTGAGTTTTCTCCCAAGCACCATCACAAAAATAACATTGCATGTACAAGGAACATAATTATGTCCTTCTGCCATATCTATACAGTTGAGTAGTGTATAGTAAAACTGATGTATGTAATTGTAATTTACATTCATTGATTCCTTTTTGGTATGCTGACAGCATTATTCCCATTGCTTATCTGTGATTGCAGTCAACTGGTTATGCGACCAGTGATCACAGATCAATGTACAATTTTCGGCATGTTGGCCAGGTTTAGCACATAGAATAGTGTGATAGTGTTTTTGGCCACTGGGCCAGCAGCGAGTAAACTGAGCAGTCATCAGTCCACGTATTCCTTTGGGTAAGTCAGAAAGGTAGTCACATAAGTAAACTAATTGGCCATCTGTATAAAGATTGCCCAATGTGTTGAGTTGTCTATCGCGTAGGATTTTTTACAATTGCTATTTTGTTAGTTATGTTCAGCTTTGGTTTGTTTTGTAATTTATGGTGAGTATATTGTATCATTAGCACTTAACTTCACCAAGTGTAGCCATGCTCATATAGTACAGTCCACTGTGAGGATCGCTTGCGGTCGGGTGTTTTCATCACGACTGTGCTTAGGCTTCATGGAGCCACTAGTCCTTGCTCTAGGTGGTAAAGTGGTTGGTACCTGTGTGTAGTTATGGAATCAGTGAGTGGCAAAGTGGGCCTGCGCAAGACAATAATATGCCCCAATAAGGGGTGCTGTAAAACCCCTTTGGTGATAAGGTTGCTGTAAAATTCTCCAGCGTATGCGCGACATTTTGCTGGCCCATGTTTTAGTTTTACTGGTAGTGCCTGAAGCTGAGTGAAGAAGCTGAGGGACAAGGAAAACAGGATATTTTGGAACAAAAAGAGGAGCTGTGGGAGTATTACCATTTTGATTAAGGCAATCTGTCTGGACAGTGAAATGGAAAATCGAATCCGTGTTCTTGTGTTTGCGACTGTTTTAGACTATTTTCCCCGATGAGAGTGTCAACGTCTCTGTAAACGAGTATACCCATGTATCTGATCGGCTCCTCTTGCCTTTTAAAGGGATTGTCTAGGACTGGTGCATCAGCGACCCAGGTAAGGGGCCTTAACTGTAATTTAGACCAACTGATTACCAACCCGACCACCTGTCAAATTGGGTTATTTATTTGGGTTAGTATGGGAGTAATGTTTACCTCAGAGTGCTTTACCAGAAGCAGGATGTCATCCATGGTCAGGGAGGTCAAAATGGTCCAGGACCCAAAAAGGGTACCACTGTTAGAGTCCAACTCCTTCAGGTAACTTGCCAAAAGTTCTAGTTCTAGGACAAACATTGTAGAAGATAGTGGACATCCCTGGCGGGTACTGTGGTTATTGTGGTTGACACTAGTTTAATCACTTTTATGCTGGCCGTGGGATTGAGGGGGGTAAGCCTATCCATTTGAGTGCCCATTTTGGACAGGACCATTAGCATGTTGGGCCATTCTATTGAGTCTAATGCTTTGGTGACGTCCAGAAATAAGGCTCCCTCCTTAATCTCCATGCTGATTTGGTGTAGAACTGTGAAGAGCGTCTGCAGGTGGTCTGACGTAGAGTGACCTGGTATAAAACTGGATTGCACCGGAAGAACCAAGCCATGCAGCAGTGGTAGCAGTTGAACTGCCAGGATTTTATTGTCCATGTTAATAAGGGACAGCAGGCAGTAGGACCCCCAGTCATTTGCGGGCTTCCCAGCTTTAAGCAGCATGACTGCTAGTGCTTCTCTAATAGTAGACGGGAGTTCTCCACTGTGGATCACTTTACCATACATTTCCAGCATTTGGGGAGCTAGGAGATCAATGCACTCTTTGTTGAATTCACCTGGCAGGCCATAGCTGCGTGGAGCCTTCTCATTGTTTAAGTGTTTGACTGTGTTTTTAATGTTATCTGTCGGTTGAGAGGGACACATAGCACTTTTCTATATGCCTCCTCTAAGTATTGGTGTTAGTTGTGCCTCTGTATATTGATAAGTGGAGTGGTACAGTGTTGTATAATAGCAAGTAAATTCTGCAAGAATTTCTGCTGAACGGTGGGTCTCTGTTTCGTCAGTAGTTCTTACTGTAGTAATATAGTCTGCTGCTCAGCGTTGCTTAATTAGTCCAGCCAGGGTGCTCCCTGGTCTCTCCCACACTTTTCTCGTACTCTGTATGAAGTCTTTGTTGATTTCAAAGTATTTAACCCCTTCGCCGCGGCACGAATTCCGCTACGGTGCTGGGGGGGTTCGGGGTCAGCGCGGCGCCGCCATGCTTGTGACGGAACCACTCCGTTATGAGCCACGGGCGCGCTGTGCTCATGACGGAGTGGTTCCGTCACGACTCTGCCCACTTGCATTGTTCGCCCGCACAGGCAGGGAATCAGTGCCGAGTGGGAGGAGCGGCCGCCAACGGCCGCAGCATGACGGAACCACTCCATCATGAGCACACGGCGCCCGTGGCTCATGACGGAGTGGTTCCGTCATGAGCAGGCAAGGGGTTAACTAGGGCCCATCTGATACCATCTTTAAACACAGTGTCAGGTAGCTTTGGCTGCTGCTATTGCCATATGTGATTCATGCCGTCACCTACTGGTAGGTGTGGGGCCAGCACCACTGGTAAGTGGTCTAATAACATTCTGAGCATGTGGTTAACCTGATCCATCCATCCGGCTACATCCCTAGTTCCCAACTAGAAATCCAGGAGAGATGCAATGTCGTACACTGAGGAGTCAAAGGTGTTTTCCCACTTATTTCCCATTCTATCTCTCCATATGTCCACTAGTTTGTATTTTGAACTATGGCCACATATACGAAGCATTTTTGCTGTCGGGAACGGTCGATCGGACTGTTTCTGAGTGCAAAAATGCTATTACATTTGTACAAAACGCAAATTGCGATTAGGTAACATGTTACTGAATTGCAAATTGTGTTTGCGTTTCAGTATTTGGAAGGGGCGTGTTTAGGGTGTCTCTTCCTAATACCGAATCTGAATGGAATGTACAATTGTTTAGCAACTGAATTGCAATCACAACGCATTTGCACTTTACCACCAACTCAATGTTGGAGGCAGCCCATTGGCAAATGGGAGGGGACCCCTTCCCTTTGAGAAAGGTTGAAAAAGCTTTTTTTAAGAGCAGGTGGACCGACTCTTAAAAAATGAAAAGAAAACTATTTTTTTTAAGAAAAAGGGCTGATTACTTTATTTAAAAGCAATCACAGACAAGGTGGTGTTCTGACCGTAGCAGGCCACCATCCCTGTGATTTTTGCGATTCCCAATAGGTCGCAAACTGAGGAATCACAAAAAGTGTAAAACACACTTCATTACATTAGTGTTTGCGATCACCAAATATTTATTGGCAAATATTCTGTATTTGGTAATCACAAATGCTAATGTTAGTCATCTGGCCCATAATTCCTATAATGGCTGTTCTGGCCGTTGTATGTTGTCTATCTCTGATGTAAGTTCTGTCTCAAGTGCTATGAAGCTTTAGATGAAATCTCCCACCTAGAGCATCTTTAGTTTAAACCTCCCACACTATCATACTCCATCATGCTTGAGTACTGGAGACATCTGCTACTCCTGTTTAGAAAAGGCTTTTCACATTTGTAGCTCTACAACGCTGACGCCACCTGATTCCATGTCCTTCCCCAACTGGTACAATATATATTGCTCGTTCGTCCACTAGCCTTTCCCGTTCTAAAATGCATTTATTTGAAAACAAACCAGTTCTTGCAGAAGCGTTTAACAAGCTCCTGCATCAGATCAAAGGCATCAGTTTACATAGATCGTAAGTCAAAATATTTGGAAACATATTGCATTATAATTGCATTCATCCAGCATGAGCCTTTGAAATGCTGTTCAGTGGCAACTCTGGCAACTTTCCATGCTCCACCAAGCCATTCCGCACAATGCCACACAGTGCCACTCCACGCCTCTCCACGTCACACACTGCCTCTCCACTATGCACAGTGCCACTCCACGCTAGCCAGTAAATATCACATAGGCGAGACCTATTGGCTTTACAAATGCCTGTTTTAATCATATGTTCTTAATCTAGGCACCTCATCCACTTCATCGGTGATTAATATTTACCCTTCCTTTCGTTTGTGCCACACTCTCCTGTGTGCTTCTAAAATTTTCAAATCACATTGTAAGTGGTCATTTCTTGTCCCTCATGCTTGGTTTTAATGCAGCATCCTCTGGTTACTACCTTGAAGGCCATTCAGTCTTCATAGCATTAGGCACCAGTCTTGTATTTATTTTAACTAGTTATTCACTTCAATTTTAATAAATTCTTGGCATGCCAGGTCATCAAGTTCAGAAAATTGGAGATTTCATGTGTCACTTTGCTGATCTAGTGTAAGCATTAATGGATTTATGATCAGATATTGTCCTGCTAAAGTGTTCCGTTAAGTGAATAGAGGCCTGCAACATCGAGGAGCACAACTTGTCCATTGGTAAATGTAGGTCGTGGAATGCGGAGTGTTCCCTGCTGTCCACGTTTCACTCTGCCCAAAGATCTGTCATGTTCCAGTTGTTGCCCTGTGGCTTTTTGATGCCCACACACCACAGAGGACTCTGGAGGATGGGGGATTCCCTCCAATGCCAGGACATGTGTGCAGTTAAAGTCCCAGCCTAGCAGCTTTGGGTAATGTGAACAACTTGGACTGTTCATCCAAGAAGCCAGCCTGAAAGTGAGTTGCCTTCATCTGGACCCTCCTTTTTATGCAGGTACGCATTTTATACCTTTAAGTTACAAAAGTCATCACTCTACATTACAGGAATCTGCAGTTAAGTCATGCCTTAATCTACGAACCAGATACCCCCCTCTATTGTAAGCTGCCATCTTTATATTGTCAAGTCTTTGGTTGGCTGCTGCATTGTCATGTTTCTATGTTACCATTAACCCTTTCCCCCGGCACACACACTCCCAGGAAACAAAAGAATCGAAACACAAAAAAGGTTCTCTTCTCAAGTTCATGAGATACAGCTCGATGGATCTGGTCATAATTGTGGGATGTTCAGCCAGCCACCCCCAATACTCTCACATATATAGTAAGATTATTGTCCTTTCACATAATTTTTCTCAATCAGAGGTTGAACTTGTATGAAGGTTATTGCTGTAGCCCGTCTCATGTCCCAGGGATCTCCTTACCTTTGGACCCAAGAAACTTTCATTCCCTAATAAGCAAATGGATCATCTTTGAGCACTTAAGCTCTTGTTGGGAACTATAGCATGTAGCCCAGTAACATCTCCCTTATCCAAGCAGGTGCGTCTGCCCAAACAGTAACATAATAGTCGGCTAAGATTGAGAAGTTGCAGTTATCAACAGTAAGTTGCCTTTTTCCATGCATTTTTTGCTGGATGAGCTCTGTTGTGATAGTTTAATGTTCACACCACCACTGAATTGGATTGGCATGCAGGTGGAGGGGTGCAGGGTTGTACCCATTGGTCTCCCTCCACCACAAAGAACTGAAACACCCATTAAGGATACCTCATTTGCAGGCCAAGTCTCCATAAAGTCAACAATGTCTATTTCATCTGCATTCTCAGGTAGATCAATCAAGGGGATGCCAAGTCACCATAGCTGTCTGGGGTTTCATCTCTGTATTAAGGAGCTTCAGTTGTTGAAGTACAGGTCATTTGCAAGGGTTTAACATGGCTCCAGAAGTTTCAACACTATCTGGCAAGTTTTTCAGATGCTGTTAAGAGATTCATGTCTATCTTTATCAAGTGAGTCTGTTGCTCCAAAGTATAAGGCAATAGCTTCCAATATATATTCCAGTTATATATGTTATGTCAATGAGTACATTGGTGAGCATAGGCACTTCCTGCCTCATCTGTTGCAGTTGTTCTATATCCTGCTGGATTTGCTAGCTGTGTGACTTGGGGGATTTATGCCTCCCTAGCTGTGAGAGCTAGGGTAAAACTGCTACCCTGGGAGATTTTGGGAGTGCGGCAAGGGAGCACCATGCTGCTATATTCCACCTCCTTTTCGTGGCTGTCTCAACAGTGTAATCTGGGGTTAACTTTAGTTGCATGCTAAAACTGAAGATCACTAATCTGAAAAGTGTATTCCCATCGAGTAGCCATGGGTTCAGGGTGCCTTCCAGACTCGAGCTCGGAAGGATGTACGGCAGTTCTAATCCCTAATATGGGGCCTCCTAAGTTGTGGCAGTAAGCTTTTCAAATTTGACAGGCCATTACGCTCCTCATACCTGTCTTTGTGTTAATTGACACCAGTCTCCCCAACAGTGAACATAAGTAACTTACCAAACCCCTCACTACAAACCGCCTGCCCTCATTCGGGAGCCCAGGCTTTTGATATCTCCACTGGTTCCAAGGCGTACAAACAAGCACAAATCTATATGTCTCCTTAATTGCAGTAGTCCCCTGGTGCCGTACGGCATCCAGGTCCTTTAAGGCTGTTGAAAAATTTACCCATGTCCTACAGGTGCTGATATGATCTAGACTACGACTAAGTCTCAACCTCTGTCTTCATGCAGCCTCCAGGCCCTATGTTTGTTCTGGACTTCACCTTTCTTTTTGGCTCCCAAGGCAAGTCAGTGTGTCATCAATTGTCTCTTCGATACCTTGCAGTGCCCCTCTCCCCTCTACTGACTCACCTTGCAGTAGATTAGGCATCATTCGTCTGTCCGGCTCCACACTGGGACCTGTACTATCTCCATCCTCCACTGCTCTTGAGAGTAAGTTGCAAGAGCAGTCTGAAAAATTCACTGAATTGCTACAAGCTGTACTGGGCATTAAAATCTCTCTGGGCCGCAATATAGACACATTGGTGGTGGAGGTGGGCCTACTAAGGGATGACCAATGGAAGCTGTGTGACCACATGAATGCTGCAGAATTGTCGCTGGCAGCAGTGCGGCCCTCTTTAGCTGAGGTGCAGGACCAGATACCAGCCCTGAAGAACAAGGTTCAATTCCTACAATTGAAAGCTGATGATGCAGAGGGTTACATGCAACATAACTACATTAGGATGGTGGGCCTGCCAGAGTGAGTGAAGGCAGAAAACTATCCAGTGAATACACTTCTACTATGCCCTGCTGGAAAGAGCATGCAGAGTGCCAGGTCGGCGGCCCCCACTGGCAGGGATGGATTGGGATTAAAAATCGGCCCGGGCACGCTAAAAAAAAGTGGCCCACATTTGCATATTACCTTTCCTCAAAACACTGCTTTGGTGAAATTTTATTAAAAAAAGGGGGGGTGGGTTATAAAAAGTGCACGGATTAGTTTACACTGGTGAAACACATCTGAAAACAAGTGAGGCCACGTCTGCTCGGGCCCCCTGCCCCCGCTGAATATGCATATCAGTCAGTCATAAAATCTTTATTCGTGTGTGACTAGCAATAAAAGGAAACATCACAAAAAATGAACACATTTTCATCACATTTCATTGTTAAAATACAAATATCAAATGGGGGTTCCTTAGATAAAAGGGAGCATGGCACATGTCAGCAACACATTTCGTAATTAAATTTCAGTGTTAATCACTGATGGGAAAATAAATACATAAAATCATTTTCCTACAATGTTTCGTAGCCGAACTGCGGAGGAAATGTATTTATAAACCATTAGGCAAATAAATTCATCATTTAAAAGCTGGAGATAATGCAAAGCGGGACGACATTTTCTGATATTTAAAATTTTTAAGAGTGGCTTTAAAAAAGTATGTATTTCATTAATATACAATTTGCAGAAAAAAATAAAGTGCAGTGTGCTCTGGACAGATTCTGAATCGCAGGGACATAAATCCAGTTTAGCATCAGAATATACGTTTCGGGCATATGAAACCAGGAAATGAGAGATTCCAAACCTAATAAGATAAAACAATTTAGCATGGCTAAAATAAAAGGATAGGTAAGGTTCCATGCCTGGAGAGCGGACTAAAAGTGAGTGATCTGCAACCCTTTTTTTTAGTGTTTCCTGTGTTCCTCTCAACGCATAAGAATGAGTTAAAAAAAAACTTTTAGTTTTGCCCTTGAAATATTCGCAATGTTTCCAGTCCAACAATCCCAGGATCTCTCAATTGAGCCTTAACGTAAGCGATCCATGGGATTTTGCTCCCCTGTTCCAGTTTTAAACAGTCTATGATGACAGCGTGATTCAGAACCGCTTCATCCTTTACCCAGATGTTACACCACAATAACAAAAGGGCTAAATGTATGCAGAAGGACAGGGGAATCACACCTAGTTCGCCATGACAGATGGTAGCAGCAGTGCTTTTTGGCACGCTCAATATGCATATATTAATGGGCCGGCCCTGCTGGAGAACGGGAGTGACACCTCTGCCCGTTTCTAAATAGGAGGTAACGGATGCCCATCTGCCTCCAGAAAGGCCACTGGCGGAATCCGAACAATGCAGAAACCACTTAAATCGCCCTCCAGGCTGCCCAAAAAAGCAACCCACAGCTGGAACTAGGACACCGGCCCCTCAGGCATTGCCCGAGTGCCCGAGTTACCAGTGGGACGCTGCCCACTGGGCAACCAGCCCCACCCGGTGGTAGCGTGCATGTTTAAATTCTGAGGCAGAAACATACTGCAGATAACGCGCACCAAGGCCCCCTGGCAAGTTGAAATCGGCAAGGTGACAATTTTCCTCAACAACACTGTGGAAGTGCAAAGGAAACGGAAGTCATTCACAGGGGCGGCTGGTGACATTTTAAAGTGGTGGGGCGTAAAATGATTGGTATACTTCACCGTAGCGAGCGAGCGTAGCGAGCGAGCCCAAACCCCTATAAGGAGGGTTCGGGGGGGTTCTCCCCCCGAGAAAATTTTGAAAAAAGAGAAGAGAAATGGTGCATTTTCAAGCAAATTTGAGAAAGCAGGAAGGTTAATAAAGCAATTGTGAAAGTGCAGTTATAACATTAATAAAGAGATGTCATATAACATAGGTAGCTGCTTATTCAGTGTATAACCACAGAGCTTCATAACAGACTTCGAGATACAATGCATTTCTGAGTACCTCACTCACAGATGTTTTTTATTTAACAAACTAAACTGGTTGCAAAGTAGCAGCATTCAACATTGTTTACTTTTTGTAAATGAAATCAGCCCGTCTCTCTCTAAGAGCAGCAAACTTTTCAATAACTTTAGTGTTAAAGTCCGGGATTTTCTGAACTAGCTTGCTCTCTACAGAGAGCATTGCCAAAGCATTGAGTCTTTCCTCAAGCATGGTGTTTCTCAGGAATGTCTTAATCCTCTTTAAGGCTGAAAAACATCGTTCTGCCTCGACTGTTGTCATAGGAGTGGTTATGACAATTTTAAGTAAAGCCACTGTCTCTCCAAGTGACTTTTCCATGTTAAGTTTATGGATTAAAGCCAGCAAAGACAAGGCACTTGTGGCCTTCCGATACACAGGCATTCCGTACAGTACAGTCAACTCAGTTCTCAGCTCTTCTTTATTGAGCATAGGATAAGCTCCCACAGCCTCATTCAGAGCACGCTCCGGGAAGGATTCATCATATTTGGCAAACTGTTGACTTTGCAATAATGTGGCACTCACCAAATGTTTAGTGAAAGAAAAACGCTCTCGTGCCTGCACAATTACAATGTCACAGATCTCCTTTGCAATTCGGACCATAGTGGTGATGTTTTTCCTGTGGTTTGTGAAAAAATATTTCTCTGGCAGTTTGCTCTCTAAATTGTCAACCCCATCTCTCACTTTGCTTATGCTTTGTACAAACATAGTAGTATATGCTTGCACTTTGACAGTATCTATCTCTCGTGCTTGTAACTGATTGTATAACAGGTCGACAGCTAGCATTATATCATGAAATAAATACAGTAAGAACTGAAACTCTCTGTCTTGTAGTGTTCTACCAAAGCCATGGGCTTCAATCTGACTTTTGTAATCAAACTCATCATTGGCTTCTATGGCTTCAAAACATTTCAGAAGGTCCTCTCTATGTTCATAGATTAGGTTGACTGTACGGATGTTAAAGTTCCAACGAGTTGAGGATCCCCTTGGAACGCTTTTGTCTACAATGTCATGAAGTGCTTCTGTTCTTTTGGGGGAACGCGAGAAGAATGCTGCCATGCCTCCTATATCCTGAAAGAAAATCCGTGTCTCGGTGATCTTTGATACTGCCTGTTGCATAATAAGATTAAGTTGGTGAGCGTAACAGTGCACATAATGAGCATTAGGGTACACATCTCGAATTCTCTTTTGTACTCCACTAAGGCTTCCACTCATTACGGACGCACCATCATAGCTTTGCGCAATAAGTTTTTTTTTTTGAGGCAGCTCTGGAAAAATTAAGCTCAGTTGACGCAGTATAGCTGCAGTAATGGTTTCTGCACTAGAGTCTCTTAAATGTGTGAAACCATAGAACCTCTCCACAACTTGTCTGTCATTGTCAATGTATCGAAACACTAATACGGACTGTGTTTTAGTGGCCACATCAGTGGTGTCATCAGCCTGAATAGCCACAAAGTCTGTGTTTTGCAATTCTTGCACAATATGGCTTCTCATAATTTCGAGCATACAGTCAAGAAGTTCATTTTGTATTGTTTTAGAGGTGCCCTTAAAGACTGTAGCACGTGCTAAATGTGCTTCCATATCCTTGTCTATGCTTGCTATTAAATCCACAAGGCCTTTGAATATTCCAGGATTTGGGGAACCTTCCGATTCATCATGGCCTCGCAATGCCAGTTCAAAAGCACCACAGAAACGAATGCAATCAATTATTTTGGATAGAATCTGTCTGTTCCTATCAACTGTTTCATTGTGTTTCTGTATTGCTTTGCGGTATGCATCACTTATCTGCTGCTCAATCGGAGCATCTTCCCCCAACATTCCCAGTCTAGTCAGGTTTTCCATATGCTTTCTTGTGCGTGAATGCTTCTTTATTTTTTCAGACAAATGCTTCAAGTCTGTTACTCCTTGATTTGTCCAAGAAAACTCACCACCAAACAGCAAGCAGGGGAAGCAGAACAGAGAATTTCTTAAAGGGCACCCTGTAAGCCAATCAGCTTTTGTGTACCAGGCGTTTGAGAATGTACGTGTGGACATTTTTCCTCTGTCCTGGGAAGTTTGCTGTAGTTTTAGGTCAGGCCGATGAGGTCCCAATTGCTTTAAATCTATTTTCTCTTGAAGTGGCCGTGCCTGGAATGACCTTGTAATCAGCTCTTGTACTGTATTCATGATGACGATGCTGGCCTTACCAATATATATTAAAGAAACCTGCCAATAATCAAAGTACAACATATAAGGTGCGGTGCAATAATATAAAATTGCAGTATAAATACATATATCTTGTGCAGTATCGCAATAAATCTCCAACAGCTCCCCTTTGCACAACATGACTGCTAAAAATACAGCCTTACTGCCTGCTGCCTCTGTGTGCCATAGTGGTTGCTGAAGGCACTGAAACAGACACTGCTTGAGGGCCTTGAACAAGGCAAGGGATAGTTAGTGCTGTAGCCCTGTGATTTGGCCAATAACGGTTGTTAACAGCAGTGCTGTTAACAACCGTTATTGGCCAAATCACAGGGCTAAGGCTGTTAGTAAATTCCATCTACTGAGGGTACAATGTTCAGAATGTGTGCCTACCCCAACCACCATGTACAGTGACCACACACATAGCTCTAACTCCAATCTAAAAAAAAAATAGCATCAGTTTCCTTACCTTTAACTCTGGTGTTTGCTGGGTCGTAGCCGGGGTGAAAGAGCAGCAAAGGAGGTCTTGTTCTTCGCCGGAAATATGACCAAAAATTTGGTAAGGGTTGTCAAGCTTTAGAAGGTGCTGAAAATAAAAATAACGTGCTGTAACTAGACAAGCATTGCTTTTAAAATACAAGTAATCCCAATGAATTTTACCAGCGTCAGTTCTTCAAGTTAACATAAAATAACTACAGTGTTCTTCAAATATTTATTTTGTTTGATGTTCGGGGAAACCAGACTTTTTTTTAGTCTGCTACGTTAAAATTATCCATTGGAACCTGCTTACATTTAAATGTAATAATGATATGATCTTTAGCTTTCAGTATCTTTATGGAATACAATAGATCACAATTTTAAATTCAAATTATCCTTTAATCAATACATTAAGAAGTGCAACACTGGTAGTAGTCCAACGTGAAAAAATAGCGTGAAACTGCGTCTCGTCGTGAATCTGCAAGGAGCTTGACCCACCCGGACAGAGCGTGCGAGTAGTTCAGTCAGTGTGCATGGGCATAGTGTGAAAAGCTTGGCGTGCATGCTGCACCGAAGGGTAATTCTGCCCGGTACTGGTGCAGATCTTCAAGCATTTATTTCAAGAGCTCCCCTTGAGAACTGTCTCTAAAATCTGTAAATCTACCGGATTTTGCTTCAAAACAGCGTTTTGCTCCTTTATTTTATTTCGGGTTGTGCAGCTATAAACTATAAATCCTAGTTGGGGTGATAAATTGCACACCCAGCTGAAACCCACCTCATCGCTCGGTTGTGTACATGGACAGAGAAAGTGCGCATACAACCATTCTTCGTACACACACATTGTTTTTGCTCCTAGCTCACAAGCGCCCAACATACGCCCTATCGGTTTATCACATAATTGTGGGACATATGCATTTCTATTTTCTATCCTGTTTTTTTGGAGTTAAGCTTTGCTGGAGCATGAATTGCTGCTTACTTAGACAGTTAGGACTAGGACACCTTTAAATGTTTGACTTAGAACGTGCAGGGTGGGTTTAAGTTTTCCCATGAAAAGACGCACATTGTGTGTCCATGCTAGAGAGGTGTCAATGGCCTTTCTCCAGAAGATTCACCTCCTTGGGGAGAATGACTGCAGGCATGTTTTAGCGGTGTATCTGCAGAAGCAGTATTACCTTCCATAGACGGAGATCCTAGTCTAATTGTAAAGAATGTAGAGGTGTTATTCTGCACTATTCTGCTGCCTCATGCTCCTTTCCTGCATCTGTAGGAAATTCTGATTCGCAAATGTCTGAAAATTAGCAGCGTTCAATCGTTTATTGTTTATCTCATCAGAAAAGCCGGTGCCCTTGTTATTGTGGATTTGAATTCAATTAAGCCATTTGCTTTTTCTCGGTTAAAAGTGGCCCAACGGCACCTTGCTAAAATGACATTCATTCCGAGGGCAGATTCATTCACCCCCTCACGGATTCCCTTGAGAAATTAACAATTTAAATCAAGCATGATAGGAACGGAAGGCAACAAAAACGCATCAGAATTTTACAGACAGATAAGTATTAGTCGCATTTCTTATTAAAAGCGATCCACATAATCTATCCAAAATAATCAGATTTTTTATTAATAACCTTTGGTGCAGGTTTAATTAACACCCTGGCTAGTACAAATTGAACGTTTTGAAAACATTTAACTTTTTACGGAAAATGTAGGACTCAAACAACATCGTGCGTGCTTTTGAAATCGGATGTCCTCGCTCGCCCTTGTCGCCCACTTTGCACTCCTCGGCCCGACCCACATCACAGCCTCCTCCATTCCTATTAGTCCTTTAATAAGGACAGTGAAATGCCACATTACTCCAAGGACACGGCCGTCATTTGCATAAGTTCTAAAGTTAGCGTCACTTTGTGGAAGCCTTCGCAAGTAAGGGCACAGCAATTACCATAAGAAAGATTGCTTCCATTATTTATGAAACTGGGAGTGCAACGGTAATGCTGAGAACGTGGGTCTCGGCGCTTCATCTGGAAGCCAAAATTGGTAGGTGGCACACCTGATTTCGCCTTGTTAAGTCCTGTATCCGTTTAATGACGATCAGCTTCCCGCGGCTCGGTTTTGTTTGGATGCCCCTTCGGTTCATATTCTCTGGAGACTTAATTCCAAGAAGCTCGGAATTAAAGCTAATAAACTGTTCTTTTTTCTGTCAGCCCCTTCACAGATTTCCAATATTGGAAGTCTTTTCCTAATTGTCTGGGATCCGTTCCAAGTCTCCCTCGTGAATCCCAGTGCACGCCAGGGAGGCGGCCACGCCTCCTTATTTACTTCACAAATTAAATAGACTTTCATAACTAACCCTTCCCGCCGCGTGCCATTGTCGTCGTTTCCACGCGCCACTATAGTAAAGACTTTACATAATGATTTCCTGTCGAACTTGACTGAGTGATTTCTTTCATATCTGTCAAGTAGTGTCCACTCGGCACTATGAATTCACCCTTTAAAGGATGCACGGAACACACGGTTGCTCTCGAACTCCACGTATTAAAGAGTGTAAGGTGTGTAATATTTCTGTGTATATAAAAGGGAAATTCAGTTTTTCAAAAATATTCTATTAATTCATAAACAGATATTTAGTTGCTATGTTCAATGTGCACCTACAGAACACAGAATGGACAATTTTGAGCTGTACAATATTCTGCCGAAACAGGGCTGCCATCTCCTATGTGTTGTCCCAGAAGCATGGCGAGTGTAAGAGCTACAGGCCTAGTACATATTTCCTTATTGTTTTCTCATACAGTACTTACTTCAGCCCAGGTACTTTTCACGATGACACACACGACGACGACGAGTCACTCAGTCACGACGGGTCGACTCCTCTGAACGCACCGCCGCCACGAGGTTATGAGCAGACAGTGTGTCGCACCACCGCGTGCGTGATGACGCGACCGACTGCTGGAGTGCGCACCTCATGGCCAATCACTGTCACTGTGTTCAGACATAAGCCACAGTGATTGGCCATAGGTGCGCGGCACCCAATTAGCAGTTACTCGTTGCTGTAGCAGGCTCTCAGCCAATCCAGAGACGCTGCATTATCAGCGCCTGCCCTGGATTGGCGAAAGAGCACGGATAGGGCTCGCCCGGATACCTAGAGGGGGGCTGCTGCAGAGGCAACCCTCGGCCTCTCGGCCCCCTCCTCTCAGTACAGTAGTCAGTGGCAGACAGTGCGGCGAATGCGCATGCTCGTGCTTGTCGTGAGACAAACTCGAGCATGCGCAATAAAATTGCGAGCCGCTGCCTGTCTGTCAACTAGTCTCAACTGTGCTCGCCCCCCGGCCCCACCCCCTTCATGTCCGACGCAATGCATCATTTGCATTGCCATTGCTGCCGGTCTACTCTGGGGATTGATTTGCGTGCATGGTAAGTGGGGCTCCGCCCCTGCGCCCCAATGGACGCACCGCCGCTGGTCATTCATGGAGATTAAATGTCAACTACGTCAGCTGAACATGAAATATTCTTTGTTATACATGGCTCGTCTTTGTATACAGGATGGTGAAAAGTCATTTTTCGTCCAGATGCTGGGGGAGGTATGCAGTTGGTTTGAGTCTGGGGGAGTGGGTGATGAGGGGGTTTGGCTCCCTGTGAGGGTGTTCTGACGCTCCAGTCAGAGGAGTCGTCACGAAACATCCAAAGAACAGGCCACGCGCGAAAGAGCTCTGGTGGTGGCGAAGATGGTCTGGTGGTGGCGAATATGGAGAGAAAGTGGTCAAAGGGGTCAGATGATCTTTATTCAAGCTCGGAGACACCAGTGACCCCGGACCAAGACTCTATTGATGAGATGGTGGAGTCACTGAGCACGGGACCTACTGTCACCCCCTGATAGGTGATCTGGCAATTTGACTGACTTGGTCAATAAGAAAAGCTATGTAGTATGCTGCGTTGGATCGCCCTTGGGAAGAGAATCTCACAGAGAGAGTTCTGCTGTCTTAACTATGTCGCCCAAGGGTAGGGGAGCAACCTGTGACTCGGGATAGTGAGGTAAATGCAAATGCTGGACATTAAAATGTTGGGGGACACCACAAGACCCCATGATACAAGTGAGCTAGTTTGTTTGCACATGCTCTAAGTTTGCTTGTCTGAGGATGTTCTGTTGCTTAGCCTGGGGAGGGGTGTTCCTGGGTTTAGTTTTTACTGGCAAGTTAATTGACTCAATGCAAGTAACTATGTACACATGATAGATCTGGCAGACGCCAGGTGGGGGACATGGATGGGACTCCAAGGGAGGTGGGGCACAATTTAGCAGGATAATAATTGACAGAATTTTTTTCCTGACGTGAAACATGCGTTGCATGCTCAAACTTGGGAAACATGTCAAGAAACATGCTTATCTGAAATGTAGGCAAGTACATTTTGCCTGTCTACCAGAGACTCATTTGACAGCTGGCGAACTTCAGAAAATGACCAAACGATGGAGGTATGGGGTATATGGTACCAACTACTCAGGCCATGGCAGAGGGGAATTGATATGGATAGTGCCCGGTGTGCTGTTTACCATGCGCCACACCAGAGTAGACCCACAGGGAATTAATGTAGTGGATGATGAGGAGTTAGACGATGCTACCCTCTCATTGTGGCACGGTAGGCCCCAAACACCCTTTCCTATCTGTAGCTCACTATTGCCCTTCTGACCACACTCAAAGTCCCGACCATTAGGTGTGGGGATTTTAACTGTGTCCAGGACTTACAACTGGACAGATCACACCCGCTGGTACCGAGCATGCAGGCATCAGCTAATACTCGTATGCTCCGGCAATGGGCTATGCAGACTCAAGTGACAAACCTATGGTGAGCCCTGCATATGTCCGCTAGAGAGTTTTCTCACTATTCAGGTGTACATTTGTTGCACATCAGAATTGTCATGGCCTTTGGTACGAGGGAGGCACATTGAAGGCTGGTGGGAGAGGTTACCCAACCACAACCTATTGTGGATCCCAAGCAATGGGGAAGCCTGCGCTCCAGGATTCCCATGTGGCACCTGGCATCAGAGGCACTTCATGATCAAATATTTTGTGATCAAATAGGGAAGGCGATACAGCACTATTTTGCTGACAATGAGGACATAGCCACAGATGTGACTGTGGAGTGGGGCGCATTTGAGGTGGTTCTGCAGATGATCTGTTTTTCAGAGGCAGGGAGCCAAGAGGGTACTCTGCGGAGAACTCACACATGCCGTGGAACACATTAGGGGCCTAGAAAATCAGTGTGACCGATGCAGGTGCGCGGACAGCCATAGGGGTGCAGAGGAAGGAATATAATGTGAACGAACCTCTTCTACCTTTGCACCCTCGATTATAAAGAACACATGGCTCATAAGCATGTGACAGGGAACAAAACGAGCATCATGCTTGTGTGGCTTCTTAAGTCCCACAATGGGTCTATAGTAAACACAGAGCAGGGCAGTAATGTGGTATTCCATTCGTATTAAAGTCAGTTATACAAAGTGCTCCCCGAGGTTCCCCAGGACGTCTTTAGTCAAAACCTAGACCCCTGGGACTGATGGCTTCCCCGTGGAATTTTATGGTGCATATTCTATGGAGCTGTCTCAAACCTTAGTACAAACATATCAGGGGGCCAGGGAGAGGAGTACCCTACCAAAGTTCCTGAGGGAAACATTGATAGTTGTCCTCCCCAAGCCAGGGAGGACCCACTTAATATAGATTCCTAGAGGCCACTATCGCTTTTAAACACGGATTATAAGGTCCTGGGAAAGGTATTGGCATCCCGTCTAGTTCTCATAGTGCAAACCGTAGTGCACCCTGACCAGAACAGGTTAATCCCAGGCAGGGACACATTCTTCATCCTCAGACTGTTATTCTGCATTATGGATTGGACCAAGCAAAGCAACACTCAATGGGCCACATGCATGTAGGTTTTTTCCGGTTGCAAATGGCCCGAATAGCAGACCTCCAGTTTGTGACTGGAAAAATGCATTTTCCTATGTACCAAACCCATTTTGCGATTCAGTAACCTATTATGGAACAAAAAATTGTTTAGCGATTTTGTTTTAGGAAGGGGCATTTAACGGGCATCCCTTCCTAATAGCTACTCGCAGTGCTATGTACGAATGTTTTGTGACCGAAATGCCATTTCAAAAATTCACATTTTACCACCTGCCTCAAGCAGGTGATAACCCATTCACAAACACGTTCCCCTTTGAGAATGCATGCAAAAACGTTTTTTAAGAGCAGGCAGTTGTTCCCTTTAAGGAAAATGGGCTGCATTAAAAAAAAAAATAATAATAACTTTGTTTTATTTAAAAGAAAACACAGACATGGTGGTCTGTTGTCCTCAGCAGCCCAACAGGCCACCATCCCTGTGCTTTCAGCGAATTCCAATGGGTCACAAATTGCGACCTATCTCATGATTATTAATGAGGTCGGAATCGCTAAATGTGTCTAAGGCACATTAATACATAGGTGTTTTCAATTTCCTAATTGCGAATCACAAAAATTTTCTATTGGGAAATTGCAAAATGAAACCTATGTACACGTGGCCCAATATTAGGTGGCATCACTTGATATCGAAAAGGTGTTTGATACACTGACCCAGCCCTTCTTTTTTGCAGTGCTTCACAGAATAGGAGTGGGGAGGGATTTTCAGAGTTGGGTCTCCCTACTGTATAAGGACCGATTGGTATGAGTGTGCACTGGTACAGAGATTTCAGATTTCATAGCTATTCAAAGGGGTACTAGACTGGGCTGCCCGCTCTCACCTATGATCTTTGCGTTGGCCAGGGAGCCTCTGGTGTGCTTACTGCAATGTAAGTGCCCAGAGTGGGGAATAGCCCTCGGGTAGCAGACCCATAATGTGCCCCTCTGTATGACAGAAGCCCTGATTTATCTACAGATTTGATAGCACTAATATACCCTGGCTGATCGAGCTCCTAGACAAGTTCTGGGATATGTCGACCAAAAGATTAATTTGGACAAAGCATACCTGCTCCCCTTGCGGAAGGCCCCAAGGGACCAGAGCAGCCATTTAACTTAGGTGAAGCCCGACACTTTCAGTTATCTGGGCATCGCAGTGTATCACTATGGCCATGACCTTAAAGATGGCAACATGGGAGGGTTGTGACGAAAGCAAGGCATTTGCTGCCATTCTGGACTCAACTACCGATGTCAACCATGGGGAGAATTGCAATCACCAAGATGTTGCTCCTTTCCAGACTGTTGTACCTCTTCTATGTACTGCCGTTGGTAGTGCTTTTTTTGATGAACTGCAGACATTACATACGTCCCTGATCTGCGGAACTGACAGACGCAGAGTGGCCCTTTCAACGTTGTATGCCCTGGTGGATGAAGAGAATGTTGGAGCACCTAATTATCAATTATATCACGCTACGGCCCAGCTACAGTGGACAGCGTACTGGTCTGCAAGACCCAGGGGGCCGGAGCATGAGGGCATGCAGGGTAACTGGGAGAGGCCGGGATCCTGGAGTCCCTGCTGAATGCAACATTGGAAACCAAGCCAGAGCACAAGTTACTAAAAGTTGCCCGGGCATGCTGGAAAAAATATGTCCTGGGACAGGGGAACAAATACCATACTCTCCCGAATTTCATATTTGGTCCTTGCCCCAGAGCCCTGAATACGGGTGAAATACTGGGGTGACCTAGTTGAGAATCATCAATGATTCAATGATATGGTACAAACGTTTGTGTTAGGTTCAGGACACTTCCAGTTATTTGTGGCACTTGCTATTCTGAAAAGGCAGCACTGGAGAGATCCTTTTAAGGTGCTAGAGCCAGCCCCAGGCCTTACATTGTTAATTGATGCAGGGACATATTTACGGGCCACTGCGGGATCAGTGGCCAAACTGAGGTGAACAATTGAAGGGCTGGTGGGAGACGAGACTGGCACTGAAACTAACCTCAACTGTTTGGAAGAAATACCTGGCGTCAGTAAAGTAGGTATCCATGAATGCCAGAATGTGGTACACCCAGTTCAATATCTTACACCATACCTACCTCATACCAAAAAGGGTGAGAAACATGTACCCCTGGTCGCCTACCCCCAGTGCAATATCCAGTACGCTGATTTCCTACATATGCTCTGGCACTGCCCTGTGATCACCATATACTGGGAAGATGTCTGGCGGCAGGTGGGTTGATCGGGCCGGTGTGCTCCTCTCGCTCGATCCCATACATACCCTTTTGGGTGAGCACCCAGCATCGAAAATGTAAACAGTTTTGTAAACCTGGTTCTAGTGCTGGCCAAGCGTGGGATCGTCATGGCATGAAAGTCCAGGGCAGAGCCATTGCTGTAGTGGTAGAGATGTGACCTGTTGCAGTGGGCCAGAGCAGAAGTGAATGAGGTCTGCTGTGTGCTGCCATATGAGAGGGAAGGGAGGTTAAGACTAATGTTATAGTTTTATTAATACATTATAAAACAAGTCAGACAAATGGCCCCCAGGTGCAGGACTTTCACCACTTTTCATCAAATTGCAACGGTTGGAGTGCGGCTGATGTCTGGCTGCAGAGGGTGGGTTCACCATGGTCAGGTATGGCTGTTATGGCTGCAGTGCCCAAGTGGATCTTTGTTTTGTTAAGGATGGATCTGACCTGCAGAACGTACTGGTGTAATATGCTGTCTGTCAATCTAAGTTGTCGTAAACCTATGATATAATGCTTTGGGAGTGCCCAGCTAGTTTGGTCTATCAATACCTGATTACTTGCAGTGTTTTATTTGTATTGTTACAAAAAATGAAATTAAGGTAATTTAAAAAAAAACAGTATCCACTTGCTCTAAAACATTGAGGTGAAGGTGCTGAGCTCTCCATTCCCCTTAGAGGCCAACGTAGGTTAGGATTGTACCCCATGTTAAAAGGGAGTGGGAGTCATGGAAGAGAGGTTCACATTGTCAGTTTGTTCAGCTGAAATTATATTTAAAAACATTTTATTTGCTCCCCTGGTGTTTATTGGTTCTGTCCCAGCTCTTGCATTGCAGCAAGTTGCTTTTAGGTGATTCTCTTGACACTGATGTTGCTTGCCCCATATCAGGTGCTTTGGAAGAATACATATGCAGCTCTTTGGGGGCTTCTATGCATGCTTCTAAAATATTTTTGGTGTGAATGATGGGCAGACTGTGTGGATGGTAAGTTGCAGTGGGTGTGGATGTTCCCCCTGTTTCCTGAGTTTCACTGCTAATCAGTGTAAATTGACTTGTCTTCGATCTGGCCTCCAGACAAAATGCATCAACTTCATAACTGCCTCTGCTCCCCTACGCAGGGAAACTGTAGTCATGCTGGGTGAGGTTTAGGAGGCTGGCATTATGTGGGGTGGGCATAGTACCCAGTGTACCCTGCAGCAATTAAAGTAAAGTAATGAAGGGCACTGTTGGATTGATGATGAGTTTTGGTTGGCTTCTAACTCCTCCTCCTACTCCGTGGCTGCTTCATATTTGTGGTCACCTGTGCATTAAATGTTTCTGTAGTTATCAGAGGGCTTCAGATTCTTTTAAATGTCTGACCTTTTTTATTTTAACATTCCTCTGGCTCCTAAATATTCAGTGGCATGGATAACTCATCCTGAATTCCAAGCAATAAACTGTTGGTCACTTGGTGTTTGGCACTCTACATATTGCAAGAGTCGTTTTGTCAATGGGTCTTACATTAAGATATAGGTGTAATTTTCCTTTTTTTTTCTTTTTAGGAATCAGCCATGAGCTCCAAGCAAGCAAATTAGAAGATATCTTAGATCGAAGGGCTTTGGCTACAAAGCTTGGATATTCAAAAATTATCAGCTTTGAGGGCAAACCCGTGTGAAGCTGCAATCTCTGTGGCAGTTGCTGAAGGAGCTTCCACTTTTATGTTGGACCAGCTTACTTTTGGCTCGACCCTTTTACATCACAAGTTACGCTAATTAATGTGCAATTAGCACTCTGCATACTCGTTTGATTTATTAACAAGTAATAAACAATTGGATTTTCATGTTTAACTTTCAACTTAAAAGTTGCTAGCATATCTTTCTCTCCTCTGCAGGTGTAGATGCCAGGCTACATTAGCTAGTGAAAAGGGCATTGATTATTTGTAGTGAGCACAAGGAATTGGAGGAAACTGTTGGCAAGAAGAAGAAGCGCTAACAAAGTTGGAAACAAGTTCCCTAGGCAGAGACTGGATGCTCAAGAACCAACAATTGTACTTGATTGAAGTTGTGGGTAAAGAGCTGAATGTTGCTAATTATTACAAAGGAAGATGGAAATGTTCTGGAGATGATGGCGATGGTTACCTTGAACATTTTAGGTGTTACTGGGTATTGTATAATTGCTCAGAACAGGAGATGCCTTTAGACTTTCCAGAGTTACAGACCTCATTGCTATACCACTCTGAGTGTGGCTTTATGCCCTACACTCTTTCGATTGGAGTACTTGAACTGAAGTCTCCATTATACTGACACCTTTTTTATATTTGCTACCCTGATTAATTAGGATTCCCAAATTTTGAGTAGGGTAGAATATTATAGTGTTCACAGTTTTACTTATGACTGCACATAAAGAGCTAAACAAAAATTGAACTTGTAAATTTTCTTTCTTATCCTTTGCATTGCAATGACGGAATTTCTTGTTTGCTTTGTATTGTTTAGATTGAATTTCCTTAGGATATTCTGACTTATGTTGGTGAGTTTATATGCCTATAACCTACTTTTGAGACTTATTTATGTCAGTTTGTTTTTGAGGTTGTAATAAATCAAATTAACCTTCTTTCGTAGTTGTGGCTTTATTGTGTTATTTGTTATATGGTTCAACATGACAAAAGATCCCGAGAAGATGTTAAAAGTGTAGAAGGCACTGTATTGTAATTGTCTGCAAAGTTCTGTTGGGTTTGTTGTGAGACGTCATTGACAGCCCACATTGAGATAGGGACATTTATCTTTGTGTATGAGGATGTGTTATGATTAGTGCGGCGAACCTTTTGCGCAGAGGGAAACTGTAGAGATCAGGATGATTCCTCACTGGTTGGGGTTTCATTTGAATGTGTGTTGGTGTATTTCTTGGTTTAATAAATTCGGTTGATTTCTTTAGAAAAGCATTCAATTGTTATTTGTTGTGTATTTGGTTGTATGTGTACTAGAGGAGAGAGACTGTTCGTGAAAATCTGTAAAGGAGGGTGAGCTGTTATGAGGAGTGCGATTGATGTCATAAGGTGCTGCACTGAAATTGGTCAGTTAGTGTAGAGCCACACTGTTATTGGTTGTACATGTCATTTGGTGCCATGCTAGCATTGGTCAGAGACTGGAGATAAAAATGTTTGAGAAAAAATTGTTTCTAAATATTTTTAGAAATTGATTGTAATCATTGCCAGAGTTTGATGAAAAATGAAATGTTTTAAGATTTTATGTTACCTGGTTAGGGGAAATGTAACTGTACCTATTAGAGAGGGGGAAGAGGCAGCACCTGAAGATATGGCAGGCCTTAAATGTAGGACTTTACACATGTATTTGGTTTTGTCAATGTCACAAGATCACAAAGAAAGAAGGTGCATTGGCGTTCTCACACTATGGTACATTTAATATAAGAATCATTGAAAATTTGAGAAGAATTCTATGTGAAATGAAACCATTACCTAGACCTACACAGTTTGAAGTGCTCAATGCATGTGAGCACGCAGCGCATGTTACAGAAAAAGAGAGATATCAGGGTAGAGCTAGAAAGCAGTGCGCATATATGCTGATGCGAGGTGGGATGTGCAACAGAATGGGTGGAGAGCAGATATAACTGAGGGAGCGAAGTTGTACCCCATGTTAACTAGTGAAGAGAGTGGGAAAGAGAAGAGAAAGAATGCGTAAAGGGACAAGTCACGGAAATCGGGAGAGAAGGTCGAGAACAGTGACAGTGACAGCCTTTTGAATGCAGTATTGTCAGAACGCCCACCCCCATCTAATGACCCTCAACTGATGAATGGTGAAAGCCTGAATTATGAGTAGACATTTGGAAATGGCTACTGCCCCAAGCAATGTGAACATGAATGTGATAAGTTACCTCTGCAAATATGAATCAAAATATGATGGAAAGGTTTTCAGGAACATGTGCACCTGGTGCCTTTACAGCTTTAAATGTCTCAGACGCCATTACTGTTCCAGTTACTTTTGGCCCAGTGGTTCCTATATGTAATACGAATTCAGTGGGAAATTTGAGACCAAGTTTGCCTTGTCCTGCTAATTCACCAGTTTCAGGGAGTATTCCTTTAAATTCACAAGCAGGAGGATTTTTTCTGTTTTTTCCAATAAATGCGAGTTCTCCTTGTGGAGCAAGTGCTGACCCCTCAATGAATTAAACAGAGTTCGGTCCCTTAAGGACGATGCAGGGAATCACTAGACATAGATCCGATTACATGGGCGCCACCTATGAATGCACATAGTAGTACGCCTTTGAAGGCTCCTGAGGGACAAACAAGTCTGAGTGTCCAAGAATTGAAGGACTGGTTTAAAACCTATAATGGTGCGTTGAATCAGTTGTGTCTTGCTTTAAACTATAAAATATAAGAAATTCAGCACTACTAAGATGAGGCACTCATGAAGCAAGAAGGAACACTTGGAAAAAAGACTCCGCACTCACAAAATGAGGCAAATGAACCTTCAAAAGGCAGTTTCAAAATGAAGCGTTGGGTTTTTAGTAATACAACACACTCTAAAAGGAAGACTTCCTAGATGTCAAATGAAACAGGTAAAAGAACATGCAAATGTATATATACATTGACCACTTCTTGCAGGAATTCATGAGTGGTCTCCCATCCTATATACAGGATACAGGAGACTTTCTTAGAAGAATCTATGACATACCGTGGGAGGAGTCTTATGTCTTGATGACATTAGATGTGACTTCGCTGTACACCAGCATCTCCCATGAGGACGGGCTTAGAGTCATGAAACACTTTTTAGACTTAAGACCAATATGTCTGTATTAACATTCTGAAATGCTCATTGAGAAGGCGAGATGGTGTTTAGAAAACACTTTTTTTATGTTTGGCAAGGACACCTACAGGCAAGTAAGGGGTACGGCCATGGGCACCTGCTTCATCCCGAGTTATGCCAAATTTCACTTGGGCTGGTGAGAGGATTAGGTGCTCAGGGTCAAATTTTCCAGAGAGTGGTCTGAGAATGTCATTCTCTGGACAAGATTCATAGATGATCTATTCATCCTGTGGAAAGGCACCCCAGAATCAGCCAAGGTGTTTGTGCAAGAATTAAATGCCAATACTTAGAATCTACATTTCACTTCCACCATTAGCACATCAGAGATCTGCAGTCTGGATCTGGCGGTGTTTGTGAAAAACAATAGAATACACACAAAGACACATTGGAAACCCACAGCGGGAAATTCCATTTTGCACTCACACAGCTTTCACCCAAAGAAATTAAAGGAGAGCATTCCATATGTGGAACATCTACAGATGAAGAGGAATTATAGTGACTTGACATCCTTGAAGGAATCACAGGGACAACTGAAAGAAAGATTAATTGAGAGTGTACAGTGCCCAGGTATTAGAACAAGCCAAATATAAAGTTGAAGGAATTACCAGGGATTCATTACTATTTTCAAATAAGAAAGATGGTAAGGGTACCAGAGGTGCCAGAAAGAACAAAGGCAAGGATAAACTTTGAATGATCACAGGGTACAATGCCTATCATGCCTAGGTGAGAGAGGTAATGATGAGGCATTGGCATCTAATTAAGAGTGATCCCATATTAAGCAGCGTAACATCACGCAAACCACTGCTAACCTTCAGATAAGCTAAATCAATGCGCCGAGAGCTAGTTGTGAGTATCCCTGAGGTAACAGACATAGAAGGATGGTTGAGGGCTAGTCCAAGTTTCCTTAAAAGCCATAAAGCACATCTTGCATACATGATCTCAATAAGAGAGACGTCCAATCACCATGGTTGAAGAGTCTATGGAAGATTGCAACCCCTACAATTGCAGGAGTGATTATGTAGTTTACATTTTACAATGCTCCTGCCCTAAAGTATATGTAGGGAGCACTATACATATGGCTCATGTGAGAATTTTGCAACACCTCAGAGCAGTGAAAAATTGTGATAAAGGTTATCCTATCACCAGACATATCAATGAGGTACATGGATGAAATCTGAATGAATTGTTTTATTATGTCATTGATTCAGTCCCAAAGAATGGAAGAGGCGGGAACTGAAAATTGAAATTAAGGCACTTGGGATTGAGATATATTGTGATGTTAAATATTAAAATACCACATGGCTTGAACTCCTTTGAGGAATTATATGTACTCATATAATAAGGGTTCTTCTCTCAAATGATGAAGCAGTAACTATTGATCACATGTGTATACATTGGGAAACTTGGTTATGAAAACTTTGTATTTTATAAGACTAAGTGAAAAACAAACAAGAAAAGATGTAAAAAAGAACAACAATGCAGAAATATTTTGTATTATGGGGCAGAAAGTGTGTGTGATTATACAATTGATGGTGTATTGTGCAAAGTAGAATATAGAAAAGATTAGGAGATAGTGAATGTTTTCCTTTCTCTTTTCATCACCTCTCTAGTTCAATAATTATGTGATTTTGGAAATTGTGTTTGCATTAGGTGATATGTTATGGCAATACGGAATTGTGCAGTAGCCAGAAAACTTTAGAACTATTGCAATATCCTAAGAATGTTTCTGGGATTGTAGTGGAGTTTGGAATATATTTTATAATAGCACTAGCACTTTATAAAATCCAGGCAGCTTGATTAGAAATTATCAGCACTTTAATCTAAACCAATTATACCAATTATAATTATAACCAATTATAACCAATAATATTTTTGTATGTATTTGTGTATTTCCTCTGTTTCCTTTATTTGTTGTAAAGCGTACTGATACCCGCAAGGGTCTTGTCCGCGCTATATAAAACCTTAATTTATTTTTTAACAAATATGGTAGATTGAGCCATGGTGATAAGGTTATCATTATTGCATGACACTAATCACTTTACAGCTATGAGATTAGGTTAATGCATTGTTGTAGTTAATTAGTGTGATGTACAGCACAAGCACTTTATAGATAGAATTCATTGGTGAAACACATCAATAGTAAAAAGATGGAAGGAATTGGAGTATGAGGGAAAAAGTGTGTGTGTCAATATACCAGTTTGTGCTGTGTGCCAGATAGATCATAGAGAAGATCAAGGTGTAAGTAATTCTTTCTCTTATTTTACCTCCTACTAAGTAAAATTGTTGGATAATTTTGAAAATTGAGTTTATATTAGATGACATGCAATGTATGCGTGGGGCAGTAACCAGTAATTTTCATGTCTCCTTCACCTGTGATATCATGGAAAAGGACTGTTCAAGAGATTGCTGTTGAAATAATGAGACATAAAACGTATGCAGAAAGGTCTCAACATGGCTAAAATGTTTCATTGATTTTAGTGAAGGTTTGAATGGGTTAATATAGCACTAGCACTTTAAAAAGTTGTGGCAGCAGGTTAAAACTTCAGCACTTTAATCCAACAAAACTAATTATAGTTTATTGAGCCATAAAGTAGACACTTCTGTCAGAAATAAGATCCCCTTGGGTTCTTTTTAAGCATACAGGAACACAATGTTATCACCCATCCACATTATTTGTCAAGCATACATTGAGAATATTTATCACCACAAAATAGAGCCCAAAACAATAATATAAAAATATATGCATTTTTTTTATTATTTATTAAAAGTAGGATCCTAATAGGATTCAGAATTTAAACACATTATACAATAAAAACATTAAAATACATATACATTAATTATTCTCCATCAAATGATTACATTAATTAAAAACTTATCATTAAGAATGATCTAGGAGCATGTAGCAAAACAATAGAGACCGCAAGGACTTATCCAGCACACCAAGTCTATGTCTTAAACAATGAGTGGCCCTGGTTGCTCATATCTTTTGTTTTACTCAAGGCCCAGCAGGACTTGGCTGCTTGATCAACACCAAGCACAAAGCGACGCATTTCGGTGGACTAGTATGATTCACCACCTTCTTCAGGCTTATGAATTTGATTTTGATTCAGTTTCTCCCCACACAATCTACAAAAACATTACACAGAGGAATTACTTATTGAATAACATCCTTAATCCATCCACATATTATGCATAAAATTACATCATTCCTGTAACGAGAGCTAAAAGCTTCCTTTTAACACTATAAAAAACAATTCATGCTCAAATATAATCCATACATTTATACATTTATATTACAAGTTTGGCTCTCTATGTGGTGATTCACATTCAGATCTCTCTTGCACTAGCTAAACCAACATTCATAATCCCACACACGTTTGAAAGTATGAACGGAGGATTCTACCCACCCGTAACATTAGAAAATCTGTATACAAAAGGGAAACTGTCTCCTCATCAAGTAGCGATGGCTGTTTTATTTCTCTAGGCCCCGTTCTCTTAGGGTATTTGTGCTAATGCATCCTCCCTGAAAGATATGACAATAACATCCAAGTGATACACTGAAGTTGCCTTCCCTTCTCATATTAATAATGTGTAGATCAAAGATCTTACCCACCCACAACAAATATATGTGTGATTATAGTTTTGAAAATAATTGGCATTCAAAGCGTCCTCACTAATAAATAACAACAATAAAGACACCGAAAAACCAAAACACACAGATGTTATATTTGACACAACACCTTTTCTCATGGTGCTATTTTGCCCTTACTTTGTATCAGAAAACTCACTGCTATATCTTTAAGGGTTCTTCTCTGGTTTACCTCAGAGGTTGAACTGGCGGTGTCAATGAAAATGTAATGGACCAACAGAACTCTAGGCCTATATTAAATAAGATTGAAAAACGAGTAATCCATCGTCTTAATTTTATAGCATATCACTGCATACTGTAACACTACTTGATAAAATCAATACTCAACCTTTATAAAAGTTTATACTTTTGAGGCCACTGGAGCTTTGGCATACAGGGCGATAATTTCCTTAATACGGTATTCCCTCTCAATAATATAAAACACCACTCGTTCAAGGCTTCTAGCTCTTAGGAACAAATTGCCTGTATAGAGAAAGAACTGCGTTATATGCTTCCTATTCTCTCGTGCATAATGGGCAAATATGATAGTATACTACATTATGTGGGCGCTCATACGCAACCCCTTGCTTTTCATATAAGATATTCATAAGTGAGTATTAGTCTATCAAGTGTTGTCAATACAAACTCACAAAAACGCTGTGCTCAACTGCTAGAGTCTAGTTAATGCCCGCATTCTACATTTTACATTTGCCCCGAACTCCATAACCCCTCTCCTCACTCACTGGGACCAAATGAGTCTCCTGACGTGCTCCAATCTCTTCAAATAATGAAAAAGAAGCCAGTACACAGCCATTTCGGCTTTTAAACCCGCTCTTACTCTCTTTCCTTCCGTTGCACCCATAGGGCTAGAAAGCGGACTATAAGTTCAATATCAGCCGCCATCATAAAGTTGCGTTCTCGTAACCGGTGCCAGTACACCTAGAAGTAACTACCTTCTTTATTGTCTCCTAATGTTTTCATAAAACTAGAAAGCGGACTACAAAAATAGTGTCATCCATTTTATAATGGGTTTGCTATTCGTGCTGTTACGGTATCCACTATATTAAAACTTCCCCGACATCCATTCTATTGCGATAGTGTGTTTCTCTTTGCTACAGCGTAACACCCTAAGTTTGCTTCTGCAATTCCTCAATTCCGGTACTCATTGGCTTTTTTTACAGGTGTTTACTGGATTAACCAATTTCTAATATAACTGCAAAAACCAACTCATAAACAAGCACCAGTATCGAAATGCGCAACTAAAATACTAACTATAATTATAAAGCATCATATTGTTCATGTATGCAATATAGTGGAATAACCAATTATTACATGTCCATTTATCAAACTAAGTGTGCTATATTATCACTGATTTATTCTTCTCTTTTCTATTTATTTTATTAGTCTTTCCCATTCCTCAAGTGAATTCAATCCATCTCTTATAGTGTTTAGGATGGAGATGTACCACTGTTCCCTCGCTTTACTTTTATCCGCCATATTGCCACCTCTTCTGTTTAAAAACACCTTTTCTGAGATGTACCATTCAAAATCTGTTTCATTATGTCCCTGTTCCATAAAGTGTGCTACTAGGGGGTCATTTACTTTTTTAGTTTTAATGGCAGATCTATGCTCCAAAAGACATCTCTGCAGTTCTCTGCCTGTCTCGCCCACATATGCGTGTCTGCAAGGGCATCTTAGCAGATAAATAATATTTTTACTGCAGCAATTGTTTAAAATATGTGCAACTATTCTTCTACCATTGTGTTTAATTTCATTTGCCACTATGCATTGAGGACACAGGGAACAATTACCACACTTAGTATTGCCTCTTGCTTTAGAATTATTCAACGTTCTTTGTTTGTTGACTGGTTCTTCCCTGTATGTGTGAACCAATTGGTTTCGTAGGTTAGTATTTCTTTTATATGCAAACAGGGGTTTCTCTAGTTCCACATTTTCGTCATCGTTTAGTATACTCCAGTGTCTATTAATCACATTCTTAATTTTATTGCTAATCTCATAGAACTGGCTGACAAAGACTACTTTGGACGTCTTTCTATGATTTTTTGGTCCTTCAATCATTGCTTCCCTATTATAGAATCGTGCTCTTTTAAAAGAATGGGTAATCAATTTTTTAGGGTATCCCCTGTCTTTCAATTTGGTTTATAAAATCTCAGAGTGTTTATAAAAATTCTCCAGCTCTGTACAATTTCTCCTAAAACGGAGAAATTGGCTAAATGGTATATTGTCCTTTTGTGACCTGGGGTGGAAACTGGAATAGTGGAGTAAGGGGTTTTTATCCATGGGTTTAGTTTATAATTCCACTTTCAAGTTTCCACCCACATATCCAATAGTAATATCCAGATAGTCTACAATATCCTTGCTGTAGTGGGCAGTAAATCTAAGATTCTCATCACCCAGATTCAACCAACTGAGGAATTCCTCCAATAGCTCTAAGGGACCACACCAAATGAAAAAAACATTGTCAATAAATCAATGCCATTCACAGATATTTTCGCAAAAGGGTGCAAGCTCATTGTAAATATGCTGTTTTTCAAATTCCCCTACATATAGACACGCTAGACTTGGAGCGCATGTAGTGCCCATGCTGGTACCTTTCTTTTGGCAGAATAGCTAATCCTTGAATAGAAAAATAATGTTTTTCAACACCATTTTTGTGCATTCTACAATAAATTCTTGATTGATTCCCTCTATTTCAGTGTTTTCCAGAATTCGTTCCATCAACTTAACCGTGGATTGCTGCGGGATATTAGTATACAATGACTCAATGTCTAGTGTTACTAGACATTGAGTATCCTTACAGAAAGGTTTATTCTCCACCATGCTGATAATATGGGTGGAGTCCCTTACATAAGATTTAAGTTGACACACTAATGGTTTGAGGAAACAGTCAATAAATTTGCTTAAATGTTCTAATATTGAACCCAAGCAACTTAAAATCAGTCGTATAGGAGGGTCAATAAGATCCTTATGGACCTTAGGTAAGCAATATATCGCAGGAATTTTAGGATTATTGTTATGGAGGAATCTAAATTCTTCCTCACAGATCCATTCATTTTCTTTAGCTGCCAATAATAGATCGCCACACTTCTTGGCTAATGTTGATAGTTTCCTTTCATGCATCTTTTCATAATGTGCCTGCACATTCAGGAGTTTCAACATCCTGTTGTCATAATCTTGGGTGTCAAATAATATCACACCCCTGCCCTATCAGCGGGTTTGATCGTTATAGAATGATCTTACTTAAGGGTGCTAATAGCTATCCGTTGTGCCCGATCTAAATTGTGTGCAGGGCTAAATTCCTTTTTTTAAATATTATGGATATCTATCTCCACTACTGTTTCAAAAATCTCTATATTTCTTCCCACTTGTGCTAAGGTAGGTGTAAATGTGAAAGCTGGTTTGAAACCAGTGATGTTGTTTGACTCTCTCATTGGTCTGTCCTCAAAAAATCTCCTTAACCTAATCTTTCTAAAAAATTATCTTAAATTGAAATCTATTAACTCTTGCTGTGGGAACAAAACTAAAGTCCCTACCTAAAACTTCCATTTTGTTCTTACTCAATGATCTGCTAGAAAAGTTAATGATCGGTATTTTGGCTACCGCCAGAATCTCTGGCGCCTGGTCTGCATGTAATCCTGGGGTGGTTGATTGCAAGCTTGTGGAACTCCCATCTGGTTTCCAATATATCTTCCCCTCCTATTTATTTGTTCTAAAAAAAACCCTGTTGTTCATTTGGCCCTGTGCTATTCTCTTCCCTGCGTGTGTATTCCTCTTCGCTGCTGGACCCTAATGTTTCAGAGAATGTTATCTGCTTCCTACGTCCCCGTGCATATCAAGGTCTTCTGTATGGGTTTCTCTCCCAGCCCTGATCGTTTTTTTGTTCATAATAATTATCTTTGAGATATGGGTAGGCCAATTCTTGACTGAATCTATTGATGTCTTTTTATGTTTGTTTGTTTTTTTGTTGATTAAATACTCTCTATACCCATCTACATCTTTATTAATCTCATCCAACTTGAGTTTAGCTTCCTCAAGACCTGTTTTACCATTAGAGTGTTGATTTTATCAAGCAGTGTTACAGTATGCCGTGATATGCTATACAATTAAGTTAATGGATTACTCGTTTTTCAATCTTATTTAATATAGGGCTAGAGTCCTGTTGGTCCATTACATTTTCATTGACACCGCCGGTTCAACGTCTGAAGTTAACCAGAGAAGAACCCTTAAAGATATAGCGGTGAGTTTTCTGATACAAACTAAGGGCAAAATAGCTCTATGAGAAAAGGTGTTGTGTCCAATATAACATCTGTGTGTTTTGGCTTTTCGTTGTCTTTATTTTTGTTATTTATTAGTGAGGACGCTTTGAATGCCAATTATACTCAAAACTGTGTGGTCCCGTGGAGAAAAGCAGCCACCACTAATAGAGGAGAAGATAGCTTCCCTTTTTGGGTGGGTAATAACTTTGATCTACACATTATTAATATGAGAAGGGAAGGCAACTTCAGTGTATCACTTGGATGTTATTGTCATATCTTTCAGGGAGGACGCATTAGTGCAAATACCCTAAGAGAACAGGGCCTAGAGAAATAAAACAGCCATCGCTACTTGATGAGGAGACAGTTTCCCTTTTGTATTCAGACGTTCTAACGTTACGGGTGGGTAGAATCCTCCGTTCATACTTTCAAACGTGTGTGGGGTTACGAATGTTGGTTTAGCTAGTGCAAGAGAGATCTGAATGTGAATCACCACATAGAGAGCCAAAATTGTAATATAAATGTATAAATGTATTGATTATATTTGAGCATGAATTATTTTTTATAGTGTTAAAAGGAAGCTTTTAGCTCTCGTTACAGCAATGATGTCATTTTATGCAGAATATGTGGATGGGTTAAGGATGTTATTCAATAAGTAATTCCTCTGTGTAATGTTTTTGTAGATTGTGTGGGGAGACACTGAATCAAAATCAAACTCATAAGCCTGAAGAAGGTGGTGAATCATACTAGTCCACCGAAACGCGTCACTTTGTGCTTAGTGTTCATCAAGCAGCCAAGTCCTGCTGGGCCTTGAGTAAAACAAAAGATATGAGCAACCAGGGCCACTCATTCTATATGACATACCCGTGGTGTGCTGGATAAGTCCTTGCAGTCTCTGTTGTTTTGCTACATACTCCTAGATCATTCTTAATGATAAGTTTTTAATTAATGAAATCATCTGATGGAGAATAATTGATGTATATGTATTTTTATGTTTTTATTGTATGATGGTGTTTAAATTCTGAATCCTATTAGGATCCTATGTATAATAAATAATAAAAAAAACGGCATATATTTTTATATTATTGTTTTGGGCTCTATTTTGTGATGATAAATTTCATCAGTGTATGCTTGACAAATAATGTGGATGGGTGATAGCATTGTGTTCCTGTGTGCTTAAAAAGAACCCAAAGGGATCTTATTTCTGACAGAAGTGTCTACGTTTTGGTGTCCTGTCCCTTTGGTGAGGAGGACCCCTCTTTAACTTTGACATATTTGTATACGGTTCAGTGGACTGGAAAGCTTTCTGGGCATAGGCCCACCTATATTGACTAATTCAACACGTTCCAACGTTGATCAGTCCCAGCTTGTTTAGGCGAATGGACCAACTAAAAACCTTTGGTTTCAGTGAAGATCAATATAATAGAATAATCAACACTAAGAAGGGCAATACATTTTCTGTTATTGCGGGGAAGGGGGAGAAATGGGGTACTCTGTTTAACCTTAAGAATAAACTGATAAGAACAGAGGCCCATGCGGAGTTTCTAATCGAATATGTTAAATCTGGGGTTATCCCAATTGGGTTGCAAATACGTAATGAGCCAGGGTTGTTTATTGAGAACAAACATTTTTTAGAAATATAGACCCAAATATCTAATCTTTGCAGCTCCTCATAATAGAAACAGCCGAAGAAATAATTATCATAGAGAGGGAGGCAATAGAAAAATTAGAACAAGAACTTAAAGGTAAAACAGGTCTTGAGGAAGCTAAACTCAAGTTTGATGAGATTAATAAAGATGTAGATGGGTATAGAGAGTATTTAATCAACAAAAAAACAAACAAACTTAAAAAAGACATCAATAGATTAAGTCAAGAATTGGCCTACCCATATCTCAAAGATAATTATTATGAAGAAAAAAACGATCAGGGCTGGGAAAGAAACCCATACAGAAGACCTAGATATGCACAGGGAGGTAGGAAGCAGATAACATTCTCTGAAGCATCAGGGTCCAGCAGCAAAGAGGAATACACACGCAGGGAAGAGAATAGCAGAGGGCCAAATGAACAACAGGGTTTTTTTTAGAACAAAGAAACAGGAGGGGGAGATATATTGGAAACCAGATGGGGGCTCCACAAGCTCGCAATCAACCACCCCAGGATTACATGCAGACCAGGCACCAGAGATACTGGCGGTAGACAAAATACCGATCATTAACTTGTCTAGCAGATCATTGAGTAAGAACGAAATGGAAGTTTTAGGTAGGGGCTTTAGTTTTGTTTCCACAGCTTCCAAGAGTTAATAGATTTCAACTTGAGAAGAACTTAAGATCATTTTTTAGAAAGATTAGGTTAAGGAGATTTTTTGAGGACAGACCAATGAGAGAGTCAAACAACATCACTGGTTTCAAACCAGCTTCCACATTTACACCTTCCTTAGCACAAGTGGGAAGAAATATAGTGATTTTTGTAAAATTAGTGGAGATAGATATCAAATAATATAAAAAAAAAGGAATTTAGCCCTGCACACAATTTAGATCGGGCACAATGGATAGCTATTAGCACCCTTAAGGAAGATCATTCTATAATGATCAAACCCGCTGATAATGGCGGGGGTGTGGTATTATGTGACACCCAAGATTATGTCAACAGGATGTTGAAACTCCTGAATGTGCAGGCATATTATGAAAAGGTGCATGAAAGGGAACTATCAACATTATTGTTTAACCACAAAAGAGCTGCTCCTAAAGTGATAACCACTATAAGGTTTGAGTTATATTGTGAGTGGGGACATCTCACAAAAAGTAACGGAATGGTCTCACACATCACCTGGTGTCATGCTTCATCATTGACCAGTCCTCGCCCTCTAAAACCTTGGTTTGATAGAGGGCGGGCATACACCTGACGACAGGGATGCACTTCTAAACTAAGTGGGGGCCCGTATATAAGTGAGTGAGATTAAAAATCATTATAGTTATCCTCATTGTGTTTTTTAATGTGAAAGGTAACTATATGATGTTTAAAAGCAGGTAACGTTATGTGGGGGAATTAGTGTCCCCCAACAGTTGTGTTTAGAGGTCGACATGTTTCTGCCGTCTTGGCCCAGGAGGGTCCAGGGCATTCATCAGGACCTAAATATGTAAATGGGGGCTCCGTTCTTACCAAAAGTGGCAAGAGTGTACCACTGTGTGGGCGTGATCAGTGTCACACTCCACAATTGGATGGCTCCTAGATTCAAGCCTGTAAAAGAAAATGTAGTGAGAGAATACAAATATATAACAACAGACCGTAGTAGTGACGAATAACTGAACTCAATACATGCACTGATCCAGTTTCTGTGTGAGTGAATACTCATGTGACATGTGCCACTCAATTTGTGTACATTCTGGGGATGCAAAGGTGAGAGCACGTGTCTCACTGTTCTTACCCTAAAAACCAAAGCTACTGGCCCCATGGGAGGAGGGGAGGGGAAACCCCTGTTTGTCAGAACCTGTAGGAAAAAACATATAGATCACAGCTGGCGTGAGAATTATGGTTTTTCAAGTACAAACACACAGAACATTCATCCTCAGTTGTGCTTATGGTGGACTAATTGCCCCAAAATACTTTCATTCAATCTGTTCTCATTCACACCGTTACTGCCTCAAGGAAAGTTTCCTGCGTGGATCCTAGGCGACTGCTCCCGTTCCTCCCCGGTGTAGGACTGGGTGGAGAGCCGTTGTGCTTTTATAGTCAGCTAAATTGGTTTTAAGTGGTGCTAGGTGAAATCAGGTGCGTGGTTTCCTGTGTCCCTGGAGGGGAAGCCTGATTCATCCATGGCCGCACTGTGCACATGCTCAGTGTGGAGCGGTAGACTGAGATGCCGATAAACCCAGAGCACTACTTCCTATGTCCTGAAGCGCAAGTACCTGGTTCCAAAATGATGGAGTTACGCACATGCTCAGATTAGAGAAGTGAAGCGCGTGACGGGAATCACTGAGGGAAAGTGCCCGGTGGTCCATGCCCTACGCGCCAATGCCTAGTTTTAAATTGGCAAAAAGTACACGCATGGATTTATGTGCTATTGTTGCGTGACTGCCAAAGCACGCAATGTGGAAACCGGTGGGCAGCCAAATACTGTGATGCAAGGTGAAATTCTACCTAGATCTTTTTAGCTGCCCAGATGGGTGAGACTTTGCAGAAGGGGCAGAAGTGCACGTCTGCTCTGTGTGTGACTGGTGCGTGACTGCGAAGCACCCGGTGTGTGAACGGGTGAGCGGCTGATTGCCCAGAAAAAGGGGGGGTATTCTACCCAGAGTCTAGAGCTGCCCAGATGGGCGATGTTGTGCGTGTACTAGCGGGCAGTTTTCGGTTGGACTTGCTCTGATGCACTTGTGCAAACAGGTATTCCAAAGGAAGATCATAATAAGGGTGATAAGGGTGAGGATGTCAAATGTTGGGTATAAGCGCTGAGTGTCAGCACTATCATTTCTATTCATGCGTTAAGCCTGGGTGAGAGACGGTTCCAGCTGGGGGAGGATGACTATGGAGGGCATGTGGCCTATTAGCCTCACGACTTCGGCTTGGTTTAAAAGCCAGCTACGTGTGATAATTCCAGGTAGACTCAGCCCATTTTAAGTAAACTCATTTAAGACTGAGGGCACTGCATGTACCGATGGTTTCACAGTGTCATGTGATGGTATACCAGGTACACTCAGTCTATGTGTTAGTGTGAATTAATCTACTGGTGGTTGTTAGAGGTTTCAACGCCCCATTTGGAGCCACGGTATTTCATCGTTGAGCCCTTTGTCCCAGGTTCGTAAACGGAACACCCAGAGTTGTTCTCTTACATGTAGGGCTTTAGTAAGGTCAAACCTTCGTTTTTTCATTACTTCCAGAATGGTCCATTTCAGGTCTGTGTCTTTATGGTTTTTTTCAGTGAAATGACGAGTCAGTTTGGTGTTGGTCTTTTTACACCGAATGGTGCACCGATGTTCATTGATATGCACTTTGATTTTCCTGGTGGTCATGCCAACGTATTTGTGGTCGCATGGGCAGTTCAAGAGGTATACGACGTTCTCCGTGTTGCAATTACTGAATTCTCGCAGTTGCCAAGAGATCCCTGTTCCTATGTCTACCTCCTTGGTATTAGAAGTGAGTGCGCAGGATGTGCAGTTCCCACAGGAGAAGTGGCCGACGGGCCGTGGTTGGCTCCACAGGGTTTGTTGTTCCTCTTCTCCGGTCGATGGTCTCTTTGTGTGTACTAGTTCGTCGCGCAGACTCCTATTCCTTCTAAAGGCAAATAAAGGTGGCTGCCACTGGTTTCCAGCGCTATTGAGGATGTGCCAGTTTTTTCTCACGAATTTTTGTACTTTGTTTGAGATCGGAGTGTATATTGTAACGCAAACTGGTCTTTTGGTGTCTCCTTTTGTTATATCCTCTAGTAGTGACTCTCTTGGATTGTTCCTGGCACGTTTCCTTGCTCGTCTCACCATTTTACTCGGGTAGTGGCGTTCTAGAAGTTTATTTTCCAGTTGTTCTGCCTACTCCTCAAAGGTTGTTGTATTCGAGCAGTTCCGTCGGATTCGGAGGAACTGACCTACCGGGAGGTTTTGTCTCAGGGCCCTTGGATGGGAGCTCTCATAGAGAAGTAAACTGTTTTTATCTGTGGTTTTGTTATGAACCTTTGTTGTGAATCCTTCTTGGGTTATGGTAATGTCTAGATCCAGAAAAATTGCATGGTTCACATCAATCGTGTGTGTGAATCTGAGATGGGTGTCCTTGGAATTGACCCATTGGACAAATTCTGTTGCCTCTTCCTTGGTTCCATGCCATACAATCAGCACATCATCAATAAAGCGTTTCCACATCTTAAGGTGTTTCAGGAATGGATTATTAGGATTGTAAATGTGGTCTTCCTCAAATTTTTGGACATAGAGACATGCTATGCTTGGGGCAAAAGTGCTGCCCATCGAAGTACCGGTAATCTGGTGGTAGATGGTGTTTTCGAATTCGAAAAAATTCTCTGTTAATGCTAATTCAGCACATTCCATCACAAAATGTTGGGGAGTGATGAAATTCCACTCCATGTTTTGGATAATTTGTTCCACCACTTCCAAGGTTCGTCTCTGTGGTATGCTTGTGTATAGGGCTCTATGTCCATTGTTATGAGAAGGTTCTCTTTAGGATCTATTTCCAGATCTCGGAGAAGGCAAAGGACATCCTTGGTGTCCCTAAGGTAGGAATGTGATTTTTTCACAATCGGTCTGAGGAACCAGTCGCAAAACTGCGAAAGAGGTTCCAGAACTGATCCAATCCCAGATACGATGGGTCTTCCGGGTGGGGGGGGGTCTGGTTCTTGTGGATCTTAGGGAGCGTGTAGAATCTAGGCATCCTAGGTTCCTCATTGATAAGGAAACCCGCCTCCTGTCTAGTAATCCAATCATTGGTGAGGGCCTCCTCTACCATATTTTTGATTCTCGTCATGAGGGATGTGGTTGGATCAATTCTGTGTATGGCGTATCTAACTGTGTCTGAGAGGAGTCTTTTACACTCTTCTTGGTACATCTCCTGGTCCATAATCACAATTGCTCCCCCTTTGTCCGCGGGTTTTATCACAAGATTGTGGTTGTTCTTCAGGCTTTGCAGTGCTGTGTGCTTTTTTCGTAAGGTTTTGGAAACCCTCGGTTCTCTGGAAGTTGATCCCCTTGATTTCGTTGAGTACTGCTTCTTCAAAGGCTAGTACTTGACATGAGATGTTCTGGGCTGGTGTTTGGAATGTTGACTTCTTTCTAAGTCCTGTTGTAGTTTTTTCTTCTTCAGTCTTATCTTCATTATCACCAAAGTAATCGCGTAGCTTAAGTTTTCTGAAGAACTGTGCCAGTTCTGTGTGGAGTACAAAGGCGTCATTCTTTGGTGTAGGGACGAAACAAAGTCCTTTTGATAGGACCGTTTCCTCCTCAGTAGTCAGAACATGCTTACTGAGGTTAACAATGTTGGTTATTCCACGCTTGTTGAGGGCATGTTCGCCCTCCCTTTGCTCCTGGTCACCACCGTAGTGGGTGGTTGGTCTTCCCACTGCACCCTTGTGTTCCTTCTTTTTTGTCGGCCTCTGCCCCTGCCCCCGCCCCGGTATAAAAAAGGCTGCGGACCTTGTGGGAAGCCAAATCCTGGTGGAAAGTAAGGTTGTTGCCAAAAACCAAAGGGGGGTGGTGGTTGTGGTGCCATTGTTTGGCGGTAGCCCTGCTGTCTATTCTGCTGTTGTCCTGAGCTTTCATCACTGCTAGTGTCACTCCTTTCATCCCCTGAGCTGAAAGTCCAATTCAATGGAGTAGGTCTGAATCTTTGTTTTCTGCCTGTTTGCTGTTGTGCAGGTTTGTCATAGGGTTCGTCCGTTATGTATGGATACACTGTTTCTCTACTAAACTTCTGCACATCTTTTCTCAGTTTTGTTAACTTCGATTGTGTGAGGTAGTCTTTGTACTCGGTGTGATCATTGTTAATTTCTTCAAGTTTCTTCTTAAAGACTGATAACTGTACCGTTGTTTTTAATCTGCATTCACTTTGTTGAATTTAAACAAGGAGGGCATCAGCCAGCTGCCTGGCGGTGTTGATTATTAAAATGAGCCAATCCTTGGTACACTTCCAGGCAATGCATGACCAATTAGTATGGAACTCTTTGTTGTTAAGAAACAACCTTGGTTCGTTGGTGACTATGAGTCCTCTCGGGCAGTGTTTTTTCTGAGGTACCTTGTCATAAATGCCCCATGTAGGGCCGTGCGTATCTGATCTTTCTTCTTTTTTTTTCTTTTTTTTTGTCCTCATCTGCCAAACAAGTTTCAATATGTAATCATGCTGGTCTACACACATTGCGCTGCCTCAGTTAATAAAACTGGTTGGAGCAGTAATGGAACGTAAGGCTCACCCCTCAGCAACAATATTTCAACCAGCAATGATCACTAATTTATAACCATACAGGCAATTGCCAAAATCTAATCACGGCACTAAACTTAGTACCGTGAAACAAGTAACCCCCAGAATGAGGTTTGTGGCATAATCATTGGACCTGGGGAAAAAAAAAAAAAAACAGGTATTCAATGAAACCAATTCAATGGGGCCAATTCAGGAGATGCCAGAAAGATCTTGTATCTGGATTACCAGATCTAGCCAGGTCCAACTGAGAAACCAGCAGAGCAGAAGCATACCAATCATTAATAGAAGGAGATGAAGAATCTTTCCATTTCATACATATCTCCCTCCTTGCTAGCAACATGGTATAAAAAATAAGCTTTTTTGCCAAGGAGGGGACCCCTTGGTAGCAACCAAAAATTTCTGATGTTAAATCCAAGGTAATGTTGACTCCAAGAGATAGTGAAAGAGTCTTACTGATAGCTTCCCAGAATTGGGCCAAATGCGGGCATTCAAAAAACATATGAATGTCAGAAGCAGCCACCAAACCACACTTCGCACAGGCCACACTACTCCCCTCGGTAAATTTAGATAGACGAAGGGGTGAGTAGTATGCTCGATGAATCGTGAAAAGATGATTCCTGTGTAGCCATGCAGGTTTAACAATATCCCACAGCATCATACAAGATGAATTCCAAAGATGTTGCAAGTCGGAATTGATGATATGTAAGGACCAAAGATCGTCTGGGAGTGAAAAAATTCCGTCCATTTCCTCTAAGATTAAATTGTACCATAATGAAATTTCCTTCTTGGCAGGTGACTTATCTACCAAAAGCATTATAAGATGACTATATACACCCAAGGGAAATTTAAAACTATATGGTGGTTGAACGGAGTATTCCCGAGCCCAGCTTGACATTTGAAGGTACTTAAGCCTAGAGAAGTTTGGGCCAATCTTTGTGCAGAGATACTCCCAGGGTAACAAATCCCGTCAACAAATAGGTTACCCCACTCCTCCAGACCAGCCTCCCTCATAGGTATAGCTAATACATCCCCCAACCACGTTGGCCCATCAGGAAGGTCCCACAGCAGTGTTCTGCTTCCATAGTACCCCACTTTAATTACTTTAGACATCTGAGCCCATATTCTTGCCATACCCTTTAGGATTTTCAGTTAAATTTTTTTGAAAAACTTGGGATTCCCAAACTTAAAGAGAAAACCTGACTGACTTACACCTTCCACATCCAATAAGCTTGAATAAAGAGACCACACTCCATGCCCCACTGGACTCTTTAGTAGGATCCTGGCATGTGATAGCTGGAAAGCCCAGGCATAAGCCTGGAGATCAGGTGCAGCAAGCCCTCCTTTTTCCCTACGCCTCCTGATTTTTTTCCAGGAGATTCTTGGAAGATGTTTATTCCAAATAAAAGTACTGATATCAGACTGCAATTTCCTAATAGAGGTGGGATCAAAAAATAAAGGTATCGTATTAAATAAAAAAGAAATCTTAGGCAGAATGGACATTTTGACAAGGCTGATCCTACCCAATAGGGAAAGTGGAAGATGGGCCCAGGTCTGGAGCAGCTTACGACACTCCTTTGCAACCCTCGTGAAATTAATAGGAGTAGTCTGATCAAGATCAGCTACAATATCCAAACCTAAGTATCTCATACGATTTGCCGGCCGGATTTCTGAAACAAAGGTGCTTTGGTCAATATTCCAGGTCATCATCTCAGTTTTTAAAGTATTAATTTCATACCCGGACACCATACCAAACTCCGGAGCCAACTCGAATATTACTGGGAGAGCCTCATGGGGATCAGAGGTAAATATAAGGATATCGTCGGCATAGAGGGCCACCTTTCTCTCCCAACCCCCGTACACAAATGCCTTGATGTTAACACTATCCCTCAAGATCTGGGCAAAGGGTTCAGCATATAAGTCGAACAGGAGCGGGGAGAGAGGGCAGCCCTGTCTGGTACCCCTCGAGATGTCAAATGGATCAGAAAGTATACCATTAACCAAGACACGGGCTCTAGGGTTACGATAGAGAAGACTAATCGCCCGACGAAATCTGGCCCCCACGCCAAACTTTGCCAGGGCCTTGGACAGATACAACCAATTAACTCTGTCGAAGGCCTTGGTAGCGTCCAGCGTGAGAACCGCCAAGGGTAAAGACCTCAAACATGCCATGTCAATTGACTCAATCAAATCATAAGTCAGTTCAAAGAGCTGTCTTCCCTTAATGAACCCCTTCTGGTCAATATGTAGGATGGAGGGAGCTACCAAGGACAATCTTTTTGCGAGAATGGAGGCAAAGATCTTATAGTCTCCATTCAATACAGGGATTGGTCTATAGGAACCACAGGCAGTTGGAGACTTCCCTGGTTTCAAGATAACAGTTATGGATGCATTATCCCATGATGTAGGTGGTCGTACTCCGTCCATCAAGATCGGATTAAACAATACAGCCAGAAAGGGGACAAGTTCCTGCTCCACAGATTTATATATTTCAGCAGGCACCCCATCAGGCCCAGACGCCTTGCCTTTCCTGGCATCCTGTATGGCTTTCCTTACCTCCTCTTCCGAGATTTTACTATCTAATGTTCCTGTCTGGTCAACTGAAAGTTTTGGTAGGCCTGCTTTCACAAGCCAATCATTGATCTTAATAATATCCAGATTCTTATCTTCATAATAGATATCTTGATAGTAATCTCTGAATGCTGCTCTAATATCTACATCAGAGGAGAGAGGGATGTTATTGACATAGATCTGGTTAATGTTGTTACGAACCTGATCAGTTTTTACTTTCCATGCCAATAACTTACCAGCACACTCTCCATACTGAAAGTGTGCGATTTTACTGGCTTCCCATCTTTCCTGAAGCCGCCGGTTAAGGATCGAGGTCAGTTCACCCCTTAGGCTCAATAGTTTACACCGCATAGGTGTTAAGACATCATCCGTGGAATCCAAGTTGTCATCGATTTCCGCCTGCGTTTCAATCAGATTTGCCTCAACTAAGGCAATAGCCTCTCTGTATTCCCTCCGTCTATGTGAGATCTTACCTATAATAAGACCCCTCAAGAAGGCTTTAAGTGAGTCCCAAACCACACCAGATTCTGCAGAACCCACATTCACCCCTAAGAAAGATCTCACTTCAGTTTTTAAAAAAATAACATCTTCCGGATGAGAGAGCAAAGAACGGTCAAAAGACCAAGTCCTTACTACATCAGAGGTAGGAACCATATGTTCCAAAGAAACAGCAGAATGGTCAGATAGATGTAACGGGAGATAGTAAATGTCCTTAACTGCGTTGGATAAACTATGGCTAATTAATATAAAATCTATCCTGGACTGGTGATTATATTTATAATTTCTAAACGACACCCCCTGTTGCTGCCCAGCCCTTAGTCTCCAGATATCCACATATCCGTATTGTTTCATTTGATTCAACAGAAAAGATCTTGATTTAGAAAGGGCACGGGATCTACTATTATGAGATTTATCCAGGACTGGATCTAGAACGATGTTAAAATCACCAGCTAATATAACTGGTTCCGGGAAGGACAAAAGATGGGAAAAAATCACTTCCAAAGATGTAGGGTCATCCACATTAGGACCATAGAATCCAACCACAGTAAAACAAGCACCCATAATTATCATAGAGGCAATATCCCATCTTCCCGCAGGGTCGACTTTAAAATCTAATACCCTGGCTCTAAGCTGCTTTTTGAAAATCAAAGACACGCCACGGGAAGTCATAGACAGAGATGTCGATAATATAAAATCAATCCATTTATTCCCTTTAACCAGGGTATCGATTTCAGACTGTATCAAATGTGTCTCCTGAAGAATGATGACCTGGGCATCAAAGTCCCGGAGATATTGCATCAATATCTTAGCCCTAGATTTAGTTCGGAGTCCATTAATGTTCCAAAACATAATTTTTAAACTAGCCATCTCCACTAAACCAGAGCACTGCCAGCCCTGCCTTTATAACACAACCAATCATAGATTGACCCACCTCCACAAGGAAAAAATACTCGCAGCAAGATAAAGAAATCAACAGAACCAGCAAAAGAAAAATACAACAAATTGACTGATGAGGAATTTTGAAATTTACCCATGTACCCCCCGTGTACCCCCCCACCCTCACTCCCCCCATAGAGAACCCGCGGTGTACCTAACCGGATCAAGTCCAGTAATGGCACCCCAACTTCAGACTCCCGTTAATCCCCCGCCCAGGGCCAACAACTAAACAGTAGAGAGGTAGAAGGAAGCAGTACCACGTTACCCATTGCTGAAAAGAGAAATTATCCCTCACTATTATTCTCTTCCCCTTTTTTTTTAAATTTTTTTTACTAGAACACTAGAATAATAGATTTTAATGTACTACAATACCTGTATGTGACCAAAAACCTAAACTCCAAAAAGAAAATTAAGTGCTATTATCTGATGACTTATTACCTATATTTGAAAGAAATTCATCTGCAGCTTGGACTGATCTAATGTTAACCATCTTATTATTGTACATAACCCTCAGAGAGGCTGGGAACATCAATTGAGCGGAAGCGCCCAACTTCTTAAAAGCCTCCAGCCGCCTTCCAAGCTCCCATTGCCTCTCCAGTGTAACCGTAGATAGATCAGACCTGATGAGGAAGGTAAAGCCCTTACCAAGTAGGGACTTCTGTTGAAGAGCTGCATTCAGAATCTGCTCTTTGAGAGCATAAGTAAGAAATTAACAAGAATTTTACGCGGTTTTTGCCTTTGTGGGTTGTGTCTAAAGGGTTCCCTATGGACCCTGTGAATATCAGTTGTTAGTTGATCCAGGGAATGATCTAAACATAATCCTTCCTTCAACAGGCGAACAACAAATTGCTTAACACCCCCACCCTCAGATCCCTCTGGAACATTGAGAATGCGAATGTTACATCTTCTTGCATTGTTCTCTAATACCTCCATCCTATCTAACAGGACCTGGTCGTCTCTTTTAAGTTTGGTAATGTCCTCCTCTGCCTTATCTAGATGTTCCGACATTGTAGCTAGTTTTCCCTCCAGGACTTCTGTCGTTGTTGATAACCCATCGATCTTATTATCCAATAACTGGCAGTAATCACGAATCTCCTTCTGCATACCTGAAGATTGCTCGAACCCTTTTTTTATGTCTTGAGACAAGGCAGTAAGCATCGCAAGTAGAGTAGCTGACGAAATATTTCCCAAAGATGCCTCTTCACAAGATGGAATGGAAGGTATAGGAACAGGTATAGACACAACCATAGTTTGGTCACCTGATGACTCCAAAATACTATTCACCCCTGCATCCTGCATGATACAATCAGGAACGCAGGAATCAGAGTAACCAGAGCCACCCTCGCTAGCTTCTGCTAGATCGACCCTTACATCAGAACTAGTAGGTATTAACTCCCCTCCTACCTCAGCCCCAGAAAAAACTCCAATCTTGGGTATAATCGGATATGGGGAAGGAACTAAATCTACAGAAGCAACTGAAACAGCTGGTGCAGCTGATGCAGTCATCCCAAAATCACCAAGAGGTGTAAGGACTGGTACGGCAGCCAAAGGGGGAGGGATTGTAAGAGACGAAGTTAAGGTAGGGGACATCAGCTGGACTGAATCCCTTTGTGTGGTCATTGCCTTAGATTCCACAAGGCGCAGGACCTGTGGGACAACTTTAAAGTATGTCCGAAGAGATGGAGTAATTTTAGATACAGCCTCAACCCCAACAATATTCCGTTATGTTTTCCCTCTGGCTCCCTTAGATTTCACTTCCTTAGATAAATAGGAGCCTAACTCGCGGAGCGCCACGGCAGATCAGCCGTCTGCCGCCATTTTCTCCAATCTTTCTTCTTTGTTGTTAGTGCTTCCCATTCGTCAGAGTTTTTAACTGTTTGAGTTATCACAGTTTCAGCTAGCAAAGATGGTGCACTGAGGATCTCAGCTAAGATCTCATCCCCAAATGAAAGTTCCATGTCCATGGTTACAGTAGAGTGAGGTGAGATAGGGCAAGTTGATGGGCGGACTGGATCAAATTGTGATCCGTTACTTTTTATCTATGGGGAAAGGACTGGGGATTAACTGTATCCGTCAGTTCCTATTAGTCTGATCCTTGGGTAATCAGTACTTTTTCTATTGTTAGGAATGTTTTTACCCCTGTTTATGTTCCCACAGCCATCAGCTGTACAAAATCAAAAACACATGAGCTCCACACTGTGTGGAGGAGGGAACAAGAGGCGTGGGGTTTTAGGAGCTAGCAGCCTCCAACTATGAATGTTTAACCACAAAAGAGCTGCTCCTAAAGTGATAACCACTATAAGGTTTGAGTTATATTGTGAGTGGGGACATCTCACAAAAAGTAACGGGCTGGTCTCACACACCACCTGGTGTCATGCTTCATCATTGACCAGTCCTCGCCCTCTAAAACCTTGGTTTGATAGAGGGCGGGCATACACCTGACGACAGGGATGCACTTCTAAACTAAGTGGGGGCCCGTGTATAAGTGAGTGAGATTAAAAATCATTATAGTTATCCTCATTGTGTTTTTTACTGTGAAAGGTAACTATATGATGTTTAAAAGCAGGTGACGGAATGTGGGAGAATTAGTGTCCCCTAACCGTTGTGTTTAGAGGTCGACATGTTTCTGCCGTCTTGGACCAGGAGGGTCCAGGGCATTCATCAGGACCTAAACATGTAAATGGGGGCTCCGTTCTTACCAAAAGTGGCAAGAGTGTACCACTGTGTGGGCGTGATCAGTGTCAAACTCCACAATTGGATGGCTCCTAGATTCAAGCCTGTAAAAAAAAAATGTAGGGAGAGAATAAAAATATATAACAACAGACCGTAGTAGTGGTGAATAACTGAACTCAATACATGCACTGATCCAGTTTCTGTGTGGGTGACTACTCATGTGACATGTGCCACTCATTTTGTGTACATGATGGGGATGCAAAGTTTGGAGCACGTGTCTCACTGTTCTTATCCTAAAAACCAAAGCTACTGGCCTCATGGGAGGAGGGGAGGGGAAACCCCTGTTTGTCAGAACCTTGTATGAAAAAACATATAGATCACAGCTGGCGTGAGAATTTTGGTTTTTCAAGTACAAACACACAGGACATTCATCCTCAATTGTGCTTATGGTGGACTAATTGCCCCAAAATACTTTCATTCAATCCGTTCTCATTCACACCCTTACTGCCTCAAGGAAAGTTTCCTGCGTGGATCCTAGGCGACTGCTCCGGTGTAGGACTGGGTGGAGAGCCGTTGTGCTTTTATAGTCAGCTCACTTAAGTAAATTGGTTGTAAGTGGTGCTAGGTGAAATCAGGTGCGTGGTTTCCTGTGTCCCTGGAGGGGAAGCCTGATTCATCCATGGCCGCACTGTGCACATGCTCAGTGTGGAGTGGTAGGCTGAGATGCCGATAAACCGGGAGCACTACTTCCTGTGTCCTGAAGCGCGAGTGCCTGGTTCCAAAATGATGGAGTTACGCGCATGCTCAGATTAGAGAAGTGAAGCGCGTGACGGGAATCACTGAGAGAAAGTGCGCGGTGGTCCGTGCCCTATGCGCCAGTGCCTAGTTTTAAATTGGCAAAAAGTACATGCATGCTATTATGTGCTATTGGTGCGTGACTGCCAAGGCATCCGATGTGGAAACGGGTGGGCGGCCAAATACTGTGATGCAAGGTGAAATTCTACCTAGATCTTTTTAGCTGCCCAGATGGGCGAGATTTTGCAGAAGGGGCAGAAGTGCACGTCTGCTCTGTGTGTGACTGGTGCGTGACTGCGAAGCACCCGGTGTGTGAACGGGTGAAGCGGCTGATTGCCCAGAAAAAGGGGGGGTATTCTACCCAGAGTCTAGAGCTGCCCAGATGGGCGATGTTGTGCGTGTACTAGCGGGCAGTTTTCGGTTGGACTTGCTCTGATGCACTTGTGCAAACAGGTATTCCAAAGGAAGATCATAATAAGGGTGATAAGGGTGAGGATGTCAAATGTTGGGTATAAGCGCTGACTGTCAGCGCTATCATTTCTATTCATGCGTTAAGCCTGGGTGAGAGACGGTTTCAGCTTGGGGAGGATGACTATGGAGGGAATGTGGCCTATTAGTCTCACGACTTCGGCTTGGTTTAAAAGCCAGCTACGTGTGATAATTCCAGGTAGACTCAGCCCATTTTAAGTAAACTCATTTAAGACTGAGGGCACTGCATGTACCGATGGTTTCACAGTGTCATGTGATGGTATACCAGGTACACTCAGTCTATGTGTTAGTGTGAATTAATCTACTGGTGGTTGTAGGAGGTTTCAACGCCCTATTTGGAGCCACGGTATTTCATTGTTGAGCCCTTTGTCCCAGGTTCGTAAACGGAACACCCAGCGTTGTTCTCTTACATGTAGGGCTTTAGTAAGGTCAAACTTTCGTTTTTTCATTACTTCTAGAATGGTCCATTTCAGGTCTGTGTCTTTATAGTTTTTTCAGTGAAATGACGAGTCAGTTTGGTGTTGGTCTTTTTACACCGAATGGTGCTCCGATGTTCATTGATATGCACTTTGATTTTCCTGGTGGTCATGCCAACGTTTTTGAGGTCGCATGGGCAGTTCAAGAGGTATACGACGTTCTCCGTGTTGCAATTACTGAATTCTCGCAGTTGCCAAAAGATCCCCGTTCCTATGTCTACCTCCTTGGTATTAGAAGTGAGTGCGCAGGATGTGCAGTTCCCACAGGAGAAGTGGCCAACGGGCCGAGGCTGGCTCCACAGGGTTTGTTGTTCCTCTTCTCCGGTCGATGGTCTCTTTGCGTGTACTAGTTCGTCGCGCAGACTCCTATTCCTTCTAAAGGCAAATAAAGGTGGCTGCCACTTGTTTCCAGCACTATTTAGGATGTGCCAGTTTTTTCTCACGATTTTTTGTACTTTGTTTGAGATCGGAGTGTATGTCGTAACGCATACTGGTCTTTTGGCGTCTCCTTTTGTTATATCCTCTAGTAGTGACTCTCTTGGATTGTTCCTGGCACGTTTCCTTGCTCGTCTCACCATTTTTCTCGGGTAGTGGCGTTCTAGAAGTTTATTTTCCAGTTGTTCTGCCTGCTCCTCAAAGGTTGTTGTATTCGAGCAGTTCCGTCGGATTCGAAGGAACTGACCTACCGGGAGGTTTTGTCTCAGGGCCCTTGGATAGTAGCTCTCATAGAGAAGTAGACTGTTTTTATCTGTGGTTTTGTTATGAACGTTTGTTGTGAATCCTTCTTGGGTTATGGTAATATCTAGATCCAGAAAAATTGCGTGGTTCACATCAATCGTGTGTGTAAATCTGAGATGGGTGTCCTTGGAATTGACCCATTGGACACATTCTGTTGCTTCTTCCTTGGTTCCATGCCATACAATCAGCACATCATCAATAAAGCGTTTCCACACCTTAAGGTGTTTCAGGAATGGATTATTAGGATTGTAAATGTGGTCTTTCTCAAATTGTTGGACATAGAGACATGCCATGCTTGGGGCAAAAGTGCTGCCCATCGAAGTACCTTGGTTTGATAGAGGGCAGGCATACACCTGATGACAGGGATGCACTTCTAAACTAAGTGGGGGCCCGTGTATAAGTGAGTGAGATTAAAAATCATTATAGTTATCCTCATTGTGTTTTTTAATGTGAAAGGTAACTATATGATGTTTAAAAGCAGGTAACGTTATGTGGGGGAATTAGTGTCCCCTAATCGTTGTGTTTAGAGGTCGACATGTTTCTGCCATCTTTGCCCAGGCAACATTAGCCAAGAAGTGTGGTGATCTATTATTGGTAGCTAAAGACAATCAATGGATCTGTGAGGAAGAATTTAGATTCCTCCATAACAATAATCCTAAAATTCCTGCGATATATGGCTTACCTAAGGTCCATAAGGATCATATTGACCCTCCTATGCGACCAATTGTGTCAGAAGCTGTGTCAGAATTCCCACGGAGGCAGAACGCTGCTAGCTCCCAATGCCCACCTCCCGGAACGCACCGTAGAATACAATGGCTCCAGGCAGGGGGAAAGGGGAATGGGACAAGAAGAGACACTCGAGCTTTTCTGGACTCCTTTTTCTATTCTTGATATTGTTGTCTGGAGTACCTAATGCACAGAGGGAGAAATCACTTAACTCTTATTTACTCTAAATACCTGACTGCTTCGGTTCTCCCTTGTTGTTACCTTCCCTACCCAGGTTTGCTGGAGTTTGAGCTCCTCTTCGGATTCAGCTGACTACTTCTGGCATGTGTTTCTATCAACCTAATGCACAAAGAGATATTATTCAGTCAGGTGTTTACCTATTCTCTCCTCAAGTCTCTTAACTCCTTCGCCTCCCCTTCTTTTCTCTTACCTTGTGTAGTCTGACTGAATGATTATCAAGGGGGTTCTACTGCTAGCGAGGACTGCACTGCTCTTGGTGAATGGTGGGATGACCACAGAGTCTTAATGGGCTATAGTTCTGCTTCTGGTGATGTGATCCACAGGCAATTCTTGGCTTTCAACGGGAAGCGCGCAAAAAGGTAAGTAAAAGGAAAGTTAGGAAGGAGAGAATAGGGAAGAACGCAAGCGGGGAGATTCGAAGGGGGGGGGAATACGCCAGGCAGCGTGGTCTCTTCACATTCAGCAAATGAGTACAAGAAGTTCTAGTCTTTAACAGTTGATCTTACTTGTTTCTGGAAGTCTGGACACGAATTCTTTAGCTCCCTAAAACTCGACGATTTCTCACCGGAGCAGGAAGGCTGCTAAGTTCTTCTTGGAATATTACTGCTCCTATCACTCCTGGAAATTATTTATCACTTCTCTCACTGAAGGCTCTCAGGCGGACTGTGAGGGAATATTCCCATAATACTGGAACTCGGAATTTCTCTCTTCAATCCCTCTTCCGCAGCTTACGGAAGAATCCGCCACCGCATGTGACGCACACTTGAATTTACTCAAGTTCTACGGAGTGCACCCAAAACACAACTTCTCTCACAAAGGACTAAATTGAAGTGCGCATGAGAACGCTCTTCGCTGACGCACGAAACCTCGTATCTCGCGAGATCCCGTGCGTCAAACAGTACTTAGATAGTTCTGATGAGTCAAGCGGCCATCTTGAAATGGTGCGCTTAATCTCTAATAGGCATTTGTCCAAACGTTACAGCAGGAGGGTTTAACCGTCACTCGAGATCTTTTCTGATGCAAATTGAGGGTAGCGACGGTTTTTGCTTCCCTGACAGTACCCCCTCTCAAAGACCGATTTATCGGTCCTGGCTTTAGTGGGTAACGCAAATGAAATTGTTTGATTAGTCTTGGGGCATGCACATCTTCAGCAGGTACCCAGGTTCGTTCTTCTGGCCCATAACCCTTCCAGTCAATTAAGTAGACTAACTTGCCTCTTACCCTCTTAGAGTCTAATACCCCCTTTACCTCATATTCCAGGTGTTCTTTGATCTGCAAAGGGGGTGGCGGTCTGTCTACTCTGAGATTAGGAGCTGTCTTTTTTAAAAGGGACACATGAAACACTGGGTGAATCCGCAACTGCTTGGGTAGCTTGAGTTTGCAGGTAACTGGACCCAAAACTTGTTCGATAGGAAATGGGCCTAAAAATCGAGGCTGAAATTTTCGATTTCCCTTCAATCCAAGATGTCGGGAAGATAACCATACAGAATCTCCCTTCTGATAATGTGGGGCTTTTCTGCGATGTCGATAGGCTTGTTTCTTGTAACTTTCTTTTGCTTTCAACAGATTAGATTCCGCAGCCTTACGAGCAGAAGCCAAATCCATTAACAAGTTACTAACTGCAGGAACTTCAAAGTCTCCCTGATTACAAAAGGGGTTTGGATGTCTCCCAAAATTTAAAAAGAATGGTGAGTAACCTGTGGAAACGTTCTTGGCATTGTTGTGTGCAAATTCCGCCATCCACAAAAAATCTGACCATTCACCACCCCGATCCAGAAGAAACAGACGCAGATACTGTTCTAGCTCTTGGTTTACTCTTTCAGTCTGGCCATCTGTCTCTGGGTGGTAGCTGGTAGAATGTCGGACTTCTACACCCAACCCTCGCATAAACGCCCTCCAAAAGTGGGATACAAATTGAGGGCCACGGTCTGAAATCAGGATCTTTGGAACCCCATGAATCTTTACAACATTTTCCCTGAAAAGCTTAGCCAACTCAGGGGCCGACGGAACTCCTTTTACTGGGATAAAGTGGCTCATCTTGGTGAAAGTGTCTACCACTACTAATACGGTATCATAACCCTTACTCTGAGGAAGATCTACAATCAGGTCTAACGTGACCGTATGCCAGGGATGTCTTGCTGTGGGTAACGGTTGCAGGAACCCCTGAGGAGCCTGTCTACTGGGTTTTCCTCTGGCACAGAGCCCACAAGACTCCACATATCTCTTGATCTGAGACCTCATGTCTGGCCACCAAAAATAGCGCTGGATTAAATCAATTGTCTTTAGAGTTCCTTTATGGCCAGCTAAAGGTTGATCGTGACAGTCTCTTAAAACTTGTTCCTGAAGCTCTTCAGTGGGCAAATACAGAGCTCCCTGACGATAAGGCAAGGAATCCTTGATGACTCTTCCTTCCTCTTGACTTGCCCATTCGGCCATTTCCTCTGCGGACATCTGTCTGCTGATCTCTTCCTTATAGTTCGCAAAAGATAGTGTGCACACAATCTTAGTGTCTGGAATGATGGGTTGGGGAGTTACCACATGTTCTGTTTCTTCTGTCTGGATTCTGGACAAAGCATCCGCCTTCCCATTCCTACTCCCTGGGCGGTATGTGATCACAAAGTCAAAATCTGCGAAATAAAGGGACCAACGCAACTGACGTGGAGTTAGTGTTTTTGCAGACTTAAGAAATTGAAGGTTCTTGTGGTCCGTGAACACTGTTATAGTGTGCCGAGCCCCGAGTAAATGGTGTCTCCACTCCGTGAACGCATCCTTCACCGCCAACAGCTCTTTTTCTGCGATGGTGTAATTAATTTCAGCTGGATTTAATTTCCGGGAATGATACGCCACGGGGTGCAGTTATCCAGTGGATTTGTGCCGCTGAGACAGGACTCCACCTATTGCTTGATCGGAGGCATCTGCTTCCACAAAAAAGGGTTCACTAGGATCTGCATGCAGCAAGATGGGTGCCGAGGTAAAGCTGGTCTTCAGATATTCGAAGGCTTGTTCTGCCTCTGTGGTCCAACTGAACTTCACTCCTTTCTTGAGTAGTTTGGTGATGGGGATGATCTTTTGCGAGAATCCCTGGATAAACCGACGATAGAAGTTAGCAAATCCTAAGAATCGCTGAATCTCTTTGACATCTTTTGGCGATGGCCAGTCCACCACCGCTTGAACCTTCTTAGCATCCATCAAGATTCCTCCTGGGGATAGAATGAATCCCAAGAACTCCACCGTCTGCACACTAAAAGCACACTTCTCGAGTTTGACATAGAGCTGATGCTGACGAAGCCTTTCTAGAACCGCCTTGACGTGCCCAGGATGTTCTTCGGTATTCTTGGAATATATCAAGATGTCATCAAGATATATTACTGCCACCTTATCCACAAGATCTCTCATAATGTCATTAATAAAGTGCTGAAAAGCTGCCGGGGCATTGCATAGGCCAAAGGGCATTACCTGATATTCAAATAGCCCGTATTTGGTCCTAAAAGCGGTTTTCCATTCATGCCCTTCCTTCATGCGAATTAAATGGTATGCCCCTCGAAGATCCAACTTAGTGAATATTTGAGCATCTTTAATCTGGTCGAGGAGAACGGAAATCAGTGGCAGCGGGTAACGGTTCTTGACAGTGACCCGATTGATAGCACGATAATCGATGCATGTCCTCAAGGAGCCTTCCTTCTTCGGAATGAAAAAGAGCGGAGAGGATACTGGAGACTGTGACGGTCTAATGAATCCGTTGGCTAAATAGCGATCTAGGTACTCCTTGAGATAGCCATTCTCTGCTTCTGTCAACGCATAGATTCGACTGCAGGGCAGCGCAGCTCCTGGTTCCAACTCAATGGTGCAGTCGTAAGAACGATGTGGCGGAAGTCGTTCCGCTTCCTTTTCACTGAAAACTTCTTGGAATTCTGCATATTCAGATGGAATGTCTAAGGTGTCTATGACCCCAATGGATTCTCCACCAAATGATAACAAGGTGGCCAAGGATGGTTCTGGAATCTTGGATGGGGAGTCGAAACAATGTTCAGAGCAGAAGATTGACTCCATATTGACTGTCCGATTTTCCCAATCTATCGTTGGATTATGTAATGTGAGCCAAGGAAGACCCAAAATTATCTGGAACTGAGGGGCGTCAATCAAATTAAATTGAAGGACCTCATGATGACCATTCACCTGGATCAGTTCCACCAACTCAGTGTGATGCGTGATTGGGCCTGAAGATAGATCGGTCCCGTCTACAGCAGAAACTGACTCCTTTTGTTCCTTGCGCACAGCCAAAATTCCCATCCTTTTCGCATATTTGATGTCACAAAAATTGCCGGTAGCCCCTGAATCAATCATAATGGCCACACCACCAAATTCTTGATCTCGAAACTTCAAAGTCATTTGCAGAATTAAATGTGGCGTCAGGGTCTGAAGGGTATTCATGACTTGATGAACTTCTGGAGTCTGATCTTCCATTTGCGCCACCTGAGCGACTCCGCCTACAGATGGTTTTGAGAGTTTCCCTGATTCACTGTCTTCGGTCTTTTCGGACACTCTTTCACAAAGTGTCCAGGACCCCCGCAATACATGCATAATTTCTTTTGTCTTCTTAGTTCCTTTTCTTCCTTGCTTAAAGGCCCGCGAACAGATCCTATTTGCATGGGTTCACTTTCTGCAGCTCCTCCCGAACCCTTACTCGTATCCGACTTTGCTCTGTCAAACCGGGGAAGGTTCCAGCGAAACTCTCTTGTTTTCCTTTCTCCTCTTCTTTCCGAACTTCGAAAGTCAATTTCCAGAACTAGATCTACTAACTCAGAGAATTCTGTGGGTCTATTAGGAATCTGTGCCAGAGTATCCTTAATCTCATCTCTTAAACCCCGATAGAATAGGGCTGATCTTTTCTCCTTGGGCCAATTGGTTTCCACCAATAATTTATTAAATTGAGTTAGGTAAGTAAGAAGATCTCTGTTCCCTTGACGCAATTCTAACAACTCATTATCAGTGGCCTGTGAAATTCTGCGCCTATCAAAAATCCTAAGGAATTATGTCTTGAAACGTTCAAAATCATATAGGAAGGGGTCATCTCTGGAAACTAAAGGCATGGCCCAATTCGCTGCATCACCCCCCAAATAGGATAAAATGAAGGCTACCCGTGACTGAGCATCAGGGAAAAGGGTGGAGCGACACATGAAGTGTAAAGAACATTGGGTTAGAAAAAGTTGAGCCTTTTGAGGGTCTCCATGAAATCTTTCGGGAGGGGCCAATGGAATCAAGGGGGAAACCGAATGAATTACTTGAGCTACAGTGTGTGGGTCTTGAGCTGGTTGGGCACTACCAGAAAAGGTCGAGGCTGGAAGTGTTCCAGTGGAGATCTCACTAACTCTCTGGGACAATTGTGTGGTTTCCTGGCGGGAAATTAGCAGTTCCTGTCTTAAATTCTTATTTTCTTCATTTAGGGCTTCTAATTCCCGCTGAATCCCCTCTAACATTTCCCCTAATGCCTTCAAACTAAAACCTTCAGCCATTCTGCCCAAGTGGGGAAATAGACGGCACTTCAATCTGTCAGAAGCTGTGTCGGAATTCCCACGGAGGCAGAACGCTGCTAGCTCCCAATGCCCACCTCCCGGAACGCACCGTAGAATACAATGGCTCCAGGCAGGGGGAAAGGGGAATGGGACAAGAAGAGACACTCGAGCTTTTCTGGACTCCTTTTTCTATTCTTGATATTGTTGTCTGGAGTACCTAATGCACAGAGGGAGAAATCACTTAACTCTTATTTACTCTAAATACCTGACTGCTTCGGTTCTCCCTTGTTGTTACCTTCCCTACCCAGGTTTGCTGGAGTTTGAGCTCCTCTTCGGATTCAGCTGACTACTTCTGGCATGTGTTTCTATCAACCTAATGCACAAAGAGATATTATTCAGTCAGGTGTTTACCTATTCTCTCCTCAGGTCTCTTAACTCCTTCGCCTCCCCTTCTTTTCTCTTACCTTGTGTAGTCTGACTGAATGATTATCAAGGGGGTTCTACTGCTAGCGAGGACTGCACTGCTCTTGGTGAATGGTGGGATGACCACAGAGTCTTAATGGGCTATAGTTCTGCTTCTGGTGATGTGATCCACAGGCAATTCTTGGCTTTCAACGGGAAGCGCGCAAAAAGGTAAGTAAAAGGAAAGTTAGGAAGGAGAGAATAGGGAAGAACGCAAGCGGGGAGATTCGAAGGGGGGGGGGGGATACGCCAGGCAGCGTGGTCTCTTCACATTCAGCAAATGAGTACAAGAAGTTCTAGTCTTTAACAGTTGATCTTACTTGTTTCTGGAAGTCTGGACACGAATTCTTTAGCTCCCTAAAACTCGACGATTTCTCACCGGAGCAGAAAGGCTGCTAAGTTCTTCTTGGAATATTACTGCTCCTATCACTCCTGGAAATTATTTATCACTTCTCTCACTGAAGGCTCTCAGGCGGACTGTGAGGGAATATTCCCATAATACTGGAACTCGGAATTTCTCTCTTCAATCCCTCTTCCGCAGCTTACGGAAGAATTCGCCACCGCATGTGACGCACACTTGAATTTACTCAAGTTCTACGGAGTGCACCCAAAACACAACTTCTCTCACAAAGGACTAAATTGAAGTGCGCATGAGAACGCTCTTCGCTGACGCAAGAAACCTCGTATCTCGCGAGATCCCGTGCGTCAAACAGTACTTAGATAGTTCTGATGAGTCAAGCGGCCATCTTGAAATGGTGCGCTTAATCTCTAATAGGCATTTGTCCAAACGTTACAGCAGGAGGGTTTAACCGTCACTCGAGATCTTTTCTGATGCAAATTGAGGGTAGCGGCGGTTTTTGCTTCCCTGACAAATTGTTAGTTGCTTGGGTTCATTATTAGAACCTTTAAGCAAATATTTTGACTATTTCCTCAAACCATTAGTGTGTCAACTTAAATCTTATGCAAGGTACTCCACCCATATTATCAGCACGGTTGAGGTCATAGAATGAATTCTGGAAAACACTGAAATCGAGGGAATCAATAAAGAATTTATTGTAGAATGCACAGAAATGGTGTTGAAAAACAATATTTTTCTATTCAAGGATCAGCTATTCTGCCAAAAGAAAGGTACCAGTATGGGCGCTACATGCGCTCCAAGTCTAGCGTGTCTATATGTAGGGGAATTTGAAAAACAGCATATTTACAAAGAACTTGCACCCTTTTACGAAAATATCTTTGAATGGCATCGATTTATTGACAATGTTTTTTTCATTTGGAGTGGTCCCTTAGAGCTATTGGAGGAATTCCTCAGTTGGTTGAATCTGGGTGATGAGAATCTTAGATTTACGGCCCACTACAGCAAGGATAGTGTAGACTATCTGGATATTACTATCGGATCTGTGGGTGGAAACTTGGAAGTTGAATTATACACTATACCCATGGATAAAAACACCTTACTCCACTATTGCAGTTTCCACCCCAGGTCACAAAAGGTCAATATACCATTTAGCCAATTTCTCCGTCTTAGGAGAAATTGTACAGAGCTGGAGAATTTTTATAAACACTCGGAGATTTTAAAAACCAAATTGAAATACAGGGGTTACCCTAAAAAATTGATTACCCATTCTTTTAAAACAGCACGATTCTATAATAGGTAAGCAATGTTTGAAGGACCAAAAAATAATAGAAAGACGTCCAAAGTAGTCTTTGTCAGCCAGTTCTATGAGATTCACAATAAAATTAAGAATGTGATTAATAGACACTGGAGTATACTAAATGATGACGAAAAATTTGAAACTAGAGAAACCCCTGTTCGCATATAAAAGAAATACTACCCTATGAAACCAATTGGTTCACACATACAGTGAAGAACCAGTCAACAAAGAAAGAACGTTGAATAATTCTAAAGCGAGAGGAAATACTAAGTGTGGTAATTGTTCCCTGTGTCCTCAATGCATAGTGGCAAAGGAAATTAAACACAATGGTAGAACAATAGTTGCACATACTTTAAACAATTGCCGCAGTAAAAATATTATGTATCTGCTAAGATGCCCGTGCGGACACGCATATGTGGGTGAGACAGGCAGAGCACTGCGGATACATCTTTTGGAGCATAGATCTGCCATTAAAACTAAAAAAATAAATGCCCCCTTGGTAGCACACTTTATGGAACAGGGACATAATGAAACAGATTTTGAATGGTACATCTTAGTAAAGGTGTTTTTAAACAGAAGAGGTGGCAATATGGAGGATAAAAGAAAAGCGAGGAAACAGTGGTACATCTCCATCCTGAACACTATAAGACATGGATTCAATTCACATGAGGAATGGAAAAGACTAATAAAATAAATAGAATAGAGAAGAATAAATCAGTGATAATATAGCACAATTAGTTTGATAAATGGACATGTAATAATTGGTTATTTCGCTATATTGCATACATGAACAATATGAAGCTTTATAATTATAGTTAGTATTTTAGTTGGGCATTTCGATACTGGTGCTTGTTTATGAGTTGGTTTTTGCAGTTATATTAGAAATTGGTTAATCCTGTTAACACCTGTAAAAAAAGCCGATGAGTTCCGGAATTGAGGAACTTCGGAAGCAAACTTAGGGTGTTACGCTGTAGCGAAGAGAAACACACTATTGCAATTGAATGGATGTCGGGGAAGTTTTAATATAGTGGATACCGTAACAGCACGAATAACAAAGCCATTATAAAATGGGGGACACTATGTTTGTAGTCCGCTTTCTAGTTTTTTGAAAACATTAGGAGACAATAAAGAAGGTAGTTACTTCTAGGCGTAATGGCAGCGGTTACGAGAACGCAACTTTATGATGGCGGCTGATATTGAAGTTATAGTCCGCTTTTTAGCCCTATGAGTGCAACGGATGGAAAGAGAGTACGAGCGGGTTTACAAGCCAAAATGGCTGTGTACTGGCTTCTTTCCCATTGATTGAAGAGATTGGAGCATGTCAGGAGACTCGTTTGGTCCCGGTGAGTGAATGTTTCCTTAGAGAGGAGAGGGGTTATGGAGTTTAGGGCAAATGTAAAATGTAGAGTGCGGGCATTAACTAGACTCTAGTAGTTGAGCACGAGCATTTTTGTGAGTTTGTATTGACAACTCTTGCTAGACTTGTACTCACTTATAAAAATCTTATATGAAAAGCGAGGGGTTGTGTATGAGCACCCATGTAAAATAATATATTATTATATTTGCCCATTATACACGAGAGAATAGGAAGCGTATAACGCGGTTCTTTCTCTATACAGGCAATTTGTTCCTAAGAGCTAGAAGCCTTGAACGATTAAGGAAAGAAACCTACTTGGTCAGCATTGGAACTTCGGAACTTCTACGGAATTCCGATGCAGACCAAGTAGGTTACTAGACGGGTCTTGAGCTTTGATGAAGGTTTGACTAAAAACCAGACCCCCTCCCGGAACTCATGAGGTTTTTTCTCTTAAAGTTTTAGAGTACAAACCGCCAGAGGAAATTCTCCTCTTACCCATATCGCACCTTAGCGAGTGTGTCACATATCTGGTCGCATATACTTTATAGACCACTTTTAATCACCTTTTCTCAAAGAGGTCCTGATGAAAGCCAGATCATTATGAGGCCTGGCTGAAACATGTTGACCACTTTGGATGTGGGAGACCATAGTCACCTCCACTCACATCCGCCGCCTTGCTTTTAATACTGCCAATGACCCACCTAATAAATAACCCCTGTGGGTAGTGGGACCCAAGGACAGTTTTTAAATTACACGCACACACCACCACTGCACACACACTAACCAATACCCACTCCACTGTAAACAGGCGTTGAAGCACACCGGGGCACGTTCGGTGCCACCGGGTGGGGCCCGATGATGAAGCATGCCACCAACTAGGTTATGGGTGAGGACCTTCATGAGAAACAAGGGTTTTCTTTTCCTCAGACACATATACTTTCGAGGAACCTTGAAGGGCTAGTTCTTCTTGATTATTAATATTTATACCTGGGGAAGAGAACTAGTCACTATGTTCCTATCTCTCTCTTTGATATTTAGTACATGAACTGAGTCAGGGGACAATCAAGTCAACATTGAAGGTAGGTTTGGTGGATGTAGTTTAGCTAAAATTTGAATTGGGTGAGATGATTAGTGGCAGTCTTGAATTAGCCTGAATCGATACGTTGCAGCCAAGTGAATTGTTGTTCATGAGTAAGGATGTCACCAGGGGAGCAAGGCAACCATATGACAAACTGTCAGACATAGCCAAGAAATATGAAATTGATTTGGAGAGGAGGAAGGCTTTACAGAAAAAACATTCACTCTCTTTTTCTGCTCAGGATTTTGAAAATATGAAGATACCACGGTAAAAAATTCAAATTCGAAAATTAATTCAGAGTATTTAAATCTGGAGTACATTGGACAAATGGGAAGATAAATGGTCAAAGAGGAATTGTCCCAAGCAATCTATGGGGGAACCTCTCCACCTGGGGGAGTGGGAACAAGTACTATGGATTTTCCTTTGAGGGAAGTACCCAGTGGGGTTACAGTCATGTGCCTTGAAATTGAAGTGCTCTTGTGGCATTCACAAACAAATGCCCCAAAATTGAAATGAAAAACCTGTAAAATGGTATAAAAAGGTTGAACGGCTTTTGTAAAAATGTCAATGGTGTTTTAGACTGAGTTGAATACCTTGTTCAATATTGTTGTTCCAAGTGAATTGTGGGCTGCATACAGAATAGCCATCGATTCGCCAGAGAAAGAGCCAGAGAGGGTTGCAGTGACATATGGTGCATCAGCTATGGTAATCAAGAAGTGTGATGATGTGGTTGAACGCTAAGGTACCGCTCCAGAATATTGACTGGGTTAATATTGACAGGACGACCCAATAACCTAAAGAGACGGTTCTTGCATTCTATGAAAGATTGTTACAGGCTTTTAAGCAGTATAGCAGAATGGAGACATTGGAACCTAAGGATTATTTAGGACAATATGTGTCCAGCTTTATGACAGGATTGAGATCCGAAATTACCAATAGCATTTGATATGTTGGCAGAACAAGTCAATTGATGAAATGTTGCATTATGTCAAATACAGCCATGATGAAATTGAGATGAAGTAGAAAAGGCTCAAGGAGTAGTTGATGACTGTCCAGATGAAGGCTGCTCAGAGGGCTAAGCAGAATCAGCCATTTATGGGAAATGTGGCCAGTATGCAGGGTGTTTCTAAGCAAGAAGTTCCTCTGATGCAAGGAGATGGAGGTTTTTAGGTGCAGGGTGGAGTCAAGGTGTTCCAATAGACCAGAGTAGTGGGATTGATGTTGCCACATTGAAAAAGTCAGACCCCTGCCACTACTGTAATGGGTTTGGGAATTGGAAGCGAGAATGTCATCTTATTCCTGCAAATCAGGGTCAAAATGCAGGGTTTGTGCCACCACAGAATAAGAATGCCATACCGCAACAGAATGTATGGGTATACCTAGATCTCAAAATTTCAATGTACCTCAAGGTCCAATGATGCAAGTCCCACAACCTCCGATGCCTCCGCAGACTACTCATAAAGCAATATTTAATACAACAGGTTCACAGTGTTAATCAGAATTATTTCCAGAATCAGAATATGGCTCAACAGTTTCCAATGTTTGAGACAGCAGAAGGTTATGGCTCCGATCGGTCATCCTGACAATGCATGGGACTGGAGGAAGATTGTGCACTTGGCGCAGTCTTAGAGGTAGACCAGAGTGGCCCATATGTAGATGCTGAAGTAGATGCCACCCAGTGATATGTGATCGATACTGGTGCTACCCGCTTGCACTGTGAGAACAGTGGGGATTCCAAACCTACCCCTCTTGGGGAGAACAATCCAAGTTGTAGGAGTGGCAAATAAGCAGATGAAAAGTTCTTTGACAGAGAAGGCACCTTTGAGAATAGTGTAATTTGCCAAGAATCATCAATTTAAGGTGTGTGATTCAAATCCAGTGCGACTTTTGGGACGTGACTTACTGCGTAAGCTGAATTGCATACTTTTTTGCACACCAAGGGGTATGGAACTTCAAACTTATGATGAGGATATTCCATTTGAGAATAGCTAATCAAAATGTGGCCAGTTCTGTTTTCAATGATGACAGTTGAGTTGCCATTGGATCTCAGAGATGCATGAGAGTAGTAGTTTGGGATTATTTCAGGAAAGGACATTGGACTCATCAAAGCAGTTGAACCTGTCCGTATTCAAGTGAAGACAAATGTTGAGTACCCGAGAACACCCACAATATAATCTGACCCCAAACATTATTGCTGGCATCAATCCGGTGATTGAGAAAATGTCCTTGTAAGTCACACATTATGGGTATGCAGAAGCTAAGAGGTAAGTACTGCTTTGTGCAGGACCTGCGCAAGATCAATAATGTTGTTTCTTGTTGTCCGGTGGTACCAAACCCAGTTGTGCTTTTATTTCAAATCCCACGTGAAGCTGAATGGGTCACTGCCATTGATCTTTGTCAGGCTTTCCATACTGTTGCATGAGAACGACCAGTTACTCTTCGCATTTTGGTTCAGCAGTCACGTTTTGCCAGTGACCAGGGGCACGATAGACGAATGCCCAACGATGTCGGGTGTTTGAGGTGCGAAGAGGTGAAGCTTGACTCTGCAGCCACGAGGACCAGGAGGTGTTGACGACAACCAGGAGCTGGATTCGAGCTGTCCCACAAATGATGTTGAGTGTTGCGGTGTCGGTGCCCGGATTGGACCTAACAAGCCTTGGCAACAGCAACCCACGCAGGAAGAGAAAAGATGCTTCGGTGTGGACCAGCAAGGTCCTGGGGACACCCCAAGCGTTGGAGAGTCAGGGCATGTCTAGAGCAACCAGGTAAGCCCGATTAGAAGTAAAGTTGCCTTCACAGATACCCACCAGTTGATGGACTAGGGATTGCTAAGGGACCTTGAGAGAGAACCCAAAGGGCCAGCTCACGGAACACTCGTGGAGTGTAAGCGGGCAATCTTCAGTGCAAATGCTGCTCGGGGTCAGGGCTACAAGTAACCCAAAGCTCAGCTGTAGGAGTCACTGGAAATCTGATGCTTCTGCAAATGGTCGCGGTGTCTAGGGGTTCGGGTTGCACGGTCTTCCACAAGGGATACAGGCCTCAGAATTGCTGTGTGCACAGATCGGCCTCAAATACCACAGAAACCCACCTCCTGTGTTGCAAAATTCTTCAGAGTCCGGCGGGAGCTTTGGAGATGCAAACCGGACAGATGCGTCTATGGTGCCTGCCTTACAGGGGAGTAACTCCTTTACTCCAAGGGAGATTCTTCAGTCATCTAGTTCAATGTAGATCATCGAAGTTCCAGGATTCAGTATCAGAGTTTCATCCAGGTGTAATCTAAAGTCCTGTAGTCAGGGTTCCTTCTTTATACCCAAGGAAGGGATTGGACATACTCTGGGGACCCACCTATGGGAGGGTCAGGAAAGAGGGATGGCTACACCCATTTCCTTTGTCCAGTTTCATGCCAGAACAGGGTCTGGTAGCCCCTGCAACCGGTTTGAACTGGTCTATGCACAGGGACAACAAATGTGCCCCCAGTGCTGAACTTCAAAGCACTCTTGGAGTGCACCCACCCAGCCCCAATACACTAAAGCCTGTCTGGGAGGTGGTGACACCTCACTGTGACAGGAAACCTATTGTCCAGACCTCCCCTGCTGGAGTTTCGTCCAGCAGCAGGAGGGCAGACTTGTGTCTGTGGATGGCAGCATCCATTTTGTGATGCCAGGGCTCGGTTAGCTGGTACCGGGTATACCGGTGCTGTCATGTCTCTCCCTCTAGAAGGGTGGGATCATACTCCCACACCAGTTACTGGTATGGGGGTATGATTCCAAGGTGTTTGACACCAAACACAAAATGTTTCCGAGCAGCCATCCCAAAGTTAGCATTTACCGTTTGGTTATAATGCACTTAAGAGTATATGGTCTGGCTGCATCACAAACAACCCTGGAATAAAGGTTCCGAAGGCTGCAGAGGGGCTCTGCTCATGCATGGGCACCCTCTCACATAAAACCCAGCACCCTGCCTTCAGGATTAGTAAGGCCTGCCATAGGGGTGACTCATAGGTTTATATGTGCAGTGATATTGAGAGATATAGTGTACCTATAAGGTAAGGGGTGCATGCACCACCTTGCCCAGGCTGCAGTAGCAGTCCTGTGGTGTCATTTTGGAAGGCATCCCAGGAGTGGCATAATACATGCTCCAGCCTCCGGCAGGCCTCTGAGGTACCTATGCCCTGGGTACATAGTATACCATATATTAGGGACTTATAAGGGTACCCCAGAATCCAATCTGAAGTGTACCTAAAGTACTGGTAATCAATTTAAGGGAGAAAGCAGATAGACTGGGGTCCTGAATAGCAGGATCTCAGCCAGATTAAGTCGAAAACCAGCAAAACACCAGGAAAAAGTGGGGGCAGTCAGATTCCACCTTCCTAAAATACCGAGAGTCCATCTATCTTCAACCAGGTCTTGAAAAATAATCTGGAGTCTTTGGTCATGCCCTGCAGTTCAGTATTGGTTCAATACATTGATGACCTACTCATTGCGTCAAACACTCGAGAAGCGTGTAAGACCGACACCATTGCACTGGTAAATCATTTGGCTGAGAATAGGCACAAAGTGTCTCAGAATAATCTACAACACTGCCTGACAGAAGTCCTGTATCTAGGACATCACATTTTGAGTGGTGCAAGGAAGGTGTCACAAGAAAGAATCTTGATGAATCCGCTGATGACCAAAAAGGAAGCCAGGATGCTCTTGGGAAAGGTGGACTACTGTTGCCAGTGGACACCCAACTTTTCCCTAGAAGCTAAGCCTTTACAGAGGCTGACACACAAGGATGATTCTGATCTGGAACCCTGGGATAACAAATGTTTGGTTGGGCTCCTGGAATTGAGAGAAAGTCTCTGCCGTGCCCCGGCACTAGGAATGCCTAATCACAACAAAGCATTTTTGCTTTTCTGCATTGAGAAGGAGGGCTGCACTCTTTCAGTGCTTGAGGGGGACTCGCCGACCTGTTGCATATTTTTGGGCTACTTTAGATCCAGTAGCCGCAGCATTGCCTGGATGTCTCAAGTCCATGGCAGTGGCAGGTGTCAGTATAGAGTGATGTGAGAGCATAGTAATGGGTCACCCATTGGCTGTGTATGTTCCTCACTCTGGTGAATTTATTTTTACCAGAATTCACAAACAACCACCTTACTAAATACAAACATGCAATATTGGCAGCTGAAAATGTCACATTGAAATGCTATGCTGTTTTCAACCCTGCTACTCTGTTGCCCCTTCGTGATTGTGATATTGATGAGGTGGAAATAGAACATGACTGTTTCGATGTTACTGAACTATGCACCAAGTCAATACCAGACATACATGATGAACCACTACCTGTATCTTATTATGCATTGTTTGTGGATGTCTCATTTTTTCTGGATTCAGCAGGCAAATTGAGAGCTGTTAATACCGTCTGTGCAGTGTCAAGAGAAATGGAAGCTGCCTGGCTGAATTGGTTGCTCTTATACTAGTTTGCTGTGTCCCAGATAAGTCGATGGGGATAATCTTCACTGATAGTCAGTATGGCTTTATTGTTGTTCACGATTTTGGACAGTTATGGTCCCCAAAGGGGTTCATCACATTGTCAGGTTCCACCATACTCAATGGAGAACAAGTGTGGAAACTTTTTGAAGCTTTACAATAGGCTGCGCAAGTTGAGGTTGTGAAATGTTCTGCACATTGCAAATGAGATGATTATGTAACTTGGTAATATGTATGCCGATGAAGTTGCAAGGTATTGTTCTCACAATGCTTGCACCTTTAATGATGAGTACACAAATGAACGAGCATATGAAACCGATTACAACCTTTTATTGATAATTGCTGATACTTAGGATGAGGTAAAGAATTTGCAAGAAGAGGTTACTGAGGCAGAACAGGAGATTTGGGTGAAGGCATGTTGTCTGAAGAGAGAGGATGACATTTGGGCTTCAGAAGATAGAAGAACTGTGTTACCTAACAGTTTGTTACCACCGATAGCTAGACATTACTCTGTCCAGATGCATGTGGAAAGAGATGCTAAGGTTAGGTTGCTCTGACAGACTGTTTAATCCCAAGTTCAGATTGATGGCTGAAGCTTTGTGTCACTGGTGTATGGTTTGCCGGTAGATGAATGTAGGGAAAAGAACTGCAGTTACTCTGAGCCACATAGGGTGATCAGGAGGTCCCTTTTACAGGATGCAGCTATATTTCATTGAAATGACCATGTGCAATGAACTAAGATATGTCTTGGTTGTTGTTAGCATTTTTTATGCTTAGTTAAAGCCAACCCAACAAGGAGTATTGACTTTCTCACAGTGGCTAAACTGCAGTTGAGAGAGCTCATTCCTAGGTTCGGATTTCCTACTTCTTTGGAGTCAGACCGTGGCACTCATTTTAATAATGAGATCCAGAGAATGTTGTGTGCAGCATTACAAGTGGAACAGAGATTACATTGCAGTTACAGACCTGAGGCTACTGGAATAGTGAAGCAGGCGAATGGCACTTTCAAATCCAGATTGGCAAAGATGTACCGATCGACATCTTTGAAGTGGCCGAATGCTTTGCCTCTTGTGTTGATGAGTCTTCGAAGTATCCTTTATTTGAGAACTGGACTGTCGCCGCATGAAATGATCATGGGGAGAGCTATGCAGTTGACAGCTGTGCCTGCAAATGTCCTTTTTAATATAACAGATGATCTAATACTTGACTACTGTAAAGGACTGGCTGATGTGGTGCATTCTATGTCTCATCAGGTTGAAGCAACCACAGCCTGCCTCATCAGGAGCAGTGCTATGATCTTAGTCCATCGGACTAGGTCTTAGTGAAGAAACATCTGTGGAAAAGGTGTTTGGAGCCCTGTTGGTGTGGCCCCTATCAAGTGATACTTGTCACCACAACTGCTGTCAAGTGTGGAGGTCTTCCCAACTGGGTGCACGCTGCCTATACTTACAGAGTTCCGTGTCCCCTTGATGAAATAAAAGTGCCTTTCCAGGAGCGGCAGTAGTGGTCGAGAAGCTGTAGGAGCAATTTAGGCAAGCTGTTGAGGAACAGTCAGAACTGGAAACATCACTTGATCGATCTGAGGGAGGTTTAGATGAGGTCACAGTTGGAGTTGACACAAAAAAGACTTGTCCGGTGGTAGTGAATGAAAGAGATCCAGACACTAACGAAGAATCTACTGCTGTGAAATCGTGAGTAGTGACTAAAGAATGTTGGCCGAGAAGACAAGAGACTGAAGTTACCAACTGAATGTGAAAATCCAACTATTTTGGAGACATCTGAAGAGTCTGATCTCAGTGATGATTAGGAGAGAGGGCCTGCTTTGAGAAGGTCAGAGAGATCATGAGTGCCTTGTTGGAGGCACTCTTCTCCTGCGTTGACGTATTTGGCTACAAATGAGCGAAAGGGAAAATTCTGGGAGTTCTGGGATAACTGTGACCATCCGACTGAAACTTCCAGAATTTGAACTACAAATTCACCTTACCTTTGAACTTCCTTTATTGACAAGACTTAGGGGCAGATTTACAAGCCCCTTGCGCCTCTTTTACGCCGCCGTTGAGTCACTTTTGTGACGCAGCGGCGGCGTAAAGCCAGCGCCATGCTGCAGGGTATTTACAACGTGACGCATCTGGGAGATGCGTCACGTTGTAAAGCCCTGCGCCACATGTAGGTGTTCCGGCGCAGGGGGGGGCGTTCCGGTGCAGGAACGCCTACTAAAAGTGGCTGAGTGAAATCTACAAGATTTCACTCAGTCACTTTTAAGGCCATGCTGCGTCAAAACCCTACGCCTGCTTGAAGCAGGCGTAAGGATTGACGCAGCATGTTAGGGATAGGGCACCCCCAAGCCTTGCTGGAGCTGCGACGTGCTTGCGACGTCAATGCAGCAATGCGCCGCCTTTCCGACGGGGGATGCGTCACGCATCTGCCCATCCGAGCGCCACGGTGCGCCGCATTGTAAATGCGGCGCATCAGTGGTGGCGCACGGGTGGGCAGATGCGTCGCAACTCTTCTGGAGCATCTCTGCTGATTAGCAGAGATGCGCCAGAAGTCGTAAATCTGCCCCTAGGTACCTTGAGACATCTTATTTTTGGTGTAGCTGAATTTCCCCACTGGATCAAAGAGTATTTCCTGTGCTAGTTGATGAACTGAAGCATTTCATCCTAGAGCTTTTTGTTACTGAACTTGGACATTTTGAGAGACATTAAATGAACTTTTTTATAGGTCAATGAAGAAGATTACCTAGAGCCGAATGGAAGAACAATAAAAATAGGGACTAATCTTAGAAGAACACGGAGTGTGGCTAGGGAAGTCTCACGAAGATTTGTATATAAAAAGTTCTTGCTTATTCTATGAACTTTGATTTTTCTTTTGCACAGGAAGTGACCTACAGAGAAGACTCTGTTGCTGCGAATTCTCCACTCACTGGTCTGACTCTAACGAAGTGATAGAAACAAACCTTTATTCTTGTAGGTGTAGATACGCAATAGGTGCTTCCTATATTGCTGATAGTAATGATAGCATTAATCATTGTGTTGGCAGGACTCTATGCTCCAACATCAAGTTTGTCAGGAACAAAATCCATAGCTTCCCATATTACATTCCGTCCTGTAGGTGTAGGTGTAAGTCACTCATGCTAGATGAGAAAGATTTGCATATAGACACTTCTATGGGAGATTTTTCTTCAAACATATATTTTAAGCTGTTCTATGAGTACATCGACAATGGATGCTCTGGCGTGTTACGTCTGTGCGCAGTTGTCTGCTTCTGCATCGGAGGGCATTACCTACCATCCATCACCTTCCTTTGACATGTGGTATCACTTGTAGCCTCTTGCTAAGTCTTTTATATGGAAAGGGCCATTTCCAGTATTATTTTTTAATTTACAATTTAATAGCTTCAGAAGTTCCCCAATTCAAATATTTGAATTGTTATCCAAACTCCCCATAAATGGTGACAGCTGATTGTTTCTTTAAATCCACTCTGACATTTGATACCGCTTACGCGCATAGACATAATTTTACTTGCCTTTTGACAAAAGTAGAAAACAATTTTTTGAATTTTGTACAAGAAAGGAGGAGAGACATGGAGTCGAAAACTAAAACAGATCAAAATGTTAGTAAAGAGCATAAGTGGGCTAAATAAGAAATAGATCATCAGGTAGAGGGAAACTAAGCTATGTTAACATTAGACTGACTGCAAACATAAAGGGAAATTGTGTATAATTAGAAGTAGTCCACACTAAATTAATGGGGAAAAGTGAGTGTGGAGGGAATTAGAAATTGTTTATGGGAGGTCAGGATCCTGTTATACCTAGAGTTTCTTATATTTGTGGAGGACATGCTGATTTCCAATTACCTGAGGGTTGGTATGGTGTGTGTTATCTAGGTGTACTTTTTCCGAAAATGTATCATGTGTAACATTTTGAAGATCCAATATGGGAAAAGAATCCTAGGTCTAAGAGGGGAGTAAGTGCTAGAGGGGTAGTAGGAAGTGGTCCCTAAACAAGGACAATAGAGTTTGAAAAATGAACATAGAACCAGTATCAGCACTATATTTGAAACTGTCCAGCCAGACAGATATACTTTAATTCATAAAATAGACACACAAACCAATAAAGTGGGACACAAGCCCGCGTCCTACTAGGTGTACATACAGTATATACGTAAAACAGAAAAACAAACAGGAATGCCCAGGCAAACACTTTCTCATTGTACATTACTCATGTGTAAAGGGGTCTCACAATATCTCTGCTTGCACTAATCAAATGTATAACATGCAAGCAAGTCGTTCTGTCTGAGCTTTCCTTTTGGGATTTTAATGTTTAACCTTTATCGTGAACGTTGCTCACTAGCATATTTTTCTCTCCTCTGGAGATGCAAAGCTACATTAGCTAGTGAAAAGGGCTTTGTTTAATTGTAGCGATAGCACTGTATGGGAGGAAACTACTGGCAAGAAGAAGGTAAGCTAACAAAGTTGGAGATGAGTTCTCATGGGGGAGATAGGATGCTCAAAAACGAGTGAATGTACTTGATTGAAGTTGCTACTTATTACCAAGGAAGATGAAAATGTAATGGAGATGATGATGCTGGTTACCTTTAATACGTTGTGTGTTATTAGGTTTTGTATAGTTGGTCAGAACAGGAGACATCTTCAGACTTTCCAGAGCTACAGACCTCATTGCTATAGCTCTCTTTAGATTGGAGTACTTGTACTGAAGTCTCCACTAAGCTGGCACCTTATTTTGCTTCCCTGATTAATTAGAATTCCCAAATTATAAGTAGGGTAGAATAATATAGAGTTCTCAATTTTACTCCTGACTGGGCAGAAAGTGTGAAACTTCCAATTTAACTTGTACATTTTATCTCTTATCCTATGCATTGCAATGACGGAATTCCTTATAAACGGTGTATTGTTTAGACTGAGTTTCGTTAAGAGATTCAGACTTATTTTGGTGATTTTATATCTCTAACATCTAGTTTTGAGACTCATTTATGCCAGTTTGTTTCTGAGTCTGTAATAAATCAAATTAAATTTCTTTAGCAGTCGTGGCTGTGTCTGACCTAATGTGCTACACTGTTATTTAGTTTGAAAATCGATTATTAACTCCCTCTTACTTCTCAAGCTACTGCAAGATCGATTGACCAAAGATGAAAGTTGTCCGAAGGGCCTGGGCTCCATCAACGTCTTGTGCTATCTTGTTTTTTATGGGTGGGAGGGTGCTCAGAGGAGGGTTTAACATCTTGTCAGGTAGTTCTTCTGCTCCTAATCTGTCTCTTCCGTTTGTGTGTTAAGAGCTTAATGTCCAATTCCAATTGAACCACTCCAAAGCCAAATTCAGACTGTAAGTGATTGCTGTCCAAAACATTTTCCAAACTTGTAGCTTAGTATAAATCCAAAAATTACTCCATCTGTGGTTTTCCAGAGGGTCGACAACTAACAAATGGCACCATCTTAAATGTCATATCTTTGTTGATTCTGCTTAAGGGAGATATTTCTTTGTTTTATGGAACAAGTGATTTTTGGGCTTTGACAGTCCGCAAAGGATCACAACCCTATAGCATATGTAGTGGCTGGAGTTTTGTCAAGTGCATTCCAAGTATTTTTAATGAACCAATCCAAAAGCTCATTCCCTCAGTACTGCTTTCTTCTCCTTATCCCATTAACCATTGTAGTGAAAGTTTGCGGAGTGGCACAATCTAAGCAGTCTGTCGCGCTAGTCCCAAAAAGGGGGAACCTTCTGTTCCGATTTCCCACAGGAGCAAAGATGCTGCTCTCCACACTTTCAGAAGACAATCTCAGAGGGAGACAGAAACACTCTCTCATGAGATCTTGTTTGCTAAAAGAGAGGGGAATAACCCATGAGTGACAACCACTCTTCCCCTAAGTTTTGTTTGTGTGTCAGGTAATGAGGGTAGTTGATCAGGGAAGACCTGGAAAGGAATACAAGGAGAATTTAGATGATCAGCCCACAATCACATTAATACATGTCCACTCTACTCATATGGCTCACTTACTTCTGGTGAGTGTTCAGTATACAAAAAAAAGAAGTGCCTCTTGAATCCAGGGAGACCAATGAGTAGGCTTTGAATTTCTCTCGGATGTCGTTAGGTCTTAAAAAGGAGCGACACCAAAAGAGGACACTTTCACCTTCATACACACCAGGGTTACGGTAGGAATAAAGATGGGATAGCCCAAGAAAACGGTTCTAGACAATCAGAGATAAGTGAGGGTAAGGAGGAGAGAGAGACTCAAATGCTAAGGGGGTTTAGGGTTCTCTCATACTACTACACCCTGAGTGCACAGACAATTCCTGCTGGCCGGCTCTATCAAAGTCTACAGAAGAGCATAGCAGCCAAGACCTGTTGGAACCTGACTGAATGCCGTGTTGGCCGGCTCCTGTCAAGCGTCTACAGGAGCGGAGCAACCACGAATATTGAACCTGCTCAAAACTGTCCGGACGGGAGCGGAGCAGACGAGGTTTCCCCACCTCCCAGGAAACGCGCTGCGCTGATCGGCTCAAAACTAAAATACGAGCGGAGCAGACAACAAACACGCTTACCTGGGAAGCGGGTGCATCTCTCTGGCCGGCTCCGGCCGGGACTAGTCAGACGCAGGGGCGGACGCTCCCAATCGGGTATGACACGCACATTTTGGCCACAGCGAGGGTATGTAGCGTGACCAACTCTGGCGTAAGAGCGGGGGAAAGCCTCTTTCTGAAGTCTCGTGTCGGGGAACTTTCTTGCACCACATACAACGCAGGAACAGGGAAGAACGAGGCTAGAGTAAGTTCAGAAGTCGAAGCAGTACACAACGATGAGCTGAAAGTAGGGGGCGTGGTCACCATTCACACGACGGATCAGTAAGCCAAGCACTGATTCGTTGAAGCGACTTCAGTTTAAAGGAGTTAGGGAGCGTCTCTAAAGTATGCACCTTTAGGTCTAGGCATCCTCTCAAAAGTACATACTCTTGTCTAAGGAACCAATGAGAGAGTGGCACATGCTCAATGTTATGATTCCTCGTACACTTCAGTGGGAGCTAACGGGGAGCTAACAGGGAAACCTAACACAGTCCACCCTCCATAAATTGCTTCTACATGAACCACACCCTTAAGTCCTAGTCACCAATGGACATTGACTCCTTGCGAGAATGAGAAGGAACTTTGAATCATCTGTTGCATCAGTACTTAAAATTAACTCTATAAAAAAAAACTGTTGTTTTTGGACATTAATGTATGGCTTGCATAGCAGGGCATTCTTAAGTAGGTGATTCTTTTATTTGTAGGGCTGTATCAGTTGCAATGTGTTAATATTAATTGTAGGAATGAGATTGCTGATTATGATACTAATATAGAAGCAGCATCAATGGCTAAGCTTTGAATAAATAATTAACATGAAAAGAAGTTTCCTTCATTCTGGTATGGTTTGTTGGTAGGGTTGGACAGTTTCTGCTGTGTTTAGAGTAACATTTCAAAATGGTACACTTTAAAAATGCGAACCCAGTGCCGTTGATAGGTTCATCTAGAAAGAAATTTCCAAACAGCATCGCGCAAGGATACCAGCAGTAGAATGGTAAAACCAGCAGTAGAATGGTAAAACTTCAGCCCATATTTATCAAGCCTTTGTGTCACCTTTCCACCACACAAGGGGACACAAGGGTGACTTTAAACCTAAATGACATATTCTTAGATTTGCCAACACTGGTAGACCTGGGAATGTGTCAGAATTGTACGCCTTCCCACTAAAGGCACAATGAGGACAAATATTTGTATTTCTCTTTGTTGTTTCCTCTTTCTGAGTGTGTTGCATTGTGCAGCATACTTATAAAGAGGAAAATGCCTCTAAGGATTGTTTTTGTGCAGGAAGGTGTCCTGCCTAAAACGCAAGCACCCTTACACCATGATGCAATGGTGCATGCCTTAATGCTAGGTAGCAGTTTGTGCGCCAGCGCTGGCAGAGACCAGGAATGCACTGTATAATGTTAAATATTGTGCATTCAAGTTGGCTTGCTGTGTTGTGTGAAATAATTATAAATATTGGCCTTCTTGTTTGTGGTGGGCGTTGCCAAATACTCTACCTGCCACAATAGATCCCAGCTGTTTGCTACTTATTACCTCAAGACGTTGACAGAAACAGTGAACAGATCTCCAGGTAGCAGTGTTGTGGAAATCGAAAATGCACACAAAAACGTATTTGTGGAATTTCAATGTAATTTTAAATTACTTTGTCATCACAGACACCAATAGGCTCTTATTAAAACGTCATAATGTTCTGCTCTACTGTGGAAAATTATTTTAATGCAGTCTTTAATACTTTTGATTCTGGGTTCATTCCTTAGCTTGTCTGGGTGCAGGTCAAATTTTTGTTCCGCTCACCAGAGCAAGGAGCGCAAAGTCAGCCCAGTTCATCCATTGGCTTATATCTTGGAAAGTGACTTAGGGGCATATGTATCAAGCCCTTTTCCCGTTCGCAATTGGGCCGATTCTCAGAATCGGCCCGTTTGCGAACGGGAAAAGGCCTTTTGGGATGTATCATCCGAAAAGGGCATCGCAAATTAGAGAATCACAAAATTTACAATTCTCTATTTTGCTATTGCATTTTAGGAATCGCAAATTGCAATTCCTTAAATGCAATGTATGAAGCACAGAAAAAGTGCGATTTGGCCTTAAGGAATCGCAAATTACCTCCAACTTCAAGTTGGTGGTAATTTGCGATTTCATTGAAAAATGCACTTAGGGCATGTATGTGCGCCACATGTGCATACATACATATTTCAGGGGTGCGACAGGGTGTCCTTTTGACACCCTGGCACCCTTGCAATTGCATTCTCATTTTGCGATTCCATAATTGCGAATCGCAAATTGAGAATGTCTTCCCATTCATTGCTAGCCCATAGGAATGAATGGGAAGGTATTCCTTAATTGCGATTCGCAATTTGCTAATCTCATTTAAGAAATGCCAAGGAATCGCAAAATATTTGCGAATTTTTTATTACATCCTGTTTTGGGATCCCCAAATAACGATTCTCTAAAAATCGCTATTTGAGAATTTCAATAGCGGTATTTGATACATATGCCCCAGTATTCTGTTCTTGCATGATGTGCACTTGTACGCAGAAAGGAGTCTACTCGTAGAGTTTTACCAAAATCATTTAAAAATAATCACAATGCCAAAAGTTGGCAGCCATTGTCAAACCTGCTGACTTAGCCAGTGCTTTTACACTGACATTCTGATGGGGAGGAGGTTACCATAAGTGATATAAAAATGGTGTGCAAAATATTGATTAACAATAAAATTTCTATGCAAGAGGGAATGATTTCTGTCTCACAGTGTAATTCAAAACCAACTCAACATACCTTGAAAAGAGGCTTAAAAGCACTGTAAATATAACATGGGCTATATGTTTGGTTGATTGTCCTTGTTTTTGCAGTACTGTCATACAGATACATTATCATGCGGGCTACTGCACACAGAAGCTGCAGCAAAAGACAGGTTGAGAACACTGGGCTGTCTTCACTGAAAAAATAAGTGTTAAACACTCTAACATAATGTGTTTGAATAGCACAAGAGTTTGATGTACCATAGGAGAATTTCAGTGTCAACTTTCCATACACACAAAGCCAATCCACTCCACTCAAAGCCACACCAAGCCAGACAATGCAACTCCACGACACGTAATGCTCACTCGTCTGCATGCAATGCCACTCCATGCCACAAACTGCCTCTCTACGCCACACATTGCCATGAAACCCAATGCCAGCCCACAAGTCACAGTGCCACCCAACGCTTTCCATTGGTTAACTTTGTCACTCATTTGCTTGTTTCTTACTTTTTAGCTTGTGGGCTTTATTTCCTCATGTTTGTCTCTCATCTGGAGCATGAACACATTATTTGTGTACTCCCACTGCTCACTTTTGAAACATTACTTTTTTAGATTTCACCCGCAAAGCGCTTGTGCTGTGCTTGCGAAATCTCTTGAAAATAAAAAATTATCTTAAACGTGGCTTACAGCCCTTCTAATACTTACCTTCACCTACCATTGATTGATTCCAACTTTGCTCTAATTTACATGGTTCTGATTGGTCAGCACGTACGCTGCACATCCCCCTGCTCTGCTGTGCCTAGCCATGCCATGGCGTGAAGTTTGACCCAAATACAGCTTCCATTCACTGGCTAGTGGCCAGTGGCCTTCCACTAGCTATGCAAACGCAAGGAGATGATGGACGGATTGCTGAAACTTTTCAGACACTCAACCCCAGTCACAGATCTGGCTTGAATCCATCATCATTCTTTAGCTTACTTCGCCACCCCAGTTCAGACCCAGCCATATGCAAATCAGTCTTGACCCTGTGCCTCATGGGAACAGTCCAGACTGAACTGCTAACCCAGGTATTCCCTGGACTGGTAGCAAGTATCCTGGGGCCGGTTCCGGGGTAATACCCCTCATCAGCCAGGCTAGCTTGAATCCAGTAGCAAAGTGAGCATGGGACCGACGTCTGGGCATACCATGCCAACTTAGGGCGAACAAAGCAGACACACGGAGATGATGGACGTAGCGCTAAAACTTTTCAGACACTCACCCCCATTCACAGATCTGGGTTGAATCCATCATCGTACTTTAGCTCACTTCGCCACCCCAGTTCATACCCACGTCCTTGCTCACTATGCCACTGGATTCAAGCTAGCCTGACTGATAAGGTGTGTTACCCAGAAACCAGTCCCAAGATGCTTGTTTCCAGTTCAGGGAAGGCCTGGCTTGGCAGTTTGGGCTGAACTGTTCCCCTGAGGCACAGGGTCGAGACTGATTTGCATATAGCTTGGCCTAAACTGAGATGGCGAAGTGAGCTAAAGAACGATGATGGATTCAACCCATGTTCTCACGGCACATTTGAATTTTATTTAAAATGACTTCAAGGCATCAAGGCAGATACATCACTCTGTAAACCCCTGCGCTACATTCTACCTGTATCAGGTATAATGCATGCAGGGTGGGCGTTTCATCACAGCAAACCACATAGAAGTGACACAGCAAAATCTATGAGATTTCACTGCGCAACATCTAGGGCCTCACTACTTCAAATCCTTACACCTGCTTGAAGTAGGCAGAAGGAGTGATGCAGGGCTTTGCTCATGTGAAAAGATACCTTGCTGGAGTTGCTTCTGTTTTCAGACACACTCCAGCAATGCGCCTATTTTGCTCCTACTGATACGTCAGGAATACTGATGTATCTGTAAATCCTAGTGACATGGAACACTGTACAGTAAATACCGCTCATCAATGGTGATGCAAGGATGGCGCTATGAAAACTGTTGCATCGCTGTTTTCCCGCAGTGATGCAAAACTTTTCATAAATGAGGCGCCTTGTTTCTTTGAGCACTAGTACATCTGTTTTAATTTGGTACAGTGATGATAGTGGGGAGCAGAGCAGGAACAGCTGAGATTGAGTTACTGGCTTTAAACTAGTCCTTCAACAGATTCTTTAAATGGGCAAGTCTTCAATGCCTTATGGCAGATGAATGTCCAAGGTGAATTCAGACCATTCAAAGTTTTGAGCCAAAGCCGACGAGATGGCTCATTTGTTGGGCTGCTGTTATTGGCATGTTAAACATGAGGAGGGATTTAAATGACCCTGAACATCCTAATGGGACCAGTACTCAATTTGTTTACGTGGTACACCATACATGACCAACATCCAAATACAGAAACTAAAATCATGTTAAATTGGCAAATCACGAATACTAATGGTGCTTTCAGTTCCATCTGAGCGTTAATCTGTTAAAGCTTCTTTTAGCGAGTATTCCATCACAACCTTTCCAGACTAGAGACCCCTTCAATACACTCCAGCAATTGAATTTTGGGCTAGACCATTCAGACATTCCTTTCTATACCTCACATATGCTGAAAAATATTATCCACAAAACAACAGGACTGATACCAGAGTGAAATCTAAAATAGCCTTCTGTGTAAATAAGACGTTTGCATTCGTTTGAGATATTGGGCGGATCAGATTACTTTCTACACTTTAATCTGTTTCTTGTAAACTTAATTTGGCAGTTGGATCGACAGGCTTTTCTGCTTCCTGTCCACTTTGAGGTAAGTGAACATTTAAGAAAATTTCCCACATTCTATCCTGATCCCTACATCAGTCATCTCTTGATATTGAGGGAATCATAACAAAGTTGAAATCCCCAGTGATCATGAAATGAAAATGGGTTTTTATAGAGCGCGTATTTGCCGTGGCGTCTTAGCGCTTGCTACCATTAAATTAAACCGGAGAATGAAGCCATCAAAGGGGTACACATAAACAGCCAAGTCTTTAGTCCCTTTCTGAACTGTAGCAGATCATTTTGCGTTCTAAGATGCAGAGGCATAGTGTTCCAGAACTTAGGGGCCAAGTATCGAAAACTTCTGCCCCCCCATTTCATCGTCTTTACTCTTGGAACCACAAGCAAGTATGCTGACGCGGAACGTAGACATCTCTGTGGAGTATATCGCTTACAGTATTGACCCAGCTGCGTAGGTCCCACCCCTTGCAGACTCTTGTGTAACACACACATTCATTTAAACTGGATCCTAGCAGATATGGGCAACCAATGTAGGTGTTCTCGGATAATTAAGCTAATGGAACTAAATTTAGGTAGATCTAATGGTGACCGGGCCGCCACATTCTGCAGGGTTTGGAGTTTTTGAATCACACTTTGTTTTGCTCCAATGTAGAGTGAATTACAATAATCAATTTTTGACAGGATCAGTGCCGTAACAACCATTTTCCTCAAAGACATAGGAATAAAAGGAAGAATTTTCTTAAGAATTTTAAGTGTATAGAAACAGGAAGAGGTAATGCTATTGACCTGGTCAAATAAGGAAAGATGGTCATCAATCAGGACTCCAAGATTTTTTACCTTCTTTACGGGCTGTGGCCATGGCCCATCATCACTTGGTCTCCTTCCTATTTTTGAAATACCTTGGTATTATGTCTTAGTAAGGTTCTCTCAATTCCTTTGATGATGTTTTATAAACTTTAAACAGGGGGGATTTGGAAATCATGGCACTCACTTATGTGTCTCACACAATTTCAGTGTTAATGTAAATCTGTAGTGCTTTGCTCAAAGGCAAGGTGTTCACGCCACACCTTCAATACACTCTAAGGCTTATCATACATCAGCAAAAAGTCCTAAAGCACACACAATTTGCACAGTGTTCTATGAAAACGATTTCACAAATTTTAAAGCTCATCGGTGTCACATGTCTAATCTTTATTGCTCCATTGCCCACTTTCAACACATGTTCAGTCGATCGAGCATCAAGCCCCACTACTTCATCAGGGCTAGAAGAAAACAAAAGCTCCAGTTTACAAAGGACAAATAGATGCCCTCAACATGAATACTATCACCCTGTGACATGATACATATGTCCACATTATATCCAATGTGTGACATTTCGTAGAAACCCATGCGTACACAAATTATGCACAAAATCAATGCACAGTTTCTGATCTTGGGTTAAGGGCCACTATAGTTCCGGATCACACTACAAAGTATATCCATATCAAAGGTGGTGTGGGTCACAAATTTGCCTCCATCATAGTTCACTCCAAAGTAAAATCAGGCCATACATGCATACAAGCAAATAAATCCTTCAAAAGTTACATGCATTGTTCTTTTTGTCACATGCCAATTGCCCCGCCATCCAAATTAATCTAGTATAAACTAATCAATATGTCCCAATTTATAAACCAAATGATGTGTACAAAATAGCTTATTCTTGTTGTGCATGTCTGTAAACCAAAATAGAACGAACTACTACCAAAACCAAATCTACCAATCACCCCCTTTCCACCACTTGGTGTGAATCAGCTCATACATCATAAATGAAAGAGCTGTCACTAGCGTGGTCCAAAATAATGTGAGCCAGCTAGAGTGTTAGGCAAGCAATAGCTGTGAATACTATCGAAAGCATTTAGATTACATCCTCTAAGTGCCAGTACAGCTAATTGTAAGTCATCACATTCAACAACTGTTGTCTACCCGCCCTTACCAATAAGTTCAGCTCTAAGTCTTGCCATATACGTGTGGATGATTGCGGCGAGTACACCTTGCAATATCAGCGTACTTGATAGGAGCCATCTTTTCTCCCTATTTATCAGTGTGAACATAGAAAAGGGACAACATGCCTTTCACTATGGTGGCCACCATCTTAACGCTGTCTCAATCATTCTATTATACTTCCAACTTATGTGTGCAACATTCCTAACTCGCGGCTAAATCTTTCCAATATTTTAGAAGAGTGGCAACTCATAGATAAAGTCAACATAAGTAACCCTTACGGACCATTGTCCCATTAATAACTTACATTTTTGTGCCACGATTAGCACCATGTTTTCTCCCTATTTATCAGCGTAAACATAGAAAACTGACAATACTCGTTCCTCTATTGCGTCTGCCATCTTAACACCATCTCAATCTTTGTATTGTACCTCCAATTTATGGGTCCTACATTCGTACCTCACATATAAGTCTCCTCAGTAGAAGAAATGGTTCAGATTGAAAAATCATAAAATCTGACACCACCTCACAGAAGCAAATTAGCTCTAAACCTACACTCAGTCAACACCTCATTGGCTGACCATCTGATTTCATATAGACGAAATACTTGGTGAAAAAAATATCACCATTGGTTTAATATATGTAATAATGGAACAAACTCCCCCTCAGCATCAGATGACGCCCTACACTGAAAGCTTTTAGAAAAGACCTGAAGACCTGGCTCTATGGATGACCGTGGAGCTGCCCCAACCCCTCTCCCCCTCCCAGTGCCTTGAGACCCTCACGGGTGAGTAGTGCGCTCTATAAATCCCTGATTGATTGAATAGAAGCAAATTAGCCTAAAGGCAATACTTGGTCAGTTCATCACCTGACGACCATCCAATCTGATGACTACCACATGGTTGGTATAAACCCTCACACTGCAGATCACAGTGCACAAGGCTCAAATGAAATCCCCCAAATTGTAAAACCAGTCAAAACCAGAAATATATCTAATATTCCATTGATAAAGAGGCAATGATGTGTCCGTCACATTACAGAGAGAGAAATGATTCAGTCCTCCAAAAAGTATTAAAGTTCATGATCTCATTTAATCCTCTCTCAACTGCTCGCAATATCATAATCCACGTGGCTTCACACCAACGTAAGTTCAATTCTCTATTCCCACCTCGGGGTTCCCTGGCTACATGATCGATACCAAAGAATTGGAAACTCCTGTGTTGCCCCTGTGTTGCACACTTCATGGCATGAACCACTATAGGGTGTTTTTTTATATCTCCTGATTTCAATGCCCTTGTGTGTTCGCCAACTCTATCCTTCAGAGCTTTAATCATGCTCCCCACATATATACGAGTGCATTTGGTTATAAGTACGTACCTAACAAATTTAGTACTGCAATTAATGTGTCTATGGATTAAATATTCATCAGCATCCCCATTGATCTTGTCCAGAGCACATCTGCACATCCCGCAGTGACCACATTTGTAGAATCCTTGAGTATATAGTGTCAGCCAACTCATCTGTTGTTGTTTAGGGCAACTAGTGCTCAAAATGTTTTTAGGGACCTACCTCTACGGTAGGTAATGTCTGGTTTAACTGAAATTTATTCTCTCAGCATTCTTTTAGATTGAAGTAAATGTCAATGTCTCTGTAGAAATGTACGAAATATATGTGAGGTCCAACTGTAGTTAGTAATCAGTTAAACTTTCTTTGATTTCCTGTTTGTTAACACCAAGGTGCCGATCACGATCCTGGAAAAACCGGGTACGAACCGTCGGTCGGAGAGTTTTCTCCGTCCGACTCGTACCCGGTCGGAAAACTTTACAAACATGGAATTACGATTTGCACGGAAACACCATTTCCGTACGAATCGTAAAAAACACCGACCGACGAAAAAATACATACGAATGTGATCCGGGAATGCTGCGACGTGACGTCGGGACGCTTTCAGGCAGCGTTTCACGACCCAGGAAGTACGATTCGAACCGACAGCAGCCCGGACGGCAATATTTTCACGGCACCCAAAAAGTGCCGGAAAAGCGAAGTACGGCGCGAAACGACGAGAGTAGGTGGCCCGGTACGCGCCGTACCCCCCCCCAGCCCCCGTATGTATGCGCCGACCCCCCCCAGCCCCCGTACGTACGTGGCAACCCCCCCCAGCCCCCGTACGTACGCGGCGACCCCCCCAGCCCCCGTACGTTCGAGTCATACCCCCCCATGTATGTACACCCGTGTACATGTAGAACCCCCCGTGTATGTACACCCGTGTACGTGTCGTACCCCCCGTGTACGTACACCCATGTACGTTCGAGTCGTACCCCCCGTGTATGTACACCCATGTACGCACCGTACATACACGGGTGGGGGTACGACTCGAACGTACATGGGTGTACGTACACGGTGGGTACGACACGTACATGGGTGTACATACACGGGGGGGTTCGACACGTACACGGGTGTACGTACACGGGGGGGTTCGACACGTACACGGGTGTACATACACGGGTGGGGGTACGTCTCGAACGTACATGGGTGTACGTACACGGGGGGTACGACACGTACATAGGTGTACATACACGGGGGGCTCGACACGTACACGGGTGTACATACACGGGGGGTTCGACACGTACACGGGTGTACATACACGGGGGGTATGACTCGAACGTACGGGGGCTGGGGGTGGGGTCACCGCGTACGTACGGGGGCTGGGGGGGGGTCGCCGCATACGTACTGGGGCTGGGGGGGGTCGGCGCGTACGTACGGGGGCTGGGGGGGGTCGGCGTGTACATACGGGGGCTGGGGGGGTCACCACATACATACAGGGGCTGGGGGGGGTCGCCGCGTACATACGGGGGCTCAGGGGGGGTCGGCGCATATGCGGGCACATGTCTCCATGGTTGCTATGGGGGGTCGGTGCGGACGGTGTTTTTTCCATACGGTTGTAACATCAGACGCACGTGATGGATCGTAATTCCGCGGTCGGACTTGACTTTTCACATTTGTACGGTAAATCGTCCGTGGACGTGTCGGACACATTTTCCGACCCGAGGACGTGTGGGGAATAATTACCAATGCGATTCGTATGGTCTTTTTCCCATGCGAATCGTAATTGGCAGTTTGTACGGCACTTGTACGATTCGTACGGTAAAAAGACCGGATACGAGTCATACGGGGAAATTTTTTCCTGGATCGTAATTGGCACCTAGTGTTTATCACTTGTCTGAGTACTGTTATTCCCTTCTCATGTTTTATACTTGTGTTAAAGAGAGACAATAGTGTTACCATCAACTTGCCTGGTTCACATGTCACATTATTCAACAGGTCAAGACTATGTTTAGTGTCAAGTATATGAGAGGGTAGGTTAATCACAAATGGTTGCTGAAAAACATCCTAAAACTCTGATAACTGCTCAGTGGGCCTAACAATACCTGAAATGATGGGCCTACCTGGTGAAAATGGTAGGTCTTAGTGCACTTTAGGGGGTGAATAAAGGCAAGGATAGCTAAGATGATCAATGCGTAAGTAAAAGTATTCATCACCATTAAGCACACCTCCCTCATGCCATTTCTTCAGTTCACCTTTAATCTTTTTGCCAATTTGAAGGTTGGGTTCACACCCGATTTTTCAACACACAACCCATCATTTAGTTGTGTGTGTATCTTTTGGTCATAATCCAAATGGTTCATGACCACAACATTTCCCCGCTTGTCTGTTCGCTTTAATATAAGTCCATCATCACATTGCAATTGTTTAAGAGCAACACGTTTTTCTGGGATAGGATTATACCTGCCACACCCCAATTGCATCATGGTTCTCCTTTTCCATCTATCAAGGTCCCCACATACCAATTTGTGGAACAACTCTAAACAGTTGCCAATCGACAATTGTGGTGTCCACCGTGACTTGCGCTTAAGTCCACTATCTACACTGGAATCAGTACTTACATCCAACCCGATCGACAAAACACATGTTGGCAGTGGGCAGCGGAGCAATAGCGATTGGATTGGACATGTGACATCCCTGAACTTTGAAATTTGTGAAAAATTATTCGTAGAACTCCGTGCAAATTGCATGTGCTTAACAACGTTTTGCTGAATGTTTATAGACTTTCAGTAGTAAAATAGAAATGGGGATGTACCACCTGAATAGTGGGAGTGCGTTGTTTGATCACTTGAGCACTTGGGCCAAATGTAAAGTTTTACCAGAGTAATAGTACATTAGACTTGTGGAGGACATTAGGACAACAACCCTGACAGATTACTCACTGGCAAATTTAGATATTGCTGCTAGGCCAGCAGTGATCTCTGTACCATAAAAAGAACTGCCTCATGGTGGCTGCTGTATAGATACATAAAGTTTGGTGGGCGTCCGCTGTCTGTTTGGCACCCAAAACTGGATTTTGTTATGAAAACAAATAATTAATGACGCACACAGCATTTTTTTATTGGTGTTGTGGTCATTATTAGTTTTTTTTTCTGTCTATGATGGACAGAAAAAAACGGCATCACACATCTCTCCTAAATAGGGTGGGTGGAGTACTGCCCTTCCCCTGACGGCCCCTACTCCATTTGGCCATCAGGAAGTGTTTTGTTGATTGAGCCTAAGTAGGCTCTGCCAACAGAAAGTTGATGGTCCTTCAGTTTCCAAACGAGGTGGGCAGACAGAGTATTCTTTCACGTTTATCCGACAATTTCTATGTCCGGCCCTCACTGCCATTAAGTCATACAAACGCATTTACCCATTGTAGTTTCACGAAAAGCTTTGATTGCTGCAGATATGGATTAGGACTGTTGGCCTTGTTTCCTGATAACACGCTAGAATGAAAGGCCGTAGATACTGATAGATCTTGTTCTAAACATTAAGCGTGGGAGTTCCGCAAGCATGCAGAGTTGCTTGTTGAGCATGCTTGCGCATGTTTGCGAGACGTTTCTGACGTTCAGAAAAGCAGATTGTGTTTGGGGGGAAACATCGCGCAAACTTCACCACGCGGTTGCGAATGTCCACGGCCATCTTGTTTCTTTCCTCTTTGTTATGGTTCTGGGGCCTGTTTTGAATCCTCCCAATATCTTTTCAATCCTTTGTTTCTAAAATTTATTTTTCTGATATTTTTTATTTATTATCTATCCCTCTCTCTTCCTAAGTGTATAGTTTGCATATATTCTACTTTTACTGTGTTGTTGTAGTGTATTTGTATTACTTGTTTTTAATTTTTTTTTACTTTCTTACCTCTTCTCCTGACTTTATTTTTTACTTCTATATTTTCTTTTCCACCCCCCGTCCACTCAGAACCATAGCTAAGAGTACTGTGATGAAGCAGAGTGCGACCAGGAGCTGCCTTCCTTGCTGAAGGCGGTGCCCAGAAGGGGTGCAGGCCCAGGCCTTATTCTCGGAGGTGCCCTAGTTTCTTTTGTGCAGCGCCACCTCCCTTTAACCTTAGCAGCAGGCGGCAGGCCTGGTTCATGCTATGGGATCCAGGAGCAGCAGCGCCAGTGGGCGAGGGTGCACCGGGCAGTGTTGTGCACCCACAACCAACTGACTTATCGGTGGTCTGACATCCTGGACCGGGAGAAGGACCTGCTGAACCTGCTAGATGTTATGGTCGTGGGGCTTGGTGAGTAACTCATTTGTATTACTATTGTGTGTTCTGTTCTGTGTGTTTTTTCCAAATAGCAAGAATCTTACTGTTGCTTACATGCAGTTAAGTTACGTTTAAAAATCTTATATTATGTGATTGTTATTCTTCTAGACAGGTACTCAGCGCTACTAATCTTACTTGTTTGCAACTTTGCGCTTGCTTGGGCTGATTATGTAAGCGAGTTTAGAGAACTTAAGTTCGGTAATGCAGACTAGTGAGATGCCTTTTCTTTGTCCTGTCACTAAGATACTGGTAGGTAGGTAGTTATAGTTAGTTACTTAGTATTAGTTGGTCATTTTTAGTGGTTCGCTTGACACGTCCTCCGTCAAGTGCTGCTGACTCCTTAGTAGAACCTTTTGTAGTTTGTTAGTGAGTGAATAATATAGCAACTCAGCATCAGCAACCAACTAACAATTTGGTGTATGCAAAATACATGCGCCTATCTATGCATTTTTGAGGACTAAACTAAATGCAAACTTAGTGAATTTGCTCGTCAAAGGGGGTTGATTCATTGATGATTGCGAATGAGATCGAAACTTAGAAGAAGTAAATATAATTTTTGGCAATTCATTCCAAAGTCGTTGGAATTGGAGGGCTAGGTGGTACTTAGATTTAGGATTTTGGAATCGTAATGGAACAGTGGAATAATAAAGATATATTAGTCTTCTACTACTAGTCGATCTGATTAGATGTGTCACTTGTATTGCAATTGCTGTTTCCTGTCAAAAAATCTTTTTGGAGTGTTTTTTTAAATATTTATTATTTGTTTCACACCAATCAATGTTTGTCTCTTTATTATGTCTTATATGATCAAAATCCGGGGGCAAGAAGACGACAGGGTCTGCCGAGGCAGTAGCTGGAGGTGCCTCCTAGGATCACTCCTCTACTACAGATGGCTCTGCTGCTGGCCCTAGTGAGTCCTCCTGTTGTTAATATTAGTAATTATAGTTCCCTAACTTTACTGCACCTTATTTTTTTCAAACTATTATTTTCGTTTCCTAATTCGATTTTTTTTCAAATCTTCTTCGATCTGTTTCTAAATTCTTGTTATCCCTGCATTACCTACCAACTCAGTTATTTATATTTCTAGTGTTGCTTTTTTTTTACCTCAATCTAACTCCCTCTGACTCTGTACTACTATTAGTCTGTCTGTAGCTTGCTTTATAATTTATTCTGGGTTTTCAGTCAGCTTTCCCTCTCCCCTTATATTTTGTGGAGTGCCTAGTGGTGGTACTACAGTAAGACTCAGAGAACACATTGATCCGGCCTTTACTACTACTAGTACTACTACTCTGCTGTGCAGATTGCATGCAACCAAGGTATTCTACGCATGTTTATTGAGATTACAATGCGTTCTTTTACTTTCTTTCTGATGCTCAATCAGTAAATAAAATGATGGTCACATTGGACACCCCAAAGTGGTGTAATTTTAGTTTTCCTCGTCTAGGCCTAGTACTATTATTATTAGCAGCAGTTGATTGTGAACAACAAATTACGGTGCACCATAGTAGGAAGGAAGTATAAGGAGTATGAGTGCACAATTATATTTTCCAACCAAGAGAGAGGACACGAGAAACCTCAAGTCCGATTGTTAGCCCAATTGGCCATTCTTTTTTAAAACTCAGATTCACCAATAACTCTAGCCACTGAGTCCAGTCACTTGGGTTGTCCTCTTCTTGAGAAGCTTTTCGAAAATTGGCATCAACAAAATGCCCAACCATATATTTTATTATTTTTGATAGGATAGGACATACTGTCTTCTCTACTGTAGTACCGATTTCCATGAGTGATGTGTGTGGTGTATGTATGTATTGTATTTTCAATCTTGCTAGTGAAAAAAAAAAAATAGAAGGAGGCGTATATGGCATCTAAAAATGTGTAATGTTTTTTTCTAGGCGTACTGACCACCAGTGCCGAGGGTCAGCGGGGAAGGTGACACCAGCCAGGAGGGAGCAGATTTGGCAGCTGCAGAGGGGGAGCCAGCCACAGTGGCGGGCGATGGTAAGTTATATTACTTACTTATTGACAATACACACTGGCTGCAAGGGTGTACACTATATTGTTGAGAGAGAGAGAGACTAAGTTGTCGAGAACAACGGTTGAAGAAGACAACTTTGACTTAGCATTACCAATAGTATTAGCGGCGGGAGTTGAGTAACTAATGGCCTCTTCTATCTGACTTCAACTCAGCTGGGAAAGTTTTGTGAAGAAGACTAAAAGTCAGACGACCTTGAAGGATGGGTTGAACAAAAAGGGAAAGAAGGATGGAAGGAGGAAGGCTGGGTGACATGTAATATATGACTGGCAGAGAAGGATGTGTGGGTGAAGGAAGGGGGCCCGGGATGCATAGGTGGCTGATAGGATGCATGGATGGTTGAAGGATGGGTAAAAGGTGAAAGAAAGAATGCCTGCCTGGGTGGGTGGGTAAAACTGTATGGGTGATAGGAATCCTCTGGGGGGTTTGATGGGTCAAACTCAAAGGCAAGCAAAGATGCATGGATGGTGATTTATGTTTAAATCTTTTTTATTAACATTAATAGAATATCGTCAACGGCATCAGCATCTTCAGCCTACAACCCCTCGGGCCGGCAAGTTACCATACTTAAATATCAGCGCATCGGAAGCCCTTCCCGGGCTCTGTTGTCAAGTCATTTTGATACACAGCATGTCGCCTACAACCCCTCGGGGCCGGCCGCGTCTGAATCTGGAGGGAACCAGGGAGTCCCCTCTTTTGCGGTGGGTTAATGTTGGGGAACCTCCCCGCAGGTCCCTACTCCTGTAGGAGTATATCGTATACAAGCGAACCCACAGATACATGCCTGACAGAGTGTCATCCTTCGGCTGTAACGGCTCCGGTCAGGGTGGCAGGTCCCATAGCTAAGACCCGTCCCTTAGGACACCAATCCGTTCCAATATTAATAAAAAACCAGACAATAACCATCCCCAACAAAACCCCCCCCTCCTCTCCTCCCCAACTCCCAAATCCCCTGCACCCCCTCCCCCATCCAGTGCGGCCTTCGATCGGTCTCGCATGTTCCCTCGGTCCCCACCCCTGCTCAAGTGTGATCAAGAGGTCGAGCCTTCCTACCCAGTAAGCCGCAAGAGTCTGAGGTATCTCGGACAGGTCAGTTCTCTAAATTCCGTGGCCAGGAGGGACTGGAATGGCTGCCAGATGTCTTGAAACTGCTCTGCCTCCCCCGCCGCTGCTAACGACATTTTCTCCATTCCAAGCACATGCCACAGTCTGTGCAGCCATCCGGTGACGGTGGGAAGTGTGGATGATCGCCAATGTGTAAGAATGTTTTGAATGGCCGACCCTAGCGCTATTGCTATCTGCCTGCCTCTGCGAGACTTTAAGGGGTACATCAGCTCGTTTGGAAGACCCAGTAGGATATAGGCTGGGAAGCGTGGCAGTTCAATGTTGAAATGGGAGTCTACATTGTCTAACACCTCCTTCCAGTAGGCGTCGAGAAGGGGGCAGTCCCACAGTATATGGGTCAGCGTTCCCACCCGCCCGCAACCCCTCCAGCAGGTGGCCTCTTTGCTACTGTCCATTGCGTGTATGCGGTCCGGGGTATAGTACCAGTATGTTGAGATTTTTGTGATTGTTTCTGTTAGGCCTGTGTGGTATGCCGAGTGTCTGGCTCTGTACGCTACCTGTTCCCATTCTTTGTGGCTCAGGGGCCTGCCCAATTCTTTCTCCCAGCGTTCCCTTCCCGGATGATAGTAGTGCGAAGAGGGCCTTTGGATGAATTTATAGAGGTCACTTATGAGTTTAGCGTCGGATGTACGTGACAAGAGCCAGCGCTCGTAAGGGAGTAGTCGTCTATCAGCTGCCTCTCGCACCTGAGGGCTCAGCGCCCAGTGGCGAACCTGCAAGTAGCGCATTCTCTCAGTTTCGGTAAATGCATAGTCTTGTCAGAAGCGCGTGAAGGGAATGACCCCTTCCGTAGTGTACAGATGGCACAAAGCCCTGCATCCCGCCACGCGCCAGTGAGCGAACGCGCCCCCCTCCATTCCTGGAGTGAAGTCTGGATTATCCACCAGGGGCGTCAATGGGGAGGGAAACGTGGTCAGCCCGTGTGCGATATTTGTGGCGTCCCAAACCCGTAGAGGTACTCTAGTGATAAAGGAGGCATAGAGATTAGCGGGGCGGTGAGCTCTGCGCAGAAACGGCACTTCCTGTAATGGTCTGCCCGCCACCGCTTGATCCTGAAAAAGCTAGTGCTGGTCCGATTCCCACCTGCTCCATTCTACGAGGTAGCGCAACTGCGCCGCCTGGAAATACTTGCGGAGATCTGGAATGCCGAGGCCTCTGGCCTCCGGCGCCAGCATTGAGAGTGCCCTCCTCATTCTGGGTTTCTTACCCTGCCAGATAAAACGCCCCAGATCGGACTGCATCCGCCGGATCCACCCAACCGGAGGCTGCAGCGGAAGCGCCCGGAACAGATAAAGAACCTGTGGTAAGATGGTCGTTTTAACGGTCGCCACTCTGCCCAACAGTGAGAGAGTATTGCAGTCCCACCTAGTCAATTCCTCCCGTATCTTCCTTCCCAAAGCGGTGTAATTAGCTGCCGTCATAGCGGGCAGGGTGGGAGCCAGCTGGATGCCCAGGTAGGGCACCGGGTCCTTTAACCAGACTATCGGGACTTGACGCTGCAGGAGGGTTCTGGTCGCCGGCGCGAGTGAGAGATCCAGGGGAACCGACTTCCCCAAATTCATCTTGAATCCTGCTACCGCCGCGAAGGTCGTCAATTCCTCAATACAGGCCGGCAGGGCTGTAAGTGGATCTTCCACAGAGAAGATCACGTCATCAGCATATAAGCTAACTGTATGATAAAAACCGCCCATCTTCACTCCCTTTACCGCCGAGTTGTTCCGTATTCGCTGTGTGAAGGGCTCCATGTATAAGGCGAAAAGTAAAGGCGACAGTGGGCATCCCTGCCTCGTGCCTCTTTCAATGTTAAAGCTCCCGGAGCTGAATCCATTTACCCTTACCACCGCGGTCGGAGATCCGTAACAATTGAAAATCATGTTGCGGAATTTGTTCCTCATCCCTACCTTCTCCAACACCCGCTCTAGGTACGGCCAGTGAACCCGGTCAAACGCTTTTTCGGCGTCCACCGCCATCAACATTCTCTCACCCCGGATCCGCGACGCTTTCTCTATAAGATGTGTAATCCGTTTGGTGTTGTCCACCGTTTGCCTCCCCGGGACGAAGCCTGCCTGATCCGGATCTATAAGCCCCGACAATAGGGGGGCCAAGCGAGCTGACAGAATCCCGGTGTATAGTTTGAGGTCGACATTCAAGAGAGATATCGGCCTGTAAGAGCCGCATTGTGATCTGTCCTTCCCTGGTTTAGGGATGACCGCCAGGGACGCCCGCAACCGGTCCGGCGGCATGGCCCCCGGCTCAGCGAAGGTGTTAAAAAGACGCATGAGGATCGGTGCGAGCGTTGCGCAAAACGTTTTGTAGAAGAGGGATGTGTAGCCGTCCGGTTCCGGGGATTTACCGTACTTAAGATTGGCAATGGCAGAGATAACCTTCTCTACCCGTATTTGCCTGTCCAGACTCTCTGCCTGCAAATGTGTCAGTGATGGCAAAGAGACCGAGTCTAGGTACCTTTGCGTTGCGGGTGCATCCGGGGGATCCTCGGCGTACAGATCGGCGTAGTACTTGCGGAAGAGTTCCGCAATGAGAGCATCCTCCGTAACTGTTGACCCCGTGGAGTCGGTAATCATCTTCACCAGGTGTTTCTGTCTCGCTACTCTGAGCCTACTCACCAGCAATCGACCGCACCTGTCCCCCCTGTGTAATAGGCGTGCCTGAGACCGAGCTCTGCTGCGTATTCTGCGCGGTCCATATCCAAAACCACCAGGGTCTTTCTCGCCCCCTTGAGCTGCCGCCAGATCCGGGGGGCCCCCGTCCGGCGATGCATGTGCTCTAGTTCACGGACCTTCTGTGTGAGTTCCTCTCTTTTACGCCGTCGTTGTGCGTTATCCGCAGCGGAGATCGCGATAAATTCCCCTTGTAGTACCGCTTTCAGAGCAGCCCACTGAGTCGCCCGGGAGGTCGCGGGGTTCTCATTGTGGGATAGATAGTCCTGAATCGCGGTTGTTACCTGCTTGATGACGTCTCCTCTGTGTAGTAAGGTGTCCCGTAGACGCCATACCCGGGGGGCACGGGAAACCGGCGGTAATGAAAAGGTAGCCGTCACTGGGGCGTGGTCCGACATGGAGATCACCCCCATTTCTGCCGTTGTAGCTAAGGCACGGACAGGCCCGGTGACCAGAAAGTGGTCTAGCCGTGCATACGTTTTATGTGCGTGTGAGTAATAAGAATAGACCCGTTCCGCAGGGTGCAGGTGACGCCAAAGGTCTAGGAAATCCATGTCCGCCAGCTGGGCCCTGCACCCCGCCGAGAACTCCCCAGCCTGCGGTGAGCGTTGGGCGGATCTATCAATTGCCGAGTCAAAGACCAAATTGAAGTCACCCCCTAAAATGATGTGCCTATCTTGGGTAGCCGTGACTTCCCCCAATGCCGAGCTAAGAAAGCGTTCTTGCCGTTCATTCGGACTGTATAAGGACCCGATTGTGAAGGAGAGACCTGCCACCCTAAATCTGTAGACCAAGATTCTACCTTTCTGTTCTGCTTGTTTGTGAAGAACTTCTCCCCGAAAGTGCCGAGCTACCAGTATCGCCACCCCCGCCGTTTTAGTGTTGCAAGAGGAAAAGAACTGTGTTGGAAATGTGGGAGAGCGCAACCTAAAACAGTCTCGGGGTAGAAGGTGCGTTTCTTGGAGAAGACAAATATCCACCTGAGTGCTTTCTAATAAGGACAGTACCGCACACCTTTTAGTCGGGTTGTTGAGGCCCCGTACATTAAGCGTAACAATTTTAAGGGTTGTGGGCGTCATGGGAAGGGACAGGTGTGCCCGCGCTGATCCCTCAAGGACCCATATGCTATTTTGTTGGTGTCGCTATCTTGGCCATAATCTCGGTCACGCACTGGACGATTCACCCCCCCTCCCCTGGCCCCCTTTCTCCCGCTCCCCTCACCCTTGGATCTCCCTTCATCCCTTTCCCCTCCCACTACCAACAAAAACTCCCCCCCCACTACCCACCAACCTACCCCTCGGCAACGAGCCATCAGCACTGAGTCCCTTCCCTCCTGTACATCTCTCTCCAGACCCAAATCCTGAGTCCTCATTGTCCAAGTCCGGTCCCCTAGGGGACAAGTCTTTGGTAAAGCCCTCCAGTGGACGTGCAGCCACCTTTCTCACCCCGCCAGCCCCCTCCCCCCCCAGCCCCCAAACCTGCAAGTTGAAGTTGGCTATAGTGATCTCCCCCCGGAGTGCTCCTACGCTGTCAGCGCAATGTCGCTGGAGCCACTGTTCTCAGCCACCTCCAGTACCGCCGTGGCCATACCAGCCCTGATGGTGGGTGAGTCCGGCCGCGCCGGTCGATCCCGGGAGCGCCGCCCGGCCACCCGCCGCCATCCGTCCCCTCCAGAGCGCCCCCGGCGCTGCGGGGCTGTGTCGTCCTCCATAGCTGTAAGGCCCAAGACCCCACACGTTTCCTGCAGGGAGCGTAGCTGGTGCAGGGTTCCATTCCATCGGAATATACGTCGAAAGGGGTGGCCCCAGGCATAGGGTGTTCCGTGTTCTCTCAGGAAGTCGGTGGCTATTTTGAATGCTTTCCGTTTCTGGAGCGTGATAGCGGACAAGTCCTGGTATAAGGCCACCGGATGTCCCCGGAAAGTCAAGGGTTGCCGCTTCCGTGCTTCTGCCATGATACGTTCTTTAAGTGGGTAGTCCGGAAGGTAGGCCAGAATGTCCGGGGGTGGCAGCGATGCCCTCCGCTGCGCCCCCACTCTATGCGCTCTGTCTATTCGGATGGGGAACTCCTCCGGCTCCCCCAGAACCTCTCGAAACAGGTCTCTCAGGTAGCCTGTGGCGTCCGTTCCCTCCTCTGCAGATGGGACTCCTCGAACCCGTACGTTGTTTCGCCGTGACCTGTTTTCTAGGTCTCCGGCATGTGCCTGGAGATCAATCTGTTGGTCCCTGAGTCGCAACACCTCCTGTTGTAGCTGTTCGAACTCTTCTTCTCCCCTTTGGCCTGCATCTTCCACCGTGGCTCCCCGTTCACCCAGGCCGTCAACCTCTCGGCGGATCTCCCGCACTTCACTGGCCACTTCTTTCTTCAGGGCTTGGAAGTCCTCCCTGAGTGATCCGAAGAAGGACTCCATAAAGGACCTGGTGATCGGAGGCTCCCCACCGTCGGAGTCCAGAACACTGCCGGAGGTGTGGGGCGACTGCTGTCCACTGTCCACTCTTTGCGGGTGCCGGCCTAATAGTTCAGGGAGAGTGCGCTCCCCTTTCCTCCCTCCTTTACTGCCTGCCATGTTCGCGGGGCCGGGACTCGATTCGGGTCTTTTGTGCCACTGGTCCTCCGCCGGGTCCTCCGCCTAGGCTCTGCACCCCCGTGCTCCTCCTGCCGTACCGCGTCCCCCCTTCCTCGTGGCCTTCTCCTCTATCTTGAAATAGCGCAGCGCATTAGGCCATATCCTCCGGCCGCCTGAGGCTCTATGTGCAGGGAGCCAGATATTTTCTTGCGCCTACCAGGCTACCACCTCTCAAGTCGGTGTTCGGTAGATCCTGGCTGTGGCTGGGGCCGTGTTCCCTGCTCAGTCCGCCCTCCTCGTGTCTCGTGTCTTCCCCGGTTCTCTTTTGGGCCCCGACTCCGGGCCCACTCCGGCCGTTACGTCGCCTCCACTACTCCAGGTCTCCTTGTCTGTAGGCTGTGGGCCCCCCAGTCAGTCCTCTTCAGCCCCAACCGTGCCCCCGCTCTGCCCGTCTAGGACTGGGGGGGGAGGGGGGGGGGGGAAAGGAGGCCGGTCAGGCCGCTACCTCTGCTTGATGTCTGCAATCCACTCCAGCTCGTCTCGTTACACCGGCGCGGCCGGACACGCTTAAGTCCGCAGTGGAACCTTCCACCCCTGGTGTTCTGCGTCGCAGCCCTTCTCCAGCCGTCTCCGGTGCTGGTGGGCTCCGTTCCGGTATCCCCGCTCTCCGACGTCGGTAGCTCACCCTGGTCGTGAGCGCCGCCGGCGATCCCACTCGCCCTCTTTCTCTTGGGGGGGGGCCCCTCCGATGCCCTGCGAAGGCGTCGAGCAGCCCAGCCCGTCCCGGGAGGTGGCCGCCGCCGCGGCGCTCAGCCCTGAGCTCCCCCACTTGCTCCAGGACGCTGCGATGGCTGAGGGGCCCCACGCTCAAGCCAAGGCGCCACGTGCAATAGCCTCCCGGGGCTATCCTTAGTCAGGGCGCGTCTTCTCCGGGGCCGGGTCACCCCTCTACTCACTGCTTATGATGCGGTCACCCCGCAAGGTCCGTCGCCGTCCTCCGCCGCTGAGTTCCAGCCGTCACTGCCGCAGAGCCGAAGGCCGCATTGCCGGGCCTGGGCACTCGCGTATTCACGCGTCCGGGCGCGCCCTCGCTAATTCCGGCCCGGCGCTCCGCCTCCTCCCGGCGTGTCCCTTCTGATGGTCCGGAGGGCGCCGTCTGTGCGTCTTATGCGCTCCGGTCCACAGAGCAGCCTCGTGTAGCACTCCAGCGGCTCTGCTGCCACTTCTCCCGCAGAACAGGGGGAGAATCTGCGCTAAAGCCAGGTCCAGGGGCTCAGAGGATCGGGAGCCGGTCGAGGAGACGTCCGCTCACCGCGCCATCTTGGCCACGCCCTGCCATGGGTGGTGATTTAAAACAATCACAAATGTATGTTGTTGGTTAAAGGTTTGTGGAGAGGTTAAGAAGAATGATAGCCATGTTTACTTTGGAGGAATGGATGCCTGCATGGTATTCAATCATAGCACAGGTGTAGACTGACACTGGATGAAGAGAATGGAAAAGAAAAATAAACCATGCCAGAGTAGCAAAGCCAAGGGTGAAGATAAGAATAAGATTAGAATAAAAAAAAATAATGCTAGAAGAGCAATGCAATGATAAATGGAAAAATCGCTGGGAAGAAACAAGGACTGTTTTTTTCAAGGTTTTTGATTCAAGGTTGTATTTCAGAATATTCCCTTGACTTACAGTAGTTTGTAAGCACAACATATATATTGTGTCTTTATGGACCCATACCCACCCATTATCATTTGATTCTCTCCGACTCCGAGGCCCACTCCCTACCTATGTCATTTCGACCGTGTCAGCAATGGGTGTCCTATCGGCTGCATGGTTACACAATCAAAAGATTGTAGTACCTCACTTCGTCCCATATATAATCATTTATATCAGATATCATCTGCCTTGTTGTAGTAGTCAGGGTGACAGTGAAATTGAGCAGTTGCCATTGATTTAACAGAGTATGGCCATAATAGAAAAATAAGATAATTGTGTAGCTGTAGACTACAGCTGATCCACCTGCAGACAGTGGTAAAGTAACGTGAGTCTGCAACTGTGATGAAAGTATGTCTATCTAGGGCGTGAGTCTGCAACTGTGATGAAAGTATGTCTATCTAGGGCGCAAGCTGACTGAGCTGACATGCCTACAAGGTTAATTTAGGTAAACAAGAGAAAGAAGAAGAAGACTTGTCTTCTCCAGATTGCCTAGTATTGCCTGAAACTCCCACAAATGTTAGAGGCTGAGGAAGTGGGAGGATACCACAAATATTATGTAATGTGCTTGCTAGGGCTACTGTGCCACTATAATTGATTTTGTGCTACTGTTTTGCTAAGAGTATTGGTTACAATTGTCTTTTTTCTTTCTTGATATATCTACTCCATTCCAACCGAAACAACAACCCAACAGGAAGGAGTTAACATCCATGGCCCGGCAATGGAAGTTGGAGGCCATCCGTAATTAATATCTGCAGCTGGTGGTTCTGGGGGACGAGGCGACGACAGCAGCTGCAGCCTTCTCCAGTGCCCCAGGCCCCAGCCAGGCTCCAGTGCCTCCAGTGGTACGGCACTGTGGTCTGGCAGCCGCCTGCCGTACTTCTTAAAACACGGCTGCCCACCGCTGACCATGCAACTGCAAGACAAGTCGGCGCTGCATGTTTCTCTGGATAGTGAGCCCAGAGGAGCCGATAAACACCCTGGAGAGGAAGATCCAGCGAGCCCGCCGCTAGGCTTCCATCGCCTTGTCCCTTTTTTTATCTTTTTTTTTGGTAGGTGGGAATTGGGCGTTGAGGAAAACTTGTGTTTTTTTAATGGACATTTTAATTTACAGACATTGGACTCTTAATAATGATGGACATTGGTTGCAGTTAGGGAGAGGGATGGGTCAGATGTTGTGGCTTTTTTTCATTCTAGTTAGTTTATTTGTTAGGGGAATACATTATTTATAGTTTACATATGATGTAAATCTTTTGTGGGGAGGTTACTCTTTTCACACTGTTTCCTCTGCTGCAGGGCTGCAGCCAGTTTTTGATTGAAATCTGCCGATAGTGTAACACACCAATAGATATATGCGGTACCCTCACGTGTGACTTGTCCTACTAGTACTGTCAGTCTCTCCTCCTAGTCTATGCAGTCTGCAACTAAAACCCCATGGACTCAGAAGGGTGTGGGAATTAATTAATTTCCATACTATATACATTATGCCTCCCCCAAACTTCTTCTCTTACCTGTGATTGATGTTTATATTTAGGTAAAGTGATGGCTGCATGGTGATGGTTTGGTTTCCCAAGATGCCATGGAGGTGGTAGTAGTAGTAGACACAGACAGTAGCATTTGCAAAAAAAGAAAATTACACTGTCAGTTACCTGAGGGAGACTAGGGAACGAGTAGTAGAAGTACAGTACACAAGAAAACTGCCAAACAAGAAACCATGATGGATCGATGATGATAAGCAATGCTAAAGTAAAATAAACCAGAATGCCTGGAGGGCTAGCCTAGTACAAGTTACAAAATGAAGTTGACTCAAGCTATGAAGTAGGTAACGGCTTCGTAACCGTCAGTGCTGGAACTAGGTTGATTGATGACTCGATGCTGGCAACTAATTTTATTATTATGAGATGGATTATGCTCCTATGGAAAAAAATTGAATATCAAATACTGTGCATGGGGGTGGGCAATCTAATATTACCAGTGTGGGCTATAGTATATATACTTAGCGCAAAAGAAGATCCTCGCCCTGCCTTGAGTTAGTGTTGTTATTCACCACATCCCCCCCAGCAAGTGTGTGATCAATAATTGGTGTAAATTTAATTTAGTCACACCTCAATATAAATCACACAGTCCGGGGGAAGAGGGTTAGGGTTTGATGAATCGTTGGGAAGGCGGATTTGAGTGAAAGGTTTGACAAAGACAAACACTACACATGGACAGCACACAAAATCTTGGCAGCCGACCATTATATTAATCTGTTAAGGGAGAAAAAGGAAATGCGTGCACGATGGTGATGACTTGATGAGTGCAGTACTAGACCAGTACAGGGCAGTATATTATTAATTATTATGCAATTGCCTTGCCTGTCTGCCCCCAGAGAGACCCAAGTTACATAAATGTTATGTACTGTTGTTGTACCGGGCTTTCTCCGAAAGATAGCAAAGAAAATGAAAAAATATCTGTAGGAGTCAAATATATAAGCAAAGATAAAGAACAACACACAGTCGTAATGATTGAAGAGAAAAAAATGAATCAAATGAAAATGATACTATAATTATTGCCAAATTGGGAATTGCATCTCTGTCCGTCCGTCAATCTTGGGTGCCTGCCTGGCGGATGCGGTTTGATATGGTAAGTGTGAGTTGTTCTTCCCAGTATAGCGCAGGGTAAAGGTCGGCCTGTAGATGGAAAAATAAAAAGGATATTGAAAAATCAAGGAGAAAAGCGAAACTGCATAAATTAAGGAGAAGTGCAACGAGAAGACTTTCAGAGGCGGCATGGCTAAATCATGTCTGTTTCCAGAAGTTACCTCTAAAAACAGGAGCAGGCCCACCCACCAAACCTCCACTTAGCTTAAAATTGGAGCCAGACAGCACTGAGCACACATACACACACACAGCAACATAGCATTTTCCAAACTAAGTAACAAAATCAATGCATCACTGTCAGTCACACACCACACTCGCCTCCACCACTACACAGACATGTAAGTCTAGTGTTGTTGTTTACCTTTTAGGCCACTTCATGAAGCGCCCAGGTTATTCCATCAATCATCTCCGATCCTACTGACTGAATGCGAGTATGGTATGGTCATGACTCATGGTGTCTAACTCTGTAGTGTCCGGAGTGAGTCCAGAATCAAAAATGCAATGGATCGGCCTGCAGTAGTAGAATTTTTTTTATTGAACAACAAGAAGGAAAACATTGACTTGAGTCACTTTTTTTGTGTGTAGATTAAATACTAGTAGGCATCATGCAAACAAACACCAATCACTCAGAGTCAGAATGCAATGCATGCCATCATTTACTTGTTCTTCCAGGGCAGTCCCTCTAGGCCCAGAAAGGAGGGTAGATATATAGTCAGGTTTGGAAGGACTCGAGGAAGGCACACATTTCACATTTGTTGTACTATTCTCCATCCAATGTCTGGCTTGGGAGAAATGGATTTAGGGTGAGTGGGGACTCGGAAGAGTGGACTTACTTCTTCACTGACAGCACATAGTTGCAACTCCAATCTGGCAATACAAGACTAAGACGGTGGTAATGGATTTGTTGTGATTCGAACCAGAAAGACAGTGACACACACAAATAATAAAGTAAATAATATTAGTTAGCTATATCTTTTTTGGGGGGCGGTTTTGGGCATCAAAGGAAGGAAGAAAGCAACTCTAAAGCCTAGTAGTCACAGAAGTAGAGCTTGTCCTCAAACTCTGGTGGTTCACCCTGAGGTAGGTCACCTAACACACTACTTCCATGACCTGAGTTGCTGTCATCATCTTCCTGCTGTGCTACTTCAGGTATGGTGTAATCCGGTGGTATAAGGTGCTGATTCATTTTGATTATGGATAACCTCTCCATGTTTTGGGGCGAGACGCTGCTCCTTCTCATGGTCAAAACGGCACCAGCAGCCCTGAAAACATGCTCAGAAGAAACACTCGCGACAGGGCAAGCCAGATAGTTTATCACCAGCCTGCTGAGTAATGGCCATTGACGCCTTTTCCCATACCAATACAGCAATTGTTTTTGATCAAAGTAGATCTCTGTTGGGTCATCCAGATAGGCCTGGACCATCCGCTCAATGCTCATGGGTGCTCCGGTTTTCTCGGCCTCTTTTGCCTTTGCTTCAGCACTGGACTTAAGCCCTGCCTGTAGAAAACATTCCTCTGAGGCTGAGGCTCCTGTTATTGTTGTTGTTGATATTGTTCTTGGTGTCGCTGGTGGTTTTGGCTGCAGTAAGCCAACCCCACTGCCCTCCGGCTCTGAAGTTGAATTTAAAGGCTGACCTGCAGTACTTGTTGTGCCCTGGAGGAGCGGGCCTCCAATTACCAGCTGTTCTTTTTCTAGTTGACTGGCTTGCACAGCTATCCAAGCTATTCAAGTTTTGTAGCTGGCAACATCCCTGTCTGAAAAAGGAATGAAAGTGTCCAGTAATGGTTTGTACCATGGATCAAGAATTGTGGCACAAATGTAATGGTTGGAAGGCACAATGCCTCTTTGCACCCTTGTATTTTCATATAAGCGAAGGATTAAGGTCTCCACCAACTCATATACCTCCACACCTGTATACATTGCAGACACCCCCTTCAGCTGTTCCTGTAGCATGTGCAACAATGGGATAGCTTGTCCCCTAGTACAGTCCTTCTTGCTGACTTCACGTGTGAAGACCTCCAAAGGAAGTAGCATCTCTGTCAGGCATTTAACTAGGCCCCATTGGTCCATCTCAATGATCATGCCTTTCAAAGTAACATCCCCTATTTGCATGACATATTCATTGATTGGTCTGTACTGCTCAAACAAACATTTAAGCATTTAATAAGTTGAGTTTCAACGTGTTGGCACCTCCTGGATGAGTGCTTTAACTGGCATTCTATTATCACGTTGAATGATCCTCAGCTGCTTCCGGGCTTTAAAAGAATGGCTCTAGTTTCTTCAGATTCTTCTGCAAATGGTCAGTAAGTTGCTGAATTGGTCTTCTTTGTTCAGAAAGTCTTGAACAATTAGGTTAATGCAGTGCGCCAAACACAAGACCCTGAAATTGCCACCATCAGCAATGGCCTTAACTATATTAGTGCCATATTCCATGGCAACAAAACCAATGTTAAGCCCTCTTGGTTGCAGCCATTCAAAGACCTTAGTGTTAAAGTTTTCCAAAATGTTTGCAGCAGTATGGGATTTTTCCATGGTGAATATGGCTACTGTAGCATGCTTCCAATTACATTAAAAATGTCAGCATTGTCACCACCTACAGATATCTTTTCTCTAACCCCCACAAAAGAGATCCAGTGTGCAGTGATGCACATGTAATCAGTGGCTTGGCAACTGGTCCATATGTCTGTTGTCAGGTGGAGAGTGTAGACAGCACTCTGCTGGAAAGCTTGTCCAAGCAATTCCAGCAGTCGTGATGTAGTGCTGCAACAGCAACTCTGGTGATATAGGACTGGCTGGGAACCTGCCATTTCAGGTAGATGGCTGCCACAAATTCAAGAAAGCCCACCCCTTCCACAAAAGAAAAAGGGAGGAGTTCCAGCACTAACATTTTAGCCAGCTTCGTGTTGTACAAACGTGCAGTTGGGGGGTTGCGTTCGTACTGCCCCTCTGACCTAAACAGGCTGAGAATTGTAGCCTGGATTAATTTTTTTCTGGTGCTTTTGATACAGGTGACTTCTTGATGCCAGATGTTATGCTCAATGCACGTTTTTTCATTGTGGCACTCTCTTGCCTTGGACCCCTTGGTGTCTCAGCCTGACTCTTGTGCCATTGCGATGTTGCTGGTGATGACGTGGGCGGTACCACTGCACTGCTGGAGACAAGGCTGCTTTCTGTAACAGAGAAATGTCTCCCTCTTGTTCACCTTCCACTGTGATCGGTTCTTCTTCTTCATCCCCTCCACCAACAACACGTGCAGTTTTTTGGCCGCTAAGGTGCACCTCCCACTGGATCAAGTGGTGTTTCCTCAGATAGGTTGTTTGGCCTCCAGTACCATAGTTTGTACCAAGCTTACCCCGACTAACGCCTTGGCCACAAATGGAGGATATAGCAATGTTCACCTTCTTCTTGCTAACTGGAAAAAAGTCCCAAACTGGGGAGATCAATTTTCTGGCACTGCTGGTGCCACTTGCCACTTGCAATTTTGGATCAACTGGTAGGTGGGTGTGACGATTGGCTCTCTGCAGTACCTACTTCTACTGAGGTGGTTGTGGTAGATGTAGGTTGCTGCCGGCGAAATATGGAAGCTGGAGGTGGTGTTGGTGGTATCATCTGTGTTGGTGGTATCTGTGCCACATCCCTCACAGCAATTTGGGATAGGGTAATGTTAGTCTCCACTGGGGCGGGACTAATGTCGATGATGAGTGGCTCGTCATCATCCACCCCTTCTACATCTACCTCCATAACTCTAAGGTTTTATGGAACCTTCCTTTTCCCTAGCCTTGTCTCGTGGCGTGTCTCACTCTCAGACAGAGGTGGCTTCCAAGTGGCATCTGGATCATCAGAAGGGGGGCATGCAGAAAGAAGTTGACGAACTAACCTTCCTTTTCCTTACTGGGGATCTGAAAGATGATGGATCTTCTGAAAGAGTGGCTTGCTCTTCTTCTTTCTCTGCCGGAAGCTCAAACTCCTGAACTGCCCCTACTTCGGGAGGACCAACTACTATTGGGGGTGGTTGCATCTGTTGTTGCCCACTTATCTGAGTTTCCTGCATTGATTGGGTACCACTTTGTGATAATGATAAGTCAATTTCAACATCTCTGCTCATCAGCGTTGTACTCGTGATTAGATTGGCTGCCTCTGTGACAGACATGGGCTTGGGCCTAGGTTAGTGGGGTGGGTCCACTGATGCGGGGTGCTGGTCTCAGCTTTCTCCCCTACTACAGGCTTAATTTTTGGTTTCCTAAAAAAGGTCTGGAGCGACATACCGGTCCTGGTAAGTGGCAGTGCCTTCTTCTCAGTGGCAACTTTCTTGGTACTGAACCTGGTACCTTTCTTTGGGGCCATCTTGAAGATGTCAGCAGCAAGCAGTGGCATAAGTAGAAGAGATGTCTGTGGTCACTCATTACATGGCATCGTGCTCAGCAGGACATCTGTCAGGCGGTACAATAGGTGATGATGTCTCCTCTTTTGTGCATGTAAAAGCAAAGAAGCAAGAAGGACATCGGTGAAACGTGGCATTCATTGTTGTGGTTCAATTACTACTAGCACAAAAACAAAAATATAATATATACCTTAGTGTGTGGTCACACTTGTTAGTGTTATTAAATGTATCAACTCAGTTATAAAAAACATAACAATACAGTGTAGCCATTTGTGAAACTTTGACAACAACAAGGGCTTTCATGGTTGGTGTACTGTACAACAGTACACCCAGGAAGGATAGGAAAGAAGAACAACAACAAAAATGCAAATGTAACGGACCAGGTTTGGCATTGTACATCACGTGGGATGCAGCATTCAGGGAGCTGCAGCTGACAATGAATGGGAGCAATAAGCCAAGAGGAACAAAGGAAAGACATACAGGCCTATGGCAAAAGCGGTAAAGCACACTAACTCCCACCACAAAATGGCCACCAGCCACATGGTCACTCACAAGTCACAACAACGACAAGCAGGAGACCTGGAAAACAATTAACTCAGGCAGGCCCATATGGAGTTGGACACAGACTTTACAAAATTACCCTTGGCCACATGGGGAGGCTCAGCCACGGCAAATGCTGGCCCACTATTACACACACACTAGCCAGACAAAGGAGGCATACTAAACAACACAGCTTTAAAGCAACAATGCCAAAAACGAAAATCCTTAGGGCTAACAAAGGTTTGCAAGTTACAACCACACACCTACAACAAAGGGATTTATTTAACACACATGAAAAAAAGTGAAGTACCCCCCCCCCCAAAAAAAAAACATTTTGCATCTCAATCCAAGGCCATCCATGCCCTAAATGATGTTTAAATTCAACAGACAACACAGAAACAGTTGCTTCATGCACCCATGAGTAGCTCTGGGCCTATTGGTTGGAAAAACCATTGACAGACTAGGCCACATAGTGAATCAATTAAATTCAATAATATTGAACATTTATCAGAAAATGTTGTGAACTGTGCTACATTTTATGCTGGATAAAAGAAGAATAAATTGCATGCAAAACAACAACCAGCAAAAAGGCATGGCTACCACAAAGAAGGCTTGCAGGCCTAATGCAGAAGCACACTGGCTGCCCCTTCATAAAATGGCTGCTAGCCACATGTCCAGACCACAACAACAAAAATGGGAAAACAGACAATGCAGGTCTACGGCAAAAGCACATTGGCTGCCTTTCCAAAATGGCCGCCAGACACATGGCCAGGCCACAACAACAAGAAAGGGAAGACAGACAATGCAGGCCTATGGCAAAAGCACACTGGCTGCCTTCACAAAATGTCCGACAGCCACATGGCCAGGCCAGAACAACAAGAAACGGGAGACAGACAATGCAGGCCTAATGCAACAGCACACTGGCTGCCTTCACTAAATTGCCGCCAGTCATATGGTCAGGCCACAACAACAAGAAAGGGAAAACAGACAATGCAGCCCTATGGCAAAATCACACTGGCTGCCTTCACAAAATGGCTGCCAGCCACATGGCCAGGCTACCACAATAAAAAGAACTAAGCCAAGAGGAACAAAGGAAAGACATGCAGGCCTATGGCAAAATCGCATTAACAACCACCACAAAATGGCCACCCGCCACATGGTCACTCACAGCAACAAGTAGGAGGCCTGGAAAACAATGAACTCAAGCAGGCCTATATGGACACATACTTTACAAAATGGCCCCTGGCCAGATGGGGAGGCTCCACCAAGGCAAATGCTGGCCCACTATTACAAACACACTGGCCAGACAAAGGAGGCATGCTAAATAACACAGCTTTAATGCCAAAAACAAATCTCCACATGGCTAAAAAAGGTTTGCAAGTTACACAACAACCACACACATCCAACAAAGGCATTTATTTAACACACATGAAAATAATTAAAATACCCCAAAAAATAAATTTTGCATTTTAATCCATTGCCATCCATGGCCAAATGATGTTTAAATTCAACAGACACCACAGAAACAGTTGAGTAGCTCTGGGACTACTGGCAGAAAGGCCTATTGGCAGACTACTGGGCTAGTGAATTAAATAAATATTGCAAATTGATTTCAAAAGTTGGAGAAATGTAGTGAACTGCGCAACATGTTTCCTTTATAAAAAGAAGAAAAATTACTTACAAAGAAGCAACTAGGCCCCTACTGAAACTATAGGCCACCCCCACAATAAATGTAAAAAAACGATGAAAAGTACAAAAAAAGTAGGTGCAATGCCCCAATCAAACAAACAACACCAATTTTCCAACTTACTTGTGAAATCTCTAATTCAAAAGTCCTCAAATCCAATGATATATGATGCAGCAGACACAAAGAGTGATCCTTCCAGCTACAAATCCAAATGAAAAGTGAACAGGAGATGGACAAAGCACTAACCCCGGGCGTAGCACTACGCTTCGCCCACGTAGTGTACGTAGCGCTGCCTGCTTCGCACTTTCCGAAGTAGGCGAAGCAGGGCAGCGCTACGCACACGCCGAGGGCGAAGCGTAGCTGCTTGCCACCCGCCACCCACCTCCCGCCTGCCCTCCTTTTAATAATATCAGCAATGAAAAATAAATTAAAGTAAAGCGACTTACCGTAAGCGCGGCGTCTCCGGGGCTCCCTCTTTCTGTTTCTAATTTCTTCTGGCAAATGCGCATGCGCGGACACCCGCACATGCGCATTTCCTGCGAGAAATGCGCATGCACGGGCGTCCGCGCATGCGCATTTGTCAGAAGAAATTAGAAACGAAGAAGAGGGAGCCCCGGAGACGCCGCGCTTACGGTAAGTCGCTTTACTTTAATTTATTTTATATTGCTGATATTATTTAAAAGAAGGGCGGGCGGGAGGTGGGTGGCACGTAGTGGGGCTACGCGAAGCGCGTAGTGTGCGTAGATTTGGGCACACTACGTGCTGCTTCACGTAGCCCCACTACGCCCACTACGCCCACCCTTACAAAGCACTAGGAGGAGCCTGCTAGACAGGAACAGGAAGTTGGAGACTCTGTAGCACTTCCTTCCTCTTAAAAACAAGTAAAAAAATAAAAAGGATTCCTTGCACAAAAAGGTACAGGCAAATGTCAATCTGAGGAATTTGTTTAATCCAAATCGTCATTTCGAGAAGGTTCTGATGCTGCTCGGGAGAGAACCTTCTCCAGATTGCAGATTCTGAATGTTCAGGATCGCGTTCTTCACAAAACATCTGCTGGAAGTCTGATGGCGTGCCCCAATGAAGTGTTCGCGATCACAATCTCTTGCAGGACCGTGCGGCTGGCTAGCACAGGTACCCAGTAAGTCACTACCGCGCACGCAAAAACGCCTTTTGGGAAGACAAACACAAAAAAAACTCTGCTCCATTGCGGAGTGCAGAGTTTTCCGGCAAATCCGCGTTCTACGCAGAAGACGGTGTTGCTAAAAATCTGCAAACTCCGCAAGCGGAGCGGAGCAGAATTTTAAGCCCAGGGTTACTAAACATATCTTGAACTCCACAGTGGTAAATACGTATTTTCTATTTTTGACGGCTGATTGAATGCAAGGGAATATTATACTTCAAATTTATTGTGTTAAATGTAGGGGTGGGCGTAAGTTGCGTAGTGTGTCAACGCGGAGAGGCACGGAGATGGAACCAATCTCTGCACTCTACGCATAGCTCCACTACGCGCCGCCCGCCTCCCACCCGCCTCCCGCCCGCAGTATTAAAACTTTACAAAACATTATAAATAACAACTTAATCACCTTACCTTATCGGCGGCGTCCCGGCTTTCCCTCAGTCTCCATCGCGACTTCTTCTGGAAAACTGCGCCCACGCATGCGCAGTTTTCCAGAAGAAGTCGCGATGGAGACGGAGGGAAGCCCGGGGACACCGCCGATAAGGTAAGGTGATTTAAATTGTTATTATAATGTTTTGTAAAGTTTTAATACTGTGGGCAGGAGGCGGGCGGGAGGCCAACTCCGTTCCACCCGAGTGTGCGGAGATTTGCCTGTTTCTCCGCCTACATCGCGGAAGGCGTAAGGGGCAAATCTCCACATATTCCATGGGCGGAACAGAGTTGTCCACCCACCCCTAGTTAAATGTATTATACATTTGTATAGTTCTAATCATGGTTGTTGAAAACTAGGACCAGTTACCGTTTCAAAGAGTTGCTAGTTGGCTGTTAATTCATTGCCACTCCTGTTGACCTGTTTCATCAAGACTAGTAGAGATGACCATGCTTAACAAGCATTGGCAAAGCCAACATGTCCCTCCTACATGAGATCTATTGGCTTTGATGCAGTGACATGCTCCAAAGTGCTGTAACACTTTGTCAGGGGTAGTAAACACTATCTAAATACAATTACAAGTGAGTGGAGGGGCATTTAGTGGAGTGGCATTGAGTGGAGTGGCATTGTTTGTGTGGAGTGGCATTGTGTGGAATGTGATTGTGTGGTGTGTTGTTGAGTGGCATAGAGTGCATTGTGTGTAGTGGCATTGTGTAGCATGGAGGGCTATTGTGTGGTGTAGGTTTGTGTGGCATGAAGTGGCTGTATGGTATGGAAAGTTGTCAAATTTGCCACTGAATTTCCCTATGGGGCTTCAAAGCCATGTACTATTATAAATGCAAGTATAATACATTATGCGGCATATTCTCATGAACGTGTGATAACCATTGCAAAAGATACTTAACGCAACCTACAACATCGCAGTGTATCGCGGGAAATTTACGCCGTGTTAACCAAGTATTCACAACACGGTGGTACCAGGCGATATTCACCAGATAACGCGTCAATTGGCAAAAATGCGAAACACGAACGCCTAAAAAGCTGCGGTGAGGCCAAGCGATGATACAAAAAGCTGCGAAAACCAGCCACAGGCCTGTAAATCCCACGCGTCTATCGGGAAAATGTACTATAAAAGCAGAAAAAGAAAAACACACCAGAAACAATCCAAAGTGCACAGCACCATGGATGCACCCTGACCCAGCACAGAGGCCAACGCAAACCCCGCAAGCCCCACAGACCACCAAGGTACAACAGGGTCGGGGAAGGCCAGGGAGAAGAGGGAGAGGAAGACGGGGTGCAGTCCGTAGGAAAACATGACGAGCCTCACGGAGGTGACAGAACACTCCCAGCAACTGTCCCACAATCAGAGTACCTGGAATGCAGCCGGAGTTTCGACGAGGCCAATGGATGAGGCCAAGAGGCGCTGGCATGACCTGAAAACCTAAACCAGGCACAAAGACGCCACCAACAGGAAGGCAGCAACGGCGAAAGGAGGTGGGAGTCCTGAGTCACAGGAGGAGCAGGAGGAAAGGGAGGCCAGTCATCAGTGTGGAAATGGTGCCAGGAGGTGGGAGTACGGACACAGCTTGAGAGGACCTGACACAACAACAACAGGGTGAGCAACGACCAGGAACTGGGGGGACGGGGGGAGATGGGCACAATGGCAAACATGTAAAAAAGAAGAGAGTCTCCCAGAATACACCAAAAGGGACCGGGTATACAAAGTATCACAAATAAAGATTTCCCTTTTGTATTGATTAAAACACCTGTAATAAGGTTGTACGAATTATACTATGAACCAAAGAAAAATAAAGAAAAAATAAATTTATATTTTCTTTATTCCTATTCAAGCATCACGAAGTCAAGATATATTGTTAATTAAATTTATTATGCCTAAATCAAAATTTTGACACTATTACATTCAGAGAACATTAAACAATATACATCCTCATTTGCAACTCTATACAGGACAGACTTTTATTTATAATATCAATAATATCTTTATGCAGTAAATCAATTAAAAATGTCATGAATAATGGAATTATTTCAACAATTCAAAACATAACAATAATAAAACATAATGAATTAAAAAACAGTTTGACTGTGTCCTCTTGTCGACGCGTTTCGGTGTACTCTGTAGTTAATGACACCTTCTTCAGGACCCACACCATGAAAACAAAGCTGCTCACTATATCAAATTAAAAATCTAAGAATAGAAATAGAAATGCATACAATTAGGCATACAACGTGTGTTGAGGAGGAAATTCTTTCTTTGGTTCAGTATAATTTGAATAGCTAATGAATTAGCAAGGAATTCGGATAAAAAACTCCCAGGCTCGACCCTAGGGGACACTAATCAAAATCCACTAACATGCCTGTCTGGGATCTAACCAAAACAAGGTAAGTATAAACTAAAAAACATTTTAACCAATTTTTTATATAACATTTTTTTTCACATTTTTCCAATTTTCAGAAACAAATAGGTTGGTCGCAATAATATAAGCAATAACTTAATGCATATAATATGCTTGATCAAACACCTAATAAATAAATCTACATGTTTTTATATATATTATTGACCTGGCATCTACTTACATAAAGTATATACGGCTCCCTTTTTTTCTTTTTTTTCCTTTTCTTTTTTTGAAACTTTTTGCAACCGAGAGGTATTACTTTCCTTCGTCTTATTCTATCAAACTATATAAAAAGATTGAAAGACCAATAACAATGATGCAGTATTAGATCTTTTTGTTCAATTTACTATTTAAATTAATGGACTCACCCGTGATAGAACGTAATGTGTCACTAAAATCTCTCAACTTCTAGTAAGAGTCAATGTTTAGATAGGCGAGGGGTGTTGCCTTCATTTACCCTATTGATTCAAAGAAAAAATATGCTTTACACTTAATGTGCACAAGGGGAAGACTGCGCCTGTTCATTGATTATTAATTTTAATAAAAATAACTCACCAACAGGCTCGAATTTCTTACAATGATTAGTTCTTTACGGTATTGGAAACCTTTTCTTAATTAATTAAAAAGGTGACTCCCGGCATTTTTTATCATTCGTTGTAAACTTCTGTTTTCTTAATATTTGTTCTGAAGTTAACTCCTAAAATACAAACCGGAGAACATAACTATAACATTGTGCCCAAAACAAACAATTAACAAAAAATTCAAATGTTTATCCTTAGGCTATTGGTCTAACTGGAGAAGGCCTAATTCCCCACGGTACACCAGTGAACCCACACTTTAGCTCATCGGTTGCTGCTACAACCGCGAGGGCTTTCATATAAATATACGAATCATCCACTCTATGCCTCCTGTTACAATTAATTTATTTCTAAAAAGGGCCCAAAGCTATAACATAGTACCCATTTTATTAAAACAGTGCAACGTCAAATATCACATCTACTGAGGCTAAGTGTGTCAGAAACAACGAACCGTGTTTCTGCACGATTATATTCCACCGTATTAGTTTTACGTAACGGCATTAAATGCAACCTTTTTGGTAATATAGACCATCAAGCTGTGCAAAAACCACTGCACCTATATTAAAATCAAATCAGACACCGTTGTTTTTAAAGGATTAGTCTAATGTTTAACCTCTGATATACGGAGACGTGTACACGTGGGAACACCGATTTTAAAACCCCGACCGAACCAGCCGAAACAGCCCTACGCCAACACCATGGCGAATGTAATTGTAAATGGATTTAGCCCTCCAACATTATGTCCACTCTCCTTACCGTGTAAGCATATAGCTTCTCGACTGCCGGGATTCGGTGCATCAAAGACACCGTCGCCATAGTTCGCGCGAATAAATACTGCGGTGTCACGTAGATTAACGTGACAACGTAACATGCGGCCATTTTAGTAGTTCGGGGCATTAATCTCCAAAAGTCGCTATACACTTCCAATACGAACAACACAAACAACATTGGTCCAGTTAGACCAATAGCCTAAGGATAAACATTTGAATTTTTTGATAATTGTTTGTTTTGGGCACAATGTTATAGTTATGTTCTCCGGTTTGTATTTTAGGAGTTAACTTACAAATATTAAGAAAACAGGAGTTTACAACGAATGATAAAAAATGCCGGGAGTCACCTTTTTAATTAATTAAGAAAAGGTTTCCAATACCGTAAAGAACTAAACATTTTAACAAATTCGAGCCTTTGGGTGAGTTATTTTTCTTAAAATTAATAATCAATGAACAGGCGCAGTCTTCCCCTTGTGCACATTAAGTGTAAAGCATATTTTTTCTTTGAATCAATAGGGTAAATGAAGGCAACACCCCTCGTCTATCTAAACATTGAATCTTACTACAGTTGAGAGATTTTAGTGACACATTACGTTCTATCACGGGTGAGTCCATTAATTTAAATAGTAGATTGAACAAATAGATCTAATACTGCATCGTTGTTATTGGTCTTTCAATCTTTTTATATTATTTGACAGAATAAGACGAAGGAAAGCAATATCTCTCGGTTGCAAAAAGTTTCAAAAAAAGAAAAGGAATAAAAAGAAAAAAAAAGGGAGCCATATATACTTTATGTAAGTAGATGCCAGGTCAATAATATATATAAAAACATGTAGATTTATTGATTAGGCGTTTGATCAAGCATATTATATGCATTAAGTTATTGCTTATATTATTGCAACCAACCTATTTGTTCCTAAAAATTGGAAAAATGTGAAAAAAAAATGTATATAAAAAATTGGTTAAAACATTTTTTTGTTTATACTTACCTTGTTTTGGTTAGATCCCAGACAGGCATGTTAGTGGATTTTAATTAGTGTCCCCAAGTGTCGACCCTGGGAGTTTTTTATCCGAATTCCTTGTTAATTCATTAGCTATTCAAATTATACTGAACCAAAGAAAGAATTTCCTCCTCAACACACGTTGTATGCCTAATTGTATGCATTTCTATTTCTATTCTTAGATTTTTAATTTGATATAGTGAGCAGCTTTGTTTTTATGGTGTGGGTCCTGAAGAAGGTGTCATTAACTACAGAGTACACCGAAACGCGTCGACTAGAGGACACAGTCAAACTGTTTTTTAACTTATTATGTTTTATTATTGTTATGTTTTGAATTGTTGAAATAATTCCATTATTCATGAAATTTTTATTGATTTACTGCATAAAGATATTATTGATATTATAAATAAAAATCTGTCCTGTATAGAGTTGCAAATGAGGATGTATATTGTTTAATGTTCTCTGAGTGTAATAGTGTCAAAATGTTGATATAGGCATAATAAATTTAATTAACAATATATCTTGACTTTGTGATGCTTGAATAGGAATAAAGAAAATATAAAAAAAAAAAATTCTTTATTTTTCTTTGGTTCATAGTATAATTCGTACAACCTTATTACAGGTGTTTTAATCAATACAAAAGGGAAATCTTTATTTGTGACACAATGGCAAACATGCACAATCAAGTATAGCACAATGCACACCCACAATGACCCAGGATCATGTCCCTCATCCCCGTGGCACACTGCAGCACACACATAGCAATCACAGCACATCCCATGACAACGTGGCACCAAGTGCAACACCCACACTGCAGAACAGGGGACACATCTGGGTCCGCTCATGCGCAGAAACAGGCAAATCACATTGGACAGAGCAGGGAACTGTGAGATGCATTTGCACGGGTACAACCTCAAATCCGTCATGTAGTCCCAATGTCCACCCCCCCCCCCCCCCCCAAATTGCTAGCACCGCCCAAACAGTCCCAAAGTACATTGTCACACAGTCTGCATGTTAACAAGAAGAATGCGCAAACATAAATGTCAACACAATGTCGCATCTCCCCTTCACATTGCAGAGGGACAAAAACCACCTACAGTAGGTCAGACCAGACAACCCATCAGTGATGCCGGAGACGACCACCACACCTCCGACACCGACGCACTACGACACCTCATGGACTTCTCAGGCAACCCACCCCCAGGAGCAGGGCAGCCAAGCTACATAGAGAAGACCCCAACCCTTGCACAGACCACAGAACAGGAAGCACCCGCCACCAGGGCTGGCTCCCATCACGTCACCGAGGCACACATCGCATTTCAATGCCAGGTGTCAGAATGCCCAAAGGAGGTGGCCAAACAGGTGTGGGTTGGGTCAGAGTTCATGGAAGCCGAACTACAGCACATACGTGGGTGTTCAAGTCCCATCAGGGACCACACACACCCCACATAGGACACACACACAGCGACAGATACACATGCATGTGCACATGTCCTGCAATGAACCATGCCCAGAGCCACAGAATCATCATTCACACACCAACGCTGGACCTCCATACGACGGCCCAGTCCACTCCTCATACGCATTGAGTGGCTGACGACAAAGCTACAAGTCCAAGGTCTCAGCCGCTGCCTGTGGTGACATGTCTGCGTCCGCTGTACACAGCACAATGTAATGTCATAGGGCCCAGGGCCCGCATGCATACAACAAGACCACAGGGATACCCGCATATATCATGTTGATCTGGCTACGGGCACGAGCGCCAGGCCCCTTTATTGGCAGGGCCACATGTACAGTGATGCCTGTGTTGGATGTGTGTGGGGTGAGTATAAGTCAGCCCGCTTGGTGCTGGCAACAACTACAACAGTGGACACCAGTGCAATGGAAACAAAACACCAGCATAACAGAGTCAACTGCTGAGCAACATTCAGGGAGCCAGAGAAAGTACAGAGGTCACCTAACATACAAACAGAAGTGTCCGTGAGTTGCAGTGCACTGAGGTTGGGGCACTAGAGATGAGCGCGTTCATGTGAAGAAAATTTCTAGGATTGTGTCTCATCGGGTAATTCCTGAGGCAGCTGTAGTGGGGGGGGGGGGTCACACATGCACCATCTTCCTCATTGCCGTCCCCTGTCTCCCACACTGCCTGAGGCAACTTTGCTGCGTGAGCTCTCCACAGCAAATAACCAAAACAGTAATGGAAGATGATTCATGGTGCACTGAGTTAGTGGCACCTGGAGTGCTGAGCAGGGGATCAGGCAGATGATGGCATCCACGAAAGGCCTGAGCAACTCTGTTAGTCTGCCAGTACCACTGCTTTGACTCTGGCAGATGGTGGATGGAGTTGGCCCTTGCTATGGTGGTGTGTGACGTCCGGGCCGGTCAGGGCTTGATCTGATGTGTGCGTCCTGGTGGTCCGCAGTTGAGGCTTGAGGCAGCGGACAGCGCAGGGCCACATGCACATGGTGTCGATGACCCCAAGGCCACCGTCACAGAGGTCATCCAATATTCATTCAGACAGGGTCCCTGACGTGAGCTTCACAGAGTCAGTGGCCCCGGATGCACAGCGGTCGGCACAGGCACACCGCCACGGGACGGTGACTTGTGGTGCACTGAGGTAGGGCCACGTGGACTGGACGGGTCCTCATCGATGTCCGAGGTGAATCGGACAGAGGGTTGCGGGGGACAGTGGAAGTTGTCCTCCAGGACATGATACAAAAGTCTGATGTTATCCGGAAGCAGCAAATGGAGGAGTGGAAAGCGACAGCCTCGTTGCCACCACCAATTCGGTGACAGCCACATGAGGATGAAAACTACCCCCAGTCCATAGACTCAAACTGCACCAATGTACGACCAAAGAGTGTCCATGTCTGTCGGGGAACAGATTTAGTGGCACCGGGGCTGGGAGGGGGTGCAGTCTGCGATGAAACCGGTACACTGATATGAACTCCGCCATCGCTAAATCAAGACTCTGTAACCTACTGGACCGCAGTGTAGGCCGGAGGCAGCGATCAGCAGTGGCCTACAGCCACGTGTCATTGGCTCGCGATGCACAGAGTTAGTGACATCAGGGCAGTTGTCGGTAGTGTTCGATCACCTCCGTTCGATGATCCTATTCCCTCTGGACTGCAACGCGTCATTCTCTTACGCCTCTCCTTGCGTGCAATGATATGTATTCAGCCTCTGAATGATCGATGTTCAGTTCCAAATCTGTGACCTACTCGTGCACAGCATAGGCCGAGGCAGTAGTCTGCGTGGGCCCACAGACATGTGTGGTTGTAATGCTATGCACAGACTTGGTGGCACCACATCGAAGGAAGTATAGTGACATAAACTCTGCCTTAAATAATGTTCACTGTCATGGTGTAATCAAGACTCAGTTCCAAATGTGTGACCTACTTGTCCGCTGTGCATGCTGGTGGAGTACGTCAACGAGTAAGAGTACTGTGGGCCTGTGTTGCGGAGGCCGTGGTGGTCTGAGGTGGCTGCCACAGTCGCAGGCCTCGGGCTTGGAAAATGCATCGGCACGTGGTAGGCCCTCTTTGACACAAGCTGGGGTCGGCAGGTGGGCATTGAGGCCTGGTGCGCAGTGGCGGGCAGGACTGGTTGGAGAACCAGCGTCCCGGGGTGCAGCAGGCGCACAGGATCGCTGGTGACTCCACTCACGGCGTCGGCCTTGTGGCGGGGTGAGAGGCGCCACCCTGGCAGAGACGTTGGGCATTCCGGAAGAGGACCATGCCCAGAGTTAAGTGCCTCTTATTCACACCCCTAGGCTGGCCTGGTGTACGCCAGGCCAGCCCACTCTGGTCACGCTTACAGGGGCGACGTAACAAGCTACATTTCTGCGATCTTCACCACTGGCTGGGGTGACATGGTTGTTTCCACTGTCCACTACACTCCAAACACCAGCTGTGTATGTCGACATGGATATGTGTGTGGTCTGCATACTGCAGTCTGTCCATCACATCCACGCCACATTTGGCATTGTGTACAGTCTCATTCATGGGTCGGTTGCCTGCTTCGCACATACCTGGTCCCCACCTCTTCTGACATTCTGCTATTGTGTGACCGAGGTGCCATGCCGTTGATGGCTAATGTACATGGCTGGCCCAGGTCCCCACAGTGAGTTGTGCTGTCGTGTCTGGTGGGTGTGCATGTTGTTTGTGAACTTGTGACATGTGCATTCCCAGTGTTGTGAGTTGCATGATTGTGGATTTGAGGTGTGTGGTGTGTGCATTTGGTATTGGCCAACGAGCAGAGTATTTGCATGGCTGCCATCCTGGTGGTGCAGGTTGATGATGGACTGTTGGAAGGAGTAGGAATCATGCACACTGCCTGGGTGGTTTGCGGCGGCGGCGATTTCCAGGTGGTCCACTATTGCCTGGACATTGATGGGATACGTGCGCTTTCTGTTTCGCGTCTTGTGTGCAGCGTTGCCAGGGGGCACAAGTAGGACATGTGTGCAGTCAATTGCCCCCTGACATGTGCGGGAAGCCAGCTGGGGCGTACATGCCTTGCTTGGTCTCCGACTGTTCCTGCGCAGTATGTGGGAAGTATAGATTGTAGGGTACCAAGCTGATGGTGTCATCCATGGCCGTTGTGAGGGACTTGGATTGCCCTGGCTGTGTGACTCCTCCGTCTCAGGTGGATGTTGGTTGGAGGGTACCAGAGGCCAACACATGCAGTATGGCCAGCAGCTTTGTCTGAGGTGGGATGTTGGTTGTCCGCTGTGCTGGTATCATCAGCCTGCGGGCAATGGTGGTCAGGATGCGGAGGAGGGTTGTCCCTTTGGGCATGTAGTGGGTAATGACATTCTCTGGTGTTGGGTCTGTATGGTTGGTGCATTTTGGGAGGGTAGCTGTCTTTGTCTGCGCTGCCTCAGTGTTGGTCCGGGGGGAGCGGTGCATGTCCAGGGTGGTGGGGTGTGGTCCTGGGGGTGTGGCGGTGGGTGTTGTGGCCCTCTTGGGCGTCCGGCCCGCATGTTCAGTGGCTCCATGGCATCTGTTGTTCTTCAGGTGTGGGTCTGGGCTGTGCTCCCTTTTGTGGTGCAGGCTTTGCACCAGGTCAGAGCAGGTGTTAGTTTCCTGGTGCTAATGTGCCTTATCGCCTGTTTCGTGGTCTTTTTGCCGATCAGTCTGGTCGTTAAGAATGTTGTGGAGTGGTGTTGTCGTGGCTTTTGGCACAGGAACGCCTACTCTGCATCTCATTAGTGATAGTTGCCGGGATCATCTGAGGCGATGTATTTTGCGGCTGCTATCGCGGATAAACTGGTGTTATGGGCTGTTGGCACCAGCTTGTGAATGGGGTGATAAATGTATCACAACTTTGGCTGCGCTAAAGTGCTGTTAGCTCGGCGATAGCTCCTTGAGAATATTGCCCTATGTTGCCAATTATCTCGACCTATGATGTATGTAAACAGTTGTAGCTTTTGATCTGATGCAGGCGCTTGTTAGTATGTACAATGCTTCTGCAAGAACTGGTTTGTTTACAAATATGTTTTAAACCGGGAGGGGCAAGTGGGCAAAAGAGACCATCCTATATCATACCGGTTGGGGATAAAGGGGATGGAGTATGGTGTTTTGTAGTGCTGTGGAGTTACAAATTGTAAAAGTCTTTTCCAAACAGTTGTGCTCAGTACTCAATCGTGATAGAGAACGATAGTACCAATCATCGTGTTGTGAGAAGAGGTGAACAGAACAAACTGTTGGTGGGTTTCAACTAAAGATATTGCAGAGCTGAAAATGGGGAAGCTGTTTGACTCTCTCAGACGTTGGGCTGGGGTGGTTGGGGGGAAGAAGCACCACAGACAAGGGGGGTGGGAGGGGAAAAAGAAAAATTACCTTAATTACAGCGCTACCAACGGACAGAAACTGATCAAGATTAATTAATTTGCTCAGTCCATGCTCAACAGAAGGAAACGGAACGCTTAGCATGCGCTGGATAATTTAGAGGCAGCACAGAAGAGTGACAATTATGCCAACAATTTATAAGCAATGTGCAGGATCCAAGGGCCATATTATCAAGGAACGGCGATAACATTATCTGGTGTGAACCTGGGCTTCTATGGGAATTCAGAAGGGCATATTATCAAGCCCATTATCGTCACTTTAGCTGCAGTTTCCTGCCGCTAAAGCGGCGATAATGTTATCGCCGTTCCTTGATAATATGGCCCCAAGTCTTTTATTGTAAGCAATAACCGTGCAGTGACAGCACGTGCACTGTCAGCCGGTGAGATATGAAAATGAGTTCTTCTTAGATTGCCCCAACACAATTTTTGTTCTGACGTTATTGTGTTTGGAACGTTTTCTCAGGAGTAATAAAAGCAGGAAAAATGGATGGAAGTGAGAGAGTACTAGTTTCAAAATCCTAAATCCTATATTTCCTATTTAGATTCTAAAATGAAATCTACACTCATGATTAATGGATGTCTTTTTAGATGACTCTCTTAACCCACTCTCCTCCTTTTACAACATAGAGATCCTCCATTTCTTGCCATTTGTTCGCTTCATCGCTCATTTGCTTGCTTTTTATTGGTAAACTGCAGTAGGCTTCCTTCCTCTTCGTGTGTTTGTCTCTCCACTGGAACATGGGTGCATTACCCATGTTCTTCCACTGCTTATTTGTTAGGCGCTAATTTTTCTTTGTGTTAAAGCACCCTACCAGAGTGCATCTTTTTTAGCTGCCTCCTTTTGTTATTCTCCTCGCTCAGTATTGCTCCTTCCCATGTCTGGGTTGCTTGCCCTACCTTGACCTCCCACCCAACTTACCTGTACGTGTAGCTTGGGGCCACCCATCCTCCCTCATCTGGGTTGCTATAGCGCTTTTTCCCCACACCCTCTGTTGTCCGTGTTGATGCCCCACATCCTCCTTCCCATCCCACCAGCCATAAAAAAAGCTATGACGAGGTCATCATTATATCACGCACGTCTTTTTTTAATTTTCAGCCATGCTGCACAGCAGCTGTGGAGCCGTACAACATGCCTAAAATACATTGACAAAGCTCATTTGTTGGCGAGACCTTTTGGATTTGCTAATCCTTGTTGACTATTTCTATAGATGCAGAGTCCATGAGGCAGATGGACTTTTGAAAGATTATTTTAAGTATTTTTTATAATAGTGCCCCCTTTGTGTATTTTTTTCTGTGTGAGTTAGATAGCTGCTCAAAATTAACCTGGGTTGTGATTGTGAATAAGATCTCATACATACCAAAAAGTGCCTTTTTTAAAAATATTTTGGCTCCTGTCCACTTTTTTGATCAAACGCAAAAAAAACAGCAGAGCACATGACTGAGGCACTAGGTCACTTTAAGACTTGGCTACAATCTACACTGATTAGAAATGTTAGCTGTTTTATTTATTTTGAATACATTCATAAGGTTTGACCTGGATTTCCTGTCAAATAAGTTATTGATTTGGCTTTGGATTAAGATTTATGAGGACTCAGAATGTCCCAATCTGACACCTCAGCTCAATTATTCAATTAAAGCATTGACAACTGGCTGGGATTGGTGCAATCGAAGGAGCGCAGCCTTTGGTGTGCTTCAAAGGGTTGCTTCTGCACTTCCTGGGATTTTCTATCTGTTGGGAGAAATCATTCCTCAATCCCTCTGACAAAGATGATCTGTTTATGTTTAGGTTCAGGATTTGCAAAGTGCATGGCTGCCCAAGGGCTTCCCTATGCTGCTAGAGAGTGCTGTACAGGGTAACTATGCCGATTTGAGATTACTGGGGGAATAACCATGTCTGGAGTTTTTTCCTAAATGTGAGTTCTTCTTTCAACAATCTCATTCCGAGGGGCAGGTCATTCCAGAGCTTTGGGATCAGATGTGTGAATGATCTGTTTCCCCGTCTCGCTCTTTTGATTCTAGAAGTTCTGAGGAGACGTTCTTGGGACGATCTTAGGCATCTGGCAGGAAAATAGTGGGGTCAAGGCCTCTAATTTTAGAAGGTCCTTAGTTATTTATTGCCTTGTGTGCGATGCACAAAGATGTAAATGTTATCCCTGAAACCACAGGCAAACAATAGAGCTGTCTCAAAGACTCCCTCGCCGATTCATGATTTGGAATTTTGAGGAGAAGCCTAGCTGCCACATTTTGTTTAACATGGAGTCTTTTTACAACATATTCGGTCATACCAGATAAAGGGAGTTATCATAATCCAGTCGGGAGACTATCAAGAGTTGGATCACCGTTTTTCTTAAGTGCTCTGGGAAGAGCTCCAGAATCTTTCTGACCATTCTCAGCAATTCAAAGCGGGTGCCAGACAATTTTTTTTGTTTGGTCGTCCATCGTTAGGGTCCTGTCCATCCACATTCCGAGATTCTTAATGGGGGAGTTGGGAACAGGAGGGTTCCACCATACAGCTCGGCCAGCAAGTCAGCAGCCTGGGAATGGGATTATTCCCTAGGATCATCAGTTCCATCTTGTTGCCGTTTAATTTCAAGCAGAAGTTAGTCATCCATTTAGCCACTCTTTCCAAGCACGGTCCTAATTGCTGGTGTTCAAGGTTTAGGCCGTTTGCAAGGGAGACCACTAACTGTGTATCATCTGCATAGGAAACTATGAAAAGGCCAAACTTCAGAACAATTTTTGCCAACTGCTGCATATAAACATTAAACAAACTAGGGCTGAGTGAAAAAGACAGCGACACCCCACAAATAATGGCATACTATCAAGCAAGCATGTAGTTTCCATGACCTGGTAGGATCTATCTTTTATGAAGGAGGTAAGCCAGTTCAGAGTTTTGTCTTGATCCCCAGCTCCCTGAGCCTATCTGTCAGCATGCCGTGACCTACAGTGTCGAAAGTCGCACTCAGATCTAGGAGCAAGATTGCAGCAGATCCACCTTTGTCTAGCATACCTTTAAGCTCCTCAGTGATCACCCAAAGGGTAGCTTCGTGCAATGCTGAGCACGAAAGCCATCTGTGTGGGATGAATAATTCTATGGGGGAATTTGAAGTCTGATTCATCATTTCTTTATAGAATTTGGTCTGGGCTTTCTTGATTTCATTATGGTAGGGCCTAATGGTTGTTTTATATTCTGTTTTTAAAGATGGTTCATAATACTTCCTCCATTTCCTCTCAAGTTTCTTGCAGTCTTTCTTTCGGAAGGTTATATGGGTATTGAACCAAGGGGCTCTTTTAGTATTTGTTTTAGGTTTTGTTCCCATTTTTGGGATGCACTCATGAAGCGATTGTGCAATCTAGTTCTCCCATTGCAAGTAAACCTCATCTAAATTGCCCTTTAGACTTGGAGTCAAGCCCAAAAAGGATTTGATCCATGCTTCAGGGTCACGTTTCGAGCAGCTCCCTGTTGGATTAGACGGGACCTTTGAATAGGCATGTCTGCTTGGTTCAGGTAATGTAAAAGGGATGAAGTAGTGATCTGACCATGGTACGGTGATCGGGGTGGAAACTTGAATCTTCAGATCATTGCAGAATATCGGGTCAAGTATGTGCCCTTTCTCGTGTGTGGGTGCAATAGCGTGTTGAGTTAACTGCACTGTCACAAAGTCCTGTGATAATCTTTAATAGAGGGTGTGTTAAGTGCATCAAAGTGTATATTGAGATTGCCCAGGATAGTGAATTAGATTTCCTCACAGCTAGAATGGCTTAGGTGTCTGGTAGGGCCTCCGCAAATGTCATTTTTGTGCCTGGCATCCTATAGATAAGATCGTCCTGAAAGGTACAGGTGGGAGAGAGTGGAATGAAAAATTAAAAGCTTTCACACTCTGGTAATGGAAGAGCAGTAGTGATGCATCTAAACTTTTGATACAATAGCAATCCCACCCTCTATTTTTCCTGTGTGATCATGTCTGTGTATTTCGAATCCCGCTGGAAGAGCCATTAAAATATCAGGGATGGAGCTGTCATTAAGCCACGTTTCTGTGATAAACAATACGTCCAAATGTTCTTCTTCTATCAATATCCTAATGTCTGTTGTATGCCTAGAAAGGGAACGACTATTAAACAAACCCATCTTCCATAATTCCTTTCCCAATTGAGCGGATTTTATAGGTATGTCCTGATTTGCGTGACTCTTTATTACATAATCACACTGTGCACATACCTCTTTGCTTTTGTACAGGTTGTCCAACCTGAGCTAGGTGGCACACCAAGATTCAGGGGAAGGTTTGAGCGACAGCAGCAGTTCCCTTGTGTATTTGTGGCAGTCGGGCCCAATTTGGGCAGGGTTCCTGGCCCCTGGACCCAGTCGGGCGTGGACGGGTACAGACGGACTTGCCTTTGGCGTGCCTTTGGAGCACAAGCGTCTCGCCGGCTGCACGCGTCTGCTGCTCACCCTCACCCCAGCCCCCATATAATGACGTGGGAGTCTAACTAATGAAGTGCCAACCTTCCAGCAGCTCTCTCGCAACGCTATGGTAGGGATGTCAAAAATACCACTCTATGGCTGCGCTTTGAAAGGGCTAAAAATACAATTCCCCCAATATAGGCAGCGATCCCCACTTAAAATCTGTCACTATACAAAAAAATATATAAAATTCAAATTCAATTAACTTTTGTGAGTCAACAGTTTAAATTGTATCACAGTATCAAACAGAGTTTTCCCCGAGCAGCGGGCAACCATCAGATGCACCATCACCAATGATGACCCCACACCTCTCATGGAACACCTCAACTTCCTACTGCAAACTGATGCGAAAACTACAATAAGAGGCAATAAGAGGCACCCTTGCCTACGGACCCTGGGGACCCCGAGCAACATTCTGCGATGCCATCCCCAACCTCATCACCCACCTGGCAATTTACTCTCACCGCTACATCCTACTCGGTGACCACAAATTCCACATCGGTGACCCCAACGACGCCTACTCCATCGCCCTCATGGATAACCTCAAAATCGGCCTCATCCATTTGGTCACAAAACCCATGCACAAAGCTAGACACACACTCATCCCCATTTTCACCTTCAGCACCAAAATCAAATTCAGCCATACCACAGAGCTCACCTGGACTGACCATACCATTGTACACTTCACCATCACCAATGCCCAGGCACACCATTTCCAGGCGTACGATCTCCTCCCACCACAGCTGGAATCAGGTAACCAAACTCAGTGGTCACAGGCCCTCACCTGCTCCCAACCCAAGGCCTCAATAAACCTCAACCAGGCCATCCAGAACTTCATCGCCTGGATCACTGACAGCGCCAACAGAGTCACCCCACTGAAACCTACAAAATCCATCCATAAACATGCCAGCTGGCACACCAAAGAACTTTGGACCACCAAGCTTAACTGCCACAAACTGGAGAAACGATGGCACACCACCAAGAACTCCGCCGACAGAGAAGTTCACAAAAAGGCTTCCCCGACTGTCACCAGTATATCAAAGAAGCCAAGAAAGTAGCCATCACCACCCGCATCGACTTCGCAGCCAATCACACAAAGGTTACTCTTCAGAATAGTCAAAGAATTCTCAAACAGGACAGCCATAAAGAACACCATCCACCCCTCCTAAGAATTCTGTGACAACCTCCCAGACTACTTCCACAGCAAGATCACCAACATCTACAACAATAATAACATCTACTGTTTCCTCTATCTGCAATGTCTCCTTTAATAATGAGACAATTTAAGATTTGAGGTCTTCCCCCTCCTTCCCCTCAGTAATATTCAAAATACGCAAATTGCTTCTCCGGGAGTTATTCTGTGGGTGCTCCAGCTTGTTTCGAAACACCTCATCCTCCCTCTTGAGGACTAGTATATCTGCTTTTACTGCACTGAGTTCATTTTTTAGTTTGCCTACACAGTTTTCCAACGTGTCCGTTCTTGTATTAAGGAGGTAGATCTTCCTCTCCAGGGACTCACTAAAATTCCTAATCTCTCCTTGATTGGCCTCAGACACTGAAAACCCATTTTTGATGTCCTCCGAGAGGGTAGACGATAGAGCTTTCAAAGATGCTACCGAGGTCCCCATTGCGTCTTTAGACCCTTTATCAGCACCCACAGCACAGCTCCCTCCCACAGCCTGGGAAGCCGAAACCCTCTGACTTTCGTTTTCAGGGACCCCAACTGTGCCAGTCCCTACTATCTCATGGCCCTGTCTGGTAGTGATAGATGATGGCCTCCATCTCCTCCGAACTAGACCCTGTTCTAAGCAGAGCTGCTGACCCCCTTCTTAGAGCTTCTCCCTGTTTTACCACATCCAGCACAGTAGGTTGAACCTTAAAGTGCGACCTAAGTGAGGGAGTAATCCTGACTTTGTGGTCTAAGTGGTTAGTTTTTGCTTTCCCAGCCTTTATGCTCCTGCTTTTAACCTCACACGCTGGAAGGCAGAACAACTACTGTCTATGCCTATGCCTATTATCTGACAGCCAGTTTGAAAAAGGAGATGGGCAGCTCTTCCTACCACCTCCAACAGCAGACCTCTCTTTCCTGGGAGCCTGTTTGTTCCCCTTTAGACCTGACTTTTGAGGTCCCTGGAAATCCCCAGTGCCCTTTACCTTCTTTTGCTCCCTTTGCTGGGAGCACAGCACTTGATTGAACCTGGTCCAGTGGAGTCACCTGTGCTTGTTGGAGGGAAGAAGGAGACTTCATAGTGGCACTGGTGCTGCTTCCCGCACTTCTGCCTCCTAGCCTTCTCCACGGCCGAGTGAGCATGACAGGTGCTGCCGCTGCCCATGCTGACCCGGAGGAGACCGCGAGCCGCTGCTCTGTGGCCCCTCCTAAGCTCAAGGGTGGCCGCCTCCCACCGGGTGGAAGCAGTGGAGGCAGCAGACAAGCAGATCCTAGTGGGCGCTGGAGCACCGAAACACATGCCCCAAAGCTGGAGAGAGCAAAGAACAAGAGCAGAACATCCGCAGCCCTGAAAAGATGCCTGCAAAGGTGAGGCAGATTCTAGCTTCGCCTATTCATTTGGGTAGCTGGATGCGAGTGCCTCCGGGGAGCAAGCGGCAGCTCACGTAGCGGCCGCCATGTTCTCCAACCAGATAACACCAGCAAAACCATCACACCTGGTCACCGCTCACTGCCCTGACCACCTCAGCCATCATGTCTTCCATCCACTCAGGGCACCCACCAACCCCTGCCACCACCTCCTGTACAACCTCGCAATGAATCCAAACTGCATACAACTGACCAGCATCCTCAACACCTCATAGAAACCTTCCTGGACATTTATAAATACTCAAACATCAGACCCCTCCCGACAAAAGCTTCAGATGACCCCAACGAGGTCAAACATTATTGTCCAATGTCCCTGCTCCCCTGCCTGGCAAAAGTTCTTGAGAAAGCCATCAATCAGCAGCTCACCAGATTCCTGGAACAAAACCACCTACTGGGCACCCCTCAATCAGGATTTTCTTCCACCACAGATGACATCAGAGCACTCCTCACCTGTGGAGAAACCATGGCCCTGATCCTTCTCGACCTCTCCAAGGCATTCAACACAGTCTCCCACAACACCCTTATCAACAGACTCCACAACACAGGCCTACAGCAAGAAGCCCTCAAGTGGATCGCCTCCTTCCTTACAGGATGCACACAGAGCATCCAACTTCCTCCCTTCACCTCTGCACCCAAAGACATCATACGCGACATACCACAAGGATCATTCCTCATCCCCACCCTGTTCAACATGTACATGACCCCCCTCGCAGATGTCATCAGATGTCTCAGACACAACCTAATGCATATTACACTCCACAGATCCTCTCACTCACCGAGGACCCCTTCAATGCCAAAACCAATGTCTGTAACGCCATGACCAATGTAAGCAAATGGATGAGAGACAACTGCCTCAAAATCAACTCCGACAAAACTGGAGTACTGATCTTTGGGAAGAACACCTCTGCATGGGACCACAACAAGTTTCCTGAAAAAACTTGGACCCACAACGACCCACTATGCACACAACCTCAGCATTATCCTTGACAGTCAACTGACCATGAAACGACAAGTTACTGCAGTCTCCTCCTCCTGCTGCCAGACACTTTGCATTCTCTGCAGAATCTTCACATGGATCCCTACTAACACCAAAAAGACTGTCACTCAGGACCTTGTCACCAGCCTCCTTGACTACGGCAATGCCCTCTATGCAAGGCATCTCCACCCAGCTCCTCAGAAGACTACAGACCATACAGAACGCTGCAGCCTGACGCATCCTAGACCTCCCCAAAGGAAACCACACTGCCCTCCACCTGAGAGACCTCCACTGGCACCCTATCCAGAAACAATGCCAGTTCAAGATCCTCATGCACACCTGAAAAGCCCTCCACAACCTAGAACATGCCTACCTCAACCATCGACTGAACTTCCACCAACCCTCTAGACACCTGTGCTCCTTCTCTCTCGCCCTCGCACACACACCCCACATCCATCACAGCTGCAGCGGTGACCGCTCCATTTCCTACATCGTTGCGAAGACCTGGAATGACCTTCCCCTCCAGCTCCGTACATCCCCTTACCAGCAGACTTCAGAAAGAGACTCAAGATCTGGCTTTTCGATGGAGACACTGTGCCCAAACACCCCTTGGGGTGACAGTGTTGTGCTTTACAAATGTGTTTTGATTGATTGATTCAGATCAAATGGATACCTCACATACCTTTTTTAAGTGAGCGTACACCTCTTGTAAAAAAGTGTTTCGAGATATATAATTCGTTCGAGCAGAAAATGTTTCTCTACCAAGCATTTTCTGAGTGTTCCGTCTGGGATCTTGCAAGACCTTTCAGGTAAGGAGTGTATTTGTGGAAGAAAAGTTATACAAAATTGAGTAATTTAAACTTTTGAGAGATTTTATCAATTTTGCATTATGCAAAATTCAGTTATTTTGCTAATTTTTCTGACTCACCCAGGCCTTGATTCTAAACAAAGGCGAGAACAGAAAGAGACAACCATACCTTTGTTAACAGCCTACGAGGCAAGATATAAAACTATAAATTAAAGTGTTGTAAAGTCGTCGATATAGGAAAAGTAGATGGAAATTGTGTGATACCCCTAAAAGAATGTGGGACATCAAGATGTTTTAGGTTCTGCGTTTAGGATAATCAAGAAAACTAACAACTATTTAACACAGCTATTTGTACAGTATTGCACCTAATTTAGTTGATGTGAATTAAACCACCAGTGGTTTGCATTCAAAATGCTACTGATGTACTGAATATATGACGTTACAGCGCGGGCAAATACCACACGGTAGGTTGCAACGCGGACGTTACATCGTCCGCGTTGTTACCATGCATGGCATTACATCGCAAGTCGTTTCTACGACTTGCAATAGATGGCGCGCTGGACTTAGGAATAGTATAAATTACTATTTCTACTCCAGTTAGTGCAACAGCAGGGAAAGTGTTGGATTTAAAATCCAACACATTCCCTGGTGTTGCATGCCATCTAGCGCAAGTCGTTAAAACGACTTGCGATGTAATGCCATGCGTGATAACAATGCGGACGATGTAAAGTTCGCGTTGTTATCAACGTGCGTGGTACTGACAGCGTTGTAAACGCTGTCTCCCGATGTCCTGCATGTAATAATGCACATGTAACTTGATGAAACCTAATAAAAACTTATAAAATATGATCATTTGTTGTATAAGATACTAAAAGCTGTTTTTGAAAATGTTATAATTAGTTCTAATTAACCTCGAAAAGGAAAGAACGAACTAAAATTGCAAGGACTCAAAGCATCACTTGCATGTTACATGGTAGTGTTTGTAATGGGCACCTGCCTCCGGACCACTTTTACAAGGATTGGAATCTGTGACCTGGAAGCAAGACAAATACATCTGCAACAAACACATTAACCAAATGAGAAATGTTACTAGAGTACCAATCTGTGACCTGCAGGTGACACACAGTGCTCTGCAGAAGGGACATACGCCATTAAATTATTTTAAGGTGATTCACACCATTGACCATAAAATAACATTCAACTATGGGAATTAGGTGTATTTTCGGTCACGATTTAGTGGAAAATGACACACTGATGCAAACAGCTTTTAAAACCATATCCTTAAATTGGTTTATGTTAGGTTTAGTGTGAAACAAGTTAGTTTTGGCACGTTTAGCCGTCGGGAAGCTTTAATGATACAAAAAATTAACAACACAGTGCCACAGTAGTATATCAAAATACTACAATGACAGAATCATAATATTTCAACTGTACTACAATACAGCAAACTTAAAAACAAAATACACTGAAAGGAAAAGAACACCACTCTAACTAAACATTGAAACACTGTAGCTTTAGAGCACAACCCATTGACACAACTCAATACAACTCATCATAACACAAAAACATAAGAGCACAACACAATTATTCAACCCACCAACACAACTAAAAACAAGGAAACCTCACCACAAACACATTACAACAAAAAACCTCGCAAAATACTTTTCAGCAGCAAAAAAAGCACAGCACAAGATAACAACATATCCAGGTATAAAACACAACACCTCAACACAGCACACAATAAAACACAACACAATATAAAAAAGCAACACAGAAACACATCATAACAATAAACAAAAACCTCACCCGCAAGCTACAGATCATCCAGTACTCCGGTGCAAGACTGGTCCTCAACCTGCCAAAACACTGCCACATCTCCCAGCACCTGCGCACACTCCACTGGCTCCCCATCGAGGTGAAAATCACCTTCAAGATACTCACCCACGCACACAAGGCCCTCCACAGCACTGGACCAGCATACCTGAACAGCCGACTCAAATTCCACGCACCCCAAAGGACTCTACAATCAGCCCAGCTCTCTTACGCCCTGGTCCCCCGCACCAGAAAGACCAGATCGGGAGGCTGCTCCTTCTTCTTCCACGCAGCCAAAGCATGGAACAGACAACATCGCTCCCCATCTTCGCAAGAAACCTCAAAACCTGGCTCTTCAACAGACCCCCTCCTTGATGGAATGGAACCTGCACCCCCCCACACCCCTAGCACCTTGAGACCCTTACGGGTGAGTAGTCGCGCTTAAACAAACCCCTGATTGATTGTTTGATCTTGACAACATAACACTAACACTACAATAATACACCAAGACACTAACACAATAACATAAATCTAAGCCACCAACACAACATAAAACTAAAAGGCAGCACAAAAACACAACAGAATAAAATCTTAACACATCAACTAAACATTACAATGCCGTGACAACACACCAAAACCACACACCAACACAAAATACAAAACATCACAGAACAATTATTTTGTTCTATTATCGCATTTTTTCTTCGGATGAGTTGTGCTTATGCTAGATTTGGTGTTATTGTGTAATGCACTGTCGTATTGGTTTGTGTTTTGTTTGGGTTCTGCTATTGTCATTATGTTGTTTTGTGGGTGTGTTTTTGCCGTGTCTTGTAATAATTGTTTGGAGATTTGAGCATTTAGCTCATGCTATTATGAATAAAAATGTTGAGAGGCACCCCATCATAGAAGCACCATGGCTGGCCCTGCTCAGCACAGACCTCTGCTCTGGAGTTTCTCAAGTCCATGTGTGAGTAGCTTATTTAGTTCGGTTTTTAATTTCCAGTCTGGGACTTGTAGTCCTGATTTTATAATGAAATAAATAGGACTACAATTCAGACACTACAAAGCAAAACTTGGAGTTGGTGAACCACTCATGCGTGGATCAGGGAAACCTGAGAGTTCTGACAGCAAAATCTTCTAGCCTCAGATATGGCAGAGCACACCCATTAAACCCAGGGCTACCAGGGAAATCCCAGTGCTACCATTGCAAACCCAGGGCTACCAGTGCAAACCCAGGGCTACCAGGGAAATCCCAGGGCTACCAGTGAATACCCAGGGCTACCAGTGCAAACCCAGGGCTACCAGGGAAACCCAGAGCTACCAGTGAAAACCCAGGGCTACCAGTGAAAACCCAGGGCTATCAGTGTAAACCCAGGGCTACTAGGGAAAACCCAGGGCTATCAGTGCAAACCCAGGGCTACCAGGGAAAAACCCAGCAAAAACCCAGGGCTATCAGTGCAAACCCAGGGCTATCGGTGACAGAGCGACAAACACGCCCGGGAGCACACTACGCAGGGCCCTCGAGGCATATGTATGTATTTTTGGACCCAAAGGATGTGTGAGCTCATGAATTCGATAGCTGCCGGCGTTTGCGGATATCTCCGGTGCGGTTTGCAACTCCGTGCATCTAAAAGGATGTGTGGTTAAAAGGGAAGGTGAAACATACAAGCTGCTATAGTATTGATGTTCCCTTCCGCGACCCCCTTTCCCGCCGGCAGCAGCGTGGTGACGTTGTCTGTGGTTAAGGAGACCGCCAGGATGCGCACGAACGAGACCTCACTTCACCGAGTTCGATAAACGCCATATTAATCTTTCATTTTGTCAATGTCGGCACTGTTGTTGTAACATGCCTACTGCATGCCTTGTGATAATGACCTCAATCACCGTTTTTTTAATTTAAATACATTTTATCATTTTTTGGAGGACCAGGTAGCAAATTGTGGCTGACCCCTCCACCTTAACAAAAGCGCATTCACACTATTTCTATATTACTTTTTAATTATCGATCCATCTCGGGGGTTTGTAAATACCAAAAAGTGGCACCTCTGCTTTTTTGTAGGCAAGAACATGCATGATGATGCATTCGCGCATGCCTCATCAAGCATGCGCATTCCTCCAAAATGTTGCAATATCGACCCTTCTTTTACTTTTGACCATGCTGGACAGCACTGACAAAGCCTGAGGGTTCCAAAGGCGGGACCCGTTAGCTTTGCCAATGTTTGTTTTAAATGGCAGCATCAAATTTGGTGAAGCTGGTGAACTTCTTGGAAAGGTACGCGAGCCCCCAGGCTTCACATATTCTTACAACCCTGTGACGAAGTAGTTCTAGATGGGCACCTGGGACACCACCAGCACAAGTAACCTCATTTCTTAGAGAGGCAGTTTAAAGAGACTGCTTAGGACTTCAAATTGATTTGTTTGTATTGGTAAGTGTTAGAAATTGGATTTTTGGTTGGCTAAGGCTTGCGCCAAAGCCAGGCAGAAACCACCACTCTAGTCAGGGCAAAGAAGTTACACACCAAAGATAACCCCTGCTCACCCCCTTGGTAGCTTGGCACGAGCAGTCAGGCTTATCTTGGAGGCAATGTGTAAAGCGTTTGCGCGTGCACCCAGCCACAACACCCTAGGCCCACCACAAAAGAAACTCCACACAAGGTTATATATAAAAATAGCCTTTGTATTATAATAAGCACATTAGATAATAATCACACAATTTACACTGTGCCAACGGGCACTAGGCAGAATATACAGGGGACTATTTACACAAGACAGGGCCAATGGACCACCGTCAGAATCATCACAAATCACCAATTGTAAATGTAGAACAAATAATAAATGTAGCGCACAACCAGTAACTACTGGTAACGTTAGGAACTTAGAATGAGATCCTGCAATGCAAAACAGTGGAGGCATGAATCACTTTGCGCATAAACCTCATTAGGCATAAAACTATATTATGCCCAAAACCTCACTAGCATCACATATCACGCAATAGGCATTACAGTAGGCATCACAAGTGTAAACACCTTAGGAAAGAATTGGCATAAAAACAGTGGGCCCCAATCGGGGGCACAACGCACTGAAACGGCCCCAGGCCAACTGGCCTCTCACAGGGCTCCAACAAAAGTCAGGGCTGGCTGCCAAGGCAGCAAAGTAGAGTGTGCAATGAATGTGCCTAAATGTGGCAGCTGCCCACTACTTACTGGGCAGCTGTAGAAATGAGAACTGGGGGTCTAATAACATACAGCACGGAAGAGAAGAAAGAAAGAGGTGAGTGCATAGGAACAATCCTGAACAGTCCTAGAGCAGAGCATGGATTACCATCAATCTCACTCATAGGATGGAGCATGAACTTAGCTCACTTGATCGTTTACATCATTTGGTCATCCAACTTGTGACGGAGGTATGTCTCTTGATCATAGAGACTGCCTCACTAGTTAGAAGCTCTGTTGCTCATTCGGGCTGATGGATGTTAACCAAAAAAGCAAGTGCAAAAGCTATTGTGTCCAGGATAGATAATCCTATCAAGTGCAGTGCAAAGAAAACAGTGAAAACTAAAAAAGGTTGTGTAGGGAGAAAAATCCTAAATATTCCATTCACTCCACACACCTTGACTAAAAAAGTGTAACTAAATTATAGCAGTGCTTCCTAGTGACTGCTATATATAGGTCGACATGTTTCAGCCATCCGGGTATATTACCCACGGCTTTCTTCAGGACCTGTATTTCTCTAAAAAATGCTACTGCAATCAATAATCACACTGCCAATAGTTACGCGTGACCACATACATCCAAGGTATATGAAAATAAACAAGGTTGGAATTGATACAACCTCAATGGATCCTAATCCTCTGAATCGCAGGGTGCAAGCATCACCTAGAGAAATAGGACAATTAGCACACAAATTCTAACATCAAACAACAACCGTGCTGTCAACGACCGGGCATTCGAATCAGTATGCCCGATCATTCCATAAAAGCATGTACAAATTGCTTACCCAACGTGATCAGGGATTGTACCTCACCTACCCTGGAACCTGGCTCAGGCGAAGGAGGCCCCGCTCTAAATCGTGGATGACAGAGGAAAAGATTCCTTCAAACCGAGAAAATCATCGGAATAGTCAAATAGTACAACTTGGTACATGTACCTACTGGTGTCAAACCGTAGTACACCATAAATCTCACTGGGGCACACTAGCATGCTACCCTTAAGTAAATGCCCCCTGGCAGAAGACAAACATCTCACCTAGAACCCCTAAAATGGCTGATCAATAATTTAACCGGTCAAACCAGTGATGCATTGTTTTAAATATACCGCATTATCCCATATATCGGCACAACTAAATAAAAATAAACATAAATCATAAGGAAACGATTTTAGCAAGCTCAGGTAAATCGCCTCATGGTTAAGCCGATATGAATCTCAGCAAACCGTTGTGCCAGCGATTTTAGCAAACTTAAGAGAATCACTTTAGAAACCATGCTGATATAAATCTCAGCAAACAAACTGTCCTCATCATCAAAGCAGCACTTACCTGTCCGTCGTTGCCCCAAATCAAACTGAGCAGGGTGGGAGGCAGCGACAGAAACAGGTAATCCGCTTAAATATGCGGTGGCAATGGAACTACATTCCCCATGCAGGATGACATCCTCCTGTAGTTCTAATTAGACGCTATTTGTATAGGCGTCGTGGGTACGTAGTTGCTTGTGCGTTCCTCGCTGATTGATCTCAGCTGGGTTAGGCACCGGTATTTAAGCGGATTACCTGTTTCTGTCGCTGCCTCCCACCCTGCCCAATCAGCCCCACTCACCGGGTCGATCTGGCGCAGGTAGAAGTCTCCTTTGGACTCCGGCTGTATGCAGAGCTCTCCCTCATGCAGGGGAGCTCCACGTTCTCTGCCGGCCGCAGCTTCCAATCAGGCACGGTTGCCTGGTTTCAGGATGCAGGGTCGCCTTCTCCCGGGCCGACGCGGGGCTTCCCTCAGTTCATGGGAGCCCGCTTGTTGTATTCCGGTCGCGGTGGGGAAAAGTCCACCGGTCTTCCGCTTCCTGTCGTCCGGCCCGCCCAGACAGGCAGTCTCGCCTGACTTCCCGTTCCGATGCGGCAGTTCCTTTTTGGGATCTTGGGCTGCGGCGGTTAATTCTTTTCCACAAAAGCGGCGATGCGGGGTGGGCACCCGCCACTAATTAAATTCAAAGGGCGGCAAGAGCGCGAGGTGGGCACCTGCTTTCAGTGACACTCAGAATGCGGGGTAGGCTCCGGCGAGTTTGACGAACACCAATGCGGCGATAACGCGGGGTGGGCTCCCGCAAGACGATGAAAAAGTGGGGAAATCCCCAGGCAGCCTCTCAGTGCTGCCAATTACAAATAGAAGCGCACTCTAAGCGCAAGGGCCCACAATTCAGCAAAAAGTCAGAGGGGTAAGCTGGACAAAATTAAAGCGCTGCTCCCAAGAAGCACAGTGTTCCTCAGCAATAAGGATGTAGAGCTTTTCAGCCAGAATGAAGGTAGGGCGCTCAGGCCGGAGAAAAGTCCTTTAGGAGAAACGGGGCAAAGGCTGGGCCCAGGCAGGCCAGCTCACAGGGCCCTCCAGCAGGGAGGCAGTCCCTAGTGGCGGTTCCTCCTGGAGCCCAGCAGCAGCAGCAGGCCCCCTCCTCAAGTCAGGAACAGCACTCACGAACACTGGGGTCACAGCCCCTACATTTATACACAGATCCCCCTTTGTCACCAAGGTGCAGGGAAGGGGCGAACCAGATGCAACTGGTTCCTGAGCACTTTGTTTTGCTCAGCCCCTCTCCCTATTCACAAGACAGGCCAGGGACATCAGACGCACCACAGGGGGTGGAGCCAGCATTGTGGAGGGAAAGCCCAGCCCTATTCAGGTCCCAGGTGTACTCCTCCCTGCCATCAGCATGCAGATCTCTCCATTCACCACCGGGGCAGATCCATCCTGACTCCTGGAGCCAGGTACACCAGCCAATCACATGTCAGACAGTCACTTCACATTTATTACACAGACATGCCAGCTTCTAGAAGTGGCACTTCTACACTAGACACAGTAACGCCGCACACATCATCGCGTAGCATTCAATCTCACGAGTTTGCACATACCAAACTCGACCCTGCACTCCTCTCACATCAGACTTAACAAGGTCACTCAGATCCCCTATGCATTCCTATGGGAGGGCAGGTCAGTCTCACTAAATGTAACACAGAGCGCACGCACTTTACACTGGGACACAGTGTTAAAGTACCTAAAGGCCTAAAACAACTAACATCAGGTCACATTAAAAGGCAAAAAGTTTTAGGGGTGAACCTTCCAGAAGGGCCAAGTCCAACACTTCCCCCTTCCAGCCAAAACGCAGGGTAGACCAATCACCACCGTAATGGGCTTCCCTGCTTTGGGCGATAGAACACGGACGCGGGCCCGCAATGGCAGGGACATCCTCCTGTTCTACGCCACTCTGAACCCATGTGGTTCCCTTGGTAAAAGCTCTGCGGACCAACCGGGCCACCCCACTGGTACTCCACAGCTGTCCGCGGCCAGGACCAGGCCCTAGGCCATCCAGATGCCACTGGTCCTTGCCTATCCACAGAGTGGGGGGTAGTAACCCCTGGCACATAGTGACCATTCTCCACTCTACCTCTCATCAGGGCAGTTCTAGACTGCCACTGATCCTCCAGCCTAGGGTCTGCACCCTCAAGCTGATCACAAGTCACGGGCGAGGCTCTCCTCCCCCTACCTCTTCTTCTAGGGTTCCGCCTTCTCTTCCTCTCAGAGGCGACCTTGTAACACAATTCACCCACCAGCTCAGGACCTCTCCCTGAGAACTGGTCTCCCAACCTAGGGTTTAACCCCTCAGGTTGCACCGGGGTCAGAGGCGAGGACTCCCTCCCTCCGCACCCCCTTCCAGAGTTCTGCACCCTCCAAGTTGGAGTGGTACCCCTGGAAGATGAACCGGTCAGGACACTGTTTACTGACGTCCTTCCCTCCAGGTCAGGCTGATCCTGAACCTGGCCTCCCAACCATTGGTCTAAAACCCTTAGGCTGAGTACTTGCCTGGCACTCCAGGACTTCTGGGGACTTACACAACATCCCCCGAGGGTAACATATGCCTCATGTTGCGTGACAGTCTGCCTGGCGCAGATCTTCCGTCCCCTGTCCACCTGACAGTGCGTGAAGATCCCCCAGGACAGGCGTGTGGTCACCATGGTCACCTCTAGGAGACTCAGCCCTCCCGGCTGGTCCCTGAACCACTGGCTCCTCCACTGGGGAACACAGCCCCATGCCACCCCTCTCACTGGACTTCTGTACCCTCCCTACTGGAGCGGCACTGCCAGACACCAGACCACTGGAGCTCTACTTACAGATGCTCCAGGTTCTCCATACACTAGGTGATCCTCCTCAAATGGACTAACAGGACAGCCTAGGCCCCCAACCTGGTGTTCCCTGAAGAAACCATCCAGGCTCTGAGACTGGGTTTCGGGCATCTGGGGACTCGAAGTCACACACTCACTCCTACTCCACTGAGATAGGTCGTGAGCCCCTACACCCCTCTCACTACTCTGGGACCTAGCTGCGCTACTCTGAGCCTCTTCCCCAATACTGGACGGGAAGATACCTGAGCCACTACTGTTGGTAGTACTCTCCCATGCCTCATCAGAACCTTGGGCACATTCCCAACGGTCTGCTTCTTCTGCAAGATCTCAAAGATCACAGGTCTCCAACCTCAACAGGTGTTGGCGCAACTCCGGCCAACAACCAATACTGAGCATTTGCTCTTTGAGAATCATATTGAGCAGTTCACCAAAGTCATGTTCCGGGTCAAGCTTTACCCAATTGACCTGTGCATCATTACATTCCTCCACAAACTCCTCCCTAGACTGGTGAGACAGTTTCCTACTGCCCCTGAATTTCAACCTATACTCTTCTTCTTGGGAAACAGGTACCATACTCTGGGAACTGGGAATGGGACTTCCTGCACTGAAGTCTGTATCGCTGCCACCACTGGACTCTACCCTTACTGCTAAATCCAGAAAACCAAAACTGCACTTAGGGGATATTCTACCCTCGTGAGCTAATTTCTCCCTGGCGAAGGCCCTCTCAGCCTCCGCCATCCTCTCCTGCGCTAAGATCCCTCGGTCTCAAACTTTTTCTCCTCCACATTCAGCTGCGCAATCTCCTTGGCATGCTCTAACCTGAGCTTCTCCAAAGCCAGCTGATGCTCCCTTTCTTCCCTCCTATCTACCCACTCCTCTGGGGACAGGGAAAGGGATGGGGCGCTGCCCCTGACACTGGACCCAGCAAGGGACTCCCTATCTATGGGGTCTTCACTATCTACTGGCGTCCCTGTCCTGTCACTTTCTTCCTCCTCTTCAGACTCCTCAGGGCTCCCCTCAGACCCACCACCCTTTTGGCGTGCGGCCCGGGCCCTCTCCTCCTCACTGCGCTCACGTTCCCATTCATCCTTCTGCCATTGGATCAGGTTTTCCCTAAGTTTTGACTGGGAGTCTGACCCACTCACTGCTATATCTCTCTCCTCACAAAACTTAACCAATTCATACATACTGTATCTAAACAGACCACAGAAATTAAAAGCGGACTCCATTTTGGCAGGACGCTCAGGGACACGTGCAACACAAGGGACCCAGGTATCTGAGCTGAAGCAAGAGCACACAATTTTCAAATGACACTTTTTAGGAGAAGAATTTAAAAATAAAACTCAGAACAATAATCCCCAAACACGTGATTATCTAAAATGCAGAGATTTGTAGTACAGCCAGTCGTCGCTGTGGTACTGCGCAAACGCAAGTCCTAATCCCACCGCTGATCACCAATGTTAGAAATGGGATTTTTGGTTGACTAAGGCTTGCGCCAAAGCCAGGCAGAAACCACCACTCTAGTCAGGGCAAGGAAGTTACACGCCAAAGATAACCCCTGTTCACCCCCTTGGTAGCTTGGCACGAGCAGTCAGACTTATCCTGGAGGCAATGTGTAAAGCGTTTGCGCACTCACCCAGCCACAACACCCTAGGCCCACCACAAAATAAACTCCACACAAGGTTATATATAAAAATAGCCTTTGTATTATAATAAGCACATTAGATAATAATCACACAATTTACACTGTGCCAACTGGCACTAGGCAGAATTTACAGGGGACTATTTACACAAGACAGGGCCAATGGACCACCGTCAGAATCATCACAAATCACCAATTGTAAATGTAGAATAAATAATAAATGTAGCGCACAACCAGTAACTACTGGTAACGTTAGGAACTTAGAATGAGATCCTGCAATGCAAAACAGTAGAGGCATGAATCACTTTGCGCATAAACCTCATTAGGCATAAAACTATATTATGCTCAAAACCTCACTAGCATCACATATCACGCAATAGGCATTAAAGTAGGCATCACAAGTGTAAACACCTTAGGAAAGAATTGGCATAAAAACAGTGTGCCCCAATCGGGGGCACAACGCACTGAAACGGCCCCAGGCCAACTGGCCTCTCACAGGGCTCCAACAAAGTCAGGGCTGGCTGCCAAGGCAGCAAAGTAGAGTGTGCAGTGAATTTGCCTAATTGTGGCAGCTGCCCACTACTTGCTGGGCAGCTGTAGAAATGAGCCCAGGTACCGAGGTGCCCCTTGAGCCCCTCTCAGGGACTCTAAATGAAACTGTCCCTCAATGTTGCCGCTGCCTGAGCTCTCGCAGGGCAGTTGTGACAGAAATGTGCAAATAAAGTCCGGCACTCCTGGTGCCTCTTGGGCCCCAACTGGGGCTTCTCAACAAAATCTGCCCCCACATTGCAGCTGCCCGCTACGGCGGCGCAGCTGAGGACACAAAACCAGCACCGGCATTCACGGTGCCTCAGGAGCCCCACTGGGACTCCAAAACAAATGGGCCCAACGATGCAACTGCCCGCAACTGCGGTGCAGCTGTGTATGGAGATCAAGCCCCGCTGTGCAGCGAGTCCCCCACTGGAGCTTTTCCAAACAAAGTGTCCCTAATGTTGGAGCGGCCCGCTCTCCAGCGGGTCCGCTCGGAAACCCCTGGCACCGACCGGTACTCGTCAATAATTGCAGCCTCCCAATGAGCCCCACTCACCGGGTCGATCTGGCGCGGGGAGAAGTCTCCTCTGGACTCCGGCTGTATGCGGAGCTCTCCCTCACGCAGGGGAGCTCCGCGTTCTCTGCTGACCACAGCTTCCAATCAGGCACGGTTGCCTGGTTTCAGGATGCAGGGTCGCCTTCTCCTGGGCCGAAGCGGGGCTTCCCTCAGTTCACGGGAGCCCCGCTTGTTGAATTTCGGTCGCGGTGGGGAAAAGTCCACCGGTCTTCCGCCTCCTGTCGGCCGGCCAGCCCACAGACAGGCAGTCTCGCCTGACTTCCCGTTCCGACTCGGCAGTTCCTTTTTGGGATCTCGGGCTGCGGCGGTGAATTCTTTTCCACAAAAGCGGCGATGCGGGGTGGGCACCCGCCACTAATTAAATTCAAAGGGTGGCAAGAGCGCGGGGTGGGCACCTGCTTTCAGTGACACTCAGAATGTGGGGTAGGCTCCCGCGAGTTTGACGAACACCAATAATGCGATAATGCTGGGTGGGCTCCCGCAAGAAGATGAAAATGTAGGGGAATCCCCAGGCAGCCTCTCAGTGCTGCCAATTACAAATAGAAGCGCACTCTAAGCGCTAGGGCCCACAATTCAGCAGAAGGTCAGAGGGGCAAGCTGGACAAAATTAAGGCGCTGCTCCCAAGAAGCACAGTGTTCCTCAGCAATAAGGATGTAGCGCTTTTCAGAAAGAATCAAGGTAGGGCGCTCAGGCCAGAGAAAAGTCCTTTAGGAGAAAAGGGGCAAATCTGGGCCCAGGCAGGCCAGCTCACAGGGTCCTCCAGCAGGGAAGCAGTCCCTAGTGGCGGTTCCTCCTGGATCCCAGCAGCAGCAGCAGGCCCCCTCCTCAAGTCAGGAACAACACATACAAACACTGGGGTCACAGCCCCAACATTTATACACAGATCCCCCTTTGTCACCAAGGTGCAGGGAAGGGGCAAACCAGATGCAACTGGTTCCTGAGCACTTTGTTTTGCTCAGCCCCTCTCCCTATTCACAGGACAATCACTGTCCACCTCAAATCGTCTATGCCATGACCACTGGATATATAGTGGCTGGACATTTTGGTAGTACTTCTGCCACATCGGACATTGCTTCGGTGTTCACCAACTTGTATTTTGATTGGTCTGGTGGTCATCCCCACGTATTCAAGACCACATGGACAGGTGATAAGGTAGACCACGTTCTTGCTGTTGCAATTTGTGAAGTTTCTCTGGTCCCACCCCTCACCATTGCGGAATTGAATATGTTTGCTTTTTCTCGTAAGATGACAAGTACTGCAATTACCACATGGGTAATGTCCTTGTATAGGTGGTAACATACCCTCCATCGCAGGTCGAGATGTGTTTCTTGGTCTTGTGTGGACAAGCATGTCTCTCAAGTTCTTGCCCCTCTTATGTGCAAACATCGGTTTGGTGATGTTCAGATGGCAGCTGTTGAGGATTCGCCAGTGTTTATTTACTATTTTCGAGACTTGGTTGGAGTGCGTGTTATAAGTGGTTACACAGATAGGTCTATCTTCAACCGTAGTAACCACTTTGTCTTCTAATAGGGCTTCTCTGTTGTTATTCCTGGCCCTTTTGCAGGCCTTGTCAATGATTTTGCCAGGATAGTTGCGTTTGATCAATTTTTGGCGTAGTTCAGATGCTTGTCTCTTGAACTCATTGGTATCAGTGCAGTTTCTCCGTAAACGGAGGAACTGTCCATACGGTAGGTTCTCTCTCAAATGGCGGGGGTGGAAGCTATCGAACAGAAGTAGGCAGTTTTTGGCTGTTTCTTTAAAGTGTGTAGTGGTTTTCAATTTGCCCTCCTCTGGGTAGATATTAAGATCAAGGAAGACCAAGTTGTTGACTGAAACTGTATGGGTAAATTTAAGAAAGGCATTCTGTTGGTTTAACCATAGCATGAATGCCTCCGTTGAGTCTGTATCACCTTCCCAAATGACCAGAACATCGTCTATATACCTTTTCCAGGTCTTAATGTGCTTAAGGAAAGGGTTGGTGATGTTCAAAATCCTGGTGGCCTCTAGATGGTGTACATAGAGGCCTGCCAGACTAGGAGCAAAGGTACTCCCCATGCTGGTACCGTGCCTTTGTTCATATATGTCATCAGCATACATGAAGAAATTTCTTGTGAGTGCCAGAGAGACGCATTCCATCACCAGGTTGCGTGGTGTGTGATATTCCCAAGCCGCGGAAAATAGTACTTCCTCGATAATGAGCAATGTTTCCTCATGTGGGAGACTTGTATACAGGCTCTCCACATCGAGGCCCATGAGGAGATTCTTGGTAGGGTCAAAATCAATATCCTGTAGTAATTGTAGGACATTTTTAGTATCTCGCAAATAGGTGCTGGTTGCCTGAACCAACGGGCGGAGGAAGGCATCCGCAAATCTGGATAAGGGTTCCAGAATGGAATTGACCCCGGAAACAATAGGTCTGCCTGGGGGAGATCCGAGATTCTTGTGGATTTTTGGTATTGTGTAGAAATATGGTACTCTAGGATTTTTGTTGATCAGAAAATCAGCCTCTTTCTTAGAAATCCAGTCATTAGCAAGGGCTTCTTCAACCATGGTGGCAATTCTGATTCTGATTGATTCGGTTGGGTCTTCTTGGAGGATCCCATAATTTCTACGGTCGCCAAGGAGTTTCTTACATTCCTGGTCATATTTGTCTGTAGTTTGTAACACAATTGCCCCCCCCTTGTCAGCCGGTTTGATTATGATTTCCCGGTTCGTGGATAGTTCGCGTATTGCCTCCCTTTCCAACCTTGATGTATTCTGAAAGGTGTTGTCATCCTCTGTTGAGATGTCTTGTATTTCTCTCATCACAGCTTTCTCAAAAGCTAGGATTTCTACAGGAAGTGTTGAGTCAGGGGGTACAAAGGTGGATTTATTGCGAAGTCCTGTATCCTTTCTACTTACTTCAGTGGTAGGTTGGTCCTTGAAAAATATTTTCAATTTTAGTTTGCGAATGAATTCAGTGATCTCGGTAAGAATCCTAAATTTGTCAAACCGATTAGTAGGTACAAAGCCTAGTCCTCTATCAAGGACCTTGCTCTGTAGGAGTGTAAGGGTCAAATCGGTGAGATTTACCACCAGATTTACTTCCTGCTCGTTGACGGTTGGGGGGGCATGTTGTTGGTCATGCTCCTTGTTGATACTCGGGGAGTCTCGGTCTCTGGTGTGGACCAGTGGACGTTGTATCCACCCCTGTTCCGACCTCTTCGTGGTCCCTGGCGTGTCCCTAAAAAAGGTTGCGGGGTTTGGTAGTTGTATTCATATTCTTGTGGAGGTGGTACCCACTGTGGAAAAGGTCCTCCCATCATAGGTGGACCATATGCAAAGGGAGGATAAGGGGGAGGTCCTTGGTAACTGTTCCACCTACCACCCCTCGGGTAGAAAGGACGTTGATTGTAATTGTCTCTCCCTCTATTGTACCGTTTACCGCTGCCTCTGCTAGAATTAGAGTTGTCCGAGCCAGTATCGGACGAGTCTCCATCATAATTTTGATCCTGGTTCCTAGGGATGTAGTCGTCTCGGGTATAAGGATATACTCGTTCATGGCTGAATCGTGCCGTGTCCTTCTTGAGTTTGTTGTACTTGTTTTGTTTTAATGTCATTTCAAACTCAGTTATTTCCTGGTTGAGTTCTTCCAGGCGTTTTTTGAGGACACTGGGGGATATGTAAGCTTTGAGACATACTTCAAGGTTCTGAATTTCGATCTTCAATTCCTGAGTTAATCTGGTGGCTGTTTTTATAATCAGGACCAACCAGTCACGGGTACAATGCCATGATATTAATGACCAATCGCGTTTGAATGTCTTGTCTTGTTGGAAAATGTAGGGTTCATTACGGACTATTAGGCCCTGGGGAGCCGCATTGGCCCGAAGGTACTCGGTCATCAGTAACCCATGCAGAGCAGTTCTGATCTGGTTTCTCCTCAGATTTGCTAGTTCATCCCAATCAGCATTGTTTGGACCTGGGTCGGTATTGCTCAAACCTTCAAAAGGATTGATCGCAGCTAGAATCCTTTCCACTTCGTCCTCGGCGAAGGTTAAACCCATATTGTCTGCCATGTTGATACTATGTGTAATGAGTTGATAAGAGAAAGTGTGTGTCTTATTTGAGAAATTGTGTGTCCAAAGACGGTGATGCAAAGTGTAAAGCAACAACTGTTATATGTGTGTCTTTAAGTCAATGTCTATGTGTTACACAGTATCTTCACCACAGATCACGTGATAACGTTATGGATAGCGTTAAGAAGAGAATATTGTTTCACTTCCTTTTCAGATCACTAATCACAATTGATGGATTGATCTTCGATCTACGTGACGTATGTTTTTTTCTTTTAGGTAAATGGACCATATAAGACATATTTAGGCATTACTAACCATTGGAAGTTATTTTCTTCCTACATTAATTCTTTCATTTCGAACACAACACATTAATTATTTCATTTTTGGACACATCACTGTGAGTTTCAGGAAGGGATCCTTAAGGTCCTGAAGAAGAAGCTTGGGGAAGCTTCGAAACATGTTGGCACCATCAGGAGGCTTAGCTCATTGAGGCATACTTTCCTCCTTCCCCCACTATTTTACTAATACCAGCTCAAATAGTATAATAAAGTTCATTCGACCAAAAGAGCCAGGTATTTTTTAATTCACGTTTCCACTCACTCCTGACCCTTCCTCTCACACCCTCGCATCACACATAGTGGTTTCACTTATAACAGTGCTCCCGCGTAGACGTAGGTCGTAGCACGCCCCGTCCCGTAGAGGGGCGGGAAGACCCCTATGATGAAGCATGACACCAAGGGCCCTTTTGGTGTGTGAGGGGTATTTAAACAACTGATTTGTATTCTCCACGGCCGTGGGATACATTTCATCTTCTTGTGGGATTTTCACAATATACTCAACCTATGGGTGGATCCATATGTTTGTTAGCATCTGACCGGGAGGAAGTATCCACCTCCACCACTCGGATGAGTGGTACCTCTCCACTCCCAATTTTGTTTATGTTTATACTGTGAGAAGTTGGCCTGGTATATGCTGTCCACTAATTAAAGTGGGCACCTTGCATCGGTCCAAACGACCCTTATGATGTATGAGGTCAAAGATAACCTTTCGAAGGCTATCCTAGTGGTAGCTGTGGAGAGCAGCCTTCAGGCTTAATCTTGAAGGAATGTAAAGCAGCTTGTTTTTACCAGAATATCACCTCATGTATTGACTAAATGAAAGGAGATCCACACAGTAGTTATATAAAAATATGTATTGATATAACGCTCTCTATTAGCAATACGAGAGCAATAGAACAGTTGTAAGTAGCACAATACACAGGGGGCTCCAGGGGGAGACCAAACCATATACTAAAATAGTGGTATAACAATCACAACTTGGATCAAGATACAGTCTAGAGCACGTAGAATCGCTGGGACCTCAAGGAACCACCCAAGGTGTGTAGATAGGAACCCCACGGAGGATGGGTGCAGTGTGCTAACATGACCGCGGGCCCCGTACAATTCTATGGGAAAGTCGCGGTTACAATTTTAATGTTTAAGGACCCTTCTAGGAGAACTTCAAGCAAACACTTTGGAACTTAAGAGGTTGGAGAGCCACCCCACCCATGGATACCGTAGTACCTGGGTTACCTATCCCAGAGGAGCCGGGTGCATAGGTCTGTAGTGGTGTCGGAAAATGCTATCATTCTCAATGGAGGGCTGTGGAGAAGTACTCCTGCCGTGAAGGTGAAGAGAGTCCGGAGGAATCCAAGCCTGGATTCTGGAAAGAAGGAACCTGAAAGCAGAGGGTACAGAGTCTGGGTCACTTCAGAGTGACCATGGGCTCGGTAGACGGATGCCCACCGATGTTGTGTGCTTCAGGTGCGAAGAAGGGATGCTTGACTCTACAGCCACGAGGACCAGGAGATGTCGAGGATGACCAGGAGCTGGAAGTGAGCTGTCCCACGAAGGATGTCGAGTGCTGACAGGTCGGTTTTCAGGCTGGAGCACCAACAAGCCTTGGCAAAAGCAACCCACGCAGGAAGGTCAAGCAGGTTACGATGTGAACCAGCAAGTGTCGCGTACCTGTGTGGTTCCGTTGAGTCGAGTGAAGCACAAGGGTTCCACCTCCCGACGTCCCCGGCTCTGAATATAGGAATACAGAGTACCAGGGCAATCAGGCGAGGGAAAGGGATTTAGGATGGTAACAGCGGGGATTGGGATACCTGTAACATAACGAAATCATAACACACATTACAATAAACATAAGGCAACCTACTCTCATTAGGTCTCACTAGGTATGCCTCATCAATGTGTCACCTCAAAACATACACAGGCAACAATAACCTTGCCTTCCTAAACAATGTGTTTCAACAAGGGGCCACTCCCCCTCCAAGCAAGACACTCCAGGTAGGAGACAGCGCTACCTGAAATCCCCTGTATGTTCCCTTCAAAGTAAAGGAGAATTGCAAAGTGTTCTCTCTCAATTAGTTCTGGACCTACTCTACTCTAAGGGTCCCAGAGAGTATGTCCTTACGGATATCCTAGCGCAGTGAGAGCTGGGAGCACAGTTACAGTCACGCTCTCCCCCAGTACCCTACACTCGTGGTATCTATCAGCCACTAACTATTGTCCCGCACCGTGCAGCCCCTCCTTCCTGGTGAGCTACCTGAACGTAGTACTGGCTGCGGCTCCGGTGGTCCCACCGCTCATGTCCACAATCGGAGTAGGGAGCGTCCGCTCCTACTTCCTCTTTGGTCCGGGGCTTTGACACCGCGGCAACGCTTCGTTCAGCGTTTCCGCGAGAAAGGAGTGTTCCTCTTTGGTCCTTTCCGTCAATCCCTGATACCTGCAAACGCGGTGACGCTTACTTCAGCGTCCCGCGAACTGAGTCTTCGGCTCTTGAAACCGATTACCTCTGGCAACTCGCACCCTCCGATAAATCCAGATTACAGCGGGGCACGCAGGTATTTCCCTCTCGCTATTGCGAGCTCCGGCGACTCTTCGCTTCCTCGTTCGGTCTCCACCAAACCAAATCCAAATAGGCAGTATTACGCGCACCGATTGGTTCTCGGCGCCCGTATTTAACAGCTGTGGCCACACCTTCTCACCGCCGAGAATTCTGGGAGTTGTGGTCCGACTGTATCTTCGGTAGGCGCCTTGGCTCAGCGCCTGACAGCAAGGTCCAGGGGACTCCCCAATCAATGGAGAGTCAAGGCACATCTGGAGCAACCAGGAAAGCTCAACAGAAATCAAGATGACCCTCAGGGGGACCCACAAGACCAGGAGTTGCGAGGAGACCTGGAGCAAGATTGCAAAGTACCAGCCCACGGACCACTTGGTGCAAGGAGGCTGGAGTTCTTTGGTGAAAATACTGCTCAGGGTCAGGACTACACGGAGTCCAATGCACAAACTTGGGAATTGCCAACAAGCATATGCAACTGCAAATGAATGCTCTGCATAGGGGTTTGGGTTATGCAGTCACCACGAGGGATACTGGCCTCAAACTTGCTGAGAGGGCAGATCAACCTCAGAGACCTTTGAAAACCTACCTCCTGTGTTGCTCACATCTTCAGAGTCTGCAGGAGCTCAGGAAAAGCATACTGGTCAGTTGCATTAAGGTGCCTGCAGTTGCAGGGGAGTGACTCCTTCACTACAAGGGAGATTCTTCTGTTGTCCTTAGTACACCACAGGCCCTGCACGGAGCCAGTATGGAGCAAGGGCACAGACAAAGCTTTGAACGGAGATGAAGTCAGGCCCAGTCGAAGTCCAGCGAAGTCCAGAGTATCCTGACAGTCGAAGGTCAGTGGTTTCTTCCTGTAGAATCTTGCCCGCGTAAAATCTAAAGTCTTACAGCTAGGTAAGCCCTTTTGTACCCACGGGAAGGGGTTGGACAGATTCGGGCGACCCTCATGGGGGAGGGTCAAGACAGAGGGGTGGTTACACCCATGTCCTTTTTCCAGTTTCACGCCAGAGCAGGAGCCAATGGCTCCCAGAACTGGTTTGAGCTGTACTATGCACAGGGATACCAAATGTGCCCCAAGTACAGACTTCCAGGCACTCTTGGAGTGCACCCTCCCAGCACCAATACACTAAATCCTGCCCGGGAGGTGGTCACACCTCCCTGTGACAGGTTGCGTATTGTGCTGCCTTTCTCTGCTCGAGCTTGGCTAAGCAGCAGGAGGGCAAAAATGTGTCTCTGGTTGGCAGCATCCATTTTGTGCTGACCGGGTCGAGAAGGCTGGCACTGGATGGACTAGTGACCCCACAAAGCTTGCTTCTGAAGGGTGGAATCATACCTCCCACACTGGTTACCTGTGTGGAGGTGTGATTCCAAGGTGTTTGATACCAAACATGATATGTTTCTATGCAGCCATTTTCGAGATAGGATTTACTGCAAGGTTATAATGCACCTCTACCTATATGTCCGGCTGAGTCAGAGACAACCCAGGAGAATTGCCTTCGAAGGCTGCAGAGAGGCTCTGTTCATGCAGGGGCACCCTCTCACTAAAAACCCAGCACCCTGCCTTCAGGATTGATAAGACCTGCTATAGGGGTGACTTATAAGTTTTAAGTGTAGTGACCTATAGATATAGTGAACCTATATTTAAAGTAAGTGGTGCAAGCACCATCTTTCAAAGGTTGCAGTAGCAGAGCTGTAGTTCCATTTTGTATGGCCTCTCATGGATGGCATAGTAAATGCTTCAGCCCATGGGAGGCCTCTGGGGTACCTATGCCCTGGGTACATGGGTGTCATATACTAGGGACTGATAAGGGTTCCCCAGTATCCAATCTGGAGTGTACAGAAGTACATGTATGACAATTCAAGGGAGAAATCAGATAGACTGGGGTCTTGTTAAGCAGGATCCTAGTCAGACTAGTCAAAACAGTGAAACATCAAGCAAAAAGTGAGGGTAACCATAAGAAGCAGATCCTACTTTCCTACAGACACCCTAAGAAAATCCCTAGCAAAAGACATTAATGCTAGCCTCAGACATAAGTACCATAACAAAGAGGGAAAAGTACAGATCGGAAAGCAGAAAAAGGGGAAAACAAGCACTTGTAATGCAATCGGTCTTGCATTTGCGAGAGTTAGAGCTATTGGCGTAAATGACAAAGTATCAAACCCCGTTTTTGCGATTCACAAATTGCGATTTTTCACGAATCGCAAAACGGTATGTAAATAAACAATCGCTAAAAACTAGCGATTCCCGAAAAAATCACTATTTCCATTGCAAAATTTCAAATAGCGATTCCTCATACTAAAAAAATCACAAAATTGCGAAATTCGCAAATTAGAGAATCGGAAACTCAGGTGCAGCATGATGACATCACAACCAGGAAGTGTGACTACCCATGCTGCACCTGAGTCTCAGAAGCACAGTGAGAGAGTAGGAGTGGAGGTGAGGGATCACTGCAGTGCTACAAACAATGGCAGAGCTTGGAGACATGGCCAGGAAGGACAATCAGCAGCAGGGGGAGACCCCAAGAAAAAGAAAACAAAAGTTCTCTGAAAGTGAGCTGTAGGTCCTGATTCAGGAAATGGTTGTCAGCCACGAGCACCTCTTCGGAAAAAAGTCCCTGCGTGTGCTTGAGACACGCAAGAGGAGGATTTGGGCTGATATCCTGCATAAAGTAAACGCAATTGGCGTCACCCACAGAAGCGTGGAAGACCTCAGGAAGCGCTGGTACGACATGTGCCAGCGCTCAAAGGAGAAGGTCGCTGCAAGGTTGGAGCAGGCCAAGAAGACCGGAGGTGGGACCTCTACTGCCACCGCCTCAACACAACTCGAGGAAATGGTTGAGGGGACCCTGCTTCCGGACAGTGCAATGGGCGTGGCAGACCTTGACAGCTCCGACCCCCCGAACTAAGACAAGGTAAGAAGCATTTTTTTTTTTAAACAAACTTTATTGCAAGTTTATTTCGACAAACAATATACATTACAACGATTACTGCAGGATGGGTTGTACCTGAACAAACCGCTCTCTCCAGGGCCCCTGTCAAGCCCCCCTGATCAAATTCCGGTATGTCGGTATCCCTCTACCATCTCCACCATAACACCGGGTCTTTCCTAGAGCTCTCCATGTTTCTATCCCGCCCTGCAACTGCGATATCAAGGCCCCCGGGAGGAGCACCCCTCCCCCTATCCCAAAACCCCCCTGCTGCTCTGCCAGCCCTCCCCTACGGCAACAGTGTCAGGTTAGGCACAGCCTGTAATCCCATCCAGAGCATCCGGGTCAACAGTGCCCTACTAGGCCTCGCTGCAAGCCTCCGCAATACATAACAAATTAACTAAACCCCCTCTGCCCACCCCCAGCCCCTCCAACTCCCCCCCCACTGCCAGACATGCCGCTCCCTCCGCTATCCTCCAGTATCACTGATGATCCCCTCTGATTGGTCCACTGGTAACGTACTGCCAGGGGGCGAATGAACAGAAGTAGCCACTCAAAACCCGCTATCCCCCAACCCCACCACCTGCTCGGGGAGGGCAGGTCAACCCTGTGTGTGCCCTACTGGAATCGTGAAGGAGATCAGTCCGGGTCAGCAGCCGATGCCTTAAGCAGGTCCACCAACGCCACCCATGCTCTGGCTGCAATCTGCATTTTGTCATTATCAGCTCTCTGGGCCATTTGGAGCCTAAGAGTCCCCTCGCAGTCAGCCCACTTTGTAAATTCTCGCAAACAACGCGCAGCGTTAGGCGCCGTGGTCGCTTTCCAGTGACTGGTGATTTCTCGTTTAGCTAGAACTAGTCCCAAGTCAATAAATTTACTAGTCACCTTGTTACGGGCAGTGTGGGGAAACCAGTGAAGTAGACAAAACCCCGGGGTCTGTTCAATGTTTCTATCTGTCGTGTCGGCCAAAGTGGCCGTTACCTCCCCCCAGTACTCCTGCAATGACGGGCACTCCCAAAACATATGCAAAAACTCAGCATTTTCTGATTTGCAGCGGGGGCAGGCGGTGCGGGATCCAAAAAATTCGTTAATTTTGTGCGGGGTGAGGTATGCCCTATGGAAGACATAAAACTGTATCAGCTGAAATCTCGCATTTCGAGAGCATTTCCACGCCCGCTCCATTAGATCCTCCCACGGTCTCTTCTCAATGGGCATCCCAAGGTCCGCCTCCCATTTGGTTTGCAGCCTCTCCAAGGGGGACCTAAGCTCTTGAGTAAGGCGTCTGTAAAGGCAGGTTACCGCTTTAATTGTCCCCGCTGCAGACACTACATATTGACAGGGAAGAGAGGTCGGAGGTTCCTCCATCCCCCTCCTCCAGTGCTTCCGGAGAGCTGCCGTCACAGCAGCATGCAAGAGAAAGTCCTGTCGGGGCAGGTCGTACCGCCCCAAGAGGTCCTGGTAAGGCAAAAGCACACCATCCTCATAGAGGTCTCCAATAGAGGTGACCCCCATATCCTCCCAGTTTCGCAGCCGCTGCCAATCCCCCCCGTGTGGCAGAGCCTCGCAGACCCTCAACGGAATCTCCGGGGCAAACGGAGGGTTCATCTTGGCCCTCCTACTCGCCTGATTCCAGCACTGCCGCACCACCCACAGCTCCCTCGGGGTCTCCCGCTCTCGTAGGGGGAGCTGGAGGAGCGTCCGAGAGAGTCAACACAGATCCAGACCCAAGCCCCAGTGGCCCTCGCCCAGGCGCAGTTCCCTGGCCATCCATTTAGTAAACCATTGAAATTGGGCTGCATGGTAGTAGGCCTCAAAGTCAGGGGCTGCTAGTCCCGCCTCCCGTCTGGGGCGCTGCATGGTAGTAAGCGCCACTCTGCGTCTCCCACAAAAACCCTGTGGTCATAGCGTTAAGCTGGGTAAAATACTTTCGCGGTATCCATAGGGGGAGGGAACCGAAGTAATACAGAAGGCGTGGCGGGGTGACCATTTTTAACAATGCCACCCTTCCCGCCACTGAAAGAGGAAGGGTCCCCCAGAATTCAAAATTGCTCCTGGCGGTCCGCATCGCCCTTCTGATATTCCCTTCCAGTAGATCATGGGGCTCATGGTAGATCCAGGCCCCCAGATAAGTTAAGCAGCTGCTTTCCCACCTCACCTCTGCAACACCTGGAGGTACCCCTCTACCCCCCCGAATAGGGAAAAGGCACGTCTTATTCCAGTTGACCTTGAGGCCCGCCACCCGGCCCAGTCTGCCCAACAATTTGCGGGCCCCCCGCAGCTCCTCATCAGCATTGGCGAGGAACATTAGTAGGTCATCCGCGTACAGGGCGATACGATGTACCTGACCCCCCACCTTCCAATCCCCAGAAACAGCGTCCCAATCGGGCATGCACCGCCAGGGGCTCTATTGCCAGCGCAAACAGGAGGGGAGACAAGGGACATCCCTGCCTCGTCCCCCTGCCCACACTGCAGGCCTCTGAGATCACCCCCGTGCGAACCCTGGCAGTCGAGAGGTGGTATAAAATCCTCGTCCAGTCCACAAATCTCTCGCCCAGACCAAACGCCCTAAGGACTCGAAACAAGGACGGCCACTCCAAGCTATCGAATGCCTTCTCCATGTCAATCGATAAAATACATGCCTCTTCCTCGAAGTGCCCTGGGTCATGAAGCAACTGACGAACATTCATGGCCGTGTTCCGGGAAGGAATAAACCCGGCCTGATCCGTGTGGACCAGAGTGGTCATGTGGGTCAGGAGGCGGCTGGCCAGGATACTACTTAAAATCTTGTAGTCAAGATTAAGCATTGTGAGGGGGCGATAGGCAGCCCGATCCCACGCCGGTTTGTCCGGTTTGAGAAGTGGTACGATTATTGCCTCTCTGGTAGTGCGAGGTAAGTAACCCTCCCGCCGCGACCTGTTGTAGAGGGCTAACAAGCGGGGGGCCATCTGATCCACGAATGCGGCATAAAACTCTATAGGAAGCCCGTCTGTGCCAGGGGTCTTATTCCTGGCCATCCGCTTTATCGCTCCCCGAATCTCCCCCAGCTCCACGTCCCGACCCAGTGTCTCCGCCTCTTCCGGCTCAATACGAGGGAGTTCAATATCCAGGAAGTCAGCCTCCTCCAATGCCCGGGGGTCTAATTGACTTTGATAGAGGGCGGTATAGTATTTGAGGAACTTGGCATTAATAGCCTGCTGCTCGTAGTGTACCACCCCATCTCCATCCCGCAACTCCAGGACCGGCGTTCCTCTGCGCGCCGGGTTGGCCAACCAGGCCAGTAGAGCCCCTGATTTGTCCCTCTCAGCGTGCGCCCGCACCGCGTACGCCCGATAGTCAAAACAGCGCAGACGTTTGACATGGGTTGCCAAACCCTCCCTGGCCGCCAGGAGCCCCTCCTGCCCCTACACCCATTCAGGCCTCTCCCTTTCCATTTCACGGAGTTGTTGCTCAGCCCTTTGGACCTCATGTAACAGGGTTCTGCGAACCCCGACCGCCTCTCCAATACAGCGGCCCCTTATCACTACAAAACAAGGTAAGAAGCATGCCATCACAAACCCTGATACCCCATACTTCCCCCACACACCCAGGAGAGACCCAGGGGCATAACACTACTAAAAGTCCAGTGCAGGCACACAAGCACACACAGCAATGCATCATGGGAGATGTAGTCACATGCATATAACAGTGGAGCATTGGGCAGCCCAGTCATCCCTCCAAAACGCAGCAGATGGATTGCAGTGCCACCATTGCCCCCGCTGGAGGAGGAAGCCCAGGACACCGATAGCGATGTCCAACCAGTCCCGGGACAGCCAGAGCCACGACACCGTGACCGAGCACGTGCTGATCCAATCCCGCCTATCCCATCCAGGCGCAGGGCACGTGCATCCACCAGTGCAGCAGTCCCAGGAGAGGACACAGTCTTCAGAGGGTTGGAGGGGCACATGTTGGAAGTCCAGCTCCTGCAGGCGAGAAATTTCAGGTCAATACAGAGGCAAATCAGGGTTGTCTTCATGGGAATGACGGGTGCCCTGGAGGCACTCTGTGCTGAACTGAGGGCGGACCGTGCTTTTAGGCGCAGGGAGATGCAACGCCTAGACCTCTACACCAGGGCGGTCAACCGCCTTTCCTCAGCAACCAATGTGCTGTCAAGGCGCAGCATCAGTATGCAGTGTGAGGTGGCACACAACAGCCAGGACGTGGCAAGGGCCCTGGTACAGGTGACATGTGCTGTGGATGACCTGCGGGCAGCTCGCACTACTGGCCCAGGAGTCCTCACTCCGACAGACGAGGACGCCCAATCTGGCAGGAGCAGCATTACACCCCCGCCCCCCTCGGATAGGCGCCATAGTGTGCGTCACAGAATTGCTTCTTGGACAGGTGAGGAGGGCACTGGGCACTCACAGCCAGGGGCTACGGGCCGACAGCGCCGCAGTTGAGGTGCTCAGACTTGGACAAGGAGATGGGTGCATCAACCCAGTGTGCACGGACACTTTGTCCAGATTGTTCAATCGCACTGTGATCCTAACATGTGCTGGGCATTGAATAATACATTGTGTGCTACACAGGCTGTGTGCCGATATTAATCCTGTAGTAAAGGAAATAAAACACAGTCTTGTAATTGAAAGTTAGCATTGTGTCATATTTTCTTACCTAGAAATAGTTCTGTGTGATCTCATCTCGCCTCTGGCGCCCAGCAGCTGCACCAATTACACCAGCTGGCATGTGTCCTGGCGCTGGCCCCTCATCATCAGATGAATCCGATTCACTGAGCTCCACTAGTGTGCCTTTCCTGGTGGCGATGTTGTGCAGCATGGCACATGCTACCACTATCTTGCAACAGGTCTGGGGGCTGTATTGTAGTGCCCCTCCACTCTTGTGTAGGCATCTGAATCTGCTCTTGAGAATTTCGAAGGTCTGCTCAATGGTACATCTGGTTGCTATGTGGGCACTGTTGTACCTCCGCTCCCCAGCATTGGCAGGATTCAGGTAAGGAGTCAGTATGAATTCACGGACCGCATACGCACTGTCACCTGTGGGGTGGGAGGAATATGGTAAAACACTGTCCTGCCAATGCTGTCCTTTACTAGTGTGTCCTTTGTACAAATGCAATTACTTAGTAGGTATCCCTCACCAAACTCCCCACTTGTGAGTCGACGGTGTATCCCACTGTGGCAGAAGATGAAAGCGTCATGCGTTTTGCCTGGGTATTTTGCGTCAATGTCGGTGATAATGTGCTTGGCATTACACACCACCTGTATGTTCAGGGAATGGTAGGATTTGCGATTCCTGAACACATACTCGTTCTGGGTGGGGGGGGGGGATATGGCGACATGTGTCCCATCTATGCATCCAATGACGTGAGGAAACTGTGCAATTTGATAGAACTCCTGCTTGGTCTGGTCTAGTGCCTGTGGTGTGCTGGGGAAGTGGATGTGGTGATGCAGCCTCTGTACCATGGCATCAAAGAACGTGTGGAAATAGCGCGACAATGCACTCTGTGAGACCCCTCCTGCTGTGGCTATCACCCCCTGGAATCTACCTGATGCCAAGAGGTGCAGTAAGCACAGGACTTGGATATGGGTGGGGATGGTGTGTGTCCTGCGTGTGAGGTGTTCAAGTATAGGTTTGAGCTCTGCTATTAAAGCCAGGATGCTCTCTTCATCCAGCCTGTAGTTTGTATGGATCTCCTCCTCAGTCCGCTGGAACAGGGTTATGCACGCTCGAAAGATCCTTTCCTGGCGTCTCCTTCTCTGTGCAGCAGCTCTGAGTCGCAGCCTCCTGGCTATCACATACAGCCCAGCCATTGTTGAAATGATCTGTTGCATTGTGGGCCTCCTTAAATAGTTTGCACCTGGTTACCACCTGCTCGAACTTAGTGGTAATTGCGATTCTCAAAAATGCGAATTTCGACAAATCGCAATTAGAGATTTTTTCTTGCATTCCGTTTTGCGAATTCGCCACTTGCGAGCTCAACAATTGGCGAGATTCGCTAATGTTGACTCACATTTTGCGAATTCGCAAATATATCGCAAAGGAGTAATAGTCGCATATTTGCTAATCGCAGATTTTGCGATTAGCAATTTTGCGTACAGAATGTGTCTCTTACATAGCAAAGCTGTGTTTTGCGATCGCATACACCGTTTTTTTTGCGATTCGCAGGGTATGCCATCGCAAATCAGCTTCATACATATGGCCCAACGTCTTTTACCCATGTGTTTTGGTTTAGTGTGGAGTGGATGTATGTGGTTTGGAATGGAATTATGTGGGTTGAATTTGAATTGTTAGTTGTGGAATTGTGTGGGGAAATTGTGTGGTGTGTAGTGTATTTGTGTAGTGGAATTATGTGGCATGGTGACTAAATAGGTGTGAGAAATGCATATAATAGATAGAACGGAAGATGGAGAGGAATCGGCAGTCTGTGAATAAAGTAGTAAATGAACTCCAGTCAGAGGAGAAGCAAGAGAGTGTGAGAAACAGAGAAAGAAGGGGAGAGCAGGCCACAGACACATAAAGAGGGTGCACCTGGGTACGCAGAAGACACCCCAAGAAAAGGAGGAGAGAGTGGGATTGAGGGAAGGAAATCTTGGAAAGGCACAGGAAAGAAAATGTCTTCGATGCCCTGAAGTGAACCAAGATGAGAGGGATGGGAAGAGTTCCTGAGAGAGTGAAAGTGACGTGTGTGGCAGAGAGAGAGAGATAGAGAGAGGGACGAGTGGTAGTGGCACCCAGCCAACCTCTCGCGTGGCTTGCACCCCCGGGGTTTTGGGCCAATGGTGCATCCCAAGCCCAATGGGGCTCTTTTTGGGCTTTGCCTTTTGGGCTGATGGGCGGGATATTTAAAAGGCAATCGTGTGATCCGTGTCACCATAATTAGTAATGTGACATGGCAGCCAGCCTGGGAGGGTAAACATTTTTTATTTTTCTGGGAGCGTAAACAATTTTGGTGAAGGTACACAGTTTTAGGTGCTGTAGCTCAGAATGAAGGTTCTTGTGCTGTTAATATCACGGGCCCTTCTCATGCAAGGGTTCGAGCCCCACCATCAGCATTTTGAGATTGAGAAGGCCATGCGCCTGCTTGCAGAGCGGGTGCATGGGCCAAAATAACATAGCGGACTGGACGTCGGTGCTGCAGCGGTGGAAGCCTTTTACCTGCGTGACTAAGGGACATGGAAAATGTGGCAAGGTAGGTACAGATGGCCGAAGGAGGGGAAAAGGAGCGGCCTCTGTTATTTGTTGGATGGGGGGCACCACACAGCGTCCCGTTCTTCAATTTGTATCAGATGGGAGGCGAGCCGTTACACGGCGCCCGCCCACGTTGCGAGAGAAAAAGGGGAAGTGAAGCAGGCGAGCGACAGCTTGACAATATTGATTGCCTCACCAAGTTAGGTTGTAGAAGCCAGGGACTCAAGTCCCAGCAGTATTAGCAAAGTCAGTCTTTAGGAGAGGGCATGGAGGATTAAGCACCTTGGGATACAGGGCATTGGTAACATATCTGACACTGTGAGGAGCAGGGGCAGGAGTGGGGGAAACCCCTGTAGTTTCAAGGCTGGGATTTGGTAGAGAAGGTGCCCAGGGCCATGGGGCGGAGGGGTCGAAGGCAGGGTGGTTGAAGGGCTGCTCGGAATGGGGGTGTTGAGGGAGGATGCAGGGGAAGCGCTGGGTACGGAGATTGTCCCAGTCCAGGGAGGGTGTGGGGGACAAGGTTTAGATGAGGTGAGCCCCATGGGAGAGTGCAAGGCTGTGTCACGGCGGATCCCAGTCTCTGTGAACTGGGGGGGGGGGGGGGGTGGATGGACAGGGGCTGGGGGGGCTCAGGTCATGGGGCCTAAAGAAGGGGGGATAGAAGCAGTAGGCATCCCCAGGAGACTGCGATGGGCAGGAAAGGGATGGGGTAGATGAGAGGGGGTAATCAGCTCAGACAATAATCTTGGCAGCAGAGGGAGAAAGGTAGGTAGGGCGGCTAAACCCAAGTTATTTTAGCTTTGCTGGGAACGTGCCACGTGGTCCCGTTGCTCCGGAGAGTCACATTTGGCTCAAAGAGCCAGAGGGGAAGGAAAGGCACGGCCTGGAGTGGCCAGTCCCAGTTTGGTGATGGACAGGCACAATACCGCCACGAAGGTATAGTGTGGCCTCGGTGGTGCAACACCCAGTTGGGTCAATGCGGCCTCTGGGGCCTTGAGGAGGTCTGTGGGCATCAGGAGCAAAAGGCTGTGAAACAAGGGCGTACTGCACCCCACCAATACCCGGCAGTGGGCATCAAGGAGGTAATGCAGCTAGGGCGGGAAATAGCAGGGATATGGGTAAACACGCAGGCAGGTTCTTGGGTCAGGGAAAAAAAAATTACACTGTTCGACATTGACGAAGGAGTGTGGAAGAAGAGGAAATAAGTGAGGAAAGAGGGGAGCCCAGGTTGACTGGGTGGGGAGGGTCACATTAACAATGTTGTGCCTAGTCTGTTGCAGGCTCGGAGGTGAGGAGAAGGATACCCTGCACAGGACAACACCGTATGAGCCCTTCACAACTGGTTAGGCGGCTGGAACCGGTAAGGACTCCAACCTTGATGGCAGGTAAAGGCAATGGGGGGAGCAGAGCCAAGGTACCCGATTGATAAGGTGTCAGTGGGGGTTTATGTGTACGACAAAGAGGACTAGAATGTGTGTCTCAAGAAAGGTTGGTATGCGAAAGATGGGGTGGGTATAGAGTCACAGAATGGTGGGGAAGACAGGTTGGGGGAAATGACGGAGGGTCAAGGGGAACAAGCATTGGCATAGCAAATAGGTCTCGCCTTTGGGACCTTATAAGTGTTTAGCTATGCAACAGTTGCATAACTAAATACTTATAATGTCCCAAAAGCAAGACCTATGATCGCGATCACGATCAAACATCAAAGCGGCCGTGAGACCGCGAAAGTGAAAGTAATCGCGGTAAAGCGCGGCGCACGCGCCCGCGCACATGCACTGTAGCTCTAGGCTGGCCTGGTAGCACTTTTTGGAGAAAAATCGTACTGTACAGTCTATTTAACTATTAAAAATTATGCGTTCCATTTACTTTCCGAACCTGGGAAGTAATGTTAGGCGAGCCTTTTTGCAGGATTTTTTTCTGTGGACTTTCCAGGTGTGAAACACAATGGATATTACAGGTGATTACCCGAGACTTTGTAGGGGTTCACGAGTGTATACCTGCCACATGACCATACAATACCCATTTGTTCTTCCCTGAAGCTCACTTGTTTGTGCTGAAAAGTCTAACAAGTACCTTGACTTTCCTGCACGAATTAATGGATTGATGTTCTAATGAACATACAATTCATATTTACAGGGAATCACCTACCTCTTTAACATCTATGAGTCAGGTGAACATTTGCAACTCATTAAAAATGCCAGTATATGACCAAATTTCTCTGCATTCGCAGTCACTAAATGTTGACTTTTGTTTTGAAGTAGTCCAGACCATGGGGCAGATCTATATTGGAGATGCGCCACTTTTACGCCGCCGTTGCGTCACTTTTGTGACGCAGCGGCGGTGTAAACCCTGCGCCACGTTGCGCCATATTTACATTGTGACGCATCTATGGAGATGCGTCACGATGTAAAGCCCTGCGCCACGTAAAGCCTGCGTCAGGTTTCACGTGGGCGTGTCGACAGAGGGGGGGGCATTCCGTCACAGGAACGCCCCTGAAAAGTGACTCTGTCAAATCTATAAGATTTGACTCAGTCACTTTCCCAACGCTGATGCGCCAAAACCCTGCGCCTGCTTGAAGCAGGCGTAAGGCTTGACGCACCATGTTAGGGATAGGGTAGGTTGGAACAGTGCTGGAGTTGCGTCGCGCTTGTGACGCAACTGAAGCACTGCACCAACCTTACGCCATCGGATGCGTCCCGCATCTGTTTATTCCTGCGCCATGATGCGCCGCATTGTAAATGCGGCGCATCATGTGTGGCGCAAGGGTAAACTTGCGTGACGCATCATTCCTGGTGCATCCTTTCTGATTTGCAGGGATGCGCCAGGAAACATAAATCTGCCCCCATGTATTTCCTCCCTGCATTCACATTTACTCAATGTTGACCTTTTTTGTAAATAGCCAGTTCAGTGACTGAGCAATAGGCAGAGGCCCGATCAGAGGTGGGAGATAGTAGCATGAGTGAGTGACAAAAAAACACTGCCAGTAAATAATGCCATGTATGACACAAGTTACACTCACATTCCTGAGAGGGGAGGAAGTAGCGAGGAGACGAATTAATACATGCAGGGACTGGAGAGACTAGAATGCAAAGTTTGTATGGAGTTTAAATATACCAACTCGACAGTACGGTATTCCAAAACATATTTTAAGCAGTTATATTTTGCTTGAACTCGACCCTAAGAGATAGGTTTTTTAAAAAAAACGTTATTTGTCATTATTCATAAATAATACAACAACAAACAAAAACAATAAGCGGTCTTACCGCTAACGATAGTCCAATCAGTAGTACAGGTCACATATATTACACATCCCCAAGCATGAGTGCCTTACAATGCATAGCTAAGAATTGCGATATAGTAGCTAACCTGGCCAGTCTGCGTGAATTATGAGCTTTCCTTCCCACAGGTGGTTGTGTTACACAAAAGTACAACATATAGCTGGTAATACCTTGGACCTTATGCAACATATAAAAGTGTAGCACATTCCATATCTCCTGACCATACCCGCTAATCCCACCCCTCTTGGGAGTCTGCTGTAACTGCTTTATCTAACAGATATTGTCTGAAAGGCCCCCATATGTCTTTGAGGGCACATTTTACCGGCATCAAAGCGTTATGATTTCCAAATCAGTGTGCCATTCCACTATAGTAGGTAAGGGGCCCCTCATCCATCTCATAGCCACTCTACGTTTAGCTAAAAGAAGTCCTATGGCTGCCAGCCTACGCACACCCTTGGGTAAATGTCTGTCGTACCCCAACAGGGCCACTAGACGAGGCAGGGCCGGACTGGCCGTAGCGGGCACCGGGCAATCCCCCGGTGCGCCGCACGGGTGGGGGCCGGTTTTGGGCCCCTGGGGGCAGTTTTTGTTACAGGGCCGTTTTTGCAGCATAGTTGCAAAATCGGCCCTGTAACAAAATCGGCCGAAAACCGGCCCTGGCAAAGAGCTCGGCAGCACCCCCAAGCCCCGTGGGGCCAGCCGAGCACATTGCCAGGGCCGGTTTTGGTTCCCAGTCCGGCCCTGACTAGTTGCCACTCTGGTAATGTATGTTCTAGCATGTTGGATACATCGGTGAGTACCTCCTTCCAAAACTTCCGTATGCCCGGGCAGTCCCAAGCCAAGTGCCTAAAGTGATCGTCTGCTGCGGAACATCTGATTCATTTACTGTCCTCCCTCAAGCCATGTCTGCACATCCTCGCTGAGGTGTAGTAGGTTCTATGTAAATATTTAAAATGGAGCAGCCTATGTCGCCCATTCAAGGAGATCGATTTGGTCTTGTTGAAGCACCACGTCCATTGTGCTAGCGGAATTTCAATTTCTTACTCCTCCTCCCATTCCACCTGAAACTCAAGTTTAGTTTGCGTACCCTGGGTTCTGAAGAGTGCATATAATATGAATATTCCATGTTGTGGGATTTGTGATTGTAGCAGGTATGTTAGCGATTGTAAACCTGTCGGTTCTTGCAGTTCTGGGCCTAACAGTGCGCGCATAGCGCTGCGAAATCTAAAATACTGAAAGGCATCAAGCGGTGTGACTTCTCGTTCCGGATCATCTACCTCTTCCCAGGTTTTAACCTTCCCCTCCTGAAAGATATCTCCCAATACCTTCATACCTACTTTGGACAATGTGTCCAGGATGGCCCTGTCCTCTTTAAGTGGGAGCCAATCACACCATTGCAGTGGAGGTTTGGCAGAATATGTTAATTTTAACTGCTGTTTACTGGCTATTCTGCTTAACTGGTGTCCGGTGCAGTTCACAGGGTCTATTGCACGCGGGGTGTTTCGTGATACCCCAGTCAACAGCCTTGGGAGCGGGACGGGGTAGATCATAATTATCTTCTATAAGGAGATGCTGTAAATTACGAGGCCCATGTATCCAGGCGTGTGCATGTAAAGTTTGTGCAGCTCTATAGTACCTCTCCATATCAGGTGCATTTTGTCCCCCCTCCGAATATGGCTTCGTTAGGGTATCCCACTTAATCCTAGGCTGTTTGCCTGCCCACACCAGTCGTGACATGAAAACTCGCAAAGTGTAAAAGAAGAATTGAGGTAGACTGATGGGTATATTCGCAAACAGGAATAAAAAACGAGGGAGCATCACCATTTTTGTCAGTGCAATCCAACCAACCATGGATAGGGAAAGCTTAATCCACGTTTTCACCAACTCCGTTAGTTTGTGGACTGCTCAACCATAATTTGCGGAGAGCACAAGTTCTGCATCTGTGTGTATCTTAATGACCAGGCATATGACCGGGTCAGTGGTCCATTCCAGGGCATAAGTGGTCTGTACTGGGATAGTGCAAGGTGTGAGTGGGAATATAAGAGACTTATGCCAGTTAATATGAAGCCCTGAGTGTTAACTAAAGCGCTCTACTTCCTGTAGCATCGGAGTCAGATTTTGCTCCGCATTCCGTATATAAAGTAGCGTGTCGTCTGCGTATGCTGAAATAGTAAGATTGTAGTTCAGGGAGTGAATGCCTTGATATGCGTGGTATTCACGCATTGCACACATGAAGGGCTCGGCTACCATAGCATACAGCAGAGGGGAAAGGGGGCAGCCCTGCCTAGTACCTCTAGATATATCAATTGTGCGGGAATACATACCGTTGATCCTCACTTGAGCAACAGGTCGGGAGTATAGCACTTCCACCAGCTGTATAAATATGTCCCCAACTCCCACCCTACGAAGGACTGCGTATAAAAACCTCCACTCTACCGAATCAAAAGCTTTTTCAATATCTATAAACAGTGCTGCTGCTTTGACCTGCGGACTGATGCGTGGTATGGTGCCAAATAATGAGCGGAGGTTACTGGTCAATCACCGCCCCGGCACGAAACCAGACTGTTCCGGTCCTACCAACTTAGGAAGTAGGGGGGCTTGCCTATTTGCCAGAACTTTAGCAAAGAGCTTTGTGTCCGTGTTCAGTAGCGACAGCGGTCTGTAGGACGAACCGTGTTCGGGAGGCTTTCCAGGTTTCAACATAGTGATTATTGTTTCTTCCCTCATAGATGGTGGCATAAGTCCCGTTTTGGACATCTCTTCAAATAAGTTCACCAGATGCGGGAGCAATTTATCTTGATAGGTCTTGTAAAAAGCTACTGTTAAACCATCTGCTCTGGGAGCTTTTTCATTGGGCATGTCCGTCAGTGCCCCACTGATTTCTGTGGGTCTCAATGGGCCTATAAGTCATTCCCTGTCACTGTTCGTTAACCATGTCATTGTCAGGTGGGCTAAGTATTCGTCATCGGAGTCAGGAGTTGATGCTCCTCTAGAGGTGTAGAGTCCTGTGTAATAGAAAGCAAACGCATCTAGAATTGCCGGGGTGCTCTCTACCATTACCTGATTGTCATCACAAATACTAGTGATACGGCTGTTGCCCTTGTGTGGTCTGATCACTGCTGCCAATGTGGTGCTAGGTCTATCGCCCTCTGAATATATCCTGGCTACTGCATATTTCCCTAATTGCTTAACTTCGTCTTCGGCGAATTTGTTGTACTCACTAATTTTTGTCCTGATCTTCGCTAGTAGGTGTGGGTCGCCAGTGTCTTGCAACCTACCCTCTAACTCCTTCAGAGCGCCTTCAATATTGTGTAATTGGATGCGAATAGATTTAAGGACAGCAGCGTGCTTCGAGATCGTGATGCTGCATATATAAATCTTAAAAGTTTCTCGGATAGAGCCCATTGTCTTGACACTGCCCAGGTTAGTGGTAAAGTACTCATCAATCACTGAGCCAATTTCAGCACGGAATACAGAGTTTAATAAGCAGTACTGAGGAAATCTCCACACCCTCTTGAGAAGGAGTGAATCAGGAAGCTCGATCTTTAAAAGCACTTGAGATTGGTAAGAAAATGTACAGTCCATGTGTGAATAGGACCGTATAGAGGAAAGCAAGGTATCAGAGGCGAACCAGTAATCTATCCTTGTGTGTATATCGTGCGCGGCCGAATAATGTGAATATTCCCTGCCCAATGGGGACAGGTGACGCCAAACATCCCGCAACTCCTCAGCTTAGGCAATACCGGCACTAGCCTTAGCAGCGCGCGAGGTTGGCCTAGGGGCTCCACTAGAGCGTTCCAGTTCAGGGTTTTTAATCCAACTGAAGTCTCCACCCCAAAGGATAGGCATGTGAGAGTGTTGTATTATTTTGTGATTTAGGGCATGATAGAATTGAGGATCATCATAATTGGGTCCATAGACCCCAACTAGTAAGACATTAAAATGCTCTTTACGGCATTTTGCCAAAACAAACTTGCCCCCTTGGTCAACTTCCATGGCTTTAATATATATGCCTGAATTTCTGCGGATCCATATAAGCACCCCCCTAGCGTGTGAGGAGAAACCTGCTGTAACGCACGTGCCTTTCATGCGTCTTTGGTATAATAACCCTGTCACGGCTGAGAGATGCATTTCTTGTAATATGGCCACGTCTACATTGTGGCGATATAGGTACGCCACCACTTTACGTATTTTTCTCTGCTCAATTAGACCTCTGGTAGTCCAGGAAAGGAAGCTCATATCGGTACAATGATTGTTAGGCTGGGACATAGAAAGGGTTACTCATGTTGAACGACATGTTGAGGACATTTAATGTAACCTGAAGTAACACTAGGCATGGTACATTGGAAGACATACGAAAGGACCAAAGAACAACAAAGTGTAAAAGAACCTCTGAAACCCACCCACACCACATCAAAAAAGGTAGACATGGCAGTCTCTGAGACCCCGGCCACACCCCCACTACAGTTACCGTCCTAAACAAAAACAACTCCCCAACAATATAAACCCAGGTGGAACAGACTCGAAGGCAATGACGGCTAGACACCAGGTGTTACTAGATGGTCTGGTGTCGCCTTATACTAATAGTTACCAACTAGCCATCTGGTTACCAAAGGTATTTCCCCATGGGTTGTGATATTATGGTGAACATCCCTGCATAGTGGCGATCAAGCATGTGCACTTAGAAATTACTACTTGAGGGGTGATACCCAATTCTCAATTGGGAGGATACACGTTTCACAGGCCTTTAGGAGGCCGAAATACCTGAACCCTTTGTGCACTCCAGTGCCATACTCCCTGCAGTGGGGGAGGTCTCCGACGATGGCGATCTGGGTGATTTATTTCCTTGGTCTGCACAGTGCTTTTTAAGGTCATGCTGCAGCAGATTGGGGTCTGCGTAGAATCTGGGTCGGCCATCAAAGGTAACCTGGGTATAACATCGCATAATCAAGCTGTAGCTCCCTGAGTTTGCACTTTACCAGGCCAAATTTCTTTTGGGCCTCCTGAACAAGTGGGGTAAAGTCCGGGAACAAGGACAGTTCGGAGCTTTAATACTTCAGGACTTTCAGTTCTCTAGCCCGCCTCAACGCTGCATCCCTGTCCCTATAGTTGAGCAAACGGGCAATCAGAGGCCGAGGAGGGCGCTGAGGGGGGGGGGGGGGGAACGGGTGGCGAGGCCCAAACGAGTGGTGAGCCCGCTCGACGACAAAGACTTCTGAAAAGGTGTCCCGGCCCAGTAGTTGTACTAGCAACTTTTTGACGAATGTTTCCATATTGTCGATTGATGTAGATTCAGCTAGGCCCAAAATGCGCACATTATTGCACCGGGAACGCGCTTCAATGTCTTCGGCCTTATCCTTCAGAGACGCTTTGAGTTTCTCCATTTGTTTCTGCGCAGCCCCCATGTCCATCTGGGCATCCTCAGCTTCAGATATCCTGCGCTCCGCCATGTCTATCCGTTCTGCATGTTTTTCCACCCTTTCAGACATTCTGTCAAGGCGGTTCACCAGAGTGTCCATTTGAGCGCCAATGGACGTCATACTGCGCTGCATGGCCCCAAGAATTTGCCGAATGTTCCCTTCTGCCACAGCATGGTCAACCGCGGGTCAAAGCTATTGAATTGCGCTGATCGAACTGTAATTTTGATTAGGTTTTATCGGTTTTACCCATCTCGCCCTTAGGTGTTGCACTATTGTCTCTGATTCGTTTGTGAAGTCGGCGAGAATGCTTGGTGGGGTGATCAGGGATCAGCTTGCTTTTGAACTACAGCGAGAGCCCACACAAGTAGACCAGCAAATCTATACCTCAGTGCTGCCAAGATTAGTGGTGATATAGGGTCCTTAGTTGTTGTAGCCGTGTTGAAAGGGATGCTCCCTGACCAATATGATGATGACCAGATTGTTGCGACACACCTCTCTAGTCGATCAGGCCCAGTTCCTCCAAAGTGGCGTCTAGGGGCACAGAGGGTCAACTCAAATGGACACACAAAGAACTCCAGGAGCGCACACGCTTATTGCTTGCCTTCTCACAGCTGAAGCTATCTCAGACCTCGCTAGCGCGGTGGCAACTCCACAATCCCACCGGAGCCCGCACACAGGGTCCACACTTGGAAGGTCGGGTACGGGAGACAGATGCTCTCCTTCAGACTGTCCCTGCAGGCCCAGGCCCAGGCCCACGTTATGAGCGCTCCGCACGGTTAGGGACGCGCAATGTAAAGCTGGACCGTAGCAGACTACCGGGTCCAGCAGAGCTCCCACTCCAGGCCAGCCAGTCCGCGCGCCCTGTCGCTCACCGGGATGTCCACCAGCAAGTTCCAGAGCAAATATACACCCCCCGCCAGAGCCGCGAGGCCACCTGCCAGTTCGCTGGGTCGGATGAGGGCAACGGATCAGAACAGCCCGCTATGCTCGGAGTATCGGATAATCGCTGATCGTACACACTGTGGCCGGGGCCGCTCCGGGGAAGATGACCCCCGTGAATCTTAGGCTGTGTGACATGGCGCACCCGGGCCAGTCTGTCCACACACCCCGCTGCACTGTCTTCTTACCGGCAGGATCACGGAGCCTCCAACCTCTCCCGATAACTCTGCTCTGGGCTGCATGCAGCGCGCCCCCCTGGCTTGGATCACGCCAGGGTCTGCACCTCCGAGAGCCAGCACAGGGTATCTAAACCACGCCGGCTCAGCGCACTGCAAAATGGCCGCCGCAAGCCTCAGTCAGGGTGCTTATGCGTAGAAATTTGCCGCTCAACAGTCAGAAACAGCAGAGCTCCCAAACTTTCCCCAACTGCCCACCGCAGTTTCTGATGTTGTTGCCTTCGTTTTGGGGTAACCAGGTGACCTGAAAAGTGCCAAATATTTAAGGATAGATTAGGCGATTGCCGGAGCCCGCTTAGGCAGTGGCCATCTTCAAGGCAGGCTAGCCAGGCCCCCTCCAAGGTATAGGTTAGTTTAAATAAGCACAAGTTAAAGTCACATTCCTGTGGAGGGAGGAAAAAGCGAGGAGCCTGATAAACACACAGAGGGATTTAACAGCAGAAAGGATGAGGCAGCAGCACGTATAACCAACCAGCTAGAGTTGTGGGTGACTGTTTGTACGGGCCGAGGAAAGCAAGCAAGCTGTATTTACAAATCAAATTCCTTGGGGACATAACAAAAATACCAAGAGTAGGAATAGGGCATGTGCCTTGAAAGTGACGGTGGGGGGTCTTTGTCCTGGGGGAGTGTTGCAGATGCTTTTCATTATTCCACACTAGTCCGCACCACTGTATGGATCAGCGTCACCCGTTCCTAGCTCATTCCTCTTTCCTCACTGCTCCTCTGTCCACTTTCCTATCCTGAAGCGAGCTGGGAACGAAGAAACAAAACGGTGAGGGGGCCCTGACAAACTAAGTATAATGGGACCGAATGCTTTGTCGACCTGGGTGGCAGTCCGCTCTCCAACCTTGGCCACTTACTGTGTTATACAGCTCCACTTATTAAAACAACCTGTAGCAAGCACAGAGCTGCCATGGAGACTGGGTGCTCAAGCCTCTTGCTGCCTCACTCAATGCACATGGAAAGGGAGGGAGAGGGCTGAAGCAGTGAGGCAAGAGGGGGGTTAAGGACCACTCTGGGGAAATGCTTTTTCAGATATAAAAAAAGAGTCCCTGAGCTAGTAACTAAGATGGGACAAGTGGAAGCCTACAAAAAATGGGGACCTGCTCCACGAGAGGGTGCTAACAGCGAAAAAGAAGGGACAAATAGGAAAAATAACCACTCAGAAGCAAGGGCTTTTAATGGACACTGACAAATTGAAACAGGAGGTGGGCTCTAAGCTCACAAAATAGAATACAATATATCTCGAAGAGGGTGGAAGCGCGATCTAGGCTCACTCTAAAAAGAAGTTAACGCAGGGTGTGGGGAGGATACACAAATACTGTTGTTCCATATAACATAGGACAAACAATGAATCTTGAGATCGTGCTGTATAAAACCAAGTTCAAGTGTTGCTTCTTCTCAACATTCAGTGAATCTGGGCTAATAACTTAATATCCCCGTGCCTCAAATAAAATTTAAAAAACAATTGACCTTGTGTAATGTAATCTAGTGCTCATGTAAAGCGTTTCATTGCCCTTGTGCATAGTTGACTCTATATAAAACTTCAAAAACAAAAATAACTACCAAGTCCCTTCATGCCCACAGGATGTCCTTAGGAAGTGTCTTTTATGATCCTCAGCACCTGACTCTCACCACCTCTGAAAGCATCCTGGATGTTTTGCACTGGCTTTGTGAACCCATGTCGTCTTCTAACAGAAGAAACTTTGGGGCATATTTATAAGCCCCTGTCGCTACCACAACGTCACTTTTCTTGACTTTGCGACGGCGATAGGGGCTTCGCCTTATTCAAAAGGCATCGTTAAGCCACTTAACGTGGCTTAACGTTGCCTTGTGAATGAGGCACCCTTTCACCCTATACTTTTCGTGACCGGGGTGGGCAATGGGTGTTGTGGTGGACGTTCCACTGCAACACCCATTGATTTGATGCTGCCCCATATTTACAAGGGTGGCATGAATATGGGGCAGTGCCAAAATTAAGACCAGGGAAAACCCTGGTCTTACCCTGGCGCAACAAGGAGAAATGTTTACTGTCTCCTCATTTTTGCTGCTTCTATGTGTGCTGCATTGGGCATCACACATAGAAACAGCAAAAAGCCATTGATTTTTTACGTGCAGGAAGGTGTCCCTTCCTGCACATAAGCAATGTTTAAAAAAAAATCATTCCCCTCAACACAGGAACCCTTGCACTATGGTGCAAGTGTGCCTGTGTTAGCGCTAGGCATCTAAATTAGCGCCAGCTCAGGGGGAATGCACTGTTTTCTTGTAAATATGGTGTAGCTCTGTGTTTCAGAAGTGGTGGAGTGCACCATTAAGCCAAGGAGGCTAACGCCGTGCTCTGCCACTTCCTTGTAAGTATGCCCCATTGTTTCACTGACCTCCACAGAGAAGCTGTCAAGCCCAGCCTTGAGAACCGATTGCAATTTCTGGCCCAAATTTACAAAGGTTTTGCATTGAGCATGCATTACTTTTTAATGCAAACCCATCGCAAAATCTTTTTGGGGATTTACAAACCAAAGCGAATTGGTATTTGCGTTGGTTTGTAAGGAAAAGTAAAGCAAACCAGCATGAAAAACTGCTTTGCATTACTTAGCATCAAGGGTGCATTATATAGGTGGCACATGGGAGCTCCCTTCAAACACCCATGCTTTGTGATGCACAACTTTATCGACTAAGATTAGTAGACAGAGTTGTGTGCCTCAAAATAATGCTGCTGTAAAGCAGGAGCTAAAAGGAGAAACGTTTTCATTTATCCTTTCTTTTCTGACTTTGCAAGTGTTGTGCACTGTTCAGCACACACACAAAGTAGGAAGAGTTTTAAAACTTGTCTAGTCATTGTATTAGGGTACCCTTCCAGTACAAAACCTATGCAAGACTCACCAACAAACCCTTGCACAAAGGTGTGTGCAAGGGTGTGTGCATGGCGCTCGGCAGTAAAAATCTGAGCAGATGCTAGGGAGGGGGGAGGAGAGTGCCATATCTCTGTAGGTAAGGCACTCTCCTGCTCTCTCCATATCATGCAATGCAGTGCAGTACCTATGGGAGCTGCGCTGCGTTGTGTGGCACCTGTGTAAATCTGGACCTTAATTACTTTGATTGGGGAAGGACACTGTTAGAAATTGGGTTTAATTTTAATCTGCGTTCATCCTCTGGTAGCTTTGCACAGAGCAGTCAGGCTTAATTTAAGAATGTGTTAAGTATTTGTGCTACACTTCAAACAGTAACACAGTGAAAACACCACAAAAATATTTCATAACATTTTAGAACAATATCTTATATATTTATGGACAAAGCAAGACCAAAAGAACAAAAATCCAATAAGTAGAACTGGAGTTATGAATTTTTAAAGATTAAATGAAAATATAGTGCTTAAAAGCTTAAAGCCCCAACCTGGGCTATCTGGTCGCGCTAGACAGGGACAAATCGGTAAGTTCAGGCTGACCATGATGGAGCACTGGTCGGATACAGGGACCAGCCTTGGTCTGCTGCAAAGTATTTTATTGCATAATCAACGGATCCAAGATGCTAGCAGCAAAGGGGTGATGCGTAGTCATCGGGCTTCCAGCTGAAGGCGATGCATCGCACAGTCGCCAAGCAATGTACTGGAGCCTCACAGATACTTGAGAAAGAAAGATGAGCCAGTTCCTATCAGCGTAATGTCATTCGATGCATGGGTTCGGGCAGTTGCAGCAGGTTATACCCACTTCCAAGGGCCCAACTCTGGATTGGCCCCACTTGGCAGGACAAGACTTACAGCAGGCAAAGTCCAGGTTCTGTTCCATGTTTGATGACAAGTCTTTGACGTCTCTGAGACTTAGAACAGTGGGCAAGCTATCATGCCCTTGGAGTCAATATGGGTTCAAGTGAGATGGGTCCATTCCTTCCTCAGTAGCAGGCAGCAGGGCATCACAGCAGAAAAGCAGATCTTCTAAAGCAGCAGTCCAGTAGAGTATAAGTCATTGTAACAGCACAGAGTTCTTCACAGGTCCAGCAGTGTCTGATTTGGTGGGGCCGGAGATCCAATACTTATACCCAGTTGTGCTATTGAAGTGAAGGTGACTTCAAAGAAGGGTATTTAAGTGCACAGAGGTCCTCCCTCTCAGCTCTGTCTCCAGACTTACTACAGGGGGTCATGCAGGCCTTTGTGTGGGACAGGGCACAGCCTATTCAGGTGTGTCAGCTCCTCTCTCCCATCCTGTCCAGGATGACCCATCAGGACGTGGATTCCTCATCAGTAAGATCTAAGCTCCCTTTCTGTGTGGCTATCTAGAGGGAATGCACAAAGTCAAGTTGTCACCAACCCCAGACGTGTATTGGAGACAGACTACAGGCACACAGGGCTAAGAGTAGAAAAATGACATCTTGCTGCAAGTGGTACTTTTAAAAGGGTAATGATGAATTCAACTTTACCAGAGAAGAGGATTTAACATTACCATTCCAATTATATAAAGCATGACAGATCTACTCATTCTCAATCAAGAATTACAACTTAAAAGTATAATAAGGAATTCCCAATGTTAATCTATGAGAGGGGTAGGCCTCACAGTAGCAAAAAATGCATTTTGGCGTTTTTCACTACGTGGACATGAAAAACTTAAAAAGTACCTATCCTACCTTTTGATTACACAGCCCCTTGCCCTATGGGTTACTTATGGCCTATTTTAGGGGTAACATATGTAATAAAAGGGGAGGTTAAGGTTTTACAATGGGTTTTAAATGGCTAGTCGACATGGCAGCTTAAACTGCACACCCAGGCTCTGCAGTGGCAGGCCTCAGACATGTTTAAAGTGTGCTTGTCTGTTAAATTGCTATCGCACTCTAGGGCACTTCTAATACAGTTCTGATTGAGCCAACTCCCCAACCCCTGACCGGGTTTGTTTCCCCCTTTGTTTGATAATGTATGACTTAGCTACACCCTCTGTACCATTGCTTTAGCCAAATCTATACAGTGTTCTGATACCCGCAAGGGTCTTGTTCACGCTTTATAAAACTTTTCAAATAAAATAAATAAATAAATAAATAAAGTGCTACTTGAGTAGGTGGCACAATCAGTGCTGCAGGATGCTTGTTTCTGGTCCAGGGAGGACATGACCTGGTCTTTCGGGCTGGACTGTTCCCATAGGGACCAGGGCCAAGACTGATGTCCATATGGCTGGATCCAAACTGAAATGGCTTGGTGAGCAAAAAAACTATGGATTTAGGACCAGATCCCTGATTGAGGTGAAATTTGGAAATTGTTCAGCATTCCGTCCTTCAATTGTTCTTTTTCCAGGCCAAATATTAGCATTTAATTTACAGGCCCTGAACATTTGTAGTACTAGGGACTTATAGGTAAATTAAATATGCCAATTGGATATGAGCAAATATTACCATGTTTAGAGGAGAGAGCACGTGCACTTTAGCCGTGGTTAACTGTGGTAAAGTGCTCAGATTCTTAAATCCAAAAAGAACAAGGTCAAAAAAAGAGGAGGAAGAAGAAAAAACATTTGGGGTGACCCTTCAGGGTGGCCATTTTACAACAGATACCAAAATCAGGAAAGAGCAGTATATGGTTCCCATATATTTTCAAGGAGTAACTCATCTAAGCTGCTTTCTGTAGGTGAGGGTCCTGGAAATTAGGATCTTACAACATGACTAATATTTCCCCCCTCCTCCATCCAGCGTATGTCCCGTTGGCCAGAAGGGAGCTTGTATGCCCTCTAAACCAATGAGTCTACCTCCTGATATTGTGGATTCAAGTATGTGTAGACAAATTACCCCATCATCTCTGTTGTAGATTGTTCAGCAAGCCCAAAGCACAGACATGCAACACCCTTCTCAAATTCTACAGTAGCCCCATTTTCAACTGCAGAATTAATACATAGTTCTCATGCATCGCTGCCTGATTATTGAAATCCATGGTCACTTTCTCCACTCTAGTTTCCGATTTCTCCATCCTGTTTCAGAGTTATCACCTGGCCCTCATAGATCACCAGTCCCATTGCTCCAGGTGGACTTCTACTGCAGCTGAGCATCTCTTCCCTTTCTCCATTTCTTCATAATGGTGTCTAGGGATGCCATCATCTCCTTCTGAGTGTTATACTGCTGAATATCGACCTGGAAGAATATTTTTGACAGAATTTCGAGGGACAAAATATCAAATGTTAAGTACATCCAGGAAAGTATAGATTTACTATTCCTAACTCTACATCTAGGTACTTTGAAGATATATATTGCCATGGGCATCTACGTGGTGAGGTTCCGTGTGGGACGGAACGACACTTTTGAGTGGTGACGAATATGGATAAGTTTGGTGTCTACGAACCGCAAATGACGAGTACAGTGGGTGTACTCAGTTTCGCTATGCAACCACGTATGGTTCGTCTTATTTTTGGTTTTGTTCATCCGAACCCTCGGGTTCCATTTTAGATACAGCATCCATTTTGTTTCTTGCCCTCAAGTAGCCAGCGAATGGACTTTGTCCGCTTCGTGACCCTGGGATTCCCAAGCTTACACGAGGGACACGTGTTTCTTTGAGGGTGACTTTACGATGAGGGAAATGACACGGCGAAGGCAGATGGCCCCGCTCGAGGCTCATCTTGCCGTGCCGTTCTATTGTTTCAGTCATGCATACATTGGACACGAGGTCTTTGATCCCGTTATCAAGTTTCCTTTATTACTCCCAACACTCTTTCCTAATCTGTTGTGCATCCTTGTTCTTTCTTTGCATCTGTTTTCGTTCCCTTTTTCTAATGTGTTTACGGTCAGGATGGAATGTGTTTTATTGCGGAAAAGATATGTTTTTACAGTTGGGAACCGGCAATGCTGTTGTAATTATGTTCCGGCCTCCTGAAACATGAACACTATTTTGGTGAAGTTTATTGTGGGAACTGAGTTGTAACCTTTGTTCGCCATACTGTGCAATGGCAAAAATGTGTATAAAAGGAGAGATCCACTTTTGCAAATCGAAGCAGTCTCCGAGAACCTACACGTTGTGTACTTCTTGTGACTTCTGTATCCCTGCAGTAAATAAACGCTGATCTCTGACGTCGCTGGAAGTGTCCCGTGTCTCTGTGTTTTGTACGCCGGAACAGGTAACCCACGAAGGTTTCAGGTGTTGTTCCCTGGCACCGCTGGGTCTTAGAATAACCCAGTCCTTCAGTGGAGCTAGTGAAAGAAAATCTATACTTACCTGCCAATATTTTAATTTCAGTATTTTGTGCTCGATATTCTGTGCCATCAATATTCTGGTTCGGACATTCCAGGTGCACACCCCTTCTGTCCCTTTGGAGGGGCGTCTGACCATGAGTCTTCATCCTCTGCTCCACTATGTGCCACTTTTTTGTGGTCATGAGGAGCAAAGTCCTTCAGTCTGTTCCTCATGTCAAACAGGTCAAAAGTTTCTCCAAGGGGCATCCCCGCACTTCTGCGGCTGAAGTTACCCTGTGTGCCCTGCCAGGGCTCCCAACACCTCTGTGCACACTGGTTCTCATTCTTCCAGTGTCTCCACATTCCTCTGTGAGACTTTCTCACTCCTCTCCCCTGACAGCCGATGCATCACCCAGTACGGCAAAGGCAAGAAGACACTCTGGGGCAAATTTACAAGCCCCTTACGCCAGATTTGCGCCGCCGTTGAGCCACTTTTGTGATGCAGCGGCGGCACAAAGCCAGCGCCATGCTGCGGGCTCTTTACAATATGACGCATCTAGGGAAATGCGTCACGCTGTGAAGCCCTGTGCCACATGTGGGCGTTTATGCACAGGGCAGGGCGTTCCGGCGCAGGAACACCTCGGAAAAGTGGCTGAGTGAAATCTACAAGATTTCACTCAGTCACTTTTACGGCCATGCTGCATCAAAACCCTGCGCCTGCTTGAAGCAGGCGTAAGGATTGACGCAGCATTTTAGGGATAGGTGCACCCCGAGCCTTGCTGGAGCTGCGTCGCGCTTGCGACGCAACTCCAGCAATGCACCACCTTTCCACGAGGGGATGCGACACACATCTGCCCATCCGTGCGCCACGGCGCTCCGCATTGTAAATGCGGCGCATCAGTAGTGGCGCACGGGTGGGCAGATGTGTCGCAACTCTTCTGGCACATCCCTGCTGATTAGCAGAGATGCGCCAGAAGTAGTAAATCTGCCCCTCTGTTCTCAGTAGGAGCCATACCCCCAGGAGGTGTCCTCAGACTAGCGGCTACCACCTTGACTTACCACCCACAGTTAGTCTACAGTTCAACCATGCAGGTCCACCATTAGTTCTTCTGTTTCCCACTAGTGCTGCTTATGCAACCACCACCTCCTGTACCTTCTTGTCACTCTGAAGGGCCCAGAAGCGGTCTCTAGTCTGTCCCCCATTTCTTACACCAGATGTTATTTGTGCCAATTTCATCAGCAATATCCTCCAGGAATTAAATGGGCTCCCTATCCATTGCACGTCAGCGGGAGACACACCTCCTAGTTTTTATCCAAATATAGCCAAATCTTAGAATGCACAGGAGAAAGAAAAACAAATATCCAACATTACACCAAGGCTAGGCCTCAGATGAGTCTCAGAAAACTGAAGCTAAAAGTGCTGTAAATGTATTACTGTACATTTATAACATTCTGTTTTTGATAGAAAGTCGGTGGTACTGCATTACCAGAATGCAGCAATAGTGCATTAAGCACAGAATACCCATGAAGGTTTACTCTAGCTAGTGGCTGGTGTTAATTCCTCCGCATTTCAATGCAGACAATGGCAAACGTGATTACTTCTAGCTGTTTCCCATTTAAGTATCTATGTGGGTATTTATGTAGAAGCAAATATTTCGGATCGTTTACATGGTGGAGGGCAGGGTGGTCTGCTGAGCCTGATGTGGGACAAGGGACTTCTCTGATAAATATTAAATCAAACGTAAAATTGAAATTCTGGATAGCAGAGGTATTAATACGGCAAAGGACTAGCCCTGGCCGAACTTTCCATTAGGCTGGCATGAGCTCAGGTAATTTTGGTAGTTTCCCATTATGCTTGTTACATGAAATTTCCGCAATTATGTTTCTATTTTTTGATCCATTTTTTTTAACCAAAGGATGGACAAAAAACATGCTTTTTGCATTAAAATATAGTGCCAAATGCGAGTTTTGCATTACATACAATTACAGACAGTTTTCCCAAGATTTTACGTAATTATGAAACAGCAAATTAAGCAAATTTCACACACTGCAGTGGCCTAATTTAGAACAAAGCTGTAAATGAAGCTAAAAGTACTAATTTGAAGTTGGAAATGAAAACTCATACACCTTGTGGGGCGGATTTACAAGAAAGTGACACATCTGTAAAGATGCGTCACTTTCCCTGCGCCACCCAGATAAACCCTTGTGCCACTATGGATGCCACTATTTTGAATACGGCGCACCATGGCGCAAGGATTGACAGATGCGTCAGAAATTCTGACGCATCTGTTGATGCAAAAGTCACGCATGCTGGAGTCGTGTCACAGGCACGACGCAACTCCAGCAATGCAGGGGGAGGCCTATCCTCATTATGTTGTGTCTCAAGCAGGCGTAAGAATTTGACGCAGTGGCATCCTAGAAGTGGTGCAGTGAAATCTTGTAGATTTCACTGCGTCACTTTTACGAGGCTTTTTTGCGTTACTACGCCCACCTTGCATACATTATACCTGACGCAGGTATAATGTGACGCAGGGTTTTACAACGTGACGCATCTCCTTAGATGCGTCACGTTGTAAATGGGCCACATTTTTACGCTGCTGCTGCGTCACAAAAAGTGACGCACCGGCTGTGCAAAAATGACGCAAGGGGCTTGTAAATCTGCCCCTGTGTATTTAACTCAATAATTGCTCTACTCTGACACTGCAGCCTTGGTGAGCTTAGACGAGAAGACTAATAAATGGTGTTGAGAGGGCCATACGTGAGGAAGAAGTGGGGAAGCATGAGGCTGTATAGAGTTGGGTGGATTTCCCCTTCCTTGACTGTCCCTTCTCCCCTTAGCAGATGGTGGACTGTCTTATGTACACCATAGTGTATTAGCATCTTTCATGAACAATAGGCCTACAATCCTATTCTGCCAAGTGTCTGATCTGATTGCCCATGAGGCATCAAATGGTAATGTGGCCCATTCTGTGCAGCAGGAAACACACCAGAATTCAGAAACACTAGAAAATGTGGATTTATACTGGCATGTATGTCTGTCACGTTACCTAACACAATGCATTTTTGCACTTTCCATATCCTTCTCTACTTCCACATAATATTATACCTTGATCAGGTTGTGTATCTCAATCACAGGTGAGATGTTCATATTTGGCATATCTCAGTATGTTAACTAGTAAATCTGTTCATAATGATGTTTTCTGTCTATGCTTACATTTTAGCATCCAAATCATATTGTGTCCGAAAGAAGGTTTCAACAAGTCGTTTTTTCTAAAATTTGCAATATCTCAAGGAAGATTTCAACAAATCTTACGGAAACACCCTCTATGCAGGAGCCCCGACCAAGCTCATCAAACGTCTGCAACGCATCCAAAACGCCTCTGCATGACTGATCCTCGACGTACCATGCCACAGCCACATCACTCCCCACCTGAGAAACCTGCACTGGCTCCCCGTCAACAAGTGGATATCCTACAAGCTTCTCATCCAAGCACACAAGGCACTCCACAAGACTGGCCCAGCCTACCTCAACAGGCGACTTTCCTTCTACATCCCCAACCGCCAGCTCCGCTCTGCCGACCTCGCACTCGCCACCATCCCTCGCATCCGGAGAACAACCACCGGCGGAAGATCCTTCTCCCACCTCGCCGCCAAGACCTGGAACACCCTCCCACTGAGCCTACGACAGACCCAAGACCTGCTGACCTTCAGGAGGCTGCTCAAGACCTGGCTGTTTGACCAGCAGCGGCCCCCTGCCCCCACCTCCCAGAGCCTTGAGACCCTTGCAGGTATGTAGTGCGCTCTGCAAATGATTGATTGAACATATATATGTGTTTCTCTATTGTATTACATTGTATTGTATTGAAGCATTTATATAGTGCTTACTACTCCTCTGTTGGGCAATGAAGCACTTGCGTACATGGGCAGCAAGCTATGCCATTTAGCATGTGTCATTGGAAGAGTGCTGTCTTTGATCATATCTGGGAAGTATTTCCATGTTGTGCAGTCTGACCACCGAGGTGAGGTTTTTGTGTTATGGAATGCAGCGCTTAGCAGTGTGGTGGATGAAAAGGTGTGAGAGATTGATGTGCAGTGCAATAGTTTTCAGTAAGGTGACAGCTGAGAGCAGCTCTTAAAGTCCCTCTATGGTATTTCTTTGATTATGGTCTTCTCAGTTGGTTACTGCCTTGGGTTAGTCAAGCTGACATTTTGTTTCAGGTTTTTTGTCTTGAGCAGGCACGGTGGGGGAGAGAAATGATGGCAAAATCTGCTGGGGTGGTATTTTTTACTGTCATGCCATATGTGTTTCATTGTGAGATGTAAAGAAGTGGTCATAGTGTGTGGCTACTTGGGACCTGCAATGGTGGACTAGATTGGAGTCCTCCATTGGCCAGCAGTTTGTGATTGATCTCATCAGTTATTCCATGCCTATCTAGTTCATGATTGCTGTTTTTTTGGCTGATATAGTACTGGGTAATGGACAAACCCCATAGGAGATATGTCTTATGTGAGTCTAAGCTATTGTTGGTTGACGACTGCTCAGTGTTGGCTGTGTTGCTGTCTATCTGTGTGCTGTAAACTGTAGATTGAACTTGAAGGTGCAATTATCTTTCTGGGTTCTATCCAAGGGCTGTGGGATGATGTAATTATCTAGGAATGAGCCATGCTTTCAACTGTCTTCTGGAGTGCAGGTGCTCCTGGATGATTCTAATCTTGGCTGGTAGGTATATCCAGAGGTTGGAGGTTTGTACAGAGAAGGCAGTGCCTCCTATAGATTTCTTATGGTACAAGTCAGGAGCTCAGTGTCCTGTTTTCTTTGCAATGTTTGAACGTGACTTGTCGGTATAATTATCATTTTCCTTGGGAAGCTCTGTGGACAGAGCAGAGCTCCTTGAAAATTGCCATTCTAGCTATAGGTAGCCAGTGGAGTGACTACAGGTCTGGAGTCACAAATTATTTGTAGTGAAGGCAGAGAGGGAGTTTTGCAGCAGCATTTTTGATCAGTTGTATTGCCAGTATGATGAATGTGAGAAGACCAAGGTATATGTTGTTGGTGTAGTTAAGCTTTGATATTATGAGTGTGAGACCAGCTTGTAGTTTGTGTTGGTATCCAAAGATTGGGAAGATGTGACACTGTTTTCATTGTGTAGGAGGCACTCTTTGTGATGCTGTTTACAAGTGGTATCTAGATAGGTCTGAATCTATGGTTACCCCCAGTGATTCTGAGTTCTCTTGCTTTTGTTGGAGGAGCCTCGAGTTCCTTTGGCTATATAGCAGTAGGATGGTGTTTTTGGCATTTTTCACAGGTCATGATCTCTGATGATGTGTGGTATGCGATACATATTAAATGACACAATTTGCCAATCAAGCAGGGCCTTAGTATGCAGGACCGAAACCCAAAGCAGCACTGGCAAATTCTGTCAGACCAGCCCCCGTATGGTGCATAGCGAGTGCAGCGAGCGATCCTGATCATTATATACTAGTGTAGGGTGTCAGAGCACTTTACATCATACAGAGACAATGGAGCATATGTACAAGGAGTTAACGCCGCCTTAGCGTAAATTGTTTGATGTTACGGCGGCTTTTTTTATCGCCGTATTTACAAGTTGCCACTAACCACAGTTAGTGGCAGTTTTCCAGAGTAAACGTAATTTTTTTAGAATGGCCACTTTTGTTAGTGGGACTTAATGAAGAGGAGATGCAAGGTAGGCATTCCCATTCAAAAACTGCCGCTAACCCCAGTTCGAGGGTGTTGGCGCAGCTGGAGATCCATCGGTGGAGGATGCACGCTGTGGTGTTGGCTTCTGTGAGGGTTGGCGGAGTGATGGTGCTGAGGGAGTTGACAGGAGGTTCTTTGGTGGCCTTGATACAGCTGTGACGGAGGGGCAATGACGGCGATGGGGAAGGGTGGGCGTGGTGAAGACGTGATGTAAACAATGATGGTCGGTACAGGAGAGTCCTGTGTTATGGCTGTAGTTGAAGGTCCCGCTGGTGGAGAAGACGGGCACAAGCAAGTGTCAGGCTATGTGGGTTGGTGCGGTGACTAGCTGCTTGAGTCCGATGTTGGCGAGGTTCCCCAGGAGGGGGGGGGGGTGTTCTGGTCACTGGGTTTGTCCAGGTGGAACTTGAGGTCTCCAAGTAGGATGTAGTCGGTGGATGGAAGAGCCTTGGGAGCGATGAGGTCTACAATGGCATCGATGAATGGGGGTTTTTGGTGATTGGCCGCATTAAGAAAACTGCTGCTAACTAGTGTTAGCGTTAGTTAGCGGGAGTTCTTGTACATAATATCCCCCAATGAATCATACATCTGTAAGTCAGTGTATAGAGAATGTTGCATAAGGCAAAGGAGACCGCAAGGTGTAGGATTCACATTCCATCCATAATGGTAGGCACTTTTTTTTTATTGTTTTCAGAACAGTTAAAACAAAAAGACACTGAAGCAGACCTTGCGCACAGATCCTTTGACCAATTATCACCCAAATGCACAATCCCACAACCAACCCCAGTTCTATTGTACTGATACAGACTGCGGCTCCCCACCTCTCCACCGCCCTGTAGGCCATCTCAACAGTCCGAATCAGAGGAGTCCTCATCTGAAAGCGATGGCGGGTCACATATTCCTCCCCTATACTTGTTTCATGCCCCCCAAACCTTGTCCCACTTGCGAGGACATCCCCGCCCGATAAATACTGATCGCTCAGCGAACATGGCTAGATCCATATCTCTCCTCCATACGGACAGCAACGGCACCCCCATCGCTCCCCATTTTTGGGCTATGTTCCTTTTGGCCGTCATTATCCCCAACGTTACCCAGCTCTGTGCCTGACGATTGGGATCATTGGGTTCCCACACATTTAACAGACAGCGCTGAGGCTCCGGCACCAACGATACCCCGCATGCTTGCGACATTGTACGCAGCACTCGCTTCGAGAAGTCTTGGATGACAGGACACTCCCAGATAGTGTGATAAAAGGTTCCTTCCTCCCCGCAACCTCGCAAGCAGAAGGGGTGGAGCGCCCTGCCCATCTTATGTAGTAAGCACCTGGTGTAGTACGAGCAATGCAAAATACGAAGCTGCACCAGCCGCAGCCTCGACGGTATACCCGCCTCGCGTGGCGAGGCCAGCGCCTCGCGCCATTCCGGGTCATCAAAGTCACCAACCTCGTCGGCCCACCTCTCCCGCAAGGGCCCCATAGGGTCTGGTCGATTGTTGATAAATTTGCGGTATGTGAAGGACGTAGCCTTCTTTGGCATGTACTCCGTCAACAGCCTGTCCTCCAACGGGGATGCCTCCGGAACCTGCGCACCAGGAGCCAGCTGTGCAACTAGGGCATGTTTCATCTGGAGGTATCTGTACCATTCCGAGGGAGCCAGCTCATATTGCTGTTGCAAGCGCGCAAACTGGACGACCGGCCCCTTTTGCCACACATCACCTATTACTGAAATTCCGATGTTGTCCCAAGCGTCGAAGCCCTTGCTATCCCTCAATCGTCCCAGTTGCTTGGCATCCCAGAGAGGTGTAAGTTGAGTCAAGACCCCCCGCCATCCCAACCTGGCCTGCGCCGTATGCCAGATAGACACAGTCTGTCTCAGAGGGCCGATCAACTTCGAGGTTAGTCTAGCATCATACAAAGGGGACAGCATACTCCTCTCGCCCAGCACCTCCCTGTCCGCCTTAAATGCAGGGTCAGACTGTGGCGCGTGGAGCAACTGGTTAATCACCTTCAGCTGCGCCGCCCAATAGTAGAGCTGGATATCCGGGAGCGCAATTCCCCCATCGTACCACCCGCAAACTAATTTAGACTGCGCAATTCGCGCCGGTTTGTTGCCCCAGAGTAGGCTGGAAACTTGAGCTGCTATCGCGCGGAAGTAGGCCGGAGGCACCGGGTACGGGGTATTCTCCAGCACATATAAAAACCGCGGCAGAGCCATCATTTTGAAGAGCGCCGCTCTCCCCACCAGGGTCAGAGGCAGCGCTCCCCAGTGCTGCACGTCACGCTTGAGGCGGTCCACTTGAGGGCTTAGATTGCGCCTGAGAAACTCCATCTGGTCCATCGTAATGTGCACCCCCAGATATTTGAACGACCCCTCCGCCACATGAAGCGGACACCCCGCCGGCAGCCGCGGAGGGGGGCCCCGCAGCACGAGGAGGACCGACTTCGACCAATTGATCGTATAGCCCGATGCTCTGCCAAAGATTTTGCAGATGTTAAGTAGCGTCAATATGGAACGCCTAGGGGAGGACAAATACAACAGCACGTCATCCGCGTACAGGGAGACCCGATCCTCCCAGTCGGCAGACCACCGAAGGCCCAGCATCATGGTCTCCCACCGTATCCAGGCAGCGAGCGGCTCGAGCACTAGGGCGAAGAGCAGTGGCGACAAAGGACAGCCCTGACGAGTGCCACGCTCCAGGGGGAAGTCCTCCGACATATGCCCGTTGGCCGCGACATGGGTCAGCGGTTTAGTGTATAGGAGTCGGACCCAAGCACAGAATTTAGGCCCGAACCCCAGATGCAACAACACCGCAAAGAGAAAGGGCCATTCTACCAAGTCGAACGCCATACGTGCGTCAAGGGAAAGAATCACTGCCGGTTCCTGCAAACGTTCCACTTGGGCCAGCACTCCATGCAGTCGCCTCAAGTTGTGCGATGTACTTCTGCCGAGCATAAAGCCCGGTTGATCCGGGTGCACAATGTCAGATAAATGCGGCGTTAGCCTGATGGCCAACAATTTCGCGAGGATCTTGGCCTCCGCGTTGATCAGCGAGATGGGACGGTAAGAGGTACATTGGTCTGCCGGTTTACCCGGCTTCGGAATTACCACGATGGTGGCCGTTCGTTGATCCACGGGGAGCTCTCCCGTCTTCAGGCTATGTGTAAACATATTTAGTAAGTGCGGGGCCAGTGTCTCGGATAGCCTCTGATAGAGCTCAATCGGGATGCCATTTGGGCCCAGAGCTTTACCGGAATGTAACGCGCCGATAGCCGCCTGAAGCTCTTCCGCCGTGAGCTCGGCCTCAAGGGTCTCCCGAGCTTCAGGGGATAGCTTGGGCATCTCCAGGTCTCAGATGTACGTCAGTGCCATCTCCACCGTCATGGAGGAAGCGGAGGAGTAGACCTCTCGAAAATGCTCTGCTAGGGTGTGCACTACTACTCGCGGGTCGGTCGTCTTCAACCCCTCGTCATTGCTAAGTTGCGCAATCCACCTGCCACCACTGTCGCGTCTGTCTAGCCACGCCAGCAGCCTACCCGTTTTGTCGCCCACATTGTAAACTGTGTGCCGTGAGGCCTCTAGGCGCTGTCTGACACGCTCTGAGAGGTGCTCCTTATATTTCGTCTGTACTACATGCAGGTCGTGTGAGGCCGCGGGGGAGGGAGCATGGGCCTGGCGAGCCTCCGCCGCCCGGAGCTCGAGCTCAAGCGACTGCAACTCAGCTAGCTCTACACGCTTATACTCCGAAACGGCGGCCATCGCCTGTCCCCGTACTACCGTTTTGTATGCCTCCCAGAGAACCGCAGGGGAGTCGACCGAAGCGGCGTTTTCTAGGAAGTACGATTTCGTCGCCTGCGCTATAGATTTACTAATCTTTGGTAGCCGTATGTAGCCAGGGCGTATCGGATAAATGCGGCGACGCACCAGATGATAACTAGTGTAATGCAAGAGGATCGGGGAATGATCAGAGATACCTCTGGGTCTGATGTCTATACTTTCGATATTTTGGAGGCAACCGGGGGAGCCCAGAAAGTAATCAATGCGGGTTAGACTATTGTGCACCCTGGAGTGATACGTGTACTGCCGCGCCGTCGGGTGATGCAACCGCCATAGATCTGTGAACCCGATCGCCTCTGTGAAACTCGCAAGGCGCGACACCCCCCTGCCCTTCGCTCGGGACGGACATCGGTCAGTGAGGTCGTTCATAACAGCATTGAAGTCGCCACCCAATAACACCTCCCCCACTGGTAGTGTAAGCAGAAAGTCACTGAGCGCCGGGAACGCTGCAGCATGCAGCCCAGGTGGGATATAGACAGACACTATGTTGAGGGCCCGCCCCTCCCATTGAGTGGGGGCAGCGGCGAAGCGCCCAGACCCCTCAGTGTGCACACTAAGCACGATCAAGTGGGACTGCCGGCGCAGCAGTATGCCAACCCCCCGGGACCCAGAGGTGAATTCAGAGTGCGCCACCATCTTATACCCCCATCTGTCTAACGCTTTAGTAGTGGTGCCGGTGAGGTGAGTCTCCTGGAGCAAGACCACCGCCGGGGTGCACCTCTTAATACTTTGTAGGACCAGGCTCCGTTTAATTTTATCTCCCAATCCCCACACATTCCACGTGAGTAAAGAGAGGGGTTGCACCGGGGTCAAAGTGGTTTCAGGTAGTGGGTCGTTCTTCAAGCCGGACATTATGGCGGGTAAGGCAGAAGGCCGCAGGCAGCGCGGCACAACCAGCGCAGGACCTGTGTAGTGCAATGAGGGCGCGCATTGTATGATGTAGGGGTCAGTGTCATCAAGAACTCAAATATAACAATAAAACAGTAAAACATTCCCCAACCCCCAACCCCCCTCCCTGCCTCCCTGCCATACGGACCTAAAACTGCCCGCCACCCCAACTCAGCAGAGTGCTCATACCCCTTAACCCCAAACAGTACTTGCGTGCCAAGGAGCGGGAGGTCCAAGGAAGACCACGACATCCCCTGCCCCAAGGTCCCATAGAGCGTTTGACAAAGTCACATGAAGCGGGCCACTCCGGCGGCAGGAGGTCTCCAAGTTCACCGGATATCAGCGTGTCCAATGAGGCGCCGTAGGGAGTCTCAGCCAGCGGATTCCTCCTCAGCGTCCTCCGTTTGCTGGTCTCGACCACCCGGGTCCTCCGATCCCGCCGTCTGTTGTCCCTTCCGGTCCACGCGCCCAGTACCTTGAACCCGTTGCCATCCCTCGAGCCAGTCATGAGCTTCCTCTGGTGTGTCGAAGAACCTTGTTTTTCCATCTGCCACCACCCTCAACCGCACCGGGAAGAGCATGGCATAGGGAAGCTCTCGGGCCCTGAGCTTCTTTTTGACGTCCAGGAAGCTCCTCCGCTGTGCCGCCACCGCCGCCGTGTAGTCCGGAAAGAAGGAGACCGCGGAGTTCTGGAGGCGGAGGGGTGGTGCCACCTGCGCCGCCTGGAGAATGGCATCCCCATCTCGGAAGTTGAACATGCGAGCTAGGACCGGTCTAGGGGGCGCACCAACCTTCGGTCGGCCACCTGGCACCCTGTGGGCGCGCTCCACTGAGAAGAAGGCCGATAGGCCCCTGGGCTGCAGCTTGGACTTTATCAGGTCCTCAACATATAAGTCCATGGCAGGATGCCCCTCGCTTTTGGGGATCCCCGTGATGCGCACATTATTGCGACAGGAGCGGCCCTCCTGGTCGTCCAGCCTGGCCGCCATGCGTTTGTTCTCCGCTTCCAGCTGGGACACCTTTTGTAGGAGATAGCTAGAATTTTTGGTTAAGGTAGCCGTCACCTGCTCCACATCCGTGACCCTGGCCGACATTTTCTGGAAGTCCGCACGGAGAAGGGACACGTCCGAGGAGATCGTCCCAATGGTGGACTGTACCTGCGTCAGGGCAGCCATGATGTCCTCCAGCGTTACTTTAGGCATCTCCGGCTCCGCCGCCATCTTCTCGGTGCGTCCGCCTCGGTCCTGCGCGGGGTTAGAATCTTTGCTGTAGGAAAATTTGTCCAGTTTGCCCTGCTGACTCGCCCGGGACCCCTTCCCACTCATGATCGCCTCGGAAGACTACACCGCAGATATCCCCCCACAGTCACCGGGTAATTGGCGGGGCGGGGGACCCCGACCGGGCACCTCCAAGCCAAGGTCCGCGCAGGAGCTGGCCACCTCAACGGGTAACACCTTCAGGCGCAGTGCAGGTAGGCGGGCTTACCAATCACAGCAGTCCGGGGTCCAGCACCGATCACCCCCGCAGCCCGCAGCTCACCTCGCCAGTCTCGGCCGGAGGGAGGAGGAGGGAGCTCTGGGCCCCCAATGCAGATGTCTTCTGGCACCACCAAGCACTCCTCCGTCGTCCCACGATGGGCCAGGGGCGGCACCGGCCACCAGGCCCGATCACGGGTCCCCCGTGAGGTCGTCCTCCCCTGGGCCGTTCAGGCCCCGCCTCCCCTCGGCTCCGTCGAGGCCCCAGGCAGCAGTCGAGGATGTAAGCGGGGCGCGATCCGCGCGCACCTCTGCTGGGCCCACCGCACTCCGTAACTTCCTCCAGGAGGCCCACCGAGTCAGGCCGGATTTCCGCTTGTGGCGCCCGGGACACCTCCGCAACTCAAGGTCCCGGCTTCAACCGCCGGCACAGGCCGCAACTCCCCGGGCTGCGCCGAAGATGTTCTGGGCCGCACAGAGAGCCGGGGATTGAATCAGGCGGGGTCGCTTCGTCTCCGTTCCTCGTTCCGGGACCTTGGGGGAAGAATCATGCACGGATAGCTGGACGGATGTAAGGGGAGTCGGCCTCACCCTCGGAGCTCGATTAGGCTGCGGCCATCTTGCTTGGCTGCTATCCACGCCCCCTCATGGTAGGCACTTTTTAAGAGTGCTTGGTCTGGAGAAGCACAAACTCAGGATTCAGAACACAACACAGTGGCTAGGGTTAATTTTAATAATAAAACTTTATTTCTACCCAAAGAAACCTTTTTCAGCAACATCAGGAAAGACTGGGAAAAACATAACTTTCTAACCTGCACCATGCAGATAGCAGGCAGCGCTTTGATGGCAGTTCACAGCTCACTGTGCTAGATTACACTTGTAACTTATGAACTGCACAGTAACAAAGAATCTCTGTGACAAAAGCAGCAACCCACTGAGCTATGCACATACAATATTTTTCTTTGATATGCATGGTCCATCTTCTTTGCACCGGACAAATTAACCCTCTGAGCTACCATAGATATGTCAAAACTGCCACTAGACAAAACTCCCATCTATCTCCAGCAGGTACTTTAATCATCAGAATTAACTTGACACTTTTATTGTTGCTTGAAAACTGCTGAATATACAAGAAATTTGCACTGTTTTTAAAACTGCTGCACTGTTGCAAAATCGTCCCTCACTAACAAAACCAGTCCCCCACCCTTCCAGTCTCCCAGGGAAACACCCGATGCCCGGTACGGCCAGTCCGGCCTTGTCGGTATGCTCTTTCAGTTGCTATGGTTAGTTGTGCCATGTATCCTCAGGGGTGAGCACAGTAACAAGGATGAGTTTCGACAGTTCCTCAAACAATACCATTGCTACACATGACACATGCATGGCAGATACTGAGAAAGCCATGATTTGTGCCCACAAACAGGGCAATTTAAATAATTTGTAGCACAAAAAGGATTTTTATATCCCTGGAGATTCAGGGCCTCAATTAGAGTTTGTACAATGGGATATTGTGAAGGATATCCTGTGTCCACTGTATTACAAGAATCATAGGCTATAATATACTTGTGATAAAGGCAAATGGAACATCCGCCAAATCTGTGACAGAGTATCCCATTCACCAAACACTAAATAAAACCCTTGGCAGGGATGGATTTAGGGCTGTGCAACCGATGCAGCCACACCTGGCCCTTACATGTGGTGTGGGCACTTTGTTTAAAATATCTTATTGGTTTCAAGATACATGCCAGAGAGTTCCTTGTGTGTACAGCTTTCAGGTAACAATAACAGTGTCAAGATAACTCTGGTGATTAATGTTCCTGTAGGATAGAGATCGGAGTTTTATGTAGTGGCAGTTTTGATTCATCATAAATTAGTGAGTTAATGTCCCAGCGGCAGAGAACATTTACCATGCAGATCACAGAGCTGAGTGTAAGTAAACTATGAGAAGCGCTATAAAAAAAATGAAATATATGTCATAGAGGGTCTATGGAGCGATGAGAGGCACTGTTGGAGGTGGTAGTTAGGGAATTTATGGAAAAAAAGGTAATTGGCAGGGCATCAAAAAAGACTGTCCCACCAAGCACCATCAGTGCTAAAGCCGGCCATGACCTTTGGCGTTTACACAAATCGAGCTAATTTTCAGGTCGCACATTCAAGACCTCTTGTATATGCTTCAGTATATACTTCTTTGTGGGATTACAGCCCGCCTACTGCATTTCATTTGTTTGATTCAGTGTCCTTTACAAATCCTTGCTTGCTACTGGTCAGTCCTTCCGTTTCTCCCTCTATTTCCTGCCATGGAGCAGCAATCAAGTACTGCATCATTATGCTTTGGCTGTTTTATCTGTTGTTTGGGGGACTGTTGTTTTATTTCTTTCCTGTACCTGTTACACCGTGGGTGCATGTTCAGCTTCAGCACCGTATTTCATTGCATCGTCCCTCCCGCCCCCTCCTGCTCCTCCTACTGACCGCTTACAGTGGAAGAACCACCCGCAGCTTCTTCTCCTGAGGATGCTAAATTTGTATTTTCCGTTTAAATTCTTTTAAAAATGTTTCATGATATTCAGTGGTTAGGTATGTATTGGGCTTCTTTTGGTAGGATGTATACTTGTTTTGAGCATGCTTCCAAGGAGGAGTGGCGCTTGTTGAGCTTTGCGAACAAAACACTCTCATCCGATGGCTGTAAATCATATCCTTATCTTGTTTCTTGTCCCTTCATATCCCCCAATCACCCTCCTCCCACTCTCGTTTATTTAATTTTATGATGTTTTGCTAGTGCAAATGAAGGTTGCTGTTACAGTGCTACAAGCCTGGTTATGGTGAGTTCACAACTTGCCATGCTTCATGATGTTGCCGTCCAATGGTAGCGTGCTTTGCTACAAGGTGAGTTTAACCCTCCTTGACGGTCTGAGAGCGGGCTCCATTTGTCTGGCTTAGCTGCTGTGCTGCCGCCTCTGACCCCCCTGTAGTCACTACAGCTCTGAGCCCAGGGAACCACTTCTGGACTGATCAGGGCCAGCCAGGCAAGAACCAGGGAGCCCGAGTGTCTAGAGCACCTATCCGTGCTGACCTTATACAAGCTTTAAATTAATGAATGAAGTAACATTTGTAAAGCGCATGGCTACCCGGAGGCATCCCAGCGAACTGATGGGCAATAGCGTGGCACTGCCAGCCAACTTCATTTTAGTAATAGTTTAAAGTATCACTAAATAGGATTTAATTTTGTTTGTGTTCATATTTGACAGGTATGGGTATTTAAAGAGAAAACTACGATACATTTCCAGACGTGTGATCATCAATTTACTTTGCCTATATTTTGTAAGCTCCTTCAAACAATTACCATACTGAAATGTTGAGTTAATGTTTACATCTTGTCTCAGCATCCTTTGTTTATGTCACTGGTAGAAGCCAATTGTCTTTGTTAAAACTTCAAATCCCGGCACTCTGTGGCTATACGCCTGCGCACTGGAGCCCGTGCCATCATTGGCATCTGTAGAACTACACTGAGGTGCCTCCTCATCGCCACCTACATAGGTTTGATGCCAGCAGCAAGGAAGTCATACAAATCGGCAGCACTGCAGAGGTTTGAGCAGGCATATTCAGGGCTAATAAGCAAATTACAGGCTGCTTACAAATCACTCATTGGAACCATCTGATTTGAAGCTCAACTGGAGTTGGCAAGTTGGGAGAGGTCCATATTTAGAAGATTGTCCCCTGTGCTCCCTTCATGCCCTGTAACTTGCTTCCGCAACGAACAGTTCTATGAATGCAGGAAGTTGCCTGTGCTATGACCAACACTCCTGGATCTGAGCAAGGAGAGTGTAAGAGGATTCTGCACAAGTTGGGTACAATAAAGTCCTTTGCATTTGTAATTAGCCCTGCCCTGCTTACTGTTTAACATGTTGTCACTCTTTGTACTCTCTCACTCTTTCGTCACTTTGTTATTTTTTTAGTGCCATCATGAAAGGTAGACTGGAGTCTCCACTGCCTGCACGCCAAATCAATGAAGTCGAAAAGTATTCTTAGGAATGGGCATTTGGTGTTGATGCCCTAACAGAAGCTAAAGGAGTTTCTCTTGGCAGTGAATACCGTACCTAGTGAACACCTTTAATAACACTTGTGTTCTCAGCGTCTCAAATAATTGCCGAATGTGGTAGAGTTTAGATGTTTTGTATTTGACATTCACAGGGTGGATTTGTTTGTTTTGTCCTGCAACATAACATTGTACGACGGTACAACGCTGGTAAATACATTGCATGCCTTTGCCTCGCATTTCTTAGCATGCATGTTTTTACTGTGATTATGCATTTACATCGCATGCTAATACCACGCATTGTTTTTACATTTAAAAACAATGAAATTGTGGGGGGAAACCCCCCAACTTACTTTAAATACATGGGGGCAGATTTACAAGAAAGTGACGCATCTGTACAGATGCCTCACTTTCCCTGCGCCACCCTTAGAAACCCTTGCGCCACCATAGATGCGCCGTATTTACAATACGGCGCACTATGGCACAAGGATTGACAGATGCGTCAGAAATTCTGACGCATCTGTTGGCGGAAAAGTCACGCATTGCTGGAGTCGTGTCACAAGCACGACGCAACTCCAGCAATGCGTGTTGAGGCCTATTCCCACTACACTGCATCACTACTTACGCCTGCTTAGCAGGCATAAGGTTTTGACGCAGTGACGTGCTAAAAGTGGCGCAGTGAAATCTTGTAGATTTCACTGAGTTACTTTTACGAGGCCTTCCTGCGTGGGAACACCCACCCTGCATACATTATACCTGACATAGGTATAATGTGAAGCAGGGCTTTACAACGTGACGAATCTCCCTAGATGCGTCACGTTGTAAATTGGCCGCATTGTTTGCACCGCTGTTGCGTCAAAAAAGTGACGCAACTGCAGCGCAAAAGTCACGGAAGGGGCTGGTAAATCTGCCCCATGGTATTGGCATGCAATGTGAATGCATAATCGCTGTAAAAATATTTGTGCTAAAAAATGCGAGGCAAATGCGATGTATTTACTTCGTCAACAGAAAGTATTGTAATGGAGTTTGCAATAGGAAACATATTGTTGAAACTGGCAGTTGTTTTTTGTTTGATGAATTGATGTGTTTGGCTTTCACACGAACATCAAGTGTTTCGTATGAGTGCGCCATGTTCTAATAATTTATTACATATTAACATTAGGATGCTTTCTGTGGCAGTTGCTCGCATGTAACGAGTGAGCAGTTTTAGGCTGCATCACATATTTATAATGACATTTTTTGCTATATTTTTTCTTGTGGTAATTAATTTAAGATATTACTTCTCCAAACCATAATTATTCTTTAGGTACGACACTGCAAGGAGTATGACGTATATTTTCACAAAACATGTTTATTTATTACAAAGGACATCTCATTGTCATAAAATAGCATGGACAGTGGGAGGAGCAGTGGTGCATGCTCAGTTTTTTGTAACATTTATCAAGGGAATAGCTTCAAGATGGCCGCACACAGAATGTTATTGCGCTGTTGACGTGCATCAAGGCACCTGTCTTTCTGTCTGTGCGTGAAAAAGCCTCAGAATGTGTTTCCTATGTTTCATATGTTTCCTGAGGCAAGCATGTATTCCTAGACAGACTGCATGACCTAATATGTAGCAATTGTATAGCTCTTCAATCCCTGGCGGCACAGCCCCAGCCTAATGTGCTGCATAGATAAACCCTTTTAAGTTCCCAAAGGCGACACCTTTTGCTATGTCAATGCTTGTTTCACATTGGAGGAAACCCCGGGATTCTCATATGGCCCTAGAACTGCAGCAGTGACTGACAGTATACAAAATGTAACATAATGTAAAAGGCATTTCCAAAGTGCACTGTAACTTCAAGGAGTGTCCTGGCGCTCTGCACCTCCAGTGAGAAGTCGCTGAGAGAAGCAGCATTAATCTTGCTTAAAAAGACATGTTTTCAATTTCTTACAGAACTGTGTGGTAGATGAAATACACCTAAACTCCAAAGGGAGGTTACTCCAAAGTGAAGGTCCCAAACATGAAAAGGATCTGCCCCCGTTCTGGTCCGTCGAATCCTGGGGATTTTGGCCAGAGAGAGGTTGACTACGGGCGTGTCTAGGGGCAGTACTCTCTGTTAGGATGGCAGAAACAGTGGTGCTCATTTACAAGCCCCTTGCGCCACGGGTGCGCCACTTTTTCCCATGTTAAAAGTGATGGAGCGGCAGCGCAAAGGGCTAGTAAATGAGCCCCAGAGTGATCTATGAAACCTTTTAGGAGGCACTGATTTAAAACTGATGGGCAGTGCGATGGAATGGTTTTGCCCCTTGTGTACCCACATGGACCTTTCGTCACACTGGCTTACCCTTCACAGACACGTCCCTCTGTTCTCAGGCTTTCCGCAATGTTCGCGGTTTCCCAGGCAGCGTATGCTTGGGTAAACGTTCCGCTCCCCGCCTCCCTTTTACTTAGCTGGATAATTTCCGGAAGCTCCTAGTGGGCAATGCTAATCCTGCTTCTGCGCCTGAGGCATGAAAGGAACGCATGTATACTGCAGGAGAACAGGAACTTCAGAACCCAGCCATTTAGATGCCAGAATAGCCATGGGACACAAATAATTAATGCCATTATCTTTCATCTCCGGGGCATTAACAGTCACATAATGCCCAGACGAGGAGTCAGAAGGTCTTAACTGGAGCAGTGCGTACGTTTTCAGACAATTGATATCCTGACCTATAGGGATTAATTTGTGTCCAATTAATATTGCATGCATCCTTTCCCGCCATATTTTAGATCTGTCAGATGTACGAGATAGAGCTAGGCCCAATGCAGTCACACAGCAAGTGAGGACCAATTTATGCAGTTGGATTGACTAAATTATGCAGCAAAGGAAAGACAAATTATGCAGCAAGGAAAAAGCAAAATCTGGGCATGTAATGTGACTTAGGACAAATTATATAGCACTTTCCGTGGCATTGTAATCTAGCGGTTTTGACATTTGAATACTCATTCCTAGACAAGGGATCACAATATTCTAGAAAATGCATGGGTCTTTCAAGAAAATAATTCTTATACATCAGGGTCAACCCTACATGTGCATACTAAGGGCATACCTCTTTTATTCTGTTCACCCAAATTGTGTTTTAAAACGTGTCTTTAATTTTTAATTTATGCATTATTCACACCACATGACCTCTAGAAGTATCTCTTTAGAAGAAAAAAAATAGTCAGAGTCGTATTGTTCTTTACATACATAACATGTATGTGCCTCACTAGGAGTATTTTGGATTAACGATATCAAAGCCCTGATTTATCAAAAGTTGACGCAGTGCAATGTAGCAAGACAACTTACTGCACTGTGTCAATTCCTGCACACTTGTGGCTGCCAAGCACCAGCACAGGCACCCTGATGCCATGGTTCAGGGGTGCCTGCATTACACCCAGGATTGTTTTTGTGCATGAAGGGACAGCTCAGCACACTTAGAAAGAGGAAAACACAAGAAGAAATAAAGATATTTACCTTTCGCCTCTGCATAGAGGCCTACAATTGTAAATCTGGGAATGCGCCAAAAACGCATGGGTGGATGTGTGGGAGCACCCATGCTCCAACCATGTAACACCATTCCCATGTAACAGGTGCAGAGTGAGGCAAGATAGCGCAAGTCCCTCCAAGGTGGCCTTGCATGACTTGTTAATTCTGATTTAAGGATTGCATTGCCCTTGTGTCACCCTGCGTGACGCAATACATTGATAAATCTGGGCCCGGATCTTAAACATGTTTGTGATTCTTCTAATGTCAAATGCCTTCCTCAAATAATTGATACTTTGAGAACAGTATTTGTGACACAACTCCTGGCTTGAGAACAATGTTTGTGATGTAAACACGAATTTTCATAAATAGTGGCACAAAACATGATCATATCAAAGAACGAATTATTCCACCAGTTTGAACTATATTTAAGTATTTAAGGAGGTCTTTGTCCTCATCTACAGGTAAAACCCATTCTTCTTGTCTATCAATTAGGAATTGTTAACCAAGCCTGAGCAAGTCTGTCACCTTTTTAAATGCTTGAAAATAACAATCGACTACCGAAAGGTGTTCAGCTAACTTTTGCAAAGTATCCAGTATGTAGCAGAATCCCATCTGTAGTATTTTTAATAACTTTGATCCGTTTGATGGCGGATTCTGCGGCAAATCCGTACTTACGCAGAAAATGCTGCGACTCAATTATCACTTATTTCTAGTGGCTGTGGATATAATTTTGCAGTTTCAGGCTAGATCCTGCAATATTTATGTAAATAGAGCGATAGCTCTGATAGATTTGGCCCAACACTGTAAAACTACTTAAGCTGAAGGCTAGCTCGGCAGCTGCTGGTGTCTCTTAAGACCTGATTGAGTAGATAAATAGTGCTAAAATATAATGTCTACGCTGTAACAGCTGTATAAGCTGAGCACTATCGCTCCTGTCTAAGTGTAAAAGCCTAACAAGCTGGTTGTGAGTATGGAAGAGTTTTCTCAAATAAAGTGGCAGCATATAATATCTATTTGAACTAAGGGGTATCTCTGTTCCGCACGGTCTCAATTTGAAAGACCAGTGACCAGTAGAGATCAACAATCTAAGTGGGAGTCTTGGAGTGATTGGTGACTTTGCTGTTTCAGGTCTGAGTCTGCTACAGTCTATGCAACCAGAGAGATAATTATGGTGCCAAATCAAATTATGAGCTACATATATAGAGGGATACTTCTTTTAAAGTGCAAGCCTATATGTGCATTTAAGAACTAAACTGATGTCTAAGGATTGACCATGACAATTTGGAGTCCTGTACATGGCTGTTCAATATTCAGACATGCAAGGTATGTAATCCAGGCAACATCTCTGCTATGCAGGACCTCTGCTTGTTGAAATCAGCCCAGGAGGGGGTTCGTGCGGCGCTGTTCCATTATTTATTAAAAACAATTTTTTAATTTAAAAATGGGCTAGGGCCCCAGGGCCTAAATTAGCCTGGGTGGAGGGCCACTGTCCCCCCTCCCTTTTAGTTTTCAAAAAAATAAAAAGGCTGTGCCCCAGGGGATGGGGTTCTCAGGCCGAAAATGGCCTGGGGAGGGAGGGGGACATGCGGCCTCCCTCCCTGAATAAATTTAAAAAACAATTTTAAAAAAGACCGCAAGTTGTCGGAGGCCCCACCCATTCTTACCAACACTCTGCAAACGCGCCTCCTGGCATGCTGTTGTTTAGGGGATGAAGTCCCCTTGGCTGCTGAGGGTCTTCCAGTAAGGCCCACACAGTGAGATTGCTGAGAGGTCATCAGAGACCATGACCCCTTTCTCCACCACTCTGCAAACATGCATCTTGGTGCACTGCTGGTGGGGGATGAGGTCCCCTTGCTTCCTGAGGGCTTCAGGAGTAAAGTGGACTTCTTCCCCGAACCAGCAGTTCGCCAGGAGGTGCATTTCCAGAGTGGTGGAAAAAGGGGGCATGGCCTCTCATGACCTCTCAGCAATCTAGCTGTGTGGGTCTTACTGGAGGTAACAGGAGGGCTAGTTGGCCCCCAAGGACCCTCAAGAGCCAAGGGGTCTTCATCCACAATTAGTAGTGTGCCTGGAGGCATGCTTTTAGAGTGGTGGAGAAAGGAGGTGTGGCCGCTGAAAACATCTCAACAAACCCACTGTGTGGAACTTGCTGGAGGTAACCTACTAGCAGTGAGCCAGGAGGTGCGTTTTGCAGTGTGGTCGAGAAAGGGGGCATGGCCTCCTACCAGGTCTGAGCAATCCCATTGTGTGGGTCTTACTGGAAGTAGCAGGACAGGTAGTTGGCCCCAAGGACATTCTTTGGAGCCTCCTATTATCTCCAAAAAGTCTCACACAGTAGGATTGCTAAGAGATCTTCGGGGGCCATGCCCCCTCTCTCCACCACTCTGCAAACACAGCTAGTGGTGCACTACTGGCTGGTTGGGGGATGAATTCCACTTGACTTCTGAGTTATCTTCGGGCCAAGAAGCCCTTTTGGTACCTCCTGTAAGTCCTACACGACGGGATTCCTGATAGCTGGTCAAAGGCCCAGCCCCTTTCTCCACCATTCTACAAACACAACTACTTGTTAAAAAAAACATAGAACTTCACTGAAAAAACCAAAGGTTACAGAGACCTTATAGTTAGGCTCAGGTTTCACTAGTTCAAAACCAGAGAAATTCAGCAGTTATAGTTAGCTGAGCTAACTATAATCTGTGCCCCACAATGCACTGCTTATAAACTCATATATTACATCACTCATGACATGGTCAGTGACATCACTGATGACATCTCAAATGACATCACTGATGACATCATCCACAGAATATCTGACGCACTGACTCACAACTCAATATAACCTTTCATACACCCACTTGAATTTCCACACTCCCATTCTCAAAACCATTGACACACCCATGCCCATACTTACACACCCATTCACTGATTCATTGGTCTACACACACATCCTTTCAGTCACATTTAACCCAACTCACTCACTAATACAGCCACTGATATATCCACTCATACACCCATACAGCCACTCACACATTGACAGTCACGGCTGTATGATGGAGGCATGCAAGGTTCAATCACGCATCCCTGTACCGCGCAGCCCGAACCACAAATGCGACTTAACCATGCATTCCTTTACCACACATTCCTTCACCATGCAATTTTGTGGTAAAGGCATGAATGGCAAGGGTGTATGCTTAGCTATGTTTTCCACTACTCCAACCTCCACCCCCCACCCTAAGTCCTAAATTACAAACCCCCATCTGCCCCCCACCCTAAGCCCTAAACTACAAACACTCTACCTTCCCCCGCCCTTAGTCCTAGATTACAAGCACCTTCCCTGCCCCGCCCTTAGTCCTAAATTACAAGCATCCTACCTGCACCCCCATCCTAAGACGTAGATTACAAACCACCTACCTGCCCCACCATAAGCCTTGAATTATGAACCCCTATATGCCCTAAAAATGTCCCATTCCTTAACTACTCCCCCAAACACAGCCCTTAAAGCTACCCCAACCCCCTTCTCCTGCCCTGAGCCCTAAACACTTGCACCCTCCTTAAACGTACCCTGACCCCCTCCCTGACCCCTAAACACTTGGTGAGACCCCCCAAAAGTGACCCCCAGATCCGAGCCCTAAAATCTTGCAACCGATCCCCCATGCCCTAAATTACAAACCCCCTACCTGCCCCCTTGCCTGAGCCCTAAAAATGGCCCATTCCTTAACTACTCCCCCAAACCCAGCCCTTAAAGCAACCCCAACCCCCCCTCCCCCAAAAGCGACACCCAGACCCAGCCCCAGCCCCACTTACCTGTCCGAGTCCGCTTCCCATTCTGACGCTCCTGTTCCAAGTCCCCACCCATCCCGAACACTAGCGCGCATTTGCCTTAACCACGCAAATGCCTTGTTTAGGCAAATTTGTTGTTCAGGCAAGTGTGGTTATTCTTACAGGCTTCCGGAACTTGTGGCTCTGGCCGCGTAGTTACGGATGTTTCCCATCAGTCACACATTGAGCTACTCACACACCTATTCACTCACCCATAGAGTCATACACACACCCACTCACTTATTCATACAGATACTAACATATACTCACTCACCTATACAGTCACTTACGCAAGCACACACTCATACAGCCACTCTCACAATCACTTACTCATACATACAGTCACTCATATAATAATTGTGTAAATTGGTGGAAATCCGTTCAGTAGTTTTGAAAATATTGAGGGAAATGCAAATTTGTATATCTAGGGATGCGGATCCTCCTAGGATCTGACAGTCCATGTGCTGAAATGTGATTGGCTGCCAACACTTCAATCAATAAGTGTTGGCAGCAATCATGGGACTCCGCTTCCGCCGAGTCCCTGAAAAAAAAAATCAAAAGAAAAGGGGGCAGGGTATGAATACCTAGAGACCCTAGCTCCAATCCTGGGGTCCCCTAGTGACCCCGCAGGGCAAGAAGGCAATATGTTTTTTTAGTGGGAGTTGCGCTGGATCCGTGGCTCCCTCTGAAAAATAAAAACTACTACTGTTTAGCCCCCAGGGGGGCCAGGTTCCAGGAGCATGCGGAACTGAAAAAGGAAGAGGGGCAC